>NC_089842.1:213625939-214988439 GCF_035609145.1 Eleutherodactylus coqui | reverse complement strand
GCTCTTCCCATTGCGAGTTAGAAATGTTTTTAAAGGGGTTGTCCCAACAGAAGAAGTTATCCCTATCCCAAAAAAACCAAAACACTCCATTACCGCGGGAGTTAGACAGGAACTTCCTGTAAATCTGTTCCCAGCCTTCCTCATGTGCTCCCAGCATCTCCCATGGCTGCCTCCACTCTCAGAACATAAGATCTCGCTAGTTATCATGCGATCTCAAGTTCTGGCCAGTAAAGCACTATTTTCTATATTAGCCCTTTAATGATGCGGCCTAGTTTCGTACTTTAGGACACAAAGATTTTTTGGAATTTTCATCTCCACTTTTCAAAAGCCATAACTCTTTTATTTTTCCATTGACATGGTCATATGAAGGCTTGTTCATGGTGTGGCGAACTGTAGTTTTTATTAGTACCAATTGGGGCTATGTATAATGTATTGATTTTATGTGAGGGTCAGGGTGAAAAAACACTTAAATACTGCCATTGTTTTTTGGAGGTTTGATTACGATGTTTACTACATGATAACTTTTTTCTACAGGTTGGAACATTTATGACAATGCCAAATTTATACTTTTTGTATTTTGTTTTTTTCTGCTTTTGCACAATGAAACCCCTTTTTCTGGAAAATAATTTGGTTTTGGCATCACTCATTCAAAGATTCATAACTTTTTTTTAAAGTTTCCATTGGTGGTGCTGTGGAAGGGTTTGTTTTTGCGTGACGAGCTGTAGATTACATTGGTACCATTTTGGGGTGCATACAACTTTTTTTAATCAATTTTAGCCTTATTCACATAAGCGTTTTTACGCAGCTAATTTAGATAAAAAATCACGACCATCTGAATCACTGGTTTCTCCCTCCCTGTCCCACTAAAAATGCCCTTTGATGCCCCAGCAATGCCAGCTAGAGACATCTTGCATTCCCTCGCATGCACACCTCTTTCACATGCGTATTCCTGACCGAGAGGAAGTCACAACACATGCATGCTGTGTCCCAAGCCCTCTATGCGGTGCAATCATGTACATTGGAAATATTCCCTCCTCTATGTGCCATCTGGCTCTGGTGGCATATAGCAGCCATTGCCTCTCATTGCCTCAAAACGAGGTCTGAATGCAACATGGGTGAACCTTTAAAATAACGAGGTCTTCAAAAAGATCTGAACTTGACCCAAAGAGGAGAAAGTCCATATGGATTAAAGAAACCCTTCACCAAATGACTTTATTTTCTTTACACCACATAGTTTACCTGTTTTGACTCTCTAAACACAATCCCAGCTTCATGATCATTAGTCCCAACAAGGTCTGTAATGCTGGCAAACCTCTTCAGTTCTGCTTCTATTTTAGCCAACTTGTCAAGGTCATCGGGTTCTGGAGTATAGCCCTCACCGGGCACCAGCCAAAGAGAGACCCCAGCCTACAAAACATACACAGTAGATATATCAAGCCAAATCATTTCACTCACTTTTGATATCACATTCCTCCAAATTAACCTAATACCAGTGGAGTAACCATAATTTAAAGTAACCATCCAGTCAGGAACTCAAAACTGATATGTAAATCACTACCTACAGGAGATGATTACCTGCTATTTAATTTTTTCTCCGTGTTTGCTACTTAGCTGCTTTTTAGCTCATTTCTATTATGATAGAGCGATGATCTATGACTATAGTTTAGCTACAGTGCGTAATCTGAAGCAGTCTGGGATACATCCCCTTCCTGCCTCCTCTGCAGCATGAACCAATGATGAGACAGTGGGTGTGTCCCTGACTACTTCAGATTAGGAGCTGTAGCTAAACTATCATCACAGATTACAGCTCTGCCATAAGAATGCTGATCTACATAGCTTTCAAGTATTAAGGACAGAGGTAATTAATATAATTTACATAATAATTTTGAGCTCCTGACTGGAGGGTCTCTGTAAGGCTGGAACCTGCCAGCCATCAACAATCTTCTCAGGTGCCTGCATGCATGCAGTTCACCACTAGTGATGCAGCTGCCGACGCACGCATACAGACCGAGCTGTGAAGGCTTCTGAGTTGCGCACGTGGGGGCAGCAGATGTTTGACAAATGAGTCATGTGACCATCCAGCAGATTGGCAGAAAGTGGCTTCTTTTTAAAGCTAAGTAAATTACAAAAATGTTAGTGCTCATTGTATGGACGTTCACATGTAGCGGAAATGTTGTGTATTATAGAGCACATCTACACCATACCTAGCTGGTAGAGTTATCTAGTTGGCGAACAGAGCAACCAAAGGTGTACCTAAATTATCAATTACTTAATAAATTAGGTTCACTTCACCCTAGCACAGATTATCTGAAACGAGGCATAGGAAACACCTGTCTTTATATATTTGCCCCATTTTCTTTTCCTTGATGAATCTACACTCATTGTCAGAAATAATCTCTCCCCTAGAAGTTGTTGTAATTCAATAAAACTTTCTCTCTGTGATTGTAATGTTATAAGTAAGTGATTACAATATCAGAGCAAAAGGAGAATTTATTAAAGTAAACTGACCCCTTGAGGGGAGGCTCTAGGACCCTGTTGTACCGCCTCTAGCTTGGATACAAGATATGATACGGACAAGCATGGAGGCTCTAGTACACTGTTGTACCCCCTTTTGCTTGGCTACAAAATGTGATATGGGCAGGCATGGAGGCTCTACTACCCTGTTGTATCGCCTCTAGCTTGGATACAAGATGTGATATGGGCAGGCATGGAGGCTCTAGTACCCTGTTGTACCGCCTCTAGCTTGGATACAAGATGTGATATGGGCAGGCATGAAGGCTCTAGTACCCTGTTGTACCCCCTATAGCTTGTATACAAGATGTGATACGGCAGGCATGGAGGCTCTAGTACCCTGTTGTGTCGCCTCTAGCTTTGATATAACATGTGATACGGATGTGCATGGTAGCTCTAGTATTGTTTAGCTGCCTCTAGCTTGGGTACAAGATGGGATATGGGTGGGCATGAAGGACCTAGTACCCTGTTTTACCACCTCCAGCTTGGATACAAGATGTGATATGGGGGGCATGGAGGCTCTAGTACCCTGTTGTACCGCCTCTAGCTTGGATACAAGATGTGATACAGGTGAGCATGGAGGCTGTAGTACCCTGTTGGGCCACCTGTAGCTTGGATACAAGATGTGATACAGGTGGGAAATGAGCCTTACAGGTTCTGTATGGTAATCTCCAGAATATCAGTCCCCATTTGCTGTACATATTGCATTAGTGATTCATCTGACAACCGAGCAGGCCACAGAAATGTGCCAATGTTGTGGAGGGAAAAATAAAAAAGTTTTTTTAAAAGTAGGGAAGATAAAACTTTTTTTTTAAAGGACCATGTCCACAGGTGGTTAATAGTATTACCCAGAATACAGCATTAATAATTTCAGCTGATATTATTACTTTTTTACTGTATAATTAGTCCAAGTAAAGGCAAGACTGACATCCTTTGACCTCAGCAAAGTCTGCTTAAGACATGACACATTGTGGTGGAGTTAATAGGGACACCCGTGCCATCATTACATGGTGGAATAAGTAATCCATAAAGAAGTAATTATAACGGTTTGGATCTGTTCTTTCATCATTCGGTATAGAAATGCTGTCATGTGGCACTTAATAAAAATTGCAGCACTTAAGAGTCTACGACTCACCATGATGTCATCATCACTGCAACCTTCTTGAATGTCCCCCAACAGCTGCTCCAGTCGTAACTTTTCGTCATCCATGAGAAGAACATGGGACCCGGCGTCTTTCACTAGCTTTAATACAAACAGTCAGTCAGATCTCATTAGTGCCTGGCTCCATCCGAATGATCACGCACAACACTGCCAAACATAACAAGCTTTTACATCACATTTAACAGGGGTGCTAACCAGATTAGCTTCCCGACAACTTAAATCAGGGCGAGGAATCATTGAGCAGCTCCACAAACCCTTCTGACGCATATGATGACTTTCTATTACATTTCTTCTCAGTGTTGAAGAAGTCTGAGGCTGGTTTCACACAGGCGATATAGACAGAACTCATTCACACGGGTGATATGGACAGAACTCATTCACACGGGCGATATGGACAGAACTCATTCACATGAACGATATGGACAGAAGTCATATTCACACGGGCGATATAGACAGAACTCATTCACACAGGCGATATAGACAGAACTCATTCACACGGGCGATATAGACAGAACTCATTCACACGGGCGATATGGACAGAACTCATTCACACGGGCGATATGGACAGAACTCATTCACACGGGCGATATGGACAGAACTCATTCACACGGGCGATATGGACAGAACTCATTCACATGAACGATATGGACAGAAGTCATATTCACACGGGCGATATAGACAGAACTCATTCACACGGGCGATATAGACAGAACTCATTCACACGGGCGATATGGACAGAACTCATTCACACGGGCGATATGGACAGAACTCATTCACACGGGCGATATGGACAGAACTCATTCACACAGGCGATATGGACAGAACTCATTCACACAGGCGATATGGACAGAACTCATTCACACGGGCGATACGGACAGAACTCATTCACACGGGCGATACGGACAGAACTCATTCACACGGGCGATATGGACAGAACTCATTCACACGGGCGATATGGACAGAACTCATTCACACGGGCGATATGGACAGAACTCATTCACACGGGCGATATGGACAGAACTCATTCACACGGGCGATATGGAGAGAACTCATTCACACGGGCGATACGGACAGAACTCATTCACACGGGCGATACGGACAGAACTCATTCACACGGGCGATATGGACAGAACTCATTCACACAGGCGATATGGGCTGAACTCATTCACACGGGCGATATGGACAGAACTCATTCACAAGAGCGATGTGGACAGAACTCATATTCACACAGGCGATATGGGCAGAACTCATTCACACAGGCGATATGGACAGAAGTCATATTCCCACGGGTGATCTGGACAGAACTCATATTCACACAGATGATCTGGACAGAACTCATATTCCCACGGGTGATATGGACAGAACTGCAATGCATTCATAATCGCAAGTTTAAAAGTGCGATATCAGTCGGAATTTCTCGGACTGATATCGCCCTTGCCCTTGTGAATCCAGCCTAAGGTCAGATTTAGAGAAGAGCGTGCGTATTTGCGCAAGCATGAGCTGAGCATTTCTACGTAATGAACGTTGCTTTCTTGCGCGCACATTGGCATAATTTGCTGTACTTTTTGCGCACAAGAGTTCTGTGCAATTGCGTACACAAAAAAAATACACACTGATGCTCCAAGCCATATGAGTTCTAGATATGTCCTTATTCTTGTGCAATTATGCGATGTTTCATGCAGCTCGTAGCATATGGCACGCACATTTGTGCAGAGGAAAATAGAACATTGGCGCCGATTCATATGGAAACAGACTTGAATCTCTGCGGGGCTGAAGGAATTCCCCATAGCAAGGAGAGAAAGGTGGCAGAGCTACAGGTTATCTCTTAGAGATCTCCAGATGCTTGAAAAGATAGGGGGTGGGGCTAGAGGGCTACCCCAGGGCTCCCCCGAGAGCTGGGGAAAGAGGAGATGAGGCTAGAGAGGGGCGGGGCTAGAGGGGGTTCTCATAGTGTTTCCTTTCTAGCTAAGAGAGGAGGTGGGGCTACAGGGCGGATCTATCTAGCCCTGCCCCCTCTCTTGACTGGAGAGGAATCACTATGAGAATCCCCTCTAGCCCTGCCCCCTATCTCTCCAAATATGGGGAGATCTCTAGGAGATGCCCCTTCTCTCTCCTCGCTACGGGGAATTCCTTTGATTCCATTGATTTCAGCTCCGGACCAATTTAAAACAAAGGGTGATATCGCTAAAAGATAGAACATGCTGCGTTTTGTTCTCTTCATCACATCGCAATTCAGAATTGCGAATGGGGTTTATATCTGTGCGAGATTTGTGTGAATTTGTGTGAAGGCACCCTTAAGGCTCATGTTAATAATAGATCGACCAATTTTATATAATGTCTGTAATAAGTTCTTTTAAACTCAATGACCTCAAACAGGGAAAACCCAAATTATAGGGAGTTGTGAGTTTTCTATAGAAGACTCCGACCACATCACCACTGTGATACATTCAGCATGTTCTGGAAGTTATATATGTCACATTCGCCAAACGAGTATAAAAGAACCACGAATAGTGTTGTATGAAGAGGACAGAAGTGGAACTAGAAGCTCCTGGGCCTAAATGCAAAATCTGTAACAGGGCCCCAAGCTACCAGGTGCCTTTTTTAAAAACTGGGCTATTCCTATGCAGCAGAGGGCCCAATGGAGACCTTTCACACAGGACAGATTTTGATGCGGAATTGAAAATGGCTTAAAGGGGTTGTCCCGCGCCGAAACGGGTTTTTTTTTTATTCAATAGGCCCCCCGTTCTGCGCGAGACAAAAAAAAAGTTTAGTACTTACCCGAATCCCCGCGCTGCGGCGACTTCTTCCTTACCTTAGCAAGATGGCCGCCGGGATCTTCACCCACGATGCACCGCAGGTCTTCTCCTATGGTGCACCGTGGGCTCTGTGCGGTCCATTGCCGATTCCAGCCTCCTGATTGGCTGGAATCGGCACACGTGATGGGGCGGAGCTACGCGACGACATGTAGAAGGGGGCGGAGCCAGAACTCCGCTCGTGCCGAGACCCAAGAGAAGGGAGAAGACCTTTCTGCGCAAGCGCGTCTAATCGGGAGATTAGACGCTGAAATTAGACGGCACCATGGAGACGGGGACGCCAGCAACGGAGCAGGTAAGTGAATAACTTCTGTATGGCTCATATTTAATGCACGATGTATATTACAAAGTGCATTAATATGGCCATACAGAAGTGTATAGACCCACTTGCTTTCTCGGGACAACCCCTTTAAAGTTTGCCTGCAATTCTGAATCAAAACCCATAGTTAGACCTGCGGATTTTGGCATGGAATTTTGCTGCTGTGGATTTGGCTGTGCCCTGCAGTGTAATTTTGTCCCTTAGGACGCCTTAAGGCCAGGTATGGCTGCAACCATTGCACCTTCTATAGCTATGCCCCTGGAAAAGGACATTTATAACATACGGTAAACTATTAAAAGTACTATCATACTTCACTACTACTTGCCATATGATACAGTGCCCTGTCTACAGCTAAATAAGGCAAACTCCTCACGTGCCTTATGAACCTCGTAAGCTGTTCCTTGATATATTCGAGAATATATATTTTGGTATCTGATAGTTGTGTTGTTCCCAGAACAAGAGATATACCCTCCCAATAGAAGGAGAACTCCTCCCCTCTATGCTGTGTATTCTGCATGTTTTTTCAGCCTCCAAGTCACATGACCAGCACTCTAACAATGCTCTGTGTCCCGCAGTTAATGGGGCAGATTTATAACAATTGCCATACAGAAAACTGTCTCTCTTACCCAAACACAGAATAGCTTTCATTTTCAAGCTCAAAATGACAGCTGTTTTGTAGTTGCTATGGTACAGCTTTTCTTAATGGCAGCTGCCCCAGTAACTGCAGGACACAGAGCATTGTCAGAGTGCTGGTCATGTGACCAGGAAGCTGGAAAAAAGTACAGAATACACAGCCTGGAGGGAATAAACTATAGAAGTGGATTCTTCACAGCAGTGGATTCTTCTTCAGCGATACTGTGATGGATTTCCAAAAAAAGCTATTGTGTTTTTTTAAGAATCTAGAACCTTACTTGAAAAGGATCTTCAGTTTAAAAAAATATATATATATTTTCGTATACCCCAATAGATTAAGCTTGACAAAGGCACAATAATAGTGCTGAAACGCGTAGCGAAATAAAAAGATTTTAATAATAGAAGCTTCATAATGGCGCAGGTAAGTTTTAAATAGTATATGGTGATATTCCTGAACTGGCTCTGCCTGAGAGCAAAAGCCTACGTTACCCTGGACGCCTCTTCCCTACCAAGGAGAAAGTGAACGGAAAAAGACGTGGACAACAGGTGCCGGAGGGTTCTCCCAGCAAGACGGGTTAACCTTTCGAGCACCAGGTGAGTTACATATTCATCTTCCACTTTTATTTATATACATACAATTGCTTGAGGCGCATTCTGATCCTATACAATTTCTGTTTCATATACCCCAATAGATGATTCTGAGGTAATACATTCCTATGTTCAGGACCATCATCTATTGGGCAGAGTGAAGAGGGGATACATAGAGTGTCTCTCAATCTAGAGAGGCCTTCCTGTCCTGTAATACACTGCATGAGCAATGTGTAATACTTAAAGGGAACCTGTCACGTTCCTATAGCACTCTTCTCAGAGTCCTGTGTGTGCACTCTCCTATGCAAGTCTATGGGAGAGCACAGGCATAGGACTCTGAAAAGAGTCAAATTTTCATCCGCCGTGTGGACTTCAGAGGAGGACATCACAGAGTGGGTATGAAAAATACAGCACCCAGTTCCCTTCCACCCCTTAACAGCACCATGGTGCTGGAGGAAGATAATAGGTCCCTTTAAATTCTCCTTTGGTGGCAATGGAGAAATATTGAACACTTACTGTCAGGTTTCCCCATAGATTACATCTTATTGTTGGGTGTTCCAACCGTGGGACGCTTTGTAATCAACTTACCGTCAATAGACCTTAACTAGTAGGGATTGTCCAAAGCAAAGAACTCCTTTAACAGGTCAGTGTAGTACATATAAGAGAGAGGGGCCTCACATCAAAGATCAAAACGGACTTCCCATTATTATGCCCGGTCTGAGTCTGGTGTTCGTTTTCCCTTCTCATGATCCTTCGACTAATTTCTCATCTCTTTGTTTGCAAGCAATGAAGTTTCTCTAAACAAGGAGTAAGCTTCCAAAAATAAAAAAGCTCTTTACGCGCTCCTGCTGGAGCTCCTCTTTGGAAAAAATAAACTTTTTGGAGGTGGGAGTTCCAGGTGCTCGGCGCGCACCTCCGTACCGTGTCACTCTGGCGCGGTATCTAGGTATCTAAATTCTGTATCCTGAGCCCCAACACACATGTCGCATCTGCTTTCTCCCTTGAGAAAGCAGATGCGACATGTGTGTTGGGGCTCAGGATACAGAGAGAAAGCAGATGCGACATGTGTGTTGGGGCTCAGGATACAGAATTTAGATACCTAGATACCGCGCCAGAGCGACACGGTACGGAGGTGCGCGCCGAGCACCTGGAACTCCCACCTCCAAAAAGTTTATTTTTTCCAAAGAGGAGCTCCAGCAGGAGCGCGGAAAGAGCTTTTTTATTTTTGGAAGCTTGAGGGGAGTTTTTTTCTCTTTGGGATTGCTTTTTCCCGGCGGCTCTCCTTCCTTACCGAAGGATATCTGAAGTCTCTTCGTAGATCACTACAGGCATACTCGGACCACAGGTGCTGGCGGGTTGTTCCCTTAGGATCTAACGGTCTATGGGAACCCCGCTGGGCACCAGGTGAGTTATTCTTATTAATCACTACATGGTGGCGCGGATCGTTATTTTGAATCTAAACAAGGAGTCATACACAGGGTTCTGCCACTCAATAACAAAGGGAATTGGAATAACCAAGGCTGAGTCCACTCTCTTCAAGGACTCATAGTAGCCACATCAGCTGCACTATGTTATATATGGCCCTGTAACAGGGTATTTCCACACCAGGCTTCTACTGCACAGCAGAGGTCAGAGGACCACCACTTTCATATTACAATGGATCTGTATCACAATGTGCTGCCACAACTGCCATCTTGCTCACCAGCTCCTGCTGCCACTATTGCAGTTGGCCTCTGTTGACATATTCTACTCTTCTCTTACATTCGGGAGAAGTTGTGTCCGTCCAAGTTCTCTCCCCCTTTCATCTGTCCAGATGGCACACAAGCATGCCTGCCCCCATAGTTAAAGGGCCAATGAACACTCTGTTAATGCTTTCCAACCTATCCCCTGACAGTCCTGGCTCACCCTAAATAGGATGCCTAAGCAACTTGGTTCCATCTGTTGACAAAGCCTGATCTGATGTTTGTTTGCTCTCCTGTTTTTCTGACTCCTGCCTGTTCCTGACTATTCTGATTTCTCCATCCCTAACCTCGACTACTCTCTCTGCCAGCGGACTGCTCCAACTCGGACTGTATAATTGTATTGGACTTGCTCTTCCAGCCCTGACCTTCCAAACTACAGCTTATGCTGCCTGGCCTGACCTCTGCTAAGTCTCTTGCTTACATCTCTATTACCACCCTCAGGTACCGTAGTGTCAGCAACAACATAACTAAGACAACTTTTGTGAATAAAGGTCCAGGGAACCTGCAGCAAAGACCAGATCCCACATGGTGGGGTGAAAGGGTGAAAACCAGGGTACCCGAGGTGCTGCCTCCAGATTTAGCCCAAAGTCAAATAAGTGTGTGGCACATCCACTCGTGACAATATGCCATTATTGTAGGGGTGTATGTAACACTTCTCCTTTGTAGTAAAATGAACAGCACAAAGTAGATGAGTACAGGTCAAGCAAAAGTAAAATGTAATACCAACAAGATGTGAGTGGTCTACAGATTGCTCACACACCTCAATGTTCCTGTGGATGAAATTGACTCTTTTATGGTCTTTACTTTTCCTCTGCAACTTTCTGTGATGAGATCTTTCACTGCTGCTTAATAAGTCACCGGTTTCAATGCCAGAAACAGGACCTAAAATCACAGATGGCAAGATGATTGGAATGACTATGTACATAACTTCTGAACTGTATACACGCCTAGGTAATGCACTGCAATCTAGATTTTATAAAACATGACCAAGCACATTAATTCTATCACCAGGACTAATATGTGATTATTACCTGATATTAAGCTCAAGTGTACACGTTCTTCACAGTCATCATCTGAAACACCTAATTGTTAGCCTAACGAACAAGCTTTATGCATGGAAATATACTCTATAGATTATTAGTGCTTCTATATGGAGGTGTGCGGTTAGGTGGCTGTATGATACATTATTGACATTGTCCAACTATGCAATAATCCTGGTTACCTTCAGAGAATTCCAGATCCTCGTCACAGTCTTCAGGTGGAAGTTGAGTGGAAAACAAAGGAGGAAACATTTTCTCAAAGACAAGGGTGTCCTCTGAACAAAGGAAAGAAACAGCGTAAATCAACTAGTTGTAAATGTCCAATATTTAATAAGACTAGGAAAAAATGAAATTCCTATGGGCGCGAGATTTATACATCCGTACCAGATGGTGGGAGGCAAGAACTAGTTTCAGCAATTCCTGCATCAGTAGAAGATGTCAATGTTATATACATCTGTACACTATTGCTGTGGGGTAACAATTAGAGATGAGCGAGCGTACTCGGAAAAGCACTACTCGCTCGAGTAATTTGCTTTATCCGAGTATCGCTGTGCTCGGGTCTGAAGATTCGGGTGCCGGCACGGAGCGGGGAGCTGCAGGGGAGAGCGGGGAGGAACGGAGGGGAGATCTTTCTCTCCCGCCCGCTCTCCCCTGCTCCCCGCTGCGACTCACCTGTCAGCCGCAGCGGCACCCGAATCTTCAGGGACGAGCACAGCGATACTCGGATAAAGCAAATTACTCGAGCGAGTAGTGCTTTTCCGAGTACACTCGCTCATCTCTAGTAACAATGGTTATTAGTATAGCTGCCACGTGCGGTTGTAGTTTAGAAAGATGGTTATCGCGCAACAATTTACTCCCAATATGACCACCATGATGTGCCAAGAAAAGGTGACTTGTTTCCTCCAAGCTGGATGCAAAACACCTAAGTTGGGACCAAATATATTATCAAATATGGTGAATATACACATAAAATATTAACGCAGATGACACTATATATAGGAAACAAAAAAGTGGGGAAACTGAGAAATCTGACCCTAACCTACTAATGTGCTGAGACCCTACCTAAAAGTGGAGCGCTCGCCCTGATGAGGGCGACCCCCATGTCAGGAACCTGGAGCAACCCCGATTCTCCCTAGTTGGGAACAGAGATATGACTGCTACTGAGTAAATGCAAAGTTAGATGTTACATGAACACACAGTGAACCAGATGTTCCTTAAATGAATAAGCAACTAATAGTCAGGAAACAGATGTAATAACACCCCAGATTAAACAGACTTATCTGAACCATGGAACAGGACAGGAGCTGCGGAGTAGAGCAGAAACACCTTCAAACTTAAAGTACTACTGGCGTCCTCTGTGGGGAGGAGTTGGAATAAATGTGTACAGACAAGAGCTGATTGTTACAACCAATCCATCCCCATACCAACAGAGACGTGATAATGGTGGCCTTTAGTGTCGAAATGACACGGAGTATGCTCTGGAGTGTTGATCACATTGACCGTGGCTGAGGCATATTCTGCCAAAGCCGCTCTGTGATTGGTTGCTACGGGCAACAAGAGTTTTCTTTTTAGACGTTTTATAAATCTCCCTCTATATTTTTTAATTCAATAGTGTTTTTGTCATATTTTTCAGAAAATTGTTTCTAGCCAAGGTGACAATCAGGGCATAAACATAATCCAAAGCCATTTCACCAGTCCTTGCTTTTTACAGTGGCTTCATTTGGTTACACAGTGTATGTGAGATTGGGAATGATTGAGGTGCCAAAATCAGGTGAAAATAGAGGCAATAGATTTCACAGTGCCTAAGGGATAATGTTATATAATAGAGCGTCAGACATCTGCATTAGGGAGGTAGAACCGATTGTTGGACATTTCGAAGTCTGAATCGTGTGCCAAAGAGTAGATTCATTAGAGACGTAGTAGAGAGAGAGTTGCAAAATTTGAACAATGAATATTTGGCTCCAGATGGACCTAACATCCTGAACCTATAGTAGGGTTACTGATGCTGGGAATCAATATAGACATGTTTGGATGTGATGGACCGCCATGGGGAGGGCATGAAGGAGTATAAAAATTGGGGCAGGAAATTTAACTGCATTAATGTAGCCCATAAACAAAATCTGATACTTGTCCCAGTTTTGCCCATTAAGTAGGCATAATTTACAGGAAAAAGGAAGGAGTATGGTGAATTATAAAATAGTCCAGATGACTCAAAGTAAAGTGAAATCATAATTAATGAGGTCCTGGAAAAACAAAGATAGGCGAACTGCTTCTCTGTTGCACACTGAGCACTAGTATGCATCGGTAGTCTAAGACACTACATGCCAATGTGACGGGCCAACGCTGCCCACCTGGTCAATAAAAGTAGAAGTATACTGTCTGCGACCAGTGATCCATACTAATGTGCCTCAGGTAGTCAGGGAAGCTTGTGTGGCCCATCTTTTGGGTCGCTTTAAATTGGAACAGTACAAAATGGATAATTGCAATGAAAAATTTAAGGCAATGGATTTGGACACATTAACCACATGACCAGAAGGTGAATAAGTTCTTGAGTAAGACGAATGGGGACATAAAGCAAAGAAGAAGCAGGATGTCATCCACAACTTCCATGAGTTGGCTCCATGTTGGATCTATATATATTTGTTGTCAAAAATGCAAGAAGAAAAATTTCCCAAAAGTTTCCTTAGCATGTTCTCTAGTAAGAAGGCACTCAAGCCTTGGTGTGAGACAGGATGGAGTATGTTTTTATATAGAAAGCAGAGGAAATTAAATTAATGCAGAGAATACTTCGACTTGAAAAAAAGACAATGCAATTTCCTTTTCCTGAAAATTAAGGTTGAGACCTTGGATAGCGAGTAGGACTATAGGAAAGTTAAACAATTGCTGACTTCAAACTTTTTTTGTTGCGAGGACAACTGGATAACACAGATAGTAGATGGATGAGCTTTGAAGGCTACTTGAACACACTAGTCAATGAAAACCCCTTTAAAAGGTTTCTCCAAGACTTCTACTAAGGTCAGGTCATCAATAGTTGATCTACTATTGCCGATTGCTAGGCCTGATGTCAGTGCGGACAATGCTGTCCATATTGCAGCAGCCCGGTTTGGTACTGCAGGCACAACGCCCACTGAATTGAATGGGAGCTGTGCCTGTACTACCTAATCGGGAAATGGGCAATGTTAATAGCGCTGTCCATACTGACAGCCGGCCCAGTGATCAACTTTTTGGTGGGGATCCTAATTGGCGTCTCCCTTCGGTAAACTACTCATGACCTATCCAAGGATAGGTCATCAATAGTAAAAGTCTTGGACAACTCCTTTAAATATACTGTATACCTATGGAATATATTTGAAGCTCTGTATCAGAAAAATAGCAGATAAGTACCCTAAACGGTATTCAAGATCATATATTCATTTTAGGCACTCATTTCAGATGTAAGAAGATCTTTTTTTACAAAGACACAGTTTTAGCTCAAATATTGGAGTGGACTGAGATTTGCAGTGAGCATTCTGTATATAGCTGAGAGGAAGCATCCACAGGTAACATACTGAGCGCTCGCCTTGTATTCAGGAACGTATGGAATGTTGTTTTAGTATACTGATAAGGATCAGCATTACGGGAGCACAATGGAGCGCTCACTTTACTCACCTGACTCCAATTTTAAAGACGACAAGTCATTTTGAAGGTTTTCTATAAGGATAAAGTAAAATCTAGCAGCTTAAAAGGCCTTTAAAAAAAGTCTCGTTTGAAAAAAAAAAAAGGAAACGCAAATCAGGAATGATTTTACAGAACCGAGATACACAATGTCAGAAGAATAACACATAGGAGACCGGCAACCTTGCTCCTGCCTGGTGCCAAGCCAAGACTGGCTCCACTACAAAAACCTGCTTACATGTTATCTGCTATGCCAGCTTGCCAGGAGGTGGAGACAATTTGGACTGCTCATCCAAGACTGAGAATATAAGATTACAGATTAATTAAACTGTAGTTAACCCTTTCAGATCATCCAATTATGAAGGTCGGTGAATTTATACGGCAATTTCTGGATTCAAATAGACTTATTTTACTTAAGAAAAGTAGACAAAATTATTTCCTTTCACAATCATGCATAATCCTAAATTTAAAGGGCCACTCCAGTGAAAACACATTTTTCATCACTGCACCCCTCACCCGATCACACTCTGGATATATTGCAGTCACTTCCATACAGTGCAGCCTCCTGTCTAATACTTAACCAGGCACCATCTTGCATTTTAGATTTCTCCCTGCTTTATCTTCCTCTATACTGTGTTATCAATCTCATGATGTATCAGCCTAGCATCACATGAACAGCTAGAGCCAGTACCATGTCTGCCTGCTGGGAGGAGTGATTACCATTACCTTCTATATTTCCCTAAATAAGCTAAATTCCATAAGTGTACAGTCAGGAAGAATGATCTGTGATCCTTAGTATAACAGGAACCTCTAATAATCAGCAGTAAGTGTGATAAGAGTTTGTCTGTCCCATTGAAGAGCCTGTGTGATACAGTCCATGCAGTTTCATCATACAGGAAGTTCTGGAGATTGAAAAGGTGACTCCTGGAGAGAACAGAGAGACGAATAATTTCCAAGGGGTCACAATAAGATCACATGACCCAACTGAAGAGAAGGACTTTAGGAATTTTCAGATACAGTTAGGGCCAGAAATATTTGGACAGTAACACAATTTTCGCGAGTTGGGCTCTGCATGCCACCGCATTGGATTTGAAATGAAGCCTCTACAACAGAATTCAAGTGCAGATTGTAACGTTTAATTTAAAGGGTTGAACAAAAATATCTGATAGAAAATGTAGGAATTGTACACATTTCTTTACAAACACTCCACATTTTAGGAGCTCAAAAGTAATTGGACAAATAAACATAACCCAAACAAAATATTTTTTTTTTAATATTTTGTTGCGAATTGTTTGGAGGCAATCACTGCCTTAAGTCTGGAACCCATGGACATCACCAAACGCTGGGTTTCCTCCTTCTTAATGCTTTGCCAGGCCTTTACAGCCGCAGCCTTCAGGTCTTGCTTGTTTGTGGGTCTTTCCATCTGAAGTCTGGATTTGAGCAAGTGAAATGCATGCTCAATTGGGTTAAGATCTGGTTATTGACTTGGCCATTGCAGAATGTTCCACTTTTTTGCACTCATGAACTCCTGGGTAGCTTTGGCTGTATGCTGGGGGTCATTGTCCATCTGTACTGTGAAGCGCCGTCCGATCAACTTTGCAGCATTTGGCTGAATCTGGGCTGAAAGTATATCCCGCTACACTTCAGAATTCATCCGGCTACTCTTGTCTGCTGTTATGTCATCAATAAACACAAGTGACCCAGTGCCATTGAAAGCCATGCATGCCCATGCCATCACGTTGCCTCCACCATGTTTTACAGAGGATGTGGTGTGCCTTGGATCATGTGCCGTTCCCTTTCTTCTCCAAACTTTTTTCTTCCCATCATTCTGGTACAGGTTGATCTTTGTCTCATCTGTCCATAGAATACTTTTCCAGGACTGGGCTGGCTTCTTGAGGTGTTTTTCGGCAAATTTAACTCTGGCCTGTCTATTTTTGGAATTGATGAATGGTTTGCATCTAGATGTGAACCCTTTGTATTTACTTTCATGGAGTCTTCTCTTTACTGTTGACTTAGAGACAGATACACCTACTTCCCTGAGAGTGTTCTGGACTTCAGTTGATGTTGTGAACGGGTTCTTCTTCACCAAAGAAAGTATGCGGCGATCATCCACCACCGTTGTCTTCCGTGGACGCCCAGGCCTTTTTGAGTTCCCAAGCTCACCAGTGAATTCCTTTTTTCTCAGAATGTACCCGACTGTTGATTTTGCTACTCCAAGCATGTCTGCTATCTCTCTGATAGATTTTTTCTTTTTTTTCAGCCTCAGGATGTTCTGCTTCACCTCAGTTGAGAGTTCCTTTGACCGCATGTTGTCTGGTCACAGCAACAGCTTCCAAATCCAAAACCACACACCTGGAATCAACCCCAGACCTTTTAACTACTTAATTGATTACAGGTTAACGAGGGAGACGCCTTCTGAGTTAATTGCAGCCCTTAGATTCCATTGTCCAATTACTTTTGGTCCCTTGAAAAAGAGGAGGCTATGCATTACAGAGCTATGATTCCTAAACCCTTTCTCCGATTTGGATGTGGAAACTCTCATATTGCAGCTGGGAGTGTGCACTTTCAGCCCATATTATATATATAATTGTATTTCTGAACATGTTTTTGTAAACAGCTAAAATAACAAAACTTGTGTCACTGTCCAAATATTTCTGGCCCTAACTGTATAAAGGAAGAACTTACCAAGGTAAAACTAGCAGACTCATACACATTGGAGGACTAGTTACATAGTGAAAGAAAAACATTTTTTACCAGAGTGGGCTTGTAATTTCATAAAACCTTCTATGTAAGTGTTAGGAAGGAAACTAATGGCAAGTATACAATCCTACCTCAACACTGTAAAGTTATGTAATATTAGAAGTAATATGATGCTAATTAAAATCTAGGAATTTATTTACATGGATATAGAAAATAGGGATGTGTCTGAAAAACAGAATACATTTGTTTCACCCATTTTACGGATTTAATACGCCCACAGAATTGTATCAAACATGATTAAAATATGGGTGCACCTGTACTCCATCCATATTTGAATTGATTGGTATTATTGCTAATTCATATGCAATACTACCATTTGTCCAGCAGGGTTTCCCTCCAGCTATAATGACTTATTGCTAGCAGTTAAAGAGACTCCTTTCTTAGGGTAGCACAAGGTAGTGCCAGTCACACTGATTACAGGGATATGTCTGCTGTATGTATCTGTGCAGTAGTTTTGGAGAAACTTGCATTTTATCAGTAGCAGCACATACATAAAGGACTACTTAAGGTAGTCCTGGATATTCCTAAACTGCAGGTTAAGCCTGCCCAAGCTGCCCTCCAGCCACTGACTGACAGCTCTCTGCCTATTACTGCGCATAGAGAGAGGTGGCAATCATTGGCTCTAGGGCGCAGTGGGTGTGGCTAGCCTGCCCCTCATAAATACACAGGACTAGTTCTGTGTCTGGCTGCTACTAATTAAATGCAAGTTTCTCCAAAACTACTGCACAGATGCATACAACAGACTTCTCACTGTAATCAATGTAACGCCTCATGCACACGGACGGATTTTTGCTGCAGAATCTGGGGTTGGCGTCCGCCTTCGGATTCCGCAGCAATAACCCTCCAGCGCATGCTATGGAAAAAAGATTCTTCATGCACACGAGTGAAAACCAACTCCGGCTTCCGCTCTCAGATGAAAAATCGCAGCATGCTCTATTTTTATGTGGTTCCCACACAGATGCCTTCCTTTGAAGTCAATTGAGTCCGTCTGACCTGCGTACAGACCACGGATTTGGCGGAAAAAGCAGAAGTTAAGAAAAAAAATCTGTACTGCGCATGTCTGATGGCGAGTACAGAGAAGCTGGAAGAAGACAGGTCCACACAGACGCTGCAGCCTGCACACACAGGTGCGCAAGATCAACCGCCGCGGTCAGGGCCGGATTTCGTGCGGGATTCTGCAGCAAGAATCTGGACCTGCCATGTGCATGGAGCTTAACAGGTACTAACTTCTGGTGGGTGCTCTCAGAAGGGATCCAAAAACATGGGGACAGATTCCCTTTAAAAAAGCAAGACCTGCAGGGATCAGCTGATCGATGGAGAGGCTTCCATCTGTAAAAGGAGTCGTCCAGTCCCATTTAGGACAACATGAGATCAGCAGGATGTCCACATGAGTGATAAATAGGGAACGACCAGCCTGAGAAAACTAGTAGGCAAGAATGGCGCGCCGGACAGGAGAACTCAATGCAGAATGCAGGACATTATTGACAACGCATTTCCATGCCGAAACGGCAGCGTCATCTGGTCTTTGATCATAGACGCCATTCTTCCCTACTAGTCTTCTCAGGTTGGCTATTCAAATACCGAGGATATGCCCTGCCATCCAGGGTGGCTGCTGCTAATTGACAGGCCATTTATCGTCTTGCGCCTCATCAGAACCCTATTATTCCTATCATTTATTCTTCGATCTGGTCCCCTTATTTCCTACACCATGGAGGGCTTCGTTTTTAATTCTAAATAGGGGACGAATAATCAAAGTGTGTAAGTTCCAGATGTTCATTTTCTTGAGGAAAGATAGAAGATTTATGGGTAGGAGCTGTATCTCCAGAGGTCCCTGTAAGACACAAGGAATGCCATAGTACTGTAGTTTAAACAGTAAATGGTGGAGACCTAAGGATGATTTAAGATCCGACAAATAATCCCTGCTGCCAAATTCAAGAGATATTCTACTAAAAAGTAATTTAGGTAATGCAAAGAGGAGACCGGAGTTATGGCGCTCTGATTTATTACAGCATGTTAGTTGCAGGTTTAGATGGCTTGGGTTCTTGGCCAAGTTTCTAACAATTAATGAACATGAGCCTTGCAAAAAGCAAAGTGAAAACCCATGTAAACTCTACAGATCTAGTCCCACAACAGGGATCTCATAGTCTAGATCCACTTAGTAGGGTGATATAAGATTAGAGAATAGAATCTTTTTGTCTATTAGGCCACTTCCACATGGGCGACTTTTTCACGCAATTTTGTCGCAATGTGGCAGTGCTACAAATCACATGTATGTAGAGCCCATGCTTTCCTATAGGTAGGAAATCCTACTGTAAAAACCCAAACTAAGCCCTAACTGCAGGGAAAAAATGTAAAAAAAAATAGAATACATCACCTCTTAGGTGCTGTCATCATGTCCCTGTAGCTTGAAGTTCTCCTGCAGAGCTTCCTGGACGGGACTTTGAAAATCCCCACCTCCAGGAAGCTCTGCTCTGATTGGTTCGCGATCTCTGGCATAGCCAATCAGAGCAAGCACACGATGAACATATCATAGCCATTCATTGAATCATTTAAAGAAAAATGTTATGGAGCTAGGGCTTATTTTCAGGATAGGGTTTATATTTCAAACTTCCTCCACCTTTGCAGCAACATAAAATTGCATTATTGCCGCAAGAAAACGCAGGGATATCGCGCAGACCACCAATGCGATAATGCTGCGATTTTCTCAAATCGAAATTCTGTCGCCCATGTGGATGCGGCCTTAAGCTGAGTTGTAATTCCGGACATGGCCATCAAACAAGAGTGGCACTATTGCTAAAAAAAAACAGGATCCCAACAAACTCTTACTATTATCTCTCCACTGATTAAATTAAAGGGGTTGTCCCGTGAAAGCAAGTGGGGTTATACACTTCTGTATGGCCATATTAATGCACTTTGTAATGTACATCGTGCATTAATTATGAGCCATAGAGAAGTTATTCACTTACCTGTTCCGTTGCTAGCGTCCTCGTCTCCATGGTGCCGTCTAATTTTAGCGTCTAATCGCCCGATTAGACGCGCATGCGCAGTCCGGTTTTCTCCCTGGTGAATGGGGCCGCTCGTGCCTGAGAGCTGGTCCTCGTAGCTCCGCCCCGTCACGTGTGCCAATTCCAGCCAATCAGGAGGCTGGAATCGGCAATGGACCGCACAGAGCCCACGGTGCACCATGGGAGAAGACCCGCGGTGCATCGTGGGTGAAGATCCCGGCGGCCATCTTAGTAAGGTAAGGAAGAAGTCACCGCAGCGCGGGGATTCGGGTAAGTACTAGACGTTTTTTTTTTTAACACATGCATTGGGTTTGTCTCGCGCCGAACGGGGGGCCTATTGAAAAAAAAAACAAAACGTTTCGGCACGGGACAACCCCTTTAAGCCTATGAACTTCCAGGTGCTGTGAGGAAGGCTAGCAACGACTGCTCTGGGTATATTTCTGGCTAAGGGCGCCTTCACACTTGAGAGAAAATCGATTGTTTTTTGAGTGATGCGAGAGTGAGTGAAAGCGCAGAATTATGAAACCCATGCTTTTCAATGGTTTCACTCACATCTGCACTGTGATGTTGCGAGAAAAAAAAAATCCCGACATGCCTTATCTTTCTGACACTCAAAAATTGTAGGAAAAAAGTCGCGATTTTGCTGCGATTTTCTTGCAGCGATATCAGTCTCGCCATTATGCAGCAGCCCTAAGAAAAGTAGTTACTAGGTGGCTAATGGGGCAAGATTACATGGAAGACAAGAGGGCAAATGCCTCCACTGAGGCTTCCAGCACAATCCAACTACAAGTTTCTGATTCTTCGACAGCGGTGACCTCGGCACTGTTAATTGGGCAGTGCTGTTACAGGGGAAATCTATCGCATTGTTATTTAGCCACTATGTAGTTTTTTATTTGGCGACAGTATTTTGTGCAATGTATGGTGGTATTACTTGAACACCATAGAGATTGCTTTGCACAAGGGCCTCTACAGACTTTGATCTATGGTGCATCCTAGTTATATGCTACAGTGATGGTCAACATTGATTGTTTAGCATAAAAAACCCAATATCGTCAGAAATAAATGGATATGTATTAATTGTGTATAATTAGGATACTTATATAAAATATCCAAATACACTCATTGTCAGAAATAATCACTCCCCTGTCAGAAGGAAGGAAACTTCCTCTGAGTTTTTGTAATGTTGATATAAGTACATAAATACAATATCAGAGCAAAAGGAACAGTAATTGTGGAAAACTGACCCCTTGTAGGGAGGCTCTAGAACCCTGTTGTACCACCTCTATTTTGGATACAAGATGTGATGCAGACGGACATGGAAGCTCTAGTACCCTGTTGTACCGCCTCTAGCTTAGATACAAAATGTGATACAGACGAGCATGGAGGCTCTAGTACCCTGTTGTACTGCCTCTAGCTTGGATAAAAGATGTGATACAGGTGGGCATGGAGGTTCTAGGACCCTGTTGTACCACCTCTAGCTTGGATACAAGATGTGATGCAGACGGACATGGAAGCTCTAGTAACCTGTTGTACCGCCTCTAGCTTGGATACAAGATGTGATACAGACGAGCATGGAGGCTCTAGTACCCTGTTGTACCGCCTCTAGCTTGGATACAAGATGTGATACGGGCAGGCATGGAGGCTCTAGTACCCTGTTGTACCGCCTCTAGCTTGGATACAAGATGTGATACGGGCAGGCATGGAGGCTCTAGTACCCCATTGTACCGCCTCTAGCTTGGATACAAGATGTGATACAGGCGGGCATGGAGGCTCTAGTAACCTGTTGTACCGCCTCTAGCTTGGATACAAGATGTGATATAGAGGGGCATGGAGGCTCTAGTCCCCTGTTGTATCGCCTCTAGCTTGGATACAAGATGTGATACGGGCAGGCATGGAGGCTCTAGTACCCCATTGTACTGCCTCTAGCTTGGATACAAGATGTGATACAGGTGGGCATGGAGGTTCTAGGACCCTATTGTACCGCCTCTAGCTTGGATACAAGATGTGATGCAGACGGACATGGAAGCTCTAGTAACCTGTTGTACCGCCTCTAGCTTGGATACAAGATGTGATACAGACAAGCATGGAGGCTCTAGTACCCTGTTGTACCGCCTCTAGCTTGGATACAAGATGTGATACGGGCAGGCATGGAGGCTCTAGTACCCTGTTGTACAGCCTCTAGTTTGGATACAAGATGTGATACAGGCGGGCATGGAGGCTCTAGTACCTTGTTAGGCAGCCTATAGCTTGGATACAAGATGTGGTAAAGATGGGCACAGAGGCTATAGTACCCTGCTGTACCGTTTCTAGCTTGGATACAAGATGTGATACAACAGCCATGGAGGCTGTAGTACCTTTGTGTACCGCCTCTAGCTTGAATACAAGATGTGAAACGGGCGGTAATGGAGGCTCTAGTACCCTGCTGTACCACCCGTAGCTTGGGTACAAGATGTGATACAGGTGGGCGTGGAGGCTTTACTACAATGTTGTACCACCTCTAGCTTGGATACAAGACGTGACACGGGGTGGCTTGAAGCCTCTAGTACCCGGTTGTACCACCTCTAGCTTCGATACAATATGTGATACAGTTATGTATGGAGACTCTATTACCCTGTTGTACCACCTCTAGCTTGGATACAAGACGTGATGCGGGCGGGCATGGAGGCTCTAGTACCCTGTTGGGTCATTTCTAGCTTGGATGCAAGATGTGATAAGGCTGGGCATGAAGTCATACAGGTTAGGTATGGTATTTTGCTGCATATGGCTTCATATTTGCTATAACTGAGACTCTAGATCGTGCAAATTCGTAAGCTGTTGATGTTGGCATCCCGGAGGGTCCTATATATTTTCCTTGGGCAGCCACAGCAGTGTGACGATGTCGTGGAGACATTCCTGTGACAGCCTTGCTGGAAAATGCCTTTTGGAAGCCGCCATGCTAAGGGATGTCCTGAACATATCGCTGAGCTATCATCACACCAGCAGGGGGCAGTGTGCTATGCCACATCAAAGGCAGCATTGAGGCGCTCACACCTAGGCATCAAGGCACAAACACAGACGTTGTGAGTTCCCAAACTATACCTGGATTCATCGCAGAAGACAAATCAGCTCTTTTCACAGTAGTCCACTTTCTTCAATAATGACAGCACTGCAAAAACAGGCAAAGGTGGTGGGGAGTTCCAAGTGCCTGGAAATGGTTTCAACAGACACAGGGGTGTAACGATGGTGCCACCTGTCTCTGGATAGTGGACAACAAAACAGTTGGAGTTGCTGGTGCTTGTCGGACAATTAAACAATCATCTCTACTGGTGGTTTGTCGAGGGCATCCTGAGCCCGGTCACCTTGTGTGCCCCCATCCACTGGTCCCACCACCTTCTAACAGTCTGGTCAGACGCTCCTCTCTACTGGTGGTCTGTCGAGGGCATCCTGAGCCCGGTCACCTCATGTGCCCCCATCCACTGGTCCCACCACCTTCTAACAGTCTGGTCAGACGCTCCTCTCTACTGGTGTTCTGTAGGGGGCATTCTGTGCCCGGTCACCTTGTGTGCCCCCATCCACTGGTCACACCACCTTCTAACAGTCTGGTCAAACGCTCCTCTCTACTGGTGTTCTGTAGGGGGCATCTTGTGCGCCCGGTCATCTTGTGTGCCCTCACACATCCACTGGTGCCAACACCTCCTAACAGTCTAGTAAGAACGGCCCAGGTGGGGGACAATTCGTGGATACGACCATCCAGCTTCTCTCATCCCAATAATGCACCCTTCTCAGACTCTGGTAACGGGGTGACATCTCTGCTCTGCCTCGTAGAGGCGTCTAGTGGTCAACAGGCTCTACACAAGTGGAAAAAGAGGTCACTGCACACAAGTAGTCTCTGAGAGGCTTTTATAGGCCAAGGGGGGAACCACTTTTAGGGCCTCAGGTGACAAGACCGTTCATCTAATCACTACAACTCTCATCACTTGTATATCTGCCTGAGATGGAACTGCATGCAGAGCTTTGCTACAAAATGACAACTTCTTCTAGGGGCTGGATTGTTTTTGACAAAGACGTTATATTCAACACAAAGGCTAAACTATCAAAATACATGGTCATTACAGATGCTCCCCGACTTGCGAACAGGTTCCGTTCCGGGAGCCCGTTCGCAAGTTCGCTTTGTTCGCAAGTCGAACAAATGGTAGTATGGAGGGGATCGCGGGTGGATCCTGCTCCATACAACGTCGGGTGCCGGCTGTTCTTGCAGCGGGCACCCGGCGGCAGCAGTTCCGACGAGCCTCGCCGCTTGTCAGAACTGTTAACACTTTAAATACCGCTCTGACGGCGGTATTTAAAGTGTTAACAGTTCTGACAAGCGGCGCGGCTCGTCGGAACTGCTGTCGCCGGGTGCCCGCTGTAAGAAACAGCCTGCACCCGACGTTCAGAGGGCTCGTACAGCGTCCCACGATGAGATCGTGGGACGCTGTGCGGTTGCTAGGCAGCCGGGGACCTCCTGAAAGGCCCCAGGGCTGCCTATGCAGAGTGCCTATCGAGCGCACGGCTTGCTAGGCGCTCTGCATAGACAGCCCTAGGGCCTTTCAGAAGGCCCCCGGCTGCCCAGCAACCGCGATCTGACCGGACAGGCTTCTATCAGGCTTGATAGAAGCTTGTCCGGTCCCTGCACAGCATGATGTAATGCCATAGCATTACATCATACTGTGCAGAACAGATTGTTCGCAACTAGCGAAATTCGTAAGTCGAATGTTCGCAAGTCGGGGACTATCTGTACTAAAAAGAAATGCGCCCGCCCGTGTAAATGCAAATATATATAAGTTCCTATACATCCATACAGTTTCACTAAACACTTTATAACAGAGATATTTTTCAAGCTGTACTAAATATTCAGGGGTGCCAAGAGTGACCCCACAACGGCATAGGAGAAGCCCTTTACCGCATAGGTGATATACTGGTCACTGCATATTTCCACACGATGCTACACAGGGATTGTACAGACAACCATGAGATTAGTGGTTTCATTGCTTTTTAATGCACCTCATCACCCATTGCAATGATAGGGGTGTTTAAAAAAGTTGTTGAACGCTGTTGAACATGTTTAAAAAAGCTGTAAAACACCACTTGTATGAGTGCTGCCTAAGACATGAAACGTGCTCTTACTTTACTGGAATTGTACAAGGAATGTATAGAACAGGGACATAAAAAATGCAGTAATCAGGTGTGAGGCTAAAAACTTTTGGAGATTCACAAAGTCCCTCAAGAACATTCATGCGCCAAAAATCTTTAAAGAACCTGCAAGGAAAAAGCAGCTGAGTGGATGTGCGCAGTACAGCGGTATTTGGTTACGGGTTTATACCGGGCAGAAGAGAATAATACCATTTATCAGCAAGCGAGCAGATCCAGGTGACAAGCTCTGCGGCTCCGCTGGCCTCTTCTCTATGACTTTACACTTTTACAGCAGTGCTACTATTTTAGCTGATGCTGCCATCTGCTGGTGTCTCATGTGAAGCTATTTTATGTAAACTGAGTAATGCATACAGCTGTGTAGCAGCATGGGTTGCAGATTTTGCAACTGATCAGCTATGCCAAGGGGGGCCCACAGGCCCCTCATCACATAATGAAATGCTAATGGTGTATGCCATATCGTGCTATCGTCTAGGATTTCTAATAGTGTACAACTGTCTCAGGTTGGTAAATCTTTGTCCTGTATTGTGCATAGTGAATGGGAATCATGGCCAGAACTATTACAGAGGCACTATACTGTAGTGGATTCTGTTTTGGTGGGATTGTAGATTACGCTGTTCTAGGGGCACTATGGATAGCACTGTTTTATTTGGGCACTACAGGTGGTACTGTTATAAGGGCATTCATTTGCACTGTTATTGGAGCACCAAGATAGAGGCCCTTTAGCATTGGAAAAATGCTGAATTAATTTTGTGCACATGCCTATTCCCAACCCTTAAGCTATACTTCTGACCCCTCAACGTTAAAGGGCCACACTAGGGAAACGTTTGACACACTTGCCGATCACTACATTTCAGCTGTTTGAAGATGCCCCAAGCATTGCATCCTCTTCAGGGAAATAACTACAAAGGGTTCAGAGGATGTGGTCACAGCTGGGCCCTAGAGTCTTTGAGGGCCCATAACATCTCTTTTTCTTATGTAAGGTGACAAGTACTATGAATGAAGAATTATAGTTGGTGGCCCTTTTACAGATATTGCATTGGGTCCTAACAGCTTCAAGTTACGCCTCGAGTCCTCTTTCTTGTCCTATAACATCACATCCATTCTGGTTCAGCATTGGAGTCTTTGTCGTAACTGGTGTGGATCGATAGCATGGTCAGGGAAAGCCAGAGGTCAGTACATGGTTAGTATCGGTTTACAGTGCAAGAGGAGCAGGCGGGTAGCAGAGTCGGGGGAAGCCAGAGGTCAGTACACAGAGCAGCTGTTTGTAGATGGAGGAGCAGGCAAAGGAGGATCCTGACTACAGGCTGGGACAGGGCCAAGTTTATATAGTGTGGCTAATCGTGCGGGATGGAGCTAATCAGGAGCTGGTTTGCAAGAGCAAGAACTGGACAAAGTCAGGCAAGGGAGCTTTCCAGCTGAACAGCTCACCAGGGAAAGACGCCGCCTGGAACACAGGAGTTCCAAGGTTCGAGCCCTAGCACTTGGTCACATGGGCTTTCTGCAACTCAGTCCTATTTCAGTGAGTGGGAATGAGCTGCAATACCGGGCGCCACCACTAAGTAATAAGCGGTGCTGTGCCTGGTATACAGAGAAGAGGTCACAGCACTTGCCTGATAAATGCAGCCACTTCAACTAACCGATCAGCAGTGGTGCCAGGAGTCGGATCGACACTATTCTTAGTACAGGTCATCAATATATGAGTCCTGGAAACCCCCTTTAAGTTCTTTAAAGGGATTTTCTCATGAAGAATATTATTTGGCTGCTTCTAGAACTCCAGGATCTTCTGTACAGAGGAAATGCTGAGCAAGTGATGAGGAAGCAAGACAAGTTACTGCAATTCCCCAGCATCTCTTATGACAAGCAGAGAAGACGCTGCAGCTTCAGAAGTAGACGTAGGACAACTCCTTTAATAATTCTTTACCCAGTTGGCCATTGAAAAAAAAAAACCATATACTGACTGTTATAGGTATTTTAACATGGTAGCCTATGCATGATGTTTGAAATAGTCTGCCATACATCTGCATACATTGGGAGTTTTAAAGGCGGGTTTAATGGCGCATTCATCAGGAAATGTACCCCGCCATAACCCTATCTTATCAGCTGCTTATCACACTCCAGAGAAGGATTTTGCAAAGCAGTCTCTGTGACAGGAGAGGGTCACAAGTCCTTTTACAGGGGGCAAGCTGTCAGGCAAACGATGCAAGGCGCTCAGCCCAGTGATGCTCGCTCCTGTGCTGTTACTGGTATTACTCACAGCGCTGCTGGCACAGAGGCGGAGCAGTGTTGTCCTTCCGTCCGTCTCCATTCTCCGTCCACAAGTGAATGACTGCTGTCTGCACTGAACGGCACGTCATTCAGTATTCTGCATGCAGAAACTAAAGGATTGAACAATTCTCGTTCAGTCGCTGCATGCGTTTACACGGGATGATTATTGTACAAGTTCCTGCAGGAGCGCAGGAATCTGAACGATAATCGTCCCTTGTAAAAGGGCCATAAACTGCTGATAAGACGTGGCCACTGTTTGTTTTTTCATTTTTGGATTCTCCTCCCCATTTTCAAAAAAATAGCTGTCTGAAGGTCGTTTTTTGCGGGACGAGTTGTATTTTTCAATGGTTCTATTTAATGTTCCATATAATGTACTGAAAAGATTCTAAATGGAGTAAGAAGGAAAAAAATGCAATTTTGCC
This sequence comes from Eleutherodactylus coqui, assembly GCF_035609145.1. Lineage (NCBI taxonomy): Eukaryota > Metazoa > Chordata > Amphibia > Anura > Eleutherodactylidae > Eleutherodactylus > Eleutherodactylus coqui. Next base: position 214,960,353 of record NC_089842.1, on the reverse strand, counting down.
AAATTTGGGGAGTATTTTTTTTACGGCATACACACTGCACCAAAAAAATTACATGATCACTCAATACAATTACGGCAATTCTAAATGTATATAGTTGTTTTTCTTTGCTGTACTACTTTTAAAAGAACTAAATATTTTAAAAAATATTCTGTCGCCATCTTCTGACCATCATAGCTTTTCCAGACTTCAGATACCTCCAGATAAGGTTGTGTGAGGGCTTCCTCTTTTCATCCTAGGGTTTCTATTGGTACCATTTTGGGGTACATATGACTTTTTGATCACTTTTTAATCAATTTTTTTCTTGGGCACAGGGTGATCGAAAAAGTGTGATTCCGTCGTCAATGAATTTTCTGGCAACATTCACCATGAATGATAAATATTGTGCTAATTTCACAGATTGGACTGTTATGTATGTGGTGATGCCAAAAAATTGTTTTTCAGTTTTTAACATATATAATATGGGGAATTGAAGGGGGGGTTAAGTTTTAATATCCTTTTTTTTGTTTTTTTACAACAAAAAATAACTTTTGTTGACTTATTTTAACTTTTTTTTTTAGTTCCCTAAGAAGACTTGTGATCATTTGAGCGCTTATACCATGTACCACAATATTTCCGAATTGCTTGCACAGCATTTCTCACTTTCAACCAACCTAGAATGTGAAGCGCTGAGCGAGAAGTAAGCGATACTCAGTGGTGTTCTGCCTGTCTAAATGCTCTGCATGAGCGCTAACTAGCGGTGACATAACCCGCCGTGCAGATCGTTTAGCTTACAGTCGTCCCGTGTAAATGGGGCATTATCATCAATCACGGAGACACTCCCACTTTCTAGGTCCACCATACAAAGGCTTGCATGTACATTGAGGCTTCATGTTCACGGGCAGATCGGATTCCGCATGCGGGAGCCCGCAGCGGAATCCGACCCTGCCTGCAGCTGAGGACACTGTGGGTCTTCTACTTACCCATCCGGGTGTGCGGAAGTGCCAGAGTATTTTTTTACTTTTTTTTTTAACTTCGGCTTTCCCGTAGAATCTGCAATTGAATTGCGGACGGGCTGCGGATCGGATGGCTTCCATTGGCTTAAATGGAAGCCGCCAATGGGGATCTGTACTGAAATGGAGCATGCTGAGATTTTTTTTTCCCGCACCAAATCTGCATGCTTTATTTCATTTGTGGATGCCCATGTATCCCTATGCTTGATTTGAGAATCTTCCACGTGGGTTGCCGACGTTGATCCTGCTAATCAAACCCGCCCGAGGACACTGGGCCTAAGGTGGAGTTCCCGTATGTTCTGGCCATCAGATATTTTATCTCATCAATATGGTACCAAATTGCTGGGGGGAATGATCTAATAGTTTCTACAGGATTGTTCATGGGATTTAGGACATCAATTGTGATGTTGGATGCTGAACTGGAAACCATTGCATACAGCATTTTTACATCGGCCTCTGGATAGCAGACCAGTCTACACAATGCTCAAAAATGTCATCAATTGTGTCCGGCGAAGGCAAAACACAACTGACCGGACACAACTGATAGATAAGCATCCAGCTCAAAGGGTTAAGATGAATATACTGTTCTTCACAAAATCCGTGGAATTATGGATTGCATGATCATACATAGTCATAATCATGTTCCCTCCAATATGAGGTCCCTGCATACAGTAACCTACATCTCTGCTTCCTGGGCCTTGGGAGGAGTGGAGAGGGAGTTAGGATTACAATGGTTGTCCCAACACTGCCATTATCTGTAATCCAGCCACGGCTCTTCCCAAACTGAGGGACAGAGGAGAACGCACAAGTGCAGCTCCATATACTTCAATAGGATCGCTGGAGATAGCTGACCACTTGAACTCATCTATGTCCAACAATGCACATGAGTGTCCTCCACTGCCCCACACTTCGGGAGGACGGCAGCTGGATCACAGATAGGCTGTGGTAAAACAACCCCTTGTGGCACTGTCTCTTCCCGGAGGGTAGGGGAGAACCCTTCTCCCAATCATTGTTATAAAGATTTGGTAAAAAGTCATACATTATTTTGAAGGAATGCTGCCATCCAACAGATGGCGCTGCAGAGGTATTGTTCCATTTCCCTTATGAGCAGGTCTGAAGGAGAGATAACACACAGGCCTGTCACTTTCTAGCACCAATGTAGAGATTATAAAACTGTCACATTCCTTGCCAGTGGACTGATTAAGTATTTATTTCTCTGCTCATTTTCTCTGGTATTGTTTTAAGTACAAATCAGTCTCCGATTTCTGTGCCTTTTCATGTGTGTACATTTGTATTTAGATATGTCCCATCCAAATCTGTTTCATTATGCCTGAGGAAGGATCCTGAGAGGTCCGAAAGCTTGCAATAACATCATGTATTTTTGTTATCCATTAAAAAGTCTCATATCTAGAAGATTACTTGGCTTCTCTTACTGAGAACAATCGCAACCCCTTTAAATCTGATTTTTAACTTGGATTGTAGGTATGGTTTAATATTACATGGCTTACCTTCAGGGTCATCCAAGTGCGGAGTCAACGCCAGAAATTTGTTAGTATTTACGCTCTCTTCATGGCTCCGTGCCGAGAACTGTTGAGACACGAGCTGGACAAAGCACAAAGATTATACCAGAATAGTGTGAACATTTATGAGCCCAGCGTCCCTTTATACGAGATATAGCAATAATGGCATAGCTAATTACATTTAGTACAGCTGAAAAAGGAACGTATGGCCGTCGTATTCAACCAGGGTCCTTATCCTTTATGGAAATTAATTTTTTTTTGCCAGCTAGCCAGAGCACCGCTTTACCTGGAACAGCCAGAGTTTTTGTACAGATCATTCAAGGGGTTGTCCAGTTGTAGACTATATCTAGCCTATCCTCCAGATAGGCCATCAGTAGTTGATTAGCAGGGGTCTGTTGCCTGGGACCTCTGCTGATCATCTGTTCACTAGGCTGGTGCAGGAAGCAGACAGCTCTGTTCCCACTGCAGTGGCCAGGTTCCGCATTGCATGCAAAATTCACATATGGTGCGGATTTGAGACATTTTTGCCAACAATTGAAAGGATGATGTCTGCTGCAAATCTGCAGCAAATTCCATGGCAAAATCCACAACAATGGTGTTGATTTTAACACAGGTTTTACTGTGGAATTTGCTGAGGATTTTGGTGCAGAACTCTATAGCAGAAAATCCACACCGATTCCGCTACGTGTGCAGGTACCCTTGGAAAGCTCAGGCAGATTGGACAGTTGAATTCAAACAGTCCAATCCTTATTAGAGATGAGCGAACGCGTTCGTCCGAGCTTGATATTCGTGCGAATATTAGGGTGTTTGGGATGTTCGTTATTCGTAACGAACACCATGCGGTGTTCTGGTAAATTAAACTTTCTTCCCTGAGACGTTAGCGCTTTTTTTTGGCCAATATAAAGACAGGGAAGGCATTACAACTTCCCCCTGCAACGTTTAAGCCCTATACCACCCCCCTGCTGTGAGTGGCTGGGGAGATAAGGTGTCACCCGAGTATTGAAATCTGCCCCTCCCGCTGCTCGCTATGGATGCATTCTATATGCGCTCAATGGGGCCAGCGGCAGCAGCGCTGACCCCATTGAGAACATATAGAAGACAAATCCTTCTTCTCTGGCACAGCTGTAACAGCTGTGGCAGAGAAGAACGATGTTTGCCCATTGAATTCAATGGAGCGGCAATACAGCATGTTCCACTGAATGCAATGGGCTGCCGGCGATCGCAGGATGAATGGTCGGAAAGGGGTTAAATATATAACCCCTTTCCTGCAAGTCATCCAGAAATGTGTTACACTAAAAATATATACCGGCGTATAAGGCGACAGGGCGTATAAGACGACCCCCCAACTGTCACCTTATACGCCGGTAATACAGTGGAGCAAAGAATAAAAATCATTACTTACGTTTTTAGATGATCTGCGGCGCTCCTGCAGGCTGTCACTCCCTCCTGGTCCACGGCAGAGTATTGCTTTCTCCACGAAAGACTTTAAATCCCTGCCTCCAGAAGCACACGTGCCTTCAGAAATCCCCGCCTCCAGAAACACAGCCTATCACAGCCATTCAATGACATCATTGTCATTGGCTGTGATTGGCTGAAGGCACGTGTCTTTCTGGAGGCAGGGATTTAAAGCCTTTCATAGAGAAAGCTTGTCTGCCGTGGACCAGGAGGGAGTGACAGCCTGCAGGAGCGCCGCAGATCATCTAAAAACGTAAGTAATGCTTTTTATTCTTTGCTCCACTGTATTGCCGGCGTATAAGGTGACAGTTGGGGGGTCGTCTTATACGCCCGGTCGCCTTATACGCCGGTATATATTTTTAGTGTAACACATTTCTGGATGAATTGCAGGAAAGGGGTTATATATTTAACCCCTTTCCGACCATTCATCCTGCGATCGCCGGCAGCCCATTGCATTCAGTGGAACATGCTGTATTGCCGCTCCATTGAATTCAATGGGCAAACATCGCTCTTCTCTGCTACAGCTGTTACAGCTGTGCCAGAGGAGGACGATCTTTATGCTGACAGTGGGGGAGTGGGGGGGGGGCACTCTTGCCGCTATTGTGGCTTAATAGTGGGACCTGTGAACTTGAGATGCAGCCCACCATGTAGCCCCTCGCCTGCCCTATCCGTCACTGTGTCATTCCCATCACTTTCCTGAATTGCCCAGATTTTCACACATGAAAACCTTAGCGAGCATCGGCGAAATACAAAAATGTTCTGGTCGCCCATTGACTTCAATGGGGTTCGTTGTTCGAAACGAACCCTCGAGCATCACGGGAAGTTCGTTCCGAATAACGAACACCCAAACATTTTGGTGTTCGCTCATCTCTAATCCTTATCTACCTAAAATGTGGAATCAGGGGAGAATGAGGTGGTCCACATACAAATTAGACGACTGGTCGGACCTGCAGAAAGCAGAGGGTTCCGCTGATATATGTCTGATACTAATGGCCACCTCAAAGTTCTCACCGCCTCTTATTAGTTTAGTTGCTTTAAGACCTAACAACTATCGTTAAAAATGTTTTTCAAATGAGTAAAAGTGAACGATTCATTCGGTCTAAACACGAGTCAACGACTGAATGGCGAACGAGAATCGTTCGCTCTTCGTTTGTCATTCATTTTATGCAAATATGAAAACCATCACTGACTCGTTCCCTTATCGTTCCGTTTAAACAGCACTCGTTCAGCCCCTCTCTTCACTTATTCAGCAAATGTGAACGACTAAACGATTTCTTTCACACGGGTGCTGCGATTTTCGGTAGCAGTGTGGCCAAAAATCGCATGAACGAGAGACAGCCGTGACCAAGTCTCCCATTTATGTGCCTGTTCAGACGGCCCAGGTGCGGCAAGTATTCGCAGAGCCCAGAAAACTGTCGGAAGGGGGAGAAAGTTTAGCTTTGCAAAACTCCCTTCCCTTTCCCTCCGCCCTCTGCCGCCTGTTGTAATGGGAGGCAGCGGGAGCTAGTGTGCTAATCTCCAACCCCCCCGCACCTCCCTTCTCCGGCAGCTCTCATAGGCTCCAATAGGAGTTTATGGGACAGGCTGGGAAAAGAGAGGTCCAGAACTAAAAGAAGTAAAAATGGCTGGCCGGAATGCGCACCATATGTGCTATCTTTGCTGTCCAGCCATTTTTACGCATTGGAAAAACGCCCCATCTGAAAGGATGCATTGGAAATAGAGATGAGCGAACCTACTCGGCCACGCCCCTTTTTCGCCCGAGCGCCGCGATTTTCGAGTACTTCCATACTCGGGCGAAAAGATTCGGAGGGCGCCGTGGGTGAGTGAGGGGTTGCAGCTGGGAGTGGGGGGGGGGGGAGAGGGAGAGAGAGAGGACTTCCCCTCGGCGCCCCCTGAATCTTTTCACCCGAGTACGGAAGTACTCGAAAATCGCGGCGCTCGATCGAGTAATTACTCGAAACAAGTATATTCGCTCATCTCTAATTAGAAACCAATGTGAATAAATTCAAATGTATATAAAAAATCTCAATTCTCAAACCTATCGGGTCACGTGGTCAAGAAATATAAAGGGCAATTTTCCGAAGGTCAATGAGAACCATAAATTTTGAAAATTCCTATATCGGAGTGGCTCAGTTCTAAAAAATAAAGTTGAAATGTTTGTTCTAATTTTACATAAACTTTAATTGGAATGACAGTGTTAGGAAAAATATATTGTAAATCTACATTATTACAATGAGAATGACACCTGGTACATCTTCCTACACCCGATAGTTTCCGATATATGACATAAAAAATAATGGTTCTCGTTGACCTTCACAAAATTGACCCCCCTGTATGTCTTGACCCCATGAACCGATAAAATTAAGAAATTGAGATTTTAAATCTATTCTACTAACCAACAAATATGCAATGTTTTGTAAAAAATCGAAAATGATCATCTGTTACCCCCTTCGGTGATTTGCCCAAGAATGCCCAACTTTTTCCAACTCCAGGCATGCTTTCTATGAAATGAGCTGCATATTTTATACGATGGACACTATTTCTTTGTAAAGTGGTAATATCATGCCAGTGCCATGCGATAACATGCGTCACTACATACACAACATTATCCCGCTGGCCTTAGAAGCAGCTGATTGGCACTGCATGCTGTTATTTAGTCTGTAATCTAGAGTGACTCTCCTGGATTTACTCCCCCTAGGACACATGGTGCATGTGAGTACCTAATTAATATGAACACAAAACATATCATTAGAAAACCCTCCTATATGTCATTTATATCACCAGAAAACAAAGGGTAACATTTGAAGAGCTGTCCGGAATATCTGCTTCCTCCTTGCCCTTAGCGTACCTCTCCATCAGCACTAATTAGCAGGATATAATGAGCTCAGCAGTATGACAGCAGCTCGCCCTCTCAACTAGGCCAAATCCTCTTGTCCTGTGGAGAGGTCTTCAGACAGGCTTGTGTCATACTGTTCACATCATTAAATTAACAAGTGGTGCACGAGCGGTTACTTAATACGATTGAAGGGCCCGAGGCATTCCAGGCAAAAAATGAAGGCTCCATGTAGATTCAGACAACTTTACGTGCCTTATCGAAACTGAGCTATGGGGCAGAAGGGTCACTAAATGCCCCTCCAGCCAACTAGCATGCTTCTTCAGGTCATGGCTGCTATGTTCTCTTCTTCTCCTTTCTGCTAACTTGAATAGCCGAGATGGGCATAAGCTATTTTCCAAATCCCCGACTACTTCCAGTACTCTGCCATGTTGTTTTTGGGGACAAGTATAGTCTATAGATTAGTGTTACTCAGCCACATTTCACTACCTGGAGTTCTCCCCACAGTTGTCTTCGGATCTCCAGACCTTGAGCTTTAACCTCTTTCTCCTTCGCCACCTTTTTCAGTAAGATTTCATCCAGAGCTTTCATCTTCTTAATGGCCTTTTCCAGTTTTGGATCAATCTTGTCTTCTGCACTCTGAGATTGCTCAGTGGAGCCTGCCAAAATACACAGATATAAAGTCACGTTGGCTCAAAGTGTGCTGTTATTGGCTCCTTACAGTCCACGTTCCAGCAGTGAGATCTAGCACCCATGTTGCCCTCTATTGCCCTCTCTCACCAACTTTTCTCCTGCACGGACAAATGGGCTCCGATATGCAACAGTCCAAACACATTTTGTCTGTTTCTCAAAAACTATTCCTAAGGCCCTTTTCACCAGTGTACACGCATTTGCACGCGCCTGAACGCTGCGTATTTGCGGAATGAATAATGTTTTTTTGCGTGTGCATCGGTGAATTTTACTGTACTTTTTCATGTTCATTTGCTGCGGCAAACAAAGATGAACCGATTGAAATGTCTAATTAGTGAGTTCCAGATGTGGTTTTTTTTCTTGCGCAATTGCGCAGTGTTGCACTCATCTCCTAGCGTATTGCACGTGCATTTGCACATCTCAATTGACTTCTATGTGGAATTTGGGTGCACAAATGTGCAGGAAAATGGGGCATACTGTTTTTTTTTTTTTTTGAATGACTGAAATGCACAGGAAAAATACGCAAATGTGAACAAGACCATTGAAATCAATGGGTTGTATTCTTTGCATATTGTGCGTGCAAATACACAAGAAACTATACCCATGTGAAGGGGGCCTAAGGATGCATTTACATGGGCAAATTTCACACACGAGTTCCGTCTGATAGAGATTTCAATGTATCTATATATATATGAAGACGAAAGCCCTCACTGACTGACTGACTGACTGACTCGCCAAAAGTTCTCCAACTTCCCGATGTCGTAGAAACATGAATTTTGGCACAAGCATAGATTATCTCCAAAATAGGAAAAGTAATTGGGTCCCAACTCGATTATTCAATTCTAGCGCAAAAGAATTAGCGTCCAACTTTTACGTACGGAATGTAATTTTCTCACTTTCCGGTGTCATAGAAACGTGAAATTTGGCACGAGCATTGATTATGTCATAAATAGGAAAAGCTAATGGGTCCCAACTCCATTATTCAATTCTATGCGCAAAAGAATTAGCGTCCAAATTTTACGTACATAATCTAAATCTCTCACTCCCCAAAGTCATAGAAACATTAAATTTGCCATAAGCATTGAATATGTCATAAATAGGAAAGGTTAATGGGTCCCAACTCGATTATTCAATTCTAGCGCAAAAGAATTAGCGTCCAAATTTTACGTATGGAATCTAATTCTCTCACTTCTTGGTGTCATAGAAACATGAAATTTGGCAGGGCATTGATTATGTCATAAATATGAAAAGCTAATGGGTCCCAACTCGATTGTTCAATTCTATGCGCAAAAGAATTAGTGTCCAAATTTTACGTATGAAATATAATTCTCTCACTTCCTGATGTCATTTTATATAAAGGAAACGTCGTATGGTTACCTTCCGTGGTGTTTCCTAGGTAACGCAGAGAACTATGCAAAATGGTGAACATATGTTTTTCCGGTATCTCTAAAGTAACCACGACTACATAAGATTTTCCGTGTGAACACCAGATAAACACGGGTACCAAATTAACTCGGGCGAAGCCGGGTATATCAGCTAGTTCATTCACATGAGCGATATCTCAATTGCAGTAATGCTGTGAGATTGAAAAATTGCTGTATGTTCGATTTTTGGACAATTCCTCGAAAGGAATCGCCAATTTTTTCCTATGTAACTGCAACTTTTACTATTGAAATTACTGGAAGCACTAGCGATTATTTTCACGTGCATAAAAAACGCAAGTACATTGCGCTTGTACCCACAATTGCAAGATTAAGAGTGCAATATCGGTCTGAGTTTCTGGGACTAATATTACGCTCGCCCGTGTGAATGCATCAGATCACACAGCCGTAATCACCTGGCCGGGCACTTTTATGTCAGGCAGGAAGGATAGTCCTGGAACTTATTGGCCGGACTACAGCCGCTGCCGTAGACTCTTATAGGAGCCAATGACAGCAGCCGGAGGTGGCAGTGTGACTGCTAAGCTCCCTACCCCTGCTCTCCTCCCCTCCAGTTGTTTGCAATAGGAGGCGGCGGGGGCGGAGGTTAGCCCTGCCGCCTCCTATTGCAAACAACTGCCTCCTTTCATTGCAGGCTGCGGGCAAGGGGCTGGAGGTTCGCTCTACTCCTGCCCCCTCCCATTGCAAACAGCCAGAGGGGAGGAGAGAGGAGGTGAGGCAGTGAGGGGGAGGGAAGGAGCAGAGATAAGCTGTCTCCACCCGCCCAACGGCATATATGCCGAGCCCGTGCATCGGATGGTTGCATATATATCGTCCGGCCGTAGAAACGCCAGCTGATATACGCACGCGTGAATAAACCCTTAAAGTGTTATTTTAACCAGAGACTTTCCTCACCTAAGCACTAGAACATATGAAAAATGTTAGATCTGTTTGGGTTTGACTGCTTGAACAACCACCAACTGCTAGAATAAAACCCAATGGGGACTAAAAGTAAAGTAAAAAAATCACTTAATTATTACAAAAATATTAAAAGATTAAAAAAAAGCTTTTTCCATTATTAACATAAAAAATTAAACAAATCGGCCATGTCCATAAAAGGTTGATCCAGTAAAATAATAAATTATTTATCCTGCACAGTGAATTCCAACAGAAAAAATACAAAGTGCCAGAAATTCTCATTTTTGGCCACCCAGTCTCCAAGAAAGAAACATAATAAAATCTGATCAAAAGGCATGTGCCCCAAAATGGTACCAATAGAAACTACAATTCACCCTGCAGTAAAGAAGCCCTCACACAACGAGGAAAAAAAAAGTTATGGGGACCAGAAGTTGGCGATACAAAATAGTTTTTAAAAAGTTTCCTTTTTTAAATAGAACAACCAAAAAAAACCTATATAAATTTAGTATCATCGTACTCATACTGACCCACAGGTAAAGTTATCATATTTTTATCATAACATATATGTTGTAAAAACTAAACCTGCCAAAAATTGCCGCAATTGTTTTTTTTTTTTCATTTCCCCCACTTAAAGCATTGAAAAACTTTTAAACATTTCTATGTGGCACTTTTAATGCTACCACTAAAACACACAACTCGCCCTTCAAAAAACAACAAAACCAAAAAGGCTCACATGGGTGGGGCACTGGAAAATTTAAAAAGATCTAGAAGTTAGGGCTTTTTCACATGAGCGTAGCGATTTTCGGTTGGCCGTGTCACGGCAACAGCGTGACCAAAAATCGCGTGAACGGTTGCACAAATCTGCCGTTTGTACGCCCATTCAGATGGCCCGGATCCGACGCATATACGCTCTGCTAAACTGCCTCCCCCTTTCCGCCCCCTCACTGGCTCTCAGCAAGGGGAGGGGGGCGGGAGCTAGTGTGCTAAGCTCCCGCCCCCTTCTATTGCTGGCAGCCGGTAAGGGGTGGAGAGGAGGAGGGAAGTGGGTGGGATGTTAGCAGACACACTGCTAAACTCCCTCCCACCTCCCTGCTGCGGCAGCTACCATAGGCTCCCATAGGAGTCTATGGGAGCCACCGCCGAATTCCCCCCGAACGATAGTTCCTGAACTATCTTTCCTGGCTGGTGTAAAAGTGCCCGTCGAAAATGCACACCGTATGCGCCATCTTGGCCAGCTGGGCGCTTTTTACGCCACGTGAATATGCCCATCTGAACTGATGCATTGTAAACTAATGCATCAGATGGGCAGTGTGTGAATAAAGCCTTAAAGGGGTATTCTCATCTTGGATTTTCACAGCTCTCGTTGAGGCCGCCTGCACACGGGTGGGTCGGACCCTGCATGCGAGATTCCCGCAGCAGAGTTCGACTCGGTGCCCAGCCGGTGACCCCAGCGTACCCCTCCGCCATCTCGTCCTCTGCTGTGGATGTAGTGGCCAGTGTGCCTATGGCGATGACGCAGCTCTTGCGACCATACTGCAATGGTGATTACAGAATGGCCGAGGGACGGACGGCTTCTATTGACTTCAATGGAACCCGGCCGTGCGTAGCCCGCACAAAATCGCAGTATACTGCAATTTCTCCCTTGCGAGCGAAAAATCACAATCGATTTCCGTTTGTGGGCAGGAAATCGTGTATTGTCATAGCATGCCATGGGCTGGATTTGCTGCAGAATCTGGAGGCGGAATCCCGCTCAAGATTTTGCAATGCAAATCTGCCGGTGTGCAGGAGGCCTGAAGCGAATGGGAGATATGGACGCAGTGTAGCACAGCGTCTCCATGGGTTTCCGTGGCTCCCATTCACTTCAATGAGAGCTATAAAAAAGTGGTCGGACCACAGTTTCTAGGTTTTCCCATCTCCACCATGAAAAACCAAGATGGGAATACCCCTTTTAAGGAAATAAAGGATTTCACAAGTCGGGCCATGCCGCTCCTGTAGTCTATAGTGATCACCATACATAATTAGCTGAAGCCCAGTCTGCTAGGTGCTGGAAACAATCCGGATTCCTTTGTTTGTAGTTTATTGCAGATATTCCGATTTGGTACCACGTATAAGGAGAAGCCATGTGCTGCACACATGTTCTATATGGAGCACATTGACTGCATACTATTAGACAAGTATGAAAGACTTTCTTCTGAGAACTCACTGCCAGACATCTTATTAGAAAATGGTTTCTTCCATCATTCAATCACAACTTTTAGAATTCTTTTTTTTTTTTAAGAGCCAAGTGGGAATATTTTATTTGATGAGTTATTAAATCTAATAGAAATGCTATCATGTGCGATGTGTTCAGAAGTTCCCAGATGTCTTCACTATGTGGATAAGTATGTCACATTGCACAGATATTCACAACCCGGATTCTTCTAGTTACCTTCTATACAATCATCTCCAGTTTTCCCATCTGCTTCACGATCTTCTACAGCTGAAATGTCTTGGAATTCATCTTTACATTCTTTATTTCCTAAATGAGAATCTAAAGTAGCACATTTAAAGTAGTTACATTTTTATACAAAACACCTTTAACCCTTTCCAATCCAATTAGTATCCTGGTTTTTCTAGGGGGGGCTTACTCTTTTTCTGCCGTTATACAACAGCGCTATATGCTGGTTAAAGTCAGTACTGCATGAAGTGACACGTTGGATAGGCTCTGACAGCAGAGAGGCTGGCAATATACAGTACGAGAACCCTGACGGACGTCTTCCAACATTGGAGATGTACAGCCTTAAATCATAATGTCTTCAGAGGTCAGACAGTGGATTGGAAAGGGTTAACCCTTTGATCAAAGCAAATGCAGGAATGCTGCATTGTAAAAGTGCTAAAGTAGACAGGGCCAGAGTAGAGCAGTTGTAAACTACTCTTAGAAATGATCACCAATAGTAGATCAGTGAGGGGCTGCTGTCAAGGAACCATGCTAATTAGCTGTTTGCCGGGCCGCTGTGTTCGTGCACTGAGCTAATTTTCTGCAGCAAGAAGACCACTCCATTCCTACTGCAGAGACCCAACTTGGTATTGCAGCTGTCTCCCATTCACTTCAATGGAAACTTTGCTTGCAATACCAAGACTGGCCACTGTAGCAACAACAGAGCTGTGCGCTTCCTGCAGGATTCAGCCCAGTGAACAGCTAATTAGAGGGTGCTCCAGGCTGCAAAGCCTCACTGATTTACTATTGGTGGCTTGTCCTCAGCCCAGGTCATCAATAATTTATGACTGGACAACCACCATTTAAAGCAACCCTTCAGTTTCAGGACAAAATTCTGTCTAGGAATTGAGAGTATATTTGTATTTGTTCTTCCCTGCCATCTGTCTGATCCACCATTCTGATGCCAGTTTTTGCCCGTCCAAGACAGTACGATTTTCTATCTAGCTAACACAAACTGTGCACTGCTCTCTGATTGGTCAGTGCTGATCACAGGAGCAAAACTGGCCAATCAGACAGCAGGTATAGTGCACTGGTAGACTAATACTACCAATGCATTGTGGGGATTAGGCATACGGAAGATTGCATGGGCCACCTTGGACAGCTGAAAATGGGAACGAAAGCCAGCAATCACATCTGCCAGCAACAGCAAGGATGAGCGCTGAGGCTGATCACAGCAGTTAACTCTTTAAATGCCCTGATCAAAGTTCGGGGGGCCCAAACAGTACCCCCACGATGAGAGCGCAAAGTGCCATTTGGTTGTCATGGCAGCTCAGGGCCTTCAGAATGCCCCAGGGTTGACATGTAGTTCTGCCTATTTGGTAAGGCCATGTTGCTGTTGCCACTAATACTGCTCAAACATTAAGCTTTTAAGCCTCGGTCAGAAACATTATCTTTTCTCCATAGGGAGGGCAACTAGAAGGTGAGTGAGTGAGGTGACTTATATTCATGCTCCTCTGGGTAATATGCAAATACAGGCGATGGAACAATACCTCTGCAGCGCCACCTATTGGAAGGCAGCAATCCTGCAAGTCAATGTTAGATTCTTTATACAAGCCTTGTAACAATGACTGGGAGTTGCGGTTTTAAGCCTGTCTCCCTTACTGAGTATCGATGGGGCATCTATGTGTACAAGGTAGTAAAGCAGGTGAAAGGAAATTTGTCCATTATGGCTAATAGTACTGAAATAATACAGCAGACACATAGTTATAAGTCATTTGTGTTCAATGTGCTGCTGATATGAAACTAAAGCACTCACCAATGTGTCAAAAATGCCCCGTTTTCTTGAAAAGCTTTAGTCTTCTTTGTAGTTGTTTACTATTCATTGATAGGAGAACCGACCACCTCTGCTACGGAGCGGAGATGGCCAGCGCTTGTGCACTGCTAACTCCATATGCAATGATCCCCCTATCAACGAGCGGTAAACAACTAAACAATTGCAAAGAAGACTAAGCTTTTCAAGAGAAGGGACATTTTTGACACATGTAATTGGTGAGTGTTTTAGTTTTGTAGCTGTGACACACTGGAATGGGATTCCCGAGATGGAAGACCTCTTTAACTCAATTCTGAGAAGAATGGAAGAATAGTGGAGATATGTGATGTCTACCTAGATCTTCTGGCTGTTCAGTCATCTTACCTTGAATTTTTTCTTGGCAGACTTCAATACTGATCCTTGTATAACTCTGTGAGGTCTTCTCACCACCAGCATCTTCCGAGCAGAGGGCAGGAGACGTATCTGGTTTATCATCTGAAGTCACAGTAAGATCCCACTGTTTATCAGAAGACATCCTAGCATTAATATATGAACATTCATTGGATACTGCACCCCATTTATGCCCCCTCCTACAAACGTTGGGAGGGGGTTCATTAACTCTCCACAACATGTTCACCTTGACCTTACTGTTTACATAGAAAGAGCCTTGTGGCACTGAATGATGACAAGAGGGGAAATGACACCCCGGGGAATGAAAGTAGACTCTGAAATGTGTTGATGTTTTTCAACACTAAATTGTGGCTTGCTTCATTTCTGGCCATACAGATACAATGGAGGTAATGCATCTAGGGAGGAATATGGCACCCTACAGGGGCATCATAATGTAGAAACACAGTACCGTCTACGGTTCACAACTACATCACGGGGCTCAGGAGTGCAGGTTTCATGCACATGGCTTTGCCTCGTGAGCCCTAAATGAACCCTAAGATACTTTAACTAAAGCATCATATTATACCTGTGATATTCCAGGCTCCGGAGTCAACACTTCCAGAGAACACAGTGATGAGTTCACTTTTTGTTTATCCACTTGGAATGAACTTAACAAGCGACTTCCAGGACGGGAACGAGACACCGTGGCAGGTCTGGAAATGTCATCCAAACTTCCCTTCATAATATCCATCTTCAGAAAGCTGAGAACTGATTGTTCTGAACTAAAACAAAAACATTTCAGATGAAGTGCAAACCCCAAACTTCAGATACATACATAACCACTGCCATCTAATACATACATAACCACTGCCATCTAATACATAGATAACCCCTGCCATCTAATACATACATAACCACTGCCATCTAATACATACATAACCTCTACCATCTAATAGATACATAACCTGTACCATCTAATACATACATAACCACTGCCATCTAATACATAGATAACCCCTGCCATCTAATACATACATAACCACTGCCATCTAACAGATACATAACCTCTACCATCTAATAGATACATAACCTGTACCATCTAATACATACATAACCTGTACCATCTAATAGATACATAACCACTGCCATCTAATACATACATAACCACTGCCATCTAATACATACATAACCACTGCCATCTAATACATACATAATCACTGCCATCTAATACATACATAACCACTGCCATCTAATAGATGCATAACCACTGCCATCTAATAGATACATAACCACTGCCATCTAATACATACATAACCACTGCCATCTAATAGATACATAACCACTGCCATCTAATACATACATAACCTCTACCATCTAATACTTACATAACCACTGCCATCTAATACATACATAACCACTGCCATCTAATACTTACATAACCACTACCATCTAATAGATACATAACCACTGCCATCTAATAAATACATAACCACTGCCATCTAATACATACATAACCACTGCCATCTAATACATACATAACCCCTGCCATCTAATACATACATAACCTCTACCATCTAATACATACATAACCCCTGCCATCTAATACATACATAACCCCTGCCATCTAATACATACATAACCACTGTCATCTAATAGATACATAACCTCTACCATCTAATAAATACATAACCACTGCCATCTAATACTTACATAACCACTACCATCTAATAGATACATAACCACTGCCATCTAATAAATACATAACCACTGCCATCTAATACATACATAACCCCTGCCATCTAATACATACATAACCTCTACCATCTAATACATACATAACCCCTGCCATCTAATACATACATAACCCCTGCCATCTAATACATACATAACCACTGTCATCTAATAGATACATAACCCCTGCCATCTAATACATACATAACCCCTGCCATCTAATACATACATAACCCCTGCCATCTAATACATACATAACCCCTGCCATCTAATACATACATAACCACTGTCATCTAATAGATACATAACCTCTACCATCTAATAAATACATAACCACTGCCATCTAATACATACATAACCACTGCCATCTAATAGATACATATCCACTGCCATCTAATAAATACATAACCACTGCCATCTAATACATACATAACCACTGCCATCTAATACATACATAACCCCTGCCATCTAATACATACATAACCACTGTCATCTAATAGATACATAACCTCTACCATCTAATAAATACATAACCACTGCCATCTAATACATACATAACCACTGCCATCTGATAGATACATATCCACTGCCATCTAATAAATACATAACCACTGCCATCTAATACATACATAACCACTGCCATCTAATACATACATAACCTCTACCATCTAATATATACATAACCTCTACACACACACACACATATATCAAAATTAAATTCTAGTCCACTACCCTGTGTATGATATGGTTAAAGGGGTGTTCCAGGGGTATGCTACTGATGATCTATTCTCAGGATAGGCCCTTAATATCAGATCAGTAGGGTTCCAACTTCCAGGACCCCATTGATCAACTATTCACTAGAGCTGCTGTCAGCGGAAAACAGTACAGCTCTGTGCGCTGTGCAGAGGCCACGAATGCTACTGTACATTAAGTCCTATGTAAATGAGCTTGTAGTCCCATTCCACACCACTACACAGTGTACAGAGCTGTGCTATTTCTGGTTGACAGCAGCTCTGGTGAAGAGTTGATCAATGGGATCCTGGACATCTGAATCCTCCCTACTGATCTGATAAGGATGGCTTATCTTGAGAATGGGGATGAGCAGCAATCGCATGATGGGGCATCCCTGCCATGCTTACAATGGGGCACACATGCATGCAAGGGATTAAATGGCAGAGATCAGAGGATTCCCTGATCTCCGTTGGGATGAGATTTGAGCGGAGTACTAGTCTGTGCCTGTGCCGGATTTAGAAAGTAATGATTAAAGATGACAAAAGAGATATAAGGGGAAAGACTGGATGCAGCAGAAGCGATGACACAACCCGTGTGCTGGAGCCATGCAACATGTGTGACCCGCCGTGCGCATGATGCCAGCAAAACTTGTACAGGATAGGTATTCCAATAGAAGTCACTGTCACATTATGGAACATTTACTAACTGCCAGAATGTGGCATCACACGTAGCATCTACTAAACAGCACCGCACACTAAATCACAGTATATGGATATATTCATATAAAACCTTCTGTCACGTGAGCTCAGCAGGTTGCAGTTTACAGATTATAGTATATGGAGATATATATATATATATATATATATATATACACACATCTAAACACTCTTTATCAAAACAATCCCTCCCCAAGAAGTTGTTGGAATCAGATAAAACTTTCTCTGTGTGATTGTAACGTTGATAGAAGTGATTACATATCAGAGCAAAAGCAGAATTTATTGTGTAAAACTGACCCCTTGTAGGGAGGCTCTAGTGCCCTGTTGTACCCCCTCTAGCTTGGATACAAGATGTGATACAGGCGGGCATGGAGACTCTAGTACCCTACTGTACTGCCTCTAGCTTGGATACAAGATGTCATACAGGTGAGCATGGATGCTCTAGTACCCTGTTGTACCGCCTCTAGCTTGGATACAAGATGTGATACAGGCAGGCATGGAGGCTCTAGTACCCTGTTGTACCATCTCTTGCTTGGATACAAGATGTGAATCTGGTAGGCATGGAGGCTCTAGTACCCTGTTGTACCGCCTCTAGCTTGGATACAAGATGTGATAAGGGCGGCATGGTGGCTCTAGTACCCTGTTGTACTGCCAATGATTGTGTCCCAGATGGTGCAATACATGTTCTATTTGTGATAAATCTGGTGAACCGTCAGGCGATTGAAGTGTGACAATGTTGTGGGGGCTCCTGTGACCCCCTTGTGTGTGCGGCCGAGCATTATCCTGCTGCCTCTTGGAAGCCGCCATGAGAGGAACACATGTGGCTGCAGGATGTCCTGAACATATCGCCGAGCTGTCATTGTCCCTCATATCACTACTAGGGGTGATCAACTGTGGTATGTGATAGCCCCCCAGACCATCACACCAGCAGGGGGCAGTGTGCCGCTCCACAGCAAAGGCAGGATTGAGGCGCTCTCCCCTAGGTCTCCGGACACGAACAAGGCCGTTGTCAGCGCCTGAACTAAGCCTAGATTCATCGATGAAGACAACCCCATTCCACTCTATAGCAGTCCATTTCTGTCATTCACGATACCTCTGCAAACAGAGGCGACGGTGTGGGGGGTCACAGGCCGTACATGTAATGGGTGCTGTGAGAGCAAATGTCCTTCAGTCAAGCACATGGAAATGGTTCTGACAGACACAGTGTAACGATGTCTTTGTCATTATCCCTGTCTTTGGATAATGGACAATGAAACAGTTGAAGCTGCTCATTCTTGTCGGACAATCAGACGCTCCTCTCAACTGGTGGTCTGTCGGGGATCCTGAGCCCAGTCACCTTGTATGCCCTCACACATCTACTGGTCCCAGCAGTCTGGTCAGACGCTCCTCTCTACTGGTGGTCTGTAGGGGGCGTCCTGAGCCCGGTCACCTTGTGTGTCCTTACACATCTACTGGTCCCAAGAGTCTGGTCAGACGCTCCTCTCTACTGGTGGTCTGTCGGGGTGTCTTGAGCCCGGTCACCTTGTGTGCCCTCACACATCTACTGGTCCCAACAGTCTGGTCAGACGCTCCTCTCTACTGGTGGTCTGTAGGGGGCGTCCTGAGCCCGGTCACCTTGTGTGCCCTCACACATCCACTGGTCCCAACACCTCCTAACAGTCTGGACAGATGCTTCTCTCTACTGGTGGTCTGTAGGGGGCATCCTGACCTCGGTCAGCTTGTATGCCCTCACACATCCACTGGTCCCAACATCTCCTAACAGTCTGGTCAGACATTCCTCTCTACTGGTGGTATGTAGGGGGCGTCCTGAGCCCGGTCACCTTGTGTGTCCTCACACATCTACTGGTCCCAAGAGTCTGGTCAGACGCTCCTCTCTACTGGTGGTCTGTAGGGGGGTCCTGAGCCCAGTCACCTTGTGTGCCCTCACACATCTACTGGTCCCAGCAGTCTGGTCAGACGCTCCTCTCTACTGGTGGTCTGTCGGGGTGTCTTGAGCCCGGTCACCTTGTGTGCCCTCACACATCTACTGGTCCCAACAGTCTGGTCAGACGCTCCTCTCTACTGGTGGTCTGTAGGGGGCGTCCTGAGCCCGGTCACCTTGTGTGCCCTCACACATCCACTGGTCCCAACACCTCCTAACAGTCTGGACAGATGCTTCTCTCTACTGGTGGTCTGTAGGGGGCATCCTGACCTCGGTCAGCTTGTATGCCCTCACACATCCACTGGTCCCAACATCTCCTAACAGTCTGGTCAGACATTCCTCTCTGCTGGTGGTCTGTAGGGGGCGTCCTGAGCCCAGTCACCTTGTGTGCCCTCACACATCCACTGGTCCCAACACCTCCTAACAGTCTGGACAGATGCTTCTCTCTACTGGTGGTCTGTAGGGGGCATCCTGACCTCGGTCAGCTTGTATGCCCTCACACATCCACTGGTCCCAACACCTCCTAACAGTCTGGTCAGACGCTCCTCTCTACTGGTGGTCTGTAGGGGGCGTCCTGAGCCCAGTCACCTTGTGTGCCCCCACACATCCACTTGTCCCAACACCTCCTAAGAGTCTGGTCAGAACGGCTGGTGGGGGACAATACATGGATATGACCATCCAGACTGTCACATTCCTATAATGCGCCCCCTCTCAGACTCTGGTAACGGGGTGAAATCTCTTCTCTGCGTCGTAGAGGCGTCAAGTCGTCAACAAGATCTACAGAAGAGTAAGAAGAGGTCACTACACACAAGGAGCCTCCGAGAGCCTCTTATAGGCCAAGAGGGGAACCACTTTTAGGGCCTCAGTTGACAAGACCGTTCATCTGATCACCACAACTCTCAGCATTTACATATTGATCGAACCGCATGCCGGGTCAGGCCTCCCTCACACATGAACGCAGCAAAGTACTGCGATTTAAATTGCGGCACTTTGTCACGTTTTACTTTGTTTTCGGCCGCAGCGATGCTTTTAGTACTCATTATTGATGAGGAGCGCTAAACGCCCAAAAAACAGAACAGATTCCTGCGCTGCAATCGAGCGGCTGTCTGAGAGGCTTTACTGAAAACAGTGGCAGCCTCTGACAGCGGTAGTGCTGCGGCGGCGGTGAAAGTGCAGCGCAAAATGCTGAAAAAAACATCTGTGTGAGGGAGGCCGTATACAGCAAAAAGACAGCTACCTCTAGGGGCAGGATTGGTATTGATAATGAATATATATACACACATATATATATATGTGTGTGTGTGTGTGTGTCTTCTGTCACGTGATGACAACAGATCGCTCATCACACACCGCAGCCAGTAATGATGCGGGCCGCTGGCAGTGTATAACCCCGGGGACGTCTGCTACGTGTTGTGCCGGCTACTCCTGGGACTTGCGGTCCGCCTGCCATCAGCAGGACTAGATACGATACGTACACGGTGCACGACCTCCTCTGTTTATCGATCGCAGCTCTCCATCACAGCTTTGTCTGCAGCGTCCGCGGTTGCTAGGTTACCATCTCTCTCCGCTCAGTGAACGAGATCACGTGATCAGCTACAGTGGCCGACGAGGCTCCAAATTGTGAAACGCGTTTCCACCAACTACATGGCATTAAACTGTAACTTCCCGTGTAGACTATCCATTGCTTATCTGCTGTCTGTGGCTGAGTAATATCTGATACCAGCGTTAAATAAAGGAACTGAAACTATTCACAAACCAATTAATAAATACATAATCACCCCAAATATCCCACAGCACCCTTGTGAGGCGCATATAATGTACTAAAAATCCATTGTTATTTATTGCCTTTTGTGTGTGGAGGGGGCGGAATAAGGACACTTTCACATCTGCGCTAAAATCCCTGTTCAGAGGTTCCATCGCAGATCCGGAACAAAATACCAGAAGAAATAGCGCTGCATACAGTAAAATGCCGGCAGCTGAGCGGAAACCGAACGGACCGCATTATAGTCAACGGGGTCCAATCGGCGCTGTTCATAAGACGGATCCATTCGCCCACGGGGATTCTCCTTTCCTGTTCCCCAAACAGAGAAAAAATAAAAGAACCCCCACCGCAGACGTGAAAACAGCTTCATTGCCGCCCGCCATTGTGATTTGTTTTTGTTTGTTTACTTTTTCTGTGGCGCTCACCGTGCAATCTTAACGACATGATAACTCTGCTCTGCGGTGGTTCCAATATAGTTTTTGTTACTTTTGCACTATAAAAAATATATATATATGGTTTTGTACTCCTTTCTGACGCCGTATAACAGGCTTACTCTTCCATCAAGTGCGCTGTATGGGGGGTAAAAGGTTTTCTCATTGCCTTTAATTTTCTAAATAAATGGCTTTACCATATTTTTAGCCCACCCAGTACTTTATTACATCGTTACCTCACAATCATTGACAGGTAAGAGGACTCAGCTCACTTACTGTACTTTGAGTAAGGCTACATTCACACGCTGCGGGACGCAGGAAACTCGCACAAATATGAACTCCATTCTTTTGAATGGACTTATTCACGAGCGATTATTTTTTTTTATTTAATGTTTGAGGATGTCGCCCTCCAGTGGTATACTCTGGTAAGACAATTGCAGCTTTATATTTCCAGGTTCATCTTTTTATTTTTCCCTCGCCCTCCATTTGTATATTACTCACAAATTTCCTTACTTTTGCTTTTTCTCCACCATCATTCTTCCAAAACACAAGCAGAGGATCCGGCTGGATAAGGAATAAATTATTAAGTAGTTGGAGGCAGGCTGACGTGTTATCATGTAAAGATTCCTAAAGTACACTGGGCAGCTGATGATCCACAAATCCAAGCAGCACAGAGTATTTTTGGAAGGGTGGGATGATCCTGTAGGAGGCAGTAATCTGTACACTTGTGATTACTGGGAAGAGGGCCGTGATATAAAGCGCATAGAAGGAACAGTGGGTAATGGTGCATCTTGTCTCCACCTGAAGAATGGGTGGAGACTTGGGTTGTGTGGGTTGACTTATATGGGAGGAGCAGGTGATGGCCACTAATGCGGATTAGCTGCTCCCCAGACGCAAGGCCACACCTCTACCTGGCGTTCAGGCATGTATGCTCCCCTCTGGGCTTTCATCTGCACTCCTAGCGCCTGTGTAACGCTTCTGCCACCATCCTCCCATATCCTCTTATGGCCCCGCTGTCAGTTTTGCCCACGGTAGCGTGGCCACTTCTGGCCCCGCTGTCAATCTCATCTCCCCTCCAGCCTCCAGGCATTTTGCCAGTTGCTCTCCCTTCTCCCCTGCCGCCTCCGGCGCTATCAGTCTCTCTCATGCCTCTATCTTTGGTAGAATCAGTGTTCCCGTCCTGTTCCTGTGCTAAAGGCGGCCCCACTCTCACATGGCTGGATGGATTTAGGCTGCTCTCCCATCGGCAGCACTCACTCTCCCTGCAGTCGGCCAAGGTCTCCTCCGTCCACCATAAACACTGAAGCCGTCCCTGCAATCCTGCCATCCACCGCCGTCCATTCTCCTTTTCCCATGCAGGCTGTCATCCGCAGTCTTCACTCGGCATCCAGGTAGCCAATCATCAGCTGTGGGCGTTCCCTATTTCTGCACCAGGACATACCCATGTCTGCACCCACAGTTCCGGTAGGGACAAGATGCACCAGTACCGAACAGTGTACTGCAGTAGCGCAGAGTATTTCAGGAGAGGACTGTGATAATCCTGTTGGAAACAATGACCTGAGATTACTGACAACTGGGCGGAGACAAAAACAGTATAGATAGTGTGGGAAAGTTAGCTCAGGTAGAGGGCTGGGATGCAGTGTGAACCTCAGTCAGAGACCAAGACAGCAGTTAGGCTGGGTTCACACAGGGCGATTCCCGTCGGAAATCTTGCAGTTTGGCCGCAGCAAAAACCGCGATATTTCCGCCAGGAGAACGACCGCGGTTTAAGTGCTTCCCTAACTATACGTAAGCCTCACTGCAGCCGCAAGAAAAGCATACACTTAACCCTTTAGTGACCAAACCTGTTTGCGCCTTAATGACCAGGCCAAATTTTGCAAATCTCACATGTGTCACTTTAACATGGAAAAACACCAGAAAGGTTTTGCATATCCAAGCGATTCTGACATTGTTTTTTCGCCACATGTTGTACTTCATTTAGGCGGAAAAAATAGACCGATAGAAATTGTGTTTATTTATTAAAAGCGCCAAAATTGGGAAAATTTTGAAAAAATCGTCATTTTTTTCACATTTCCAACTGCAATATCTTAAATATGTGCAAACATAATATAGAAATTTTTGCTAAGATTTATATTTCCACCCGTTTACTTTATTTTGGGCGCACATTGGAAAAACTTTTGCTTTTTTTTAACCATTTAGGAGACGTACAAATTTAACATTACTTTTTAGCATTTTGAGGAACACTTTGTTTTCCTGCACCAAATCAAGATTGGAAAGGCCCATGATTGTCAGAATAATAGATACCCCCCCATATGACCCCATTTTAAAAACTACACCCCTTAGTGTATTCACTGAGGGGTGTCATGAGTATTTTGACCCCACAGTTTTTTTTCAGGAATTAATTCAATTTTTTTCCTATAGTTTACATGAAAATGAGGATTTACACCCCAAAATGGATACCCCTATTTCTCCCGTGTTCAGAAATATACCCATTGTGGCCCTAATATTATATCTGAGTCCACAACGGGGCCCAAAATGAAAGGAGTAGTCGGTGTCTTTCAAAACAGAAATTTTGCTTGAAGTCCTTTTAGGCCCCATAGCACACATGTAGAGTTCTTGAGCACCCAAAACCATAGAAAACCCCCACAAATGACCCCATTTTGAAAACTAGACCCCTTAACGAATTTATCTAGGGGTGTACCGCACATTTTGACCCCACAGTTTTTGAATGAATTCAAGCAAAGCAAAAGAAAAAAATTGTGATTTTCGTTTTTTTGGCAATTCTGTCATTTTAAAAACAGCTTTTTTTGTACAGAACACATATGAATGAAGACTTGCACCCAAAAATGGATACCCCTGTTTGTCCCGTGTTCAGAGACATACCCATTGTGGCCCTAATCTTATGTCTGGATACACAACAGGGCCCAAAATGAAAGGAGTAGTCAGTGGCTTTCAGAACATAAATTTTGCTTGAAGTCCTTTTAGGCCCCATTGCCCACTTGTAGAGTTCGGTGAGGGGAGATGAAACTTCAATTTTTTTTTTTTACTTTTATGTGATCGCCATTATTGGATAACGGCGAACACGTGACCAGGAACCGCTCACCGCGGCCCTCCCCCCCCCCCCCCGTGAAATCTCCAGGCTCTTGGCTACGTTTTGTAGCCAGGAGTAGGGAGAATTCAAATTATCCTAGCAATCCACAGCTTTTGCGCATGCGTCCGCCATTTTGACGACGGGCGCGTGCGCAGAAGCTGGGGTAAGGTCCGTGGATTAATCCGGGGTCTTATGTACGTACTTTCATCCTCCCTCTCGGATATGATTCGTGAGGGGAGATGAAACTTACGCTTTTTAAACTTTTTTTTAACTTTTTTTACACTTTTTTTAAAGGGGTTGTCCCGCGGCAGCAAGTGGGGGTATACACTTCTGTATGGCCATATTAATGCACTTTGTAATGTACATTGTGCATTAATTATGAGCCATACAGCAGTTGTTCACTTATCTGTTCCGTTGCTGGCGTCCTCGTCGCCATGGTGCCGTCTAATTTTCAGCGTCTAATCGCCCGATTAGACGCGCTTGCGCAGTCTGGTCTTCTCCCTTCTGAATGGGGCCGCTCGTGCCAGAGAGCTGCTCCTCGTAGCTCCGCCCCGTCACGTGCCGATTCCAGCCAATCAGGAGGCTGGAATCGGCAATGGACCGCACAGAAGCCCTGCGGTCCACCGAGGGTGAAGATCCCGGCGGCCATCTTCACAAGGTAAGTAAGAAGTCACCGGAGCGCGGGGATTCGGGTAAGTACTGTGCGGGTTTTTTTTTAAGCCCCTGCATCGGGTTTGTCTCGCGCCGAACGGGGGGGGCTATTGAAAAAAAAAAAAAACCCGTTTCGGCGCGGGACAACCCCTTTAACTTTACATGATCACTGTTATCCATTGGGTAACAGTGATCATGTCCCTGGTATAATCCCTCTGCTCCTGGCTACACATGGCAGCCAGGAGCAGAGGGATTTTGAATTTCCCAGGGCTCGAGCCCCTCTGTGCACGCGCCCGATGTCAATCATCGGGCGCGCATGCGCAGAAGGGGTTTTCGGGTCCCGGGACATCGGGGAGGACCGAGGTGAGTATTTTCACCTCCCCTCATGGATCCGATCCGATCCAAGGGGAGGTGAAGCTTTTCTTTTTTAAACTTTTTTTTCACTTTTCCGCGATCGCCGTTATCCATTGGATAACGGCAATCGCGGTACCGGGGACCGCTCACCGCAATCCCCACTGACATCTCCTGCCTCCCGGCTCCGGGCCTTCTGCGCATGCGGCTGACGTAATGCCGCCTGGCGCGCATGTGCAGAAGACCGGCTTCGGGGCCCAGAGGACGACGAGAGCGGGGAGCAGTGCGGCGGACCCGGGTGAGTAATTTCAGCTGCCCTGATGGATCCGATCCATCAGGGCAGCTGTATCTTTAACTTTTTTTCAACTTTTTTTAACTTTTATGCGATCTGCGCTATCGATTGGACAGCGCCAATCGCATTGAAGGGGGGGGTCCCCGCAGCCCGGGATGACAGCTCCATGCTGTCGGCTACCTGCGGGCACCGACAGCATGAAGCTGTCACGTCCAGAGCCCGAGGGGCTTTATTCTCTGTAGGACGCATATTTTTACATCCTCAGAGAATAAAGCCCACTTCGGGAGGACGTAAAAACACTATGGCCCGGTCGTTAAGGGGTTAAACAAAGTCCAGTTTTCCCTGGATCAGGGATAGAGCGTCCCTTGAGACCAGCAGCTTCCAGCATGCCTAGCTGCACCCGGCTTCCTCTGTCTGCAGCTTTGCAGACTTTTATGGTCTGGGCAATTACCCAGCCTCTGCATCTGAGGAGCTTGCCTCACCATAGTAAGACCTGGAGTGGAGGGGGTGGGATGGACAGCCCCACTACTGAGCCTGCCATCCATTCCAAAAAAAAACAGGCCCAAACAAATTTTGTAAAAAGCATCTCCAGCAACTATCTTTGCTGGAGATGACATCACATCCATGGTTTTTCCCCGTGTCCCACGCGGTGAGACACAAACTCCCTTCATACCCACTGGGCGTAACATCGGAACCGAGGTGAAACATACCAAGGGTCCATTACTAACCCCCTAAGTGTCTCACAATAGAAAGTGAAAGGAGCACCACTGCAGCACAAAGTATTTCAGGAGAGGGGTGTCAGGACTCCAGACTAAAAAAGGACCTAGGAACCAAATAACATTTAATAATACATATATAGCTATATACTTAATTACCTTCACACGTGCATATGCGTATTTGCGTGCGTCGGAGCGCTGCGCATTTGTGGAATGAACAATGCTTTTTTGCGCACGTATCTGTTATTCTTTCAGGTCTGTTGGTTAATATTAAGTGCAAAATGGCCGTCCCCCTAGTCGGGTCCTGTACAAGTTGGGTAAGATAATTATCAGAAAGTTATTACCACTATGAGATCCGCAGTTTTCGGCTTCCCAGTTTATATCCAGATAGGTAAAATCTCCCATAATAATTACCTCCTTGTGATTTGCTGCTTCATTTATTTGTCTCCATAATAGATTTTCATTGGCTTCTGTTATATTTGGTGGCCTATAGAAAACCCCTGTGAGGATTTTATTAGTTTTCCCCTGCATGTATTTCCACCCATAGAGACTCCACATGTCCATCTCCCTTACATATAGCTTCCCCTAGTGTAGGTTTTAGGCCTCATGTCCACGGGCTTTAAATTCGCAGCGTTTCTCCCGCACACGGATCCGCGCCCCATAGGGATGCATTGGACACCCGCAGGTAGTTAAATACCTGCGGATGTCATTTTTCCCGTCAGGCGCGGATCCGCGTGCAGGAAAAAAAAATGGACATGCTCCATTTTCGTGCCGGTCTCCCATGGGGACAGCTCCTGCAGGCTTCTATTGAGGCCTATGGAAGCCGTCCGGATCTGCGGGAGACCCGTACCAGAATTAAACTCACCTGCTCCGGACGATGCGGTTCTTCCCTTCTTCGCGGCCGGATCTTCTTTGTTCGGCCCGGCGGATGTGCCCGCCGCATGCGCGTGGCACGCAGCCGGCGTGCCGAGCACATCCGCCAGGCCGAAGAAAGAAGATCCGGCCGCGAAGAAGGAAGATCCGCATCGTCCGGAGCAGGTGAGTTTATTCTGATTTTTAGGCCTCATGTCAGCGGGGCAGGAGGGACCCGTTACGGATTCCCTAGTTTAAACACTCCTCCAACCTTTTAGCCATCTTCTCCCCCAGCATAGGTGCACCCTTCCCATTGAGATGCAGCTCATCCCTATGGTATAACATGTAGCCAACAGCAAAACTGGCCCAGTTCTCCATGAACCCAAACCCCTCCTTCTGGCACCAACTCAAGCACCAGGAAGACGACACACCTTTTGACGATCCCGCTCTTCGTGGCAGATTGCTCTGTCTGTCCCCCTAATAATTGAGTCTCCCACTACCAGGAATACTCTGAGTGAGAAAATCTAAGATGGCAATACCATTAATTGTGTTATAATACTCGCTCCTTATGGTTTTCCCATTTCCCAGCTTCTCGGATAATGTTTGACTCCTAGCCTTGCCGCTGTTTTACCAGGAATTGTATTCTCCATAGACCACATCCCCGGTGAAATGCTGAATAAGCATGAAAGCATCAGGATACAGTGGGTTTCCTAACGTACCTTCTAACAGTAACAGAAGCCCCAACTGGACACCAACATAATATTTAACTCTTATTCCATCAATGGCTCCATGGGAGTTCAGAATTTGGCAGAAGCGCTATATAATCTGACAATATGTGATGTATACAGCAAGTAAAAAACTTTGCGTGAAAGATTGGAGTTTGTGCTGGAGTGCAATACATTAACCATTTAATAAAACTGTCTCATATTTGCCTGTTCATGTTCCAGAAAAGCAAATCTACTGAAGACATGAGCTGGTGTAGATTAAAGGCCCATTTACACAGGACCATTCACTGATCTGCAATTTTGCAACTTTTGTCTTTTATTTTTAAATAAAGAGGTCTAAAAATTTATTTTTTTTCCGCAAATTCCAAAAATGACCCTTTAAAATTTCATATCATGTCAGGTTTTTGCATAAATCACGAAAATTTGTGAAAATTAAAAAAAAAAAAAACCTAATTTTTTTAATGACATTGATATATAACAACGTTCAGAATGTATGAAAATGTTCTCTGGAGGGATGGAATGAATGTACAAGGAAGAAACATTAATACATAGCTGATTACGAAAATGAATTATCTGTATTGCATCAACATTTGCCGCACTCATTTACCCTAAACATGAGATAAAGTAATCTTGGCACGCCAAGACTCATACCTCCAAAACCCAAGAAGAGGACATATAAATGTGATGAAAAAATTATTTTTTTTGTAATTTTCACATTTTCGTGATTTGTGAAAAAACCTAATGTGATACAGAATTTTGAAGGTCATTTCCGGAATCTACACAAAAACCAATCCAATACACCTCTTCATTTCGAATAAACAAAACCTTGCATATCTGTCATAGAGCCTCTAAATAACCGGAGGCAAGTTAGAGGAAACCTGTACACTAAGTTCACGTGGCCCGAACCGCGAGCGGCCTAAATTGCGGACAGCCACCAGCATTACAGTAAAATGTACTTTATTATGAAATGCTGCGGTGTTTCAGAAAAACATACTTTATAAAGACACGGGGAGCGGAGAGAAGAGTCACCAGGTTTGGCTAGATGACAGATTACTCCCTGTGCAAAAACGGGAGGGGAGAAGCCAGCGGGCCTCCGTGACTCCGCAACATTGTTGATGGCTTTTTTTAAGTTTGTATTTTCTGAAACGCCACATCACTGACACATGGGCACCGGTTTGGGCAGCATGGACCTAGTGACAGGTGCCCTTTAAACTGCACCTCTACTGAGGCTTCCCAATGTGATCTCACATCAGGCTTGGATGACACTACTGCACGCGGGGGATTGCAGCTGTCTATACCACCGTATAATGTCTGGTCTGGGTATCATGCGCAGGTCCTGTTCTAATTAATAGGACCGGTCTACCATAGACATTGGGCATCCAGTAATGTTTCTCCTCACCAAAGGTCAGATCCAGTGGGAGATCTGCGATAGGGGTACACTTTAGCGAAAGTTAGCAAATATCATGACTTCATTATGCAGTTCTTGGTGATGTCACTGTTGTGCCAAGTTTAATCTATTTTTGCTGTCGTCATCACTGTCGCATGGTATATGTAATGTCTTGGGAATATTTTGGACCCCTCCTCCTGACTGACACAGAGCAGAGAACAGCTGAATGTAGAAGACAAGCCTTTTTGAGCGATAATCGTTGTGTTTAAACCAGGCTTTAGGAAAATACTGCCAACTGAGCAGTTTCTTAAGAATAGACTATAAGATTCATCCTGTTCATGACGCCAAGTTAACTCCGCCATGCAGCATCCGAGGAGCGGGCCATGGCCTAGGAGACAGCGGGGTAGATTTTGGACCTTGTCACGGTGGCAGTACCGTCTCCCACCCAGAGGGTAAACGGTGACACATCCAAGGGCCAAGGGGAGGTTAATAAAAAGGGAAACCCAATATTGGATTACCTTAGTCTCTTTTGTCACGGGTGACGCCACTGTTTCTTCTGCCGTGGGGGAATTCCTGGATGGTGAAGTCAACTCACTCTCAATCGGCCTCCGTGGGGAAATTCCTGATTGTTGGAGTAAACCCACACACTCACGGGGTTCTTTTAAGACACAGCCTCCAGAAACGGACAGCTGACTGGTCGCTTTACTTGTAATAAGTTGTTGACAATTCCAAAATACACGCCAGCAGGAAAACAGTGCAAACACATCAAAGTGGTGTGACAGGGAAGACTCACGGGTGAACAGGGGAAACCACAGTCTCGCTATCTATAGGTCCTGATCCTGGCAACACACTCTCTTCCCTACAACACTCACATTTGATAAAGAAGGGTGCGCCGCATGGCAGTTCCTCATTCTCTCTCTCACTTCTAGCACAAAAAGGGTCCATCCAGGGCAAGTAGTAGACTCCTTTCCGCCTCTTCCATTCTAGGCCGTACAGGCTAAGGTGCCTGTGAGGTGCTCTTGCAGAACTCTTCTCCTCTCTATGGGCAAGCCCAGAACATAACCACCCAGAACTCAACTTGCAATCACATATATCACACAACGTCACATGACAAAACAAACAGATACATTTTCCAGACAGTCAGCTCACATACCAGACACTTAACTCTTTCAGTGCTGCAACTATGCAATACACATCCATCATGCAACACAAAAAACACTGACATTACATAGCCAAATGCATGCATACAGTTATGGAGGGGCCCTGTTGTACTGGGCCACTACAGTTCCCCCTTACTTAAAAACAAGCTGACTCCGATGCCTCTTAAACAGAGTGCAAAATCTGGAGTGGACTAGTTTTCAGTGCCTACACAATAATATCTAGCAAAACATCTACACAGTTGCTGAGTGTGCAAGGTGAAACCTGTAAACACAACTCACCCTCCGGTGCTATTTTAGAGCTTACCCATCTAAGTGTACTGAGACTAGTTATGATGTCACATTCTATATCTAGTGTTACCTATTATGACGGCGTGTGCTGAAGTGATATGGCCAAACCACAAAAATCTGTTAGGCTGGACAGAATCCAGGATGCACTGACATTGCTATGGGGCACTAATACATGGCTCTTCTCCCCAAAGACTACACAAAAAGGATGCAACACACCGCAACTAGACACAAAACACAAAAAGAGTTGACTGGTAGTACTAAACATTGGACAAGTGGCATGATCATCACTTTCCCGGAAAATTATCTCATGAAGAGTAGTAACCTTAAAGGGGTTGTCCCGCGGCAGCAAGTGGGTCTATACACTTCTGTATGGCCATATTAAAGGGGTTGTCCCGCGGCAGCAAGTGGGTCTATACACTTCTGTATGGCCATATTAATGCACTTTGTAATGTACATTGTGCATTAATTATGAGCCATACAGAAGTTATAAGAAGTTATTCACTTATCTGTTCCGTTGCTGGCGTCCTCGTCTCCATGGTGCCGTCTAATTTTCAGCGTCTAATCGCCGGATATTGGATTACCTTAGTCTCTTTTGTCACGGGTGAGGCAACCGTTTCTTCTGCTGCGGGATTCCTGGATCGGCTTTACCTGAAACCATTGCTACTCGGGGTAAATTTTTCCATAGGAATCAATGTAAATCCAATTAAATCATTCTAGACATTTTGAAAAACACACCAAACAAAATTTAAAGGAGAATAAATATGATCTTTAATACCAAAAACAATATAAAAGACTACTAAATGAACATTTAACGTGTTAGTGAACATGTTACTGTGTGTTATCTGTGGTGTTATATAGGACTGCAGGTCACATCTAGTACATCAGCTGTCCTCAGAGAGTTATCACTGTGTTCTCTGTGGTGTTACATAGGACTGCAGGTCACATCTAGTACATCATCTGTCCTCAGCGTTATTACTGTGTTCTCTGTGGTGTTACATAGGACTGCAGGTCACATCTACTACATCATCTGTCCTCAGCGTTATCACTGTGTTCTCTGTGGTGTTACATAGGACTGCAGGTGACATCATTATATGTCCTCAGCGTTATCACTGTGTTCTCTGTGCTATTACATAGGACTGCAGTTGACATCTGCTCTACTACAGTACAACACCTGTCCTCAGCGTTATCTCTGTGTTCTCTGTGCTGTTACATAGGACTGCAGGTGACATCATTATCTGTCTTCAGCGTTATCTCCATGCTGTTACATAGGACTGCAGGTGACATCATTATCTGTCCTCAGTGTTACTACTGTATTCTCTCTGCTGTTATATTGGAGTGCAAATGTATAGTACTGTACTGTACTAGTGTATTATCCGTCACCGATGATGGAGAAGGGTGAGTTGCATTAGCAGCAGGTGGAGGAGGAGGAGACGCTGAGCAGGAGATCACGTGGATTCAGTGGTAAGGCATACTTACTAGGCCGACATACGCCGGTGTTATTAGAGACAACCAATGTTACTAGAGACAAAATTTTGGTTAAAAAAATGGCCTTACTCGAAATCGGCCTTAGTAGATGTCAATGCTAGTAGAGGTTTTCTGTAATTATAGAAGATGGATGTGGAGCAAACAAGCACCTCCTGCCCCAAGTAGTTAGGCTGCAGTAGTGCCAACTGAGGACATTTTTATGAAGGTCCATTGATTTTTTTCATATAAAACAGTTTTTGCTAATCTGTCAGATTTGTAATTCGGAGCTATAATGGCAGCTGTATACCGCTTACTATCCAGCTTTCCTTGTCTCCCAAATGACATTTGCCTAATTATACAGTGATCCAGCCAGTCAAGTCTATAGTGAAGCTCGGTACCAAACTGGGCTGGCATCAGTGCCTGGCAAACCTTAGCAGGTGCCGGGGTCTACTGATCCTAGGGGAGGCCTACTCAGAGGGGGGATCGATCGGGATACAGTTCTTTGAAATCTATTGTATCCACTACTTCAAAGCATGGATATAATTATGATTGTGGCACTGCAGGAAGCTGAGCACTTCCTGCTGCCCCGCCCAGCACCTCCTATAACACTATAACAGAGGCAGCGTGATGACATCATGAAGCCACTGGTGGCATTCCACATGATCTTGGCCAGAAGTGTGAGATGGAGGTGAGTTTATTATTTTATTACTAAGAGGCACAGCAAGACCTATAAATGACTCGGGGAACAGTGGGGCATAATCATGACTAAGAGGGTAAATTGGGGCCCATTAATACCTCAGAGGGCACAGGGCATCCTATAAATGATTCATGGCATACAATGGGACCTATAAATGACTAAGGGGGCGCACTGTGACATAATCCTGGATCCAGCCCTGGTGACAACCTTTATGGGATCTATTTGTTTTCTTGCTCTCACTAACATCTGCAAGCAAATGAAATGTGAAAAGAATAGAGATGAGCGAACGTACTCGGTAAGGCCGATTTCGCAATCGAGCACCGTGATTTTCAAGTACTTCACTACTCGGGTGAAAAGTACTCGGGTGCGCTGTGGGGCGGGGGGTTGTAGAGGGGAGTGGGGGGTAGCAGCGGGGAACAGGGGGGAGCCCTCTCTCTTTCCCTCTCCCCCCCACTCCCCTCTGCAACCCCC
Organism: Eleutherodactylus coqui; assembly: GCF_035609145.1. Lineage (NCBI taxonomy): Eukaryota > Metazoa > Chordata > Amphibia > Anura > Eleutherodactylidae > Eleutherodactylus > Eleutherodactylus coqui. Next base: position 214,926,476 of record NC_089842.1, on the reverse strand, counting down.
CGCTCCCCCACAGCGCACCCGAGTACTTTTCACCGAGTAGTGAAGTACTCGAAAATCGCGGTGCTCGATTGCGAAATCGGCCTTACCGAGTACGTTCGCTCATCTCTAGAAAAGAATAAAACAACATAGCAGTATACACTCATTGTCAAAAAACATCAAGCACCTAGAAGGAGTTGTCTGAACGCCCAACAAGTATGAGCAGCTGCAACTGTTTCATTGTCTGCCAACCAGAGACAGGAGGCGTTATTGTTACAAGTCCCTGTGTCTGTCGGAACCATTTCCAGGTGCTTGGCTGCAGGACATTTGGTCTCATAGCGCCCATTACGTGTACGGCCTTTGAACCCCACCATCGCCTCAATTTGTAGAAGTGTAGTGAATGACGGAACTGGACTGATACGGAGTCAAACCTGGTTGTCTTCAGTGACAAATCCAGGTTTAGTTTGGGCGCTGACGACAGCCGTATTCATGTCTAGAGCCTCCATATGACATCCTGTATCCAAGCTAGAGGTGGTCCAACAGAGTACTACAGCCCCCATGCCCGCCTGTATCACATCTTGTATCCAAGCTAGAAGCACCTCAACAGGGTACTACAGACTCCATGCTTGCCTGTATTGCATCTTGTATCCAAGCTATAGGCGGTACAACAGGATACTAGAGCCTCCATGCCTGCCTGTATCACATCTTATATCCAAGCTAGAGGCAGCTCAACAGGGTACTAAAGACACCATATCCACCAATATCGCATCTTATATCCAAGCTAGAGGTGGTACAATGGGGTACTAGAAACTCCATGCCTGCCCACCCATATCACATCTTGTATCCAAGCTAGAGGCGGTACAACAGGGCACTAGAGCCTCCATGCCGCCCGTATCACATCTTGTATCTAAGCTATAGGTGGTCCAACAGGGTACTAGAGCATCCATGCTCGCTCGCATAACATCTTGTATCCAAGCTAGAGGCAGTACAACAGGGTACTAGAGCATCCATGCTCGCTCGCATCACATCTTGTATCCAAGCTAGAGGCAGTACAACAGGGTACTAGAGCATCCATGCTCGCTCGCATCACATCTTGTATCCAAGCTAGAGGCAGTACAACAGGGTGCTAGAGCCTCCATGCCTGCTTGTATCACATCTTATATCCAAGCTAGAGGCGGTACAACAGGGTACTAGAGCCTCCATGTCTACCCATATCACATCTTGTATCCCAGCTAGAGGTAGTACAACAGGGTACTAGAGCCTCCATGCCTGCCTGTATCACATCTTATATCCAAGATAGAAGCAGCTCAACAGGGTACTAGAGCATCCATGCTCACTTGTATCACATCTTGTATCCAAGCTAGAGGTGGTACAGCAGGGTACTAGAACCTCTATGCCACCCGTATCAAATCTTATATACAAACTAAAGGCAGCTCAACAGAGTACTAGAGCCTCCATGCTCACCTGCATCACATCTTATATCCAAGCTAGAGGCAGCTCAACAGGGTACTAGAGCTTCCATACCCATACGTATTACATCTTGTATCCAAGTTAGAGGCGGTTCAACAGGGTACTAGAGCCCCCATGCCCACCTGTATCACATCTTATATCCAAGATAGAAGCAGCTCAACAGGGTACTAGAGCCTCCATGTCCACCCGTATCACATCTTGTATCCAAGCTAGAGGTGATACAACGGGGTACTAGACCCTCCATGCCCGCCTGTATCGCATCTTGCATCCAAGATAGAGGCGGTACAAAAGGCTACTAGAGCCTCCATGCCCGCCTGTATCACATCTTGTATCCAAGCTAGAGGTGGTACAGCAGGGTACTAGAACCTCTATGCCACCCGTATCAAATCTTATATACAAACTAAAGGCAGCTCAACAGAGTACTAGTGCCTCCATGCTCACCTGCATCACATCTTATATCCAAGCTAGAGGCAGCTCAACAGGGTACTAGAGCTTCCATACCCATACGTATTACATCTTGTATCCAAGTTAGAGGCGGTTCAACAGGGTACTAGAGCCTCCATGCCCACCTGTATCACATCTTATATCCAAGATAGAAGCAGCTCAACAGGGTACTAGAGCCTCCATGCCCACCTGTATCACATCTTATATCCAAGCTAGAGGCAGCTCAACAGGGTACTAGAGCTTCCATACCCATACGTATTACATCTTGTATCCAAGTTAGAGGCGGTTCAACAGGGTACTAGAGCCCCCATGCCCAACCGTATCACATCTTATATCCAAGATAGAAGCAGCTCAACAGGGTACTAGAGCCTCCATGTCCACCCGTATTACATCTTGTATCCAAGCTAGAGGTGATACAACGGGGTACTAGACCCTCCATGCCCGCCTGTATCGCATCTTGCATCCAAGATAGAGGCGGTACAAAAGGCTACTAGAGCCTCTATGCCCGCCTGTATCACATCTTATATCCAAGCTAGAGGCGGTACAAAAGGCTACTAGAGCCTTCATGCCCATTCGTATCACATCTTGTATCCAAGCTAGAGGCGGTACAACAGGGTACTAGAACCTCCATGCCCGCCTGTATCGCATCTTGTATCCAAGCTAGAGGCGGTACAAAAGGCTACTAGAGCCTCTATGCCCTCCCGTATCACATCTTGTATCCAAGCTAGAGGCGGTACAACAGGGTACTAGAGCCTCTATGCCCTCCGTATCACATCTTGTATCCAAGCTAGACGCGGTACAACAGGGTACTAGAGCCTCCATGTCCACCCGTATCACATCTTGTATCCAAGCTAGAGGCGGTACAACAGGGTACTAGAGCCTCTATGCCCTCCGTATCACATCTTGTATCCAAGCTAGAGGCGGTACCAAAGGCTACTAGAGCCTCATTTCAAGTGTTCAGTTTTCCCCAATAAATGATCCTTTTGCTCTTAAATTGTTACCACTTACATACAAATGAAGATGCTAAAGTGGTAATGGACACTAAATTCCCATTGACACGGAATGACTGTCGGGCAGCTGGAGGAGATTTCACTCCTCGCTCTCCCCCGCCCCTCTCCATTCACTTGACACAGTGGTCGTTCCGTACTGAACGGCTGCCGTTTACACTGAACAATCATCGCTTAAGATTTAATGCAGCTTAACCGAGGAGCGATGATCCAGAACGATGATCGTTCAGTATAAACATCAGCCATTCAGTAGTGAACAGCCACTATGTTAAGTGAATGGAGAGGGGTGGAGGAGAGAAATCCCCTCCAGCCGCCCCGGCCTCCTACTGGCCGCTCTGTGAGCGATCCAGCAATACTCGGGAGTGAGTACATGCGGGGATGAGTGTCGGGCATTGTTTCGTCCAGTGTAAATGGGCCTAAACACTTTATGCAAATAGTTCGCTAAACCTTTCAATCGTTTGAAAGATTATCTTTGTGTGTAAAAGGGCCTTTATTATATTAACGTCACGATCACACAGAGAAAGTTTCCTTTCATTCTGACAACTTCTTCTTGCGGAGAGATTGCTGACAATGAGTGTACCATATATATATATATATATATATATATATATATATATATATATATAATCTTTGTATTATTTCTGTCCTGTGCATGTCACTAGATACTGCGTTGGGCAAGTCAGCAGGGGGCGCTGGAGCACTGTGACACTAGATACTGCGTTGGGCAAGTCAGCAGGGGGCGCTGGAGCACTGTGACATTCTAGGATCTGACCAGCCTTGCTGATAGCCGATGCATAAGATGCCTGTTGATGCTAATGGAGTTGTTAGAAGGAGGAGAGGGTAAATTAGGTTTTTTACTGATCAGACTACAATGGAGGTTTTGGGATGGCTTACTCAATTCACGATATTCTTAATTAGGGAATCTACCTAAATCAGAGGTACCCAAACTTTTTTGCCCCGTAGACCACTTGCCGTTTTTTTTTTTGTTTTCCGTAGACCCCCTGTCTGTCTAATATTGAATTTTCCTTACCTTACTAAGGTCAAGTAGGTTTTTCCCAGCTGACAGCGCTGCTCACTTAGATCTGGGTTTTCTGTTATGCGGACAATTGTAAAAAAAGAACATGTACAATTTTTATTCAGATCTTTATTGAAAAGACACAAAATGTAAGTAAATATTTGGATTTGGGACAAAACAAATCAGAACCTAGTAAAATTCTTACATAAAATAAGGCTGACTACCCACTACCGTTTTTTTTCACTGCGAAATTCGCAGCGTTTTTTTTCTGCAGGGGTCTATGGGACTTGTAATGTTAAAATCACGCAAAATCGCAATGTACCGCGAAATCGCGATTTTAACATTACAAGTCCCATAGACCCCTGCAGAAAAAAAAACGCTGTGAATTTCGCAGTGAAAAAAAACGGTAGTGGGTAGTCAGCCTAATCCACAAATAATGCTGTTAATGGGAGGGATGAGTCGGATACTCTGATAGCAATTGGTCAATATTTGGCTTCACATTAGTGAGGTATAGTCCACATTAGTGAGGTATAGTCTCCAATCTCCATGTCCAGTGATTTGCAATTAATTTAGTTTTTTCTTAAGAATATTGGCGACCGCGCTAAAACCCCTTTCCACGAGGTATGAAGATGGAAAAGCTATCAAACACTTTCTTGCGATAGTCCATAATGCAGGATAAGCATCAGGTACGCACGTACCTGTAAAGACTTGCACATGAACCTAGCGCACCACAAAGCAGATAGGTATAATTCACGCAAAACTTCTTGGGCTCCGGTGGATCACGTGAAAACGATGTGCAGTAAAAACCTTACAGGTAAATTAGCTACTGCAGCTCTGTTTGTATATCGCCAGAGACCAAGATATTTTGGCGAACTCTACATAAACAATTTTCTGAAACATCAAAGAGGTAAGTCATTTCTATGTCTATTATAAGTATTATGTACACAATCTGTGGAAGGTGTGCTATATCATTTATAGAACGCCTATATGTTGGTGATGACCCGTCTAAATGGAGTCCACTTACATGCACCCCCAAATGTTTTTCTTGCTGACATGGACCCCAGCAAGTCACAATTTCCCCCTGGGGGTCCATATAGACCACTTTGTTAACCTCTGGTCTAAATACATCAAAGTGTTATTACAATATACGGACACATTCCTTTTTGGACAGTTAAAGAGGGACACTTATGGCTCATCGTGGGACGGATCGGTTTTTCCATCCGTATCTAAGCACCTGAATGCTTTTAATTTAAATATCAGCACGAAAGTCATCAGAATCTAACTTTTTTAATGATCCAAATTTTACAATGTGATGGATAATATGCTAATTTGTGTTTCAGATGCAATTAGGAAGCACATAGATACTTTATGGAGCAATATGGAAGGTTTATTAATGCAAGTCTATTTCCCAGGTCATAAAGAAGGACGTTTAGGCCTCATGTCCACGGGAGGTTGGATTCTGCATGCGGGAGCCCGCAGCGTAATCCGACCCGGCCCACGGGTAAGGACCATGCGTATCTGTCCAGGTCTTCATTGTGGATGTGTGCGGAAGCGCTGGCGCACATGTGCAGTAGAGATTTCCCTATTCAATTGCAGATGGGCCGCGGATCAGACGGCTTCCATTATCTTTAACCCCTTAGTGACGGAGCTTTTTTTGCTTTTTTCCATTTTTGTTTTTTCCTACTCCCTTTTAAAAAATCGTAGCTCCTTTATTTATCCATCGACGTCGCTGTATGAGGGCTTGTTTTTTGCAGGACGAGTTGTATTTTTCAATGGCACTATTTATTGTACCATATAATTTACTGAAAAACTTTTTAAAAATTCTAAGCGGAGAGAAATGGAAAAAAAACAACATTCCACCATCTTTCGGTGCGTCCTGTTTCTACGGCGCACAAATTGCAACCAAAACGACCTGATATTTTTATTCTATGGGTCGGTACGATTACTACGATACCAAACTTATATAGTATTTTTTTTGCTGTAGTACTTGCATTTTTTTTTTAAGATATTTTTTTTTTTCAATTATTTTCTGCGGTCATTTTGTGCACGCAATACCTTTTTTATTTTTCCGTCGACGTAGTTGAGCAAGGGCTCATTTTTTGCGGGATGTCCTGAAGTTTCCGATAGTATCAATTTGGAATACATACGACTTTTTGATCGCTTTTTATTGCGTTTTTTCTGGGAGACAGGGTAACTAAAAAAGTGTATTTCTGGAGTTCTTTTTTTTTTTTCCGGACGACGTTCACCATGCAGGAAAAATAATGCGCTACTTTGATAGATCGGACTTTTACGGACGCGGCGATATCAAATACATATTTTTATTTCCTGATTTAGATTTTTTAATAATAGATATGGCAAAAGGGGGGTGATTTAAACTTTTATAACTTTTTTTTTTTTTTTTACCATTAAATAAAACTTTATTGATTTTCTTTTTTACATTACTTTGAAGTCCCCCTGGGGGACTTTACCATGCTATGCTTTGATCGCTCCTGCAGTATGACGTAATGCTAAAGCATTACGTCATACTGCTTTTTGACAGGCAGTCCATCAAGCCACCCTGTGTGGATGGCTTGATAGGCAATCTGTTAAGGCAGCCCTGGGGCCATTCATTAGGCCCCCGGCTGCCATGACACCTGCACGGCTCCCCCGATCTCAACGATGTTCGGGGGATTTAAATGCCGCTGTCAGAATTGACAGCGGCGTTTAAAGGGTTAATAGCCGCGATCAGCCGAACGGCCGAGCGCGGCTATTGCCCGCGGGTGTCAGCTGTAATAAACAGCTGACGCCCGCACTGTATGGAGGGAGATAGCGGCATAGAAAGTCGATAGCGCCGTCACTAAGGGGTTAATGGAGGCCGTCCGGGTGGAAACCACAGCAAAATTAGAGCTTGTTGCGATTGGTTTTCCAGACCAAAAGGTCTGCAAAACTAATCTGCATGTGTTAATTAAGCTGCGGACGCTTGTGTCTCCCTATGGGCGGCTTGAATTGCAGATCATCCGCAATTCAACATTGCCCGTGGACATTGGGCCTAAGGCTGCCATGCGGATTTGCATGCCCTATTTCAAGGTGGATTCTGTGCGGGCGGATTCTATTGAACTCAATGAAAGCCGTCCGACCTGCAGCCCTTCCACAGTTATTGCGAAAAGGTTGCGGGATCCGCGTCATCAGCTAGCAACGGCACGGCAAAATCTGTACTGCAGATGTATGACCATCCGCAGAAGAGAGCAAGAAGATTCTGGACAGGTACGCGGGTATTTGTTGTGATTTTTTGCCCTACAATTTTTTTTTTCAAAACCACAACATTCTCCGGATGGCGTTTTTTTTCGCGCCATTTGATTTTTCAGCAGTGAGAAGAGTCATATGAAAGTCCTTGGCTAGCATGTTGGAGGGCAGCTCAGCGCTCGCACAGCGATTTATAGGAAACAGTATCTTTTGAGTCACAATGTAAACATTAAGGGTAGTTTCACGCGGACGATCGCGATCAAAGCGTGGCATTTCCGTGATTTCTGAGCGTCAGTGCTGCTTTTTCTCGCAAAAACATCGCTGCAGCTTGTGATTTTCTCGCATGATTTTTTTTTGTGCAAAAGTCAATAGAGCTTTCTAATATAAAAATCGCAACGTGGGAAATAAAAAAAAAAGAGCACTCATCGCAGATAGGGCGGGCAGCGATTTTTTTCTCTCGCAACATCGCATGAGTGAAAACATCGCAAATGTCAAGGAAACCATTGAAAAATCATTGGTTTCATAATTCTGAGTTTTTCCTCACTCTCGCATCGCGCTGCCCGTGTGAAACCACCCTAAGGGCTCATTCTGACAGGCGTTAATACGCGTACTTTGGTCACATCACGCACCAAAATAGCCCATAATAAAGTCAACTGCCTATATTAATGGGGAACATCCTTGTGTTATTCTATGTGTGTAATAAAAACATATCACGTGGGGTAGACGCGTATTTCAGTCACGTAAATACACTGCATATTAATGCGACTGAATTACGCATACCCCCATGTAAATGAGCCCTTAATGTTAGGCAGTGCCACACAGGCATGTGCGCATTTGCACCACTGATCTACGTATTGGGTGTTGTGTTCTGCACTCGCAAAAAAAAATCATACAGTCGCGGCCCCAGCCATTGAAATGGACAATTAGTGTAATGACTTCCATATGTTCTATTTCCCAAAATATGCTCACGTGAACAAACCCATTGAAACCAGTGGGTGCCAGTCATTGCGTGTGGCACAGGCGTAAGTCAAGTGGTGTGGTGTCCTGCAGCAACAGAGGCACAACACTGAGGAGCTGGCGGGAAAGATGGCATATGTCACGGTGGCTGTACCAAACTCCAGAGGGACACGTACGGCCTGAGCCAAGGCACCACTAGGCCTCTTCCAGTCAACGCTGGGACCAGATGTGTAGTGGACTGAAGAAGTCATCACTCGTGACACCACCGGAGGTGGGATGAACATTCTGCTGACACTCATTTGTAGACGAAACACTGCACAGCGGGCTCCTTACTTCCACCCACTCAAGGTGAGGGTCCTGGGATGGGAACATCAGGATACCTCTCCTCGGCCTCCATCTCTTCACCACATGAGGGTTGAACTTACCCCCATGTGGCCAGCACTCTCTCAAGGAACCCAGAAAAAAAATGGAGCTTGACTTACTCCTTGCAATCACATTTATATTAGCACATTACGTGACAAGACAATTGGTTACATTTTCCAGACATATCCCAGCCACTTTCAGACATTAACCTGTGCAATACACATAACTAGAGACAAGAAAATTTGCACAGTGCATCCACACTAAAGACATGACATGTATCACACTTATGGAGGGGCCAGAAATATAGACTTAGGCCACTACATTCCCCACCTACTAAAAATAACCCGACCCCGGCGCCTCTAAATCCCCCGACCGAGGTTCAGGGGTCCTATATGGCCCTTCCTCCCCGATGAGATCATGGGTTGCCGTGCGGGTGTTATGGCAGCCGGGGACCTATGGCATGACTCGATTGAATGCCTGACAGATCGCAGTATAATGTAATGCTATGGCATTACATTATTCTGCAGAAGCGATCAGAGCATCGAAACTTCTTGTCCCCTTCGGGAGACTAAACAACATAGTAAAAAGAAGTTCAAAAATGTTTTACTAATTATTAAAAGATAAAATGTAATAAAAGTAAAAGAAAAAAACCCCGTTTGCCATATTTATAATATGCTAAAGTGCGATCTATCAAAGTAACGCATAACTCATTTGGCACGATGAACGCGGTCAGAAAAAAAAATAAAGAACGCTAGAATTGTGCTTTTTTTTTGGTCACCCTGTCTCCAAGAAAAAAATTTAAAAAAAAGATCAAAAATTCATCCCTACTGAAAAAAAATACCAACAGAAACTACAGGACGTCCTGCACAAAACGTGCCCTCGCACAACTGGCGACGGAAAAATAAAAAAGTTATTGCGGTCAGAAGATGGCGGCAGAAAAAAATTTAAAAAAATTAAATATCTTTGAAAAAAAAATAAAAGTAGTAGAGCAAAAAAAGAACTACCATATACTGTATACGTTTGGTATCGTAGTAATCGCACTGACCCATAGAATCAAGTTATCGCGGCATTTTTGTTGCAGTGTGTACGCCGTAGAAATAAAACGCACTGAAAGATGGTGGAATTTAGGGTTTTTTTATTTCACTCAATTTACAATTTTTGAAAAGTTTTTCAGTACATTATATATTAAAAAAAAAAAAAAACACAACAAAAATTTTTTTTTATTTTGCATAGTTTAACCACAATCTAAGGCTGCTTTCCCACACACTTTTCAAAAATTTGGCATGGCCAAAAGGCAGAACAGTCGCTAAGTTTTTGCAGAAGCGGCCCTTGCACAAAATGTTACCACTTTTCTATGTCAGAAAATGGGTGTAAAGGCTTCATAAATGTCCCTCCTGTCAGTAGCGCCATAACAAGTAGCGTAATATGAAAAAGCCACAGCACTACGTAAGCAGTAAGCACTCTTAGGCTGGGTTCACACGGGGCGGATTCCCAGCGGAATTCTCGCAGTTTAGCGGAACCAAAAAAACCACGAGAATTCCGCAGGAGAGCCGCAGCTTTAAAACCCGCAGCATTTCGCCACGGGTTTCGGAGCAGTTTGGCCGTCGGCATTCCGCTGCGGCTTTCTCTTCCCATAGAGAGGAGAGAGGCTGCAGCGGGAAAAAAGTAGAATTGACACGCTGTGGCTGTCAATTCCGCACCGCAGTGCTGGATCCGCCCGGCTTTTCCGTGACGGATTGGCCGCCCCGTGTGGACGAGATTTTTGACAAATCTTGTTCACACGGCTGGCTAATCCCGGGAATAGCATCCGCAGGCGGATTTGCCACAACGGAATTCTGCACGGAAATTCCACCCTGTGTTAACCCCGCCTTGGTATACTGGCCATCCATAGTAGCTTCTCACCAGCTGATCGACAGGAGGTCCCAAGTGATGGAACCCTGATGATTACTTATCCTAGGTCAGTGATGGCGAACCTTTTAGAGACTGAGTGCCCAAACTGCAACCCAAAACCCACTTATTTATTGTAAAGTGCCAACATGTCAGGGGGCGGGGCTTATCATGACACATGATTTTTTTTCCCCCCGTCGTTTTTAAAACAACAAGACTGTTTCAAAATAGGCAGCGTGCAGATTTTGACTTCTTTTGGATGCAGAAATGCTGTGGAATTTGCCACGGAAATTTCCGCTGGGGACATTCTGCAGCATTTCCACCTCGTGTAAACATCCCAGCAGTGATATTGACCCCCCCAGAACCGCCCCAGCAGTAAGGGTGACCCCCCCCCCCCCCAGAGCAGCCACAGTGCTAATACTAACCCACCCCAGAGTGGCTTTAGTGGTTATGGTGACCCCGCACAGCGGCCCCAGCGGTAATAGTGACACCACACAGTGGTCCCCCCAGTAGTAATAGTGACATCCCACATAAGCCCAGTAGTAATAGTGCCATCCCACATAAGCCCAGTAGTAATAGTGCCATCCCACATAAGCCCAGTAGTAATAGTGACACCTCACAGTGTCCCCAGTAGTAATAGTGACATCCCACAGTAACCAGTAGTAATAGTGACATCCCACAGTAACCAGTAGTAATAGTGACATCCCACAGTGGTCCCCCCAGTAGTAATAGTGACATCCCACAGTGGTCCCCCCAGTAGTAATAGTGACATCCCACAGTGGCCCCCAGTAGTAATAGCGGCATCCCACAGTAACCAGTAGTAATAGCGGCATCCCACAGTTGCCCCAGTAGTAATAGTGACATCCCACAGTAACCAGTAGTAATAGTGACATCCCACAGCGGCCCCCAGTAGTAATAGTGACATCCCACAGTGGCCCCCAGTAGTAATAGCGGCATCCCACAGTGGCCCCAGTAGTAATAGCGGCATCCCACAGTGGCCCCAGTAGTAATAGTGACATCCCACAGTGGCCCCCAGTAGTAATAGTGACATCCCACAGTGGCCCCCAGTAGTAATAGCGGCATCCCACAGTGGCCCCCAGTAGTAATAGCGGCATCCCACAGTGGCCCCCAGTAGTAATAGCGGCATCCCACAGTGGCCCCCAGTAGTAATAGTGACATCCCACAGCGGCCCCCAGTAGTAATAGTGACACCTCACAGTGTCCCCAGTAGTAATAGTGACATCCCACAGTAACCAGTAGTAATAGTGACATCCCACAGTGGCCCCCAGTAGTAATAGTGACATCCCACAGCGGCCCCCAGTAGTAATAGTGACATCCCACAGTGGTCCCCAGTAGTAATAGTGACACCTCACAGTGGTCCCCAGTAGTAATAGTGACATCCCACAGTGGTCCCCAGTAGTAATAGTGACATCCCACAGTAACCAGTAGTAATAGTGACATCCCACAGTGGCCCCCAGTAGTAATAGTGACATCCCACAGTGGTCCCCAGTAGTAATAGTGACACCTCACAGTGGTCCCCAGTAGTAATAGTGACATCCCACAGTGGTCCCCAGTAGTAATAGTGACATCCCACAGTGGCCCCCAGTAGTAATAGTGACATCCCACAGTGGCCCCCAGTAGTAATAGTGACACCTCACAGTGTCCCCAGTAGTAATAGTGACATCCCACAGTAACCAGTAGTAATAGTGACATCCCACAGTGGCCCCCAGTAGTAATAGTGACATCCCACAGTGGTCCCCAGTAGTAATAGTGACACCTCACAGTGTCCCCAGTAGTAATAGTGACATCCCACAGTAACCAGTAGTAATAGTGACATCCCACAGTGGCCCCCAGTAGTAATAGTGACACCTCACAGTATCCCCAGTAGTAATAGTGACATCCCACAGTGGTCCCCAGTAGTAATAGTGACACCTCACAGTGTCCCCAGTAGTAATAGTGACATCCCACAGTAACCAGTAGTAATAGTGACATCCCACAGTAACCAGTAGTAATAGTGACATCCCACAGTGGTCCCCCCAGTAGTAATAGTGACATCCCACAGTGGTCCCCCCAGTAGTAATAGTGACATCCCACAGTGGCCCCCAGTAGTAATAGCGGCATCCCACAGTAACCAGTAGTAATAGCGGCATCCCACAGTTGCCCCAGTAGTAATAGTGACATCCCACAGTAACCAGTAGTAATAGTGACATCCCACAGCGGCCCCCAGTAGTAATAGTGACATCCCACAGTGGCCCCCAGTAGTAATAGCGGCATCCCACAGTGGCCCCAGTAGTAATAGCGGCATCCCACAGTGGCCCCAGTAGTAATAGTGACATCCCACAGTGGCCCCCAGTAGTAATAGCGGCATCCCACAGTGGCCCCCAGTAGTAATAGCGGCATCCCACAGTGGCCCCCAGTAGTAATAGTGACATCCCACAGCGGCCCCCAGTAGTAATAGTGACACCTCACAGTGTCCCCAGTAGTAATAGTGACATCCCACAGTAACCAGTAGTAATAGTGACATCCCACAGTGGCCCCCAGTAGTAATAGTGACATCCCACAGCGGCCCCCAGTAGTAATAGTGACATCCCACAGTGGTCCCCAGTAGTAATAGTGACACCTCACAGTGGTCCCCAGTAGTAATAGTGACATCCCACAGTGGTCCCCAGTAGTAATAGTGACATCCCACAGTAACCAGTAGTAATAGTGACATCCCACAGTGGCCCCCAGTAGTAATAGTGACATCCCACAGTGGTCCCCAGTAGTAATAGTGACACCTCACAGTGGTCCCCAGTAGTAATAGTGACATCCCACAGTGGTCCCCAGTAGTAATAGTGACATCCCACAGTGGCCCCCAGTAGTAATAGTGACATCCCACAGTGGCCCCCAGTAGTAATAGTGACATCCCACAGTGGCCCCCAGTAGTAATAGTGACACCTCACAGTGTCCCCAGTAGTAATAGTGACATCCCACAGTAACCAGTAGTAATAGTGACATCCCACAGTGGCCCCCAGTAGTAATAGTGACATCCCACAGTGGTCCCCAGTAGTAATAGTGACACCTCACAGTGTCCCCAGTAGTAATAGTGACATCCCACAGTAACCAGTAGTAATAGTGACATCCCACAGTGGCCCCCAGTAGTAATAGTGACACCTCACAGTATCCCCAGTAGTAATAGTGACATCCCACAGTGGTCCCCAGTAGTAATAGTGACACCTCACAGTGTCCCCAGTAGTAATAGTGACATCCCACAGTAACCAGTAGTAATAGTGACATCCCACAGTGGCCCCCAGTAGTAATAGTGACATCCCACAGTGGTCCCCAGTAGTAATAGTGACACCTCACAGTGTCCCCAGTAGTAATAGTGACATCCCACAGTGGCCCCCAGTAGTAATAGTGACATCCCACAGTGGCCCCCAGTAGTAATAGTGACATCCCACAGTGGCCCCCAGTAGTAATAGTGACATCCCACAGTGGCCCCCAGTAGTAATAGTGACATCCCACAGTGGCCCCCAGTAGTAATAGTGACATCCCACAGTGGCCCCCAGTAGTAATAGTGACACCTCACAGTGTCCCCAGTAGTAATAGTGACATCCCACAGTAACCAGTAGTAATAGTGACATCCCACAGTGGCCCCCAGTAGTAATAGTGACATCCCACAGTGGTCCCCAGTAGTAATAGTGACACCTCACAGTGTCCCCAGTAGTAATAGTGACATCCCACAGTAACCAGTAGTAATAGTGACATCCCACAGTGGCCCCCAGTAGTAATAGTGACACCTCACAGTATCCCCAGTAGTAATAGTGACACCTCACAGTGTCCCCAGTAGTAATAGTGACATCCCACAGTGGCCCCCAGTAGTAATAGTGACATCCCACAGTGGCCCCCAGTAGTAATAGTGACATCCCACAGTGGCCCCCAGTAGTAATAGTGACACCTCACAGTGTCCCCAGTAGTAATAGTGACATCCCACAGTGGCCCCCAGTAGTAATAGTGACACCTCACAGTATCCCCAGTAGTAATAGTGACATCCCACAGTGGTCCCCAGTAGTAATAGTGACACCTCACAGTATCCCCAGTAGTAATAGTGACATCCCACAGTGGTCCCCAGTAGTAATAGTGACATCCCACAGTGGCCCCCAGTAGTAATAGTGACACCTCACAGTATCCCCAGTAGTAATAGTGACATCCCACAGTGGTCCCCAGTAGTAATAGTGACACCTCACAGTATCCCCAGTAGTAATAGTGACATCCCACAGTGGTCCCCAGTAGTAATAGTGACACCTCACAGTGTCCCCAGTAGTAATAGTGACATCCCACAGTGGCCCCCAGTAGTAATAGTGACATCCCACAGTGGCCCCCAGTAGTAATAGTGACATCCCACAGTGGCCCCCAGTAGTAATAGTGACACCTCACAGTGTCCCCAGTAGTAATAGTGACATCCCACAGTGGCCCCCAGTAGTAATAGTGACACCTCACAGTATCCCCAGTAGTAATAGTGACATCCCACAGTGGTCCCCAGTAGTAATAGTGACACCTCACAGTATCCCCAGTAGTAATAGTGACATCCCACAGTGGTCCCCAGTAGTAATAGTGACATCCCACAGTGGCCCCCAGTAGTAATAGTGACACCTCACAGTATCCCCAGTAGTAATAGTGACATCCCACAGTGGTCCCCAGTAGTAATAGTGACACCTCACAGTATCCCCAGTAGTAATAGTGACATCCCACAGTGGTCCCCAGTAGTAATAGTGACACCTCACAGTGTCCCCAGTAGTAATAGTGACATCCCACAGTGGCCCCCAGTAGTAATAGTGACATCCCACAGTGGTCCCCAGTAGTAATAGTGACACCTCACAGTGTCCCCAGTAGTAATAGTGACATCCCACAGTGGCCCCCAGTAGTAATAGTGACATCCCACAGTGGCCCCCAGTAGTAATAGTGACATCCCACAGTGGCCCCCAGTAGTAATAGTGACATCCCACAGTGGCCCCCAGTAGTAATAGCGGCATCCCATTGTGGCCCCTGTAGTAATAGCGTCCGATTCTGAGACCCGAATCCGCAACCCCCCCCCCCTCCTCTGCTTGGTGCTGTTGCTGCCACTGATCCCAGGAGCACAATGTGACGTGCTGACGGAACCTCCTCCCCTCCCCTGCTCTCGCGGAACCAAGTAGGAGACGTCAGAGAAGGGCTGAGGAGGATCCCGGCTGCACACTGACATCACAGTGTGCGCCAGGATCAGCGCCTCTAGCAGCGCTGCTGAGTGAATACCAGCAGGGGGAGCTGTGGCACCCTGCTGGTATTTACTAATGTGGTGAGCGGCGTGCCAGCTGGGAAGGCTTTGAGTGCCGCCTCTGGAACGCGTGCCATAGGTTCGCCACCACTGTCCTAGGTCATCAATAGTTTTATCCATAAGCCCCCCTACTCCCACAGGTTGGACTCCCACCACCCTACGTACATCCCTCCTTCCTCACAGATACAGGATGAACCCCATTACACCCCAACTCACTCAGGTTGGACCTCCATGAAACCCTTTCCTCTCACACATGGGGGTCACCCAATGACACAGACCCCAACACCCGCATGCACCCCCCTCCGTTCACCAAGCCCCCTGCTCTGTATATTAGATGCCCCGCTTACACCCCTCTCCCACCCAAACATTACCATACAGACCCCCAAACCATCTATACAGTACATTGCTGAGACCCCCACAAAAGCCACATTAGTATATGTCATCTTCTCCAGACCCGCTCCCCGTCCTCTGCAGAGCTCTGAACACATAGCACCCTCCTCTACTACACAGTCATGTGACCTGAGAAAGTCAGCTGACCTTCAACGTCAGACCTCCTTCCTGCAACTCTACTCTAGCCTTTTCCCAGAGCGCATGCGCCGTGTCCCCTTGCCCCTGCTTTCCCCCCCTAACTCTTCGCGCAGGCGTAGTGAATGTGTCTGAAGTCTGGGAGACTCCCGCGTCACCGTCCTGACACCCGCTGTGCGGCGAGAGAGACGTCACGGACTGAGCCCGGAGGGAGGACGGAGAGGACGGGACCGAGGTGAGCACACCGGAGCCGGGCACCTACCGACCGGGGACACCCACAAGTTGCTGCACTTCCTTCCTGACGGTAGTTCTAGCGGGGCTGGCTGTGACTTGTAGTTCCTCTGTGGCTGCAGAGCTTCTCACTCCCTGCTGTGTCGTCTGTGACCTGTTGCTGCACTTTACTAATTGTTCCCCTGGAGGCCTGACAGGTGGCGGACTAATATACAGGGGGGTATATAGAGAGAAGGCTGGGGGTCTGTAGACCCCTATAGTATATACAGGGGGCATATAGAGAGAAGGCTGGGGGTCTGTAGACCCCTATAGTATATACAGGGGGTATATAGAGATAAGGCTGGGGGTCTGTAGACCCCTATAGTATATACAGGGGGTATATAGAGATAAGGCTGGGGGTCTGTAGAGCCCTATAGTATATACAGGGGGGTATATAGAGGTCAGGCTGGAGGTCTGTAGACCCCTATAGTATATACAGGGGGTATATAGAGGTAAGGCTGGAGGTCTGTAGACCCCTATAGTATATACAGGGGGTGTATAGAGAGAAGGCTGGGGGTCTGTAGACCCCTATAGTATATACAGGGGGTATATAGAGGTAAGGCTGGGGGTCTGTATACCCCTGTAGTATATACAGGGGGTATCTAGAGAGAAGGCTGGGGGTCTGTAGATCCCTATAGTATATACAGGGGGTATATAGAGGTCAGGCTGGAGGTCTGTAGACCCCTATAGTATATACAGGGGGTATATAGAGGTAAGGCTGGAGGTCTGTAGACCCCTATAGTATATACAGGGGGTGTATAGAGATAAGGCTGGGGGTCTGTAGACCCCTATAGTATATACAGGGGGGTATATAGAGATAAGGCTGGGGGTCTGTAGATCCCTATAGTATATACAGGGGGTATATAGAGATAAGGCTGGAGGTCTGTAGACCCCTATAGTATATTCCGGGTAGTATATAGAGGTAAGGCTGGGGGTCTGTAGACCCCTATAGTATATGCAGGGAGTATATAGAGGTGAGGCTGGGGGTCTGTAGACCCCTGTAGTATATACAGGGGGGTATATAGAGATAAGGCTGGAGGTCTGTAGACCCCTATAGTATATACAGGGGGGTATATAGAGATAAGGCTGGAGGTCTGTAGATCCCTATAGTATATACAGGGGGTATATAGAGATAAGGCTGGAGGTCTGTAGACCCCTATAGTATATTCCGGGTAGTATGTAGAGGTAAGGCTGGGGGTCTGTAGACCCCTATAGTATATGCAGGGAGTATATAGAGGTGAGGCTGGGGGTCTGTAGACCCCTGTAGTATATAAAGGGGGTATATAGAGGTAAGGCTGGGGGGTCTGTAGACCCCTATAGCATATACAAGGGGTATATAGAGGTCAGGCTGGGGGTCTGTAGACCCCTATAGTATGTACGGGGGGGGGGGGATTATATAGCGGTCAGGCTGGTCTGCGGTTCCTTGTATAATATAGTGTTGTATAGGGGTACCCCTGGACTATGACATGTACCTACCTGAGAACGACCCCCTATGCTCTGCTGTTGCCCGTCCGTCTCTGCGCTGCAGGACGCGGTGTAGCGGGCGCTCTGCTCCGTGCCGGGCATTGGACAACTACCTGTCTTTGTGTTGTCAGCAGGGCTGTCCTCTAAAGGGTTAAGTCAGCTCTCCTGTCATGTGACTGCGGAGGGAGCATCCTGTTGCACCCACGGGTTGACATA
This sequence comes from Eleutherodactylus coqui, assembly GCF_035609145.1. Lineage (NCBI taxonomy): Eukaryota > Metazoa > Chordata > Amphibia > Anura > Eleutherodactylidae > Eleutherodactylus > Eleutherodactylus coqui. The sequence continues at coordinate 214,908,368 of NC_089842.1, read as the reverse complement.
TAGCACCACTCCCTCCACACCATACAGGATGAGTGTATGGGAGCGTTCTGCGTCCGCAGGAGACCTGGAAGTGAGGGAGTGCGATCCGACCGGCCTTAGGACCCAGAGGTAACCGCCTGCACAGAGACCGGTCTCTACATACGTGCTTATACAGTACACGTCTGTATGTGGCACGTGGGTATATACTGCACACTATATACTGTAGGGGCTAACGCCTCTATATACTGTAGGGGCTAACGCCTCTGCCTGGTGCTCATGAGGAAGCTCCAAATACACAGGTGATTGGGGTTGGCTCTTGTTCTAGAAGCGCCATTACAAGTGGTCGCCATTCACCGTTAATTGCGGGCACGCGCCAGGCACTGTAACTGCAGCCCAGCATTGGTCCTGAGCATCAGTGACAGCTGGTATGGGGGGGGGGATAGCATATCAGTCAGCTCTTGGGGTATGGCATATCCATCCGCGTTCGTTATATGCCGCGGACGAATGATCAGTAATATGACTGTTTGCTTGTGTCCCGTGTGGTTTGCATTTGTCGGTAGAGCGCCCCCTGTTGACACGGTGAGATGTGCTGCCCACCAGCGTTTTTTAAATTTCTTTTTTTTAATTACCCACGTAAGCGATGCAATCAGCCCTGTAAATAAGGGTGTACCCCGCTTTGTCGATTGATTGCGGCGTGTTTACACGGGGCGACGATTGGGAACAACTTTTCGAAAGAACGTTGGTTTGCCCGATCTTCGCCCCGTGTAAATGGGTTTTAGAGGGGTTGTCTGGGTCTGAACTACTGATGATCTATCCGCGGGACAGGTCAGCAGCAGTTGATCAGCGGGGATGTGCCGTTTGGGACCCTCAGCGATTTGATGTTGGCTGAGCGCTGACAGCTCCATACACGTTGCAGTGGCCTGGGTTGGTATTGCTTTGAGCTCAGTGGGAGCGGTGCCTGCATTACCAACCTGGGCCACTGTAATGTGTACAGAGCTGTCCGCTTCCATCTCTGTCCACACTGACAGTGGACCGAATGACAGCTGATTGCTGAGTGTCTGGAGCGCTGCCCCCTGCTGATCACTTATAGATGGCCCATCCTGAGGATAGATCATCAGTAGGTCCGCTGCTGAAAATCTGCACCATGTCTGCTACGCCTGAACGTACGTGTTCCTGGTTGTAGCAGCAGGGCCGCACACATGCTGTGGAGGTTAGGGGCGGGTGAGACCTCCCGGAGTCAGTGCCAGCTAGAGGGGCCGTCGTTTCTCCTGACATGTCTGTTTAACAATTAATGAAAAACAGTCTTGCATTCTCCATGAAATTACAATTCTGGAGCATCTTTTCTTAGCGCCCTATGTTACGGCATTCCTCTGCTGTTCTTCCTGGAAATCTCTGAATTCCTTGACATTTCCCTTATCAGGTGTGCCCGTACAGCCTGGTACTGTCAGCTCTGATTGTGCCAGGACAGACTATGTTGGGCCGCACCCCGCTATTAGTAACACAGTTAACAGTCCATACATTTCCAGGAGGAGTAACGGAGGGACCAAACAGTTATAACGTTTCTGAAAGCTCTTTTCTTGTCAGTCTTATTCAATAAGTGGAGTGCGGAGGGTCGTCGCCCCTTTAACAAATGTGTGCGGCTTCTGCACCCCCGGCTATACCTTCCCCTGCACTAGTGAATTCTGGGTTATTAGAGGCGGGGAGGGGTCGCTGCTCAGGACGTCCCCCCGAATGGACAGTAGCTACAGAGCGTCTCCTGTTGTGGAGGACCTGACACGTCCTTGTATAGCAGACCGCTCATTGATATCATTGGGGTCTGTGTAATGCTTTGTATCCCCTGTGGTGGCGCTGCAGAGGAATGGCACACTTGCTGCTGGGCTCCCCCACTAATTGCAGTGGGCTGTTGGGGGGGATATTCTACAGACCACTTTGGATGGGGAAGTGGGGCACGCCGGTATTAGTAGTGCGTTTTGCGGGTCGCCCGGGGCCGAGCGCAGAGTCGCTGAGTGCATTCAGCGGACGCCTAATCTCTGTGGGGGGAGATCAGACGCCAGTGAGTCACAGAATATCCCTCCGTCTGACTGCACAGAGCTGGGAACGCTGCAGCGCTAATTAAGTCTGAAGATAAATGGGAATTTGGTATATTCATAGTATGGGGGGCGGAGGCGCTGCGGAGCAGCTGGTACCGGGGAGATAGCAGGAAATGATGGATGCCGGCCCAGATCTACAGTCCTATAGGACAGAACTGCCCCCTATAGGGTCATAAAGCCAGAAGTGCGGCTCGCTGCCCTGCTGGGGGACATCAGCACCTGTCCAGGAGATACATATATTACCTGCCGGCCGTAGGATATAAAGGTGATACACACGGATCCAGGGGGGTCTGCAGCCTCCCACGTACATGCTGCTTTATACGGCGATCTCTCACTACTTTGGTCCGAACATGCCTGTTCTACATCTTGTCTTGGGTTTCTCCCTACTTCCCCAAGCGGGTGCCCACCGCAGAGTCCAACCATCCTAGCGGTCGTTCCAACTATATACTGGTTGTTGGCGGAGGATCACGTAGTGTTTATTGGTAAATGTCTGCGCCGGAGCCTCCGATAAAGAGCGCCATAACATTCCGGATGAGATAGTGCCAGCTGGCATCTGGACGGGCTCTGTTGTATCGAGGGCGCCCGTCCGGTGCCGTTCGTATTTGGCATATACCGGATCCTGCACTTCAGTCTTTCCTTTGAGGGTTATTCACACAAACAATATTCTTGCATGAGTTTCGTGTGATGCGCAAAAAAACTCATGCGAATATGAAATCCGTTCATTTGATTGGATTCATCGATGCCAGCGATACTTTTCCTTGGAACTATAAAAATGGCAGCGCGTTCTTCGGGCGTTCTCTCGTAACACCGCGCCCATCGCTTGGTACCCGCTTGCCATGTGATGCGATGTTTCACAAAAGCTTCTCATCGCAATGAAAATCGCTCTTTGGCTGCGATATTGTCGCACGTTTTTCGGCCCCATATCGCGCTCACCTGTGTCAGGAATCCACGCACGGATCAGTCCCTCTACGTGAGGATAGTCGTGCGTACAGATCCACCGCATGTTCGGATGGAAAGTCCTATTAGAAATCCCAGGATATCAGACAGGGTGAGCGAGGCTGTAAGGTGGTCTTGCTCTTTATATGGTGGTCTTCCATCTCGCCGGACAGCCCCGTTTACATGCAAGCTTGGCTGATCATGCGCGTGCTCGGAGTATGGAGAGAGGAAGAAAGTGGATGCCAAACACCTCTGGCAGCGGCTTCTCCTCCAAGAAGAATGCAATCGGTCAGCTTTAGGCCGCCTGCACACGGGTGGAAATCCCGCGGGATTTCCGCCACTAAAAACCTGCATAGGAGTGCATTACAATACGCACTCCTATGCAGACGGCCGCGCCAAATCTTGCGCAGCAAACAAACCGCGGCATTTCCTATTTTTGTGCGGGGCTCGCAGAGCCTCGCACAGAAACGTCACTCACCCGGCCGCCGGCTCCGCTCTGCGCATGCGCCAGCAGCCTGGCAGCCGGCACATGAAAGAGTCGGGGCCGCCGGGCGCGGGTGAGTACGCGCTCGTCTCTACAGGCGCTCGGGTACCGCGGCGAGAATTCTCGCCGCCGGATCCGACCCGCTCGTCTGCAGGTGGCCTTAGGCTTGGCTTTTTTCCCTCTAGGGTTCCTCTTAAGGGTGGGCTTAAGACACAAAAAAGCAAGAATTATTATGGAACCATCCACAGTAATCAGGCAGTTCGCAGATGGAGGACTGCCTGTTCACACCGATGATTATCAGCAGGGTTTTATGCCTGCAGAAACTGAGCCACAAACAATAAGCGAATGTATTATCGTTCGCCATTCGGTCGTCGCCGTGGTTACACTGAACGCTTATGGTTCAGTTTCTCAGCATCCAGCGATGTTCCTTGTAGAGGAGCCCATGAAGACACATTGTGAACACGTCCAGTTAGATTGAATTAGATTAGAATTAGTTTGTCGTTCAGTTTCTGGAGGCTTAACAATCAAACCCAGATAGACCTGTGTAACTAGGCAGTGGCTCATTTATGAATGTGGATGGAGCTGGTGGACCGGAAATCGTGTAAAGGAACCCTTAGGCCGGGCTTACACGTCTGTAAGCGTAAAACACTGTGTCATGCAGTGTTTCCCCGCCGGTGAAGCGAAGGGTTGTGAAGTGAAGGGTCAGGTATACACGCTGCCCGCGCACAATGTAATCGCGTATGGGTGGCCTAGATTATGTGTCCATAGAGAACAATGTGCTCTCGCGTGTAATGTGTCTACAAATTGCTCGGTACCTTGCCAATGACCTCAGTGGAGTCGCAAGTTGCCACAATGTCGCAATTGCAAAAATTCCAGGTAATTTAAATTTGTCAGGTTGCAAGAACCTTCAACTCCTTTTGAGATCAGTGACGGTAGAGTGTCGTTGTGCTGCACAGCGATGTTAGGTTGTGTGATGCCCTGTTGCTGCTGAAGGAGCCCTAGACTAAAACAGAACAAAGATCAAAGATCTAGCTGGCATGTAGCCTGAGATGGAGCCGGTGGTAACCGTGTCCTTGCTTACTGAAGTGCCTCCTAGGAGGATTTAAGGAGTATTAGTCATGCTCTCCACTAGTCTCCTGCATGAAATAGTGCCGTATGCTGTGCTGTTATGTCCGTGAGTTTTGGCTGGGTTCACACAGCAGGCTCTGAGACTCCAACAATGATGCTAAAGTGTTCACTGAAGACTAATATATTGTTTCCTGAGTTATGACAATAAAAAATGCTTAATTACACGACATTTAGGATTACCTCGAGGAATCACTAGGCCTAGACGAGGATCAGGGTATAAAACAATCCATGAGGGCGTCTGGCTGGTAGGATGGCTGCTGTACCAGTGACAAAATGGGGTGGGGGTGGGGGCCTGGCTTCTGTGAGGGGAAAGGGGGGGGGCCTGGCTGCTGTGTCGGGGAATGGGGGGGGGGGGGAGCCTGGCTGCTGTGTCGGGGAATGGGGGGGGGGGGCCTGGCTGCTGTGTCGGGGAATGGGGGGGGGAGCCTGGCTGCTGTGTCGGGGAATGGGGGGGGGGCCTGGCTGCTGTGTCGGGGAATGGGGGGGGGGAGCCTGGCTGCTGTGTCGGGGAATGGGGGGGGGAGCCTGGCTGCTGTGTCGGGGAATGGGGGGGGGAGCCTGGCTGCTGTGTCGGGGAATGGGGGGGGGAGCCTGGCTGCTGTGTCGGGGAATGGGGGGGGGGAGCCTGGCTGCTGTGTCGGGGAATGGGGGGGGGAGCCTGGCTGCTGTGTAGGGGAATGGGGGGGGGAGCCTGGCTGCTGTGTCGGGGAATGGGGGGGGGAGCCTGGCTGCTGTGTCGGGGAATGGGGGGGGGAGCCTGGCTGCTGTGTCGGGGAATGGGGGGGGGAGCCTGGCTGCTGTGTCGGGGAATGGGGGGGGGGGAGCCTGGCTGCTGTGTCGGGGAATGGGGGGGGGGGAGCCTTGCTGCTGTGTCGGGGAATGGGGGGGGGGGGGGGGGAGCCTGGCTGCTGTGTTGGGGAATGGGGGGGGGGGGGAGCCTGGCTGCTGTGTTGGGGAATGGGGGGGCCTGGCTGCTGTGTCGGGGAATGGGGGGGGGGGAGCCTGGCTGCTGTGTCGGGGAATGGGGGGGGGGGAGCCTGGCTGCTGTGTCGGGGAATGCGGGGGGGGGGGAGCCTGGCTGCTGTGTCGGGGAATGGGGGGGGGAGGAGCCTGGCTGCTGTGTCGGGGAATGGGGGGGGGGGGGGAGCCTGGCTGCTGTGTCGGGGAATGGGGGGGGGGGGAGCCTGGCTGCTGTGTTGGGGAATGGGGGGGGGGGGAGCCTGGCTGCTGTGTTGGGGAATGGGGGGGCCTGGCTGCTGTGTCGGGGAATGGGGGGGGGGGGAGCCTGGCTGCTGTGTCGGGGAATGGGGGGGGGGGGGGAGCCTGGCTGCTGTGTCGGGGAATGCGGGGGGGGGGGAGCCTGGCTGCTGTGTCGGGGAATGGGGGGGGGAGGAGCCTGGCTGCTGTGTCGGGGAATGGGGGGGGGAGGAGCCTGGCTGCTGTGTCGGGGAATGGGGGGGGGGGGGAGCTGGCTGCTGTGTCGGGGAATGGGGGGGGGGAGCCTGGCTGCTGTGTCGGGGAATATGGGGGGGGGGGGGGAGCCTGGCTGCTGTGTCGGGGAATATGGGGGGGGGGGGGGAGCCTGGCTGCTGTGTCGGGGAATATGGGGGGGGGGGAGCCTGGCTGCTGTGTCGGGGAATATGGGGGGGGGGGAGCCTGGCTGCTGTGACGGGGAATGGGGGGGGGGCAGCCTGGCTGCTGTGTCGGGGAATGGGGGGGGGGAGCCTGGCTGCTGTGTCGGGGAATGGGGGGGGGTGGAGACCTGGCTGCTGTGTCGGTGAGGGGAATGGGGGGGCGGGGACCTGGCCTGCTGTGTCGGTGAGGGGAATGAAGGGGGGAGGGGCTCCTGGCTGCTGCCCTGGTGGGGGAAAGCAAGCAGGGTTATGAGGGCAAATGCTCTGGGTGTGTATACTAAGTCGCAGTAATTTTTGGAATGTTTGATGTTTACTGGTAGGAGCGTGTGCTATACTGTGAATTACATATACACAGTTTTATTATTTTAACATTGTATTTTTAACCACTTAAAGGGGTTGTCCCGAGGCAGCAAGTGGGTCTATACACTTCTGTATGGCCATAATAATGCACTTTGTAATGTACATTGTGCATTAATTATGAGCCATACAGAAGTTATAAAAAGTTTTATACTTACCTGCTCCGTTGCTAGCGTCCTCGTCTCCATGGTGCCGACTAATTTTCGCCCTCCGATGGCCAAATTAGCCGCGCTTGCGCAGTCCGGGTCTTCTCCTCTTCTCTATGGGGCTCCGTGTAGCTCCGTGTAGCTCCGCCCCGTCACGTGCCGATTCCAGCCAATCAGGAGGCTGGAATCGGCAATGGACCGCACAGAAGCCCTGCGGTCCATGAAGACAGAGGATCCCGGCGAGCCATCTTCAGCAGGTGAGTATGAAGACGCCGGACCGCCGGGATTCAGGTAAGCGCTGTGCGGGTGGTTTTTTTAACCCCTGCATCGGGGTTGTCTCGCGCCGAACGGGGGGGGGGTTTAAAAAAAAAAAAAACCCGTTTCGGCGCGGGACATCTCCTTTAAGGACCAGGCTGTTTTGGTCCTAAAGAACCAGTCACTTTTTAGGGATTTTACCCACGTGAAGGTTTTACTGTCCTATTTTTTTTTTTTTTTTACTTTTTTTTCAGCTACCAAAATTATTTTTGCAGTGTTTTTTTTTCTGACATATAGGGATATTTTTTAAATATCTTTTTCTTGTTTTGATACATAATATGTATAGTTTTGGATTCCAGGGTGCATATGGGGATGGTTTTGGTTGGCATTGTGGTGGGTCATTTTTCTTTTTTTATGTATACATTTTTACTTTATTTTATTCTGTAATTTTTTTTCCTTTTATTTTTGTAAGTAATTTTTTACCATCTATGTCCCCCCCCCCCCTGACCTATGGGGGTCATTCACATTGTCTTTTTTTATTATTATTTCATTCTTTTCCACTGTAGCTAGGGAATCCATAGGACCCGCATCCAGCGGAAGCCCCAGTTACAGGTGAAAATATCCCCCTGTAGTGACAATAGTCACTAATAGAGCTGATCAGGGTCTCCTATGACCGTGCAGCTCTGCTGTAACAGGGGCAACTGGTGGTAATGTGATCGCCATATAGTGGAAGTAATACTTCTATTTCACTGTATAGTACATGGTGCTCGTTGAGCGTTAAACGCTTCTACCTCCTCCTCTGGGTCCTCTGCTGTGTTGGACAGCTGACCAGCTGATCTGCTCCTGCTTGATTGCTCCTCCCATTGCTGTCTGAGGACAAGGAGATGGGTGAATCCTAGCCCCGCACCCTCCCATTGCAAAGAGCCAGCTGGGAGGAGAGCAGAGGTGAGCCTGCATGAAGGGGGGGGGAGCAGAGGGAGAGAGTTTAGCAGCCACGCTGCTAAACTCCCTCCCACCTACGACCGGTACTATGGGCTCCCATATGAGCTCATGCAGCGGCCAACGTATTCCGGCCCAAAAGATAGTTCCAGGACTATCTTTTGGGCCCCGACGTAAAAACGCCCGGCGCTATATTGGCCGGACGGGCGCTTTTACGTCTCAGGAATCCAATGCATCAGATCACAGCGTATATCAGCAGCTGATATACGCTTGTGGGAATAAAGCCTAAAGTTGAGGAATGGAAATAAAACCTGCTTTTTCCCTTTTTTTTTTGTAAAGTTAAATCTCACCAATTTGGAACATTGCCCTGATAATGAGCTAGGGTAGAATCTACTAAAGCCAGAGCGCCAGACGAGCATCTGGGCACTCGCCACACGTTATGGAGCATCGGCATTGAAATGAAGTAAAGCCAGTCTTGTAAGTCCTAGTAGTCGGGACATTAATGCCTCTTCCTATTGTGTGCCTTCACAATCTGGAGGTGACTCCCTACGCTAATAAAAGCTGTTTGCCGAGGCATTGTTTATAGGACATATTTAGGATTCCTCCCTCTGCCAGCTCCTATCTTCACTATAAGTGAGGGGCACGGTGCCAGCGACCATTCCCTGCCAACCTCTAGAGTCACCTGAGACGTCAGAGCTGTCAGTTTTTATAGATACCTGCTTGGCACAAACAAGCATGTTGGGACATGTACACGCTATCTGCACGCATGCACTACTAATACATCATTGATTGCATAAGACCACGTCCTGTCATACAAGTCGTTGGGCTGAAGTCAACCATTGTTCCTGTTCTTGGTGTTTGGAGTGATTTACATGCTGGTGACTCATGTATTGCATTAGGATGTGTCCACCTGTAGCACTGATTTAGTGACGGCCATGTGGCTTTTTGCCCTCCATTCTCATTACATGTGAACTTGGCACTTGCATCACTACATTATGACAGCGCTGGCCAGACTGACAGATGGTCACAGAGATTATTGAATCTGGGTCTCCATCTGACACGTCCTTCGGATCCTCGTGTATGTTCACACGGGGGCGAATTGTTGTAGCAGAACCAAGCTAGAAACTGGAATTTCTGTTGCAAATTAGTCCCGTTGTAATTAAATGGAGCTCAGTCGGGGCTTTTCAATGCAGAATCCATGGCAAAGCGAAAAAAGTTTGGTCCGGTGTTAGCCAGTAGAGTAAAGTGTGATTGTTCTCAGTGAGAGAAACCAAGTAATCTTGTAGATATGATACCTTTTTAATGGCTTATCAAAAATACACGATGTTATAGCGAGCTTTCCAACCTATGCAGGGTTGTTCTTCAGTGAATATATATAATATATATGCGCACAGACAAGGATGAGCAGAGGAGTAAATACTGAGTCCACTGATAAGGGATTTGAAAGTTTTATGGTCTCTAGATTGGTGTTAGGGGGTCACCAGGCCAGCGTGTTATTCTGCTCCAGATTTCTCATATTCTCCACTGATACAATAAACCCCCTTCGAGGTTCATTCCGTTCTTGATAATATCACTGATGGTTATAAACTTGTACTCCCAATGTCCCCAAACAGGACATCTACTGCACAGGATCAGGTACAACATCAGACGTGGAACATGTGAATGTCCGGGGATCTTATAGCCCTGCTGTGTGTTGGGGATCCGTATCCTGTCCGCAGTCAGTACATGTCAGCACGTCTTGTAGCTCCTTACGTTACAGGAATAACTCATAAAGTTCCTCAAACTTGGAGGTTGCCTGTAACACAGAAATCAAGTTTTGTCATGTCAGCCAAACGGCACCTCTGTCTCATCATGGCAGGGGCTGTTTAGGACCCCTGAAGACTATTTGGGTATTTAAATGCTGCTGTCAGAATTGACAGTGGCATTTAAAGGGTAAAAAGACACCATCTGCATTGTCTGATAGCTGGGCTCCTAGCCACTGCATCCAAACATCCAAACACTGCTACTGCAGGATGAACACACAACCCTTTATATCCATATACAGAGGGGTATAAGCCGATCATTTACCCCTTGATGCTAAACACTGAGCGATCACTTATATCAGCCTTTAAGTGTCTGTAAGCAGTGCTGGGGGAGGGCACGGGGCATAGTGTGTCTGTAAGCAGTGCTGGGGGAGGGCGCGGGGCATAGTGTGTCCGTAAGCAGTCCTGGGTGAGGGCGCGGGGCATAGTGTGTCTGTAAGCAATGCTGGGTGAGGGTGCGGGGCACATAGTGTGTCTGTAAGCAGTCCTGGGTGAGGGCGCGGGGCATAGTGTGTCTGTAAGCAGTACCGGGGGAGGGCGCGGGGCACATAGTGTGTCTGTAAGCAGTGCTGGGTGAGGGCGCGGGGCACATAGTGTGTCTGTAAGCAGTGCTGGGTGAGGGCGCGGGGCATAGTGTGTCTGTAAGCAGTACCGGGGGAGGGCGCGGGGCACATAGTGTGTCTGTAAGCAGTGCTGGGTGAGGGCGCGGGGCACATAGTGTGTCTGTAAGCAGTGCTGGGTGAGGGCGCGGGGCACATAGTGTGTCTGTAAGCAGTGCTGGGTGAGGGCGCGGGGCACATAGTGTGTCTGTAAGCAGTGCTGGGTGAGGGCGCGGGGCACATAGTGTGTCTATGAGCAGTGCCGGGTGAGGGCGCGGGGCACATAGTGTGTCTATGAGCAGTGCCGGGTGAGGGCGCGGGGCACATAGTGTGTCTATGAGCAGTGCCGGGTGAGGGCGCGGGGCACATAGTGTGTCTGTAAGCAGTGCTGGGGGAGGGCGCGGGGCACATAGTGTGTCTATGAGCAGTACCGGGTGAGGGCGCGGGGCACATAGTGTGTCTGTAAGCAGTGCTGGGGGAGGGCGCGGGGCACATAGTGTGTCTGTAAGCAGTGCCGGGTGAGGGTGCGGGGCACATAGTGTGTCCGTAAGCAGTCCTGGGTGAGGGTGCGGGGCACATAGTGTCTGTAAACAGTCCTGGGTGAGGGTGCGGGGCACATAGTGTCTAAGCAGTCCTGGGTGAGGGCTCGGGGCACATAGTGCGTCTGTAAGCAGTGCCGAGTTAGTGTGCGGGGCACATAGTGTGTCCGTAAGCAGTACCAGGGGAGGGCGCAGGGCACATAGTGTGTCCGTAAGCAGTACCGGGGGAGGGCGCGCGCCACATAGTGTGTCCGTAAGCAGTACCGGGGGAGGGCGCGGGGCACATAGTGTGTCCGTAAGCAGTGCCGGGGGAGGGCGCGCGCCACATAGTGTGTCCGTAAGCAGTACCGGGTGAGGGCGCGGGGCACATAGTGTGTCCGTAAGCAGTACCAGGGGAGGGCGCGTGCCACGTAGTGACATCTACTCCATATACTATCTTGAGTTTTATCAGTGATCCCTTACAGGCAGTCTAATACAGAGAGCCGACCATGACTGACGGTTGTCATACCTACTGATCATAATCTTTATATTGAGGCAACATTCTGCACCTTTACACATTGGAGGGACGTAGACAAAATCGGACATTACATACTGCAGTAAACTAATAAATTAAATAGGGGTGAGGGTCCCGCTCGCAAGAGCTTACAATCTAGGAGGAAATAGAGGAACACGAGTTAGCAGGTGTTCTGTACAGCGGTCCAGCTATCCTATAGGGTAGTATCTGTGCTTATGAGCTGCTCACCAGTCGGTGACTGTGTATGGATAAGGGGGATGCTGTGGGATGGTGGGACAAGTGGAGTACATGGTGAGGAGTTAGATTAGGGGATATGTTAGACCTCCATAAGGGTACTTATATAGGATAACTGTCACTTCACGACTAGCGACTAATGAGTGATTTCTCACTTAGTACCTTGTCTGCTCCCGTGTTTACATTGGACAACTATTGCTTTAAATTACTTGTTTTGGCAATTTTTCAGACAATAGTTGTCCCATGTGGAAGTATCTAATTGTTTTTATGGTTCTCTGAAGTCTGTCACCAGATCCTAACGGTGTAACCTAACTGTATGAGAAGATGTGGGAGGGATTGATGAAGACAACTGTACCTTTTATAAGCTGTAGATACTACATTGCAGAAATATCATGGTTGCCATGCTCCTTGCAAGGTATACAAATTGGTGGTAAACTATTCGATGGGTGGTTCACCTCCAGCCCTGGTCCGGGCTCTCCACCCCCGACTATCCGATGGGTGGTTCACCTCCAGCCCTGGTCCGGGCTCTCCACCCCCGACTATCCGATGGGTGGTTCACCTCCAGCCCTGGTCCGGGCTCTCCACCCCCGACTATCCGATGGGTGGTTCACCTCCAGCCCTGGTCCGGGCTCTCCACCCCCGACTATCCGATGGGTGGTTCACCTCCAGCCCTGGTCCGGGCTCTCCACCCCCGACTAGCCGATGGGTGGTTCACCTCCAGCCCTGGTCCGGGCTCTCCACCCCCGACTATCCGATGGGTGGTTCACCTCCAGCCCTGGTCCGGGCTCTCCACCCCCGACTAGCCGATGGGTGGTTCACCTCCAGCCCTGGTCCGGGCTCTCCACCCCCGACTAGCCGATGGGTGGTTCACCTCCAGCCCTGGTCCGGGCTCTCCACCCCCGACTAGCCGATGGGTGGTTCACCTCCAGCCCTGGTCCGGGCTCTCCACCCCCGACTAGCCGATGGGTGGTTCACCTCCAGCCCTGGTCCGGGCTCTCCACCCCCGACTATCCGATGGGTGGTTCACCTCCAGCCCTGGTCCGGGCTCTCCACCCCCGACTATCCGATGGGTGGTTCACCTCCAGCCCTGGTCCGGGCTCTCCACCCCCGACTATCCGATGGGTGGTTCACCTCCAGCCCTGGTCCGGGCTCTCCACCTCCGACTATCCGATGGGTGGTTCACCTCCAGCCCTGGTCCGGGCTCTCCACCCCCGACTATCCGATGGGTGGTTCACCTCCAGCCCTGGTCCGGGCTCTCCACCCCCTTACTATCCGATGGGTGGTTCACCTCCAGCCCTGGTCCGGGCTCTCCACCCCCTTACTATCCGATGGGTGGTTCACCTCCAGCCCTGGTCCGGGCTCTCCACCCCCTTACTATCCGATGGGTGGTTCACCTCCAGCCCTGGTCCGGGCTCTCCACCCCCTTACTATCCGATGGGTGGTTCACCTCCAGCCCTGGTCCGGGCTCTCCACCCCCTTACTATCCGATGGGTGGTTCACCTCCAGCCCTGGTCCGGGCTCTCCACCCCCTTACTATCCGATGGGTGGTTCACCTCCAGCCCTGGTCCGGGCTCTCCACCCCCTTACTATCCGATGGGTGGTTCACCTCCAGCCCTGGTCCGGGCTCTCCACCCCCTTACTATCCGATGGGTGGTTCACCTCCAGCCCTGCTCCGGGCTCTCCACCCCCGACTATCCGATGGGTGGTTCACCTCCACCCCCGACTATCCGATGGGTGGTTCACCTCCACCCCCGACTATCCGATGGGTGGTTCACCTCCACCCCCGACTATCCGATGGGTGGTTCACCTCCACCCCCGACTATCCGATGGGTGGTTCACCTCCACCCCCGACTATCCGATGGGTGGTTCACCTCCACCCCCGACTATCCGATGGGTGGTTCACCTCCACCCCCGACTATCCGATGGGTGGTTCACCTCCACCCCCGACTATCCGATGGGTGGTTCACCTCCACCCCCGACTATCCGATGGGTGGTTCACCTCCACCCCCGACTATCCGATGGGTGGTTCATCTCCACCCCCGACTATCCGATGGGTGGTTCACCTCCAGCCCTGGTCCGGGCTCTCCACCCCCTTACTATCCGATGGGTGGTTCACCTCCAGCCCTGGTCCGGGCTCTCCACCCCCTTACTATCCGATGGGTGGTTCACCTCCAGCCCTGGTCCGGGCTCTCCACCCCCTTACTATCCGATGGGTGGTTCACCTCCAGCCCTGGTCCGGGCTCTCCACCCCCTTACTATCCGATGGGTGGTTCACCTCCAGCCCTGGTCCGGGCTCTCCACCCCCTTACTATCCGATGGGTGGTTCACCTCCAGCCCTGCTCCGGGCTCTCCACCCCCGACTATCCGATGGGTGGTTCATCTCCACCCCCGACTATCCGATGGGTGGTTCATCTCCACCCCCGACTATCCGATGGGTGGTTCATCTCCACCCCCGACTATCCGATGGGTGGTTCACCTCCACCCCCGACTATCCGATGGGTGGTTCACCTCCACCCCCGACTATCCGATGGGTGGTTCACCTCCACCCCCGACTATCCGATGGGTGGTTCACCTCCACCCCCGACTATCCGATGGGTGGTTCACCTCCACCCCCGACTATCCGATGGGTGGTTCACCTCCACCCCCGACTATCCGATGGGTGGTTCACCTCCACCCCCGACTATCCGATGGGTGGTTCATCTCCACCCCCGACTATCCGATGGGTGGTTCATCTCCACCCCCGACTATCCGATGGGTGGTTCACCTCCACCCCCGACTATCCGATGGGTGGTTCACCTCCAGCCCTGGTCCGGGCTCTCCGCCCCCGACTATCCGATGGGGAATGGGGACAGAGCCCAGTCCACTGCGGGAGGTGAACCAACCATTCGATGGTTTACCACTGTTTTGCCTACCGTGCGGCCTCTGATACTTTAGCATTGTGACAAAGGGCTAAGACAAGCAGCATCAGATCTATCTGGCGGCTGCTTATCGTGTTTTTACTATTAAAATAAAACACAAAAACATCGTTTTGGCCAGTCTGAACAGGAATTTTATAGTGGATTCCAATTTGATGGATTTATAGGACTTATCAGTAGTCAACATTTTTGACTGAAGGACCTAGTATAATATTGGGTTGTGGGAGGATGGGGGGGAGGTGGGGTAATAAGTTTCCTTGGGGGGAAAAAAACACAATTACTCTTCCTTTTAAAAAAAAAAAAAAAAAATGGAAACAAGATTTATAGAAAAGTGACTCTGGCTTTCCCATGAGCGGTCCCATGGCTACACTACTAGTAATTATAAGTCTACTGTATATCCCCCCAGTCATGCCTGACGGGGCGGATGCTGCCCGTTATGGTTGTCTTGTGAATCTGCTCACGTCTGATGACACTGGTGCCCATACTGGGTGTGAGATCACCTTTTATTTACATGGTCTGCCCGTGCTCCGGCCTTTGTCCCGCTTTCCCAGGCTTGCCCACTAGTTGCTATAGGAACTAATGGTCTTGACCTAAGGAATGCTCATGGAATGCTAATCTCTTTTGTAAGAAGGAGAACTCCCAGCTGGCCGCCGGGAAGTGTCAGCGCCAAGCCGGGCATCAGGAAAGGGGAATGCAGGTCTGTTATGTGGTTAGTGTACTGCTGCACCTAGAGGGTTCATGGCATCCTGCCCCGCGCACACCGATAGGAGGTGTGAATAGTCGCAAGCCTTGCTATTGTACTGTAGGTGGGTTTCATTGCACAGCCGTGCCTAGGCCATCAAGCTGTGTGGGGGTCTGCAGCGCTGCCCCATCCAGGTATATGGGCTGCTGCTTTAGCTTCCTGCAGGCAGAAGGCCGAGGCGCTGCTATAAAAGGGAAGCCTCCCATCCTGGCGAGATGGAAAAGTGTAACTAAACAGACACCGCGCTCAGCCGCATACTTCTGGCATTAGTGATTGTGGGGGTGTCAGCACCTGGACCCCATCAGTCTAAGCTTCTGACATATCCCTGACACAAGTCAGAAGTTTCTAAAACTTTTAGTTATGCTAAAACTCCCTACAGTGCTGGACAAGCTCTGTTCGTTCTGCAGGAAAAAAAAAAACATTACTGTTTTGTCACTATTTTACTTGAAATGACTGTAGCATTGGTCTTATCAGGGATACCAGAATGCTTTTGGACCAGATTCTTGGCTTTAAAATGACACCAAAAGCATGTTGGTAGCACTTACAGAACTGGTGGTACAGCTGTTTGAAGTGGGGGCGGGCAGGAATACTGAATCTACAGTTGTCACTTTTCAGAATTTATTATATATATATATATAATATGTATATATAATTTCATATTCACATTTGATGTCCTCTATGTAGGAGGATGTGATGGAGGCGATACTATTTCTGAGAACATTCATAGACTGCCTAAATGTTGTTGTCTAAGGTCACTCTCACACATACCGCTTTTTACCGCAATTACTGTTGTACAATGTCGCCATTGATTTCCATGGGGCCTTGCGGACACGTTATGGGCTTCACACCCCACATTAACCTAACCCCCGTATACTATGAAAACACCCCTTCCCAGTCTCCATATACTGCCCCCCCCCCCCTAGTAATCATACCCACTCCCACTCAAAATCACAATTTTGCCAAAAGTTTAAATTTTATGTCCTATGTAAATATCTTGACTATTTTACCATAATGGCGATGAAAAGCCTGGTGTTACCATTTTAATAAATGTATCCCTTACAGACCACGAGTCCTATATGAAGGCGCCAGAGTCTGAGGTTCGGCTTACCGCCTCCACAGCCATGATCTGCCGTCGGTAATTGTAGATGTGGCTGTAGCCATATATTAATGGCGGCTCGCTCTTACTCTAGACTCGGACATATTGGATCGTCTATTAAAGAGCGTCAGGACTTGTTCAGTAATCCTTCCTCTGCCCTGGAATCAGGTCTGCACAGTGTCAGGCTCTCCCCGGCCTGCAGATCAGCCAGCGGCATTCTTCACATGCCTCTCACACATTCCTCCTTACTCCCAGGAGCCGCTCACCTTGTGTAGGACCTCTGGCTGGACGTGACGGATGATCTCCGTGTAGACTTCAGCTGGAGTTTAATGTGACCAGCACCGCATACCCATCAGATTATCACCCGGATCAGCCGCTGTGCCCTGATCTGGCCTTTACTAGATTCACCATTGAGTTTTTATTTATTTTTTTTCTTCTCCCCCCCCCCCCCCCCCCCCCACCTTTAATTTCAGCGCTATAATATCTATCACTCCCCAAGGCTGCGTCCTCTGCACAACTATCTTCCGTATGTACTGTTCGAATATGGGAAGAGAATGGTTTCCCCCTAATTGGGACACTGTTGGTCAGAGCATGGAGCCTCCATGAAGCGTCCCCCCCCCCTCCCCCCTTCTCCCCCTTTGGTGCTGAGGTCTGTACATTACAAAAGCTTTATTAATGTCCCCTGCAGCTGCGCTGTCAGATAACAGCATCAAACTTTGTTTTTCTATTTCACTTTTTCCCAATTTATGCCACAGTGTTGAAATGTAGAACAGGAGCATATGGGGGCTTGCTGTGCATTCAGGGGGGTATGTTATTACATGCTGAGGCAGAGTGAAGGGTAGGTTGGTTATCACAAGTGGAAACGTGGCCTGCTGTGACTACTGGGAGGCGGGATGGGCGGCTATTGAGGGATGGGCGGCTCTGCTGCGACTGGAGTGGCAGTGCGGCTGGCTATGACGACTGGGAGTCGGGGTAGTATGTTACTGCTTGCTGACCAAGGGGGAAGTGTGGCTCACCTGTGACTAAGGCTGCTCTCAGTTGCGTTCAACTAAATGCTGCTCGAAACCCCAGCATTTTACCACAATTTCGAGCTGCAGTTTTAAACAAATGTCAGAGCGTTTGGCAGCGCTTTTTAACGCACCCCATCGTTGTTGGGACACCGCGGTAAAAAGCGGCATGCGTAAGAGTGGCCGAAGGGTAGAAATGGGGCCTGCTATGTCTAGTGGGAGTCCAGGTGGTGAGGCTGGTGGAGTAGGGATTCAGGATACGATGCAGGCGATGGAGTAAGTAAAACACAATATTTATTTGGTAACTCATAAATATAAATAATAAATGGAGTAATAAGCAACTGAACTTCTACCTTAGGATGCCTATGTGCTATCTACGGCTAGCTAAACCTAGGAGTAATACTTTTTGAGTACCCTTGTGAACAGTATGAAGAACTCTCTACTCTGAATACTATATATAATGGTTCTCTTCGGCTACGATCCTAAAAAGGTCTTTTGGAAAGGTCAGTTTCTGTATGTACCAGGAATGTCCTTTTAAATTATTCAGTCCATAAACCGGGTTTGAGTATCAGGAGCCTGCCCAGTGTTTTTAAAATAAGACCCATGTCCTACAACAGTCCTGCTGGCTATCTGATCACAACTTAGTCCAGTTGGTATGCACACCTCTGGTTTTAACAGGCTCGGCCTCACTTACGATTTGTTGATTGGTAGGCTTGTCTGGGGTAAGGAGCACAGCTCTTCCACTACTTTCCTCGGTTCTTATTGGTACTGACTGGTCCTCTGTCTTGCACTAGTACGATCCTTCTCTCTCTTCCCCCAACACCACAGTAGTACGTTCCCAGGTCCTTCGTCCCATCTGGCATTCCCTTCTCACCTGGACAGCAGCCTCTTCTTCCTCAACTCTGCATTGCACCACTTCCAGTACCCGCACTCCCTCACCTACAGCACACAGTGTTATGGTGCCAGCCGGGTGCCGAGAAACTTCTGGAATGTTCAGGGCTGCGGGAGGGCTTCTCAGCGCTGGCAGGGGCTTTTAATTCCCTGGTACTGCTTGGCACCTGAATCTGGTGCCCGGCTCTTCTTCGCTTCCCTTGCCTCCTTGATGGGGCAGAGCCTAGAGTGGCTGTGAGCCTCTGCTTTAAGAAGGGTAGTGCTGCACCAATCATCCCCCTTACAGGAGGATGCTTGTACTTACTGGTCAAGTACAAAAGTGTAAATGGGGCCTGCAGTGACTACTGGGGAACTGGACGGATTCTTGTGGCAATTACAGAAGTTATGGCAGTGGGCCCAACTTTTACTATTGCATGGGACTAGGCAACAGCTTTTGGTATATTGGAGAAGGGAGGGAGGGTATTACTGGAACTCCAAAGGGATCTTTTTTGGGGGGGGCAGGGGGGTGAGACCTCAAGTGACATGTAAGGTTGCAGTGAGGTTTCTCATCTATAGCTCCTCATCTAATAAGTGGAATATAAGTTAGTGTATACGCATGCTTTGGATGGCGACGGGCACTGTAGCATCCCTAGGAGTGTAACGTGGGTGATTATCTGCTTAGCTTTCTATGTAAGCTTATTATACCGCATGGCTCTTTTCTTTCTAACCACACGGCCGCCTGCATTCTGCCCAGTCAGACGTGTGACAAAAGGGTGGCAACGTGCTATTTAATTAGCTGGCATACAGTAGCTTTATTGTATTCCTTCAGGACTGAAGAAAAGGCCTCGCTGGGTTTGTGTCTGACCCGACTCCCATCCTGAGAAGCTTATCTCCGGAGATGTGTGAGTCAGGTTGTCCGTGTGACGGGAGGGGTACGGCTGGCATCTTGGCGCTTTGGGCTGCTGTCTTCTGAAGTCTTTGAAAAGCTGTTTTACTGGCAAGCAGCTAATGAAATAAAACCCGGTGTGGTCTAAGCGCTCCCCATATCTGCTCTATTCACCGTGCGGACGGCTTTATACAGGGATATAAATCTACCGGTGATTAGTAGACTAACTAAGATGTAACCCTGTTGGTTAAGTTGCCACCCAGTTGGCATCTCAGCCTTGGAACATGGATGGCATCCATGCTCGGGGTGATTTGAGGGTCTCGCCTGCAGTACGGCGGAAAAACACCTTCTGAATAATCCCCGGATCACCGACCCTCCTGAGGTTATTGATGATTATAACATGTAATATTGTATCGCTAAAGAAAGGCGTCCAGGGCAGCCATTTATTTTACTGGCTGTCATGTAATACTGCATTTCCTCAGCAGCGGCCATTGCAGAGGAAAGGTCTGGCTGGCCACGGCAAAATCGCCTGTCTGCTAAGAGTGGCGGGCTCCGCTGTGCAGTCCGGGTGCCATGTTTTGAGCGGGGTCATCTCTAATGGGTTCTAGTAGTGATACAATCCTCCAGCACCTCTACACTGACTGCTGAATGGGGTTTCTGATCAAACAGTTAACATCCCTCTGTAATTCCTCCTGGAAAAGTTTGATGAAACAGACAAGTGTCGCTGTTTCAGTTGACTCTGTAGGGGCACATTCTCACACAGTTGGCGCTGAATTGATAGGTATGTAAAAAAGCAAATAAAGTAAGTGTGATGGTGCACATAAGTTATGGCTGTGACGGCTACAGTAACGTGCACATGCTTCAGCGCTGGTACACACTTAACATAAAAATACAGAACTGTTTATTATACCAACCGCATAAAAAAATGCAAGGCTCACAGCATATAATTGATTAAAGTATGTGGACCCATCCGCCACGTCCAGGTGAACTATGTCAGATGGGTTCCTAGCTCTACAGACCCCTCTCTTTAGGCAGAAGAGCCCCCTCCCTGAGTGCTGCTCCACATCTACTATTTGCTGGTCCTAGGAGGGTTTACAAGTCAAAACCCACTTCTGGAGCTTGTACCGTATCTGCTTCCCCACGGTTGGTGATTGGTTGTGCTGCTGATTATTGCTATTCGTTTGGATACCTGGCTATATACTATCACTGAACCCCCTGGGATAGATGGGTAAATAGTGCCGGTGTGTGTTACAGCCAATGCTGACTTCATACTTAACTTGTTGGATGTGCAGACTTTTTTGCATTTGTGTAGGAGAGGCTGCCTACATATGTTGTGCATTATATTTACCCATCTGTCCCGGGTGCTTCAGTGATAATGTGTAGCCAGATATCCAGCTTTCCCATTCATGTGGAGGCTTTTAGCACAAGAGAAGTGGCTATGAAACTAGGAACCCATCCATTAATTTTCACCTGGACGTGGCGGATGGGTCCACATAGTTTGATCAAATTATGTTCTAAGATCTGTGACAGAACCTCCGAACGGTATTGGAAGACAGATTTGAAAGCGGGCTTACTTTATGCGGATGGCGCTAGTTACTAGCAGAGCTCACCATGTCACTTGCTTGCACTTAAGTAATGTATCATCTGACGTATTTTTGTACTTTCCGTCCTTAGGTAACTTCACAGTCAGATGTCCTTCGTTGCCGGAAAGCTACAATGGGCCAGGACATAGATGGTTCGCTACTCCTCCACATGTAAAGCCAGCATAGGGTGCTCCCAGCAGCCATGACCACTTCCCACGTGAATGGTCATGTAACGGAAGACTCTGACAGTGAGAAGCAAAGTGCTGATCTTTCTTCAGACGAGCCGCAGAAGCACCGAGAAATGGCCGTGGACTGCCCAGGGGACTTGGGGACAAGGGCAATGCCCATACGAAGGAGTACTCAGCTGGAACGCATCCGGCAGCAGCAGGAAGATATGAAACGGAGACGGGAGGAGGAGGGCAAGAAGCAGGATCTGGATGTGAATTCTTCCATGAGACTCAAAAAGTTGGCACAAACTTTTCCTAAAACTGGAATAGATAACCCTATTTTTGATACGGAGGAAGGACTTGTTTTAGAAAGTCCCAGCCGAGCCGTGAAAGTATTAGGTAAGGACGGGATTGTTTCTGTTATGTGTTATTTACATACATTTGGTCATGCAAGTATTTTATTTTTGATTGTGACTGGTTTTATGCCTAAGGGCTCATGTACACAGCAGTGCCAGTGCATGGACCCGAAGAAGTGTTTAATACGCTCCATCTGCTCCTGTGTGATTCCATATTCTCCCCTGTAAGCTTCTGGGGGAGAATTCCTTTGTAATATGACGTGATGGGATCTAATTGGGTCTCGGACTGGTTTACATGGTCCTAAAATCTACAGTATTTTGTTAATCCAGGTATTGATTTCCTGGTGAGCCTGGAAATAACAGCCAATCAGAGAAGGCAGAGCGGTAGGGGCAGGCACATAGCAGCAAACATCACCAATGATGATATGGGGTGTGTTTCCCTGAAGCAATGATGAGAAAGGGTGTGTCTTAGACTACCTTAGACTCCCTGTATACACTATAGATGAACTGTCGTCACACTTCACAGCCTAATGGATCTGAGGAAAATAAATGGCTGATGATCCTTGTAGGTTCTCATTTGCGAATCCTGTTTGGGGTCATGTCTGGACAGACGCTTCAAGGGTATGTTCACACGTAGTGGAATTGGTCAGATTTCGAATCTGTGTCAATTACGCATCAAAAACCACATCAATGGTGCGGATTTTGATGTGAAGTTGAGTGCAGACTTTAACCCTTCAATTGAAAGAATGAAATTAGTGGCAGATTCGTCTGTCGGGTAAAATTTGAGCAGCCCGCATACACATTAGAAAGACCTCCAGATACACTGTTGTCATTGGGTTCGGATGACTAAACCATGTAATATTATACCTGTCACTGTAGCCGGGGCAATGCGGCTGCCATGCCACACACTAATATTTGCCTCCAAAGTAGCAAGCCATTTTCATTTTATTTCCATGGAAATAAAAGTTTACCACCTTTTATAAAACTGTCCAATAAATCAAGATGAATAAAGTCGTTTTCTGGGAGGGAACTAAATTCTATAGAAAGGTAAGGCATACTCTTATCTGGTCCGAGTCCGGCACACCCTCTGTGATCCCGGTCTCCCTAATCCGGCCTTGTGCTTTTCACTCTGCACTTGATTGCTCAGCCATTCATAGACTTCAGTGGTGATACTGTCACGTGACCTCTGAAGCCTCTGATTGGTTGAACAGTCACGTTCACAATGAACAGCACATGACCCCTGAAGCTTTTTCCAGGATTGGAGCGCTAGGGGCCAGGACACCTCATGACAAGTGAGTTTGACCTGTTTTTCTATTTTTAAGCATTTCCTCTGCCTTAAAACACCTATAAATAGAAAAACAAAAAAGCGCCCCGCTTGCTTAGTTTTTCTTCTTCCTCTCTCCAGATGACATAAATGCAAAATTCTTAAACTGATGTTCAACTTTTTAACATCGTGTCGTTTTTAGGCTCAACATCCTGCTGCCCTTGGGATCGCCACGAATCGGCTGACTGCTGGGCCGCTGCACTGAGCTGATTCCTGCAGGAAGTGGACAGCTCCTTTCTTACTGAGGTGTGGCCAGGCTTGGTATTGCAGGCAAAGTTCTGAATCTTTTTCAATGGACATTTGACCTGCAATAACAAATCGTGCCACCTTGGTGAGAACGGAGCTGTCTACTTCCTGCAAAAATCAGTTCTGTGCACAGGTGCCCACCAGTGACTGACCCTGTACATTACCTATTGATAACCAGTCCTAAGGATAGGCCCTCAATAGCTTACACCCCTTTAATGGTCAAGAGAAATGATATGCAAGTCTTAAAGTGACTTTCGTTTCGGGACAAAATTCAGTCCTGAGACCAAAGGTGTTTATTATTACCTGTAGTTTTTCTGTGCCATCCAACCCATTCGCCATTTCCATTCCTGGTTTGCCGCTGTCCAAGATGCCCGCTGCAATTTTCTATCTAGCTAATGCACACTATTCACCGCTTTCTGATTGGCCGGTCATGAACATGTGGCAAATCAGACAGTAGGTATAGTACAGTGCTAGTTTACCACTACTAATACACTATTACGGTAGGAGGAGGTAGTCTGAAAATTGTGTCTGCCATCTTGGACTGCTGAAAACTGAGCCTGGAGAAGAAGTTGAGGTAATGCCCACGGACAACGGTTAAACTGTTTCTATAGGGGAAAACATTTTTTTTTTCTCCTTTGGGAATTTCTGCCAACTTCTTCTAATATATAATTTTGGTAACCGTTTACAAATAAAAAAAATACTCCAATTACAGCCCCAACCCAGAAGTCTTCATTCCTACACAGAGAGCGGCCTACAGTGGGATCTAGTAGGGGAAGAGAACGTCGTGTAGAATACTTATCCCTTTTGCACAACCCAATGCTAAATTACATTGAATCTGTGCGGGGTTAGTATGGAATATGCCTTGGAGCAAAGCCCATTCCAATACACAACTGAATTGGTGATAATTCTGTTCCCGTCTGTTTAACCATTTAGATGCTACAGTCAAGTTGATGGAGGCATTTAAATGGCTGGACAGAGGTGAGCGCTTCCTCTGTTCCCTGATCAGCTCACCCGCGATGTGATCTTGGGAATATATGTAGTTGCTGTGATGGTCTAGAGTCTTGTGGAAGCTTCCACACCATCCATAGATTTTAGTCTATTAAGCCCTGCCTGTTGCAGGGCTTAAAAGGGCGTTCAGGAATTACAAGTTATCCTGTATTTGCAGGATGGGGAATAATTAGCTGACCAGTGGGGTTCTCACCATTGAAGTCCCACGATCCTGTGCACGAGGGTCCTGTTTCCCCCGTCGTTCTCCCTGTGGGCTTCCTGCACTCCCCGCAGTGAGGAGGAGACTGAATGGAGCAACAATCACACAAGCGTGCTACCGCTCCATTCACTATTAACAAGACTGCCAGGGATAGAGTGGAAAGTACTCGGGTGTTTGTTGGCTGGATTGAAATGAATACAGCTTTGACCGCACATGATCAGCCAGCGCTCAACTGAGTGTAATGTCATTGTGGGTGAGAGCGGCATCCCCGCAGTGACAAGAACAGGGTGACATAGGACCCCTGTTGTCAGGATTGGTAGGGGTCTCAGGAGGAGTTTCTAATGATCAGCAAGCTATGCCCTGTACTGGGAATAGGGGATAACTTGTTATTCTGGTACAACCCCTTTTAACCCCTTCAGTGGCACGCCTGGAAATTTTCCGGAACGAACTCCACTGCCCGGAAGATTTCTGGGCTATGTTTCACTATGGGACCTTACAGAACACAATGCCATAAGCTGTGGCATTGTGTTCTGCACACACACCGCCTGCACAGTCCCACAGTGAACCAGTGCAGGACTTTAAAAAAAGAAGCTGGAAGATATAACAGATTTGCCGGCAACCTCCCGCTTTTTTTTTCTCCAACTCCTGCACTGTTTACAGGTTGCCACGGAGTCCATGGGCTTGTCAGAAACCGGCTGATGGTCCCCGTGGCAGGAAGAGCTGGTGATTGGCTGTCAGATGATCGCTGGGCACCAGTTCTTACAGCGGAGAACGGAGAAAACCTCCGAACTCCGCTGTTTAACCATTTACATGCCACTTTCTGTGTGACCGCAGCATGTTAAAAGGGTGACACCATCGGGGCCCCCGCAATTTGATCAGGGGTCCTGATGGGTCTTTGTGGCATCTGAAGGCTTGAATATAGCCTCCGGGTCTGCCAGCGATCTCCCTTTACATGCCACGGTCTCTGTGACTGCAGCATGTAAAGGGCTTTCGGTGGGAGGGGGCTCCCTCTGTCACCATCGGAACTCCCGCAATGTGATCAGGGGGTCCTGATGGGTCTCTGTGGCACCCAGAGGCTTGTATATAGCTTTTGGGTCTGCCAGCTAAATTAGGCTATGGCACTCAGACTGTCTGAGCGTCATAGCTTTGTCTAATACCTTGCTGTGCCTCAGAATAGCAGAGTATTAGAAGAATTTAAAAAAAAAGTATTAAGCAAGTCCCCTAAAGGGACAAAAATGTAAAAAAAAGTTAAAGTAAAAAAAAAACTAGTAAAAAATTAGAAAAAGGAAAAATGCCAAAACCCCACCTTTCTCCCTTTTACTTTTGTAAAAAAAATAAAAAATTACACATGTGTATCCCTGCGTTCGTAATGACCCACAGAAGGAAGTTAGTACAGATAGTCCCCAACTTGTGAACGTTCGAGTTACGAGCTTCGCAAGATGCGAACAATCTGTCCTGCACAGTATGATGTCATGCTATGGCATGACATCATACTGTGCAGGGACCGGGCAGGCTTTTATCAAGCCTGAGAAGTCTGTCCGGTCAGATCGCGGGACACTGTGGTTGTTAGGCAGTCAGGGGCCTTCTGAGAGGCCGTAGGGCTGCCTATGCAGAGCGCCTATCAAGCCGTGCGGACACTGTACGGGCCCCCTGAACATCGGGTGCCGGCTGTTTCTTACAGCGGGCACCCCGGCAGCAGCAGTTCCGAAGAGCCGCGATGCTCGTCGGAACGGTTAACACGTTAAATATCGCTTTGACGGCGGTATTTAAAGTGTTAACAGCTCCTACGAGCGGCGCGGCTCAGCGGAACTGCTGCCGCTGGGTGTCCGCTGTAGGAACAGCCGGCACCCGATGTTGTATGGAGCGGGATCCACCTGCGATCCCGCTCCATACTAACATTTGTTCAGACATACGAACAAATGTACTTGCGAACAGGATCCTGGAATGGAACCGGTTCGCAAGTAGGGGACTAATTGTACATTATTTAATCTGCAGGGTGCACGGCATGGAAAAAAAAATGTAAAACTTGGTAGAAATGGCTAATTTAGCCTATCTCACCATACAAAAAAAACTGAATAGAAAGTGATCAAAATGCTGCACGAATCAACAAATGGTACGAATAAAAAGTACAACTCGTCACGCAAAAGAAAAAACCCTTACACAGCTCCGTTGATTAAAAAAAAAAAAATTTAAATGCTAGGGGTCTTGGAATGCAGCGATAAAGAAAAAAAAAATTGAAAAGTTTGGTATTGGCACAATCATACCGGCCTGTAGAATGACTTTAATACATTATTTATACTGCTCAGAGAATGCAGTGAAAAATAAAAATAAAAAACGTCAGAATTACAGCTTTTATTAATCTTGTCCCTAGTAAAAATGTTAAATTTTGATTATTTTTATTCCATATTCCTAAAAATTAGATAAATGAAGACACGAGTTCATCCTGCAAGAAACACGGCCTTCTAGAGCGCCAGCAATGGGAAAATTAAAATTATACGGCTCTTGGAATGTGGCGACACGAAAGCAAACCTTTGAGAAAAGAAATGTCTTAAATGTACAAAAATAGCAAAACATTAAAAAACCCTATAAACCTGGTATCGCCGGAATCGTGGGACTCAGAGAATAATGATATCACAGGATTTAAATGAAATCCAAAAAACAAATGGCAGAATTTCTTTTCTTTCCCCCCAATCTCTCTACAATTTTTTTTTTTTTTTTTTACAAAAGTTATGCAATACATTATATATACCCAAAAATGATGCCATCAAAAAGTACAACTTGCCCCGCAAAAAAACACAAGCCCTCATAGGGCCGTCAATGGAAAAATGAAAACGTTATGGCTCTTGGAACGCGACTGGAAAATTAGTTGAAATTAAATGATTAGACCATTTAAAAAACCTGCCCTGGTGGGTCTGACAGGGTCATGGGAAACCCGCCACTCAAGGGGTTAATGGACCAGGGCTCTGAGCTTTGCCCCTGATCACATGACGGGGACATCATAAGACCTGTAAGCACACAGCTGCTGTCAGGCTCTGCATGTTTAGGACCTGTGATGACGTCACTGTCATGGGATCAGGGGTGGAGCACAGAGCTCCGGTGACTGATCACATGATGATGACATCATTGCATGTAACTTAAACAGTCACTCATCGCTCACGTGGTCGTTAGTATTTTGATTATATTTTACCCAGGTAGGTAATAGAGGGCACCATGACCTCTATAAAACTGTTCCCAGTGTAGGAATGTCTCTGGCGATTGCATCAGTTTTCATTATCATTATTTTAATTCTTGTTTTGCTAGCTGGGTATTACGCTCTAACCTTGTTATAGTACAATGTAAGGTTATCGGGGGTCACTGTGCCATCACACTGGTTCACAATAAAGTTGTAAACATAGCAGTTCATAAAGGTATATGGTAAGAATTTGAAGAGGTTAAGGGGGCTTTTTGGCTTTTTCAAAGCAGCCTCAGTTATAGGCCATAATTATCTGACCATTAGGGGTCCCCTGCCTATTAGCTGATTGAAGGAGCTGCAGAGCTTGTGCAAGCAGAGGAGGAGTTAGGACCTGTTGGCAATGACAAGGAGCAGAAGTTGCCCCTGACTCTGTACCACGCTGCCAGATAGCTTGAAACCACTCGTCGCAGCAACTCCCGCATATCAGTTCGTAAGTGAGGCTAGCCTTGCTAAACCCAGAGATGTGCATGTGCACACCTTTTAGGAATAGTTAACAGGCCTGCTATAGGGAGCACAGCTTTATACTGGACTGTTAGCAAGTTTTTGCCGCTCAATTCCTGTTCACGAACTATGTTACTTAGAGAGATTATGGGAGCAGTTACTGGAATCGGGCTTTCTAATAGACTGTTTTGCAGTCGTGCAGACCACCAAAGCTGTGGGTCAGGTTCTATAACCTGCATGGTTTGAGACAGTATTGTGTCTTTACTAGTAGTCACCAGGTATTACTGTTATTATGGACTCCTTAGTGCTGTTCCTATGTTTCAGCCAGCAATGGGTAATGCCTAGATCTCCGAAGGTAGAAGTTCAGCCGCGTCCTCAGTGCTGTTACAGAACTGTTCAAAGAAGGAAGTTCAGTTCTATTTTTGTGCGTTCCATAGATAAATATGGTAAATTGTGGTTACTCCGTCTGCTGCATCGTTTCCTGAATCCTGTAGTGTGTTCTTGTTTTGTTTTGTGGTTGTTGGTTTCTTGTTTGTGTTTTTTTTGGTTAGTTTTTGTGTTTTGAATAGCAGCGACTGTTCTGAGAACTGCAGGCTCTTCCTATTTACTTCAGTGGGAAGAGATGAACAAACAAGGAGATAATGTGAGTGAGGCTTCCTCCCCGAGGGGCAAAGAGCTACAAAACATAACCCTGTTGTGTTAGTATACAGATTTTCACGTAATGGCGATAGGTGGGATCCATCTGATCTGGAATAAAGGAAAAATCAGTTTCACTTGCCCTTTACAAGGATGAACCCATATGATAAGAGCTAATGAGACTGGCACAAATGCCGGCGGGCCGACCCGGGGCAACAAGGATCGACCAATGTAAACAGGCAGTCCACTTATGAAGGACTGCCTGTTTACTGTGCATGGAGGCAGGCGGACTGGAACAATCCCCAGCCCGCTCCCCCTCCATCCACTGAGTGATGCCCCTTCCTGTAGGCACAGGAATGATCATCGCTGGGTGCAGACGCCTGACACGTTGTCTCAACAGGTCGCCCATGTAAAAGGGCCCCATCTTGTGATGTATCTGTCCTGTGCATCATTGTCCCTTTAAACGTGAAAGCCATGACACCGAGGTGACAGATCCATATTCTTTACATCTGTCCTTCACAGATGCAAACCACTAGATGACTACTGGCCTACTCCATGTCTGTATAACATGTAAGTCTGCAGTAAAAGGCGTCCATTCTCCAGAGAGATTAGTGCGACCTTCGCTCTTACATTATTATATTTGCTCACAGAACTGTCCCGTCTCCATTATCATCATCTACGGCGCTATAAAGGGACGCAGCGGCCTTAGCGGCCATAAAATCTGCCCGCTTTCCCCAGCTCATGTCATTGTAATAAGTGCTTTATACATTACCAGGAGCGCTATCTTTCTCCTTAAGGAGAGCAACAAGAAGGTGAGCGAGGAGACACTCCTCTGGGTAATATGCAAATAAGGGAGATGGGACAATACCTCTGCAGCGCCATCTATTGGAAGACAGCATAACCAGGATGGGCTACACGATACGGATGATGATATTTTTGCCTTTTGGAGAAATGGTTGAATTAGACGATCTGAAGGGTGAAAGTCCCATGGGGTGTCGGGAGACAGGTTGGGGCAATAACTTTATAGGAGTCCAGGACGGGGTCTGCAGGGCCTGTCTCCAGACGTTTGGAGGATATTCATATATTGAGCCCAGCCGTTACTAAACTACAACCCTCAGCATGCCCTGACGGCCATGGGTTGTAGTGAGGAGGCTCTTCTGCACTGAATATGGATTTTTGCACTGAAGCTGATTTTTTTTAATGGCGATTTCTCCATTGTGAAGGCATGTTGGGTTATGTTCACACAGGCAAAATCCGCATTGGATTGTTTCACCTGGGTTCCACCTCAACAACTGTGGCTGAGCGCTGGATTTCTGCTGCATTTATAGGCCTATATGCCCAACGATCCGCAAAGAAAATCCACTCTGTATAGACTGTGGCTTGGATTCCATTAGAAGTACTGGGTGACAGACTAGATGTGAGACCGGCCACCCGAGTCTGCCATGAGAACATGCTCCTGATGTAATGGACTTCCTATGTAGGGTGAAGTGGGCATCCGTGCCAAGATCAGCACTGTGTCCCCGCTGTGCCGTCGAGGGCACTTGGGACCATTGAGCGCTTGATTTCAAGAGTCCATTAAGTGGTTTTTGTGTATGTTTGAGCGTCGCACACGGACGTCATTGCAGGTGGAATCTTTGTAACGGGTTGGTCGTTCTCCACATATAATATCTTCTTATGGACGCATGTAGACATCTGTCGCAGGAAGGGGGGACGTTAACTACTGGGGGGGTTTTGGCAGAAAGGAGCGTGGGTTATTGAAATATTTAGTTCTTCTCAAGCTGGTTCTACCCCCTTTATAGGTTTTGGCTGACGGCTGTTTCTCCTGACATCGACAGCAGAACGATCAGGCCTGCCGAGATCCCAAATTCATGATCCTCCTTTCCCCCAATATCTGCCATTGGGAAAGTACAGCGGACCCCCATATACACTACTCAAAGTTAGAGGGATCACTTAAGCCTCACAGGATAACCACAAGTTACTTGTATTTAGGGATGTCAGTCTGTCCCGTTAGGAAGCAGAAGTGATTATGAATCCATTGCACCGACTATGCTTCAAATTAAAATGCAACAGCCAGATAATCCCCCAAACTGGAATACAGGGGGGGCCGCAGACTATTACTCTCTCCTTCTCCTTCCTGACCAGCTCTTCTCTAGTGTTCCCGATGTTCTTGTCACTTCTGGTACATGAGGTGCTACCTGCAGCCCAATCAGGTGGCACAGGTAGTCCTGTTCCTCCAGGATGGCACATGCACATGTGCCATCTCAGGAAGGCTTGCTGTGCCTCCTAGCACAGTCTTCGGCATGGCGGAGGTACCAGAACACGGGCCGTACACAAGGAGAGTTAGACAGGGCCATAGAAGGGCATCAGGAGGAACACTGGGAACAGGGTTGTAGAAGGGGAACAGGAGGAGCGCTGCCAGAGCCCTACAAAATGACCTCCAGTGGGCTAATGAGGACCCGCTGATCTGTAGTCGGACCTGTGCTAGCAGCCCAGCATTACGCCACTCAATTGGCATTTGCCAGAGAACACCAGAATTGGTAGGTCCGCCATTGGTGCCTCCTCCTCCTCCTCCCAGATGACGGCAGGTCCACACGGATCAAATGTCTTTTGTTCACTGAGCGCCACTGTGTGACTTGCGTGATCCCTTCATTTTTTCGAACCGTTTCTCTGAGGTCGGCTTGTCCTGACGACATTGCACTAAAAGTGGCAGACGGAGATGAGTTAGACCAGTAAGGGGAATCCTCTGATCTCCAAGCCGGTAATAAAGTAACATAATCCCCCCCCTCAGCCGCCACAACCCATCTTTCCTCTGGTTTGGGTGGTTGATTTGTTGCACATTTTTTTCACAGGCCAACCCCCAAAAACCATTAAGTTGCCATGTATTAGGCATGTGCTATATGTTGTGGGTTTGTTGCAGAATGTTCTCCCTTGCAATGCTGGAGAATCGTGTGGCTGTTGCATCAGGCGTGCCGCAGGTTTATCATGGGTTTACAGTGGAGAGTCTCTAGTGCAGGTTTGGTTATGGCATCGCCTAGGAAGGAGGCCTTACACCATGTTCACACTAAAGCTGGGGGCACACAAACGGATTTTCATTGCGGAATCCGCAGTTGGCATCCGCAGCAAATACCGCTGAGAGCATGCTATGCAAAACCGCTTTTTCCTACATAGTCGCTTAATTAAATTGTGATTTCCACAAGCCATCCGACCCGTGGCCCATCCGCCATTGACATTTGTGGATAGGTCGCGGGTACCCATGTCATTGCCTATCGATGGCATAGGAAAAACAAAGATTAAAATTTTTTTTTTACACAAATAGGAAAAATGAGCAAAAATGGGTGCGTGTGTTTTTTTTTGTTTTTTTTTTACACCCTTTATGTTCCTGTAGGGAACTTGAACCGTAACAGCTCTGTTCGCTATGATAAAGCATTGC
This sequence comes from Eleutherodactylus coqui, assembly GCF_035609145.1. Classification (NCBI taxonomy): domain Eukaryota; kingdom Metazoa; phylum Chordata; class Amphibia; order Anura; family Eleutherodactylidae; genus Eleutherodactylus; species Eleutherodactylus coqui. Next base: position 214,876,594 of record NC_089842.1, on the reverse strand, counting down.
AGGGCTTCTGTACTGCAATACTCGATCGCTTAACAGCAATCATAAGAAAAGGTAAGCCAGGACGCTAGTATCTGGCGTCCTGTTGCTCTGGCAACCCATCGGCCCACCGCGATTACATCATGAGGTCCGATGACGTCACAGAGAGAGCGCCCTCCCTCTGTGAACACTTAACATGCTGTGATCGAAATAGATTGCGGCATGTAGGGGGTTAATAGCAGGGATTACTGTCCTTATGTACCCTCTCAGTTGCAGCGCCAGGCTGGCTATCGGTAACAGCTGGCAGGATGGCGCGGGCTCAGCTACTGATCCTGCACCACCCATAGGACGTAAGTTTACGTCCTGATGTATCAAGGGGTTAAACTGTCAAACCCACATTGGAGAACTCCTGACACGGATATGACGGTTTACAACCACGTGAACACGGCCTGTGTTTTGCACGTGTTTTGGTTCTTGGAGCGGATCCCCCACGAGTGATCCAACCTTACGGACGGAGTTGGGAGAGGTAACCATTCTACTTCTACAAGGTGGTCAGACCTGGACATTATCACAGGTACTGCGGTTGGCTTATTACGGATGCAGCGTGTCTCCCCCCGAGCCGGTCGGTGTCCCAATACTGTTGTAGTGTTCTGAGGAGTCTTCACAACTCGCCGGCCGCCTCTAAATGCTACATTTCCATAAAGGACGATGTCCCTTTCCCGGAATGTGTGGGCTCGTCTCTCCGCACCCTTCGGCTCTGTGTGCGGCCGCATGTGTAGACAGTAGCATCTACATGGAGTTGCATCTAATTGTTGCCCACACAACGGGCCTCCCGTTTGTTGTACACAGCTGCCTTTTATTCCTGCCACTCAAAGCGGCATTATGCGGTTTACTGCTGGTTGGCTTTCTTGCCGCCTCCTTGACTTCTCCTCCTTCAGTCTCTACTGCTGACTAGTTCCTGAGAAATGTCTTGTCACAGGGCTTTGTGTGAGCGCTGGTGGCAGCTGCGGGGAGGCTGTCTGCTGCCAACTTCTCAGGGCACGGGATACTGGCTGCCCGCTGCCAACTCAGTGAGTCCGTCTGCTCCTGTGATCCCCATAAACTCATCGCAGCCCTTCTAATGACCATGTATTACTCTGATACTTACTAACTTACTACTTTGTCTTCCAGCCATGTAACACATGATAGTCAAAAACTTTTTCTTTCCCCCTCATCTTTTGCAGAATTGGAAGACTTGTTGAGCTCCCTGAAGGATATCCAGCACAGCTTGGTAGACGCTCAGAGCCAGGAAGACCTCAGCTTACTACTTCAGTTAGTGCAGAATGTAGACTTCCAGAATGCATTCAAAATCCACAATGCTGTAGCCGTGCATATGAACAAAGCCAGCCCCCCATACCCCCTTACCCCTAATGTGCAGGAGCTGACCCAGGAGGTAGGTGACTCCACTATATGTATATTTATCAGTCTTTGTACCTATGCACCGCCCATACTGCTGCATCTCTTGCAGGACGTCTGTCATCTGTATTTTGCAAATAATGGCAGCTAAGTCTGATGCTACCTTTCTCTTGGGTGCTGAAATCTAGCTGCAAACCTGTTTTTCTTAGCAGTATACAAATCATTGAACTGTTAGACAGATCCACTACCCAACTCTTCCAGAACTCGCGCCGCCGCTAAACGCTGAACCGCGACCCCAGGCTGTTGCCTGATCTCCCAGGCCCAGAACTGGTCATACCGTGCGTAACTGAAGGACTGGGCTGGAGCTGCACGCCCGGTGTAGTCCTTTCTGCTTTCCAGACTCGGCGATGCCACAGGCATGTGCCAAAGCCGAAAGAACGGCGCCAACTCGGTCATTTAGTTACGTACGGCGTCTCTGGCACAGATGTTAATCAGCAGGCTAGGGTGCATCGTTTGGAGAGGGAATGACTCCTCATGAGTTGGGCAGTAGGACCGTCCATTGGACAATTCAGTAGGGATTTATCGTCTGGGTGGAAAAGTGGGTTTTCATCGAATTACAGCACTGAGGAGGATAAAAAATAAGGTTACCAGTAGAGTCTTCTGTTACTGGCACATTATATGTCATGGTAAGCTGCAAGGCCAAGCACTGGTGACAGAATGAAGACATCCATGGCCTTTACATGGAGCTGATAAAGACCTCACGGTCGAAACGTCGCTGCTTCATTTTATTCCCCCATAACTAAATGAACTTTTATTCAGCACCTCTTTATGCTGCCAAAGTAGTTTTTCAATGCTTGGAGATGTCTCCCAGCTGTCACCCGCTGCACGCTCAGCAGGCGCGGCTCCCTAGCCCACTCTATATACCAATACTTGGCATTGGTGGATGTTGTAAAGGGATAAAAAAGGCCCGATCTTCATAAGAGACTCTAAAACTCCCCATTTTATACTGAATATACACTATAGATATAGACTTTACCCATAAGGCCTAGGGATTTCTCCCCAATTTCTGCCAAGGAAGGCAGGGGGGCATAGGTAGGTTGGCTGTTAACCGCTTGAGTTCCTGCACATCCTTGAATGGAAATGGTGTGAGGACTCCAATACGTTTTACTGAGAAGAGAATGGACACTTGGTACTCTATATAACAGTTTATCCCAAACTCCGGTCCACGTGGACCCCCCCACAGGTCAGGTTTTCAGGATTTCCTTAGTATTGCACAGGTGTTGTAGTTATTGTCAGTGCCTCAGACATTGCCACAGGTGTTCTTACTATAGGACAGTGGTGGCGGTCCAATGGCACGCAGAGCCCTCCCTGTTGGCACCCGCTGGCGTCGAATGCTCATTAGTGAATACCGGCGGGGTCCGCGGCTCCCCTGCCGGTATTCACTCAGCAACGCTGATCCCAGCGCGCACTGTGACGTCAGTGTCTAGCTGGGATCCTCCTCCCCCCTTCCCTTATGTCTCCATTTGGTTCTGCGAGAGCAGGGGGGAAAGACATCCAGCAGCACACTGGTGTCAGTGTGCACGTGAGATCAGCGCAAGGAGCAGCGGCGCTTCCATGAGGAGGAGGTGGGGGTAAGTATATGGGTCTCGGCGGGTCACTAGTACTACTAGGGGCCGCTGTGGGATGTCACTATTACCACTGGGGCCGCTGTGGGATGTCACTATTACCACTGGGGCCGCTGTAGGGGATGTCACTATTACCACTGGGGCCGCTGTAGGGGATGTCACTATTACCACTGGGGCCGCTGTAGGGGATGTCACTATTACCACTGGGGCCGCTGTAGGGGATGTCACTATTACCCCTGGGGCCGCTGTAGGGGATGTCACTATTACTACTGGGGCCGCTGTAGGGGATGTCACTATTACCACTGGGGCCGCTGTAGGGGATGTCACTATTACCACTGGGGCCGCTGTAGGGGATGTCACTATTACCACTGGGGCCGCTGTAGGGGATGTCACTATTACCACTGGGGCCGCTGTAGGGGATGTCACTATTACCACTGGGGCCGCTGTAGGGGATGTCACTAGTATCGCTTGGGACGCTGTAGGGGGTGGGGGGTCACTATTACCGCAGGGACCGCTGTGGGTGGGTGGTCACTATTACCGCAGGGACCGCTGTGGGTGGGTGTCACTATTACCGCTAGGGGCCGCTCTGGGGGGGATCACTATTACCGCTGCGGCCACTGTGGGGTGTTGGGGGGGGGGGGGGCACTTTGTGCTAAATAAGTGAGTTTTGAATTGCAGTCTGGGCACTTGGTCTCTAAAAGGTTCGCCATCACTGCTATAGGATATCCTGAAAACATGACCTGTTGGGGGTCCCTGAGGACTGGAGTTTGGGAAACCCTTTTTGTATGGTTTGTATTGCCTATAGGAGAATGTACAGGCCTGATCTCGTACTGTAGGTCTCAGCTCTAGTTAGACGTAGCCCAGTGTTTGCAGGATTGATTTCCTATAGAGAATGAATGGTCTTTTTATGAAGGCCAGGTTACTGGCTTGCAGAATGTCCCAGCGGTACAGTTCTGGTTTGTATTCCTTGATCTCATTACTTTCTATCATCTTTGTGGGTAGGTGCAGCACGTTTTAAAAGCAAGTCATCAAAAGGAAAGCCAAGAACTTAATGATCTACTGAACACGCCGAACATTCAGGTACGACTTCAATCTTGTAGCTGACACTGAAACATTAGAAGTGTGTGTATATATAATATTTACACACTATCCTACCAAGAGGAATTGGACACCTGAGCAAGACTTAACAGTAGTATGTATGTATATTGATACTCTCCATGCCATTCCTTCTAACTAAATATCGGATGTCATTGGGGCCAAAAGAGGCCCCACTAATGTCTAATACATTTCAGCTGGTATTTCCCTCCATTCATCCTGCAAACTTCTGGCGAGTTCTCTCGAAGATGAAAAGATGGAAGATGTTTATGCTTCCTGACTTGACATTCCAGTTCGTCCCAGAGATGTCCAGTAGGGTCCAGGTCGGGGCTCTGCGCAGCAGTCCACTCGTGGAATATCCATATTCTCAAACCACATAAAACTTGTTGGATTTGTGACAAGATGCGTTATCTCGTCAGAAGTGCGTGCTTCGTCACTTCATGGAACAATCTTCCATTACTCAACTGTCCAATGACTACATTCTTTGCGCTATCGTAGACGGGCCGATGCATTGTGCTTTGTGATGGAAAGTTTTTGTGCAGCGGCATAACCTATATATCTAATAGCATGCAGTTACCATCACAAGGGTCTGCATCTTGTGCAGCATGGTTTAGGACACGTGACGTGCTAATAAGACACAATCCATTCTATTGATAGGGGGGTCCAAATAGGGTATGACTTTTTCAGTTAGGCCTCCTGTCCACGGGCGTAGCGATATCCCGGGGTAGATTGCCGCCGTGGGAGCCGATGGCCAGGGGAGAGATGATGGCTCTCCGTGGAGAACCACGGCAATTCGCAGCATGCTGCGATTTAAATCCCGCGAGCGGAGAATTGCTACGATTCTCCGCTCGTGGACAGCGGGGCTGCGCTTTCCATAGTAGTCTATGGGGGACCCAATAGACAGATGATCATAACTTCAGGTCTGCCGTAACCTCTAAAACCCTGTTAATATATAATATCTGATATTAATATGTACATGCAGCTGCTGTGCCTCTAATGTCTTCTCTCTCACTTAGGCTCTCCTTTTGGCCCATGACAAAGTGGCGGAGCAAGAAATGATGCCGGAATCTGTTTCTGAAGATCGGTTTTATGAAAACCTTGCCCAGTATGGTGATGAAACAGTTAAAATTGTAAGGATAGAGAAGGCGAGAGATATACCTTTGGTGAGTAGGATACGGGTCAACGGAATGATATCGTCTACGCATAAAGTATCTCATTGGACGGTTTGCTCTTGTCATCTGGTTACATCTAATGTGTTAGGCCGAGTTCACACTAGCCGTTTTTCGGTAGATCCTGTTTTACAAAAAAACGGAACTTTACAAAACAGAAGTAAACCGGATTGCTTTCCCTTTTTCTTTTTTTTTATTATTTTCAGTCCCCCATTGACTGCATTGTTATAAATCCGTTTCTGTTCGGTTTTGTGATCAGGTAACAATAGAGCAGCCGTCTGCGCTCTTGTTCCAATGTAGTAAAAAAACGGAACGGAGATAGAAACTTGGAAAGCGGAATGAGACTGAAGGTTTTTCGTTCTGTTTTGCGGCTCCCACGATGGAACAGCTGACACAAACAATGGTGTGAAATGGCCCTTATGTGGTTTTTACGGACATCTTTCTTAACTGCATTAGGGCGCTACAGTAAGAAACGAGCTGGACTCCGTTATCATCAGTCGTATAGTGAAAGGAGGCGCCGCAGAGAAGAGCGGCTTACTGCATGAGGGAGATGAAATCCTGGAAATAAATGGGATGGAGATTCGGGGGAAAGATGTCAATGATGTCTTTGAACTGCTGGTAAGTGTGAAAGTGACGTTGGAGCCCTAGCGGTCGCCAGTAAGCAGTATAATGTATGGAGCCAAGAGTCCTTTATTATAAGGGTGGTCTCACATTGTAGCAAGTAGCTGGTCGCCATGCTCGTCGCTCCTGGCAAGGACTTGATTTTTGCCAAGGGAAGCCACAGCCAGCCAGGCCTTTCCCTATAGAGCAAAAGTAGGATTACATGGAGCCAATTCAGATGAATGACCATCTATGTACCACATGACCGTTCAAGTCTGCCAGGACGGACGTAGTCTTATGGAGCGGCTCTGCATTTGGGCTCTCTGATGTCCATATGCCATAAGACGATATGTGGACCGGCTTTGTCTTGATGAGACGAGCCCTTTATGGGATCATCCGAATTATTAAAAAGTGTAAAACTGCTAGAAGTGTCTCTTTTTTTTTTAGCATTTCCCCTTTTCAGTGATATTCTCTTCTCTCTAATAGGCTGAGATGCATGGAACGCTGTCGTTTGTCCTTATTCCTAGTCAGCAGGTCAGACCGCCGCCAGCCAGGGAGACTGTGGTAAGTTGGGCTAAGGCCCTGGTCACATCACATTTCTGCTATACACTGTAGCATGTAGGGCCATTCATATATATGCAATAAATATGCAAAATGATGCTTATGTGTTAAGAAGGTGTCATTCACTTTGCTGGCCTATTGTGATCTAAGTTTTAGGCTCGTCAGATAGTAGTTTTTAATCTAGTATTATGGTATATATTCTGGATATATCAGTGAGGGTCTGATCCCTGGTAACCACTTTAATAGAGATGTGATGTAGTTTCCTGCACAGCGGGAGGCTAGGAGTAACTCAAGTAACCCACTTGGTGCTGTTGAGAATCATAGGGACCCGCTAGACTTCTGGATATACCGTCACTTACTATAGCGGTAGAACCCCTTTAATGACGCTTCCTTTTGATTTGATCTCTGAAATCATATAATGTACAAGGTGATTAAAAAAATTAAAAAAAAAGTTAAGCAGATTTAGTCATACTTAAACTGACTTCCAACAGCCAGACTGACATGAAGAGATAGCTTCAAGTTTTTAATGCACCTTGCAGATGTCAAGTCGGTAGTCCACTTCTGCCCAGACACGTCGCTGTATATCCTCTGTCATTGATTCCAGGATGGTGGAGATGCCTTGTTTTGGGTGGCCTAGTGTTATCAATGGGGCCACCAGGGACAGGCATATCCCCCCAGACCTTCCCCCAATGTTCCCGATTTTAGGCAATCCGGAATTTCCCCCGGGCAATGAGAGCGAAATATTCCGAAAGCAGATCAAGGAGGGTAGATTCAGAGCAGGTCACTTTCTGCATGAAGGCCACTGGTGGACGGACAATGAATCGGGACACAACGGGCCAGACGCAGCCCCCATTTTGGCACACCGTGCAACTGAGAGGTCCCTTCGCCATCCACTGTTATTCTCTCACCCGAAGACGCAATTCGAATCGGCATGTAGCGAAGAAGGACCATCTAGGCACACGCTATCCTGAATGTACAGTATTCTAAACTCGCACATAGAGGCCACGCCACCAAATTTCATTCAGAAATGGGGAAAAAGCCCTCAATATCACATTCAGTTTAGAGGAGAAGGAAAAAATTTATGAGGTGACGCACTCAGCTTCCATATCTAGTCAGATACAGGAGGTTGGATACAAGATTCTCACACGCTGGTACAGGGTGCCCTCCCGTCTACACAAGCTGTTCCCCTTGGCCACCCCTCTGTGTTGGAGATGTGGGACCGAACGAGGGACGTTGTTACATGTATTCTGGGACTGTCAAGTGCTGGCGGACTTCTGGTCGGACATGTGGCCAATTACCTCTAGGTTCACACAACAGACCCCGCCGAAATAACTGGCCCTTTTCCCTCTACATCACTGCCATATCCCAAAATCGACAGAATAGGTTCGTGGTGCGACATTTGATAGGAGTGGCGAGATCTTGCATTCCTAGACTCTGGAAACAGAGTTCTCCATCCACTATCAAGATGTGGCTCAATGCAGTAAACTGGATCATGGAGATGGAGGACCTCACGGCTTCACTCAAAGGTACACAGGAAAAATTTGTAAAAGCTTGGTTCCACTGGATAGAATTTCAGAACACGGAAGAGTACAGACAATTAAATAGCACCTGATCTTGGTACAGGCTCTCCCCCTATGTAATTCCCTATGTGTCATGTGTTTATGTGAAAAGAGCAGAAGGACAGCAGGTTGAGATTTATACCGGTGACCCATGATATGGTTAAATGCTAGACAGTAGAGAGTTTAGAGTTTTTGGGCCCCCTGAAGTTCTCCGCTTTCATACGGTTCTCTCTGTTATTCACGGAATTGTGATATCCGTCCTATAGTTGTTGGAAATGTTACAATATACGTGCTGTGATTGCAGAAATGCAGTAAAATGGTAATGTATGGAAATTGAAAGGGTGAAAATAAAGAATTTAAGATCAATCGGCCACATCTATGAGGTGCATTACACTTGTAGGGTTCTGTCTTGTCATGGCATTCATCAGTCAGAACAATTCATCTATGAAGAAATCTGCTTCCCTTTTAACCCCTTCTTCTTGGCTCTCCCTGTATTGTGCTGCCTGTTTGCCATTTGACTTCCTTGCAAGTTTTCGCAGTGACTATCGCTGTATTAGCGTTCGTCACTCTTAACCTTAAAATAGTTCCCTGATCCTCTTAACTCCTAATGTGCTGATAATTAACCGAGGCTCCTTCCATCTTCACATTATAGTCCTGTAGGGAGGCGTTCATATTTCACAGTCACCATTTGTTAAATGCATCCAGGATCTAATTGTATATTCCCTAATCCTCCTCTCCAGGTACATGTGAAGGCACACTTTGATTACGACCCTACAGATGATCCATATGTCCCATGTAGGGAATTGGGTCTTTCCTTCCAGAAAGGAGACATTCTCCACATCATCAGCCAAGACGACCCCAATTGGTGGCAGGCGTATAGAGACGGAGATGAAGACAATCAGCCTCTTGCAGGCCTTGTGCCAGGTAATGATTGGCTTCCAGTCTCTACTCCTGAATGGTGCGTGCATGCCAATTAGTAATTAATGATCTCGAAGCAGATTATAAAGCGAGCTTTCAATAGCGATTATTATAGGTGGGCTGCATGCATTTTTGTTTTAGCAATTTTGTAATTCTCATCTTATAGTAACTGGTTCTGAATTTTTATTTATTTTATTTCCAAAGGAAAAAGTTTTCAGCAGCAACGTGAGGCAATGAAGCAAACTATAGAAGAGGATAAGGAGCCTGAAAAGTCAGGTAGGCTTTAAGATATATCAACGGGTCAATGTGGTGTAACGGGGTTTATGATGTAAAATGACAGAAAAGTTAATAAAAACGTGGCCATGCTGCTGTTCCTTGCACCACTGAGCAGGGCAAACTTAGAAGCGGCTGCAGTAGGAAATAATCACTGCTACCCCCCCCCCCCCCCCTTCATTGTCTGGATTGTGGGGGTCTAATGGTCGAAAGTGATGGCATATCCTAATGATATGGGAATACCCCTTTAACCCCTTGAGTGGCACGCCCGGAAATTTTCCGGGACGAGCTCCACTGCTCATAGCAACATAGCCCGGAAGATTTCCAGGCTATGTATCACTATGGGAGCTGCAGAGCACAATGCCACAAGCTGTGACAGTGTGCTCTGCCTGCACAGACCCACAGAGAACAAAGCAAGGGCTTTGAAAAACCAGCAGAAGATATTGCCGATATACCGGCAATCTCCTGCTTTGTTTACAGGTTGCCATAGAGACCATCGGCTTGTCAGAAGCAAGCCGATGGTCTCTGTGGCAGGGAGAGCTTGGTGCTTGGCTGTCAGAGGACAGCTAGGTACCAGCTCTTACAGCAGACATCAGAGAAAACCTCTGATCTCTGCTGTGTTAACCCTTTACATGCTGCAGTCTGTGACTGCAGTATGTAAAGGGCTGTCACTACAGCATGTAAAGGGCTGTCACCATCAGACCCCCGGAATGTGATCAGGGGTCCTAATGGGTCCCTGTGGAAATCCCCTAAAGGGACAAAAGGAAAAAAAAAAAAGAAAGTTAAAAAATTATAAAACAAAATAATAAAAACACTTGTCTCCCTTTACTTTGTAAAAAATCAAAAATACAATCACACATGTGGTATCCGTGTGTCGTAATGACCCAGAGAAGGAAGTAATGCATTATTTAACCCCTTAATGACATGGCCCCTTTTGTTCTTTTTGCCCCATTTCTTTTTCTTTTTTTACTCCCCCCTGTTTAAAAAATCACAACTTGTCCCGCAAAAAGCAAGCCCTTATAGGGCCATGTCAATGGAAAAATGAAAAAGTTATGGCTCTTGAGACGGAACTGCAAAATTAGTTGAAATTCAATGATTAGACCATTTTAAAAAACCTGCCCTGGTGGGCACGACAGGGTGGTAGGAAACCCGCCACTCAAGGGGTTAAATCAATGCTCAGGGAGGGGCTTGAGACCCACCTTGGCTTCTGCCCTTGAGGGAGTCCTATTTTCCCATTTAATAACTAAGAGAGATTGCACTTTTGTAGTTGATATGCCATAAGCAGTGGTCTAAAAGCTGTAGTTCTTCATTGTTCCATCGCCCTACAAGTGAAGCTTTGAATTGAGAAACAGCGGCAACAATTTGATTCCGGACCCAACACATTCCGCCAAGGCTGTCCTGTAATAATGCCTGTTGGCGTATACACCAAGAACCTTGGGCTGATTGGCATTCTTTGCTCTGTGACCTGGGTGGACTCTTATTCTTTTACTGTGAACCTTTTGTAATATGTTTTGTTACTCATTATCTTCAAGGACGCAAGTAAACTTGTAAATCATTGAGAACTTTGTTTTCAGAGTCCGCAGTGTTCTTGTTGTGTGAGTTACTGTCATAATTATGTAGCTAGACAGTAAACCTGTCTTTAATCCACCAGTAGAGCGGAAGTCCTGAGATAAGACCCATGTGAGCAGTATTGTGTTGCAGGTGATGGTCATGATGCAGATTCCAGGATACGATGCAGCAGACGGAGTTACAAAACTCTATTTTTAATTTAGAAATGACTATTAAAGAACAATGTTGGGATATGAAGGAAACTAATCAACTTTTACAATACTGTTACCTGGTCCTAACTGCGGCTGGCCAGGATTTGGAAATATTACTATTGGCACACTAGGAAATAATAATTTCCCACTCTATGCAGTAATCATTACATTGCGATACATAGTCACAGGATAATGAAGTGGACGATGACCGTTCAGTGTACGCAGCTCGTTAATAAAGCGATAACCTTCCGCTGTTTGTGGATTTTGGAACCCTAACGCTTAACTATAAATATCCAGGCCCAATTCCCGAGGATGTCCAAATAGTCCTTTCCTAACCGTTCCAGCCCCAGTTTGATTACTGCGGTCCAAGTAACTAGTGTTCAAATCCTCACAGCAGACCTACTGGCTAACTCTCATGGCCTTACTGGTGTGCACATTGGCTGTTAACGAGGCCGGCTTCACTTACGAATGTTATGTGATAGTACTTGCTTCAGCCGGCTAATCTGGGATCGGAAGCATTCCTTGACCTTGATTCCCAATGATCTTAGTGGTTGTCTAGACAATCCTCCTTAGGGTTGTAGACTCACCGTCGGCTTTCTATTTTGCACTTTATTGCGACTTTTGTGGCATCTTCACTGTAGGCTGTTGCAGTTCTATAATACTCCCTCTGCAGCGCTGGTCAGTCTCTATTTTGTCCTCCTGAGGACCCTGCTGTCCTCCCAGCAGCTCCTATTGGCTACCTGGCTTCAGCACTCCGTGGCACCTCTGCTTAGCCTGCCGTGCCGGCTGCTGTCCTGCAGCCATAACACCCTGCAGCACTTCTGCTTACATACATGTCCCTGCGCCTTCTCCTCTGTTTGTGACTACAAGAAATCCTCTTATACAGCACTCGAAACGCCAAAAAGGGTCAGTTCTATAGGCTGCATAGCCCAAAAATCATGTCCTTAAGTGGGTGGACTTCAAACTGTCAGTCCAAGAGCGTTGTTCTCTGTCGCATCTACACTGTCCCAGGTGGAAGGGGTGGCTTAGAGTGGCCATCAGATAGCTAGTATAGGTGGTTGTACCGGGCGTGTATACGGCAGCGGTTTACTGCTGTGTGAACCGGAGTATCTCTGCATTTTTTCTTCGCTGCACGCAGCAGCGTATCATGTCCGCTGTCATACGCAGTCTGACGTTTTTTCGTGTTTTTGTTTTTTCTTAATTTCCCAGTCTGTCGTTTTGCAACATTGCATATAGATGCCACAGATACGCAATATAATTGTGTATGTACGGCGTTTATTACTCGCCAATCTAGAACTATAGGGTCTAACGCCACACTGCTGGTTTAGCCTGATTGGTTTGTTAGAGGCCCCAGGGATGGCAGCCATGGTTTTTTATCTTTCATTTCCCTGATAGCCCCTTTAATAATAGCGCAGCTGTCAAACATAAGGCTGGGTTCACACTGGACGTATTCCCGACGAAAATCCCGCGGTTTGGCCGCAGCAAAAACCGCGAGATTCTCGCCGGGAGAACCGCCGCCGAAAAACCCGCAGCGGCTTTGAAGTGGCCCGGCTGCTCGCTCTTCTGCTGCGGCCGGCGCTCCCATAGAGGAGAGCGTGGCGGAAAGAAAAGATAAATAGACATGCTGCATCTTCTGAAGCCGCGGCTGCGGTTCCAGCCTGACTTACCGCAGCGGATTGGCCGTCCCGTGGGGATGAGATTTCTGAGAAATCTCGTCCACATGGCTGGCTAATCCCGAGATTAGCGGCCGCAGGCGGATTTGCCGCTGCGAAACTCCGCGGCAAATCCGCCCTGTGTGAACCCAGCCTTAGGGTTCCTTGTTTATACGCACCTTACTTTCTGTGCAAGATAATCAACATAGTTTAGGTTGTGTGAACAAAAGTGCCATAAAGAATTAACACATCCCTACAATCAGTCCCATTGTTTACACCTTTAGGCTGGGGCTACACCGTGACAGGGGTCATGTGACCAAAGATCGCTATGTAGCCCGTGACCTTGCTCTGTCCTGGCCATGAACTTACAGCCCGCATCCGATATGTGAAGAAACATCTTAACGGTGAACAGTACAGCAAAGTTTCCTTGATAATGTTCCCAGGAGATGAGTAATCAGTTACTTTCATCCTCATTTCTTCTTCTTGTAATGGTTGCTTTCTGTGGGGGAGAAGGCGTCTTGTCCAGCTCTCCATCAGCAGTTTGTTCTGCTCCATGCTACTTCCCCTGAGAGTAACCAGCGTGGAATGAGACGAGTCGGTTGGTTCTTTTAACACTTTCATTTCCTCTGCTCTCTCTTACAGGGTTCTATCTCGCATGCCAAAAACGATATGGAGATGGTACCCTAGCCAGAACCATAGGGTTTAATGTGTGAAATGGAGACCACTTTGGTCTCCTCTTCACAAAGTTTCCACTCCCTTCGATCCTTTAAGGGCTTATTTCGACAAGCATGTCCAATTCTGTGCGATTTTTAAACAGTTTTGCATGTCATTTGAGTGTCGTTATTTTTTATTCTAGTATTACTTTGCATTTAACTGTGAAAAAACCTAAGCGTACACGGATAGTCATCGACATCAGATTGGTGGGAGTCACACTTCCGACACTTTTCTGACCTGCGACTTCACATCACATCTATTAGTCTTGCAGCCTTTCTGCAACTCGGTCCCATTCCAGTGAATGGGTTTGAGCTGCGGTATCCTGCTCCACCACTGTGCATTGTACGGCGCTGTGCCTGGCGTATAATGAAAAGGCCACAACATTCACCTGAACGTCGCAGCCCTTTCAGACAGCTGATCAGTGGGGGTGCTGTGAGTCGGACCCCCATTAATTGATATTGATGACGCATCCTAAAGATAGGTCGGCAGTATCAGAGTTCCTGGAAAATCCCTTTAACAATTGCTGCTCAGAAACAAAAAAAGAAGAGCCGGCTCTTGTTTCTGTGGATTCGTCAGAGTAACGTTCTTAGTTGTACTGTGGTGGAGGCATTAGGATTACTGCCTGCAGTGATAATAGTCGCCAATTACAACCTCTCTTCTTTTACAGGGAAATTGTGGTGTGCAAAGAAAAACAAGAAAAAGAGGAAAAAAATATTATATAATGCGAATAAAAATGATGGTATGTATCCGGGAATACAGCATGGGAAGCCACTAATATTGAGATGAGCACTTATGCCAGTGACACGTTGGCCGTTACCAGAAGGGCGCAGATACCCGGAATGCAGGATCACTATTGTGTACACACACTTGGACAACCTAAAGGGTTTCTTCTGGAATTTTACATTAGTTGCTTATTCTTAGGATTGGTCATCAATGTAAAATCCCAGGGTTATTGCCACTGTAACAGTTTATCCCCTATCTATAGAAACTACTGGGCCCCCCACCGATCCTGAGATTTTGGTCTCAGCATTTCCTGAGTCCGGGGCAGCAGAGATCTCTGTTTCCTTCACTTCTTTGGGACTGTCAGAGATGGCCATGTGCTTGAATTTGGCTTTCTCCGACAATCAGTCCCATTGAAGTGAATGGAGAGGTAGGTATGCATGCCTGGCCTCTGCTGCCCGCACTTCGGGACTTGTCAGGGCTGAAATCATGGAATTAGTGGGTCCCCACCAATCAGCAAGTTTTTTCCTGTCCTGTGGATAGGGGATAACTGGCATTGATGGGAATACCACTTTAAGTAAAGAATTGACATTTTTCAAAAGTGATTCCTTATTCTTAGTGCAATAGAGGAATCTGGGCCGTACATGTCAAAATCACTAGTGAAACCTGGTATTTGGTATGTGCGGAGCTGAAGGACTAGTGGCCATTTAATATGTCAGAAGATAGATGTGAGATGACCTTTGGTTGAGTCGGGGGATATCAGACCACCACAGATTTTCAGGGCATGAAGAGATGCGACTGCACCCTGCATGTTTAGGTTCTTGAAGCAGACCCTCCACCCCTCCTGTAGTAGGCTTCTAATATGCTATAGTTTCCCTGCAAAGCACTTTATGTATAAACCTTAAAATGACCCTCCAGTCTTGGACAAAGAAAGATGGCCGCACCACCTCTGTGACTACCTGATGGACCCTGTGCATTAGTATGCCTTGTCTAAGACCCTACATGCTGCTTTGAGCGGCCCGCGCTGGTCACATGAGCAGCACTGGTTAACCAAAGTCGGTGTAGTGTCTTTGACTAATGATGCATACTAATACATAGCGTGCAGCTGGAGAATCTGGTGCGGTCAAATCTGTTTCCCTATGACTTTGTGCTTTTCGGTAGTCTGTGCTACATCTGTGTATTAATTTACTGCATACTAATTCCTCTAGATTACGATAACGAAGAGATCCTGACCTACGAAGAAATGTCTCTCTATCACCAGCCTGCAAACCGGAAGCGGCCTATTGTTTTGATAGGGCCGCAGAACTGTGGGCAGAATGAGCTGCGGCTGCGCTTAATGAATGGCGAGGCTGACCGGTTTGCCGCCGCCGTCCCCCGTGAGTATCCTGCGCCCACCTCTGCCAGCGTTGATGGTGTCAGATCTATTAGAGGAAAGGTGAAGTCACACTAGATCAGGCACTTGTCAGAGAAAACTGCTGGAAGGTTCAGCGAGTCCTTCTAGGAGTGATGGTGTTGCTACACTTACCTGCTGACGTAATTGCTTTACTCTCAAACTCGTTATCCCGGTTTCTGTTACAACATGGATGACTCGTCGCAGGCTGATTCTTTCTGAAGGAAGACTCGCCCCTTTCCCAATTACAACCTTCCCCAAAAATATTGTTTCTGACTTTGATCCTGCAACTGGTGTGAAGTTATTTGTATGGGTGATGCAGCAGGGTGTGGGCGCTGTATGGGAGTTGCAATGAATGGGAGTTAATGGTCAGGAAATGTCACATTATTGGGGAGAACAGCCCTGCTGTGGAGAACAGCGATGTCTGTGTGCATAGTGGGGCTATGCGGCCTTATCTAGTAGTGCTGGGTTATCTGGCCTTTCAAAGGAGTATTCCCAACTCCAGCCTTTCAGGACGTATGACCATTTCTCCAAAGTTTCCCAGGAGACGGTTTTCAGCACGACACCGCCAGGCCGCATGTTACTCGTGTGACTGTCAGCAGTCGCATCACCTAAAAATGCTACCACGGCCTGCAGAGTGCCTCCAGTCTTGTCTCCCATTGAGCACGTCTGGGACATCGTCGGTCAGCAATTGCAAAGGGAGCTGTCGGCAGAGCAGATCGTCTTGATGATTTGCATGCCAAAGTGTATTCATGTGGCCGAACATTCCTTAGACAACCAATAGGAACATCACTGATAGGGGTCAGGAAAGGGATCGGTTTTTCCTTAGGGAGAGCACCTAGAAGGTGAATGAGTGAGGAGACTTAAGGCCATTCATACTCCTCTAGGAAATATGCAAGTGGTAAGATGGAACAATATCTCTGCAGCGCCACCTATTGGAAGGCAGAATTCCTGCGAGTCAATGTTGGACTTTTAAAAAACAAGTCTTATAACAATGACTGGGAATGGTGCTGCAGAGGTATTGTCAATTGTTCCTTTTGCATATTTCCCAGAAACAATACCCTTCCTGACCCACATCTATAGGCCTCTCACTAACCAAGCCAGAAACGTACTACACACTGAAGAAGGGCAATCGCCGTGAAACAGCTGTCTGTGTATGGATTCTAGCTTTGGCTTGCAATTCCCAGTCATTGTTAGAAGTCTTGTCTGAAAACGTTGACTTGCAGGAATGCTTCCTTCCAATAGGTGGCGCTGCAGAGGTATAGTTTCATCATTCTAAAACCTCACTGATAGCATGCCACGGTGTTCAAATGCATGTATGGCGCTAATGCTCGATACTGAATAAATCATTTGTATATCATTAATAAGTGTCAATTCTGCGATTTTCCATAATTCCATGACTTTTTCTTCTTTGTCTTGCAATTTTCAATGTTGAGTGTACTTTGTTACATTAGTTTCCTTGTTTTGTCCCCCTTTGTTCTCCACCCCTTCTTTTTACCCCATTTTGTCATTCTTTCACTTGTACGACTTTGCAGTTGTGCATATACCAGCAATGAAGGAGTCTGGTTCATCATGTTTTCTCTTGAATGGACATGAGTTATAATTGCAGGCACAGTGGGATTTCTGTGATGCCAGTTTGCTATTCTATCTAGTAGACAAGGAAGCCTTAATGGCTCCAATAGATGTCAATGTCATTAAACTTAATGACCGCCTGAAACTTAATGATGCAAATGAAGCTATATATTTGTTGATTCTTCTTTTTTTTCCTCTTAAGGTGCATTTACACACACAGGTGATCGCTCAAAATTTGTCAGAAACTGACAGTTTTGAGCCAACATTTTGCATAGGTACTAATGGGCTAATCAGCCCTTCAGTACTTAATGTGCATGTATTTAGAGAACAGCGGGTGGTCTGTTCTTTAAATACTTCACTATTCTCCATCAGGACAGCTGTTAAAGAATGTTATCAGCGCTGCCCACGGAGAACTCTGCATGCGGTCCGTCTTATCTTATCGTCCTGAGGGACGAGCATTTCATGCGGACCCGAAGTCAGCGATGGACGAAAAGTGCACGATGGGCACACATTTACACACAATGATGATCGTTCAAAAGATGGCTTTTGAGCAAATTTTGAGCGATTGTCGTTGTGCGTAAAAGTACCTTTAATCTTAAACCTATCAGATGTCATAGAGTAAAAGCAACCCATTACAAATATCTATTAAAACTATTTACCGTATGATACTTGTATAGTTGGAGCCATATTCACAGATATCTATTTGTTCTTCTCCATGTAGATACTACTCGGAGTAGACGGGATAATGAAGTGGCTAGCAGGGACTATCACTTCGTCTCCAGACAAACATTTGAGGCAGACATCGCTTCTGGCAAGTTCATTGAATACGGGGAGTATGAGAAAAACCTCTACGGCACCAGCGTGGACTCTGTGCGACAAGTCATTAATTCTGGCAAGATCTGCCTTTTAAGTCTTCACACGCAGGTGAGGTAGCAGTACAAGCACAAAGGGTTTCTGGAAGGGAAAATGACTTGCACTGCTTTCACGTGACAGGTTTTAGTATGATATTCCCTATGTGAACTCTACAATGTAAAAAAAAGATCTGATTGTATCGTCTATACATGTATGTTAATGTTTCTGGAGGTTCTCAAACATGGAGGTTTATGATTGCAATTATCACGGACATATTCTTTTGGACATCATGTGTAATCACACTGAAGATGGCCTAATAACAGGGAGCAGTAAGTTGCTTTCTTCTATATAGCAAGCTAGAATTACTTCAGCCCTTTACTTTCTCCCTGCTGAGATTAGCTGCAAGAATGGATTGGTAGGTAAGTAGTAAGGAAGATGGACATAAGGCTTTAAATATCTTGTAAATCTTACCCATGAAGGGAATTACAATTTGTGAGTCCTGTGATTACAGCAGCATTGACACTGAGCCATACAAGTGTCTAGGAGTGTACTAATGGGGTTATTGGAGGAGCTGGCAATGGTAATGTACACTAGCAGCCTTTTAGAAACCATTACTGATGATGGAACTGCAGGTTTCACTGTTTCTGTAACAAGGCAGACATTGAAAACAACTTGGGATGCAGAGGTTTGCAGCAAGCATGCTAAAGGGAAGTGGCTTTCCAAAGGTAGTCTCGTTTTGAGTTTATTTGGAAAACGGACAAGGAAAAGGGAACATTTCTTGTACTTGGCAATGTGCATGACATCAAACAATGCCCTGTTCCGTTGGATTGGTGCAGGCCCTCCGCTATCTTTCCAGGCTGTAATATCTGCACAAGGTCATCTATTCTTTTTGTGCTGCCCTCTCCTCACTGGTAGTGTTTAGGTGGATTCATAAAGTACATATTGCTGCAGTCTTTGGTTTTCTAGCCGGTAGGTTGTTCCAGCTTTTATCTGCTTCATGATTAGCTATAATAAATTGGCAGCAGCTGGAGAATGCACACAAAGATCTGACGTACTCGCCCGTATAAAAAGGCAAATACTCTGATCTAAAACTTTCCACTACTTCACTTCTGTTCTCATATTGTCAGGCAAGGTTATTGAGGTATGTTCACACCACAGAAACGGGTGTAACCTACACACTGATATTGGCTCTTGAATATAATATAGGGTACTGAAATCTGTTTACTAAAGTAAAGCCATATTCACACCCACGGCTCTGTTCTGGCATAAAATCCTGAAGGGCGTGCCGAAAGCTGGACCGACTCCATTACAGTGAATGGGGTCCATCGGGCAACTTTTGGGGCAGCAAATGCTGAATCTGGAACTTAACTCTTTACTGTTTGGCTCCAAAGATGGAACCGAGCTGCGGAATCCCAAAGGACTGGTGTGAACACAGCCTAACCTAATGACTATAGATGCCATACATATTACCGTAGCTGGAAGCAGAGTGATGGTCAAACATCTGTTGAACCCTCAATCATCTGAAGACTCGTTTTGCAGGCTCAGCCATACATGTTTATTTTATTTATATTGGCTGTTACAGTTGTTTACCCCCTTCCTGACCGCATAACTTAAATCTACGCGTGCGATCATATAGGGTGTAGGGAGCTGGCTTAGGAGCAGAGTCTGCGCCATACTTGGTGACTATCGGCTGTTAAAAACCTTTTCTGCCTTCTCCTCGGGGGTCCTTGATGAGGATCAGTGCAGGAGTTCATCTGCACCCGATGTGTCTGATGATCAGGTGCAGATGCACTCCTGCACTGATCCTCATCAAGGACCCCCGAGGAGAAGGCATCAGAGCTGTGGAGGGAAATAATGTTGTCGTGGCAGGCCCGACATTGGATTGGAAAGGGTTAATGCCATATTTATAATATTTTGCCATGTTTATAATAGCATCTACATAATTAAATAAAAATGCATATTTGGTATCGTTGTGTCCGTAAAAGTCCGATCTATCAAAGTAACGCATTATTTACTCCGCATAAAGAACATCATCGGGAAAAAAAATGTCAGAAATGCGCTTTATAGGCACCTTACGACCCACCGCTGTAACTTCACATCAGGGGCGGCCTCCTTTATCAGACTCTGTGCACACTCCAGCATCGCTTTCTTAAGCTTTGTTGTCACTTATGTTTAACCTCAACCACAACCTGGTCATTCTCAGATTGGGTATCGGTCATCTGTGTAAACAGATGGTCAGAGTTGTAAGGCGGCTGCACGATACGTCTGTGAAGCATCAGTTCACCCTAGAAGCAGTGCCTGTAGGACCGCGTACCTGCAAACTCTCCTTTGTTGGTACATTAACCTGATGGTCCTCTGTGATGCGGCGGACTGACTGCTTACATGTGTGGTCCACTTCAGCCGCCACACACTAATAGTAGTCCGGGAATGACTGTCAGCTTTGTGATTTGACATGAACTCCTATAGATTGTTTTCTTTAGGTCACGTAGATAATTGGTTGTGTATTGCCAGTAACGTCCTTAACGTGTTGTGCACCGTCAGCCCAAAGTGCCCTTTTGGGGAGTGTAGTACTGTCAGCAATGTGTGTCTTCTGGAATTCTTGAAGACTCCTGATCTTGTAGTAGGACAGCTGGACGGTGAGATCTTCGCCTAGTCTGATGGCTGCTAACGTAAACAGCCGAGGTGGAATGAGTGGGAGTTGTTGCCGGAGATTGCTGATGTAGGGGGGATACTTCTGCATGTTTACCCTTACCACACATTACACTACACATTGTTTCTCCCTGACAAAGTATTAACAGGTTCATTCCCTAGCAGAACGCTTCAGATTGTATAGCGACTGTGTCTCCAGGTATTTGTCATCCCATATCCATACTAACCAATACAATTTCTTTCTTTTTTCCCCGATTTAGGCTCTTAAAACACTACGCAACTCCGATTTAAAGCCGTATATTATATTCATTGCTCCGCCTTCGCAAGAGAGGTTGCGTGCGCTACTATCCAAGGAAGGTAGAAATCCGAAGGTGAGTAGCTGGCAGCGGCATGTATGATTGTGTACAAGTCCACCACAGGCGGCGCTCTTTATTAGGCTATGTTCACATCAACGTTATGGGAGCAGGAAAACGGAATCCGAACAGATCTGTCGAATGGCACTGAATGGACCCCATTGATTATAATGGGGTGCATTTGGGTTTCCGTCCATCTGTCTGTCTTTTTCCCGGACAAAATATTTAATCCGGGATTTGTGTGGAAATCTGCGAGTGATGCCCAGAATCAAAGCTCGGACGCCGATGTGAACATGGTCTGATACGTGTACATTTGTACTGATCAGCTCCTTTGAGTGCGGTTTCTTCTAACTTTTTGCACTATGTGTTTAAAGGGGATTGTCTCATGACAGCAACCATAGGTCCTAATCCCTATTGGGGCATATTGACCTCCTACAGGAGGGGTGTGTGCATTATTCAAGACCCCATTCGAGATCAGAAAGGAGTGACTCTTTTCTGTAGGACTTGAGCTCTTCTTGTATAAGCAGGATGGCGATTTTATCTGCCTTGTTAATGCTACATTTCCAATCCTTATGAAAGAGATGAGCCACCGCCAGAGGTGTCTGTAGGGGCCTTTTACACAGGATGATTATCGGTCACTAAAACGCCCAACAGTCACCCCAGTGATCATCACACAGGAGTGATGATCGCCTCCGTTCACAGTAAACGGGCAGTCCTTCATAGACGAATGACTACTTGTTTACACTGGCCAATCGGCGTTGGCTTTTTATACCTGCTGAAACTGAATGGCGAACTAGAAGTGAATGAATTTTTCGTTCATCAATCAGTCACTGGCAGCATTTACACTGAACGATTCATTCAGTTTTCCGTGATCCAGCAAGAATCTGAATGATGATCGCTCCGTATAAAAGGGCCCTTAGCGCCTTTTCGCTCTCCGAATTGAGAACACGTGGCGGAAGGTCAGAAGGTGCTGAAGGAGGTGAGGTGGTTGATTGACTCCTATAGGCCTGACAGGTGCCAAGAGTGTCCTACGTTGGCATATGGTTTTTATTTGCTGGGTTGGAAAGGGCTTTATGTTTAATACACAGGCTGAGGTAAGTGATGATATAGATGCCAGTCAGAAGTAGTATACTAATGTCCCATTTAGATGGGAACGGCAGTGATCTGAACTATGAGAGAGAAGTCAGCAATCACTTTCATGCTGATGAAACGGAGTGACCAATGAACTGTAAATGAATAGTGCAGGATGGCTGTACACTTAGACGTGCCAATTACTGCACTAATTTTGCACAATAATCAGTCCATATAAATGGCCCATTATTCTGTAGACACTGACCTCATTAATGGACCCCGCCCCTGTGATCTGTACATTCTCATTGCCACCTGATGATGATTACTTGTCGGTAACCTTTTCTTTATTTCCTGTGTAGCCTGAGGAGCTCCGAGACATCATCGAGAAAGCCAGAGAAATGGAGCAGAACAATGGGCACTACTTTGACACCGCCATTGTGAACTCCGACCTAGACAAAGCTTATCAGGAACTTCTGCGACTAATCAATAAGCTGGATACGGAGCCTCAATGGGTTCCATCTTCCTGGTTGCGGTGAATAGAAACCTATCGTAAGAAACCCGGGACAGTCACGGTTGGGTGTAATACACATGCTGAATATTCAAGTGCTGAAGAACCAGTTTAGTTCCGTTTTTGCAACGTATCTTTGAGTTATTCTAGAAGACGGCCAACAGACTCGGCCCAATGTAGAAGCACCAATTCAGGTTTAGTCTAGAAGCCGCATTACCCAGACCCAACTAATAGTGCAGGCTGACGTCATGGCCATCATCAGACCGGTCTGGTCGCTGTGGTGGATGATCCATGCCAAGGTATTGCAGCACAATGAGTGAGTTTTAAGCGTGGCGCACGACCTTGTAGGCCTGAGACCTCCCTGGGAAGGAGGACATGTTTACAGACACCCACTAACCTTCTTTTAGTAGGTGGAAGAGTGACTGCAGAGTTTGGGTTTAACCTTTTAACTCCCCATTTGATAAGAAAAACAGAAATCTTTTCCATTCTCACCACTGGGCAGCTCTTCTATTGTATCCGACCCCCATGTTAGCCGTCAGCGGTGGCTCCGGCGTAGTAATATGTGACTTAATGTATAAAAGAAAATTCACTGGGAATGTCTCCTACATAACTGGATGTACAGATAAGAGATTGTGTTTTAGCAATATACTTTACTAAGCCTCCCCCCCCCCCCCCACGACACATCACACATCGCAAGGTGCAGATTGCAGCGCTATTTTTTAATGAAGTGAAACTTAGTTTTTAACGGTCTAGGACTTTCCAACATTCCATTTTCTAGTCTCATCTGATGCCAGCAGCGATTCCTGTTTTACGAGTTGCAATGAATGTAAACGTATTCTTTTTCTTTAAATAAACTTGGGCTCCGCCATTTCACAGGTGAATATGCTAAGTTACGTTGTTCTTCCATGTTCACTCTTGTCCTGAGCCAGGGGTCATACAGAAGCGGAAAATGTGGAGGCTTTCTAGTATACAGCCTGTGCTAAGTCTGTCCCGAGATGTGATCTCGGGGGCCGTGTTCTATCAGAGGCTGAATACATAGAAGTCTATGTGCCCCGTCTAAGCTCCAGAGAGCCCCTAGAATCACACTACATATCCTTATGATGTCTTTTAGGACATTAGGTAAGTACCAGCCGGTTACCTGCTGTATTGGGATCTCTTTGCTTTCCGTTTCCGTGCAGCGTGGCCTGATTTACACGATACGTTGATGTATGCCACATAGTGCACGTTTTGTGGTGGCCCGCTGTATAGGAGAGCACAGCAGATTACGCTTGCCTATACCATTATAAAGTGACATGTAGCAGCCCGACGAGGGCCGAAAGAACACTATTTGTATCAGTCGGGTGAATGGGTGTTTATGCAGATATTTGATTTATACACCGGCAGCAGAAACTTATATGAACCTCCATCTGTACATTGTAAGATTGCTGGAAGTTCACTTTGATTGATTGTTCTTCAGTGTTGGCAGCTTTTAGGGCACAACTGTGATCAGTGACTGCAGCTTAGTTGCCTTGTCTAATGGGAGTCTAAAAAAGTAACCGCACCTTAAAAATCTTTTTTTCAAAAATGTAGAGAATAGGCAATTATTAACATTTTTGCAATATAAGCATCCCCCGTGTCCTCTAATAACATCCCTTGTTTATAGATCACTTCTGCCTCTGTTCCCTGACGGTGTGAAGTGAAGAAGCTGTCCTGTGCTGCAGACAGCTTCTCCTTCTTATAGGGCACCTGTTCCCTGGCAGACCCCATACATTGTCAGGGGCTCGGTGCAACAGGTTGTGACATACATTGTCACAATATGTACAGTATGTCACAACCCAATGCACCGAGACCTTGATAATAACTAGAACAGAAGGCCCCCAGCAGCACTACCACCATACGATGCAATGCAGGGGAGGGGGTCATCTGAGGTGCTCGCTTGCAAATGAAATCCTGACTCCAAAAAGGTTTTCAAAGGTAGTCTTAAGTGGAAAAACAGCGTGGCAGGCAGCACACGGGAATCTCTTGTGTAAAATGTTACATCATAGGATGTATCTTTATTCAGGCCACTAAAAAGTGACCCTGATAATATATGGAGTCTGGCAGGGAAAGGGTGCGCTGTGAGGAGAAGCTGTCTGTACAGGACAGCTTCTTCTCTTCACAGCGCTGGGAAGACGGAGGTAGCAGTGATATAGAAAACAGATGTCCAGAGAGGACAGTATGGGCGGAAATGTGTATGTATAAATGTAATAAATGTAATAAAACACAAGGCAGGCATTTATTATACCACAAGCCCCTGTGCCTGCACTAGGGAATGCAGTGCAGGCACAGCTGGCGCTCCCTCCAACTATGCGGTTAGCTGAAGATGGATTTTTCAGCACAAGCTTCATCTAGCTACATAGGGTGGGGGGGGGGGGTCTATGAAAAATGTACAGAATAGGCTAATAAAACATACCGCAAAAATGCTTATTATTGCCTTTCCTGCATATTTAAAAAAATAAATGTATGGTGACTTATTAAGTTAGTCTGAAAAACCTCAGCTTCTCTCACAAGCCGTTCAGACTGATCTGACTCTCCTCTCTGCTTTACACTCCAGTTCTGCTTGTTTGCTTTAGCAGATCACAAACTAACTGGAAAAAAAATAGCCGGTCGGTTCTTGGGGAGATGATTTCCTTTACAACAAGGACAACTTGATTCTAAACTACAAGTAATTAAACCTCTCAGTGAGGAAAAGGTGATCAGCAAATGGTGACACATGTACAGAGCCAAATGAGCAAAGCGGAAGTATTAGAGATAAGTGTTATTGCAGGCGGGACCCTCCATAGCACTAGCATTCCGTTCATGAAAGTGTTCAGAAATGGGGAAGAGAGCAATGATCATGGAGGTTGGTGGAAGACTACAACCCTCAGCATCAGCCGGCCTTAAAGGGGACAATACATTGCCTGCAGATCTAGATTAACGTGGGTTATAGGAGCTTAAGCAAATATGGCTGCTTGCTTCTAGGAATGGCATCACTCTTGTCTACAGGCTTTTCTTGGTAAATGGAGCCCATGGACCAGAGAGGTGCTGTTTCTGGTTGGGGGGGGTGAAGCTCCTTTTATCAATATGTTACCTGTGTTGTTATTATGTCACGTAATACAATGTATATCTATGGACTTATACGGCAAACACTGGATATGAGAAGCCTCCGCACTGTATGTATTACATGCCTTGTTCAGTAGTAGACAAGGCAGTGGCCATTAACTGTATATAGTAGCCAGCCGTAGGATAGGGGGTGAGGACTGTAGGCTTCTAGTATGTCTTATGGACTGTACTGTATGTATTTGCACTAGTGTAAGACATGCTGAGGCTATATAAAGTATCCTACATTTAAAGGGCTGTTCCGTCTCTGCCACATATGGCCTGAATGGGAACACTGCTGATTATGAAGTGGCCAGGATGATGCAAACAGCTGAGGGTGATGGAGCTAATCTGTTTGCACAACCCACATGACTTGTATGAGGGTTATGGGAACAGTAGTAGCTATGCTGTGTGCAGAATTCAAATTGAAGGTGTGGGCCATAATTTTGGGACCTGCACCTATCAGACTTTTATGGCAGATCCAGCATGATACATTATAAAAGTCTGAGCTGAGAATACCTCTTTATGTAGACACGACTCCTATCAGAGTGTAATGAAGCTTCTCTGTTACTTTATTTTGACTTTGCTCACAACCTTAATATATGTACACCCCACCACAAACATTAGTCCTTTATTTTTTTCATTTGTTTTCAAATACTTTTTTTCATGCCTTCTGCCATTTAGATTTATTGAAAACTAGCGCCCCCTGTGTTGCACCATTATATAAGTGCGTATTCACCTTCTGAACACCATGATGGTTTACATATAATCTACATAAAAT
This sequence comes from Eleutherodactylus coqui, assembly GCF_035609145.1. Classification (NCBI taxonomy): domain Eukaryota; kingdom Metazoa; phylum Chordata; class Amphibia; order Anura; family Eleutherodactylidae; genus Eleutherodactylus; species Eleutherodactylus coqui. The sequence continues at coordinate 214,850,305 of NC_089842.1, read as the reverse complement.
GTGGAGTAGTAGGATGCATCACTTGTGTAGTAATCCTGCATTAAGGTTGTAGAGCCAGCAACATCCTGCCTGTAGATAGTTAGAATGAGCTCATTAGAGCTGTGTGACAGGAGCCTCTTATGGGCAGTCACTGTGATAGGAGTTTCTACCTCCCCCCTGTTAAGAGCCTGTATGGTAAAGTTCATGTAACTTCATCATACAGGAAGTTCTGGTGACTGAAATTGTGACCGCTGGGAATTACTTCTCTAACTGTTCTCTCCAGGAGTCACTATGAGATCACATGACCCAACTGAAGAGCATTTTCAGAGAGAAAGGAATAACTAAAAGTAATACATCTATATGATGTAGAATTATTCCCTCTGGGAATTATTTTGTTTTCTTTTATTGGTGTGACCCTCTGTTGTTAGAAAAACTGTCCCATTGTACCAACTAAGCTGTCCGGCGTGTGGCTGACTACAAGCTAGTAGACTGTTTCTAATTAGCTAGCAGAATTCTGAATGCAGCTCTAGAGTATTATTCAGACTGTAACGTGGCATCTATACAAATTAATTTACAAAGTTACTCAACTAGAGTTGATCATATAGATCTACATATAAAGTGTTCACAGCTTATAGGTCCTACAACTTACTAGCACCAACCTCCCTCACCTAGCATGCCAGATGAAGCAGACAGACAGAAGCTTTCAGCACTCTGAACTGAGTAATACAGTTCAACCCCTGTCCTCCCATCATGCACTGCTCACAGGATCCTGGAGGCTATGGATAAAGAGAGGAAGTAGCAAAAGGGGACAAGATGTCAGGAAGTGCATAGGGTCACATGACATACGGTAGATGGAAAATAGCTAGACCAGGTCCGGGGAGCCTATTACAGCATGGCTTACTGTGATGATGGACATTAGATCCTAAAATGTTAGTCTGTGCCTGGAATACCCCTTTAAGACAAAAATGTGATTTACATAACGGATCCTTTTCTGTTGATACATTCCAATTATGGTATTGGATGCTACATTTTTCCTGCAGCGCCTAGAAGCAGAGCCTCCAGGCGATACCAGAAGGGGTTAAGGAACCAGACCTGTGGGGTATAGGACTTTTTAATGTTGCACAGGTGATTTTCTCTAGGACAAGTCAAGATATTCCCTGTTGAGGTTCCTGGGGGACATGTTCAGGAGATACTGACAACCCCCAATGACCATCTACAAGAGGTTTCACAGTGTGTGGATATATATATATATATACACTGCTCAAAACAGGGAACATTTAATTCACACTAATCTGTGAGAAGAACGGGGCGCCAGTGGTAAACCAGTATCCTGCTGGAGGCCACTTGTAGGGTTCTGGCAGCGCTCCCCTGGTCCTCCAGTCCTGATGCTGGGTTGGTGCCCTTTTACAGCTCTGCCATGGCCTGAGACTGCTGGAGACACAGTAAACCTTGTGTGGCACTTTCTATGCAAGCTGATTGCAGGTAGCACCTCATGTACCAGTAGGGACAAGGACAATAGCCAAACTAGAGAAGAACTGTCTGCGGCCCCCACCTCCATTCCCATTTCGGGAGTTGTCTGATTGTCCCTTTCATTTGCACCAAAGCAGGTGAAACGGATTCACAATCATTTCCGCTTCCTAACTGGGCAGACTGACATCCCTGAATACAAGTGACCTGTGGTTACCCTGTGAGGCTTAAGTAGGCCCTTTATATATTTTTTGAGCATATGTATACATTACCAACATAGCTTACCTTCTTGGGTGGCACAAGCTTGTATCCTCTATTTTTTTTTTTTGCAAGGGAGACCGACCCTTGATAGTGAGAATGTGTAGGTACACTGAATACCGATAGTCGAGTCATGCCATTCATCAAAGGGTTGACTGGAAAGACAATGGAAGGGAGGGGGGATTTAAAAGTATTATATCACAACCAATCGGCTTCCAGCTCTCATTTTCAGAGATCTTTAAAAAAAATGATTGTATATATTGTATAAGCTTTCTACTCTGCAAACATTGTATTGCGATGATCCGGTCTCCTCAGAAGTATAGATGACGCCATGATCATTGATGACCTGGAAATGTGAAATTACTGTCAATGCTGAGCACCAATGTGGGGCTTATATATGAATATTTGTAGGGATTGTCCCAGGAATTAATATATAAAAAATATATATACCGTGTCCAGATTAACAGTGTTACTCGTTATGGCGCCTCCTGGTGGTCTTTGCATTCTTTCTCTGAACATCCACCCACTGTGTCTGAGCCGGTGGTCACTAGTGCCCAGTCCTATCGCATGGGTCTCTTGTAGAGAGGCGGTGGAGTGATGACTACTGGTACCGTCTACATAAGGAGCATAGGTGCAGTAAAAGAGGCTCCACCTCATCAGCGCTGAAGAACAGCAGGGGGCGCTAGAACAAGTATGTAACAATATCTAATCACAGGAGGGTTTCATAAAAAACTAACTAAGGAATTGGGTGTGTTTTGAGATCTAACAGAATAATGCTATTTAATTGCACTCGTGGCAGTGAACATATCTCCTGGTTCTGGCATCTTGTATCGGACAGCGTTAAGCCTTAACAAGTTTCTCCTTGGTTTTCTATCACTCCTGTATCTGCACTGTGTATGGACGAGATGTCACAAGCTGCACAACTATGTACAAATGTAACATGGTCTAGATGTTCAATAAAAGCACTGTTGTATGTGGGAGTTTTTCTTTTAGATGGGGTACACTAGACCAGTGTTTCTCAACGCCTCCCAACGGGTCATGTTTTCAGGATATCCTATAAGAACACTTGAGACGCTGACATTAATTACATCACCTATGCGACACTGGGGAAATCCTTAAAAAACATGACCTGTTTGGGGGGTTGAGAAACGCTGCACTAGAGGATGCCACTCATGAATATGTAGGAAGAAATTGACATCAGGGTGTTCCTCTACACCAGAGTTTCCAAATCTTTTCAGCCTCAGGTACCCCCCTGCTAATATTAATATATATATTTTTTTTATATATCTTGGGTGTCCCTACCCAAAAAAATTCTCAGCAATATGTGGACCTCGAGTCATAGTGGCCCCTTTTCTGTCCCCACAAGTAATAATGCCTGCTTTTTCTGCTTTCATAAAAATGCTTCCTTACTGGTTCCCAAAGTTAATTATGCCACTTTTTCCTCCCCCCACCCCCCCTACAAGTGACCATGCCCTTCAATGGCCCACATCACAAGAATATCCCTTTTTTTTTTAATTGAGAAAAACACTAATCACTTGCGCGCTTCCCGCGACACTCCAGACTGTAGATTCTTACTTCTGGGTAGCACCAGGACTCGATGGGCTCTGGGTAGGCTCTGGTCCTAGCTAGAAACTGGCCAGCGCTGGTCACTTTTATCAGCATGTACATGTATCCGGAAAAAACAGGCTGGAGAGGGCTGGGGCCATTGTAGAATCGCCCCTTCCCCCTGCTCTCTACACACCACCCCACTGTGCACCCCTCATTATGCATAATCAGCCCTGTGCCGGCCCTTGACCTGGCGCTGCACTAGATGACATGCAGGCTGATCACCTACTATTCTGCATATTGTGGCCCACAGAGAGTGGGAACAGCGCTCCTGGCTGGTTGCTTTGGGGAGCTCCAGCGCCCCCTGCTCTGCTGTTCAGACCAGTCCCCTGCGTAGTGTCCTTGCACTGCATGAGTGGAAAGTGGTGACCTGACAAGAACATCACGTGACACCAGCACTTCCCAGCAGATGATACATTCTAGCCCCCTACTCTCTGGAGAAGTGTGCAACAGGTAAGTGTTTTTTTTTTTTAACCCACTGAGAACCAAGGTTGGGGCCTGGCAGCTTCTCCTGATTGGGTATCACTGCTCTACCTGCTAACACTTTTCTTAATCACAACTCTTCGGACAAACTTCTTGACAAAAGTAAAACCCAGTTCTGAATTTCAGCGCCTTCACACTGGCAAGAACATTGCACGATTGTCGTGCGATGCGAGAGGGAGTAAAAATGCAGAATTATGAAACCAATGATTTTTAATGGTTTCCCTTTACATTAGTGATGTTTTCACTCACGCGATTTTGCAAGAAGACAAAAAAATATGGCATGTCCCATGTTTTTGCGTTTTTTTTTTTTTTTTATCTATGTTTCCCTATGGAGCCTCTTTTTTTTTTAGCACAAACTTGCAATTTTCGTGCGATGCGTTTTTAATATTAAAAAGTCCTACTGCCCTTTGTGTTAAAAAAAAAATGCGACAAACTCGCTTGAAGAAATAACACGTGAGCAAATCGCACAGGGCAGTGATGCAAAAAAAAAAAGAAGCAGAACTGAGGCTCAAAAACCATTAGAAAAAAGTTGCGATATTGCCACGATTTTCATGTAGCGATATCGTGATCGCCAGTGTTCAGGAGCCCTTATTCATACATTTCCAGGAGGAATAACAGAGGAACATCACAAGGCAACTTTCTAAGAAACCTTTCACCATGAAATACTAATTGCGTAGAATAGTAAGGGGATGTTCACATGCAGTAGTTGGCATATAATCTGGGCATGGATAATGCACACTGGCATTCAGTAATAGTTATATGCTTCTGATTGTTCACCATTATGCTGCTTTCAGAGGAGCGTGTTTTTAGCGCCATACTTGGTCTGTGGTTTACAGACTGTATATTTATGTATCTATTGCCACGGCTGCAATTGTCATGCCTATTTACTTCAACGCTACTGGATATAAGTTTACATCCTGGCTGCGGGGCATGTATACTTGTGTCCCATGGCTGGTGCAGGATCAGAAGCTGAGCCCGCGCCATCCTGTGTGACTGAGAGCCCGTTACCTGCTGCAACAGTGGGTATAGATAAGAACAGTGAGCCCTGCTATTAACCCCCTACATGCCACAACCTGTGATGTCATCAGCCCTCTGTGATGTAATTACCAGCTTGCCATTGCCTATGATCGCTATTGTAAGCAATAAGGTATTGCAATACAGAAGTTCTGCAATGCTTTATCATAGCTTTTATAGTTCAAGTCCCCTACAGGGACATAAAACATGTGAAGAGGAAAAAAAATGTAATAAGAAAAGCACAAATCCCTCTGTTTGTGCACCCCCCCCCCCCCCCCAAATTTTTTAAACATAAAATACCAACTATTTAAAAGTTTTTATCATCGTATTCATAATGACGTGTACAATAAATTAACACACTGTTTATCCTGCATGGCAAACACCATAAAAAAAATTGCTAAAGAATGGAGGCAAAATGCTTATTTTGTTAATTTTGCCTCTGAAAAAAGGCAATAGAAGTGATCAAAAAACCCATATGTAACCCAAATAATAAAATACTAAAAAGTACAGCTTGTCACACAAAAAACAAGCTAGTACACAGCCTTGTCCATGGAAAAATAAAAAAGTTGTGGGACTTTGAATGCAGGGATGTAGGGGGGGGGGGGGGGGGGGAGGTTTTTATTATGCAAAAGTGGAAAACCTCTAAAAGATAATAATTTTGGTGGTCGTAATTCTATCGGCCTGCAGAGAAAATGTATTTGGTCATTCATGCTGTATGATTAACGTGATTTTAAAAAAGTGTTTTCTCTCCTTGCTCTCAAAAAATGAATGAGGCTGGCTGTCCACGGGCGATATTTCATTGCGTGATTGCGCGCGGAGCATGCTTGAAAGGCTTTCCATAGGATAACTACGGCAAGCGCAGGCCAATGTACACAAGCCGGAAATCCATAGCGATTTTTCCACTCCCGCTAACAATTGCGGCATGCCGTGATGAACCTATCGTTATCCTAGGTTCATTGCGGAAAAATCATGGTGACTTTAGTGTTCTCCCGTGGCGTTAAAGCGCAGCGCCCTTGGCCAGGCAGCCTAACTGTTTTAAAATACATTATGTGTAAGTGCAAATGAAAATTGTTGCGGTCTTTGGGCCAAAATGGGCTGGGTCCTTAAAGGGTTACAAAAAAAAACACGCCCACTGACCTATTTTTTTGTGCCTTTACCTCTGTCTTGCTATTTTTCTCTATTGGGCAAGTATAGATCAGTACTCTCCCAGTAGAAAATAAAATACGGCGAGGCAAAAACATTAAATACTGATGCCATACGATTGTAACACGTCCTTAATAAGGGTTTGTGGGGTGGCTTGGTAGACTGCTTGCCTGCTCGATAGCAGTATGATGTAATTCTATGGCATAACATCATACTGCAGGAGCAATCAAAGCATCGTAAGTTGTGTACTGTGGGGGCTAAAAAAAAAAAAAAGTAAAAACAAGATCAATAAAATTTTGCTAACTTAATAAAAAAACCTAACATTTTTAGAAAACCCTTTTTGCCATATTTATTATTGTAAAACTCCGCTCTATCAAAGTAACACATTATTTATCCCATACGGTGAACGTCATACGACTTTTTGATTAAACTACAGGATGTCCCGCAAAAAATGAGCCCTCACACAACGATGTTGCCAGAGCAATAAGAAAAAAAAAACGCTATTGCGAGCAGAAGATGGTGGCAGAAAATAATTTTTAAAAGTGTAAATGTATTAGAAAAAAATAAATAAATACTGACCCATAGAATAAAGGAATCATGTCATTTGTGCGCCATTGAAACAAGACATGCCGAAATTTCAGTTTTTTTTTTCCCATTTCTCTCCACTTAAATTTTTTAAAACATTTTTCAGTACCTTATATGGTACATTAAATAGCACCATTGAAAAAAAAAAAAAAACTCATCCTGCAAAAAACAAGCCCTCATACAGCGACATCGATAAATAAATAATGGAGTTACAATTTTTAAGAGGGAGGAAAAAACAAAAAAAAGCTTGGTCACTAAGGGGTTAAAGTAGCAAACTGGATGACAAGCAAGCACCGCCAGCTTGTGTGGGGTCACATGAAGAGGATCACACAACATACGGTGCACGCTATATAAACAGGAGCTCCAGCCCGCATCACATGGCGGCTGACAGGGATCACAAACCTTGTGACTACATTTGGCATTGTGTGACCATGTGTATGTATGGAGGGGGGTGGGGGATGCATTTTATACATCACTCTGGGGTGCACAAGCTCCTTTGATACCTAGACCAGAGTTTTAGACTACGGTCCTCCTTCACCTGGTGACCAGGATGGTCGCTTCTCTGTGATAGTGTACCATCCATGTAGGTGTATATATCACACACATCGGAGCCTGATGTGATGCAGTTTGTCATCAGAGCAACGCTGCCCTCATGTGTATGCTTTATGTAACTACACTCAGGGCTTATTCACACGGACAAGAATCTCACGCGAGTCTTGTGTGTTGCAAGATGCACAAAACACGTACGAATATGACCTACATTCTTTTGAATTGACTTATTCACATGACTGATATATATATATTTCTTTTCCCTTCCAGTGATGTTGCAAGGATGACAAATCACAGTATGTTTTATCCTTTGGCGTTCCCTCAGAACGCCTTGCCCATTGGTTTAAAAGACCACATGTTGAGCGATGCGCATGCAAATGAGTTATGTTTCTGATTGCAAGCAATAGGAAACAATAGCGATCATCTGAAGTGTGTGAAACCATATCATCCACAACCCTCAGGCCTCCCCTACATCCACACAAGTGGTGCAAACCAACTGGTTCAAGAAGTAGCAAATTCCCTACTTCAGTCCTGTGCTATCACGGTACATCCTCAGTGAAGAGGAGGGCGTAACGGGACCTGCACGGTGGTACCCGGGTATTCTGGGTAGTCTTTGGTGTTCTAAGCAATTCCACTAAATCATTCTCCTGAGCCTGGATCCTCGTCTCTAGGCAGCCGTCGCCCTCCTCATACGGGTCTTTTCACTAGGACACACAGGGTGACATTTTAAGTCACAGTTTATCTTTCTGTGTTTGCTCCATGTGGCCTCTTACCTTACAAGCCCTGGTGCCCTTACTTATTTGTCTCCGCCTATGCAGAACAGTCTGCCCACCCTGTCCAATCCAATGCAATAAAGCTCCAGGTATTGTGCTCTCGGGTTGGGTTGCGCCCTCTAGTGCTGAACACCTGACGTGTCACCCTACTGCAGACAGCCCCGTTTCTGTTTTGACCCCATATGTGGCTGGGCTTCATTACAACTGTTCTCAGATAGTGGGTTTTGTTTGTTTTTCTGTTTTTATCCAGCCTATGTTTATTATCTATCATTAACCCTTTCCCATTTGATTCGCCTGCCACCCGCACACCGCCCAGCTCATAGTTATTGTAGGTGGAAAATTGTGTTGTGGATTCCTTGGAATTATAAAAATAAACTGGCATTATTTTATTAGCTTTTTTAAAAATGTAACTTTAGTTAGGATGTTCTTTACTGCATGCTTTTATCTAGAAACTAGAAGTAAGGCCAAGGGCATGAGCATAGGTGCAGTCTGTGTGCAACAACAGACTAGGCTTGAACACACGGAGCAGCCGTAGTGCTAAATCACCGTTTTTTCACATGCAAGAAGAAGAAGAAGAAGAAAAAAAAAAAGTCAATGGGAAAGCTGTCTGGATGTTGCCCAGATTTCCTGAAGATGTTGCTAAGAAATGCACAGGCAAAACTGAGTGATTTATTTTTTTTTTTTGTGGACATGGAAACCAGATGACGGACTGAAGCGTTAGGCTCCCTCCACACAGTCGAGCCCGATCTCGCGGTCGCCAACATGCATTTTCACTGTGATGTGTCATTTTTCTGGCAAATGCCTCTGGCGCTGCTTTATCTTCAATGGGACTCCTTGCACCGCGCAATGTGTTTTACTATCCCATTGAAAACAAAGGAATGGGAAAATCTAAAACAAACAGCAATGCAGTGTGGGAAAACATCTCAAAAGAATACGATTTTCGAGTTATGCGTCTTGCCCCGCACAAATCTTGCACGATTTTCTCAGCCGCTTGAACCCAGCTTTAAAAGGAGAACATAAAGAACTGCACTGAGATGGGAAAAAATATATTGTTTTTTGAAAATGGAATACTGGCGAGTTTTTATACACATGTACATTTGACCTAAGGCTGTACAAATTTATCTACCTGCGGGTGGTCAATGCATTCCTATGGGGCGCGGATCCGCATGCGGGAAAACCGCTCCGGGTTTTAATTTTTAATTTGCCCGTGGACATGAGGCCTTATAAGTGCTGTGCCTCAAGTCATCCACTGAGATTTGTGGCTGTGGGGTATTCCCAGCACTGATCAGTACAGATCAGCTCCCCCTCCCCTCTGTCAGAGGCTATGTGGCCATGCTCACTCAACAAGCTCTCTCCATTTACTATGCTTTGATAAGAAAATGCGTCAAGACTAGAGATGAGCGAGCGTACTCGGAAAAGCACTACTCGCTCGAGTAATTTGCTTTATCCGAGTATCGCTGTGCTCGTCCCTGAAGATTCGGGTGCCGCTGCGGCTGACAGGTGAGTCGCAGCGGGGAGCAGGCGGGAGAGAGGGAGAGAAAGATCTCCCCTCCGTTCCTCCCCGCTCTCCCCTGCAGCTCCCCGCTCCTCCCCGCTCCGTGCCGGCACCCGAATCTTCAGGGACGAGCACAGCGATACTCGGATAAAGCACATTACTCGAGCGAGTAGTGCTTTTCCGAGTACGCTCGCTCATCTCTAGTTAAGAACCTTGCATGTTTATGCAGTTAACACAAACCGTTGTGCAATTGGAGGCCTCGTTCACACAAGCGTTGTTTTCACGCATTATAGGTTGTGTCTAAATAGCACAAACAGTTTCCTATAGAAGCGGTCGGATGAATTTTAGATGCGCTAAATACTCACACCAATCAAAGATAGGACATGTGACTGCTATGCTCACATCGAAGGTCCGTGGTGCGAGAAATGATAGGACCTGACCCATGTTTGGTGCGTGCTTGCCCCAGCACCTCGAATCGTGTGACCAGGCTGGAATTACCCGGTTCACACGATCTTTAGTGCAGTATAGCCGCAATCTTCTCACGCGCCTATACTGCGCTAAAACAGCGCTCATGTGAACGAGGCCTTAGTCAGATATTTAAATGTGTTGGAGTGCTGAGGCGTGTGTCTCGGTTACTGTATTTGGCGCAGCTATGGCTTATGTACACATTTACCTGTTGGCAGTGCTGACTTTTGTCTCTAATTGCATCGGTCGCCATCCTCTGCTCATTGCCCAATAATGACATAGGTGGACTAGAGCAAACGCTCCTTCCCTGTACAGAGACACAATGGCTTGAATCTCCGTGCATGGAGTGAGATCTAGAATCAGTGACCAAAACAAGTTGAATAACTGACCTCATCGAGGAGGGATTAGCTGGCTTCTTCCCTGACTGGTTCCGACAGAAAATGATTAGACCTGACAGCCTGGAACACAGCCACAAGCCAAGAAAGGCAAGATTAACCCATTTATCCTCTTCCCGACCGGACCTTTATAGTCCAGGGACCAAAGAATGTTTTTGCCTTCTTCTGGTTACAAATTCTACTTGGCCGTATTTTTCGGGAGATTAGTTGTATTTATTTAGTCTATATAAAAGTTAATGGTTTTTTACACCATTCAATAAGCACCTACTTTAGATTTATAACGCAGATTGTTACAGTGATGGCGATATATTATAGATATGTAACAATATAAGAAAATGTAAAAACTGAGGGGGAATTACTAGAACAACAAGTGTTCCCCTATCTTGTGGAGATCTGCAGGCTAGCCGCTAACCTGCTGATTGGTGGAGGTCTCTGCAGAGACTCCAATCGATCCCGAGAACCGGGACTCCTGTGCGCTGTTCTCCTGTCACTGCAGGGGTTGCTTCTCACGCCAAACGGAACGCTGGCCAAGCAAGATTTTATAGTATGTAAGGCTGAAAAACAAACAAACAAAAAAAAAAGACATGTCCATCCAATTCAGCCTATTAGCCCCTAATGTTGATCCAGAGGAGGGCAGAAAACCCCCAATGTGGTAGAAGACAATTTTCTCAACTTACGGCCTCTTTCCCACGAACATATATCATCTGGCCGTCCGATATACGCTGTGATCTGATGCATTGGATTCCAATGAATCAGATCACATGGCCGTATTTCTGAGACGTAAAAGCGTCCGGACGGCCAATATAGCGCCGGACGTTTTTACGACGGGTCCAAAAGATAGTCCTGGAACTATCTTTTGGGCCAGAATACATCGGTCGCTGCATAGGCTCCTATGGGAGCCCATGGCAGCGGTGTGGCTGCTAAACTCCCTCCCTCTGCTCTCCTCCCTGCTTGCAGGCCCCTCCCTCCCCATTGTCGACAGCCAGCAATGGGAGAAGGCGGGTTGGTGCTTAGCTCCGCCCCCTCCTATTATTGCAAAGAACAAGTGGGGAAGAGAGCTGAGGTGAGCCTACGAGGGTGAGGGAGGGGAAAGGGACAACGGCATGGTGACCTCAGCGTCTATGCGTGCACAAGCTTCTACGCCCCAGATGGTAGCGTATATCGGCCAGCCGTGAAAACGCCAGTCGATATACGCTCCTTGGAAAAAAAGAAGCTTAAGTCTTACCGGACTGTAGTTTCCAGTCTCACTTTGACCCCTTTTTGAATATCGTGGAATGAGAGATCTGCTCCTCTTAAGCCTCCTGCAGACGTGTGTATTTGCGTACGTTTTTTGGCGAACACAAAATCTGTGTTCACAAAACAGAGAACAGAACCCATTGATTTCCATGGGTTCACGCTCATAAGCGCGTTTTGAAGAGAAGAAAAAACAAAAAAAAAACACCTGCTCTATTTTGGGGCTGAAGTTATGCAAAAGAGAGGGCCACTGCACAAAATGTTGGAAAAGAAGATAGTTGGACCTCATTTAGGCTTTAATAGTCAATCAATTCCACAGAAAGGGAGTGTCACGCACGCAAAAAGTACAATAATAAGCACCAGACAAGTGCGCAACACTGATTACCTGGCTCTTTAAACATCATTCATGAGCAATTATGCTGTGGGGTATATATATTAGTGCTAGTCTGAAGCCACCCTCACTCATTTGAACCCTCCCAAAAATCAAGAATGCAAAAGTTTTCCTCCTTCTTTCCTTGTACTGTAGTGTTAAAAAAAAATAAAAATCGTAAATGCCTTGAAGTGGTAATCCAAACCTGAAATACAAGGAAGGAAGCAGGGAACTACTGTTCGAATGGATTGAAGAATAGCCAAAATGGCAAAGAATCAGCCAATAATCACCCCTAGAAAGACCAAAGAAGAGCTTACCAGCGAGTCCTGCTACACGCAGAAGACGATTATGTGAAGCTGTGTTACCAGCAAGAACTTCCTTTGTTGAGAAAAAAAAAAAAAAAAAAAAATACAAAAAAAAAAAATGCCCTGTAGAGGTTAACATTAGCAGAAGAACACACTGACTGACCCAAAGAGAAATGGTGCAGCTTTCTGTGGACTGATGAAAGGAAAATTGTTCTTTTTGGGTCTAGTGGCCCCAAACAACAGATCAGATGACCCCCGAGCACTGAATAGAAGCCACAGTACACTGTGAAGACAGTAAAGCATGGTGGTGCAAAACTCATGACATGGGGATGTTTCTTAGACCCTGGGGTTGGGCATATTTATGGCATACATGGGATCATACTTTAGGAGATCATGTTTCCCTAAGCCGAAGAACAAATGCCCTTGAAATGGGTGTTTCAACAGAACAATGACCCAAAACACAAAAGTTGTGCCACAAAATGCAGTAATTCAAAGTAATAAAGTGAGATCAAACATTGTTTCAGTTTAACATTTTTGAGGTTTGGAGTCGAAGTGGATGTGCAGGCTTCGCAGTGTGTTATCGAAATAAGAGTTCTAATAATCTTGCCCTTTGCTTTTCTCAACTCTCTATTTCTTGACCACCACTGTATGCATCACCTCTACCAACTGAGGTCCCCTTCCGAGCTAGACTTGACCGGTGTAACGAATCTGCAGGACACCGAATACAACAGACGGTGAGACCGGTCTCTGTACACAACTGCACTTTTACTGTCAGCTTTGGAACAATCACAAGACAGACAACAGCACAATAACTTAAAAATATTCACGTAGGCTTCTCCACTTTCAGGGGTGCATCTTAGGTTAGCGCTACAACTACTAATGTACTGAAGACCACGACTCCCTCCTCTGCTCATAGTACTGAGCGAAGATGGCAACGACAGGCTGAGTGAAGATGGCAACACGCATGTTCTTATAATTACAAGCCCCGGGACGCAGGTCATTAGTAGAATACAACGGTCTGCATCCAGCAGCGACTAGTCAAACAGAAGATCTTCATCCCGATCTTCAGCAAGGAGATTGGCCGGTTCGGAGCCCCTTGAGTTATCCCACTTCGCACGCTCCTTTTCTGCCTTCTCTTTGATAATTTTCTTCTTCTCCTGGATCTTTTTTAATCTAGTTTATACATGAGAAAATGGAAAATCTCTATTGATATAATGCAAATAGGCAAGAAAAATATACTCAATTTTTTTTTTGTGTCTTCTTCCTATGTGAACCCGTTCTGCTCCTGTCCTCTGGTTACATCCTGAATCCAGTTAGAAACCAACCTACAGCAGCCATTCTTCGCTCTCAGATGTCATAGACGCCCCTTGTCACTTCTATCTGTGGCTCTTAATCTCATAAGCAGCAGATAAAGGTATCTACTAATGCCCTTTAAGAGGAGGTTTCCAGGACTTCGGCCCATTCTTAGGATAGCCATCAATATCAGATATGTGGAGTCCGACTCCAGAATGCTCACCAATCAGCTGGCTAAGAGGGGCCTTAGCACGTCCCTTTCATCATTTACCAGGCACAGTGATGACCTAGATTTGGTGGTGGTTGTGCGTAGTATTGCAACTCAATGCAATTAATGGAATTGAGCTGTAATGCCAGCAACAGCTACCACCAAACGTGTGGCACCATACCTGCTAAACAATGAAGGGGAAGCTCGCTGAAGCACTGTAGATCCTTCAATCAACCGATCGGTTGGGGTGCCAAGAGTAGTACAAAAAGCACAGCAGGCGGCCATAGTTACTGGTATACGGATACAAAATGCAAGGGCAGATGTAAGCACCCACATCCATCAGCATGCAGATGGGTGAATTGCTATATGGAGGGGCATTAGACAGGTGCAATATAGTGATGACCACCCACTCACATAGTTGCATTATACCTGCACATAGATTCAAACGGTGCCAGCTCCACTGCTATGTGTAGTGCATGAGGACCCTTGATGTGGGTTGCAAGCTTGCTTATCTTGGTTGCAATATTAAACAGATACCTCGTATTTATTATTATTTTTGCAGCAAGCAGTCTGACCTTAAATGCTAGGAGAGTCCAGGGTCACAGTGGCAGTGTGGTTCACTTTTGGAAGTGCAGGACAACCCACTGGCTGAAACGTATGTTGCATCATTAATAGGCTAGAAGTCTGCATGGTGCACTACACGTATCCATGGGACTGGCACTCTTTCTATGCCTTATCTTTGTGAAAGCAGAATACTAAGCAGCCCCCCAATAGGTGGTAGGTATGCGAGTGGTTATTCATCATTATATTGCACCTACCTATACAATGCTCCTCCGTATAGCAATTTCTGCATGCCAAGGGATGTGGAGTCTATACCCGCCTTTGTATTTTGAATGGGTATACCAGTAAGGCCTCTTTCATGCGGGCTACAACTCATGTATGTAAAGCCCATGGTTTCCAATGGGTTCTTTTGTATGAGAAATGTTTTGTAGCCTGAAAGAACGCATAGGAAAACATGGGCTTCACATACATGCATTTTGGAGCGAGATTTTGTGGCCCGTGTGAAAAAGGGCCTAAGGCCGCCTTCTGTGGTTTTTGAATTGATAAGTCCTTTTCTTATAATTTGTTTACCAAAAGTAGGACCCCACAGATCGTATTTCCTAAGGATAGGTCATTAGCATCAAAGTCCAAGAAAACCCCTTTAATAGAGGAAAACAAGTGTGGCTCCCTACAAAAGCAGTTTCAGGAACAGCTAGGATGCAATGGTAGTAGAGCCTGTGTAACCGTAGAGGTGCGGCTATGAACAGCTATGAACGCGGCCTCTGACTTTTCCTTAAAGTGAGTGCAGTGACTGATCTATGGCATCTGGGAAGGACCTGATAAATGGCTCCACATGATGTCAATAGCAATAAGAGGAGGTGTGGAGAAGTAATCCTTACCTGTAGAACTCTTCTCTCTCACGCTCATCAAGTTCAGTGATGATGTAGGACAATGTACGCTCAATTTTAGGTATAATGACTGGGGAGGGAAAAAAAAAAAAACAGAAGAGTCATAGATAACAATGGCGAAAGCCATTTTCTCCTTAGTTACAGTCTACAAAGTTTCTCTCCATTTACGGGTTTCCCCCTACACATTCAGGTTCTGGCAGGGATCCACAGAAATCCTGACAGAATCTGCAATCACTCTGCAGACAATGCCATTCACATGTATTATAAACGTGCATTTATTTTTTGCATGTTTTTGTAAGTGCTGCAAATTCTGCATGGAAAAGTTGTGGATTAGCTCAATTGATTTATAATGGGGCGGATCCACTGACCAAACCATGACAGAAATCAAGAGCTGCATCTTAGAATTTCTATGGCGCATTTTCCAACTGTGACAAAGCCGTGCCATGTAAAAACGGCATTATATTTGGTCACTTTACTTAAAAAGGATGGAAAATTAGACTCTTCTACAGGAGCTTCTGATCTTCAGTAACGAGTAAGCTTATGATCACAAAAAAAAAAAGTTAAATCCGCACCAAAATCTGGATTTTGAGCGCAGAATGCACTTCGTGTGTCACAACAAATGAATTTCGCAGTGAAAATCAGCAGCATTTCCACAACAATTAGAGCATGAAAATCCACAAGGCTCTTCCACTGCAGATATTGTTCTGCTAAGAGCGAATGGGGTATGTTAACCCATTCAGGTAAATTGTACGGTGTGGTCTCACCCAAAAAGACAAAGGTTTGGTAGGAAACCAAGGAGAAGACAGAGTAAACCAAGCTTATACTAAAGACTAAGGAATAAAAGGTGAAAAAATGAAGACACCTTTTGATTTCCTTACCATGTTCTATGGCGTTAACACGGCGATTTGTGATTTTAATGGCTTCATCCAAGGTGACAAAAGAAGTCTGCAGAGATGTACAAGAAAAAAAACGTAAGTTGTTAGCCATCTTCAAAAGGAATGTCCAGTTTTATATACACTCATTGTCAAAATAATCCCTACACTAAAAGCTGTCGAAATGAAATGAAAGTTTCTCTGTGATTGTAACGTTGTCATCAGTAAGGGACTACGATATCAGAGGAAAAGGAGAATGCATTGAAAAAAAACTGAACTGAAGGCTCTAGTACCCTGTTGTACCGCCTCTAGCTCGGATAGCAGATGTGATACGGGCAGGCATGGAGGCTCTAGTACCCGGTTGTACCGCCTCTAGCTCGGATAGCAGATGTGATACGGGCAGGCATGGAGGCTCTAGTACCCCGTTGTACCGCCTCTAGCTCGGATAGCAGATGTGATACGGGCAGGCATGGAGGCTCTAGTACCCTGTTGTACCGCCTCTAGCTCGGATAGCAGATGTGATACGGGCAGGCATGGAGGCTCTAGTACCCTGTTGTACCGCCTCTAGCTTGGATACAAGATGTGATACGGATGGGCATGGAGGCTTTAGCACCCTGTTATACCACCTCTAGCTTGGATACAAGATATAATACACATGGGCATGGAGGCCCTAATACCCTGCTGTACCACCTCTAGCTCGGCTAGCAGATGTGATACAGGCAGGCATGGACTCACTAGTATCCTAGTGTACCGCCTCTAGCTCGAATACAAGATGTGATACGGACAGACATGGAGGCTCTAGTACCCTGTTGTACTGCCTCTAGCTCGGATACAAGATGTGATACGGGCAGGCATGGAGGCTCTAGTACCCTGTTGTACTGTCTCTAGCTTGGATACAAGATGTGATACCAGCGGGCATGGAGGCTCTAGTACAGCAGTCTGGTCAGAACGGCCCAGGTGGTGGACAATTCATCGATACAACCATCCAGCTTCTCACATCCAAATAATGCGCCCCTCTCAGACTCTGGTAACGGGGTGAAAACTCTTCTCTGCGTCGTAGAGGCGTCTAGTGGTCAACAGGCTCCACACAAGTGGAAGAAGAGGTCACTACACACAAGGAGCCTCCGAGAGCCTTTTATAGGCCAAGGGGGGAACCGCTTTTAGGGCCTCAGGTGGCAAGGCTGTTCATCTAATCACACCAGAACTCTAATAATTACATATGCGGAATCCGGGTGCAGGGGGCCTAAATGAAAGGATCTGGAACTTTTAGGCCTCATGTCCACAGGCACGCATGCATTCCCAGTGCAGAATCCCGCAGTGGTTTCCAGCCATGCCCGCAGCTATGAGGTAAAAAAAAGACATTTACTCACCTGTCCGGACGGGGCACGGGTCTCCTCCGTCGCAGCTGGATTTTCTATCTTCTGCACGGGGGATGTGTCCAGGTGGGCATGCGCCGTCCTTTTTTTCCCTTTTTTTTTTTTAAAACTCTCCTGCTTTCCTGCAGATCCGCGGCACAGCCACAGTGCCATCCGCGACTGTGCCGCAGATCAGACAGCTTCCATTAACTTCAATAGAAGCCGTCCGTGTAGGAAAACCGCAGAAAATGGGGCATGCTGCGGGTGTTTTCCCAAACATGCAAACCGCACACCGAGGAAAAAATGACACCCACAGGTATTTAATTACCTGCAGGTGCCCAACGATTCCCTATGGGTGCGTATCGCACGTACGAGACCCGCACAGATTTTTAAAAAGACTTTTTGCCGGGGACATGAGGCCTTAAGATATTGTTTGCTGTCAGTGAATGAGAACAGACTGAACATCTGTACACAACTCCACCTACTCTCAGTTGGCACACACTGTGTGAGGTCAACACTGAAACTTTGTAGCAAACATCCAATAAGATCTGTGCAGCTGCTTCCATGTTTAACCCCTTTATCCCCTTGGAGACGCAACCATTTTCCATCCTCCTCTCAACTTAAAAAATAAACTTCTTTTTAATTTGTCTACTAACATGGATACACAAGTGGTTAGCACTTGCAGCAGAGCTGGGGTCATGGGTTCAAAACCTCACCAAGGACAACATCTTCATGAAGTTTGTATGTTCACCCCTTGTTTGTGTGGGTTTTCCCAGGTATTCCTGTTTACCTCCCCCACCCCATAACTTTTTGATAATTTTTTATAAAGACATTCCATTAAGTCCTGTGCCTGGCTGAACCTAATAGAATACAACAGCAGGGCTTAACCCTTTCCAATCCAATTTGTATCCTGGTTTTCCTAGGGGGCTTACTCTTTTTCTGCCGTTATACAACAGCGCTATCTGCTGGCTAAAGCCAGTAGTGCATGAGGTGACACGTTGGATAGGCTCCGACAGCAGAGAGGCTGGCAATATACAGTAAGAGAACCCCGACGGACGTCTTCCAACATCAGAGCTGTACAGCCTTAAATCATAAGAAAACCGCACGTTTTTCTCACTTGTGTGAAAGCCGCCTAAAACTTATTATGCCTATAAATATAGGTGGGTGGAATATGTATAGAGACAAATAATTCATATCAGCCTATACCTGCAATGAGGCCAGTTCTACCAGCAGCTCCACAGCCTTGGCGTAGTTCCTCTTCAGTTTAGCGAGTTGTTCACCGCCTCTCGCAAGACCCGTTAATTCATAGCCTGTTAAATACAAGTGCACATCACAGAGTAAGGATGCCTGTACACCTCCAACAACTATCAGACCAACCATCATGTGTTGCAATTCAATGTCCCCTATCCTTCTTTCCCACCTCATCATCTGTCTGGGGAAAGTTGAGCTGCCCCTATACACTTTAGAGAGTCTTCCTGCTTCATGGTTACCAGTCGGTTCAGACAAGTAAACTCTAATACATACGGGGAAAGGGGGTGCCTTAAAATATTATTAATCTTTATTTATATAGCGCCACTTACAAGACAGGGGGAGCAGAAAGAAAACCAGGATTACATCTAGTAATCAGTTAATGGAAACAGTAGGGGTGAGGGTCCTGCTCCAACAAGCTTACATACTACAGATAATGGGGTGATACAGAAGGTAAAGGGGCTGGAGATGTGAACGGTATGGTGAGGTGGAGAACGAGGGATGCTATACACATAGACAATGGTCAGGCCGTATAGTGGCTGAATCGGTAGGATTGCAGGGGGCAGTTGATTGCGGCTAGCAGGGATTGCAGGAGGACTATGAATACAATGTAGGTAGAAGAGGATGTATAACGTGTACAAAGAGAAGCTTAGCACCGCAAAATAACGGAGAAGGACTTAATCTAAGGCCCCATTTAGATACAACGATTATCGCTCAAGAGACGTCTTTTGAACGATAATCTTTGTGTCTAGATGTGCCCATCTTTCAGTTTTCTGCTGAACCACGATTTTCAGTTCTGCTTGAAAACCCTCGTTCAGCAGAACAGCTGATAAGCAGGACCGCACGCTGTGTTCTGCCAGCGGAGATCTGATAACATTGTTACATGGACCTTAATACTTACTATCTCCTCCTTCCTGGTAATGTTCAAACACGGGTAAAGTCACACCTGCAAGAAGGAACAATGGTCAGTCCCTGTACAGATATCCTTCATACCTTATGTTCATTAATATCTTTGAAAAGAAATTCCTTCATCTAAGATTAAAATGTGGGAAGGGAATACAATGCAACCAAATAAGGACTCCGGAAGATCCACCACTGCATTTCTTCAGTAGCAAAAACACGCACCTCAGCGCTCATATACATTTAATACCTGAAAACAAGTGTACAGCTGCTATATCTATAAACTGCATAAAAGTGCAAGGTTCTTTGTACATATTTTGATCAAAGCATGTGGGCCCATTAGGTGCAGGCAGCTCGCTGGACTGGAATACGGCGTTATTAGTAGGTTGTAAGCCTAAATTGTGTTTTATACGGCCTAACACCCTCTGCATGCTAGATCTGTGTGCAGGTATAGTACCAAGTAGCCCCCTCAGTATAAGGTAGGTATGTGTATGGTTGTTCATCAGTACTTTGCATCTGTGTCATGCTGCTCCATGCTGAGGGATGTGCTGCTTCTACCTGCTCTCTTGTATCAAGACATTGGTAAGTATATGGCCGCTTCTGGGATTTTTTTTCTGCATTTTCTCTTTTTCAGTGATTTTATCCGGAATATGCAGATTACACTGGTGAACACATTTTTACAAAAGTCATGTTACTGAAATAAAAGAAGTCATTTCTGATCAATTTTTTATGTGCTCAACACTAATATGACAGTCAAAGTGCAAAATTGGCTCTATTGCTTGGTCATCAGCAAAAATTGTTTACGTCATGAAATGCATGCCAATAGTAATAGGCCTCTGGGTAATACCTGTAGAACATCAAGTCATAGACTACGTCTTAGATTTCTCTGCCTGTCTCTTGTACAGCTGCTCGGGAGCATCTCAGTGGAGTGTCCAGCAGTAGTCGGCCAGCATGGCAGTGGCCAGCAGTAGTCGGCCAGCATGGCAGTGGCCAGCAGTAGTCGGCCAGCATGGCAGTGGCCAGCAGTAGTCGGCCAGCATGGCAGTGGCCAGCAGTAGTCGGCCAGCATGGCAGTGGCCAGCAGTAGTCGGCCAGCATGGCAGTGGCCAGCAGTAGTCGGCCAGCAGTAGTCGGCCAGCATGGCAGTGGCCAGCAGTAGTCGGCCAGCATGGCAGTGGCCAGCAGTAGTCGGCCAGCATGGTAGTGGCCAGCAGTAGTTGGCCAGCATGGTAGTGTCCAGCAGTAGTCGGCCAGCATGGTAGTGTCCAGCAGTAGTCGGCCAGCATGGTAGTGTCCAGCAGTAGTCGGCCAGCATGGCAGTGGCCAGCAGTAGTCGGCCAGCATGGTAGTGCACCATTTTCCCTGGTATGTTTGTTATATCTTGATGAAAACGTTTGCCATGCTCATCACTAACCATACCACGCTTGTCTAGAGAGAAATCCAGATGGGAATGAAGGAAGTGGATCTTTAGAGACATATTGCAGCCCAGTTTCTGATACTGCATCAGCATGTCTTGGACCAGTTCTTTGTAGTTTTCTGCCCTAACCTTCCCGAGAAAGTTTGTAGACACTAGGCGAACAGCCTTCCATGCTTGTTTCACATCACCCTGCAGCAAGTTGTTGAACCAGTCATCTTTGAGGAGTTCCCGAATCTGAGGACCCACAAAAGCTCCCTCTTTAATCTTTGTCTCGCTGAGTCGAGGGAGTTTTTCATGAAGGTATCGGAAAGCTGGCGAAGTCCGGTCCATGGCTTTCACAAAGTTCTTCATCAAACCTAGTTTGATGTGAAGGGGTGGTAGCAGGATTTTGTGAGCCTCGACCAGAGCTGGGTGCTGGATATTCTTCTCTCCAACTGCTACATTTTGTCTGCGAGTCCATTCCTTCTGCAAGTAGTGCAATTCCTTTGCTCGGCTATCCCACTCACATAAGAAACACATGTATTTTGTATATCCCTGCTGCAGTCCCATTAAAAGGGCAACTACCTTCAAATCACCACAGAGATGCCAGCTGTACTTGTTATACTCAGTGGAATGCAGTAGCTGCTTTAAGTTATCCTAACTGTAAGGATGTTGTTACAGTCGGATACATTTACAGGGCGGAACACAGAAGATGAACTATACAAAATATCTTCAAAACGAGAGCCAGTAAAAAATGTTCATTGTCATATTTGTGTTCAGCAAACCAAGATACTTCAGATTAGGACCTTTTTAAGGCCGCCTGCAGACGAGCGGGTCGGATCCGGCAGTGAGAATTCTCGCCACGGGACCCGACCCGAGAGCCTGCAGTGACGAGCGCGTACTCGCCCGCACCTGGCGGCCCCGGCTCTTTCATGTGCCGGCTGCGGCGCAGCCGGCGCATGCACAGACCGGAGTCGGCGGCCGGGTGAGTGCAAGCCCCACACAAAAATAGGACATGCCGCGGTTTGTTTGCCGCGCGAGATTTCGCGCGGCCAAACCGCGGCCGTCTGCATAGGAGTGCGTATTGTAATGCACTCCTATGCAAACTTTCAGTGGCGGAAATCCCGTGGGAAATACCGCCGCGGGATTTCCGCCCGTGTGCAGGCGGCCTAAGTCAGTCACAATTTCAGTGTTGACCAATGATTATTGGCGGCTTTAACCCCTTGCTCATAGTTTGCTCTTCTATAAACCATTTATGAAACCGTGCCAGCGAGTCGCAGAAGGTGTAGCATGTTGCCCATCTTGTTGGCAAAAGCAGTACATTCATTCTTCTGGTATTAGTTGGTCATAAAACATGTATGAACTGATATCCACAGCTGCTTCCAAGAAAATTGGGCCCACTCTGTGCTCCTGACTCTGCACTCCAAACACCAATTTTCTGGTTGAACTGTGGTGTTTTGTGAGTCCACTGGGGATTTTCAGTAGACCAGTACCTCGTATTCTATGAATTCACGTGACCTGATAAATAAGACTACTCTCCGTCCATCATAAAGTACAGCAATGAGTCCAAAAGTCCTCTAACAATCCTAGTCAGCAACCACGTACCGCAGCTTACACATTTGGCTTTGTCGAGCTCTTTCCCTTCCTGCACACGTTATTTGGTATGTTTGGAGACTTCAGCACTCGCCAACAGGTCGCTCATGATACACCTACTTGCTGGGACAGTTTCCCAGTTTATTTCCATGGCATACTTGCAATCCGCTGCTGAATGTCAAACGGCTTTAGACGTCCAGATTGATCGAGGCCTCGGTTTCTTCATGTTTGCAATAGACCTGGTTCAGCGCCATTTCTGAACCAGCCTCTGAATACAATGTGTAGCAGGTGGTTTTCGACCTGTGTACTTGCGGGTGAAAGCCTTTTAAGTTTCCTTTCATTGATCCATTTCACACATAGCCTTCCACAACAACTATTTGCTGTTGCAGGAAAACCGCCAGTTTTCTGATGCGACATCCACAGAAGGGCTAGAGAGCCGTAATACTGCACAGGTGGCAAGAAACTACGGCCTACTGCAAAGAGTGTGGTGCCAGGATGGCACGCGGGCTACTTTTCCATGGCCCAACCTGTACTTGAGGAATCAATTGCTATCAACCATAGGAACTATTATAGGGGATTCGGGATTGTCACCCAGCTTTATACTGTAATCCCTCATAATGTGCATTTCTATACCATTCAATCCATATTAGTGCTGTAACTGCCGCTCATCATCTTATACCCATGTATGACACTAAATAACCCAGAAACCATCAGTTAATATGAGCAGCAGACAACGCAAGAACATATGTATCGGGTTTTTTAAGGCATCTACATAGATTACTTGAAGCAGCTGCATTAGTATAGGGCAGTGATGGCGAACATTTTAGAGTCCGAGTGCCCAAACTGCAACCCAAAACCCACTTATTTATCGCAAAGTGCCAACATGTCAGGGGGGGGGGAGGGGGGGGGCTTATCACGACATATGACTCACACACACACACACCTAGTGGTAACAATGACACGACAGCCCACAGCGGCCCCCAGTGTAACAGCGACAGCCCACAGCGGCCAGTGTGTAATAGTGACATCACGCAGCAGCTCCCCTCCCCCCCCCGGTCCCACCCCTAGCTCCCGATAGGCTGAGTTGACACATGGAAGGAGAAGGGGCCGCCTGATGCTTGAGGGTTCCCCTTGCATCAGCGCTGGTCAACCGCTAACCCCGCCACTTCTGGCACCTGCTATGCCGCCTGTGTGCTCCGTTCTGGCCGCACGCCATCAGACTTCTTTTGGCTGAAGTCTGTGCCGCTGCCGCCAGTGCTGGCGCTCCCCATTTTTGGACGTCTGTGCTACATGACCCGGACGCTACTGCAATAGGGGCCACCGCTGTCTCTGCTGCACGTGCCGCTGCCGATAGGATGGCACTTGAAGAGGCCCCACCTCCGGCGCTAACGCTCCCAGGACGGATCTTCAATAGGGGCCACAGGCGGCAATGCCGTCTGTGGTGGCTTGGCCGCTCCCGCTCCCAGGACGAAACATAAATAGGGGCTGTCGTCTCTGCCGCCCGTGCTGCTGCCAAAGATTGGCCTCTTCTCCAGGGGCAGGACGGCACTGGAATTAGCCCTGCCGCTGACACTTTCACTGCTCCCACTGTGCTCGCCAACCAGGATGGGAGTTGTGGGACAAAACATGCCCCCAGCCAACCAGAAGCTGGGGGCGTTAACGAGTATCAATGCTGGTGTAATAGGTCGCCACCCCTAACTTCTGGTGGCGACATAATACACCAGTACCCAGCGCTGCTAGCAGCGCAGCTGAGTGACTGCCGGCATTCACAAATGGTGAGCGGCCAATGGTGGCGCGTGTCAGTAGGGAAGTCTGTGATTGCCGCCTCTGGCACGCGTGCCATAGGTTCACCACCACAACCATATAGAATACTAGAGTTACATCATTTACACAACTCGGTGCCTCTGCAGTCTGATTGCGACCTTTGTAGGATGCGAAACCTTTCCACAGAATCAGTGCAACATTTTTCCATAGCAAAACACACGAATATGTGATATTGCATAGTGTGAAGGTATATTTAGGAGACCCCCGGATCACAGTGTGCATATGTAACCATTACCTGCTACGTTGTCCTTCTTTGCTCGGACTTTCACTTGGGCTTTATTCACGTTCTGGATCACCGTTGTACTGAGGAGAAAGACTACATTAGACAAGGTCACACAGATCTTACTACAACGTCACTGAACATTAGTGAGGGCCCCATACATATAGAAGCCAGACGAACCTGCTGATTATCTTATGTGCACAGGGGGCTCCCAAGACTGCAACAGATGTCGGGGGAAAAGAAGGATCAGGCATGTTGAATTTCAATGCCCAATCCTAGATAAGACACTGCCAAATGTATCTAGCAGCAGCTTAGGAGGAAAACGGAACACCTGACCGCATGTGTGAACATAGACCTACTCTCCCGATTGAGCTGAACATGCATGTGTATGAGGGGGGGGGGGGGGGTCGGGACCAACAGCTGCTGGTCAGAGGAGCATTCAGCTGACAGCTACTGAAGGTGAATGGGCACTGTAGGAAGAGGGAGGGCACGCCACCGAGTTAGCTCTAGAATGGTAACACACAAATAAGACAGTACATTTTACAACTCATCTACAGTTGGGTAAATAAACTGAAGAGACCCCCCATAAATATGAGATATTCAGCTGACTTTCCTCTTAGGTGTATGAGCAACTTTAAAGAACGTCTGTGCGCACGCACGCACGCACGCACACTTGTTTTAATGTACAGAATCGATTAGAAAAGTATTTTTACAATATGCTTCATCAGCCCATTCTGCACATTTTATGCAGCTAGCAGAAGATGGGGCGGACAGATCAGTTTTCATCTAACTAGAAATGTAAACTAACTAAACTAACTAAAAATGTATAGAAGAAGCTGATAAGACATATTGTAAAAACACTTAGAATGACCTTTTTGTATATTTTGAGGAAAAACAATTGAAGTGTGGTGACTCTTTTAAGCTGGCCATATACCTTATATGCTGTAGCCATCAGCTCATCGCTGATTCGGCTAATAGCCAACACCAGAATCAACCTGTACGCTCGACATGTGTGATCAACAGGGAGAGGGTAATAAGCCGCTACCAGACACCTCTGCCAGTGGCTTATCTCCCTTGAGAAGGAAACGGGCATGTTAAATTTGAACATGTCCAACCCCTTCCCCCCCCCCCCCCCATTAGATTAGATTCGACACACCCCCACAAACAAGATAGTTGTTCAATCCCACTAAAAATGGCGTCCTTGGCTGATTTTCCTGTTATAGAAGTGGGCAAACTTAGCCACATGACAGCTCATTCCTCATATAACCAGGACTGGTAGAAACAGAAACTTAAAATCAGGGCTGCGCTACGAATACTGGTCTTCTCTGAACCAGCAACATTTGTGTTTATTTATATGTAGACAATAGGACACGTTGGCTCAAAATAACCACAATCTTCCTAATATGCCTTTAGAATACCGTCATTACCTGGCATGATGGCGCTGACCTCTCTACTGCGGCAAGTTGCCAAATCATTAGTATTGGGGAAAGTTGAATAATTGCTCTCAAGCACTTCTAGCAGCGGCCTATCTTTTGTAAGAGCAAAAGGATCAAGCATGTAAAATTCAATATGCCCAATCCTTACTTCCTTTGATGTCATCAATAAGGCGAGAGTAGGGCCTCACCAAAATCAGTGCGTTTGCTAAACATTCCTCATAGGTTTATGGTGGCCTGTAGATCAAGCTGCTCAGCTCATATGTCCCATAGAGTAATGGTTCTTAACTGATTTAATCTAGATGTCTCAGTGCCACCATCAGGACGACATCTCCCATTCACTGGACCCTTTCTTGCTAGCCATCTATCTTGTGCATCACAATAGAATATACCCTGCTCACCTGAAATCTCCTGCAGTGAATTTGGCTTCAGCAAGTGAGAAGGCGGCTTCCCTCATTACCTCTCCCATTAGCATCTTGGTCTACAACACAAATGTCAATGAGAAAAATAAAGTCACTTTTGAAAACCGAAGTCATAATACGTAGTTACCATCCCTGAGATAAGGCCCTTTCACACGCAATGCTTATCGCTCAAAAATTGTCTAAACAGCCAAAAAAGAGCGATAATTGTTACATTTAAATGCAGGCATCGTGCAATTTTCGTTTGAACGATGGATTTTAGCTCCGCATAAAATCCATCCTTCAGCAGCTGAAAGACTGAGCGAATACATTTTGCTCATCTTTCAAAAGACTGCTGGATAAAGGCCTTTTTACATGGGACGATTGTGGTTCTGGTTGTGCAGGCTTCTGCGCTTCCGCAGGGTTTTGAACGATATTCGTCCCATGTAAAAGGCATGCTGAAACTCAATGACTGGAGGAGAATCGTCCAGTTTCAGCAGCTTAAAATCAGAATGATGATTGTTCAGTGTAAACAGCAGCCGTTCAGCACTGAACGGCAGCTGCTTACAGTGAATGGAGACAGGCAGGGGAGAGCGAGGAGAGAACTCTCCTCCAGCCTCCTGCTGGCTGCGCTGTCAGTAAGCCAGCGATACTCACTCCTGTATAACCGCACGGTAGCGAGGATACACGGGGACGAGTGGGAATAGCTTGCCCGACATTCGTCCTGTGTAAAAAAAAGGGCCTTAACAGTGTACAGATTGTGTTTAATTTGCATAAATAATGAGTAGACTTTGTACATTGCCACAAGGAGAGCAATGGAATGTGCCAGCAGATGTTTGCTCAGCCGGGTGTGTGTTTAAACACATGCTGAACTCTGCAAACAACTCCTGGAGGAAAAAGAGGGTGATTAGGGCCACTCTCAAACATGCGTTTGTAAAAACGCTGCGTTTTCTGTGGTTTCAGCTGTGTTGAAATGCGGTTTTACTGTGTTTTTTTTTTACTGTGCAGCCAGTCAAAAACGTAGCAACCCCATTCTACCGCGTTTTCAGCAGCGCTGAAACCGCTCCCCATTCATTTAAATGGGCAAAGCACCGCATTTTAAAAACGCAGAAATGCATGTAAATAGAACAGACAGCAGCTTGAAAAACGCATTTGAATGCTTGTCTGAGAATCTCCATTGAAATCAATGGTAGTGATGGACAGCATTTAGCACTGCACTGAGAACACAGCGTTAAACACTGGGAAAAACCAAAACGCCTGTGTGAGCGTGGCCTAACGGTCCTTTCACAAGCAAATGAAGATGATAAGTGCTAAGGTCCATTTAGAAAACGATTATCGCTCAAAATCTGTTCAAAAGCAGTCTTTTGAGCGATAATCGTTGAGGCTAAATGTGCCCATCTTTCAGTTTTCTTCCCAACAACGGTTTTCAGTCCTGCTTGAAAACAATCATTCAGCAGAACAGCTGATAAACAGGACCTCAAGCTGTGCTCTGCCCATGGAGAACTGATTACAGCTGATAACATTGTATCAGCTGTTCTCAGCAGTCAGCCCCACCTCCAGATCAAATTGAAAGTAATCAGGGAACAGCAGGTGATCTGTTCCCTGAATACAACTCCCGGTGGCTCACATGCTTCTATGTGGTACTAATAGGCATTAATGCCAAGTAGTAGTTTATGCAAAATGATCGCTCAAAAGCCATCTTTTAAGCAATCATCTTTGCAGTGTGAATGTACCCTTAATGGCCTTTAAAGCCATTAACACTGTATGTAAATGCAGAGCTAAGCCTTTTAATCTTTCCGACATTTGAAAGATTATCTTTACGTGTAAAAGGACCTACAGCAGTCTTATTAAAAGTGCTCAACTTTACTGGCCACATTAAACAGCGGAGCAGATCAAAACCACTGTAAAACATAATGTGCTATTCGTATCCGAGACATGTAAAGCACATCAAAGTACAGTACTGTGCAAAAGTTTTAGGCAGGTTTGGAAAAAATGCTGCAAAGTAAGAATGCTTTCAAAAATACAAGTGTTCATTTATTTTTGTAAACTAACAAAATGTAAAGTGAATGAAGAAAAGAGAAATCTAAATCACATCAATATTTGGTGTGACTGCAGTTTGCCTTCAAAATATCAGTTCTTCTAGGTACACTTGCACACAGTTTTTGAAGGAACTCAGCAGGACAGTTGTTCCAGACATCTTGGAGAACTAACCACAGATGTTCTGTGGATGTCGGCTCACTCCAATCCTTCTGTCTCTTCATGTAATCCCAGACAGACTGGATGACGATGAGATGAGGGTTCTGTGAGCCGCATCATCACTTCCTTATTGATTTGACTTAGATTTCTCTTTTTCATTCAGTTTGTATTTCTTTAATTGACAAAAACAAATCTATTTACACTTCTATATTTTTTAAAGCATTCTAAGGCCCGCAGCAGAACCCAGCCCTGTGCCTGGCGACCCTGTGGTCTTTCTTCTTTTTCTGTACTACGGACAGTCGCAGTGAACTGCCATTGGAAATGCGCAGTTCAGAAAATATTCATTTTTCTCACGCTGTCACGGAATCTGCGCAAAAATAGAGCATGCTGTGATTTTTCCTGCACTCACGGAAACCACAATTGCTTTCCGCAAGTATGCAGGAAGAAGCGTTTTTCCATAGCATGCTATGAATAGTGTTTACTGCGGATTCCGCAATGCAATGCGCAAAAGTTTGAAGCAGGTGTGGAGAAAATGCTGCACAGTACTGTATATGTCTGATAGGGGTCCCAGAGATGAAACAACTATTGGGAGAATGGGGATCCCCTGTGCAGCACTCCAGAGGGAAGACAAGGTGGCAGCTCATGCCAAACTCTGTGGGAGTTACAGAAACTCCTACAAACTGCAATGAAGAAAGCTGCCTGCATACATGGCCACCTTATCTCCTATATGAAGTGCCAAACAGGCTCAGGGAATCCTAATTCTTCTAATTAATGGAAGTCCCAAAGATCAAACTTCCACCTATCAGACATTCATCACATACCTTGTGGATGTGCCATAAACATCTCACATGAGAATACACTTTTAAAGGGGACATCCCACAAACATATATTCTTACCCATCTACCACATAGGAGATAACTGATTGATCACAGGGCAGGTCTGACTGTTGTGACCCACAGGGATCAAAAGAATGGCGCATGTGTGACCACCATCCATTCACTTGAATGGAGTGTTGATCCAGGGATTATTATTTTATGATCACTGCTGGTCCATTCACCCAGTTGACCATGGGTGTGCCATTCTCCTTATCCCTGGGCATCCCAGTGTTTGGACCCCCATTGATCAATCATTTATCACTTACACTGTGCATAGGTGATAAATGATATTCATGGGATAACCCTTTTAAAAGGAGCAATTTGAGTAAAAAATAATGCTGGCTATATTATGCCTAGTGCAGAGCTTGACTAGACCATACCTGACACAAGGATTCAAAGACAGAATTCAACCCCTGCAGTCAACAGTGCCCCCATAATAGTGCCAGACACAGTGCTTCCCCTTATTGCCAGCTAATCACAGTATTTGTAGCACATACCCTTGCACCCATGAAGTGTGCGGCTTCACTTCTCCGAGGAAGGGAGTTGCATGGCAGCAGCCACCAGAGGGCGCTGCATGGCAGCAGCCACCAGAGGGCGCTCATGTGCATCTTCTATGACTTGTACTTATATCTACGATTATTGCAGGGAGCAGAACAGCGCTGCGAACTACAGGCAGCCCTCTGTTCTCTGCATTAGAAGGACATGGCTGTCCTCAGATAGTCGTGCCTTCCTGTAATATCAGGACACAGACAGCATAACTGGGTCCTGCCGCCAGAATGAAGCGGGTTGTGCCCTAGAGTGTAATGTTATTTACTGCCGTTCGGGGTATCATGATAATTGTACCTGTCCACTTGTCCAGGCGGTCATTATGATCGCCACAGCTCCCATTGCGAATGGACAGTCAGCAACACTGCTGGTCACCCAGATTTCTCAAACTCCTCACAAGGAGGTGAATAAATGACTTTATTAACTTGTGATTTTCCCCCCTTTTTTAATGTCATGCTTAATGGAACATTTGATGATCTTAAAGGGGCAGCTAATGATTATATAAGGCGGTGTCCCCCACGAGCTGTGGATCTCACCTCTATAATTTTCTTAAGGATCTGTCGGAAGCGCATGGTTAAGGCATCAGACTTTTTCTTCAGCAGGTTGCGTCCTGTTTGGGCCCCTTTCAAACGAGCTTTCATGATGGTCTGGGCCCTTAGTAATAAGTGAAGGGAGAGAAAGACAGTTATAAAGTGCCCAATGCAAACATATATACAGCTACAGATAGAGGAAGCCTCTCGATTGTTTAGGAAAACTTTCTTAGTTACTTTACAGTTCTGTGCCGGCCTATTAGATGTACGTCCATAAAAATATATATATACCTGGATTACATTGAAATTATATATGGGGGAAAAAAAAAAACATTGGACCGTAAATCTAAAAATCCTGTGAATTCTGCAAAAGATAAGAATAGTCTGACGCTGGATTAACAGCAATTTACCAAACCTTTCCATTTCTGACGAGTTGGTACATTCTCCGTCTCCAGATGTTGGTACTGATGCCAATGGTATTAGTCTCTTAAAGGGGTTGTCTCGCGGCAAACCTCAAAATTTAACATTACCCCATTCCCCCTGTCACCCCTCTGGCCTAAAATAGTAATTTAAAGCGGTTTTTAAACCGCTTGCTACTCACCGATCCAACGAAATATGGAGTTATAAAATTCTTCTCCAAAGATGGCCGCCGGTCCTTTCCCAGGGATGCACCGCTGTTTTCTCCCATGGTGCACCGCTGGTCTTCTCCCATGGTGCACCATGGGCTCTGTGCGTTCCATTGCCGATTCCAGCCTCCTGATTGGCTGGAATCAGCACACGTGATGGGGCGGAGCTACGCGATGACGCGTAGAAGGGGGCGGAGCCAGAACGCCGCTCGTGCCTGGACCGAGCAGAAGGGGAGAAGACCGCACAGCGCAAGCGCGTCTAAAAACGCCAGAAGACATCAGAATTAGACGGATCCATGGCGACGGGGACGCCAGCAACGGAGCAGGTAAGTGAATAACTTCTGTATGGCTCCTATTTAATGCACGATGTACATTACAAAGTGCATTAATACGGCCATACAGAAGTGATTAACCCCACTTGCTGCCGCGAGACAACCCCTTTAATGATGCGGTTTCTCTTCCCCACTTTCAAAACAGAATTCTTATTTTTTGCAGGCGGGTTTTTTTTCTTTCAAGGATACTATTTAATGTGCCATATAATGTACGGAAAAGGTTTTACAAATTTCTAAGTGGAGCAAAACTCAATTTCGCCATTTTTACGATGTAAAACCTGCAGCAAAAATGACATAACTTTTCTGTTTGTCAGTACTAGTATGATGATAACTAGTCTTTTTGCTGTACTACTTTTTAAAAAATTAACATTTTTAAATATATTTTCTGCCACCATCTTCAAATCACCATAACTTTTTGTTTTTCCGTTGATATTCCGTATAATATAAATATATATTCCACTTATTATCACTTTTTAGGGAACTTGAAATAGTTTGATTGCTTGCACCATACACTGCAATACTTCATTTATGCCAGCATTGTATTAGGATAAATACGTGGCAGCCTTCAGAAGGCCGTGGGCTGCCATAACAACTGAAAGCCATCTTGTGATGTCAATGTAGGGGGTGGGGGGGGTCTGAACTCTAATCAGGGCATTTAAATGCTGTCAAAATTGGCTCCAGATCCCACTCCATACAACGCTGGAAATTCCGCCATTGTTTTGGGGTTTTGTTTTTCCATCGTTCACCATTCGCTAAAAATAACAAGATAACATTCTTATCTGAATCAGCGCGATTACTGCGATACTAAGTTCACATAAATTTAATTATTTTTTGCTACTTTTACACAATTGGGAGGCTAACGAAAGGAAAATGGCAATTCTGGAGTTCATTTTTAAAATTATTATGTCTATGGCGTTCACCACGCACAATGCATAAAATATTTTCCATGTCCGAGTCCTTATAAATGAAGTAATACCAAGTGATGCCTTTTTACATTTTTTTTGTATTTTATCTATTTAAAAAGGGATTTTGTGGGGAAAAATGATTTCTTAAACTGGATTTTTTTTTACTTAAAAACTTTATTGAATTGTTTGACAATATTTTTTGATCCGTCAATCGGACTTAAAGATGTGATGTTTAATCATTGGGGACAGTATACTGCAGTACTATTGATGTTGGCATGTAAGCAGTTAAACTGCCAGGATTTGAGGTTTTTCCACTACTGCAGTTAGAGCAGAAGCCTGGCTGTCAGTAGTCATCTAAGACACCGCCTTAGGCCGAATGCACACGGGCGTATTTGCACTGTGGAATCCAGAGCGGGCGTCCGCCTCCGGATTCTGCAGCAAATACAGTCTATAATATGCTATTGAAAACCGCTTTTCCCTCTCCATGAGCGCAAATCAATTGCAATTTTTCACTTGCGGAAGGCAAAAAAATATATATATAAATCGCAGCATGTTCTCTTTCAGCACAGATTCTGGCACATCCGCAATACAGATTATGGATCCGGATAGATATGCGAAGTCACCAGCCGGGCATGGAGTCGAATTCCGCTGTGGGATCTGGCATGCGGAATGTGGCCTGCCGTGTACATTCGGCCTTAAAAAGATGCATGTGCCGGTTTAGAGCCTATTTGGGGCTCATTCACAGAAGCATATTTGCGCAGCGTATTACGCACGTAATACGCTGTGAATAGAACCCACTGATTTCAATGCATTCCCTCATATGAGCGTATGTTTTCAGACGATGTGCGATGACCCATCTTGAACGCATTTGCGCATCGCAAGAGCTCATTGAAATCAATGGGCTTGCGTAAATGTGCACGACATACACAGAAAGCCTGTGTATTTGCATACATGCACAAAATCAATGCGATTTTCTGCACTTTTTTTATTTTCTGTGTGCGCAGACACGTGGTGCACTTACGCACACAAATACATGTGGGAGCGGGCAAAATAGTGGAACACCACCCATTTCAGTTGTGCAAAAACGCGCTTATGCCTGTGTCAGCCTGGCCTTAGTGAGGTCAGTAACAAGGCGTATTACAGTCACTAAGTGGTTAATATTATGTAAGCCCCCCCCCCCCCCCCCCCCCAAAAAAAAACACAAAAGCAGCCATATTAGCGATCCAGTAAGAGCAGGTTCTTCCAGTCATGGGGGGGATCGAGTCTTGTGATTAGGACGGGAAGCACTTCCTACTTCCTCAGTCTGACTGCTTAAGAAACAGTCGCAGCGGATGACTGAAGTCTCCTTGCTGATCCAGAGCCCCTTCTACTACACAGATGGTCTTAGCAGGAGCCCAGGCCTCGTTTCCCATAGCAACCAGTCAGAGCTATGGGAAAATGAAAGCTGCACTGTGAGTGGTTGCTATGGGCAACAAGGCACATTTGCCAGTTTTGTTAAGGGGCATTCCACATATAAAAGGTGTCTGCGCCATGTTTATGTACAGCTGGTTATGGGTATAACTAGTGCAGCCATTACCTCTTTATCCTGTCCTCCGTTTCTGAGGTTTCCCTACATCACTATGTTCCAAGATGGCCACCGTATCCCTGCAGCTTAAAAGTACATTCCCGCATCTGACAACAACTTTGTCTAACCGGAATACCCTTTACATGAAGCCCGATGAGGGCAGATGTATACATGGTGTTGTAGGATGTATATATGAAAGCCCGTTAAAATGGCGCAGATTGCGCCAAATTTATCACAGTGCTGCACTCAATATAGGGCGATGCTGACATTGTTTTATATCTTCTAGAAACGCTCTTATCACATATTTATTATGTATAAATAGGGGTCACATTGACCCAACGGATGGCATAAGAGCGCCACTGCGGCCCGCCATTATACACCAGAAGCTTTTATCGGAGGTAAAGGTTAGCAGATCCTCCAACAGACGGCTGACCCGTGATGCCTCATAAGTGCGCATTTTAACACAGATCTACAGATGTCACCTCTTCAATTGCAGTTAACGAACCCTAAGGCCGGCCTCACATGGATGTATTTGCACACGCAATATACAATGAATAGAACCCAATGATTTCAATGGGTTCGTCTACAGGCGTGTATTTTGCATGCGCAATTCAGCCGCATGCAAAAAAACCCAAAACGATAGCACATGCTCTAGCTTCCTGCTTCCTTGCCCTTCATTAATGTACAGTAGGATTCTGGCTTTGCTAGTGAGAGGCCTGGGATGGGAGGCAGAAACACTGTCTTTTCAAATACCCTGAAACAGCTGTCTGTACATGAAGTCTGGCTTTGCTTTTAATTCCCAGTCATTGATACAAAACTTGTATAAAGAGTCTGGCTTTGGCTTGAAGGAATGCTGCCTTCCAATAGGTGGGACAGTGGGGGTAATATTCCATCTCACTTATTTAATATACCGTATCTATGGGATACACCACAAGTGTCTGATATAAGTGCATCCCACCCAATTCCAGAACAGGCACCCCCCAACCCACATCACCTTGTCAGTGGTGTATGACAAGATCCTGAATGTTCATCCAATTATCAGAAGTCATCCTAAGGGTGCATTAACACGAACGTATATCGGCTCGGTTTTCACGCCGAGCCGATATACGTCGTCCTCATCTGCGCGCGGGGGGGGGGGGGGGGGGGGGGCGAGGATGGAAGAGCCAGGAGCAGGAACTAAGTTCCCGCCCCCTCTCTGCCTCCTCTCCGCCCCTCTGCACTAATTGCAACAAAAGGAGGTGGGACGGGGGCAGGGCTAAGTTCTGAGAATTAGCCCCACCCCTGCCCCGCCTCTTCCTATTGCAAATAGTGCAGAGGGGCGGAGAGGAGGCAGAGAGGGGGCGGGAGCTCAGTTCCTGCTCCTGGCTCTTCCATCCCCCCCCCGCCCCCCCGCATATGAGGACGACGTATATCGGCTGGGCGTGAAAACCGAGCCGATATACGTTCGTGTGAGTGCAGCCTAACATTTACTATTTGTGTTCCACCCTTTATTTTTAAGTAGTGCAACGCGACACCTTACTTGTAATCAGGAATGCAATGCCAGAATTACAGTGAAGACTGACATAATGCTCAGTGGAAATTTAGATGAAGAATAATGCAGATTTAGGCTTCACTCAGGCATATTGATGTGTACAAAATGCATAGAACACAACCCATTGATGTGCTTGGTCATATTTCTGTATTAAAAGCAGTCATTTTGGCCGTGCGCAAAAAAATGGAATATGTTCTATTTTGCTCTGCATTTGTGCATAAAGTCAGTGGGAGTGCAGAAATACGCAAGAAGATGCATGAAATGCTGCGGAATTGTGTAGGGGGAATAAAAAAAAAAAAACACATCTGGAATTCATTAAGACTAATTAGCCATTTCAATCACTTCATGCCTTGCAGGTGCGAAAAGTACAGTAAGGGCTGTCTCACACGAGCGTAGGCTGCTGCGTATAACGCATGGGGGGGGGTTTGTGCGTACAATATGCAGTACCAATCTCAGCATAGACTTTCATCTGTGCCTAAATACTTAGCATCCCTCTGAAGTAGTCCCTCTAAAGACTACCTGCCGCGGTATAAAGTCAGCGGCGTTGGTTGCCTGGCTCTGCAGCTGCTGATTTCCCCCATACTTACCTCTGATTGCACAGATGGGCTTGTTTTGGGTCCGGCTCCCCACCAGCCAGTGGGTGACGTCACCTGCTAATCAAATCCGATGTCACCCACTGACAGTGAGCAGCAAGGACTGACCGCTTGACACATTGATAGAGCGGGGGCGCTGGAACTCAAAAGAGCCCGTAGGGGCAAAACGGGTGACCATGAAGATAAAAAATGGACATAGTCATGGGGCCACAGAAGCAATCCCAATGACTATACCACGACAGGTCCCCTTGAAGGAGCAACAGACCGTATAGACGCGGGACGATGACTACAGGAGGCTGCGACGGTCTCCGTACACGTATGACAGTCCAGTCCTCTAACCGGAAAAGGCTTGTTCTGAAGACAAAGAACACCTTGTCAGGCTCTTCTACAGTCACAGGCCATTACTTCGCAATACAAACCTTCGCTGGGATGTATGGAATCATTCTGGGGGCATTTAAAGGGGATTTTTTTCCTTCTTTTTTTAAAGAGATCTTGCCACTTTGTACTTGGTGTCTGATCTGCCAGCGTCATATTATTACAGCAGGAGGAGCTGAAAAGATTAATATATAGAATGATGTGGAAAGATTCTGTGTAACTTGTATTTTATTCATTTACAACTTTGTACTGATCTCTAGTTACTCCAGAGCTGCACTCAGTCTGCTGGCTGAGTCACTGTGTACATACATTATCCAGTACTGCTCCTGAGTTACATCCTGTATTATACTCCAGAGCTGCACTCACTATTCTGCTGGTGGAGTCCCTATCTACATTTATTACTTATCATGTAGTAACCTGAGTTACATCCTGTATTATACTCCAGAGCTGCACTCACTATTCTGCTGGTGAAGTCCCTGTCTACATTTATTACTTATCATGTAGTAACCTGAGTTACATCCTGTATTATACTCCAGAGCTGCACTCCCTATTCTGCTGGTGAAGTCACTGTGTACATACATTATCCTGTACTGATCCTGAGTTACATCCTGTATTATACTCCAGAGCTGCACTCACTATTCTGCTGCCGGAGTCACTGTGTACATACATTACTTATCCTGTACTGACCCTGAGTTACATCCTGTATTATACTCCAGAGCTGCACTCACTATTCTGCTGCCGGAGTCACTGTGTACATGCATTACATTACTTATCCTGCATTATACTCCAGAGCCGCACTCACTACTTTGCTGCTAAAGTCACCGTAGACATGCAATACTATACTGATCCTGGGTTACATCCTGTACTCTCTATTCTATAGGCTAACCCCACTGCGTCTTGTCACTCCCAGATGTAATGGGACACCCAGACTCAGGTTCAGCGTCTGCCGGTGTTTATGTTTTCCCCTGAACATCCACCTAGTACTGGTCTGTGCCGCCATCTCCTGAGCAGAATGTCCCCTGCGGCCGGCCGGGCCCGGAACCTGCAGGAGGCCTGTATGCTGTAAACATCTATCTGTTTACACTGACATCAGGGGGAAGGCTGCTCCCCACCACCCTGAGGGTCCTCATCGGAGCACGTGATGACATGCCGAGACCGCTGTCATGTCATCAGGTTACATCATTACCTCATGTTTAGACGTGGCGTTATGCATTTCTGCAAATCCACAGCGACTTTCAGTGTAAGGCTGGGTCACACGGGGCGCAACTGCCGCAGAATTTCCGTGCAGACTTTCTGCACGGTAATTCCGCCCGCGGCTTTTTATCCCAGGATGAGCCCGCAAAGTGGACGAGATTTGCAAAAATCTCGTCCACACGTTGCGGCCAAGCCGCGCTGAAATTGACATGCACGGTATTTAAAGACGCGGCATGTCAATTCTTGCCCCGTTTCCGTGGCAGCCTCTCTCCTCTCTATGGTGAGATGGCGGCAGTGGAATGCAGGTGGAGAAGCCGCTCCAAAATCAGTAGTGAATGGCTGCAGGTTTTGAAGCTGCATGTCTCCCGCGGAAATCTTGCACTATTTCCATGCGGTCATTTCGCGAGATTTCCGCGGCATTTCAGTCCCGTGTGACCCCAGCCGTAGGGCTTCCTGTTTTTGCACATGGAAAATATTTGTGCACTCAACACAGGCAATAGAACCCACCAATTTCAGTGGGGATGTTCTCATGAGCGCGTGCAGGGGCGAGCATTTGGGGCGAGCATTTTTGCGAATAGACTCGTGTGAAACCGCTCTAAAGCTTCCCAAGACTGACTTGGTGGGCTCCGCGCACGTCAATGGGGCGGACCGATACAGCCGAGCTGCTTTTTTGTAAGCGCATCAATTGAGGCCGCTTGCGATAAAATTGCACGATTTTTTATCGCGAAAGTCAATAGGACTTTCTAATGTTAAAAACGCATCACACAAAAATCGCAAGTTCACGGGATGCGATAAACAAAAAGCCTCCATAGAGAAACATACACTACAACCTCCCCCCCCCCCAAAAAAGACGCAAATCGCAGCAAGATACAGCTTGCCACAACTTTTTTTTTCTCTCAGAAAACATCACTAATGTGAAGGAACCCATTGCAAATCCCCGCCGGCGGCCATCACAGCCGTGGCAGAAGATCGCGGAGTTTCTTTCATAGTTTTCAATGCGAAACCTCGCATCCCGTCGCGTGCCCCTCGCCCTTGATACAGTGCCGCCGCCGGGCCCATTGAGAATACTGGGGCTGCGATACGAGATCTCCCAGCTAGATAGAACATGCCACGGTTTGTTTCCCGCATTGCGGTGCCATGCGAGGAAACATCGCTCATGTGTATGACCCCATTCAAAAGAATGGGGCTCATAGTTGTGCGCCTCGCAACGCACAAACTCGCACGATTTTCTCACTTGTGTGAAGCCGGCCTGAGGGCTCATTCACACAAGCGCCTTTGTGAGTAATTTTTGTGACTAGAACCCATTGATTTTAATGGGTTATTGACATTTTTTCACGTGATGTTCTATTTGGTGCGTAGTATACAACAAGCCAATGGGCCAATGCAAACGTGCAGTGAATATGCGGGAAACCTGCATATTTACTGTGTATTTGCGCAGCTAACGAACAGGTCTTCTGGCGTATTTTTCTGGCGTGCATAAATACGCGATGGACATTTACGCAACCGAAGTCTGCATAAGCCGGTGTGAGCGAACCCTAAGGGTGACTACCCACTACAGCTCTTATTTACTGTGAAATTCGCTGGGTTTTTTATTTCCAGGGGACTATGGGACTTGTCAATGTTAAGATCGCATCGTGCAAAATCGTGATTTTGCGGTAAATTGCGATATGTTTTTAACATTAGAAAGCCCCATAGACACCTGCAAAAAAAACAAAAAACAGCAAATTCGCAAACACTAGTGGGTCACTAGCTCACCCTAAGGCTGGTCACACACTTGCAAAAACCCCTTTGGCTGGTTTCAGTCAAGCTTACTTTACAATCCGCTTGTCTGAATCCGGCCCTTTAAGGGGGGGGGGGGGGGGGTAACTTGTATAAATCTGATGACGACAGATGAAACACGTTGAATATGTTCTGCGCTGAGGTAGGAAAATGTTACAAGGATGGAGAAGTCATTGTAGGAGGCTGGAGATGACCATACAAATTATAACTAGTGTTAGAGGGGCTATCACCCAACATGAAGGACGGCCCCTGCTCAGGACCCCCTCTATTAGCTAGCGGAAAGGTTCGAGGAGGCACCAAACCCTTTAACTTACTGACACTATACAAGCACTGTACCCCCAATAATACATATAACGGGTCCCAGGGGACCGAGTCAGCCGAATGTCTACTGTGCCTCCTCCACGTGAAAGCTCCTTTGTACATAGCGCTTTGCTTTGGTGGTCCTGCTATAAAGAGAGGTGGTCTACTGCAATGACCTGACCCCAAGGTTCAGCAAACTACACCGGACACAAGTATGGTATATGGTAAAACACTACACCGCAGAGCGGCTAAACAGACGGCATTACACGGGTCAAACGCAAGACTCATGGGACGAATCTGGTCCGCCACGCCATTTTATGTGGCCCGCGAGGTCTGGACACAGAAGAGCCTCTTTTAGATCAGAGGGTCCGGAGCTGTGCCTGGAAGACCCTCTGGCATGCCACTGGGTAATAGAATCGAATTGCGGCTGCCATCTTGGACCTACATTGCAATTTCTCCTAATGGCAGCCAATGCGGATCGACAGACTATAGGCAGCAGCTCTCACACAGGCAGTTGTGGAGAAGCATGCGGTACGGGTCCTGGCAGTACGGAGAATGCAGGGACCCGGCTCAATTAAAGGGACTATAGGTTCACACGGAGTGTATACTGATGCAGGTCCGCACCCCTTCGGGCGGTTTGTGACGTTGATCTGCAGCAGATTTCAATTGAAGAGGTCCGTTATTAATCTGCACAGTTCCTGCTATGTGTGAACATCCCCCAAGGGTGGGTCCATACGGGATGGAATTGGTAAAGCTAAAATGAGCGGCGGCACAGAGTAGCGGCAGGTGGACGCCATCATACAAACCTCACCCATCTGCTGTGTGAATATTGCAGCGCACATTTTAGGGTACGTTCATTACATTGGATTTGACTTTGATTCCGCATCCCATGTAATGTTGTAACATAGTCTACGCAGCGGCCATTTTTTTTTAGGCATAGCCGTGGCAGAAGCCCAGTTGCAGATTTTTACCTTTTTTTAAAGGGCCACTCTGGCTAAAACACATTTGCCATGCCTGCCCCCCCCTCAGCCAGATTGCCTGACACACTCTGGAGGTCGTCTCTGTGTATTGCAGTCACTTCCATGCAATGCAGCTCCCCGTCTGATGCTTATCAACCACCATCTTGATGGTCAGGTTTTTTTTTCCGTTTCACATCAATCCCATGATGCATCAGCACAGCATTAGCTGAGGCTATACCATGTCTGCCTGGTAGGAGAGCAGGTTAATTCTCATTACATTCTATGCTATAGCCCATAAGTATACAGTCAGGAAGATGAGCGGTGGCCCGGGAGGTCGGACCTCCACATCAATGCTATAGTCCTGGAGGACCCCAGCATCATCTGTGCCATGAAAACTGATCCTGGGGCAATGATAAAATGCCAATAGGGGCAGCATTCAACAGGGGCAACCAGATGACCCCACAGTGTGAGCCCCCTGATCGGCAGGGTCTTATAGAGCAGGATGGAGAGTCCGATGAGCCCATCCGGAAATCTTATTAAAGGGCTGGTCACATGACATGGGGTATACATATAGCGAGCACAGACCACCTTCCCCCATACATACATCCGAGACGGGAACACCTCGATCCTGTCCTTGCCCGACATCTTGTCCTCAGTTCCTCTCTCCTCCGCTATCACCGAGCAGTTACAGGAAGATGCACTGGGTCATGTGACGTGATGTGTCAGGGGCGGGGCTCCTAATCGTCACCTGACTTCAGCTCTGCGCAGTAACAGCATAAACACGTGACTTTCCCACCAAACCTTCTCAAAAGACGACGACTTTGTCATGTTTCGAAAACTCTGCTAAATATGAAATATCTACCATTTAGAATATGTCGTTTTATCGTCATTATTAATTTTGGGTATCGTTTACCACAACCAAGATGGCCGCCGTGGCCGCACAGCTCTGTAACGCTCTGCACTCTACTCCTCTCTATGGTTCCGTTTGGTGGGGACGCATGCGCTGTAGCGTCTTGCCGGGACGCATGCTGATGAAATAGTTCGGCGTGTGGTACAGGAAGGACCGGGCCCAGTCACCGACCACGGAGCGGGAGATAAGACACGTAGGTGCTTTGTACCGGCGGCTGCAGTGCCGTGTCAGTGTGGGTTGGAGCTGGTATTGCAGGGGTGGCCCCGGCCTGCTGCCCTGTACAGAGCTGGTTATATAGGGTGTGCTGGGCCGTATGTTGTATACAGGGGCATCCCTCTGCATTCTCCTGTGTGCTGTATATAGTATATGTGATGTACCTGTCTATAACGTCAGCGATCTCACAGCTGCGGCCCCCCGTCAGCATGGTATTAACACGTAGAAGGCGGGGGTCTAATGATCATCCGTAGAAACGAATGGAGGGTCAGAGGCGGCTCCACGCCACCAGATGTGCGCAGCGTCACGTGTGGCTAGTCCGTGTCATCCCGTGATGTCGCTATACGTGTGACCTTACAGTTTTTAGCTTATTGCAGACGTCCGGTGGCGCCCCCCTCCCCCGCGTGCGAGTGGTGGCGGTGCTACTTGTGATGGTGGGGGGGTTACGGCTTAGAGGGGGGTCCGGTAGGCATCCCTTTCCTACAGAGCTGGCGGATCAGTGGGGCCCGGCCTCTGGGCCCCCCACCCACCCTGGGGACCTCTGCCTGGGCAGTTGAGGACGCGTTCCACCGGTCTCATTGGGACTTAAAGTGCTTAAAGGAGGGATCCCAAAACCTAAAGTTATCCCCTACCCACAGGATAAGCTGATGATCGGTGGGGTCTCGATCCTTAGAATGGGGGTCTCGTGTCCATCTTTTCTTATCACTGCAGGCTCACTTCTCCCACCCGAAGTGACAGCAGATCGATCAGTAAGGTTCCCCCTACACTGTGGATAAGGGATAACCTTAGATTTTGGGATCAGCCCTTTAAACACTGCTGTCTCTGGTGATTCCATTGACGATGCTGGAGTGACGTGACCGCCGCTGCCTTTATTCTGGACCCTGAATCAGATGGGGGGGGGGGGGGGGGGCAGAGGTCAGATTCCCACTGATCAGCAGGTTATCCCCCCCTCCCCCTGTGGGACTTTAAAGGGGTCGTCCACTTTTGTACTATTGATGACTTATCTTCAGGATAGGTCATAAATTAGTTGTTTGGCAGTAGACCACCATTTGGGACCCCCGGACATCAGCTGTTTGCCAAGCTGCAGACAGCTCTGTACACGCAGCGGCCCGGCAAACAGCTGATCCACCCCCGCACCCCATTCATGATCAACTATTGATGACCTTTCATGAGGATTAGTCATTAATGTTTAAGAAGTGGACAACCCCTTTAAGGCGTCCATACATACTAAAGGGTTTTTCTGAGTATTCGATGCATTAGTGACATTGGGGGGGGGGGGGACGCGTAACATATAAAAACGAAACCCTACTCGCCTCCGCGATGCTCCCCCACTGCCAGCACCGGTCCTCCAGTCTACGGTTAACATTGGCTGCAGTAGTCATGTGGGTTGTTTACCCATGTGACCACTTCAGCCAATAGAGGCCCTGACAGAGATGTAGCCGGGGCGCTGCCTTCACATCGCAGATTCTTCCACAGCTTATTCCACATCGGAGTCGCAGAAAAAGAAGGGACATGTGATATCTTAACGCGGATCACCTGGGATATCCCGTCTGTGGATCTTGCCCCAGGACAAGGGTTTTAGGGGTAGAACCTGCACAGCCGCGGGTAAGAAACAACTGCATCCACTGCGTAAATTGCGCACCACTATCCGCAGGCTACCTTCTCTGAAAACCCCATTAATGAGGATTTTCATGGCTAAACTATTAATAATCTTTCCCCCGCATAGGTCATCAATAGATGATCATCAGGTATCCACCAACAGGATCATTAGGATTGGCTCATTAGGGTGACCGCACCGCCTGGGTGAGCACCACAGCCCCTTTACCCCATACCAGCCAGGGCATCGTACGTTGTATGGCGCCGGTGCCTGGTATGGATGTGAATGGGAAGGAGCTGCTCTCGGGCCGTGTGACTGATGAACGGGATGGCACATCCACGCGGCTAGTAATGTAAGCGCTGCAGACAATCTACAGCGCCTCCACCTTGTAGGACGTACCCTAAAGGGTTGTCTGTCCGAATATCTACAAAGCGGAGCAGGCGGGTGGGCAGTACGGACCCCCATCACATCCATAGTTGTTACCCTGGAGGGAGGGTACAAGGAAAGCCATCTAGTATCCGCCACCAGTATAGAAGGCAGGACGCTAGAAGAATGGCGCGGTGGTGATGCCGCCGCTTTCCTATCCGTTAACCCCTGCTGACACGTCAGTAGAGATGATGATTCAGCACTTATACATTCTATCTAGTCAGCAAAGGGTTAAGGACAACCGACACATATGGTATCTCCACTCCAAACAGATGGGTTAGTACTATAAGGTCCTATAGGTGATCCGTACTTTCTGTAGGTCGCTGTAC
The DNA here is from genome assembly GCF_035609145.1 of Eleutherodactylus coqui. Lineage (NCBI taxonomy): Eukaryota > Metazoa > Chordata > Amphibia > Anura > Eleutherodactylidae > Eleutherodactylus > Eleutherodactylus coqui. The sequence continues at coordinate 214,806,218 of NC_089842.1, read as the reverse complement.
TGCGCCAGAGTTATTAGATCTGGGAGACATGAGGTCCTACAGTCTGGTGATCAGATTGGCTTCTGGATGTACATTAACCCCCCCATGTAAACGTTTGGGGTCTTCATGCCATTCGGCAGCTCATGTCTATCCTTGCAATGGGCGGGTCACACCGGCGTAAACACATTTCGGCCGTACGCCTGCATATTTCACCCGCCCAGCGTGTTTGCGTGTCCAGGAGTCCGGGCCTCAGATATCACGTTCAGGGCTCATTCCCCGGGGCGGACTTATGATTTCAGCGGCTTCATTCGCACATGTGTATTTTCTTGCAATTCTGCTTATCATAGAAGTGAATACTTAGGAAATCTGTGGATTCGTGCGTCAAAACAATCGGGCCTTCTGCGTTTTTCTTCTTCCTGCGCCTATAAATACGTGGTGTATTTATGCCCGCAAAACAGAAGAGCGAAAACACGCAGGGTAAATGTGCTGTTACGCCACAGATACGTGTACGCCCGTGTGAATCGGCCTTTATCCACGGATTTCTGATGCGGACTTCCCATTTTAACACAAAGGGCTGATTTTAAACTCTGTGCTGTATTACGGCCGGCTGCAGATGAACGGGTCGGATTCCGTATATGGGAGCCCGCAGTGGACTTTGACCCTATTCCTGGCTGCGTCCATGCCGGTCTGTCATTTGGTCTCCTTTTCTGTACTGTGTCCATGCAGAATCAGCAAAAAAAATGGAGCATGCTGTGATTTTTATTTTCCCTCCGTGGGCAGAAAAATGCAGTGGAGGTCCGCTTATGTGAGCGGACATGCAGATGCTCTATGGGTTTGAATTGGTGCGGAATGCCCCGGATCGTTCGTGTGGGAGACGGTTATGGATTCCGCATTTCAAACGCGGTTGTGTGCAGGCGGCCTTTCTATGGTGTGGATTTCCATTAAAAACAATTGACAACTGATTTCGGCATGGAGTGTGCTCTCCTTCTGCGCCAAAAACGACACGAAAATACGTAGTGTGAACATACCCTTAGGCAGGGTTCACACGGGGCGTATTCCCGTCGGAAATCTCACGGTTTGGCCGCAGCAAAAACCGCGAGATTTCCGCCGGGAGAACCGCTTTTCCGTTGCGGCCGGCGCTCCCATAGAGGAGAGCGCGGCCGTGACGTAAATAAACAAAAAAGAAAAGATAAACAGACATGCTGCTTCTTTTGAAACCGCGGCTGTGGCGGTCGCAGCCGCGGTTTCAGCCTGATTTACCGCAGCGGATTAACCGTCCCGTGTGGACGAGGTTTCTGAGAAATCTCGTCCACATGGCTGGCTAATCCCGAGATTAGCGGCTGTGTGAACCCAGCCTAATGGTTACATTCACATGGGTGAGTGTGAATCTAGGCCCGATATCACGCTTGCCAACATGCATTTTACATGCACAATAGAGGATCGGCAAGTGCTTTCTATTGATTTCAAGCATCACACATCGCCCCCTTTTTGCCATATTTATAATATCTAAATAAAACAGAAATACATATTTGGTATCGCTGCGTCCATAAAAGTCCAATCAGTCAAAGTAACACATTACTGCCGCCGCACAGTCAACTTCATCAGGAAAAAAAACGCCAGAATTGGCGACACAAAATAAAATTAAAAAAAATCTAATATATTTGAAAAATAAAGTAGTACATAAAAAAAAAAAAACTATATGTTTTGTATGGTAGTAATCGTACCGACCCATAGCATAAAGCTATCAGGTCATGTTTGTTGCAGTGTGTGCGCCGTAGAAACAAGACGCAACGAAAGATGGCGGAATGTCATTTTTTTTTCCATTTTAAAAGTTTTTCTGTACATTATATAGTACCATCGAAAAAAAAACTTGTCCCGCAAAAACCAGCCCGCACGCATTTACATCGATGGATAAATAAGAGTTATTCATTTTTTATAAGGTGGGGAGGAAAAACTGAGAATGGGGGGGGGGGGGGGGGGGAGGGGGAGGATGTGTCCTTAAAGGGGTTGTCCCGCGAAAGCAAGTGGGGGTATACACTTCTGTATGGCCATATTAATGCACTTTGCGCTTGCGCAGTCCGGTCTTCTTCTTTTCTGAATGGGGCTGCTCGTGCTGGAGAGCGGCTCCTCGTAGCTCCGCCCCGTCACGTGTGCCGATTCCAGCCAATCAGGAGGCTGGAATCGGCAATGGACCGCACAGAAGCCCTGCGGTCCACCGAGGGTGAAGATCCTGGCGGCCATCTTCACAAGGTAAGTATGAAGACGCCGGACCGCGGGGATTCGGGTAAGTACTATCTGTTTTTTGTTTTTTTTTTATCCCTGCATCGGGTTTGTCTCGCGCCGAACGGGGGGGCTATTGAAAAAAAAAAAAAAACAGTTTCGGCGCGGGACAACCCCTTTAAGGGGTTGATGAAGCTGATAGAAGATGTGGCAGTGGATGTTTGCCATCTGTGCAGAGACTAACCCACGGACTCCTGCGGTTTCTGTATTTCAGGATGCCTGGGTTAAGTTGTCGGTTTTACCAGCACAAGTTTCCAGAAGTTGACGATGTGGTGATGGTCAACGTCCGCTCCATCGCGGAGATGGGGGCCTACGTCAGCCTCTTAGAATATAACAACATAGAGGGCATGATCCTCCTCAGCGAACTCTCCAGGAGGCGTATTCGATCCATCAACAAACTCATCCGCATCGGCAGAAACGAGTGTGTGGTGGTCATAAGGGTGGACAAAGATAAAGGTATGTGCCAGCCATCCACCAGTAACTGCATACAACTGCGTCCGATCCCATACTATCTGTATTTCCAGCACTTAGTGATGACGCGGATACCTGCAGCCCATACACTATGCTAATTGGGTATGGGCTGCAGGTTGGACGGCCTCCATTGACTTCAACAGAGCAGTAAAATATAGCATGCTGCGTTTTTTTCCTCCGCTCGCGGAGTACGCATTCGTATCTGTGAATGTGAGCGAAAAATCAAAGTACATGCCTTTCAATGCGCGCGATTTGCCTCGGACACCGATCGCGGATTCCGCAGTAGGAATCTGGACGTGTGAAGCCGGCCTTACGCAGGAGGCACTCGCTACGTGAGAGCAGTAAAGGCCTTCCCTACAGTGTGAGGACCCTTTTACATGGCGCGATTGTTCGGCACCAATATTTGGACGGAGTGTTCTTTCACCCGATTGTCAGCTTGTTCGTACGCTGATCATTGCTCTTCAGCTCCCTTGAGAAGGTGAGCAGCCGGCTCTGCGGGAACTAACGATCGTAGCAGTGAGCGTTCGCCCCCATACCAGCGGTTCTTGGTCCATGTAAGATAAATGTAAACAAGCGCCAATTAACATAATTGTCAATCTTCCCATTGGGCCCATGTAAAGGACACAAATAAATGATGATTCGGAATTGCTCTCTCAGGTGTTTGTACCAGGACTATATGATACCCAGTGGAACAGATTTACTAATGTTGTCATACACTTAGTGTAAAACTGAATGAGACCGACAGGAACTGCACCAAATTTATCACAGTGCGGAATGCGGTGTGACGAGCCAATTATCGCTTTAACGAGTGAGTGACGTCACCAATAGCTCATCCACTCTCATCATTGGATCGTTCAAACAAGAATCACCCAGTCGGTCACATTCGCTGTATGAGGGACTGAGAGGGACTGAACGAGCTGTCTAAACCGGCCAATTAGTGAACGAGTCAGCAATGACTTTTATTTCTACAGGAAATTAAAAGTGAACAAATGATTTTGTTTGAAATTTTTTTTTAAAATGCCGATCGTTCCGTGTAAAAGCCCCCTTACTGTACAACGTTTTGCGCCGCTCATATGGCTAATTTTATGACTCTTAGTTTTGCCCCTGTTTCTAGACTTTTTAAAACTGTCTCAAAACGCCAGGTTTTTTTTGAACAGTTTGAGCACATTTTGATTGGTAAATCTCCCTCAATGTGTTCTTCCCAGTCCCACGTAGGGGGCGCTGCACGGCTGCCATGTAGCTGGGTTGGGGCAGCGATGCCCCTGCAGGTCTGTGCAGCTTGCTATGTAATAAAGTGTTCACTAACTGTTAGTTAATGGCTGCACGTTTTTGGGGAAAATGCACGGCCTGTAACCGCTTACAGCTAGTGAAGAATGAATTTATTACCAAGCCCCATGGACCTGCATCGTCAGTGGGTCTGTTGGCCGCATAGCTGCCACAATCCAGTCACGTGGCAGCCATGCAGCGACCGCTGCGACGGACCTTACTCTAAAACCTTGTTATACTCTACATTAAAGGGACTCTGACACAAAACTATAACTTATCAACTATCCTAATTATCTGAGAGTCTGACCATCAGGACCACAAAAATGAGAATCTTATCCCCCCACCTTCCTACATGAATAGAGTGGTGGTCACTTTAAGCAAGTCTTTCATTTGGTGAACTTCTATTTGTTGGTTTGTGCTTTCTAGGATACATTGATTTATCCAAGAGAAGAGTTTCTCCAGAGGAAGCGCTAAAATGTGAAGATAAGTTCACAAAGTCCAAAACTGTAAGTAAGATTATGTGAGATTGATGATATTGTGCTGCAGGGATGTTAATGCGGTTGTCATTTCTGACCGGCGCACTGGGCTGATCATTAGGGGTCCAACTGCAAGCATGCCGGCAGTGGATGTATAGTATTATACAGCATGTATTGAAGTCAATGGGCAACCATGTTAAACAGGCTGTACCAAGAGCTGCTCCCTTATAAAAAGGACATATGGTCATAGTGTATCCTTCGCTGACAGCCTCTTAGCACTTTTCTTGGAATTAGTGCAGTATGTCTCCACCGGAAGTATAGGTTGACCGGGCTCAGCTACAGGTAATGCCCAGGTCACGCTCAAACCTCCCGTTTGGCTCACACACACACACACACACACACACACACACACACACACACACACACACACACACACACACACACACACACACACACACATATCTTCACAGATTCCTGAGTTCCGAGCTGAGCTTCTGAGCAAGATCAGCCCCGAGGCTACAGCCAAGCCAACCTCCGAGCGGCCACCACGCCCACCTACGAGTTCCCACCTCCACAACAATTACACGGCCACTCCACGAGCACCAGTGAGCGATGTATTTGTGTGTGGCTGTAGCCTCGGGGCTGATCGCTCGGCAGCTCAGCTCGGAAATCTGTGAAAGTGCGTGCGCGGTAGTTTTGGCAGCGAAGAAAACGTATGCTAACCAGTCGGGAGCAAGGAGGTGGCCGGGGCTGATCGCTCGGCAGCTCAGACATAGCTCGTTTGGCTGTACCCTCTGTGAGGGTGTGTGTGTGGGAGCCAAACGGGAGTTTTGGGCGTGACTTGGGTGTTACCTTTAGCTTAGTCCGGCCAACCCATACGTCCGGTGGAGACATAGTACACTAATACCATTTTCTTCATCATTGAACATTTTAGATATAGATATAATCTACATAAAATGTTGAATAACTTTTTGTAAATACATTTAACGACTTATCTTATACTTATTAAGAACTGCAGTCGGCATAATACTTCAGAGCTGCATTCACAATTTGGTAGGCTTCAGGTTCAGTATATGCTCAGAACTTTCTCCTATGGTTTATGGTCTGGTGTAATTTTTGTATTATGCACTGTATAGTAATCTGCAGCAGGTCTTTGCTACATTTTAACTTGAACTTGACAACACAGCCTTGATAGATTCCTCTAAGTAGCAGAATTGTGAACGCAGCTCTGGAGTCTAATGCAGACTGTAAGTCTGGAATAGTGGAAGATGAATAATGCAGTATATTTAAATGTTACCAAGGCCTTTATTTAGGGAGAGCATTGATACTTCCCCTTACACTTGCCTTGTCCCTGGGTCAAGGTATGATCAGACCAGGTATGCAGATTCTGAATGTAAGCCGGAATGTTTCCATCCAGTCGCAGCAAGCAGGGATCATGAAATTCACAATGGATTTAAACACAAAGTATATTTAAATAGTTGCTTAATCTTTCATTATACCGCAATTTAGCTGAAAGGGTTTTCGTTTAGGCTACAAGGCCTCGTTCACACTGGAATTTGGGCGTGGATTCTGAAACAATTTTAGTATTCTATTGAATGCTATGCAGATCCACACTGTAGTTAACGGCACGGGTTTTGAAATCTGCTTTGTGGCAAAAAAGAACTGGTGTGTTGATTCTTGGCATGAAATCTGTATTGGGCGGCCATGTGCAGATGTGCCCATTGACTGGGGCTAAAGCTGCGCGTGGATCCGACAGTCCGATCCGAGGCCCAGCTTCTCAGTTCTGGGGCTAATTCAACTGTCAGAATCACATTGGATTTTTCTGACCTGTATCTGACTGTGAAAGCCCATGTCAGCATTGAGCAGTGATTATGTCCTGATGCAGATATAGGGAGTATAATGGTGATGGAGTGATCAGCTGGAAGCAGAGGTCCCAGCGGCTGGACATGTACTGGTGACAACTGCTCGGGAGGAAGAGTGCTTAGCAGGGACGTAGCTAAAGGCTCATGAGCCCCACTGTAACCCCTTCCCTCGTAATTACACCAGTGGTGCTTAGTGACCTCTATATTCTGGATGGATGTCGTATGGGCAGCCCAAACGTTTGCTGATTTTGTTTTCCCTAACTCCCCTCTATTTGCAGGTTTACAGCATTTTGCGCCATGTAGCAGAGGTGTTGGAATACACAAAGGATGAACAGCTAGATAGCTTGTTTCAGAGAACAGCATGGGTATTTGATGAAAAATATAAGAGGCCGGGATATGGGGCCTACGATGCCTTCAAGCATGCTGTTTCGTAAGTACAACTTCTGTACAAGTAATAGTTCTAAAGTATTGAATTGTAAGGTGGAGGCTTAAAGGGGTTTTCTAGGTCTTGCTGTTGATGACTTCTCCCCAGGATAGGTAACCAATAGAATGGCAGGGGTCTGTTACCTGTTGAGCAGGCCAGTGCACTCGTCCACTAAGCTGATTTTTGCAGGAAGCAAACACTTTCGTTCCCACTGCAGTGGCCAAGCTTGGTATTGCAGGCCAACTGTCCATTTCAGTGGAAACTTTGCCTGTAATACCAAGCCTGGGCACTGCAGTGGGAACAGAGCTGTCTGCTTCCTTCAGCTTGGTGTATAACCTCACTGGCAAGCGAACAGATGATTGGTGGGGATCCGAAGTGATGGACTCCCACCGATGAACTATTACTGACGTATCCTCAGGATAGGCCATTAGTAGTAAACTCCCAGAAAACCCTATTAAAGTGTGGTCATTATTTATCAGCATTTTACAGATTTCATACAATGTTGAGTAGCTATACCAGTTTATACGTTATCGGACACTGATTCTGATATTATGTACTTGCCCTTTTCTATAGAGTCCCATCAAGAGTTGAATTATCAGTTCTTATGATTGTGTCGGAATCTGATGGCACTTTCCTAACACATGCCACTCCTGACCCCAGTGGCACAGATCTACCTTCCTTACATAGTAGTGCACTCCTGACCCCAGTGGCACAGATCTGCCTTCCTTACATGGTAGTGCATGCAGTGGCCATCCGTTTTTCAGTGAAGCTAACATTGTGATTTTCCTGTTCTGACCACGTGATTGAGGACCAGTGTTACAGGGTATTCATTATAACCTAGGCGTGTTTTTAGGAGAACCGTACTCTGTGGAATCCCATTTGTCCATGCAGATGTTGCTTTGAAGGTCCAGTTTCAGTAAAGCAGCGGTGAGCGATGGGGATGACTGTGCCTGCTGCATTGCATTTTAGGAAATAAAGAAATTGCAGTAGGCACTGAACGGTGATCGAGTATACAAAAACAGTACAAACCTGCAGGAGGTGCATTCAGGATGTGGAAGGCACCAAGTGCTCTGCTGGAGAAGTCCAGAGAATGACCTGGAGTTTCTCTAAAAGATTATTCATAAAAGAAGGCGTTTTGGGTTTTTTGTGGGGAATTCTCACCGGGCACATAAATGTATCGGGATTAAAGTGGTGAGTGTTCAAAACACGGGCTTGTAGATTAGGGAGAGTATGCATACAAAGATCAGGACATGGATGTATATTGAAAAGCCATGAGATGCTCTCTAAGGAGAAGTTCACACACAGAGGAATTGTGGAATTTGCATGCCGAAACTCTGCAACAAAGTGTGGTACAATGTAACGAATGGGGCTTTAACAAAAATCCACACCGTGGCCATCTTTCCCTGTGAGTCAGTGGGGTTTGTTAAGGCCCCATTCGTTTATATTGTACCATAACTTATTGCATATTTGGCACGCATCTCACAGCTTTTCAAGGGGTGTCCATTTATGTCCTGATCTTTCTGTCTTTACTCTTTTTAATCTATCATGGCAGTGTCCATCGTTTAATACAGATACACCTTTTATCGCCTGATGAAGGTTTCAGGTTGGAATCAAAATGCGTTGTCTTCTATATAAGGCTTAAGAGATACTCCGCTTACTGCTGACCATTCTCTAAACCTCTCCAGCCGCACCGTTCCAACAGGGAATTTTGTTTCTTCTACGTCTTGACTGAACATCCAGTATCGGCATCGGATCTCTGAATTGGTGTAGCAGCAGATAGGCATCCAGAATTTATCATCAAATTCTTACACCAGCGTTGTGCGACTTAATTGTTTTTCTGTAGTTTAGGTTCCCCTATGCCCAAAGCTATAAAAAAAACAGTCTACTCACCATGGCGTCAGACCACCGTTTCGTCATCTGACAGGTGACGTCACTGAATCTTCTGGCCTAGTGACGTCCAGTAATGTAGGAACACCCGGCATGTTTACGAGATATCACTGATGACATCCCTGTTGGGCCTCCTATTGGCTGCAGGGGTAATATGGGTAAAGCACATCACCACTGCAACCAAAGTAAACAGAGGACTGGATCAGTGTTGGGGAATTGTAATATTCCCCAAACCCCTTTAAGTACAACTGTGACAGGTTACAGTTCCTATGCATGATTTTTTTCCCCATATCCCACCTCTGACAATATCACTCTAGGGGGTGCTGTTTTTTTTTTTTTCCTTTCAGTCCGCTCTAATGCATTTGCACTCAACCAGCAGGGGGCTCTTTGGAGGTTCTTCCGGTGCAGCTAGTGTAACTCTGCCCAACAGTAATAAGCCTGTTGGGGTACACACATATGTAAATAACAGCGCCGGTTTCTACCAGACACACTAAATTGGACATGTTTTGTGTGTCCTTTAGGGACCCTTCAGTTCTGGATGGATTGGATTTAACAGAAGAGGAGAGGCGAGTTCTCATTGACAATATTAACAGGCGTCTTACTCCACAAGCTGTGAAGATCAGAGCAGGTAATGTCTACTGTCGGCTTGTTAGTCATTCTGTTTCCATCCATTGTCCATAAAGAGCAGTTCCCTTTCCTAATGTAGACCCTCGGGCCATTGGCTATAATTACTGGGGCAGCTTCTACCATCTGAATGTATGTAATACATAGTCGTGCAGGGTCCTGTGTTTCTCTTCTTGGGCTGAGTGAACCCCTCTGTGATGTCCGTGTGCTCTAATTGGTAACATATGACTGGTGATGTCTTAATAGGGGCATACTTATACTCAGGATAGGTGATCAGTAGGGCTTGTTATATTCGCATTCTATTGTTCAACTCCCGTCCAGCAGCCAAACAAATTCAAAACCCAAAGCGCCGAACACATCACTGGCTGAATCTGAATGGCACCCAATGAAACCCACTGCCTATAATGGGCTCCATCTGGCTGCCGTTATGTATGCCGACTATTTTTGGATGTAATAACACTGCTTGCTATGCTAGTTCATCCAGAACTTTAGAAAATATCTGCGACCGGGTACGAACCGAACCTCCACAGACCTGAATGAGCCAGCAGATGTAGAATGTTATTTCCTAATGTCTGACTATACTGGTATTGGGCTCATCGTCTCCTTCTTTTTGTGTCTTGTCAGATATTGAGGTTGCGTGCTACGGCTATGAAGGGATTGATGCTGTAAAGGATGCCCTAAGAGCAGGACTTAAGTGTTCAACAGAAAATATGCCAATAAAAGTAAGGAACGTTTATGTAAAGACCATATAGCAATATGAAATATGTCACTGCTGCACTTCGTGCCTGTTTTATCCCTCTTAATGTACAAAGTCAAAGCTGCCAGCTGACTTCCTCCACTTCAAATTCATGCTTAAAATGTATAACCTAGCCCTTCACCATGCCAAACAAGTCTATTTCACCTCCCTTGTCTCCTCACTATCCCACAACCCCAAACAACTCTTTGAGACCTTTCACTCCCTCCTCAGCCCCAAGGAACAGGCCCCTGCGACAGACCTGACTGCTGGAGAACTAGCTGCCTATTTCAAAGAAAAAATCGACCACATTCGAAAAGAAATCTCTGAAAGCTGCATGGTTAGCCCTGATCCCAGCTCCATCAGCACTGCACCCAGCACCTACTCACTATCTACGCTAGAACCAACGACAGAGGAAGAAGTCTCCAGGCTCCTTTCCACTGCCCGCCCTACCACCTGCGCCAGCGACCCTCTCCCCTCTCACCTCCTCCGCTCCCTTTCCCCAGCTCTCATTACTCACCTTACCACAATCTGCAACCTCTCCCTAACCTCTGGCACTTTTCCCTCCTCATTCAAACACTCCATTATATCCCCTCTGCTTAAAAAACCAACTCTGGACCCGACTAATGCTGCTAACTACCGACCCGTCTCAAACCTCCCCTTTATCTCCAAATTACTGGAACGCCTGGTCTACTCTCGGCTTACTCGCTTTCTCTCTGACAACTCACTCCTCGACCCCCTCCAGTCTGGTTTCCGCTCTCTACACTCGACCGAAACTGCCCTTACAAAAGTAACAAATGACCTGATGACTGCAAAGTCGAGAGGTGATTACTCTCTACTAATCCTCCTTGACCTGTCTGCTGCATTTGACACTGTTGACCATGATCTCCTTCTCACTATGCTCCGCTCTATTGGTCTAAAGGACACTGCTCTCTCCTGGTTCTCCTCCTACCTCTCTGACCGCTCTTTCAGTGTTTCCTTTGCTGGTTCTATCTCTGCTCCACTTCCTCTCGCTGTCGGGGTACCCCAGGGCTCGGTCCTTGGTCCCCTTCTTTTCTCTATCTATACTGCCCCAATTGGACAAACAATCCACAGATTCGGCCTCCAATACCATCTCTATGCTGACGACACCCAACTATACACCTCCTCTCGTGAGATCTCTGGACCATTCCTCCAAAATATCACCGACTGTCTGTCCGCTGTCTCTAACACTATGTCCTCCCTTTTTCTCAAACTAAACCTCTCTAAAACTGACCTCCTTGTCTTTCCACCTTCTAACCGACCTCCCCTCAACATCTCCATTCCAGTGTCTGGCACCATCATAACCCCCCGACGGCATGCCCGATGCCTTGGGGTCACACTGGACTCTGACCTCTCCTTTACCCCCCATATCCAATCTCTGGCCCAAACATGCCACATGCACCTCAGAAATATTGCTAAAATACGTCCGTTCCTAACCACGGACACGCTAAAGACGCTCGTGGTTGCGCTCATCCACTCCCGGCTTGACTACTGCAACTCGCTACTCATTGGCCTCCCCCGCACTAGACTCGCTCCGCTCCAATCCATACTAAATGCAGCAGCTAGGCCCATTTCTCTATCCAGTCGTTACTCAGACGCCTCTGCATTATGCCAGTCGCTGCATTGGCTGCCCATCCACTGCAGAACTAAATTTAAACTCCTCTGCCTCACTCACAAAGCTCTGCATGGCGCTGCACCAGCATACATCACCTCCCTCCTGTCAGTACACCACCCAGCCCGCTCACTCCAATCGGCTAACACACTCAGACTAAACACCGCTGTAGTACGAACCTCTCATGCTCGCCTACAGGACTTCACCAGAGCAGCACCCATCCTCTGGAACGCTCTACCCCAAGGCATCCGGACAATTCCCGATGCACGAAATTTCAGACGTGCCTTAAAAACGCACCTCTTCAGGGAAGCATACCAAATCTCCTGACCTAGTCCCCTGCCCCTCCCTATGGTGCCCCACCCAGTTTGCCTTCTGATAAATGATCTGTACATGAAATCCCCTATTGCCTGTGTTCCCCACCCCCTGCACCTCCTGTACCACCCCCAACCATTTGTGTCTAACCCAATGTACCTTATATTGTAATTGTTGTATTGTTTTGCATTTATCCATGCCTGAAAGCGCTGCGGAATAAGTTGGCGCTATACAAATAAAGATTATTATTATTATTATTATTACAAAGCTCCGTTCCAATCTGCAATGCTGGATCCATTGTACGACTGGATACCAACAGCACTCTACAAACCCCACTGACTTATAATGAGGTGCATCAAGTTCCTTCATAACAGAATCTGTGATGGAGGCTCCTGGCGAGGTCCTTCAACATAGTTGGAAACATTTAGGCCTCGTTCTGAACATGAACACTTTGTGCCTGGTTGCAACTCTGACTGCAGAGCCGATTTTGCTGTTAAACTGGTGCTGTCCACGTCTCGCTGAATCTGCAACAGAGTTTGCATGTGTTGTACTACTTCATGTCTATGGAAGTTACCGAAACTGTGTAGCACGTCAAGCTTGGCTGTTCATTATCCCAGCCACCTCTCCAATTGGCCTTCCATTCTCAGGATAGATTCAAGTCTCCATACTTACACTTATCAGACGTTTGACATCACATGTGGTTATGTCATAAATGTCAAAGATGGGAATACCCCTTTAAGGGCATTTGGATATACGACTTGTATCTGAAGCATGCCATACAGTTGAACAGATGATCTTTGCTCCATTCTGCCTCTACATTACCCCTGCAAGCAGCCAAGAGAATCCTTTTTAATATTGGTACCCTTGTGACCACTGAACCAGCTGAATTACTGCTAATGGTGCTGTTATGTGATCTCTGCAGATTAATCTGATTGCACCGCCTCGGTATGTAATGACAACTACCACCCTGGAGAGGACAGAAGGGTTATCTGTGCTGAACCAAGCCATGTCCGTCATCAAAGAGAGGATCGAGGAGAAAAGAGGTGTCTTCAATGTCCAAATGGAGGTGAGGTATTACTGGTATATGAAGTCAGACTTTTGCCGTTAGATCAGTGTTTCCCAACTCCAGTCCTCAGGGACCCTCACAGGCGGTTTTCAGGATATCCTATGGTAAGAACACCTGTGGTAATGCCTGAGGCACCAACGATAATGACATCACCTGTTCAACACTGAGGAAATCCTGAAAACATGACCTGTTGGTGGTCCCTGAGGACCGGAGTTGGGGAACACTACATTGGATCACAGCTCCTTCATGATTTATGTAACGTCCATATTGCTTCACAGTTTCTGTAAGGCGCGTGTGCTGCCAGCTGTGCACATATGTAATACCTCATGTACGCAGTCTATAGAGCTGTAATAAGGCACCCGTAGAGGTCTGCTGTACCTTTACATTTCCTCTTGATGCCTTTCGTTTCATTGGGAAGTTCTATCCATTGAGTTGTGACCATAAACCTTGTGGCATGCTCTGTACCCAGATCACCTGACGGGGCGTTGTATGGCACCACACACTCTTTAGTTTGTAGCATTTAGGCTGCTTTTACACCTGCATTGGGGTCAGTTCAGGGTTTCCGTCTCTATGCTCTGTTTTTGGAGGAGAGAAGCTGAAATAAAATGGAAAAACACGGATCTGTTTCTTTACCCGTCGATTTCAATGGGGTTTAAAAAAAAATGGAACGCAAACAAAGGCTTCGGCTTGCTTCAGTTCCCTCAGCTTTGGCTTTTGTTTGTTTGTTTATTTGCATAAAAATAGTGCAGTCATCAGCATTATATTTCAGTCCAAAAAAACTCCTAACAAAATGAAGCCTTTCCATTGTGTTTTGTTTTTTGAAATCAATGGAGAAAAAAAAACGGATTCGTTTTTTTTTTACCGCTTTCAGTTTCTGTCCTCCAAAAGCGCAGCAGAAGGACTTATTCAGATGACCGTATACCGGCTGCGTTTTCACACTGAGCTGATATACGGTGTCCTTGTCTGCAGGGGGAGGATGGAAGAGCCAGGAGCAGGAACTGAGCTCCCTCCCCCTCTCCACCCCTTGCCACTATTTGCAATGGGAGGGGCAGGACGGAGGTGGAGCTAAGTGCCATCAATTAGCTCTGCCCACCGCCCTGACCCCTCCAATTGCAAATAGTGGCAAGTGGTGAGAGGGGGCGGTAGCCCCCCCCCCCCCGCCCTTCCTGCAGATGAGGACACCGTGTATCGGCTCGGCGTGAAAACCCAGCCGATATACGGTCGTCTGAATAAGCCTGAAGGATGAAAACTCTGAACTGATCCTAATGCAGGTGTGAAATCATCCTCAGGCTCTCTGCTGTATGTATGTTAGGATGTGTTTCACTGATTAGAAACGGAGACATTGAGAGTTGAGGCATTTTTAAAGTTTCTAAAACATTCTTTAATCAAGAATTAAGTGACCTAAAACGAGTAAATCTCAATTTACACCGCCCCTCGCTACCTGCTACCCATCATATTCTATCCTTATAGGAACCTCAGCTTTCAGGTTTGGTATTTACACGTTGATAAATGGGGTGTAATCTCACTGTGTCGCTTCCTGTTTAGCCCAAGGTGGTTACAGACACAGACGAAACAGAACTCGCCAGGCAACTTGAGCGACTGGAGAAAGAAAACGCAGAGGTGGATGGAGATGATGATGCAGATGAAATGGAAGCAAAAGCCGAAGATTAACCTTCAAATAAAAACACCAGAAACATAATTGGAAGAATTGGCTATAAAATCTGGCTGTAATATCTGTATATTGTCCCCAAATATAACATTTTTATTCAGTCGCTCCTCTTCTAACTCTTAATTCCAGTCTGTGCGCAAAAGACATATCTATTAAACATGTAGATTCATGTCACGGTTTTCTATTCTAAGACCTACCAGGACTTGTTATGGCCTAATAGAGCCTTTCAGAGGCTTCGGGGCTGTTTTTATATATCCTCAATTCAAGTTTCTTCAGGACACATCTCTTGGTTTTTCAGACGTAGTGCACTACTATAGAGGCACAAGTAAGATCTGATCTTGGGTCTCATCATGGATTACCGGTATGTATTGTATCTGTGAGGATCTGGGCTGAGGGATTGGGTCCCTTTTATTTTCAATAGGCATGTGAGTTAAAGGGTTTTTCAGTTTTGACACTCCAGAAATACAGAGGTAATAAGTCATTGATGGGGACTGGTCCCTGTGGTCAGTCAATTTCACCAGAGGGGTAGACATTCATGTGCAATTCTTTCCTAGTGAAATCAAAGTGCATTATAAGCACACATTCAATGTGACACTTACGAAATGTATCATTGAAATATAGATGTTAAATTTGGGAAAACCTATTCAGTTTTGGCTAAGAGCGTGTGCACACAGCCTTATTATGGATCCGTACTTAAAAGGGGTATTCAAGGTTTGTTTTTTGTTTTTTTGACAGGTCATCAATGGCTGATGGGCAGGAAGCCACCTATCAATACCGCTGTCACTGTGGCCAGTGCAAAAAGCACTAACCATAGCGCAGTGGCCTGGCTTGGTATTGCAGGTGAAGTGCCCTTTGATATTAATGGCTTCCTGACCTGGGTAACAGGTGGTGCTGGATTCTTGATCTATTTTTTTTTTATTAGCGATTTGCACACGACTGTCAGTTCATTCAAATACGTTGATTTGATGCCAAAAACAAAATAAAGTCCGATATTTCCTCCTCTGTCCATATGGTATTTTAAATGCACAAACTTGAGATTGATTATATATTGACATGCCAAAAGTCGTGACAGAACTAATATTACATAGGGCCAACTGTAGTCCAGCAAAGTGCAGCAACTTGACGTGGCACAAGTAGACAGAAACGGTCTGGAGGGATGTCGATCCATGCTGTCTAGATAGCCACCCACAGCTCTGAAATTTGTAGTTTCAGGATCTTGAATGCAAGTGGACCTTGTTAGGAAAATCATCAGAGATATCAAGCGCGTTTCATTGTCTGGTCCGAATTATATGAGAAGTTGTGTACACAAACTACTGACACAGCCAGTATCATCTGACAATGATGCTCTTGAGTTTATTGCAAGGCAGACAATGTATATATACATTCACTTACATAAGCAAGAGTTAAAGGTGATCACGAAATAATCATTGGAGTCATTACAAGCTAAGCCAATTGTGTAACATATGTTAATGCCTTGAGGTGTATTACTACTAAAGGCCCTTTTAGACAGCGATTTTCGCTCTAAGCCATCTTTTCTTTCAAAATATGTTTATTGATTTTTCTTATACAAATTATAAACCGTACATATAGTCGTATAAACAATGGATAGAACTCGCAAGTCGGATTAACGGGCCAGTAGTCTGTCTCACTTCAAGTCTTATGGCATTTCGCAATAGAGTACCAATCAATGGGGAGGTTCTGGTGGATGTTAGGTATATAGTATTGGCACTTCTCATCCTAGGGTGAGAACCTTAAATGTTAAACATTTGCCCTGCTACATTCGAGGGGGCTCGATATATTGGTACAAATTCGCGTAGCGAGACGAGCCATCCTAATCAATTGCGAGCGATGCGGCCCACGGGCCCCCCCACTCTCCTTGTGGTCTTGTAGCGACCCTGTTTATGTTCGCCTATGCGATCTCACCGAGAGTCCGAGGGTTTAACTCTGTACCCCGTCGGTCGTAGAGATAAGTTATGGGTCGCTTTCATATATATGTGAGGGGGCCCGCCCGCCGCACACAACGCATATCAGTAACGACATACAAAAATAGCTATAAGGAAGAACAAAAGAGATAGAAGAGGGGGTGAGGGATGTTAGGGAGGGGGAGGGGGGGGTGCTTGATATTAGCCTCCGTCCCGGTCCTGCGCCCATTATTTTGGGTCTTGAAATTTGTTATAGGACCCCCACACCAATCCGAGGGGGGGGGGGGGCTCACCGTAAGCTCCTATATCGAGCCATCGGTAAGCCACCTGTCGAAGGCATCAGAGCTTTTGTAATCTAGCCACACTGTCCAGGTGCTAGAGAAATTGTCTGCTTCCCGGTCTCCCTCCGTATCTGTACTCCTGAGCTCCTCCATGTACCTGATGTGTTCTAGTGCCTCGGTCCACATGGCCCTAGTCAGCTCGCCCCTCCGCTTCCAGTGCAGTGGGATAATGTGACGCATGGCCATTATGAAGTGTCTTAAGAGCCCTTTTTTTATACGGGAGATGGAGCCCGGAAACATAGACAAGAGGGCCACCTCTGGGGTAAGGGCCAGGGGTGTCCTACATACCGCTTCATACAGTCTGGCAACATCCTTCCATAGTGGAGCAATTAGTGGACAGTTCCACCAGATATGGTACATGTCTCCCATCCCCGAGCCGCACCTCCAGCACTCACCAGGAAATGATGGGAAGATTCTATGTATCCTATCAGGGGTCTTGTACCATTGCGTCAATATTTTATAACTTAGTTCCTGTGCCTTGCTCGAGATGGACATTTTATGTGTAAGGGTATAAGACTTAGTCCATAACTCTTCAGGGAAGCCTCTTCCGAGCGCCTCCTCCCATCTCAACTCCCAACTCGGCCGCGTCTCCCCTTTCTCGGAATCGATCAACAACCCGTACAGCAGAGAGACCACATGAGGGGGGGGCTTTGAGGCTACACATAATCTCTCAAAGGGTGTTAGCTCCTTGTTTAGTAGGTCAGGGGCCTTCAGTGATCTGATGTAGTCCCTCACTTGAAGATATTGCAGCCACGCACCAGGTTTAGTTTCCTGGCCAGCCGCGAGATCCGTCAAGTCGCGCATCCCCCGAGAGTCCAGGACGTTGCGAGCCCGGGGTCCGGGTAAGTCAGGTATGAATAGCAGCGTCCCCGTAGATACTGTGGCTCGGATCTGAGGGTTTCCTGTTAAAGGCGTCAAGGGGCCCGGACAGGTGAGTATCTCTCTGTTCCCTTTTAGGCGCTTCCACGCCCTCAGCAGATTCAGAGCTAGGGGCGAGGCCCCGGCCCCCCTCCAGTCCACCACTCCTGGGACCCAGAAAGCGCCCCCCAAATTGAACCTGTTCTGACCTATTTCCAGGGGAACCCACGCCTTCTCGTCCGCGCAATGCAGGATATCCAGAACACATCTACCTATTGAAGCTTTATGATAGAGCTCGAGGTTCGGCAAGCCCGCTCCCCCCGAACTTTTCGATCTAGTTAAGATTTTGTAACTTACTCTGGGAGAGCGGTCTCTCCAGACGAACCTGACCACAGCCCTCCGTAGCTGAGTGAAGAATCGTCTGGGGAGATCGTGTGGGACAGTCTGGAAAACATATAGAATTCTAGGTAGGATGTTCATCTTCAGGACGTTGATTCGTCCGAACCATGAAAAGTTAATTTTTGACCAACCCTCCATTTCTGCCTCAAACACTGATAACAGCGGTCTATAGTTCAACTCAAATGAGTCCGCCATGTCTGGGGAGATTTGTATTCCCAGGTATTTAAGGGACTTCTCCCTCCAGACAAGGGGAAAAGACTCCTTCAGGTCATTGGCTTCCTCCTCTGGGATTGAGATATTAAGGACCTCTGATTTTTGGGTATTCATTTTAAAATTGCTAATCTTCCCGTACCTAGACATTTCTGCTATGATCCCCGGGATGGCTATGCGTGGGTTCGTGATATAGATCAAAAGGTCGTCTGCAAAGATCGATAGCTTATGGGCGTGTCCGTGATCATTCACCCCCTGTATGTCTGGGTTCTTTCTTAGGGCCACTGCCAGGGGCTCCATTGCCAAGATGTAGAGTAGCGGGGAAAGCGGGCAGCCCTGTCTTGTGCCGTTTCGGATTTCGAGAGGGGCAGATAGGAGTCCGTTGACTCTAATCCGCGCAGACGGGGAGCTATACAGGGCCATTATCCAGGAGAGGATCCTCGGGCCCAGACCCACCTCCCTCAACACCTCCTCCAAGAACCCCCAGCTTACTCTATCGAAGGCCTTCTCCGCATCGACGGCCAGTAGGCAGAGGGGAGAGTGGGCACCCCGAGCTTTGTTGATCAGAGACACGGTTTTAATTGTATTGTCTCGGGCCTCTCTTCCCGGAACGAATCCGACTTGATCTGAATGGATCAGGCGGGGGATAAGGGGGTTCAGTCTAGTTGCCAAGATCTTAGAGAAGATTTTTAGGTCACTGTTGATGAGGGAGATGGGTCTGTAGCTGCCACATGCAAGGGGATCCCTCCCTGGCTTCAGTATGACTACTACATGGGCCTGTAGAGCTTGGGGTGGGAAGGGGCATCCCCGGGACACCGCGTTAAATGCTTCTAATAATATTTCTGAGAGTTGTCCCCCCAGTTTCTTGTAGAACCTCGGGGTGAACCCGTCCGGTCCAGGACTTTTCCCCAGCTTCAGGTCTTTCAGGACCTGTGTGAGCTCTGGGATTGTGATGTCCCCCTCTAGGGCGTCCGCCTCCTCCGACGCTATGGTGTTGACGACATTTTGATGTAAATATTGTGTAATTTCATCTTTCAATTTGTTTATGTGCCGCGTATCTGGTTGTGGGATATTATAAAGTTTGGAGTAATATGATCTGAATGCCTCCAGTATACCCTCCGGGGCGTGAGTGACCTTTCCCCCTGGCATGTTGATAGAGAGTATGTTTGTCTGGGCGATCCGGGGATGTAGTGCCCTCGCCAGCCACTTCCCACTCTTGTTTCCGTATTCGTAACACCCCGCGCGGAAACGGTCTCTCATGTGGAGTGTATTTTGATCAAGTATTGAGAGGATCTCATGTCTGATTTTGGTGATTTCTATCTGTAGGGCTTCTGATTTCTTTCTTTTATTATCTGCTTCTCGCGTCTCCAAGAGTCGCAGTAGTTGGGATAGCTTATGGGCCCTTTCTTTCTTGAGTCTAGAACCATGCGCTATAAACACCCCCCTCATTACACACTTGAGCGCTTCCCATTTGACTGGAGCGGGGGTGGGGTCTGATTTATGGGCTTCAAGGAAGACGCTGATAGTCTCCGTCAGGTCCGCCATACATGTTGGGTCTCTGAGGAGGTTATCGTTTAGCTTCCAGTTGAATCCGTTGGGTTTCTGGGTCCTTGGTCTGATCTCCCCAAGAACCGGGGCATGGTCTGACCATAGGAAGTTGCCCAGCGAGCATTTGGGGGGCCCATCTAATAATTTGTGTGAAACAAAAATATAGTCGATTCTGCTGTACGAGTTGTGGACCTGCGAATGAAAGGTGTAGTCCTTGGTAGAGGGGTGCAGGGCTCTCCAAAGATCTACAAGGTGGAGACTCACCAGCATCCTCCTGAGCTTGTTCACGGCCGAGCGGGAGATCGAGGAGCGTCCGGAAGAGGTGTCTAGCCGCGGGTCCAA
The DNA here is from genome assembly GCF_035609145.1 of Eleutherodactylus coqui. NCBI lineage: Eukaryota > Metazoa > Chordata > Amphibia > Anura > Eleutherodactylidae > Eleutherodactylus > Eleutherodactylus coqui. The sequence continues at coordinate 214,785,916 of NC_089842.1, read as the reverse complement.
GGCCAGGTTAAAGTCGCCACCGGCAATTATGGTTGAATTTTCTGCAAATTCAGCCAGTTTTCGGAGCGCCCCCATGCCGAAGGAAATCTGTTCCCGGTTGGGGAAATAAAAGTTAGCCAGGGTGTATATGCCATCAAACATTTTGATTTTTAAGAATAAGTATCTGCCCATCAAGTCTCTCTCTACTGCCATGACCTGTGGTTTGAATGATCGGTGAAAGGCAATGGAGACCCCGGCCACTTTGCGTTCAGGATGGGAAGCATGGTACCAGAACGGATAGTAGCGATTGTGGCAACTAGGAATATTCGTTGTTTTGAAGTGGGTCTCTTGGAAGAAAGGTACCATGACTCTCTTCTTGTGGAAGCCGTAAAGAATTTGGTTTCTTTTCCCAGGGCTGTTGAGGCCTCTGGCATTATATGTACTCACAGTTATCGACGCCATTGTATTCGTCTAGTAGGGAGCCTTGGCTGCAAGGGAGAACCCCACGGTGATTTTGGGTCATAGGACCGAGACGGCAAGCCAGCAGGAGGAGACCGAGGAGCAGGAATAGAGGTGGGAGGAGAGGGGGGAAAGAGAGAAAAGAAAAGAAAAAGGGGGATAAAAAACAGCATAGTTATAAAATAACATTTGTAATAACTTGAGGGAAAATTTAGGGAAATGTATTCCAACTTCCCATTTCTGTATGTTTGGAGCGGGGACCCAGGCCTAGGCCTACCCGCCCCAGGAAAATCGTGGGAAAGCAACTTGTACAAAAAAGGGGGGGTACGTTGCTAGAGAGAAAAACAAAGAGGCAATCAAAGTCCTGACACAACGGTCAAAAAATGCAACTAGTAGTGTTGCTGGCCTGGTTTGGGGGGGAGTCGGGACCAAGACAGTTGGCTTCAGCTACCCCCAAACCCCGGCACCTTGAATTGGACCCCTGAGGGGTGTGTCGATGGAGACATCAAGTCTCTTGAACATCCAAATCCGGCTTGTAGAACGGGGAGAGCGTCTTCCCCGGGGCATTCCCGTTGAAAAGGTGTTTCTTGTGATAAGTGAAACGGCCTTTGGGGATCAGTGTCTTCCTGACGGGCCTGCTGCCCGCCATTCTTCTCTCGGAGGCTGCGGCGGTGGAGTGGCGACTTTTGGCCATTCCGGGATCGGGATCATGGGAAGTTCAAGTTTGGCCAAGAACTTCGGGAGGTCGCTGAGGCCTCTGAAAATTGCTGTGTTCCCATCCTTGCCTGCCTGTAGCTGGAAAGGGTACCCCCAACGGTAGGGGATATTCTTCTCCTTTAATGCCATGAGGATGGGTCTAAGGGCTTTACGAAGTTGAAGAGTCCTTCTGGAAAGGTCCGGAAGGGTCTGTAAGGGCTTGCCCTTATACGTGATGGGACCTCTTTCCCTGATTCTTCTCAGCAGCTCCTCTTTTTCCTTGAAGAAATGGATCCTGCACACCACATCACGTGGACGCGCGGGATCCGGGTTTTTGGGACCCAGGGCTCTATGGATTCGGTCTATTTCTATCAAGTTGTCTGCGGGTCTTTTAAGGATGTCTCCGAAGGACTTTTGGGCCCATTTTTCTAGGTGTGCTGGTTCCACTTCCTCACTTAGACCTCTTATTCGGATATTATTTCTCCTGTTGCGGTTTTCGATGTCGTCTAATTGCGTCAGGATGTTAGAGATCTGTATGGAGTGATCCAGCAGAATGTCGTGGTGTTCAGTTATCTGGGTTTGGATCTGAGCCTGTGTTTCTTCGTGCTCGGAGACTCTATGGCCTATCTGTTTGATTTCTACTTGTATAGCCTCAATGGCTTGCATTTGGGTGCTCGTAGCTTTGGATAACAGTGCATCGATTTTGAGCTTTGTTGGTATGCTTTTAAGGTGCGCTTTCCAATCCCACGCATCCTCCTCAGTATCTGCGTCTGCTTGTGCGTTTTTCCCAGGCTGTGTTTTGCTCTTTATGCCTTGTGCATTGGTTGCTTTGCAGGTTATTGATGCGTAGGAGGAGCCCCCCTGGTTGTTAATGGCTTTCCCGAGGGCGGACCCATCTGAAGGGCAGTATGGGGGGTCATTCTCTATGATGTCCTCTGTGTAGGGGGACTGACTTGCGCCTGCAGCCTCATATTCTGGCTGATTTTGTGAGCCGTGGTTCTCCCCCTCCCCCCCTTCTTGGAGGCTTTGAGGTTCTCTCTCCCTTCCCCTGTTGCCTAGCTTTGACCTGCGGGATTCTGCTCGGGGAGAGGGTGGGGGGATCTGTCTGGGCTGCCCCCCCCAGTGTTACTTGCCGTTTTGGAGACTTCATGTTGTGCCTCCATTGTGACTTGGTCCCCGGCCCTGGCCTCTGCACTCCCGCTGGGCGCGGTGGGCGGGGCTTGCCGCTGGTGTCCCTCCTGGAGATATGGCTGCCTCCTTGACTTTGGAGGGGTTGCCTGCTGTTCTGTGGGCTCTGGGAGCCGGTGTCCGGGGCTCCGGTGAGCCGAATTTGTTAGGGGAGCCGCTGCCGCTGCATCGCGCTCCGGAGGGGGCGGGGCTTCCGCCCGAGAGGAAAGCCGCGGCGCCATCTTGGGATCTGTCGGGGCCGACTGTTTCCTAGGAGTTCGCCCGAGGTAGGCGTCTAGGGGGCCCGAATCTTCCGCCTCTGACGCTCTTCTGTCTCCTGCCTTCTTGTTTCGCCCCATCCTTGCTTTTGGGTGCCGGTGGATGTCTTTATTCGCTGTAGATACCGGGGTCTAGCGGGAGCCTGCAAGAAACGCGACCTACAGCCTCATGCCTCAGGCCACGCCCCCCTCTAAGCCGTCTTTTGAGCGATAATTGTTCTGTTGTCGCTGATCTTTCAGCATGCTGAAAGATCAGCGATTAGGAATTCTATTATTCTATACTATTGTTTCAGCTGTATCCTGCTCCCTGATGACAGGGGGGGTGTGAAGAACACAGCTGTCCAACGGTGTTCTCCATACCCTAGTTGGAGTGCTCGGCTGTATAACATATACTGAATATATACATGCATGTTTGCCTAGGCTGAAGTAAGAAACCTATACACACTATATAGTAATGTAGGTATTCTAACAACCTCTCCATCCAATCCCATAAATGCTTAATGTCAGGTGAACAATGCAGGCCACACCATTCCTAGGAACTCTCCAGAATGCTCTTCAAAGCAATTCTGGACAAATGGAGCCCAATGGCATGGTGCATTATTCTGCTAGAATGCCCCATTGTTATAGGGGTACATGAAGTCAAAGAAGAGCTGCAAATTGTCACCGTGAAACTTGGTGGGTGCTGGTCAATAGCATGTTTAGGCGGATCAGTAGGCGCAAGCCATGAGAACATACTCCGCATCAGTATAGAACCACCACTAGTGCCTGTACAGTGCTTTGTTGACAACTGGGGTCCTTGGGCTCTGCACCAGACAGGAACACTACCCCCAGCCTGAAACAATTGGTACATGACTCATTGGACCACACCAAGTGCTGCCAGTCATCCTAGGATCTAGTTAGCCATTTCATGAGCCCAGGGAAGGCGATGTATCCGGTGTCATGGAATTAACGGAGTCACTGCTGGGTTTTCTTCTTTGTGAAAAATCGTGCTGCTTTCAGACTCGCAGAAAGGAAGAAGTTTGGTAAGTATATTTGAACTTTTACTATTGTCCTCAGGGAGCCAATGATGGGAAAAGCAAAGCAATGCAAACAAAACAGAAGTGAATTAGAACTAGCTTTCAGAATCTTTGCAAAGACCATCCCTCCATCTGTAGATGTATCCAGCCAGCAGTGTCTTACACATTGACAAGGTGGCTGTCCGGCACAACCTGCTTTATCTTTGCCCATGAAGTTGCCAGATCTGCCGCAACATGCACAGTGCTTGGGATTGGAGTTCAGTTCTGACCAAGGGTTACATGTAGAGATGAGCGAACGTACTCGTTTCGAGTAATTACTCGATCGAGCACCGCGATTTTCGAGTACTTCAGTACTCGGGTGAAAAGATCCGGGGGCGGGGGGGAGGTGTGGCAGCGTGGGGGGTAACAGGGGGGAGCCCTCTCCCCCCTGCAACCCCCCACTCACCCACAGCGCCCCCCCGAATTTTTTCGGCGTGGCAGAGTACGTTCGCTCATCTCTAGTTACATGTGCATAGAGGTTGCATGTTCTCCATCGGTACTTTGGTTTCATTCCATGCTCCAAAAACATACCAACGGATGATTCTAGAATGTAGGCCCCAATGGGGACAGGGCCCAAAAATCGGTGTATAGCGCCGTAGATTATATATGCGCTATATAAATGAGTAAAATAACCCTATGTTGGTGGGAGGACCGAGTAGTATTTTGATCCTTAAAAGGGATTATCCAGGAAGCGCCCCCCAGGATAGAACAGGGTTGGAGTGGAAGTGCAACTCCAGCGCTGTAATTGCAGCGGGGGGGGGGGGGGGGGAGAGAGAGAAGATAAACCTGAAATAAGGTAAAGATATTCCTGGTAAGCTATGCTTGCAGCACTCTGATGCTCTTAGCTGTGGTGATGGCCACCTACAATTCTACAGAAATTGGTGAAAAATATCTTTCTTCTTGGTGCAGAGAGGACATTGCAGTGATGGAGTTCTAGGTTTGAATCTGACCTTGCCGCCACCACCACCATCTCCAGTGCTATTCAAGTAATAGTTTGGAGGCCAAAATTACAGAACCCAATTTATTACTTTTAATAAAAGATGGAATCGGGCATCGCGATTGATAATTTTTTAAAATCAGGTCTGTCCCTTCCAAACCAATATTTTCAATAATCGCTCAACACTAGTCATATTACCCTACACATAAGGAGCACTGTTTGGATTACCAACTACACCACCATCAAGTTCATAAAAAACACTATGTGAATTATATATGGATAATCCAAAATGTGCATATTTATATTCTAAAACTCAGACCCTGGGATAGTCATAACTTCAGACTGCAACTAAAGACTGTGACCGAGGAAGGTCATCATATAAATCAGACCATCACATACATATAAGACAGCATCCTAAATGGAAAAGGGTACTATGGAAGACAGCAGATGTATTACTAACCATGGCCATTGCAGATGGTTGCCATCTGGTAATGACTTCTGCCTCCTGACAGAAAGGTTTTTAGAGAAATCTAATGCGTTCCTCATGTGGTAAACATTGTTAGAAAAGAACTTAAGAATAAATGTAAAGTAAAGCCCCATTTATACTGGACGACTGTTGGGCAAACGATGCCCACCACTCGTTCCCGCATGTACTCGCCCCGTGCTGTTGTACAGGAGTGAGCATCGTTGGCTCACAGTGGGGCATCTGGAGATTTTTCTCCGCGGCTCCTCTACATTCACTTTAATAGCGGCCGTTTAGTACTGAACGATCATCGTTCAGCTTATCTTTCATCGTTTATGCAGCCTAAATGATGAGCGATGATCCTGATCATTCAGTGTAAACAGCAGCCGTTCAGTAGTGAATGGCTGCTGTGTTAAAGGGGTTGTCTCGCGAAATCAAGTGGGGTTATACACTTCTGTATGGCCATATTAATGCACTTTGTAATATACATCGTGCATTAAATATGAGCCATACAGAAGTTATTCACTTACCTGCTCCGTTGCTAGCGTCCTTGTCTCCATGGTTCCGTCTAAATTCGCTGGCAGCTTGCTTTTTTAGACGCGCTTGCGCAGTCCGGTCTTCTGCTCTCAGCACGAGCCGCTTCAGCCTGCTAGCCGCTACAGCTCTTCTGCGCATGCGCAGACGAGCTGTCACTTCTCGGGAGCGCGCTGGAGCGGCCATTCTGTACCATCCTCTCTTAGAGAAGCCGCCCAGCCGTCCCGAGAAGCTGTCCTGCCGTCCTGCCGCCCAGGTAAGTGATGGGCCGGGGGGGGCCTTCGTCTGTTGTCAGGGGTCTAGCGCCGGTTACCTGCTGCCTGGCGGTGGGTGACTGTGTGCCGTGGTCGGCCGCGTTCAATCCAGGGGTCCGGTCCGCGGCTGCGGGGCATCTGGTTGTCAGGGAGACACAGCTGGTAGCGTCTCAGGAGCGCGCACGTCGGGCTACAGCAAGCGACGGTAAAAAAGCCGGCGGCCATCTTGGGAAAATTTTTATAAGTTGCTGAAACGCTGCAACTGTAAGTATAAACCAGCTAGAAAAGTCATTTACAGGGGGGCTTAGTAATGTATGCTTAATAAGGGGGACTGGGCAAAAAAAATAATTCACTGCTTCCTCGAGACAACCCCTTTAAGTGAATGGAGAGGGGCAGGGGGAGAGCGAGGAGTGAAATCTCCTGCAGCCGCCCCGCCCACTGCTGGCCGCTCTGTCAGAGAGCCAGCACTACTTACTCCTGTGTGAGAGCACGGGAGCTAGCATGTGTGGGGATGAGTGTCAAGCAGCGTTTGCCCAACATTCATCCTGTGTAAATAGACCTTTAGACAACATGAGTTGTAATGAAGGGCTTAGTGGTATGTAAGATATGGCAGCGCCACTCGATGGAATTTCTTTACTCTTTGTTTATGAAAACAATGTAAATTGCCTAGAACCAAGTGTAGGAGAGACAGTGGGAGGCTTGTCCATCTCTTCTGGTCCGGCTCAAAGATTAATGGGTGAACTTTTTATAAGTTTTGAATAACGAAATACAAACTCAAAGTCCTAATACCGGGGCTGATCTATGAATTGACAGTAAGTTCTGACTTGGGAACCTGTTCATGGCAGTACAACGATGTGTGAATAACATGTATAAAATTGGGACATATAATTGGACTCTCCTCTTTATTTTCGACCTTACAGTAGACGTCAGAGCTGTGATTGGCCGATGAATACTGTAGTCTTCACTCTAATGGCTGACTGCAGATTCATTTAAGTTCTGTTGAGGAACAAATGTGTAAAACTCCTGTCGGTTTAATTTGGTGCAAATCGAGATGTTATCAGAGACAGTGTCTGAAGGTAATGGTCCCCTACCTACAATAGAGCATGTATATACTAGTTTTGTCTTATTGTGCACCAAGACCCAGATGTGAATGCTACATCTACAGCAGCTATAGCTATGTCTATAGTCAGAATATTGTCTTATAGTGCCACAATATACTAAAAATAACACTATACTGGGCTATACACTGCCTACATATAGTAGTATCACTATAAAAGCACCAAAAAAAAGGTAGCAACATGATGTCGTTAGGAGACACCAAAGCACATGGAAGTGTGCAGTATGCTGCATGCAGGGATCATGATAGATTAACATACCGTTTCCAGGCAGCTCCCACTGTCTCAGCTGGGATACACCAGGGTTGGAGTGGAAGCCACTGCTCCGGTCCCTGTGTAGTGGGCAGCACTTGTAATTGCAGGGGAAACTCCCAGTGATTTCAAGGAGAGCTGCATCTTCATTTACGAGCACCGGTCACTCCACAAGGACCAGAGCAGCGGCTTCTGCTCTGACCCAGTGCATCCTGGCCGTGACAGCGGGCGGTGCCTGGAAAACCCCTTTAACCCCCTAAAAACCAGACTTTTTTTTTTTTTTTTTAGGGATTTTACCCATGTGGTGGTTTTAAAGCCCCATTTTTTTCTTCAGCTACAAAAATTATTTTTGCTGCATTTTTATTTCCGTGACATATAGGGCTATTTTTTTAGATCTTTTTCACTGACTTTTTTTTCCCATTTAGTTTTATTGGGGAAAAAGCTAAAAAAATTTATTTTAACATTTATAGTTTATTTTAGTGTAAATATACTAATTTAAAAAAAGCAAAGTATAGGAACAGGTTCTTCATTTTGTTTCAGATGTTTTGATATATAATAAGTATGATTTTGGATTACAACGTGCATATAGCAATGGTTTTCGGTTATTATCTCGCTATTATATTGTTCTATTCTGTGATTTTTGATTTACTTAGTAAAAAGAATAATTACATAAATATGTATGTCGCCCATGATGTCATAAGACCAAAAGAGGACCTTCCCTTTTTTTTGACACTTTTCTACTGTAGCAGAGGCATCCACGGGAGCCCGTTACAGGGAAAACAGTAGTCACTGGCAGAGCTAATCAGGGGGCTTCTACGACCCTGCATCTCTGCTGTGACAGGGTATCCTGACAGCCAGCTCGCATAGTGGAATAACGATTTTCACTTTCACTCTTTAGTATATAGCACTCATTGAGCACTGTGTACTAGAGAAACCAGAAGGCTGAAAAGGTTAAAAACTAGAGATGAGCGAACGTACTCGCTAAGGCAAACTACTCGAGCGACTAGTGCCTTATGTGAGTACCTGCCAGCTCGTCTCTAAAGGTTCGGGTGGCGGCGGGGGAGAGCGGTGAGTTGCGGAAGTGAGCAGGGAGGAGCAGCAGCGAGCACGCTCGCTCATCTCTATTAAAAACCATTCCTGCCTTCTCCCATGGGTTTTCGGCTGTTACTAACAGCTGACAACCCGACATGTTTCTGATTTATTGCAGGAGCAGAGGCTTTAATCCCCCCACCGTATTTTTACTATTGGTTGGATTAAATACAGTAAATTTACTGTCCTTAATGGGTTAAGGAATTTTCTTTTGCATAGTTGACCTGGGTACTTGAGTTCATATTTCTTAAAATATTTCCCAACACACATCTCAATGCATTTTTAAGGTATTTTCCCACAATTTAAAATTGCTTCACAACCATTCTGTCCTTCCTGGTGATTGTTGACCAGGAGCTGTGACTGCTGCAGCCAATCACTGGCGACAGCAGTGATTTTCTTTAGCCAGTGATTGCCTACAGCAGCCACATGACCTGGTCAGCAGCAACGAGGAAAGAGATTGGTTGTGATGTGAAGCAATTTTAAGTCATGGGAAACCACCATTAAAGTACTGGATATGTTGGGATCTTCACATGACATTATATTTATGTATTCTTTTTTATTTTTTAAACATAGACCACAGTGACTTCAATTAACCAGTTAGTAACTTACAGAATGGTTCTGGGAATTCAAGGGTTTTCCAAGATGTAGGTTTCGTATAAAATCCAGCACCCCCACCATAAAATAACAAATAGGCTTATACTCACCTCTTCGCACTGTGTCTCGCTCCGCCACTAGGTGCTGCTCCCACCATTTGTATACAGGCTGCAGTCCCACCTACTTTATGTAATGTCACAGGCGCTGCAGCCAATGACAGAGCTCAGTGCTTGATCGCTGACCTCTGTCACTGGCTGTAGCACCTGTGATGTCCTGTAAACAGCCTGGGGAAGCCTGTAAATGTGATGTTAGAGGGGAGACCGAGAGCAGCAACGCGGGACAAACCAGGGCGAGGGGAGTATAGGCCTATTTCTCATCTTATGGCGGGCAGCTGCATTTTATGTAAATCATGTATCTCGGAAAACCCTTTTAAGTACTTAAAGTTAGTCTGAACAATTCATACCAAGTTTGGCATATTGGCACGTTTAAGTTTACTCATCAAACTTTACCAAGAGATAAAACTAATCAGAGATCAGAGCAATTCTGTATAATTCCTACTCTAGAGGCTAACATATAAATAATTATAGAGGACATGAAGAAATGCTGTCAGAAGAGGAAAATATTGAATAGAAATCAGCCAGTCACCATAAAATATCTTGGGAGAGATCCATTGAAACATCATGGCATCTATGACCAAAACTTCACTTTGTCAGGCAGGGTCATCACCATCAGAACAATGTACTTTACATAATATGAGATGTCCCATAGTGTAAGCAAATATTACTGCCATACCAACAGTCCAAAGACAATTCCATTTGACTCCTTACAAAAAATGACAGTGGCTATTAAAGCACAATATATGGGCTCTACCAGTTCTTCAGTACAGTCTAGTATAGACTGTCACTGGAACACATAGACCTCTAATATTACTTTGTGTGAGTCCACGACTCTCCGCGACTGAATGGGTGCATCAGACTAGGTACTTTTTAGTTTTTCTTTAGTTCATGATGTGGCCTACATGTTGCAGGTACTATACATTAGGTTGTTAGTTCTTAACATACTCACTACAGGATGGCTGTAACTGGAAACTGTGGGACTTATTTGTGCACTATATGGCCCCATTTTGTACAAGCATTGATAATTGTCAGTAAATCATCTTTGAAGAATTTCTGTTGATTTGATGTATTTGGTACACTGAACATTTTGTCTTAGAAGCTAGTCCTTCAAATATAGACTTTAGCCCTATACCGTCAGTGAAAATGATGCCGTTAAACTACATATGCACCACTGAATAGCATTAAAACCATCTGTCTAATATTGTGTAGTTTCTCCTCGTGTCACAAAAAAAGTTTTACCCAATCAGGACATGGAGTCCATAAGACCTTTGAGGATGTCCTGTGTTATCTCAGACCATGACATTAGCAGCAGATCCTTTATTTTCTGGTAGGAGCCTCCATGGATTGGACTTGTTTCTTTGGCACATCCCAACGATGATTGATTGGATTGCTAGCTGGGGAATTTAAAGGCTGATCATCACCTTGAATTTTTTACCATATTTTTCAAACCTTTCCTGAAGAATTTTTGAAACGTGGCATTATCCTGCTGAGACAGTCCACTGGCACTATAGAATACCATGAAGGGGTCCTGTCTGTACAATGTTTAGGTTGGCAGCACATGTCAAAGTGACATACACATTTCAGCCTAGAAAACAAGAATTGGAAACCCATGTACAAGATTGGCAGCAGAAAGAGACCACATGGTCCATCTTAGGCTGCCTGTCCATGGGCGTAGCGGGAGCCGCTGCCCTGGAGCAGGAGTCGGCAGACGGATCTCCGCCAGTCAGCCTATCTGACAGATAGGCTGACTGAGGAGAATCACAGCAAATCGCAGCATGCTCGTGGCAGGGCGGCTGCGCTCTCCATAGCAACGCTATGGAGAGCTTTCACTGCGTTCCCCGCTGCCGGATTATCGCCGCAGGGAAGGCAATGCAAACTCGCCTTAGTCTGCCCATGGAGCATCTCCCAGCAGAACATTGCACAGAGCCTGTGCTGGCTCGTTTTTCCCATAATGCACGCTGGTGATATCTCTTCACCATAGCCCTGCTCATTCATGGCTCTCCAGATCTTCCACCAGCACTAACTGTGAGATTAGATGGGTAATAGTCCTTACATGTCATCTTATAGACTTTATGGAACATATTTTTTCTTTAATTTAGCAGTGAACCGCTGCAGTACACCTGTGTAGATGTACAGATTACCATACCTCTACCTTCCAACCATCCTGTTCGTCATACAATTGTTCATTTTATTGAACACCAGTGGTGATGCTGATTATGAAAATGTTCTTTAAAGTGAGCATTTCTGGAATGCTTTGTGAGCATTAACATGCAAAAGTAGTGTGTATCAGGGCCCCCCAACTATAATGCTTCATTTAGAGTACTGGTCTCTTCATATAGGGAAGAGGGACCCTACTGGTCCTCTAAGGCCTTGTTGGGGCTCTTCAACGGAGACCAGTGCTGATGTTGCCTGAGTCCAAATTCAAAGGAAAGTTATAAAGAGTACACGGAGAACCATAAGAACCCACTATACACACAGCATAGAGTCTCAAAATGAATTCTACTTTATTTTGAACATTGCCAGTTCTTATACCAGAGGAAGAAGGCGTATCCAAATGTTGCCTGGTACAAAGATTAGTGTTACAAAGGTCAAACTACTTTACTGGTACGAAGGTCAAACTACTTTACTGGTACGAAGGTCAAACTACTTGGGACTTATTGACATCTACCAAATAGTCTCAAAGTTTAAACAATTACCCAAGTAGAGGAAATTACTGGTGAGTTAGACAATAGTTCTATAATAATTGTGTCTTCTCTGTTAACATAGCTTTATTTTTTATCTGTTGACTCCTTATCTGGTGCCTTTGTGTCTTATCACAATGTCCTTGATGCAAGGTCCAGACTAAAAACAACATCATTGTTCTATCTATCCTTATTTTTCTTAGGTTATGTTACTATAAAACAAGATTAACCCTTAACATAATCCCCCATTTGGACATCAGAGCCACTATTTTCTCCTGGTACTGTCACCCGTTGGTGCCGACTCCAGCCGGATCCCCAGGTAGGAATGGTGCACTCTATGTCCATCTAGGGTACCAAGACATTTAAGTGGGTGCAGAAAATCGGCTTTCAGTACATTTAGCTACACATGAAATTATTACCTTTATTGCAATATATACACATAAGATTATCATTACCACTTGTAATATACTTTGTAGAATTCCCATGAACCAACCTCCTAACCCCGAGAACCAATTGGCAGGGTTGAGAGAGCTAAACCACCCCTGATCTTCATCTTGTTTTATACTGGCAGCTATTTTCCCTAAGTTATTGATTCTTTGGTGTATAGATTCTGAGTGATCAGAGAGGTTAAAACAACACATCCCCTCAAATTCCTTACATCCGTGGTTTAGCGCAAGTAGCAAGTAGTCTATGGTGGCCCTATTCTGTAGGGCTGCTTTTCTAACTCCCTGTATATCTAATAGAAGAAGGTCCAAAGCCTGAGAGGTGGCATTCAGACCCTTTACCATATCGCATGCTAGACCATTAATTACTCTTGCGGTATTATTGGGCCAGCCCGGGAACACCCACAATACTGACAACAAGTGCCGTATGTTCCGAAAAACTCAGTAAAGTGGGTGGTCCTTCACACTTGCTATCTAGCCCCTTCACCTCCCGTCTTTGTCTATTCATGGATCCTGGGCTGTTAGGTTTTTGGTACATTAGTATACTTAGCCTGGACAATGCACACGGTCCTCCTGAAATATTACCAGGGATGTATGTATAAGTCAAGTTGCCGCAAGACAGGACCCAACCTAACGGTAGCTTGACATGTCGGAAATGGCTAGGACTTTTAATCGTACTGTTGCATTGCATAGTATTGGCCAGCTGTCGGCACTGACTAGTCGTACAATTGCAAAGTATTTGAGAATCATTAGTAGCTGTTACTTCTGCTGCCTTAATTTGTTGACATTTCCCGATTTCATTAGGGTCACAAGTAAAATTATAACACACTTCAGCCAATGCAACATTTCTCACCTGAAACTGAGTCATATTCGTCCAATGTGTATGTTCAACTGCATCACAATGGGGACAATATTCATATATATTAAGGAAGGTGTTTTCCTGAACAACATTGTCATCTACTACATCACTATCATTGTGTACTATTGAGTATATGTCTCGAAGAGTCTCTACAGGAGTGGGGACAGATAATAGACAAGTCCGCAAAATGTCCTCTCCACTCTTGAGGTTGGGCATACACATGTGGGAAATATTGAATACGTCTTTTGCTAGATATTCCCACATATTGGGATGTCCTTCTGCCCATCCAGTCCATCGCTTCTCAATGTGGATCGTTTGTAGTGGTGTTCCCCAATAAGAGGACAGTCCAATAAGACAAAATACAGATGTCAAAGTCAAAATGCCCAGTACCCCCCACCCAAACAACTCCGGGATCCCACCCATCACTTTTCCTTCGGTTCGGGAACTTTCTTGCAGTGGGAGGCGTGTATCCAGGTAGCTCTCCCTTCCACTTTTACCGAAGTAGGCGTTGTCAACAGAACTTGGTATGGTCCGTCAAACCTTGGTTCCAGGGCTTTTCTTAAGTGCTTTTTCACGACCACCCAATCTCCAGGTTGCAGGGAATGAGTACCTTCTAGATTGTCAGGGTCTGGAATTGAGGAAAACACTAGATCGTGTGTTACTTTCAGTTTACGACATAGTTTTTGTACATATTCAGTAACCTTATCACACCCCTACTGCAGGGCCTGCGGATTGTACAGGCCTAATCTTGGCACTGAGCCAAACAGTACTTCATACGGAGAAAGACCTGTCTTTCGATTAGGGGTGGTGCGCACAGAGTAAAGGGCCATCGGGAGACACTCTGGCCATGGTTTTCCAGTCTCAGCCATGGCTTTCTGGATCTTGAGTTTTAAGGTACCATTAAGTCTCTCAACCTTTCCTGAACTCTGCGGATGATGGGGAGTATGGAAGGCTTGTTCCACTCCTAATGCTGACATAACTTCTTGCATTACTTCATCAGTAAAATGTGTACCTCTATCACTTTCAATGGTCTCTGGAACCCCGAATCTACATACCAATTCTGACACCAGTTTTTGTGCAGTGGCTCGTGCAGTAGCCCTACCCACCGAATATGCCTCAGGCCACCCGGAAAAGAGGTTCACGCACACGAGCACGTACTCATACCTTCCTGATTTGGGCAGCTGAATGTAGTCGATCTGTAGCCTCTGGAAGGGGTACAATGGTCGGGGTGAGCATTTCTGAGGGGTCTTCACCACCTGGCCAGGATTGTGTAACGCACACACTTCACATGCCTTGACATATGCTTTTGCCATCCTGTCAAACCCTGGGGCATACCAAACCTTGTCTACCATTAAAACCATAGCATTGCGCGAAGCATGTACCTTTCCATGGGCCAATGACGCTAAGCTGGGGTAGGCAGCAGCCGGTAAACATACCTTGGTTCCCATCATCCACACGTTCCCTACTTGCTTCCCTCCACCTAGGGCCCATCATTCCGCTTTAGTGGGCTTGAGCACCACATCAACAGGGAGTGTGAGCCCTGTCAGGGTGTTCTCACCCTCCTCAGAGGTTCCCACCTCCATATCAGGGTGAGGGGTCGACCGAGTCTTTACCTTGTTGCACACATGGTCCTTTCTGTCCAGTAGGGCTGCAGTCTTATCTGCTCTATCTGCCTTCTTGTTGCCCTTACTCTCCATGGACTGACCCTGGGTGTGTTCTTTAACCTTCACTATGGCCACCTGTTCTGGCAACATGATAGCCTTCATCAATGCACTTACAGCTTTACCATTCTTTATCGGCTTGCCTTGAGCTGTGAGGAAGCTCCGTGCGCGCCAAATAGGCCCATAGTCGTGTGCCACACAAAACGCATACCTGGAATCTGGGTAGATGTTGGCAGTTACACCTTCAGCTAGTTTACAGGCTTCAGTCAAAGCGCACAACTCGGCCTCCTGTGCTGACATATGTATCAGTACCTTGTGCAAAGTGACCACAGCATAACCCCTGACAAAACTGCCCTTCTCATTCAGGTATCTAGATCCATCCACAAACATTTCAAGGTGGGGGTTTAGGAGAGGTTTGTCAGTGACATGTGCGAACCCAGCTGTCTCCTGCTCCATGAGCGCTGCACAATCATGCTGGTGTTCGGCGTCAAAGGCGTCCTCATCAGTCAGGGAATTTGCAAAAAGCAGGTCCCCTGTACTTACTCCCCTATTTGAATCAGTGTCACCTAATGGTAATAAGGTGGCCGGATTCAGAGTGGTGCAACGTTGAAATGAGACATTGGATGAAGAGTGTACTGCAAGTTCCATTTTGATCTGTCTAGCAAGGGACAGATGTCTACGGCTTACCTGTGTCAGAATTCCATGTACATCATGAGGGGTGTAGATCACAATGGTGTGATCTAAGACAACGTCAAAACTTTTGTCCAGTAGCGCCTGAACTGCTAGAACCACTCGGACGCATGATGGAGACCCTTCAGCCACCGCGTCAAGATGGGCACTGTAGTATGCTACAGGTCGCTTTTTGTCACCATGCATTTGTGTCAGTACAGCGGTGGCGTGTCCCGCCATCTCAGTGACGTACATTTGGAAAGGTTTGTCATAGTCTGGCAGCCCCAGTGCTGGTTCACTGGTTATCTGTACTTTCAGCTGATGGAAGGCTGACTCAGCCTGCGGGGTCAGGGCAAATGGCCGTGAACCCAAACAGTCGTACAGAGGCTGCATGGTCATGGAGGCAGAGCGTATCCATGGCCGACAGTATGAAACCAGTCCCAAGAAGGTACGCAACTGAGCATGGGAGGTGGGAAGTTGCATGTCACTTACCACCTTCGTGCGTTCCGGCGTCAGGTGTTTAGTACCCGGACCTAGGCAGTGGCCCAGGAACACTACGTGAGATTTGCAGAACTGAAGTTTCTCTTTACTGGCTTTGCAGCCATTCTACTCTGATGGAGGAAACACAAAAGGCATAGTGATGCATTGAGGCAACTATTTGGGTCAGGAGCACACAAAAGTAAATCATCAACATATTACAAGAGGGCGGTGCCCTCGGGAATTGGCCAGGCGTCTAAAACCAGTTCATGAAACTAGTTTTGGGCTATTCTGTGCCCCTTGGGCAGCACTGTCCAACAGTACTGCTTTCCTCTGAAAGTAAATGCAAAGAATAACTGACAGTCTGCCGTGGTCCGTCTGACTGGTATCCCAAAGGCTCGAAGGAACGACACTAAGAACTTGTTAACCCCTTCCCTGCCGCGATCTAAGTAGATCGCGGCAGGGAAAGAGTTCACAGAGGGAGCGGACTCCCTCTGTGTCTCCGGCCGGCTCTCGCGATAACATCGCGAGAGCCCGGCCTGTCACCATCTTATACGCCAGACACTGGCGTCCTGTATTGCCTATGCCTATGATAGCGTCCCGCTGCCTATGATCGCTATATAAGTGATGAGGCATGGCAGAGCAGTAGCTCTGCCATGCCTTATGACAGCGATCATCAGGGCAGTGGTTAAAGTCCCTCAGAGGGACTCAAATAGTGTAAAAAAAACAAAGATTAAAAAATGAATTAAAAAAATGTAAAAAAAGAGTAAAAAAAAATTTTTTATGCTTTTTCTCAGATTAGCATAAGAAAAGGGGAACCCCCCCCCACATATTTGCTATTGTCGCGTCCGTAACGACGCGTACAATAAGTTGCACATGCTTTTGACTGTGCACGAAAAAAAAACGCTAAAAAAAACGCTAAAAAATTAAAAATTAGCATTTTGCCTCACTAAAAACGCAATTAAAGTGATCAAAAAAGCCGTATGTACCCCAAAATGGTACCAGTAAAAACTACAGCTCGTCTCGCAAAACATAAGCCCTCATAGAGCTCTGTACATCACAAAATAAAAAAATTACAGGACTTTGAATAGAAAAAAGATTTCCAAAAAAAAGGGGTTTTTATTGCAGAAAAGTGGGAAAACCTAAAAACAATGCATCGACACTACAGCGTTCCTGCGCCCGTCAGCAGCACTCTGATAGCCATATGGGCGGCCAATTATACTAAACGACCAGACAGGCAGCCACCAATATACGTGCCCTGCTCTGATATTAGGCTACAGGGGTCTATAGAGAAACAAGAGTAGAAGCATATCCGTGTATGAAGGGGTTAATACCAGACATCCCGCCTCCAGCATGCAGGAAGGGGTTAATGCTAGACGCATCCCTCGTTCAGCAGGCGTGTATGAAGGGATCTCCACATCCAGGCACCCACACTGCGCTGCATGGTGCCCCCAATATACCGGCTATGAATGAACCGCCAGCTTCTCTGAGGAGTGCGGAGCCCATTACCTTTCCCTCTCCGTAAGGTCCTCTTACGTCACCACAACACGTGATGAAGCACCTGACCCATTACATCACGTGGTACGGTTGTCTCACGTGAACAAGGTAACGTGCCTCCTCTGGCGGCTGAGGGTAGTGCGGCTCATATGGGGACGTGAGCGGCACAGGAGGGGAGTGCCTGCGGCAGGGAACACGGTGATGTGTACTGTGGTCAGCGTTACCTGAGGGGAAGAAAGGCCTTGGACCAAGCTGATGGTAGTAAGGGCAGGCCCACTCAAATGGCAACTACAGGCGGATCCCACAGTAAATATGCACCCGGCTGCTTTTAGCCCCTCCCTCACACAGGAACGCGGGAAAGCAGCGCAATTTAAATTCCGGCGCTTTGCCGCACGTTACGTTTTCACTGGCTTTCAGCAGTCCTCGTCATTGAGGAGCACTACACGCTCAAAAATAGACCAGACACGGAAATCGCAGCAGTCTGAGGCCGTGTGAGAGGCTGCGCCTAAAGCCAAAAATATCGCCTGTGTGAGGGAGGCAGGACGCCATCCTTTGTTATCATGTTTGTTTTTTCCTCCCCCTTTTATAAAATCATAACTCCTTTGTTTATCCATCGACGTCGCTGTATGAGGGCTTGTTTTTTGCGGGACGAGTTGTATTTTTCAATGGTGTTATTTAATGTACCATATAAGGTACTGAAAAACTTCTTAAAAATTCCTAATGCAGTGAAATGGTAAAAAATTGACATTCTGCCATCTTTCAGTGCGTCTTGTTTCTACAACATACAAAAATGACATGATAACTTTATTCTATGGGTCAGTACTAGAGATGAGCGAACGTGCTTGGCCACGCCCCTTTTTCGCCCGAGTACCGCGATTTTCGAGTACTTCCGTACTCGGGCGAAAAAATTCGGGGGGGCGCCGTGGCGGCACGGGGGTTAGCAGTGGGGAGTGGGGGGGAGAGGGAGAGAGAGAGGGCTCCCCCCTGTTCCCCGCTGCTACCCCCCGCGCCGCCACGCCTCTCCCTCCCCCCCGGCGCCCCCCGAATCTTTTCATCCGAGTACTGAAGTACTCGAAAATGGCGGTACTCGTCCGAGTAATTACTCGAAACGAGTACGTTCGCTCATCTCTAGTCAGTACGATTACCACAATACCAAACTCGTGTAGGTTTTTTTTTGTTTGTTTTGGTTTTTTTGCTGTACTACTTTTTTTTTTTTAATTAACCCCTTCCTGCCCCAGGGTGTAAGTTTACGTCCTGGGAGCGGGGTACTTCCTGCCCCAGGGCGTAAACTTACGTCCTGGGGATAGCGTGGGATCACATATAATCCCACGTTATCCTGCAGCGGGAGCCGGCTGTCAGTCACAGCCGACATCTCGCTGCAACAGTGGTGGTGGTGGGGGGGGAGGGGTGGCATCGGAGATGTTAAACCCTTCCCTGCCGCTTTTTTTTTTGCATTTTTTCTCATATTAGCATTAAAAAAACCACATATTTGGTATCGTAGTGTCCATAAAGACTTGTAGAATAAATCAAACATGGTTTTTATCCTGCACGGCAAAAAGCGTTAAAAAAAACACAAAAAACTGAGGCAACATGCTAATTTTTAGTATTTTGCCTCTCAAAAAACGCAATAAAAGTGATTAAAAAAAAAATATGTACCCCAGAATGGTACCAATAAAAACTACATCTCGTCTCGCTAAAAATAAGCCCTCACAGAGCTCCGTCCGTGGAAAAATAAAACAGTTATAGGACTTTGAATGCAGCGATTTTAGAAAAAAATAATTTCCAAAAAAAGGGTTTTTATTGTGGAAAAACCTAAAAAAAAATATAAGAATTTTGGTATCGCTGTAACCATACCGGCCCGCAGAAAAAATGTATCGTGTCATTTATGCTGCATGATTAACGCTTAAAAAAAAAAATCTATGGCAGAATTGATGCGTTTTCTCTCCCTACAATCATAAAAAAAAGTAATAAAAGTTTTACAATATTGTCTATGTACCCAAAAATGGTACCAATAAAAACTACAGTTCGCCACGCAAAAAACAATCCCTTATACGGCCGCGTCAACGGAAAAATAAAAAAGTTATGGCTTTTGAAAAATGGAGATGAAAATCTACCAAAAATTATTTGGTCCTCAACTCCAAAATAGGCCATGTCCTTAAGGGGTTAATGGCATCATTATTGGGTACGTATAACGCATTCTTGAACTTTTATCAAATTTGGGATTTTTAAAAATTTTTTTTTTAGACCCTTTTCGATTGTAGAATAAATTACTAGTATTCTCCGGCTCAGCTAATTTCCAGTGATATTACCCCCATTGTGCCACAGGGCAAAACTGTACGTCCTGGCAGGGAGCTACTTAGCGCAACAGGACGTCCACTTACGCCCTGGGGATAGTGCGGGATCAGTAGACATCCGGTGCTATCTGGCAACAAGAGCCGGCTATCACCAATAGCCAGCCTCCCCTTGCAACAGCGGGAGTGCATCGGGACAGCAACACCCATTGTTAACACTTTCCCTGCCGCAATCTACGTAGATGGCGGCATGTAAAGGGCTCACAGAGGGAGCGCGCTCCCGCTGTAACTTCATCACACTCTCGCGATGCAATCGCAGAGAGCCCAACGGGTTGCCATGGCAACGAGGCACCAGATACAGGCGTCCTGCTTTGCCATTGCCTTTGATCGCTATTACAAGCGATAGGGCATTGCAGGACAGAAGTCCTGCAATGCGTTATCATAGTGATCAAAGCTGCTATTGTACAAGTCCCCTACAGCAGGGGTCCCCAACTCCAGTCCTCAGGGACCCCCAACAGGTCATGCTTTCAGGATATCCTATGGTAAGAACACCTTTGGCAATGTCTGAGGCACCTGCAATAATTACATCACTTGTGCAACACTGAGGGAATCCAGAAAACATGACCTGTTGGCGGTCCCTGAGGACTGGAGTTGGGGAACACTGACCTACAGGGACATAAAAAGTGTTTAAAGAGAAGTGTAAAAGAAAAAATGTAAAAAACTTTTTGTGCTTTTTCCCATATTAGCATAAAAAAATAACAAACCCACATATTTGCTATCGCCGTATCCGTAACAACGCGTACAATAAGTTGAACACTTTATCCTGCACGACAAAAAGCATGAAAAAAACTGAGGCACAAAGCTTATTTTTTTTATTTTGCCTCCCAAAAAACGCAATAAAAGTGATGAAAAAATCCGTATGTACCCCAAAATGGTACCAGTAAAAACTGCTGCTCGTCTCGCAAAAAATAAGCCCTCACCGAGCTCCGTCCATGGAAAAATTAAAAAGTTATAGGACTTTGAATGCCGCGATTTAGAAAAAGAAAATAATTTCCAAAAGAGGGTTTTTATTGCGGAAAAGTGGAAAAAGAAAAAAAAAAGTTTTGGTATCATCGTAATCGTTACGGCCCGTGGAAAAAATGTTTTGTGTCATTTATGCTGCATGATTAACGCTGTAAGAAACCCAACCAAAAAAATCTATAGCAGAATTGATGCGCTTTGAATTTGTATTTTTTATACTTACTTTTCAGTCGCTGCATTCCAGGAGACATTATGTTTTTTATTTTTCCATCAATGGATCCTCTGAGTGCTTGTTTTTCTTTTTTGTTTTTTTGCCGGAAAGGAGACTCTAGTACCCTGTTGTACCGCCTCTAGCTATGATACAAGGTATGATACAGGCGGGCATGGAGACTCTAGTACCCTGTTGTACCACCTCTAGCTTGAATACAAGATGTGATACGGGCTGGCATGGTGGCTTAGTACTCTGTTGTACCGCCTCTAGCTTGGATACAAGATGCAATATGGATGGGCATGGAGGCTCTAGTACCCTGTTGTACTACCTCTAGCTGGGATACAGCATGTGATACAGTGGGCATGGAGGCTCTAGTACCCTGTTGTACTGCCTTTCTTTAGGTGTTTAGCGCCGGTCCGCGGCACCGGCGGGAAGTTTTGTTCTAAACACAAGGCCCGCTGCCTCGTGTCATGTGCGGCGTGCCGCTCACCACTGAAGCGATTACCAGCTCGGTTGCCGCAGCTCCCCGCTGGTAATCGCGCTATTCCCACTGATCCGGCGCACACTGATGTCAGTGTGCAGCCAGGATCCTCCTCCCCGAGTCCCCTGCTCATTAGTTCCGCAGGAGAGGACTCGCGGAGGAAGCATGCCAGGCTACACACTGACTACAGTGTGCGCCGGCTCAGGGCAATTAGAGAGGGAGCGACGCTGACAGCAGGGAGGAGGTAAGTATATGGGTTGGGGGGGTGCTTATTACTAGGGGGGGCTGTTTATTTCTGAGAGGTGGTGGCTGCCTATTACTGGGGTGGGGAGTGCTTATTACTGTGGAGGGGGCTGCCTACTACTGTGAGGGCTGCTTATTACTGAGGAGTGGGGGCTTCCTATTACTGGGGGGGGGATAAATTATATGCTGCCCTATGTGTGTGCTTGGGGGGGGGGGGAAGATAAATTTTTGCTGCCCTATGTGTGCTGGGGGGGCGGGGGGAAATACATTATATACTGCCCTATGTGTGTGCTGCCAGGCTGGGGGGGGGGGATATATTATACTGCCCCCTTCATAACCCCACCCCATATAACCAAAGCCCCGCCCATGTTCCGCCCCACTCTGCCGGGCCTTGTAAAAATGGTCTTGCTTGAAGCCGGTCCCTAGTGCCAAAAAGGTTGGGGACCACTGCTCTAGATCATGCAAACTCGTGGGCTGTGGGAGTTGGCGTCCCAAATGGTCATATATATGTTCTATTGGTGATTAATCTGATGACCCACACCCTCACTTGGACGTCCGTGCTTTCGACCCTTACCCCTACTCCTCATCATGGCGGATTAAGAATAGAGCAGGGCCCAAATTAATTAGCCGACTGTACAGCACTGACAACTATGGCTTAATTCACCGCACACAGAGACTTGTAGATAGCGGAATGCTATGCTGTGACTTGAAAAAATTAACCCGCTGTCTTGCGCTGATACCTAGGGGTAATTTACTGCTCGCAGAGATTTGTAGATAATAGAGGCTGTATGGAGTGGGAGAAGATTCTAAAGCCAGTGGATAGTGCTGGTAACTGTGGCTATCTCAACCCCACCAAGAAAAGGGTATGGTGAGACGCTCTGCACAGCGGCAGAGCTGAAATATTTTGCAGTGGCCCAGGAAATATTACAGTACTGTTTAGCGGTGAGACCTCTGTCTAATGCACTGCAGACACAGAACGGTATAACTGAAGTTGTTTGCAGTAGGCTAGGAAATGTTAGCCTGGGTTCACACAGGGCGGATTTGCTGCGGTTTTGCCGCGGATTGCCGTTGCATATCCGCACTGCGGCAAAACCGCTGCCTTTGCAGTGCAATGCAGCACAAATGAGTTTTGCAAAAAAGCTGTTCTCACAGGGCGGATTTTTTCCGCACAGCCGCAGTGCGTAAATGCAACTGCGGTGCGTTTTTCAAAGATGCAGCAAGTCCACTCTTCTGTCTTTTCCGCAGCACTTTTTTCCATAGACCTCTATGGACGCAGCAAAATCCCTACCAAAATACTCGGCAAAAACTTTTTTAAAACTGTGGAAAAAAATGCTTGCGGATTTTTCCACAGGAAAATCCGCAAGCCAAAATTAACCTTTGAAGCGGTTTTGCCGCAGAAGCATTTCTTCTGCGGCCAAACCGCAACGGAAAAACTGCGGCAAATCCGCCCTGTGTGAACCCAGCCTTAGAGTGCAGTTTCATGGTGAGAGCTGGTTGTACGGCACTGCAGGCTGAGAAGGCTATTACGGAAAGACTGGGAACAGGCCTAGATGCGTAATACAAAAGTTGGTGCACTACTGCTCCCAGCCAGCCACAATTGTAAAGTACACGGATCAGATGTAGCCCTAAGAAGGACCGTTGGGGTTCTTGTACGGAGGATGAGGACTGTATAACTTTCCCTATAGAAGCAGCTCTGTCCCTAAACTCTGCGTTATGCACTGCAGGCTGAGAACGCTATAACTGCAAGGCTGGGAACAGGCCTAGATGCGTAATACAAAACTTGATGCACTACTGCTACCAGCCAGCCACAACTATAATGCACACGGTCAGATGTAGCCCTAAGAAGGACCGTTGGGGTTCTTGCACAGAGGATCAGGAGTACTGTAAAACTTTCCCTGTATAGGCAGCTCCGTCCCTAAACTCTGCGTAATACACTGCAGACTGAGAACGCTAAAGTTGAAATGGCCTGCACAGCCCGAGATGGTTAAAAAAAAATAAATTGGTGCACTACTGCTCCCAGCCAGCAACAACAGTAATGCAGACGATGTGGAGTAGCCCTAAGAAGGACCGTTGGGGTTCTTGACGACAGGATCCTACTCTAACACTGTCCCTATATCAGCAGCAGCACTTTCCCTAACCCCTGCCAGCATGCGTCTGAGGCGAGCCGCGGGCGGGACCAGTTTAAGTACTCGGCGGTCACCTGATCGGCCCAGCCACTCACTACTGGGGGAAGGGGGGCACGTCACAGCAGGAAGTGGTAATGCCTTCTCTCTTTAATGGCTAGAAAATGGCGCTAAACATGCGAGGAAGGAAATGCAATTGACTCCAGTACCGCGTGGTGATCGTCTCGAGTAACGAGCATCTCGAGTACCCTAGTTCGCTCATCTCTAAACTAGATACAGCTGATATTGTTGTAATTATTCTGTATTCTGACAAAATAAAGCCAACATGTCATTTTAGCTACAGGTTGTTTACTGTAACCCCCCCCCCCCCCCCCCTTTACAAAAAATGGCAAACCTGAGGGTTTGTTTTTCATTTCAGCTCACTTAGAAATGTTTAAAAGCTTTTCAGTACATTATGTGGTACATTAAATGATATAATTGAAACATACAACTTGTCCAAAAAAATCAAGCCCTCAGGTGGATATGTTGCCGGACAAATAAATAAGGTATGTTTTTTTTTTTGTTTTTTTTTTTAATGGGGAGAAAGAAAAGAAAAATGTTAAACCAAAAATTGGCCGTTAAAAAACCCCTTTAAGGAAGGTCTCTTTACATATGGATGATAATCACTATCGTCCACATGTGCCACAACGCAAGAACGCAGATGAGGAGGGCATTGATGTCTATAGATGGCACAGCTATGTAGTGTATTAACTATGTTGGCTCATTGCCTCCCTCTAGTGTCTGCTTATTAAACTGCATTTGAAGGGATAATCCTACCCAACACATAATGTCATTGATGGCATATTATGTGATATCTGATGCTATGTGATATCCATGGATGTCTGCACCCCCCGGGTAACGGCTCAACTGTCCCTTTAGCTTTTTTCTCATAATAATGCTGGTGAATGCAGCTGCACTTCCTTTACAGCAAGGTGTGGGAATGGTAGGGGTCCCAACAGCGGACCCCTCACTAATCAGACAATGATGAGATATTCTATCAATATACCATCCGTGTGAACCTGCCTCCAATTCTGTCATATGGCACTGCTAACGTGGGCACCCCGTGGCTGGCACTGTGCTCTGATATTGTGAACGGGGCTGTTGTTGGGGTTGAACTGTTTACTGGGACACTATGGCTGCTACTCTTTATAGGGTCACTGTCAGGCATGTGTGACCGAGCTGTTCATAGGGGCACGCAAGCTGCCTGTGTACACTGTTTATGGGGGCACTCTATCTAGCACTATTAATGGGGGCGCTCTGTCTAGCACTATTTGTGGGGACACTCTATCTGATACTATTTATGAGGGCACTCTGTGTAGCACTCGGGTGGCATTCAGTATCTTGCCCTATTTATTGGGTCGCTCTCTATGGGTCACTATGAGGGCATTCTATCTGATACCATTTGGCACTATTTATGGCTTTTGCTCGTGATCAATATGTGGATTTAGATCTGTCAGTGGGCAAAATCCGCGTACTGAATGTCTGACACATTTTTTCTTGGATCCCCATGAAGAAGTAACATACAACTTTTTTTTCTTGAATACACGTCAAAAAACGTGCTCGCAAATTTTTCCCACTGATGGCTGCAGCCACGTGTGGATCCACGGCAAAAACTGCAGCAGAATGGAATTCCAGGTGGAATCCACCTTGTGAACATATCCTTACTGTCCCCTCATCTCACCATGAGTCACATTCATTACTGTCCCCTCATCTCACCATGAGTCACATTCATTACTGTCCCCTCATCTCCCCATATGTTACATTCATTACTGTCCCCTCATCTCCCCATATGTTACATTCATTACTGTCCCCTCATCTCCCCATATGTTACATTCATTACTGTCCCCTCATCTCCCCATATGTTACATTCATTACTGTCCCCTCATCTCACCATGAGTCACATTCATTACTGTCCCCTCATCTCCCCATATGTTACATTCCTTACTGTCCCCTCATCTCCCCATATGTTACATTCATTACTGTCCCCTCATCTCCCCATATGTTACATTCATTACTGTCCCCTCATCTCCCCATATGTTACATTCATTACTGTCCCCTCATCTCCCCATATGTTACATTCATTACTGTCCCCTCATCTCCCCATATGTTACATTCATTACCGTCCCCTCATCTCCCCATGTGTTACATTCATTACTGTCCCCTCATCTCCCCATGGGTCACATTCATTACCGTCCCCTCATCTCCCCATGTGTCACATTCATTACTGTCCCCTCATCTCCCCATATGTTACATTCATTACTGTCCCCTCATCTCCCCATGTGTCACATTCATTACTGTCCCCTCATCTCCCCATATGTTACATTCATTACTGTCCCCTCATCTCCCCATATGTTACATTCATTACTGTCCCCTCATCTCCCCATATGTTACATTCATTACTGTCCCCTCATCTCCCCATATGTTACATTCATTACTGTCCCCTCATCTCCCCATATGTTACATTCATTACCGTCCCCTCATCTCCCCATGTGTTACATTCATTACTGTCCCCTCATCTCCCCATGGGTCACATTCATTACCGTCCCCTCATCTCCCCATGTGTCACATTCATTACTGTCCCCTCATCTCCCCATATGTTACATTCATTACTGTCCCCTCATCTCCCCATGTGTCACATTCATTACTGTCCCCTCATCTCCCCATATGTTACATTCATTACTGTCCCCTCATCTCCCCATATGTTACATTCATTACTGTCCCCTCATCTCCCCATATGTTACATTCATTACTGTCCCCTCATCTCCCCATATGTTACATTCATTACTGTCCCCTCATCTCCCCATATGTTACATTCATTACCGTCCCCTCATCTCCCCATGTGTTACATTCATTACTGTCCCCTCATCTCCCCATGGGTCACATTCATTACCGTCCCCTCATCTCCCCATGTGTCACATTCATTACTGTCCCCTCATCTCCCCATATGTTACATTCATTACCGTCCCCTCATCTCCCCATATGTCACATTCATTACTGTCCCCTCATCTCCCCATATGTTACATTCATTACTGTCCCCTCATCTCCCCATGTGTCACATTCATTACCGTCCCCTCATCTCCCCATGTGTTACATTCATTACTGTCCCCTCATCTCCCCATGTGTCACATTCATTACCGTCCCCTCATCTCCCCATGTGTTACATTCATTACTGTCCCCTCATCTCCCCATGTGTCACATTCATTACCATCCCCTCATCTCCCTATGGGTCACATTCATTACTGTCCCCTCCTCTCACCATGTGTCACATTCATTACTGTCCCCTCATCTCCCAGTATGTCCCATCCATTACTAGGGTTGCCACCCTCCTGGTAAATGACCGGCCTGGACAGTAATTACATCTAGAGGCCGGTGCTGGTAATAATTTTTTACTGGCAATTTTAATTATGAGAAAAAATGATGTTATGGCGGGGTGGCAACTTGGACAAATGTTGGGAAAAAATAAGTAGCTGATTTTGTGCACAAATATAGCCAGCACTAAGACTTGTAACTTTTGGGATTTTTGCACCACACTCCACACTTTTAGAGAAGTGGGGGCACCTACTATATTTAGTAGAATTTACACCAGAGAACTGCCTCATAGCTGGTAACGATTTCTTCTTCTGGCACATGAGCCGCCCAAGACACTTGTATTAAGTGGCATAGACCTCTTACCCTTAATGCCACAGGACGTAAAGTTACATTACTGGTTACAGTTACTGGTCTTAATAAATCAGCCCCATAGTGTTTAAACATAGAAGAAAACCGTGTTGTGTCTCAGTCCAGCATGGAGAGGGTCCTGGAGCCGCTTGGGGAAGAGTTGGGAGGATACTCAACCCTCATTCCATCCCATGAATTACACCTGCTGCTCTGACTGACCAGGTGAGAAGAGCTGTCTCTTTCTAAGTCACCCCGCTTGCTGTAGTGTCGATGACATAAACCCCTTAACAACACAGGATGTAAGATTACGTCCTCCACGTTTGGGGTATCCATTGAGGGAGATCATGGGGTGATTCGCTTTCATACAGCGCAGGTGCCGGCTGTTTCTGACATCCACCTGCAACATCCATCGGCCAATGTTCCAGCGGGTCGTGCGGGTGTCATGGCAGCCTGGGGCCTTCTTGCAGGCCCCAGGGCTGTATTAGCAAAATGCCTATCAAACCATGCCTGAGGCATGGCTTGATAGGATGCCTGTTAGGCCTCAGTCAGACGGGCAATTTTTCGCACGATTTGCGCATGCGTCTGGCGATTTTTTTTTTTAAAACCATTGCTTTGCAATGGAATCGGACACACGAGCGCTTTTTATGCGCTCGTCCGATAAATTATAGAACAGAAATCGCAGATCGCACCTATCTGCGATCTGCGATTCCTGTTCTCTTCTCTATATGCGGTCAATGGGGCCGGCGGCAGCAGCGCCGACCCCATTGAGAACATATAGAAGACAAATCATTCTTCTCTGCCACAGCTGTAACAGCTGTGGCAGAGAAGAACGATGTTTGTCCATTGAATTCAATGGAGCTGGCAATACAGCCGGCTCCATTGAAAGCAATGGGCTGCCGGACAGCGCTGGATGAATTGTCGGAAAGGGCTTAAATATATAAGCCCTTCCCTGCAATTCATCCAGAAATGTGTTAAAATAAAAAAAATATATATACTCACCTTGTCCCAGGAGTCGGAGTTCAGCACGGCCGGCCTGCAGTGGGTGTGAAGGGGGTGTGACTCAAAGCTGCCCCTGATTGGCTCAGCGCTGAGCCAATCAGAGGCAGGTCTCACTCACACCCATTCATGAATGGGTGTGAGTGAGACCTGCCTCTGATTGGCTCAGGCTGAGCCAATCAGGGGCAGGTCTGACTCACACCCACTGCAGGGTCAAGGTAAGTATATATATTTTTTTTATTTTAACACATTTCTGGATGAATTGCAGGGAAGGGCTTATATATTTAAGCCCTTCCTGACAATTCATCCCGCGCTCGCCGGCAGCACATTGCTTTCATGGAGCCGGCTGTATTGCCGGCTCCATTGAATGCAATGCGCTGGACAGCTCCAGCCTGTTTCTAATGAAACGCGGCTAGGAGCAGCTTTTCGGGCGATTTTTGGGCATCGGTCACGCGATTTGCGGATGCGCATCCGTCATGCGATCCGCAAACCGCGCGAAAAAACGCCCGTGTGACTAAGGCCTTAGAATGCGGTATGATGTTCAGCGATCAAAACATCACTAGTTCTTGTTCCCTCGGGAGACTTAAAAAAAAAAAAAAATTTAATTTTAAAAAAGTTTTACTAATTATGAAAAAAAAACCGGTAATAAAAAGTAAAAAAAATCCTTTTGCTATTTTATAATAAAAGAATCGAAATAATAAAACAAGAATACATATTTCGTATCGCTGTGCCTGCAAAAGTCCGATCTATCAATGTAAAACATTATATACTCCGCATGGTGAACGTCGTCAGAAAAAAAAATAAAGAATGCCAGAATTGCACTTTTATGGTCACTTCGTCTCCAAGAAAAAAATGTAATAAAAAGTCATATGTACTCCAGAATGGTACCAACGAAAACTACAGGACATCTCGCAGAATATGAGATGTAGCATAACAATGTCAACGGAAAAACTAAAAAGTTATAGCTGTCAGAAAATGGCAGCAGATAGTAATTTTAAAAATGTATTAATAAAAGCAATACAACAACAAAAACTTGGTAAATTTGGTATCCTAGTAATCGTACTGACCCTTAAAATAAAGTTATCAGGTCATTTTTGTTGCAATGTTTACACCGTAGAAAGAAGACGCAATCAAAGATGGCGGAATTTAAAATAAAAGAGTTATGATTTTTTAAAATTGGGGAGGAAAAAACAAAAATGGGGGAAAAAAAGGTGACGGTCCCTAACCCCTTCCCTCTATATGACGTACATTTACATCATGCAGCATTGGGGTATTATGAAGAGAGATCATGGGGCGCCTGCTGTTTACTACAGCTGACACCCGCGGGCAATAGCTGCAATCAGCAGCACAGCCAATCGCGGTTTTTAACCCTTTAACGCCCCGTGTGAGATTGCAGGAAGCTGTGCTGGTGGCAGCCAGGGATGGATTGATAGGCTGCCTGTCAGATTGCAGTATGATGTAATGCCATGGCAGGAGCGATCAAGTTGTGGTCCTAAAAAAAAAAAAGTTAAAATCAGATCAATAAAGTTTTACTAATTGTGTAAAAAAAAAAAAAAATAATAAAAATTTAAATCACCCTCCTTTTGCCATATCTATAATAAAATCTAAATCATAAAACAAAAATACATAATTGGTATCGCTGCGTCTGTAAAAGTCTGATCTATTTACAGCGCATTATTTACAGCACACGGTGAACTTCGTCCGGAAAAAAAAAAAGAACATCAGAAATGCACTTTTTCAGTCACCATCTCCCAGAAAAAATGCAATAAAAAAGCGATCAAAAAGTCTTATGTATTCCGAAATGGTACGAACATAAACTACAGGATGTCTCGCCAGAAATGAGCCCATACTCAACTATGTCGATGGAAAAATAAAAACGTTTTTGCAGCAGAGAATAATTCTAAAAAATTAAATGTCTTGTATTTTTTTCTTAGTAGTACAGCAAAAAAACACTATAAAAGTTTGGTATAATAATAATAGTAGTGACTCATAGAATAAGGTTATTGTGTCATTTTTGTTGTAGCTAGAAACAGGATGCACTGAAAGATGGCGGAATGACGTGGGTTTTTTTGTTTGTTTTTTTTAAATTTTACTCCACTTAGAATTTTTTAAACATTTTTCAGTACCTTATAAGGTACATTAAATAGCACCATTGAAAAATACAACTCGTCCCGCAAAAAACAAGCCCTCATACATGGACAAATAAGGGAGATACAATTTTTTAAAAGGGGGGAGGAAGAAACAAAAGTAGAAAAAAAAGGCGCTGCATCATTAAGGGGTTAAAAGAGAATTATTTTTTTCCCTTTAACAAAAATATTCCATAGGGTGCGTTCAGACGCAGCTGCAGATTTACACCAACGTTACGGAAACGGTGCGGATTTCACCCTTTCCATAGAAGGGGTAAAGTCCGCTGCAGATCTGCACCAAGAATGATACGGAAATGATGCAGACTTTCCACTAGGTGTGAACGTTCCCATAAATGGATTCTAATTAGTGATCTTTATCTCTAGCACGTTCATATAGCAGTGCAGTAGTCGGTGTATGACTGGATACGCAGATAACATCACACTAACGTCTGTTTGTCATTCTTACAGGATGAAACATTTATCGTCTCTGACAATCTGCCCGCATCTCTGGCGCTCCATGCCATGCCATCTCTCTGAGCTCCGCCTGGATTATGTTCTGGCAGGTGGTCAGTCCTTTCAGTTGGTTTGGTTTTGGTGTATTTTTTGTTTCTTTTATAAGTGTAACATATTCCTGATAACAAGTAAATGTACTACGTTTGTCCCCCTTTGTGACTGCAAACTTCTTGCAAATTCGTGACTGGAAAACTCTGTAGCTTATCTCCCGCAGCCTCATTTTAGCACCCTTACTTTTTCCGGAACACATTAGGCCTCATGTCCTCGGAGCGGAATCCGACCCTGCTTACCCGTTCGGGTCTTCTGTGTGTCTGTCCGGATCTTCAATTTTCTTCACTGCAGATGTGTGCAGGAGCGCCGGCCATCGCACATGTGCAGTGGAGATTTTTTTTAACCCCTTCCCGCTGCAGGGCGTAAGTTTACGTCCTGGCAGCCTGGTACTTCCCGCAACAGGGCGTAAACTTACGTCCTGGAGATAGCGCTGGATCACATATGATCCAGCGCTATCCCGCAGCGGGAGCCGGCTGTCAGTCACAGCCGGCGTCTCGCTGCCACAGCGGGGGGACATCGGAGATGCGCCCGCCACTGTTAACCCCTTCCCTGCCGCGATCTAAGTAGATCGCGGCAGGGAAAGAGTTCACAGAGGGAGCGATGTCATCGCGAGAGCCCGGCCTGTCACCATGGCAACAGGACGCCAGACACTGGCATCCTGTATTGCCTATGCCTGAGATCGCTGTATGAGCGATAAGGCATGGGAGAGCAGTAGCTCTGCCATGCCTTATGACAGCGATCATCAGGGCAGTGGTTAAAGTCCCTCAGAGGGACACAAACAGTGTAAAAAAAAGAAAGATTTAAAAAATGAATTTAAAAAAAGTTAAAAAAAAGTAAAAAAAACATTTTTTATGCTTTTTCTCAGATTAGCATAAAAAAAGGTAAAAAAAAAATAAAACCCCACATATTTGGTATTGTCGCGTCCGTAACGATGCGTACAATAAGTTGCACATGCTTTTGACTGTGCACGGAAAAAAAAAACGCTAAAAAAAAAACGCTAAAAAACTGAGGCAAAATGCTCATTTTTAGCATTTTGCCTCACTAAAAAGCAATAAAAGTGATCAAAAAAGTCGTATGTACGCCAAAAACCAATAAAATTTACAGCTCGTCTCGCAAAAAATAAGCCCTCATAGAGCTCTGTACATCAAAAAATAAAAAAGTTACGGGACTTTGAATGCAGCAATTTAGAATAGAAAAAAGATTTCCAAAAAAAGGGTTTTTATTGCAGAAAAGTGGGAAAACCTAAAAAAAATGTTAGAATTTTGGTATCGTTGTAACCGTACCGGTCTGCAGAAAAAATGGAAAGTCTCATTTATGCTGCATGATTAACGGTGTAAAAAAAAAAAAAAAAATCTATGGCAGAATTGATGCGTTTTCTCTCTCTATCATTAAAAAAAAAAAAATTTACAATATAGTCTATGTACCCAAAATTGGCATCGATAAAAACTACAGTTCGCCACGCAAAAAACAAGCCCTCATACGGCCGCGTCGACGGAAAAATAAAAAAGTTATGGCTTTTGATAAACGGAGAAGAAAATCCGCCAAAAATTGTTGCGTCCTTAAGCCCAAAATACGCCATGTCATGAAGGGGTTAAACTCCTGCTTTACCGTGGGAACCGCACTGCAATGGAGCATGCTGCGACTTGTTTTCTGTGCTAAAAGGTCAGCAAAACAAATCTGCAGGCTTTTACCCCTTAGTGACGGCCCCATAGTGTTTTTACATCCTAGCTAAG
The DNA here is from genome assembly GCF_035609145.1 of Eleutherodactylus coqui. NCBI lineage: Eukaryota > Metazoa > Chordata > Amphibia > Anura > Eleutherodactylidae > Eleutherodactylus > Eleutherodactylus coqui. The sequence goes on along the minus strand of NC_089842.1, from coordinate 214,753,157 downwards.
TGGGCTTTAATCCTAGAGGATGTAAAAACATGCATCTTCTGAGGATTAAAGCCCCATGGGCTGTGGACGTGACAGCTCCATGTTGTCGGTTCCAGGGGGTAGCTGACAACATGGAGCAATCATGGGAGCCCCCACCCGGCAATGCAATCGGTGCTATCCGATGGATGGCGCCGATCGCAATAAGGTAAATAAAAAGTTAAAGTTTCAGCTCCCCTCACAGAATGTACCCATGAGGGAGGCTAAAACTACTCACCTCCATCCTGCGTGATGTCCGGCGACGATCTGGGCTGGAACGGACCCTCCGACTTCTTCTGCGCATGTGCGCCTTAGTTAAAATGGCGACGCATGCGCAGATAACCAGATCGCCATGGGGCATTTGAAATCTCCTGTTTTCCGGCTACTGAAGGTAGTCGGGAGGCAGGAGATGTTGCCGGGCTCCGTGATCGCCGCTATCCAATGGATAACGGCGATCATGAAAAAGTTGTAAAAAGTAAAATAAGCTAAAATTTCACCTCCCCTCATGGATCAGATCCATGGAAGAAGTTGAAAATACTCACCCTCATCCTCCATGATGTCCCCTGGCGGTATGGTCCTTCCAAGACCTCACGTCACCTTCTGCCCATGCGCGCGCCCGACATTTCTGTACAAAAGTGCCCTCCAGCTCTTACATTTAGAAGGGATACACAACCCACTTAGAAAGATGATAGGACATATTTTTATGTCTGCATCTTACCTAATTGCCAAACATTGGAAAAAAACAGTTGACCCCGACATTAGAAAACCTTCAAGACTTACTGACATTGCATGCCTGGATGGGGAAATTGATGGCAATTCATTCTAATTACTTGCCAAAATACGAGGATATGTGGAATGTATGGATATGAAAGTATGCTGGATAGACGTATAGAGAGTAGAGATGAGCGAGTATACTCGCTAACGCACATTACTCGAGCGAGTAGTGCCTTAGCCAAGTATCTTCCCGCTCGTCTCTAAAGATTCGGGGGCCGGCGCCGGTGACAGGTGAGTTGCGGCGGGGAGCGGGAGAGAAAGATCTCCCCTCCGCCGGCCCCCGAATCTTTAGACACGAAGAAGGAAGACTTCAGCAGCATTGAAGGTGCAAAATTGTAGGTAGTTTTTCCTCCATCACACACAAAAAGACAAGCAACGTTTCGGCCATCTTGGCCTTTCTCAAGCTTAATTACAGAGTGGTAACACCCACATATAAATAGTACAAGACAAAGAGTAACAGCCAATGAAACATATACACATCACAAATAATCCTCCCCTTCTCAGGTGAAATCTATTAGCTTCATACAAACATCATGACGAGTATGGTCCAGTGCCGCCCTCCATTCCACATAGTCCACCAATCAGAGATGCATATGCCGACATACCTCCTTCTTGGGGGTGGTCGTCATGAGAATGCATTAGGAGATAGATCGCTACGTCACACGTCGCATAAACGGCAACGCGTCACGTGGATGGTAACGTCATTACGTCCTTCTCAGACATCATATGAGCCGATATGTCTGCATAACGCAGACGCGGGATTTTGCATCAGCGGCCGCGAGACCACAACAGCGCGTCCCCGCATACCATGTAGAGAGTGCATGCGCCGATGTATCTTCATAGTACAGGCGTGGGACTTACACAGCAGCTGCGAGAGCTCGGCAGAGCCACATATGATGGATCAATTCAGCCTTAGCAGCAGTTCTCCACGGGGGAGTGCTGATAACATGGTTTCCTGATGGAGAACAAAGGATCTGAGCTCAGATAAGTGCCCTCTGGCTATTAACTGCATTCAGCTAAAGGCTTCATTTACACACTAAATAGCTATTAAGTAGCTGAGTGGCTACTTAATAGTTTATGCAAAATGATCGCTCAAAGCTGTCACTCAAACTGCTGTCTGAGCGATCATCGCTCCTTGTAAATGGGCCTTTATAGCTTTTCATAACAATCAGTACACTTGTGCCTATTGTAGACAGAAAAGTTGTGAACTAACTAAATTCTGCACATCTCCAAATTTTATACACCATTCACATAAATGAGGCCTGCTGTAGATAACCATACGTATAGCGTTTGTTGTATCAGTGCATATTGAAAAATTCTAAATTACAGGTTTTTTTTCTGCCATGAAACATTTAGGTGGAGAGAAAGCAGTCCCGGGTACTGGACAGGGGTATTACATGGACGTGTGTGGACTCAGAAAGGTGGCCACTTGTGGTACGCAGTGTATCCCAGCCCAGGGACAATGGAAAGTCGGTTGGAAAAGAGCACTCAGAAGAGGTTGGCAAAACGAAAGCTGCCCCATACTGTCCCAGAATCAATAAAGCGGAAAAAAGACACCATAAAGCAGGAGAATGAGGAGGTAGCCGGAGATGATGGCTCTCTACGTACAGATTGTACAAAAGACGGTGACATCCTGCAGGATTACTTCCAGTTGCACGTTAGTCTCAGTGAGCTCTACAGTTTATGGGGAGCGTCTGACCAGAACTTTCTGAAAGTAGCTTAGGAATTTTCAGGTAATATACATAATATAAAACCCTACATTTTTTACCTGTGTCATCCAGCCATAAATGCAGAAAACGTTATTAGGGACCTCTCACTCTATTTATAACTGAGAAATTTGGTATGTGGGCTAACTTAAATTCCCAGTCATGTTACAAGGCCTGTTAGCATTTTGTACATAGACTTCTAGGGAAGCTGCCTTCTAATAAGTGATGCTGCTGAGACATTATACCATTCTCCATTTGCATACCAAATTTCCCAGAGGAGCATTGCATGACCTATTAGTCTCCTTGTGCCTGCATGTCCTCCTCCACAAGGAGAAAGAGTACCTCTCCCGAATTACAGAAAAATGTAGTATTGAATTGAGAAAATACCCTTTAACTAACTAAAATGTTAATTTCAGTGTGTGTCTGCGTATTTACATACATATAATCTGTAATTGCCATTTGTCTGTCTTCCAGGAATTCGAGTTTTGCGTCAGGATCCTGTAGAATGCCTTTTTTCTTTCATCTGTACCTCCAACAACCACATCTCTCGCATCACTGGAATGATTGAGCGATTGTGCACTGCTCTGGGAAGAAGGCTATGCCAACTTGACACGGTGGAGTACTATTCATTCCCCACACTCCAGGCACTGGCAGGCAGGTAACATGGCAGTTTTCATTTGACTGGCTAAGCATACAAAAAAAAAATCAAGCACCTAGAAGGAATTGCTCTTTGCTGCAAAACTCGGCATGCAGTTACATCTCAGGCAGATATACAAATGATTAGAAATAACCTAGTGCAAAACAGCTTTAACATGTTAAAGAGTCTTTACACTCACAAATGAGCACTTAAAAAAAGAAATATCAGTCATTTAGAATCCACTTGGCAAATGACAAATGTATCAAAGTCTTCCGTAGTTTGCAATCATCAGAAAGTCACAGAATTTTTACACAAGTAGTGTGTTGCTCAAAAACGTTGAAAATTGTTGCTTTTCTACGCTTCTTACTCCACTTTTATAAACTGTCTAGAAAAGGAGGCTTGGGTGGGGTAAGATTTTTTTACAAACATTAAAGAAATGTGAGACTTTAAAAAAGTTGATACCTTATATGTTTTTTTTGTTAATATTAAAGGTCTTTTTGTAATTAAATGGGTTTTTTTGCAATTAAACTAACTTTTCCACTTTTTTAGATGCTTATTTAGTGCAGTGTAATATACTTTTGACAACACCTGATAATCGCATTTCTGGGTGCTGATGAGTGACAGGGGGAATCCCTTTCCCTGTCAACCACTTTCATGGTGTGATTGCTGTTTATCACAGCATGTAAGGAGTTAAACGGCAGGGTCAGAAGTTTCTCTGCACCTGGGCCTTTAGAGCAGGAGCCCTGCTGCCAGTAGACAGGTAAGCCCTGGCTCTTCCAAGTATGGGAACTCCATGCTGGCTTTAGGCTAAGCCAAGACCAAGCCTAAATGCCCATTTAGACACGACGATTATCGCTCAAAATTCGCTCAAAAGCTGCTCAAAATGTTCGCCCATCGTGCAGATTTCGTTAAGCTGTCGCTCATCAGAAAGACGATGATTAGCCTTATCAGGGATTCACAGCAGGATACAGCTGATACTATTGTTTCAGGCCCCTATTAACAGGCTCGGTATGAAGACCAGCTCTGTTCTCCATACCTGGCACGGAGCGCCCGGCTGTATAACTACCAGGCTCTCCGAGCCGAAAACCTCTGGATGCAGAAGACAAGCAGGGACAACCCACTTATCTTCTGCATCCTCCACTCCCAGCGCTGGGCTGTATGACAGCCGGGCACTGGAGCGGGGGAACAGCTGTATGCAGAAGGCAAGCAGGGACACCCCGCTTATCTTCTGCATCCTCCGCTAACAGCGCAAGGTGATCGCTCATCTTGCGCTGTAAATGACACCGATGATCGCTCAAAAGTCGCTTGAGCAACATCTTTTGAGTGATTATCGTTGTGTCTAAATAGGCCTTTAGGCCCCTTGGTGATAAACAGGTCTCTCAATATGAGGAAGTGGCATTGTGCGTGTATACAGATGTATGCGTATCGCTAGGGGGCTAAAAGGTATTTTCTAATGGGATTTTTGGTATATTTGTGTATAATTTTAGTATATGGATTGCATATTTGTGTATTGAAATATACAAATTTTATACTACTATATACCATTTGTAACGTACTGCAATTTAGTGTGATACTGCCGTCAATAAACCTATTTACCATAAGATAATGTTGGGTTGTTTTCTGTTATCGTTTACCTTATATTGTGCCTCAAATCACAACAAACTTCGTCCGCCTGCAGACGAGCGGGTCGGATCCGGCGGCGAGAATTCTCGCCGCGGGACCCGAGCGCCTGCAGAGACGAGCGCGTACTCACCCGCGCCCGGCAGCCCCGCCTCTTTCTTGTGCCGGCTGCCAGGCAGCCGGCGCATGCGCCGACCGGAGTCGGCGGCCGGGTGAGTGACGTTTCTGTGCGAGGCTCTGCAAGCCCCGCACAAAAATAGGACATGCTGCGGTTTGTTTGCCGCGCGAGATTTCGCGTGGCCAAACCGCGGCCGCCTGCATAGGAGTGCGTATTGTAATGCACTCCTATGCAGGCTTTCAGTGGCGGAAATCCCGCTGCGGGATTTCCGCCCGTGTGCAGGCGGCTTTCCCTATAGAGTGTTGTGACAATTTTTGGTAAAAATGGATTTCATGAGCCTAATAATATTCTAAGTTTGCTGTAGATGTTGCACTCCCATAAATAAGCTGCTTGGAGCGAATATGTTTGTTCTGAATATTCAGTACATCCCTGTTGGTGACAACAGTGTACCAGTGCTGACTGAAGGCTACTCTGCCCAATCGGCTGTATTCTTTCAAGCATTATTGCTTACTGAACATTAATAGTCTACACGGTTAAAGCCCATTTACACAGGACGAATGTCGAGCAAACTATGCCCGACACTCGTCCCCGCATACACTCGCTCCCGTGCTATCACACAGGAGCAAGTATCGCTGGCTGACAGAGCAGCCAGCAGGTGGGCGGAGAGGCTGCAGGAAATTTATCTCCTCGCTCTTCCCCCTGCCTTTTTCCATTCACATAACATAATGAACAGCTGCTATTTACACTGAATGATCATCGTTCAGCTCATCGTCCATGCAGAATAAGTGATGGACGATGAGCTGAACGCTGGTCGTTCAGTGTAGATACCAGCCATTCAGTATTGAACGTCCGCTGTGTTCAGTTAACGGAGAGGGGCGGGGGAGAGCAAGGAGAGTAATCTCCTTCTGCTGCCTCGCTGTGAGCCAACGATACTTGCTACTGTGCAGTAGCATGGGAGCGAGTATGTACGGGGACAAGTGTCAGGCATCGTTTGCCCGACATTTGTCTCGTGGAAGGGGGCCGTTACTCATTATTCTTATTTGCATATGCCAAGATATAAATGACTCCTAGTGTGCCAGATAGGTGTAAGATGCTAGAGTACTTTTATATATACTCAGCCAAATGTCCTATACTCTACTAAATTAGTTAAGCTGTTTCCTCTAGCCATGTGTTTCGATGCAAATACAAATGGTCGTGGTTATAGTAAATCCAAATGTATGAGGTTTTCTTGTGTTTTTGTTGCAGCTGATGACACTGAGGCAAAGTTACGAGATTTGGGTTTCGGTTACAGAGCAAAGTTTGTCAGTGAGAGTGCCAGGTCAATTTTACAGAAGCAAGATAGTGATTGGTTGGACACCCTTCGACTGGTTCCCTATGAGGAAGCAAAGTCTGCTTTATGTGCCCTGCCGGGGGTAGGAGGCAAAGTGGGTGTGATATTTTCACTTTAGAAGCTATGACCATTCAGCACAAGTAATAAAAATGGTTCTTGTTTGAACTAAAATTGTGTTACTTTGTTAACTTCAGTCTGTTCCCCAAATGCAATCCAAATGTTTGGGGACATTTGATCTAGTGGGGATTCCATCAGAATTGGTAGAAACATATCTACTATGCATGAGCAGCTTTAGCAAAATGTTCATGATGAAGTTAGCCCTTAACTGCACATATTATTACTAACCGGGCAATCACTGACACACAAAACTGCAGGCGTGCTTTAAAAACGCACCTCTTCAGGGAGGCATGCCATATTCCCTAAACCAAACCTCTCTGTAATCCACCTGATAACATGCTCCCTGTCCTACCGACTGCAGTTCCTGCTAGCCGCCATCACACCGCCCCTGCAGTCCTACTGATTCAGCCCCCACACGTATTGTCTGACCATTGTCTATGTGTATAGCATCCCACACTCTCCACCCCTCCATACCGTGCACATCTCCAGCCCCTTTACCTTCCGTATCCCCTTATTATCTGTAGTATGTAAGCTCGTTGGAGCAGAACTCTCACGCCTAGTGTCTCCATCAACTGGTTACTACATGTAACCGTGGTTACACGAAATGTGTTGGCACTATATAAATAAAGATTATTATTGTAACCTACTAAGTAGCTGAAAAGACTGGAATTGCCATCAGTAGTAGATTACAGTAATATTAGGCCTGATGCCCACAGCCAGGTCAGATTCTGACTGCAAAATATCGCAGCGGAATAATACCCGGCGCCCACCAAAGACCCTATACCCACCTCACCGAACCCACCGGAACTGTCTCATCTGGCACGCATGCACAGTGCAGTACATGACGCTCTGCGCTGTGACACGGATTCTTGCTGTACTTCCTCAGTGCTCACTGCAATAGGAGCCGTCCGTGCTATTTTTTTTTTTTCTGCACAGAATAGAACATACTGCGATTCTACCCTGCAAGCAGAAAATCGCAGTTGATTTCCCTCGTAGACAGGGGAGAATCGTTTACCACAGCATGTCTATGGATTGGCATTGCTGCAGAATTCGCGGCAGGTGGCTTACCACGAATTCTGCAGCGATAATCCGTCCGCTGGCATTCGGCCTTAAGGTACTATAATGATGGATCTCGCAGTTGTTCAGACTGCACTGTTAGTTCCAGAATACATGCTTCTATTTGAATTTGGTATATTTTTTTAGGTTGCAGATTGTGTTTGTTTGATGGCTCTAGATAAACCGGGGGCGGTACCTGTGGACACTCATGTATGGCAGATTGCAAAAAGAGACTATTTACCTCAGCTCGGTCATGGCAACAAGACTCTCACAGAGCGGGTTTACCGGGAAATTGGTATGAACATTCAAGAATTGTTGGGAAGATTTATGTCTTTCATGTCCATTTCCAATTTTTTGGGCAATGCAGATAGGAGTGAGGTACATGGCACAGAGGGTAGTTGGTTGGCAAGCTGACCTCTCAAGGACATTGATTTAGTGCCAAGTAGCAGCTGCAAAAACATAAGATTTTGTAATTTATAAAAAGAGAGACCGAGTGTAATATTGTTTCTATAAATCTCTTGTAAAACCACATCTTGAATGCAGGAGGAAAAGATATTTGTATGGTGTTTGCAGATAAATAGAGAAGATTAAGAAGTGAGTTGTCGGTTGTTGATACTGTCAGTCTTTGCTGACAGTGGAAGCCAGTTGACCGCTGCAGCCAGAGACTACAATGTCTTTGTTCCAAGCTCCTGGCATCTTGGTGCCCAGGATGTGAGCGTTGATGCCAGGAGAACAAGCAGTTGGCTCTGTTTAAATGCAGCAGTCACCTGGCTTCCGCCGTCAGCAGAGCCCGGGTTGTCGCGGAGGTCGTTACACACTTTTTTCTGAGGGCGAAGAGAGGGGAGAATCCTTTCTTTTGTTTTATTTTATGCCATGGGCATCTGTTCATAAATTTAGTCACCAGTCACTTCATTTTAGCTCATTGAAGCCACTAGTAAATGACTTCTCGCTCAGTATAAACAGGCAGCCTTTCATCTTTGAACAACTTCCTCTTCTCAGTGAACGGAGGTGGGTCAGCGTCGGGAAGAAATCTTTTCTGCGCTCTGTCTCTATTCACTCAATCGTCACTTCTGTGTGAAAGCATAGTCGTCCAGTGGAAAAGTACCCTAAGCTGCTCTCTGACATTCAGTGATGTATGATTGATCTGAGAAAGATTGAACTTGAAAGAAGTGTGTTTCTTATTTTCAGCCTAAGTAATTCTGTAACTATCTAATATGTCTTTTCATATTTCTTGCTTTTCAGGAGATTATTTTTGCAGTATTTGGGGTCCCTACGCTGGATGGGCTCAAGGAGTAAGTTTCATTTGCTTATAAGACTTCAATCACATATACAATTTTTGTGGCGGTTTGAGGTGGAGTTTTAGTGGCATTTTTGATGCAGTCTTTTGAGCCAAGACAAAAATGAGGGGATCCCAGGAATCTTAAGCAAGACGATCTTCGCTGGCGGGTCACAAAGAAGTTAGGGCTTCTCTGTGTCACCTTGCCTTTCAGAGGCAGGGAATCAGCAGGGGAGTTAGAGCAACCTGGATGTCCCTCCTCAGTGGAGTTCTGTCACCCTGCTAACCCTAAAAGTCCAAGGAATTCCAGGATTTGGAGGACCTGCAGCAGGAAGGTCTGCCTCCTATGGATACTAAGCTAAAACTGATTTAGCTTAGTGGCCACAGGAGGAATATAGCTGGTAGGAGGAGTTACCTCCTTTTTTGCTTAGTGTCTGCCTCCTAGTGGCAGGAGCTATACCATAAGGTCTTCGCTGTATCCTCCAATGAGAAAAATTGTCTACAGGTGCATAAAGTTGACATCTATTTATTTTCTTTAATCTACAAACATGTTGTGAAATGAGCCATACAGATGGGTCCTGAGTTCTTAGTTTTTTAGACTAATGGTGGAAAGTTCACTTTTAGATGCAAGGTGAATATGAATTTTGTGTACTGCCTAAATAACTGTCCTATTGATTAAAATGATATAAAACTTGTTTTTACAGTTGAATTAAAACTCTAGAGTTGATTTGTAAATCATGGTCTAATCAAGCTTTCTGTTGCTGCTGTTATTTTACTCATTGGCACCACAACTAGTTTTCTTTTTTTTTTTTCATCCTTGACTTCCAAAAGCCATAGTGTTTTCTTGTTTTTATGTCAACTAGTGATGAGCGAGTATACTCGCTAAGGGCAATTGCTTGAGCGAGCATTGCCCTTAGCGAGTACCTGCCTGCTCGAGAGAAAAGGTTCGGGTGCCGGCGGCGGGCAGGGAGCTGCGGGGGAGAGCGGGGAGGAACGGAGGGGAGATCTCTCCCCCCTGCTGGCTGCCGCTACTCACCGCTCCACCACGCTGGCACCCGAACCTTTTCTCTCGAGCGGGCAGGTACTCGCTAAGGGCAATGCTCGCTCGAGCAATTACCCTTAGCGAGTATGCTCGCTCATCTCCAATGTCAACGTAACCATATGTGGGCTTGTGTAAATCGCAATGCAAACAATTTTTAGGTTTCGTTTCTACGAAGTTCACTGCAAGTAAAATGGTATGGTATCTGTCAGTATAATAATGCAAATAAGGGAGATGGAATAATATCTCCACAGTGCCACCTATTGGAGGGCAGCATTCCTTCAAACCAAAGTTAGACTCTTTATGCAAGCCTTGCAACAATGACTGAGAATTAAAAGCAAAGTCAGACTCCATGAAAAGATAGCTGTTTCGGGGTATTTATAATGGCAATACCAAATTATAGAAAGCTTTTGTTATGATTCTTGGGGGAAAAAAATCTGTTTTGTAAAATTGCTTTGTGTCAAAACTCTCTAAAACCCATAGCTTTGTTATTTAATGGAGCTGTGTGACGTTGGTTACAGGTTACCATGACAATCCCATGGTGGCATTTTAATGACCACTTAGATGCCTAGATCAATAAAGAACATGGCATCCAAGGAAGTAAACGGCTGAAATAATAGTGACCTCTGATCCTAGCCGTTGAGGGTGAGTGCCAGCTGTATGAGCCTGCTCCATACACTTCTTGGGCACATCTACACTTCTTGCGCGCATCTATCATAAAAATATGACAGATGGTATCAAGGTGTTAAAATTGATAGCCTATCCTTAGGATAGGTCATCAACATTAGATCGATGGGGACCTGACTGTTGCCACCCCAGCTTCTTTAAGGAACTTCCTTGTTTACCAGGCAGATTCCTGTTTAGTAACGGCTTTGCTTGATACTACAGCTTCTTCCCATTCAAGTGAATGGGACTGAGACGAAATATCTGGCACCAACGCTCCTAATAAAACTAGGGCTGTGCTGTACAGAACATTGTAAACAGTCATGGTGGTGGCCCCTTCAGAGAGCTGTTAGGTGGTGGTGCTGAGAGTCAGACCCCACCGATCTGATCTAAGGATAAGCCATCCATTTTGAAGAATTGGAAAACCATTTTTTCCACCTCTTACTAATTGCATTTTTTTTTTATTTACAGGTTTTATTTTGTTCAGATTGTGGGAGATATCCTATATGTATTTTCTATAATGTTTTAAACCTCTGGGAGAAGGAACATCGCCCCCCCACCTCCACAAGAATTTAAGGAGCAGTGCCTATTGTCCCAAATACTGGTTAAACCAGTTCTAACTGGCCAAACCTTTTTAGGAGTGTTTTGTCTTGGACAGCAGAGAGGAGAAACCCAGGATGCTTCTCTCATGAAGCCAAATTCAAGAATGAACTGAGCGTGCTCATTGAAGTTCCTCCCAGATGGATGACATCACAAGCTACCTCACAAATACCTCCCTCTGAGAAATGGCCTATAAGCTCACTGTAACTGCTAAATTGCCTGACTTCCTGTGTTGAAACTTTATTTAAGGTTTTACGCGCGCATAATAAAGACAGACTCTTTTGGGAACACATGATGTAGGCTTGTGATCTTTGAAGGCTCTCCAGGCCTGTACACATATTATTTAATTTGGAACACATGGTATATCTATAATAGCGAATTTGCGCTAACAAATTTGGAGGCACCGCTGGGATAATGAAGATACAGAGATATGAAGATATTTCATCGTTATCCGGACACAAGGGGACTTCGAAGCAGAGACGGACAGATAATGAGCTCAAACAAGGTAATAAGCTATTCTTGTACCTGTCCCATCTCTCCCTCTCTGCTATGATCCGCCCCGGGCCGGGTGAGTTGAAATATGATAAGTCTGTATCTAAAGAACTATGAAATAGATATACTGTGTGGTTTTTATGTTGTCTGTGAAGAAAATGTCCTGAGTGAAAGAAGGTGTGAGCTATGGGGGGTTTTGTATTGTCTCTGTAGAAGTGAATGGTGTGAACAGACTGTGCAGGTTAATAAGGAACAAAGAATGTGTAGTATAACTTGTTAAAAGAAAGCAAAAAGGAAAGTTGATATAAGCAATTTTAGCTGAAGGTTATAGTAGTGATTCTGGTTAAAAACAGTAGTGTCCATGCGGTCAGAGAGTTTCCATTGTGCAACATGTGGCTGAAGAGGTCTCCCTTTGTTATGTGGGGGGAGGGGTGCACATGGAATGCTTGTATTTGCCATGTTGGCATACCTCAACTCAAGGGAATTTGGGCTTGGAGTAAAGATGTAGGCTAGCCAGAGATTCTGCTCCGATTATGGCAGGCCAAGCAGGCTGTTGAGGTTCCACAATGTGGTGCCAAAAGTGCAGATCTGTGCCATGAGGTGCAGGAGTAGAGAGTCTCAATTAATTAAGGATTTTTCCAATTACGACAAGATGGGCAGGGGTGAAATTGTAAGTGCTTATTAGTGGTAAGCCAGACCTGTGTCGTGAGTTGTGGGAAAAATCGTAAGTATGACTCGCAAGCAAATTCAATGAGCTGATGTTTGTAAACACAACTGGACACACAAAAATGGGTGAAGGAAAAAGCAAGTCAATGAGTTAAGAGAAAGGTAGAAGGTTTAACAATGAACGGTGATAATGGCTGCTATCTGGAGTGGTGAATATAAGTATGTGGGTGGAAATGGGCATAAGTTGTATTGTGTTTGTCATTGGATAGCCTATTCTGAACAAAATATGTAAAAACCGCGGTACATAAGAGTTATATATATATATATATATATATATATATACACTTTGTTCAACATGGGAAGTTCTATGACCAGTAAATACAATCCCAGTTTCTACTTCACATGAGATACTTATCAGTCTGTATATATGAGTGAGTGAAAACCCCAGTGAGTGTGAATTTGTGTGTATAAATGAAGGGCCCGTATGAGAGTTAGATTGTGTTATATGGTATATACTGTCCGGTGGCTAGAAACGAAATGAGGCAAGAATGACCAAACGCTGAGCCAGACCACAGGGGGTGGAGCTAGGTGATGTAAGGAGATGGGAGGGAAGAACAATAGGAAGAGGTCTTGCTCCACCCTCCACACAGACCAGCCTAGGAGAGAAGAGTGTCTCCATTTAAGGGGATGTTGGTGTATATATATATATATTGTGGTAATGTATAGAGGGAAGGTCACTCTTAGACTCCATGTTAAGTCTCTCACTTGAACAAATGTAGGTGACCAAAGGAGGGGCATCTAATTTTATCCCTGAGGGTAGTTGTGTGAGATAATAGTCCAGGGTTACCACAGTATATTTATATATATATATATATATATATATATATATATATATATACACACATATAGGTTCTTGGAGTATGTGGAGAATTTAAAAATATTGAGTTGTGTTAATTTGAATATTAGAAAATTAAGATACGAAAATGAGATAATTGTGTACTTGAGACATCTGATAAGTACTTTAGTCAAATTAATAACAAAAGTTCTATTTTAGAGAGTATCTCATTTTCAATTAACAACAGTATTTTACATGAAAATAGTTACTTTTGAAAAATAAGTAAATGTTGGATGCCAGTAATTGAGTTATCAGGGATACGAGTCCCTTAGTAAACCAGTAATTAACCATCATTGGTGCAGTTGTCATGGTTGCAGATTGTAATAACAATATTTCCTCTCCTGTTTGCAGTATGTTTTCGTACAGGTACCAGAAATGATGTGGGGCCCCTTAATATCATGCTTCCTCAAGGGGTCATAAAATACTGTATAGAGTGCAAATTAAACATCTTTCAGTTTCCAGACTAACTATGTATGAGACTGCCCTGCTAGCACCCTCACATATCACAATCAAGAGGGGTATCGTTCCAAATGATGTTTCATGTCCTTTACTGAATTCAGAAGGTTGAGAGGAAGGGGCAGCAGGCGCAGACCATGACATTAAATAGCAAGCACATGATTGTATGGTTGTAGAAACACGAATGAAAAGGGAAAATAGGGTCCTAACAATAATGTTGTAACTGCCATGATTAATGTAAATCTTGAGTTTTACCCATAGATGGTTCCAAATATTGTGAAAATGGACAAGCAAAACAGGCTATGCAATGGTAACCGACAGAAAGAGGTAATTATACAAAAACCACTCTTTCCCTCCTGAGACACTCAGTTACTCACTGAAATATGTAAGCTGGCTGCAGGTAAGACTGTTTGTGTCTGCACCGACTTAAGGTACACATTGGGAATCGTACACGATTTCACATCTTATGGGGCACAGTGGAAGTTTCATGGGGTCCTTGAGTAAGCCAATCCAGAATGCAGAAGCAGTGTCTTTGTTCTACAAGTTTTTAGCTCTTTCCGCACAGGTGACTTATCAGAGTCCAGGCTTATGCCACAGAGACAACCACTGAGGCTGGAAGGAACCAGAGAGCAGGCACCACAGCAGCCTGACTTCCATTGAATGAGGTAACGGCTGGTAACCTGCTTGCACCTGAAACAGGTGTAGATATTTCTCTGTTGCTTGAATTACAGGAACAGGCCTCAAAAGAAGAAAAAGGAGGAGTGGAAAAGCGAGCGGAATGCTACTGGGGTCTGGCAGAAAGGTAAATGCCTGTGCCTCCCCTGCACGCTGTACTCCATGATGTCACACCTGATCCCTGAGCTAACCCATTCATCCAAGGAGGTAACGTGTGGTATGGTGTCTTCTGCTTGGCTTACCCCAGGGTTCAACACTGCTGCAATAGGGTTTGTACAGGGATGCATAATATGCGCCCGTTACAATCCAGGCCAATTGGTCAAGGTACCGTCTCGATGCGAGCCAGACTATCTGTATCAGTGACTGCAGGATGATAGCATACAGCTACCACAGGTAGGTGTTTGGAGTTGTTGGTTTGCATAGGCCTCTTTTCATGTTATTTGGAGGCGTGGCTTGAGAAATAAAGAAATAAAAAAAAAAATAATTTTTAACACGCCAAAAATATGACCTAAGAATATGTTTTATGAAAGTAATTTTGAATATTTGGATACACCAGAAGTAATAATAATAATGGAGGTAAACATTTTATTAGTCATCTACTTGGTCAGAGCCACGCCTAAATATAAGACTAAGTTGAGGCCCTATGAAGGTTTTGTTTGGTAATGCTGCTGTAATAGGCCTATGCCTATTCCAGGCCAAAAAGGAGGGCCTTACCTCCCATGTGAGTGCCTAATATCAGGAGTTATATCATCTGTCACTCATAAATGTGTATTCTCCGTGTTTCCAGATCAAAATGCAAAGAATCCTTTCAAGTGCTGTTAACCACTACGGTCTCAGTGAAACCTCAAGAAAAGCTAATTTGGGTTCATGTCAGACATTGAATAAAGATAATCAAGGAAGGAGACAAATGTGGCCCATAATCCTTTGTTATATGTAGGACCCCTGCGGTCATTGGGCTGTCATTTCTCTTCTTCCTCATAAGGGATGTGGTAAATACATAACTACTGATGAAGAGGATTATGACAAAAAGGAATATTGCGTTGTGGTGCAAAAATAATTGGCTATTTGTAGCCCTCCATTTTGTCCTTCATCCTCCATTTTGTATTTTCCTTTATTCTCCATTTTGTATCTTACATACGAATAGCTATGAACATTCATGTGGCCTTCAAACCTGTTTGGTGTAGGAAGCTTTGATGGAACTGTGAAATGTGACAGAACAATGCTAACTGCATTAACTACAGTTCCATTTGTATAGGTTTGTTTGAACTCTGTCCATATACATTGTATGGCCAGGAATCTGTTGTCTTGTTAATCCTGTGATACCATCATCATTGTCTAGGAAATTGAGTTGCTGATTCTGAACCTTTGATCAATGAAACTGGCTCCTTCAGATGGTGGGGGGTCTCAGACTGATAACATCTTGGTTTACAAAGCTTGTGTATGACCTAGCAAGTTTTAGTGTATAAAATAGTTACGCCCCTGGTAATGTGTCAAAGATCGGAAAAATGTCAACAGATGCAATAAGGTAGCAGTAAGTGTACCAATGTTTCAGCCATATTGTGTAATCAGACCAATGTTAACATGTAACAAACAATATAACCTGAGATCACACTTGGAAAGTCGGTCACATTCAACATGTTGTATGTCATCTAAACTATGAACAAGGTGGCTTATGCAGAAAACGTGAAAAAAAAAAAGATAAATCTTTCAGGAGCCATCTACCTAGAATACCGTTGGGAAACTGTAACGTGTTGTGAGGTATTTTCCTTATCCTGGATATCACCCAGCAGTAGGAAGGGATAAGGCAGGAGGCAGCCCCATGGCAGAGGTGACAGCTAGGGTCCCCTGTAGGTGGTAGGGAAAAGGCCCGAGAACACAAATAGGAAGGAAAAACCATCCAGGAGAATGAAAATACGCACAACAAAGGAGGGAATTGTGGGAGATATCCTATATGTATTTTCTATAATGTTTTAAACCTCTGGGAGAAGGAACATCGCCCCCCCACCTCCACAAGAATTTAAGGAGCAGTGCCTATTGTCCCAAATACTGGTTAAACCAGTTCTAACTGGCCAAACCTTTTTAGGAGTGTTTTGTCTTGGACAGCAGAGAGGAGAAACCCAGGATGCTTCTCTCATGAAGCCAAATTCAAGAATGAACTGAGCGTGCTCACTGAAGTTCCTCCCAGATGGATGACATCACAAGCTACCTCACAAATACCTCCCTCTGAGAAATGGCCTATAAGCTCACTGTAACTGCTAAATTGCCTGACTTCCTGTGTTGAAACTTTATTTAAGGTTTTACGCGCGCATAATAAAGACAGACTCTTTTGGGAACACATGATGTAGGCTTGTGATCTTTGAAGGCTCTCCAGGCCTGTACACATATTATTTAATTTGGAACACATGGTATATCTATAATAGCGAATTTGCGCTAACAAATTCTAAAGAAATTCAGAGAGAGTTCAGGATATAAACCAAACGCAAAAACAATAAAGAAGCTAAAAGGATAAAAATAGTATTTCTTTTTCTTTTGTGTTTTTCTATACATAATGATTATTTCCCTGTGTACAACAGAAATAAAGTATTAATTCTATATTACTCCTGTGTCGGTGGTATAAGTTTTATAAATAAATTTCAAATGCAAAACTTCTTTGCAGCATATGGTACAATGGTACAGTCACTTAATAAATATACTAACTAGCAGAATAATGGTTTCTGGCATCTTTTCCAATGTTGTAGGGTTTTTCTTTAAACTCCACAGATGTTAGCCTTAGGCTGTCCAGGTAAACAGTATAAGGCCGGGCTCACATGAACATATTTGCTTTGCGTATTGCATGCGCAATGTACACACGCCTAATATGTGGTAAATGGCGTCAATGAAAGTATTTTATTCTAAGAGAACTATTGTTCTCTAAGGGTGTGTTTGCAACCCAGTAAATGCACAATTTTTTTACGCACCGCATTACCATACGGCCATGTGAGCCCGGCTTAACATTGCTAACTAAATTTTGTTCCCATAATGCACAGATTCTAAATTTATTGTAGGCTTCACTATACAAAGTTTTTTGGTAATTAGATCCTGTTTCGCAAGCAGCAGAAAAACATGTGAACTAATGTAACTTTTATAGTTTAAAAATGGCACCAAACTCTCCAGGAAGGCCCCTTTGTGCCATTGGAGATGCCCACATTTGAGATGTAGAAAGCCTCTGCTACAAAATTACTTTTCAGCTGTGGCCCTCTACAGCAGTTGTTTAAAACATAATCAGCAATACTCACATAAAAAGACTCAAGATCTGTCGAACACCATCAGGAGCAACCCCTCCATTAGAGGGATTCATCTAAACAAGAAGACCCACAAACTAGCACTGTACGCAGACGACATGCTGCTCTACATCACATCTCCGAGAGTAGATATCTGTATGCTTCTACAAGAATTTTCTAATATAGTAGGATTAGTAACTTCAAAATTAGCATTCAGAAATATTAAATATATCTATCCCGGTGGGGAAAGTGGAACACTTCCCATTTAGGTGGAGAAACTCGTCCATAAAATATTTAGGAATCCAGCTTGCAGCGACCCAAAACAATCGGCAACTGCATCATAGACATTTGTCAACATTCTAGGACTAAATTCTATGTGGAAGTGGAGCAGGCCAAAAGCCCTATTAGAATTAAGGGAGCATTCTGGATACCAGGGGGACTGAATTGAGGGAGGATTGGCGCCTCAACTTTAATACAGACATTGCTACATGCCTGGCATGGGTGAGCTAGAGGGAGTTTGATGATATCGAGACCGGGACTATTTAACCCACTGGTAAGGAACCCCGATCTGTTAAAAGGAGTACACAGTCTGCCAAGGAGATCCTGGTTATTGTATTTCCATTTATATAACTATATTACCATGCTTGCCCCAAACTTTGACCAGACAGTATATCTCACACCATTTAAAAGACAATGCACAGCAGAGAAGGCACCCACACACGTGATCGTACTAGTGCACGCGCTCCTGTTGGATGGTCGGATGAGGAACTCTGACCCTAGTTGGATCAGGAAGTGGGACGAGGCATTGGGGAGGACTGTTCCCAGAAAGCTCTGGTCTAAATCTTATGCCCTGTCAAGTAAAATGAATATATCGCTCAACTTCAAAATACTTTCGCAGTGCTATAGAACCCCGGTCAGACTGCATAGAATGCACCCCTCAGTCTCGGAACAGTGCTGGAGGGAGGTGTATGTCAGGCAGGGGCTCCATGCTACGTATGTGGTATTGCCTTTTGGCAAGATGTTGCCCAATTATACCAAGCCATGTGTGCATTTTCACTGCAGTTCACACCGGAATTGGCACTCCTATCTATCCTCCCTGGTCTAATCTCCCAGTTGAAGAAAGGTCTGCTCAAACACTTTATTATGGCAATGAGACAGATAATCCCAGAATATAGGAGGCAGAGCATTGCTATTCTGAGAGTGGTGTGGTTGGAGGCCATGGACTCCGTGATATAGATGGAGAAGCTTAGAAGCAGACAACTCAAAATTTTATGCTACTTGGGCCATCTGGGTGGAGTTCCAAGACTCCCCCTCTCACATCTTGATTGAGGAGTGGTTTGATGACATAAGAGATCCCAGGTGAATTTTCATGAACAGTATTGCTCTATGTCCCCAGGGTATTTTCCCTTCCCTAAAGTCCCCTACTAATCCCTCTTCAGATTTTCTATTCAACTTATCTGGCTTTCCTCTTCAAACTACTTCTGTACTTTCATATAATTTTGGACTAAAATGGACAAGAGGGGAGGGGTTGGCGCTCGGCGAGCTATCTTAGGGGGACCAGACGGCGGAGAGAGAGGGGCTGGACGAGTAGCCCCCAGACAAGACACAGAAGAATGTTGAAATGTTTATTTTGTTCTATACATAAATAAAAGGAACAGAAGAAAACGCCAAATTAAGGCTGTCTGTCCACAGGCGGGTTTTCATTGCATTCCCCGCGGCGATAATCCAGATGTGGGGAACGCAGTGAAAGCTCTTCATAGCGTTGCTATGGAGAGCACTTCCCCCCTGTCCACCAGCGGCTGCGACTTGCCGCGATTCTCCGTGGTCAGCCTACCTGTCCTACTCCTACTCCCGCGCATCGGTATCCCGTGACGGACATCCACCACAGGATACCACAACGCCTGTGGACCGGCAGCCATAGGTGTGCTGAAGGACAACGATGAGTCTTATCAGGGATTCACAGCGGAATACAGCTGATACTATTGTTTCAGCTGTATCCCACTCCCTGATGACAGGCTGGGTATGAAAAAAAGAGCGGTCCAGCTATGTTCTCCAGACCCCACACGGTGCTCTCTGCTGTATAACAGACGGGCGCTCCATGCAGAGAACAGCTGGATGCAGGAGACAAACGGGGACAACCCGCTTGTCTTCTGCATCTTCCACTCAAAGCGCAAGGCTGTCTAACAGCTGGGCGCTCGAAGCAGGGAACAGCTGGATGAAGAAAGCAAGCAGGGACACCCCGTTTGTCTTCTGTATCCTCCGCTCGGAGCGCTTGGCTGTACAGTCTCTCCGGTTATCCGCAAAAATAAAGTTAAAGTTCTGGTTTCCATATTCTTTTACAAAAGATAGCAGGTATGGAGGCAATAGTTTTCAGATCTCAGCATTCTCTTGTTGGATCAGTATCTACGGTGGGTACTGGCTTTCAACATAGCTGTCTCCATTAAGGTATCGTTGCAGGCTTCCTAGACACTTCCTCACAGGAGGAGCAGCGGTAGAAGAGGTGGATGCTGAAGCAGAGGACGCACTCTCTGGCCAGATAGGGTCCCATTTCTTAGATTCCCTCAGGCAGTTCTCCGGCTGTGGGGAGACCGGTGTAGACGGTACATAAACGGGTGCTGGTAGTGGCAGAACCAGCTGCTGCAGCTCCGGCTCGTCGCCCCGATAAAAACGGGGTTGAACAGGAGAATAGCCAGCAGAAATTCCAGGAATAACTCTGGCTGCCAGCTCTCCTGGGTCAGCATTCTTGTTAGTCTGCCGAGACAAGTCTAGTGGTTCGCTGGTGGCAGAGGAAGTCTCCTTCTATGTGCGGTTCTCAACTGCAGACTGTTGCTCCATGGCAAGGGAGATCCCCCTACTTTTTCCACAGCCTTCGTGGGACCTCCTTGGTGGGAAGTTTTCGTGGGCTCTTGAAGAACAGCAAAACTGGGCGACATTTTGTGCAGATATATTAGCTTCTCCCTCCACAGTTACGGAATGTAAACTTGTCAAGATAACAGGGTCTAACAATTTCACACGCCCTTTTCTCAGGGCGTAATGCATCCTGGCAATATAAGAATGAGATCCAGGTGAAGAATTTTCTTTTTGTCTCTGCATTCTTAGCAGATGGCTCAGTCTTGTCTCTCTGACACTTCTTCAGAGAATTCAGTGGACTGGAAAAAACAAAAAAAATTCCTAGACACTCAACCTTTCTCATCACCGGTCTGGAAAATAATGGCTGAGGCATTTTCTCTCTGATCTTTTTATACAGGCACATTACACCCATCCTGTTCCCATAAGGGAAGAACGTGACCCGTCCAGGCCACCGCTAGGGTAGCCGTCAAGGGTAAAACAATTCAAGCGGTGTTGAAAAACTACAGTTCGATGTCACGTGATGCCACCGTTCCTTCCTCTGCGGTGATACTGGATAATAAAATGAGAGTTAACACATACAGAGTATTGATGTAAACAAAGCCGGAAACAGTTGGCAAAATTGCTTTACTGAAATACGCCAACTTCAAACAGTCCAGCAATAATTTGGCCAAAGCTTAGCATGGGTGCAGACAACGTGAATGATGAGACAGGGAGGCAAAACACAGGATGACTATCAGACCCACAGTCCAAGTTATCTGTGCAGCTCCGCTCCTGGACAAGTAAACTCTATTCTTCTCCAAACTCTTATCCTGTCAACACTCACTCTTTTAGATGCGTCACAGCTCTGCTTGGTGATTTCTTCTCCTTAGTTTACTGAAAATGACTCCTGGGGGCAGTAGTCTCAGGCAACTTCCATTCTCCAATTCCTCTCTCAGCCTACTCCCTGACTGCCTGGTTACTTCTATTGACTGGCTACTACCGTGTTTCCCCGAAAGTAAGACAGTGTCTTACTTTCTTTTTATCCCCAAAAGCCCCACTATGTCTTACTTTCGGGGTATGTCTTATAATAAAAAAAATCATTACTCACCTCCCCCGGCGTTCTGTCGCGCTCCGGCAGGATGTCGCTCGCTCCTCGTCCCCGGCGCAGCATTGCTTTCTGAATGCGGGGCTTGAAATCCCCGCCTCCAGAAAGCTAATACACACGCCGTCAGCCAGTTACAGCCATTCAATGACAGCATTGAATGGCTGTGATTGGCTGAAGGCGCACGTGGCTTCAGCCAATCACACTATTCAATGACATCATTGAATGGGTGTGATTGGCTGAAGCCAATCGGCTATACCTTTCACAGCACAATTCCAGGTCTACACCCATTTTTGTGGTGGAGACAAGATACACCAGTACCCAAGAATCTAACTACTATAGTACTGCCCACTAAGTACAGGAATATAACTACTAGAATACTGTCCCCTATGTACAAGAATATAACTGTTACAGTACTGCCCCGTATGTACAAGAATGCAACTACTATAATACTGTCTCATGTACAAGAATATAAGTACTAGAATACGGACTACTATGTACAAAGATATTATTACTAGAATACTGCCCCCTATATAAAGTAATATAACTACTAGAATACTGTCTGTTACATACAAGAATATAACTAATATAATACTGCCCCCTATGTACAAGAATATAACTACTAAAATATAACTACGTAGAAGAATATAACTACTATAGAACTGCCCCTTATGTACAAAAATATAACTACTTTACTAATGTCTCCTATGTACAAGAATATTACTACTAGAATACTGTTCCCCCCCCTGTGTACAAGAATATAACTACTAGAATACTGTCCCCTATGTACAAGAATATTACTACTAGAATACTGTTCCCCCCTGTGTACAAGAATATAACTACTAGAATGCTGTCTGTTACATACAAGAATATAACTAATATAATACTGCCCGCTATGTACAAGAATATAACTACTACTATACTTTCACCTATTAGCAGGAATATATTTACTAGTATACTGTCTCTTATGCACAAGACTATAACTACTAGGATACTGTCTCCTATGTACAAGAATATAACTACTATAATACTGTCTCCTATGTACAAGTATATAACTACTAGGATACTGTTCTCTATGTACAAGAATATAACTACTAGAATATTGTCCCCTATGTAGAAGAATGCAGCTACTAGAATATGGTCTACTATGTACAAAGATATAATTACTAGAACACTGCCATCTATGTACAGGAATATAACTACTATAATGCTGTCTCCTATATACATGAATATAACTACTAGAATACTGCCTCCTATGCACAGGAATATAACTACTAGAATACTGTCCCCTATGTAGAGGAATATAATTACTAGAATACTGTCTCTTATGTACAGGAATATAACTACTAGAATACTGTCCCCTATATACATGAATATAACTACTAGAATAGTGTCCCCTATGTACAAGAGTATAATTGCTATAGTAACAGGAATATAACTGCTTGGATGATAATAATCATCGACTTGGCCTAAGAAGTTAAACGTACGGTATGCATTTTTTTTTGCCGCAGATAACTTAACTATATCGCTATATATGCATCTATGTATAGATAGATAATATATATATGTATATACACATATACACAGTCATTTAGCTGACATGTGGCTAAGCCGTATTGGACCGCAGTGCGAGATATGGGCAGCTGGTCCTTGAAGCTCCACCACAGATCGAGGGCGAGGCTGATCCAGGGCAGCAACAGTAAGTACTGGATGATAAGAGGCAGCGGATGCCAACAGAAGGCCAGGATATTGAATTTGGGAACTCCTCTCAGAGATGTTTCTCCATGTCGGTGGTTAACGCCCCACCTCTTCCCGATATTACAGTAATTTATTTACTAAATCACACAGTCATTAACTATCAATTGAAAACCCCAAACAACTGCGCAGCGGTTACGTTTTTTTAACCAGAATGTGTAAACCCAGCTTGAAACCTCATATATTTAATGGACATAATACGGACAACCTACAACACCATTGATTTGCATTGGTGTATTCATGTGTGCGGTGTTTTGCAGCATGTCTTATTTTATTCCATATTTACACACCAAAATTGCACATTCAAATCTATAGATGCATAAAAAAAACTATCCTACGGCTGTCAAATGCATATTCACTGCATTTATGCCAGAAGACCGTGTGAAGAAGAGCGGACATCAGTTGGGCCTTTTTTTTGCACAAGTGAAAAAAAGCACAAATTACACACAGACCAAAATAGCATGCGCCCGTATGAATGAGCCCTAAAGCTGAGATCTCACTGTGGGGAGTTTTTAACTTATGAGATGCAAGGAAAAAAACACTGAAAACCCAGAAATAAAACATACTGTTTTATAACATACATGCATTGTACAAGCTTAACCAGTGATAATCAGTCCTTGCACTATCATCATTTACATTCATATATATATATATATATATATATATATTGTAATGGAGCGACATGGGCCCTTTAATTTAGCTCTTGTGAGACAAGACATAACAGTTATCCTCTGTGTAGTGCAGTGAAGTGGGCGGAGCTTGAAGTGGGCGGAGCTTCCAGAAGAAAAAGTGGCAGTTGGTCAGTCAGACGCCATCTTGAAGCCAGATGAGAACTGTTGCTGCTGCTGACAAGAAGCTAACCCTACTGGATTGGATTTTGCCAGGAACAGCTGGAGAAGCCAGAAGAGGAGAAATGGTGACAGTGGCAGATGAAGAAGAAAGAAGAGGCAACAGAAAGTCATAGTCCAAGGAGATCTATCCTGTAGCAAAGACCAGGCAGACAAAGAGCGCAGCGGAGACCCAACTAGGGGCCCAATACGTTGGATTGGAGGACAGAAGGAACAGACATTAAGGACTGGATTATTACCTGATAGGACCAGTGATCTGCAGCTGTCCGCGGGGAAGCCAGTGCCGGCCGCAGCGTTAAGCCTCAAGGAGCGCCAGCGAGGGGGTCACCTGGAGCCGTAAGCAACCAAGTCACACAAAGATTAGCAGTCATTTAATTCACAGTTTAATGTTATAGATTTTGTCTTGCATTTTGGGTGGACTTGCCGCAGATTTCACACTTTGGATTCAAAAAGGTGAAATCTGCAGCACATAGTTAACCTGCTGCGGATATAAAGTCCACAGCGTATCCCTCGGGGAGATCGTCTGCACTCTGCGGGGAAGATTTGCTAAACTCTCATCCCCATGGCTTATATTGTAAATGCTGCTGATTCACCTTGCGCAAAGTCCACACCGAAAATCATTCTTGTCCCATGTGATATACCCTAATGCTCTAGGAGGAGTCGGACAATTAGGCCTCCTTCCCACGGACGGATTTCCGCCACGTAATACGCGGCAAAAATCCGCCGCGTTGCCCGCAGCTATTAGGTTCTATTGAACCGAATAGCTCAATGCTCATGGTGCGGAATTCCATCGCGGAATTCCGCACCGTGAAATCTCCCGTCCTCACCCGCGGCATGCTCTATTTGCCGCGGGTGTACGTGCGGCCGGCTTCCATTGCAGTCAATGGAAGCCGTCCGCTCACGCTATCTTCCGCTGTGGCACAGCGGAAGATGGCGTGAAATCGCCTCTCCGCCCATCGCCGGCGCGTCATATGACACGGCCGGCCGCGTCATATGACACGGCCGGCCGCGTCATGTGACGCTGTGGACATGTCTTGTGACGTGGTCGGCGTGTCACATGACGCTGCGTGCGCGTCACGCCGAAGCGTCATGCGGGACCCAGAACACCGGATCCGCTGGTAAGTATGGGGTCTCTGGGGGCGCCATGACGGGCTTCGCCGCGGAATATTCTGCGGCGGAGCCCTTCACGGCCGTGTGCAGCCGGCCTAATTCTACATCTATATATATATATAAAGACGAAAGCCCTCACTGACTGACTCACTCACTGACTGACTGACTGACTGACTGACTGACTGGCCAAAAGTTCTCCAACTTCTCGATGTCGTAGAAACATGAAATTTGGCACACGCATAGATTATCTCCAAAATAGGAAAAGTAATTGGGTCCCAACTCGATTATTCAATTCTAGCGCAAAAGAATTGGTGTCAAAATTTTACGTGCGGAATGTAATTTCTTCACTTTTCTGTGTCATAGAAACAGGAAATTTGGCATGAGCATTGATTATGTCATAAATAGGAAAAGCTAATGGGTCCCAACTTGATTATTCAATTCTATGCGCAAAAGAATTAGCGTCCAAATTTTACGTACAGAATCTAATTTTCTCACTTTCCGGTGTCATAGAAACGTGAAATTTGGCACGAGCATGGATTATGTCATAAATAGGAAAAGTTAATAGGTCCCAACTCGATTATTTAATTCTAGCGCAATAGAATTGGCGTCTAAATTTTACGTGCGCAATGTAATTTTTTTCACTTTCCGGTGTCATAGAAACGGGAAATTTGACACGAGCATTGATTATGTCATAAATAGGAAAAGCTAATGGGTCCCAACTCGATTATTCCATACTAGCGCAAAAGAATTGGCGTCGAAATTTTACGTGCGGAATGTAATTTTCTCACTTTCCGGTGTCATAGAAACGGGAAATTTGGCATGAGCATTGATTATGTCATAAATAGGAAAAGCTAATGGGTCCCAATTCCATTATTCAATTCTATGCACAAAAGAATTAGCGTCCAAATTTTACATACATAATCTAAATCTCTCACTTCCCAATGTGATAGAAACATGAAATTTGGCACGGGCATTGATTATGTCATAAATAGGAAAAGTTAATAGGTCCCAACTCGATTATTCAATTCTAGCGCAAAAGAATTGGCGTTGAAATTTTACGTGCGGAATGTAATTTTTTTACTTTCTGGTGTCATAGAAACGGGAAATTTGGCACGAGCATTGATTATGTCATAAGTAGGAAAAGCTAATGGGTCCCAACTCGATTATTCAATTCTATGCGCAAAAGAATTAGCATCCAAATTTTACGTGCAGAATGTAATTTTTTCACTTTCCGGTGTCATAGAAACGGGAAATTTGGCAGGAGCATTGATTATGTCATAAATAGGAAAAGCTCATGGGTCCCAACTCGATTATTCAATTCTAAGCGCAAAAGAATTAGTGTCCAAATTTTATGTACGTAATCAAATTCTCTCACTTCCTGATGTCATTTTATATAAAGGAAACGTCGCATGGTTGCCTCCCCGTGGTGTTTCCTGGGTAACGCAGAGAACTATGCAAAATGGTGAACATATGTTTTTCCTCGGTATCTCTAAAGTAACCACGACTTCATAAGATTTTTCGTGTGAACACCAGATAAATACCAGTACCAAATTAACTCGGGCGAAGCCGGGTATATCAGCTAGTGTAGTATATTTGTGTGACTATTATATACAGAACAATAATATATGTATACACACACACTGAATAGCCATTGAGACGTGAAATAATAAAGTTAAAAGGGTTTTCCAATTCGGTGACATTTTTTGAAAATCGATCGATCAGTGGGGGTCCTACTGCTGGGAACCCCATCCCATTGATCACCAGAATAATGGCTTTAAAGACGTTCAAATGGCCACCTTTAGCAGTCCTACTGCAATAAATGGAGCAGCAGTGTGTATGTACAGCCAACGCTCAATTAATTCTGCCAACTTCAGCACTACCATTGTGGTGATTGGTGGGGATGCCGGCAGTCGGACCCTCACCGATCTATCAGGTATCACCTATCCAGAGAACAGAAAGAGGAAACATGAAAACCGTCACCGAACCAGAAAACCCTTTAATATAGAAATATGACATTGCTGTATTTTCCTCAAATGGGCCGATACACAAGTAACGATTTCCTACTGAGTTATTTGGCCTATATGGTATTCATTGAGGACCCTTATCTATTTCATGTTTATCTAAGGAAACGGTTCTATAAGGAGCAGTCAGTCCACAATAGACTAATATGTAGGTGTAAGTAGTGATCGTTATTCCTCAATGACTGAAGCGCTTGTAGTGATGACATACGGGTCATTGGGGCTTTATTATAGATATTGGTAGAAATTACATCTCTGGAAATTACACAACTAAAATGCTGGTTATTTCATTAACCCCTTCATAATAAAGGTTGTACATGTTTGGGAGCCAAGCCCGCTCCAAGCACGGAGGGTGCCCAATGTGTTACATAGCAGACATCCACCTTCAGGGATCAGATGCCAGCTGCTTAACTTATTTCACACTCAATGATGAACGTGGCATCTAAGCCGTTAGAGGGAATCCCTCCATCCGTCCCCAGCAACACAACTGTAGGGTGGCTATGGGTTACTATGGTAACCCAAGGCCTAGTTAATGCTACTGGGACTAGTGTATATTAAGGCCTTTTAAGTCTCAACAGTGAAAAGGTGTAATATATATAAGTATTGCAGTGTTTTCTGTCAGCAATCGCATGTTCCAGTCCCCTAATGGGACTAAAAAGTGTTTAATAACATTTTTAAAATAAAATATATTGAAAAGTTAAAAACCTCTCACATATATCTAGACAATAAATAAATATAATTGCTGTGACACAGTAGAAAGGATCACAGCACTACAGACATTACGTCATGTAAGTGTTGCAGGTTGTTCATATATTGTACATACCTACACAGTATTTGAATGGAAGAAGTCCGAAGTAGAAAACAGCCACAAATAAGGTAAGCTGCCAAAATGAACATTTCTTTCCTGTCTAAAGTTTATGGCGCTGTATGTATAAGAAGCGCTTTATGTACTTGTCCATTCCATATGGTATGCAGAATAATGTGCCCGGTTACAACAAACCTGTCAAGTCACCCAAATTCAGGGCTGCCAACCGTCCATAAATTCATGAACAGTTGACAAAAACTGGGTGCTATTTTTCTATCCCAAAAAAAAGCAACGTTCATTAATTTTCAGCTTTCATTTCTGAATTTGCACAGTGCGCATGTGCCAACATGGTTCCACTACTGCAGCCGACAGGAGAGGAAAGAGGATGTGACAAGAGAGGGGGGGATCTCATTCACCCAATCCCCACTCTCTTTAACCCCTTAAGGACATGACGTATTTTGGGCATATGGATGCCCACTTGTCAAAACTCATATTTTTTTTAATTTCTCTGATGACTTGAGGGCTTCTTTTACTTGCAAGGCGAAATGTAGTTTTTATTAGTACCATGTTTAGTGAAAAAATACCATATTTTGTAAATCTTAACTTTTTGGAAAGCAAAGAGAAAACACGTCAATTCTGCCATTGTTTCTTTTACAGCATTAATCATGCGGCATAATACATTTTTTATGAGAGTCAGTTCAATTATGACGATAACAAATTCTTATTTTTTTAGCTTTTCCACTTTTCCGCAATATTTCATTTCTACATCGCTGCAAAGTCCCATAACGTTTTTTCTGTCATGTTTGGAGCTCTGTGAGGGCTTGCTGTTAGCGTGACAAGATGTAGTTAATATTGGTTACCATTTTGGGGTACTGCTTTTTTAATCACTTCTATTGCGTTTTTGGGAGGCAAAAAGAAAATACCGTATATACCGGCGTATAAGACGACTTTTGAACCCCGAAAAATCTGCTCTGAAGTCGGGGGTCGTCTTATGCGCCGGTAATACAAAAAAAAAAAAGGGTAAAAAAAAAAAAATCATTACTCACCTCCCCCGGCGTTCTGTCGCGCTCCGGCAGGATGTCGCTCGCTCCTCGTCCCCGGCGCAGCATTGCTTTCTGAATGCGGGGCTTGAAATCCCCGCTTCCAGAAAGCTAATACACACGCCGTCAGCCAGTTACAGCCATTCAATGACAGCATTGAATGGCTGTGATTGGCTAAAACACACGTGGCTTGAGCCAATCACACTATTCAATGACATCATTGAATGGCTGTGATTGGCTGAAGGCGCACGTGTGTTAGCAATCACACCCATTCAATGATGTCATTGAATAATTTTTTAACTTTTTTTTTTTTGTCCCTTTAGGGGACTTCCACAGGGACCCATCAGGACCCCCTGATCACATTCCGGGGGTCTGATGGTGACAGCCCTTTACATGCTGTAGTGACAGCCCTTTACATGCTGCAGTCACATAGACTGCAGCATGTAAAGGGTTAACACAGCAGAGATCGGAGGTTTTCTCTGATCTCTGCTTTAAGAGCTGGTACCTAGCTGTCCTCTGATAGCCAAGCACCAAGCTCTCCCTGTCACAGAGACCATCGGCTTGCTTCTGACAAGCCGATGGTCTCTATGGCAACCTGTAAACAAAGCAGGACATTGCCGATATGCCGGCAATATCTTCTGCTGGTTTTTCAAAGCCCTTGCTTTCTTCTTTGTGGGTCTGTGCAGGCAGAGCACAGTGTCACAGCTTGTGGCATTGTGCTCTGCAGCTTCCATAGTGATACATAGCCCGGAAGATTTCCGGGCTGTCACTATGAGCAGTGGAGCTCGTCCCGGAAAATTTCCGGGCGTGCCACTCAAGGGGTTAAACGTTTCATTTTTTTCCCCCTTCATTTTCCTGTAGGGGATTTGAATCATAATGCGAATAATCGCTATTAAAAGGCATTGTAGGACTTCCGTAACGCAATGCCTTATTGATTGTAATAGCGATCATAGGCAATGGCAAGACGGGACACCAGTATCTGGCATGCTGTTACCATAGCAACTCATCACCCGGCTGCAAT
Source organism: Eleutherodactylus coqui (assembly GCF_035609145.1). Classification (NCBI taxonomy): domain Eukaryota; kingdom Metazoa; phylum Chordata; class Amphibia; order Anura; family Eleutherodactylidae; genus Eleutherodactylus; species Eleutherodactylus coqui. The sequence goes on along the minus strand of NC_089842.1, from coordinate 214,723,234 downwards.
TACATTGCGGGGGGCCAATAAGGTCACGAATAGAGCGCCCACCCTCTGTAAACCCTATTCATACTGTGATCTAAATAGATAGTGGCTTATAGGGGGTTAAAAGCAAAGATTAATGTTAATTGTTCTCAGGTGTTGCAACGCATGATATAAGTTTATGTCCTGGTGCATTAAGTAGCATGCTGCCATGACGTAAACTTACTTCATACAATGTTGATGTTAACCAACAGGAATCAGAGAAGCATGCCATTACCTCACTATCTGAAGAAAATGGTACACTCACCTGCTCTATACAGAACAAGCCGTTCATTTGTTTCAAAAAACAACTAAAATACCCACTTATCTTTCCATAAAGAGAGGCCCTACGTGGGACAGACCGGCCGAGAGGCCCTACGTGGGACAGACCGGCCGAGAGGCCCTACGTGGGACAGACCGGCCGAGAGGCCCTACGTGGGACAGACCGGCCGAGAGGCCCTACGTGGGACAGACCGGCCGAGAGGCCCTACGTGGGACAGACCGGCCGAGAGGCCCTACGTGGGACAGACCGGCCGAGAGGCCCTACGTGGGACAGACCGGCCGAGAGGCCCTACGTGGGACAGACCGGCCGAGAGGCCCTACGTGGGACAGACCGGCCGAGAGGCCCTACGTGGGACAGACCGGCCGAGAGGCCCTACGTGGGACAGACCGGCCGAGAGGCCCTACGTGGGACAGACCGGCCGAGAGGCCCTACGTGGGACAGACCGGCCGAGAGGCCCTACGTGGGACAGACCGGCCGAGAGGCCCTACGTGGGACAGACCGGCCGAGAGGCCCTACGTGGGACAGACCGGCCGAGAGGCCCTACGTGGGACAGACCGGCCGAGAGGCCCTACGTGGGACAGACCGGCCGAGAGGCCCTACGTGGGACAGACCGGCCGAGAGGCCCTACGTGGGACAGACCGGCCGAGAGGCCCTACGTGGGACAGACCGGCCGAGAGGCCCTACGTGGGACAGACCGGCCGAGAGGCCCTACGTGGGACAGACCGGCCGAGAGGCCCTACGTGGGACAGACCGGCCGAGAGGCCCTACGTGGGACAGACCGGCCGAGAGGCCCTACGTGGGACAGACCGGCCGAGAGGCCCTACGTGGGACAGACCGGCCGAGAGGCCCTACGTGGGACAGACCGGCCGAGAGGCCCTACGTGGGACAGACCGGCCGAGAGGCCCTACGTGGGACAGACCGGCCGAGAGGCCCTACGTGGGACAGACCGGCCGAGAGGCCCTACGTGGGACAGACCGGCCGAGAGGCCCTACGTGGGACAGACCGGCCGAGAGGCCCTACGTGGGACAGACCGGCCGAGAGGCCCTACGTGGGACAGACCGGCCGAGAGGCCCTACGTGGGACAGACCGGCCGAGAGGCCCTACGTGGGACAGACCGGCCGAGAGGCCCTACGTGGGACAGACCGGCCGAGAGGCCCTACGTGGGACAGACCGGCCGAGAGGCCCTACGTGGGACAGACCGGCCGAGAGGCCCTACGTGGGACAGACCGGCCGAGAGGCCCTACGTGGGACAGACCGGCCGAGAGGCCCTACGTGGGACAGACCGGCCGAGAGGCCCTACGTGGGACAGACCGGCCGAGAGGCCCTACGTGGGACAGACCGGCCGAGAGGCCCTACGTGGGACAGACCGGCCGAGAGGCCCTACGTGGGACAGACCGGCCGAGAGGCCCTACGTGGGACAGACCGGCCGAGAGGCCCTACGTGGGACAGACCGGCCGAGAGGCCCTACGTGGGACAGACCGGCCGAGAGGCCCTACGTGGGACAGACCGGCCGAGAGGCCCTACGTGGGACAGACCGGCCGAGAGGCCCTACGTGGGACAGACCGGCCGAGAGGCCCTACGTGGGACAGACCGGCCGAGAGGCCCTACGTGGGACAGACCGGCCGAGAGGCCCTACGTGGGACAGACCGGCCGAGAGGCCCTACGTGGGACAGACCGGCCGAGAGGCCCTACGTGGGACAGACCGGCCGAGAGGCCCTACGTGGGACAGACCGGCCGAGAGGCCCTACGTGGGACAGACCGGCCGAGAGGCCCTACGTGGGACAGACCGGCCGAGAGGCCCTACGTGGGACAGACCGGCCGAGAGGCCCTACGTGGGACAGACCGGCCGAGAGGCCCTACGTGGGACAGACCGGCCGAGAGGCCCTACGTGGGACAGACCGGCCGAGAGGCCCTACGTGGGACAGACCGGCCGAGAGGCCCTACGTGGGACAGACCGGCCGAGAGGCCCTACGTGGGACAGACCGGCCGAGAGGCCCTACGTGGGACAGACCGGCCGAGAGGCCCTACGTGGGACAGACCGGCCGAGAGGCCCTACGTGGGACAGACCGGCCGAGAGGCCCTACGTGGGACAGACCGGCCGAGAGGCCCTACGTGGGACAGACCGGCCGAGAGGCCCTACGTGGGACAGACCGGCCGAGAGGCCCTACGTGGGACAGACCGGCCGAGAGGCCCTACGTGGGACAGACCGGCCGAGAGGCCCTACGTGGGACAGACCGGCCGAGAGGCCCTACGTGGGACAGACCGGCCGAGAGGCCCTACGTGGGACAGACCGGCCGAGAGGCCCTACGTGGGACAGACCGGCCGAGAGGCCCTACGTGGGACAGACCGGCCGAGAGGCCCTACGTGGGACAGACCGGCCGAGAGGCCCTACGTGGGACAGACCGGCCGAGAGGCCCTACGTGGGACAGACCGGCCGAGAGGCCCTACGTGGGACAGACCGGCCGAGAGGCCCTACGTGGGACAGACCGGCCGAGAGGCCCTACGTGGGACAGACCGGCCGAGAGGCCCTACGTGGGACAGACCGGCCGAGAGGCCCTACGTGGGACAGACCGGCCGAGAGGCCCTACGTGGGACAGACCGGCCGAGAGGCCCTACGTGGGACAGACCGGCCGAGAGGCCCTACGTGGGACAGACCGGCCGAGAGGCCCTACGTGGGACAGACCGGCCGAGAGGCCCTACGTGGGACAGACCGGCCGAGAGGCCCTACGTGGGACAGACCGGCCGAGAGGCCCTACGTGGGACAGACCGGCCGAGAGGCCCTACGTGGGACAGACCGGCCGAGAGGCCCTACGTGGGACAGACCGGCCGAGAGGCCCTACGTGGGACAGACCGGCCGAGAGGCCCTACGTGGGACAGACCGGCCGAGAGGCCCTACGTGGGACAGACCGGCCGAGAGGCCCTACGTGGGACAGACCGGCCGAGAGGCCCTACGTGGGACAGACCGGCCGAGAGGCCCTACGTGGGACAGACCGGCCGAGAGGCCCTACGTGGGACAGACCGGCCGAGAGGCCCTACGTGGGACAGACCGGCCGAGAGGCCCTACGTGGGACAGACCGGCCGAGAGGCCCTACGTGGGACAGACCGGCCGAGAGGCCCTACGTGGGACAGACCGGCCGAGAGGCCCTACGTGGGACAGACCGGCCGAGAGGCCCTACGTGGGACAGACCGGCCGAGAGGCCCTACGTGGGACAGACCGGCCGAGAGGCCCTACGTGGGACAGACCGGCCGAGAGGCCCTACGTGGGACAGACCGGCCGAGAGGCCCTACGTGGGACAGACCGGCCGAGAGGCCCTACGTGGGACAGACCGGCCGAGAGGCCCTACGTGGGACAGACCGGCCGAGAGGCCCTACGTGGGACAGACCGGCCGAGAGGCCCTACGTGGGACAGACCGGCCGAGAGGCCCTACGTGGGACAGACCGGCCGAGAGGCCCTACGTGGGACAGACCGGCCGAGAGGCCCTACGTGGGACAGACCGGCCGAGAGGCCCTACGTGGGACAGACCGGCCGAGAGGCCCTACGTGGGACAGACCGGCCGAGAGGCCCTACGTGGGACAGACCGGCCGAGAGGCCCTACGCGGGACAGACCGGCCGAGAGGCCCTACGCGGGACAGACCGGCCGAGAGGCCCTACGCGGGACCCCATATATTTAAAAAATTATGTACTATACTCACTTTTCTCTTTTTCTTTTTAGAGGCCGCCCCCAGCGCCATCCAACACAGAGGCCGCCCCCAGCGCCATCCAACACAGAGGCCGCCCCCAGCGCCACCCAAGACAGAGGCCGCCACCAGCTGCACCCAAGACAGAAGCCGCCACCAGCTGCACCCAAGACAGAAGCCGCCACCAGCTGCACCCAAGACAGAAGCCGCCACCAGCTGCACCCAAGACAGAAGCCGCCACCAGCTGCACCCAAGACAGAAGCCGCCACCAGCTGCACCCAAGACAGAAGCCGCCACCAGCTGCACCCAAGACAGAAGCCGCCACCAGCTCCATAGTTTAAGACAGCGGTCCCCAACTCCAGTCCTCAGGGACCACCAACAGGTCATGTTTTCAGGATATCCTATGGCAAGAACAGCTGTGGCAATGTCTGAGGCTACGGCAATAATTACATCACCTGTGCAACACTGAGGAAATCCTGAAAACATGACCTGTTGGCGGTCCCTGAGGACTGGAGTTGGGGAACACTGGTTTAAAAGACTCTTTGTTCCTGCAAAAGCTTGCATACAGAGACAGTGTTGTTTAATAGTAAAGCAAGCATAGTCAAAGTAGTTGAAACTGTTCCAAGTTTGTGACTGTACCATTAATTCAGCTGTCAAATAAAGACCTTTATTTTACTGCAATGTGTGTTGTTGTTAAATCTACCTACACACGCTTTCAGTAGTAGTCTGTGACCTGGTTCTTAATTTGAACTAGGGGCCCTCTAGACTCTGAATTGAGGACATATCCTCTGGCAGGCCTCAATGCAAGATTCTGCAAGGCTACCCATTGTATACCCATTGCAAATAGTGGCGAGGGGCGTAGAGGGGGCAAGAGCTCAGTGCACTGCTTCTGGCCTGGCCCACTTCCTCCCCCTGCAGAGAGGAACAGCGTATATCAGCCGGGCGTGAAAACCCCACCGATATACGCACGTCTGAATAAGCCCTAACACCGTGCACTGTGCTGCTTCCTTAACTCCCAGACTTTTGATAACAGTGTAGTGTTGGTCTGTGCCGTTTCCTTAGCCGCCATTTACTTCAATGAGATTAACAAAAACAGCCCTGTATTAAGCACTCAGTTCTCCTCTTTGACTGGTAAAATGCCGATCCAATACTCCCCTCTGCATAGGGTTTGTGTTGACAGTCTGCATTCAACCCGTTTACAGAAAATCAGACTACGGCAGCCAATCAGAGACCTCAGTGCTCGAATGCTGAGATCTGATTGGCTCCATCTGCCTGTGACATTCCATACACAGGCCGACTGCAGCCTGTCCACACTGCATTAGAGAGAAGACTGACGGATGTGACACTGCAGCTGCACAAACCTGGGAGAAGGGGCTATACATTATTTCTATGTAATATATATTTTTTTGCATTGTGAGCAGGAATATAAATGGAACCTGTCACGTCCCCACCGCACCATAGACAAAGTTAGTGCACCATTAGGGGATGTGACCGAGTCAGACGATGTATTATATATACTCACCGATCCCCATGATCCAGTGAAGAGTCTCATACATGTGCTCTCCAACAGACGTGTATGGGAGTGTGCATGCACAGGACTCGGAAAAGAATCGGAATTTCGTGCCATGCGTTGTCTTCAGAGGGGGCATCGTGAGAGTTTCTAAAAAATACTATATCTGGCTCCCTGTCACGTGTCTCAACAGCACCATAACTTTGTTTATGGCGCTGTGGGGACTAGACAGGTTTTCTGTAAAAAAAAAAAAACAAAAAAAACTAAGTGACAAGCTATGCTGTTATTGCGCAATAGAAGAATAAAGAAAAATCTTCTACATAGTTGGCATCACTGTAATTGTACTGAGAATAAAGGTAACACATTATTGCCACTCGTTACTGTAGAATTTAAAATGCAAAATAAAAAGCAACACTTCTGGTTGTCTGAAAAAAGTGACAAAGTTGGCCTGGTAAGTAGTAGGAGATAAGTGCTTTGGTAATTGCCTCCGTTCAAACCGTCTATCCCATTTTTGGAGCAGAGCGACCAAAGTAAGGTCTCTTACACACTGGCGATAGGTTTTCTAGTGAGTGGAAATGCATGATTATGAAACCAATGTTTTTCAATGGTTTCTTTCTCATTTGCTGTATTTACTCAAGCCTCCGTGCGATACAAAAAAACTTGCAATATCACCCATTGTTTTTTATGGGGCCGGGGCCCCATTAAAATCAATAGGAGAAGATCGCACAACAGTCTTGGAATCCCCCATAGCGAGGGGAGAGAGCGGGCGGAGCTACACGGGATCTCTGACATATCTTGAAGAGATATGGGGCGCTGCTAAAGGGCTTTCTCAGGGTTTAGCTGAGAGAAGGGTGAGGCTAGAGGGATTCTCATAGTGATTCTTGTCTAGCAAAGAGAGAAGGCAGGGCTAGCGGGAGGATCCCGCTAACCCTACCCCCTCTCTTGGCCACAGATTGAATTACTATATCACTAGAAAAGTAAAGTTATGGGGGAAGAATTTACTAATACTGGAATTTGTTACAAACCTTGGCACAAAATGCCCCAAATTTATTAAGGGCTCAGGCCCATGGGCTATGTGTAAAACACGAGTTTAACTACAGAGGCCCCTCCCTCATATAAGTAGACCAAAGTATTATAAACACCGCATGTAAGTAGGGGGTCACTGTTATAGATTTTGCATCGGGGCCCAAGAGCTTCTAGTTACGCCTCTGCTTGTGACCAGAGAGCTGGCACAGACCGCGTATGGCACTGCACATGCCCGCGTATCATTTTTTATCTTGACTTTAGTAAAGCATTTGACAAAGTATCTCATACTATACTTATTGAAAAAAATGACCAAATATGGGATTAACAAGGCAACTGTTAGGTGGATTCACAACTGGCTGAGTGATTGTACTCAAAGAGTGGTCATAAATGGCTGCACATCCAAGTAGAAGAATGTATCAAGTGGGGTACCACAAGGCTCTGTCCTAGGCCCAGTGTTGTTCAACATTTTTATAAATGATCTGGAGGAGGGAATTGATGCGAAACTGATCAAATTTTCTGATGACACAAAGCTAGGAGGGATAGCTAACACTAGGGAAGAGAGGGAGTATTCAAAAAGATCTAGAAAAGCTTGAACAGTGGGTGGCGACTAACGGAATGGTATTTAACAAGGAGAAATGCAAAGTCCTACATCTAGGCAATAAAAATGAAAAAAGCACATACAGAATGGGAGGAATTGGGCTAAGCAGCACATGTGAAAGAGACTTGTGTATACGAATAGATCATAGACTGAACATGAGTCAACAATATGATGCAGCAGTCAAAAAGGCAAACACAATTCTGGGATGTATTAAGAGAAGCATAGAATCTAGATCATGTGAGGTAATTATCCCCCTCTACTCTTCCTTGGTCAGACCTCATCTGGAATACTGTGTCCAGTTCTGGGCACCCCACTTTAAAAAAGACATAGACAAACTGGAGCAAGTCCAAAGAAGAGTTACCAGGATGGTGGAATACTGTGTCCAGTTCTGGGCACCCCACTTTAAAAAAGACAGACAAACTGGAGCAAGTCCAAAGAAGAGTTACCAGGATGGTGAGCGGTCTGCAAATCATGTCCTATAAAGAACAGTTAAAGGATCTGGGAATGTTTAACTTGCAAAAAAGAAGGCTGAGAGGAGACCTAATAGCCTTCTACAACTATCTGAAGGGTTGCCACAGTGCAGAGGTATCAGCCCTATTCTCATTTGCACAAGGAAAGACCAGAAGCAATGGGATAAAACTGAAAGGGAGGACACACAAATTAGATATTAGAAAAAAACTTTCTGACAGTGAGGGGAATCAATGAGTGGAAGAGGTTACCACGGGAGGTGGCGAGTTTCCCTTCAATGGAAGTGTTCAAACAAAGGCTGGACAAATATCTGTCTGGGATGATTTAGTGAATCCTGCACTGAGCAGGGAGTTGGACCCAATGACCTGGGAGGTCCCTTCCAACTCTATGAGTCTATGAGTATCACACAGACATGCAGGGATGCATATGAAAATGCTACACATACACAATGTATTGCATAGCAGGGTCATACAAGCAGGACAGACCCATCAGCAGTCTATGCACTGGTCTTACCACTCTTGTCTGCTCCAGTCTTAAAGCCATCACTCACTAGTACTCCTCTGTGCTAGCAGGGCCATACTAGCAGCACAACCCCATCAGACATCTCTGCAGTGGTCTTACCCCTCTTGTCTGCTCCAGTCTTACAGCCATAACTCAGTAGTACTCCTCCATGCTAGCAGGGTCATACTAGCAGCACAGCCCCATCAGCAGTCTATGCCCCGTTCTTACCCCTCTTGTCTGCTTCAGTCTTACAGGCATCACTCAGTAGTACTCCTCCGTGCTAGCAGGGCCATACTAGCAGCACAGCCACATCAGCAGTCTATGCCCTGGTCTTACCCCTTTTGTCTGCTCCAGTCTTACAGCAATCACTCACTAGTACTCCTATAGAAAGAGCCAGCTCTTCTCACCTGGTCAGTCAGAGCAGCAGGTGTAATTCTTGGGATGGAATGAGGGTGGGGGATCCTCCCAACTCTTCCCCAAGCGGCTTCAGGACCCTCTCCATGCTGGACTGGGACAGAACACCGTTTTCTTCTATGTTTAAACACTATGGGGCTGATTTATTAAGACCAGTAACAGTAACCATGAATGTAACTTTGTGTCCTGTGGCATTAAGGGGTTAAGAGGTTTATGCCACTTAATAGATGTGTCTTGGATGGCTCATGTGCCAGAAGAAGAAGTCTTTACCAGCTATGAGGAAGTTCCCTGGTGTAAATTCTACTAAATATAGTAGGTGCCCCCACCTACCTCTCTCAAAGTGTGGAGTGTGGTTCAAAAATCCCAAAAGTTACAAGTCTTAGTGCTGGCTATATTTGTGCACAAAATTAGCTACTTATTTTTTCCCAACATTTGTCCAAGTTGCCACCCCGCCATAACATCATTTTTTCTCATAATTAAAATTGCCAGTAAAAAATTATTCCCCACACCGGCCTCTAGATGTAATTACTGTCCAGGCCGGTCATTTACCAGCAGGGTGGCAACCCTAGTAATGAATGGGGCATACTGGGAGATGAGGGGACAGTAATGAATGTGACACATGGGGAGATGAGGGGACAGTAATGAATGTGACACATGGGGAGATGAGGGGACAGTAATGAATGTGACACATGGGGAGATGAGGGGACAGTAATTAATGTGACTCATGGGGAGATGGGGGGACAACAAGGATATGTTCACAAGGTGGATTCCACCTGGAATTCCATTCTGCTGCAGTTTTTGCCGTGAATCCACACGTGGATGTAGCCATCAGTGGGCTAAATTTGCGAGCAAATTTTTGTGACGTGCATTCAAGAATAGAAGTCGTATGTTACTTCTTCATGCGGACCCATGCAAAAACGTGTCAGACATTCAGTACGCGGATTTTACCCATTGACAGAGCTAAATCCGCATATTGATCAAGAGCAAAAGCCTAATAAATGTGTCACACATGGAGATGAGAGGGCAGTAATGAATGTGACATAAATAGTATAAGATAGAGAGTGCCCCCATTGTGCCAGACAGACTACCATCATAAATAGTGCCAGACAGAGAATGCCTCCATATATAGTATCAGATGGAATGCCTTATAGTGACCCATAGAGAGCGACCCAATAAATAGTGCGAGATAGCGAATGTCACCCTAGTGCTACACAGAGTGCCCTCATAAATAGTATCAGATGGAGAGTGTCCCCACAAATAGTGCTAGACAGAGCGCCCCCATAAGCAGTGTCAGAATTCCTCTATAATGTAGGCAGTCAGCATTCCCCATGAACAGTGTCCGCCAAATAACGTCCCCGCAAAGAGCAGCCCCATAACCAGTGCCTGACAGTGACCCTGCAAAAACTATTAGCCAGTAAACAGTTCTAGCCCAACAACAGGCCCGTTCACAATATCAGGGCACTGCACAGTGCCAGCCACAGAGTGCCCACATTAACAGTGCCATGTAAGAGAACTGGAGGCAGGTTCACACGGATGGATATCTCATCATTGTCTGATTAGTGAGGGGTCCGCTGTTGGGACCCCTACCATTCCCACACCTTGCTGTAAAGGAAGTGCAGCTGTATTCACCAGCATTATGGCAAGGAAAAAGCTAAAGAGGCAGTTGGGCCGTTACCCGGGGGGTGCAGACATCCATGGATATCACATAGCATCAGATATCACATAATATGCCATCAATGACATTATGTGTTGGGTAGGATTATCCCTTCAAATGCAGTTTAATAAGCAGACACTAGAGGGAGGCAATGAGCCAACATAGTTAATACACTACATAGCTGTGCCATCTATAGACATCAATATCCTCCTCATCTAGGTTCTTACGTTTTGGCACATGTGGACGATAGTGATTATCATCCATATGTAAAGAGACCTTCCTCAAAGGGTTTTCTTAATGGCCAATTTTTGGTTTTACACTTTTGTGTTTTTCTCCCCATTAAAAAAAACCCATAACTTATTTATTTGTCCGGCAACATAACCATCTGAGGGCTTGTTTTTTGCGGACAAGTTGTAGGTTTCAATGGCATCATTTAATGTACCCCATAAAGTACTGAAAAGCTTTTAAAAATTTCTAAGTGGGCTGAAATGCAAAAAAAACCCCGCCATTTTTTGGAAGGGAAGGGGTTACAGTAAACAACCTGCAGCTAAAATGGAATGTTGGCTTTATTTTGTTAGAATGATTACAACAATATCACATGTATCTAGTTTATTTTTAAAATGAATATATAAAATATATTTTTTCTGTCACCATCTTCTGACACCATCCCTTTTTCATTTTTCTATCAAGTTGGTTGTTTAAAGGCTTTCTTTTTTGGGGGGGTGAAGGGGGACTCTAGTTTCTATTGACACCATTTTGGGGTATGTACGGATTTTTAATCGCTTTCTATAACATTTTTTTCTTGGAAATAAAAGTGCACTTTTTGTACGATGTATCCTTTTTCTAATGGTGTTAGCCGTGCGGCAAAAATAATACACTCTTTGTCAAAAAAAAATCAAGCAGCTAGAATTAGTTGTCGTTTTACTACAAAACCCGCCATGCAGTTATATCTCCGGCAGATATGCAAATAATTATAGTGGTGGCATGATTAGATGAACAGTCCTGCCAGCTGTGGCCTCTTTCACACGGGCTACAAAATTGCCACTACAAAACGCATGTATGTGAAGTCCATGGTTTCCAATGGGTTCTTTCAGGCTACAAAGCATCTCATGTGAAAGAACCCAATGGACACCATGGGCTTCACATACATGCATTTTGTAGCCCATGTGAAGGAGGCCTTAAAGGGGTGGTCTCGCGAAACCAAGTGGGGTTATACACTTCCGTATGGCCATATTAATGCACTTTGTAATGTACATTGTGCATTAAATATGAGCCATACAGAAGTTATTCCACTTACCTGCTCCGTTGCTAGCGTCCTCGTCTCCATGGTTCCGTCTAAATTCGCTGGCAGCTTGCTTTTTTAGACGCGCTTGCGCAGTCCGGTCTTCTCCATTCAGCACGAGCCGCTTCAGTGTGCTCCCCGCTACAGCTCTTCTGCGCATGCGCAGACGAGCTGTCACTGCTCGGGAGCGCGCTGCAGCGGCCATTCTGTACCTTCCTCTGTTAGAGGAAGGTGCAGAAAGTGGAGCTGCCCAGCGGAGAAGCCCAGCCCAGCAGCCCCGAGAAGCCTCCCAGGTAAGTGATTTGTCGGGGGGGGGGGGGGGGGGGCTGCCGCTGCGCCGGGCGGGCTGTCGCTGCGCCGGGGGGGCTGTCGCTGCGCCGGGGGGGGCTGCCGCTGTGATGGGGGAACTAGCGCTAGGCCGGGGGGGCTGTCGCTAGGCCGGGGGGGGCTGTCGCTAGGCTGGGGTGGGCTGTCGCTAGGCCGGGGGGGGCTGCCGCTAGGCCGGGGGGGGGGGGCTGCCGCTGCGATGGGGGGGCTGTCGCTAGGCCGGGGGGGGCTGCCGCTAGGCCGGGGGAACTAGCGCTGGGCTCCGGAACCTAGCGCTGGGCTCCGGGGCCTTCACCTGGGCTGAGGGTCTAGCGCTGGGGAGCCGGGGGCTAGCGCCGGTTACCTGCTGCCTGGCGGTGGGCGTCTGGTCGGCGGCTGCGGGGCGTCTGGTCGGCGGCTGCGATGCGTCCGGTTGCCATGGAGACACAGCTGGCGGCGTCTCGGGAGCGCGCACGTCGGGCTGCAGCGAGCGACGGGGAAAGAGCCGGCGGCCATCTTGAGGAAACTTTTATAAGTTGCTGAAACGCTGGAACGGTAAGTACGAACCAGCTAGAAATGTCATTTACAGGGGGGCTTAGTAATGTGTACTTAATGGGGGGGACTGGGCAAAAAAAAAAATTTAACTGCTTCCTCGAGACATCTCCTTTAAATTAGTTCCACCCTTGGCCTATAGAAAGGCTCTCAGAGACTACTTGTGTGTATTGGACCTCTTTTTCCGCTTGTGTAGAGCTTGTTGACCACTAGACGCCTCTACGTTATAATCAAAGAGATTTTGCCCAGTTAACGGAGTTTCAATGGGAAGGTATTATTGGAATGCGAGAACCTGGATGGTTCTATGTATAAATCGCCCATTACCTGGGCTGACCAGACTGTTAGGAGACATTGGGACCAGAGCATGTATGAGGGCACTTAATAGACCACCAGTATGGAGGATCATTTGATTGCCCGACAAGCATGAGCAGCTCCAACCGTATTATTGTCTGCCATCCACAGACAGGTGGCACCATTGTTACAGGCCACTGTGTCTTCTGTCGAAACATTTGCCGGCCACTTGGCTGAAAGAGATTTGGTGTCACGGCACCCATTATGCCTTTGACACTCACCCACCGTTTGCAGTGGCGTCGTGCACAGCTAAACTGGACTGCTACGGAGTGGAACTGGGCTGTCTTCAGCGAAAAATCCAAGTTTAGTTTGGGCACCGACGCCGCCGTGTTCCTGTCTGTAGACCTAGGGGTGAGCGCCTCAATTCTACCTTTGCTGTAGAGCTGCACACTGTCGCCAATGGTGTGATGGTCTGGGGGCCATCGAATATGATATACAGTCATCTCTAGTAATGACACGAGGGACAATGAGAGCTCAGCAATATGTTCAGGACATCCTGCAGCCACGTGTGTTCTTCTCATGGCGGCTTCCAAGAGGCATTTTCCAACAGGATAATACTCGATCGCACACAAGTGTCACAGGAACGCCTCCACAATATTGCCACAATTCCGTGGCCCGCCGGGCACAAAATTTATCACCAATAGAACATGTATGGGACCATCTGGGACGCCAACTTCGACAGCCTACGAGTTTGTATGATCTAGAGGCTCAGTTACAGCAAATCTGGACCGATATGCTGCCATACAGAACCCGTATGCTTCCATGCCCGTCCGTATTCTTGTATCCAAGCTAGAGACGGTACCACGGGGTACTAGAGCCTCCATGCCCGCCTATATCACATCTTACATCCAAACTAGAGGTGACCCACCAGGGTACTAGAGCCTCCATGCCTGCCCGTATCACATCTTACATCCAAGCTAGAGGTGGTAGAATAGGGTACTAGAGCCTCCATGCCCGCCTATATTACATCTTACATCCACGCTAGAGGCGGTACAGCAGGGTACTAGAGCTTCCATGCCCGCCCGTATCACATCTTACATCCAAGCTAGAAGCGGTACAGCAGGGTACTAGAGCCTCCCTTCAAGTGTTCGGTTTTCTGCAGTAAATTCTCCTTTTGGTCTGATATCGTAATCACTTCTTGATATCATCGTTGCAATCACACAGAGAAAGGTTCATTTGATTCCAAGAACATCTTCTAGGGGAGGAATTTCTTTTGATAATGAGTATATGTTTTATTTCAAATCAAAATTCGCACCAATGTTGCGGATTTTGACTCTGTTTTGGATTTGGAAATACTGCAGACATTCTGGATTCATGATAGGGCTACGTATTGCTGGTTGATCTTTGTGTAATAATGTGTCAGAAGCTCACCGGATGCCACAATCGTGGGTCAAATTTGAAGACGGTGGTCAGCAGAAGGAAATGTGCATCATCATAGTGAGACTGGAGCACTGAGACGAACAATTCACATATCCGGTGTTAGAAGTAGCTGCTCCACAATCCGCTGCTGGTGACATTATGCAGAGTATATGGACAGATTACTGCAGCATTTATCAGCATTGCCCCAACACTTCACACTGCACCCCAACATTCAGCACCCTCCTATTTATTGGACTTTTTCATCCACTTCACCGCCATCTAACATCCCACTCCAGGGATTACTGTGCATTCCTCTCAAAACCTCAATATTTATTTACTTCCAAGCCTGTATCCCAATATCAAACTATATCATCAATGGTTATTAAAGCACCATCCCACAGCGGAGATGTACCCCAATATTCAACACCCTATGGCCTTAGTCAGACGGGCGTTTTTAGCCGCGATTTGCGCATGCGCATGTGTCCGGCGATTTTTTAAAACCATTGCTTTACAATGGTATCGGACACATGAGCGCTTTTTATGCGCTCGTCCGATAAATTAAAGAACAAAAAAAAATAAAAAAATCGCAGATCGCACCTATCTGCGATTCCTGTTCTCTTCTGTATATGCGCTCAATGGGGCCGGCGGCAGCAGCGCCGACCCCATTGAGAACATATAGAAGACAAATCATTCTTCTCTGCTACAGCTGTAACAGCTGTGGCAGAGAAGAACGATGTTTGCCCATTGAATTCAATGGAGCGGCAATACAGCCGCTCCATTGAAAGCAATGGGCTGCCGGCGTGCGCGGGGTGAATTGTCGGGAAGGGGTTAAATATATAAGCCCTTCCCTGCAATTCATCCTAAAATGTGTTAAAATAAAAAAAAAATTGTATACTCACCTTTCCGCTGCAGCCGGAGTCCAGCCGCGGCCGCTGTCAGTTCTCCTGAACTGCTTCTCGGCACTATTCAGCCGGCGGGGCTTTAAAATCCCCGCCTGCTGAATGATCTGCCTCTGATTGGTCACAGCCCTGACCAATCAGAGGCCGGTTTCACTCACACACCCATTCATGAATGGGTGAGTGACTGCTGCCTCTCAGCGCTGAGCCAATCAGGGGCAGGTCTGACTCACATCCATTCATGAATTCATGAATGGGTGTGAGTGAGGCATGCCTCTGATTGGCTCAGCGCTGAGCCAATCAGGGGGCAGGTCTGACTCACACCCCCTTCACACCCACTGCAGGACGGCCGCACGGAGCTCCGGCTGCCGGGAGAAGGTGAGTATACAATTTTTTTTTATTTTAACACATTTTAGGATGAATTGCAGGGAAGGGCTTATATATTTAAGCCCTTACCGACAATTCATCCCGGGCTCGCCCGCAGCGCATTGCTTTAAATGGAGGCGGCTCTATTGCCGTCTCCATTGAATGCAATGCGCTGGACAGCTCCGGCCTGTTTCTAATGAAACGCGGCTAGGAGCAGATTTTCGGGCGATTTTCGGGCGACTTGCGCGCACCGGTCACGCGATTTGCGGATGCGCATCCGTCATGCGATCCGCAAATCGCGCGAAAAACCGCCCGTCTGACTAAGGCCTATAGGTGCATCTTACACTTAGGGCAGTCATCTGGTATTGCTTTATCCTCATCATCCAGCACCTGCACCCCAATATCCATGTACCATTGTGGTCTTGGTTTTGTGATCTTGATAACGGACGTTATTTTTCCCCCACATGCCCGTATTGTCATTGGCTTATCTAATGTCCATCACATCACACGTCAAAGTGTCTCCAGCGTTCGCAGTAGCCCGATAATTGTCGCCAAGTTCCATGTGATGAAAGAGGAGGGGTTCAGCTCATCATATGACACTCCCACATACAGACCTCACCTGCTCCATATATTACATGTTATTTTTATATTACTAAAATGTATTTTATCCCAGCGACTCTTAGGTTAGGACCAGTGGAGACCACAAAACTTGCTGCAGTCCTTTTGACCAGTCCCCCAATGCCCTAAGATGAAAGGCACCGGACCCAAAGATCTAGAGCTTGTGTCAAACAAAAGGCCCGCTGCCTCATTTTATGTGGCCCGCAGTTTGCCGACGGCTGCTCGCCACTGTACTGATTACCAGCTGGGGTGCCGCAGCTCCTCGCTGGTAATCACGCTGGCAGTGTTGATCCCGGCGCACACACTGACGTCAGTGTGCAGCCGGAATACTCCTCCCCTGAGTCCCCTGCTCTTCAGTTCCACAGGAGAGGACTCAGGGAGGAAGGGTTCTGGGTGCACACACTGATGTCAGTGTGCGCCCGGGCTCAGGGCGAGCAGAAAGGAAGCAGCGCTGACAGCAAGGAGGAGGCGAGTATATGGGTTAGGGGGGGAACTATTACTACTATAGGGGGGGGGGTTATATTACTGAGGGGGGGTTATTAATGCTGAGGGGGGTTATATTTCTGACTGGGGTTAATATTACTGAGGGGGATAATATTATTACTGAGGGGGTTTATTGTTACTGAGGGGGGTTAATAGTGCTATGGGGGTTAATATTACTGTGGAGGTTAATATTACTGACTGTGATAATATTATTACTAAGGGGGGTTAATATTACTATGGGGGGTTAAAATTATTACTTTGGGGGTTGCTATAACTAATGGGGCCACTGTGGGAGTCCCTTTTACTACTGGGGCAACTGTGGGGGGCGCTATTACTACTGAGGCCACTGTGGGGGGCGCTATTACTACTGAGGCCACTGTGGGGGGCGCCATTACTACTGGGGCCACTGTGGGGGTCACTATTTTTACTGGAGCCACTATGAGAGTCACTATTACTACTGCGACCACTATAGTGGTCACTATTAAGGCCCGTTCACATGGGCGTAATCATATTTCTGTCGCACAAATACGCTGTGTATTTGCGCAATCAAAAATCGCTTATGTCTGAATATTTGGTTACACAAAAAATAACGCAGATGGGCTCACTGAAAGGGTCAGCAAATATGCAGTGAATACATAGGTTTCCTGCGCATTCACCACGTATTTGCGCGGCCCATTCACTCCAATGGCCTATTGGGGTGCGTAGTACGCAACAAAATATGTCATACTGTGTGAAAATATACATCATGTGAATGAACTCATTGAAATCAATGGCTTCTATTCACTGCATATTATGTATGCAAATACACTTGTGTGAACAGGCCCTTACTATACTGTCTTCCATTCAGCCCTTTGAAGGTCACCATATGCCTGATGTGGCCCTTGGTGAAAAGGAGTTTGACACCCTTGATCTAGAGAAAGGCAATCCCTTCCAATATAATTCCTGCCAACACCAGATGTGGCAATCGGCTATCACCCTGGATCTAATCTGTCCTGCTGCATATATACATTAATTATAAATTTAGAAGAGCTAACGCTGTACAGAAATAGACATATACAACCTGTTCCTAAGAGCTTACAATCTAATGTACAATAGAAACTCTGCTGCTATGAGCTTCCAATCTAATAGAATATTAGATATACCTTAGTAGCAGCATATGCGTACCCTAAGGTAGCTGCAGGGCCAAGCACTCATTCAGCTGACAGTGATTCCTCCCAACTGCCCAAGGCCCGGGTCCTGTGAAAACAGCCTCGCATCACTTCAGGAATCCTCCGGTCTGGTTGTCACAGCCATGGCAGAGGACCGTGGAGTTCTCCTATTGCTTTTAATGAGGTGGGCATCTGCAAGTAATTAAATACCTACGGATGTCATTTTATCCTAGTGTGCGGATCGCACGAGCGGGATAAAAATCGCTGCAGACTTTATTTTCTGCAGCTTCCTGTAGGACAGCAGGAGATTTAAAGACTCTTGGACAGATCCGCCGGGCAGAAGAAAGAAGAACCGGCCATGATGAAAGAGTTGTGCCGCGTCCGGATAGGTGAGAAAATGTCATTTTTAGCCTTATGGCTGTGGGATTCTGCACTCGGATTCTATGCGTGCTCATGGACATGAGGCCTTAAACCGGCTGGCTCTGTCAGCTCACCGTCAGACATGCACAGTACAGATTGTTTGCTACATCTGCATGTATATATTTTACACACACACTATCTTATATGCACTCACATATATTATACAGGGTGTTTCACTGGAAGCGTAACCCTTATTCCAACTTATTTGTGTAGAACTGTAACCATGTTCAGGAGTCTAGAGTTTATTAATGACCCTTGCTCTGTCTCATGCCATGGGTGTATCGTTCAACTGCTGGTGTGCAGTTCACATTTCCAAGTAGGTGGGTCTCATTTATCCAAACTATCTTACAGTAAATGCCCATTTAGACACAAAGATTATTGCTCAAAAGCCATATTTTGAGTGATAACCGTTGGGTCTAAACGCGTCAACAGCTATCTACAAAAAAAACACTCCATTCCATTCGGTTCCACCTATTACTTCTCTCACACAAACACACACGTTGATCCAGAGGAAGGAAGGGGGAAAAAAACAAACAATGAGTTAGAAGCCAATTTTCCCCATTTGGAGGAAAATATTTTCTCCCTGACTCTAATCTAGCAATTGGAATAATCCCTGGATAGACAACCCATCTGAATGGATTAATGAGAGGCAACTTGTCACATGTCCAACCACAACATGATGGAAGTTCATTCTTTCTTGGGGGACAGAATCAACTCGAAGGTGGGTTGTCCCACAGATCACTGGACCCTACCCCAGCAGACTTTTCCCTGTGGGCCACCAAAAGGGTTAACGGTTTGTCAATAAACCTCGCACTGAAGAACATTAGATATGAAATTGCCACCATTGATGTGGGCATGTTGCAGCACACTTGACTACAGAGTGCCGGGTTCAGCAGTGCTTGGAGGGTAGCGGTGGCCACTTTCAACATGCTCTGTGAGGACTGATGAGTTCACTCGTGACATTGTTTCGAACACAAATATTACAATGTTACTGGGTTGCACTTCAAGTGAAGCACCCTGTACACACAATATATAATATAGAATAAATTGGATTCTGTTGATGGTTAGAGGACCGAGTTTATGTGGAAAACTAGACTGCTTGAATTATCAAGCACTTCTTATCACAGCAGTGATTGTTTTTCCTTTTCTCTCCTTCAAGAAAGAGAAAGTTTCTTCTGAATAAGGGAAGAGGTTTCTTATTGGGCTCCATCCATCTTTGCCATTTAAGAACATTGAATTATAGATACATTTAAGAGAATTCATGGGGTAAGTTTGCAAATACTTACTTCCATCTGTCATACAACATCCATTCCCTCCATCACCTCTCCAAACACAACATGTTTCCCATCAAGCCAGTCTGTCTTGTCACATGTGATGAAGAACTGTGATCCATTTGTATTTTGACCAGAATTTGCCATAGAGAGTAACCCTGTACAAAGACAGAACCTTAGAATTGAAAAACTAAACCGCCTAAAATACTGACCTAGTATAGGGATGTTTCAATTGCTGCAGACTGAAGGATCCGCAAGTGACCCTGAATGACATTACTAGTCAATTTTGGTAAAATTCTTCTTTATCATTGACTATATACAGTGAGACATATGTTGTACAAATTGGGACATGTCTATTAAGTTATGTATGCCAAATTTCTGCAATACAAAGGTTGCAATGTTGGTACATATAAAATTATGACTTTTCAGGGGCTTTAGGTTTGATGCACTTTTTTAGAAGTGGTTGTGGTCTAGCTTTAGGAGGCATGGCCATCCATAGCCTACCAGAGTAGCTGAAACCTACACTAGCTTGGGGGTTAGTCTGGCACATGGAGGTACTGCCAATTGCCACAAATATATTAAGAGGCACGTTCCTCTTAATACATTTATCTCATCGAGTCAGCTCATAGTTTACTTTGATCAGAGTATAAGGCAACAGTTTAAGTAACTAGGCTCCTAAGTGTTTATGGGACTTTGTGTTTAGTATTACAAATTTGTATGGTTTGTTAATAAAGGTTAAGTTTTATTAGATACTTCGTATTATAGTCTTGATAACTGCGGTATAAGTATGAAGGTCTTGAAGTGATGATTTAGGAAACACCTCTGCTAGTGAAATCTATCAAAATAAGCTTACCCACCTGCACCTGTGTATTTTAGAATGAGGTTCTCATCATCAAATTTCCGTCCATAGATGGATTTTCCGCCTGTGCCATTGTGATTGGTGAAGTCACCTCCCTGACACATGAATTGAGGGATAACTCTATGGAAGCTGCTTCCTTTGCAGCCAAAGCCCTTGTCATGTGTACAGAGGAAGCGAAAGTCTTCTGCAAATTAAAAAAACAAAAACATAAAAACACAAATGTGGACATTCTTACGTACAAATCAATTAGCTCAATTTATTGAATGAAAGCATTGTGCCGAGATGGCATCCCCTCTTCATATTAAGGCTCATGAATGTCAAAAGACAAGGTTCACTGGCCGGAACAAACCAGTCATGTGAAAGTCCATCCTGTAATACCACATTTTCCCTGCAGTGGAAATATCTCACTAGCAGCAGCTTTCCCTCGCATTACCAGCTTTTAATGGGGGTGACAAGAGTTGAGCCTGAGGAAATCATCATTTTGAATGGGATTGTGCATGTTGGCATAACCTCTTTTAACCCCTTCTCGCCACATGACTTAAGGTTACATCTTTGCAGGCTGGTACTTAAGGCAACATGACGTAACCTTACGTCATATGGAACTCGCGGGATCTGAAGAGATCCTGCGGTATCCGGCAGCGGGCGCCAGCTATTACTGATAGTAGGGGTGCATTGGGACAGCGACCCATGCTGTTAACCCCATACACGCTGCAATCTTTGTAGATCGAGGTTTATAAAGGGTTCACAGAGGGAGCTCACTCCCTGTGATGTCATTGGATCCCCCCCCCCCCGATTTAATCGAGGAGAGCCGACGAGTTGCCATGGCAACATGACGTTAGCTACAGGCGTCCTGCTTTGCCATTGCCTATGATCGCTTTAACCAGCGATAAGGCATTGCAGGACAGAAGTCCTGCAATGCCTTACCACAGCGATCATAGCTGCAATGGATCAAGTTCCTGAGGACCTAAATAGTGTAAAAAAACTAAATAAATAGTGTAAAACGAAAAACATTAAAAAATAGAAAAAAAAACCCACAACCCCCTATTTATATGAAAAAACGTAAGAAACAAAAACGCACGTGTGGTATCATTGTGTCCGTAACGATCTGTGCTATAATTTGAGCACAGTAATCCTGTGCAGCAAAAACTGTTGAAAATAAGAAAAAAAGATTAAAGGGGTTGTCCCGCGCCGAAACGGGTTGTTTTTTTTCAACCCCCCCCCCCCCCCCCCCCCGTTTGGCGCGAGACAACCCCGATGCAGAGACTTAAAAAAACAACAGCACAGCGCTTACCTGAATCCCCGCGCTCCGGTGACTTCTATACTTACCGGTTGAAGATGGCCGCCGGGATCTTCTTCCTCCGTGGACCGCAGCTCTTCTGTGCGGTCCATTGCCGATTCCAGCCTCCTGATTGGCTGGAATCGGCACGTGACAGGGCGGAGCTACACGGAGCCCCATTGAGAAGAGAAGAAGACCCGGACTGCGCAAGCGCGTCTAATTTGGCCATTAGACGGCGAAAATTAGACGGCTCCATGGAAACGAGGACGCTAGCAACGGAGCAGGTAAGTGAAAAACTTTTTATAACTTCTGTATGGCTCATAATTAATGCACAATGTACATTACAAAGTGCATTATTATGGCCATACAGAAGTGTATAGACCCACTTGCTGCCGCGGGACAACCCCTTTAAAGGCTTATTTATTCATTTTACCTTCAAAAAGACGCAATAAAAGCGATCCAAAAAGCTATATGTACCCTAAAATGGGAAAAATAAAAGCTACTGCTCGTGACGCAAAACAACAATACCTCACATAGCTGCGACAATGGAACGATTGAAAAATAATTCTAATTTCCAAAAGAAAAGAGTGTCTATTGTGCAAAAGTGGAAAAATCTAAAAAATTATGTTTTTGTTACAGTTGTAATCGTACCGACCGCTGAAAAAATGTATTGTGTCATTTATGACTTGCTCCACTCCAATCCATACTAAATGCAGCAGCTAGGCCCATTTCTCTATCCAGTCGTTACTCAGACGCCTCTGCATTATGCCAGTCGCTGCATTGGCTGCCCATCCACTGCAGAACTAAATTTAAACTCCTCTACCTCACTCACAAAGCTCTGCATGGCGCTGCACCAGCATACATCGCCTCTCTTCTGTCAGTACACCACCCAGCCTGCTCACTCCGATCGGCTAACACACTCAGACTAAACACCCCTGTAGTACGAACCTCACATGCTCGCCTACAGGACTTCACCAGAGCAGCACCCATCCTCTGGAACGCTCTACCCCAAGGTAATTAAAATGGATGTACTGCCCCGTTTCCTGTATCTTTGTCAAACAATTCCCATTGGGCTCCCAAGAACATACCTGAAAAAAATCCGATCTCTAATCTCCAACTTTGTTTGGAAAGGACGCAAACCGCGCCTGAGATACTCATTGCTAAAGAGGAGAAAAGAGAAGGGGGGCCTGGGCCTACCGGACTTCTCCCTCTACCAAAAAGCTAACATAGCAAACTGCGTACTTGACATCCTCAAAAAGCAGAAACTCAAAGCTATGGGTGGATATAGACCACACAGGCGAAACAGATGGCCTATACAGAGCTCCCTGGATTCTGCCAAAATGGATCAAGTCTATACCCAAATCTCCCCCTTCAGCCTCCAACTATTTAAGGCATGGGCGAGTTTCGCCCCTCAATATAGGCTGGTTACAGCCCCAGGCCCCCTAACTCTGCTCTTAGCAAATCCCCTCTTTGAAGCTACTACAAATCAGAAGGGCCTTCTGGCTATTCCTGCGGACCCAATCCCTAGATTGAGGGACGTAGTGACGCAAACGGGACTGAAACCCATGATGGAGATCTTAAACCAGTCTCCACCGCAGCCAGGATTCTGGTTGCAATATCTTCAGCTGAGAGGGTTTGTGAGCACGCTGATCCCGAAAGAAAATCTGACGGCACCCCTGACTGAGTATGAGCAACTCTGTTTGTCAAGTCTAAATCAGAGGCATATGATCTCCACGTTATATAAAATGTTGCTGGATCGGGAGACGGAGGATGAGACTCTGAATTATAGGGAGGCCTGGGAACGGGAGTTGGGAGAAAACATTACGGGGGAGGACTAGTGTAAAATCTGGGCACTATCCACAGCTGGCAAAATACAAGACCTCAACTATAAGATAGTCTCAAGGTGGTATAGGACCCCGGACCACCTACAGAGGATCTTTCACCAGTTCTTCCCTGCGTGCTGGAAATGCAGTGGGAGCCGAGGTACAATGACCCACATTTGGTGAGACTGCCGGCCAGTAGCGGACCTATGGGAAGGGGTGACAACTAGAGATGAGCGAGCGTACTCATCCGAGCTTGATGCTCATTCGAGTATTAGGGTACTCGAGATGCTCGTTACTCGAGACGAGGACCACGCGGTGTTCGAGTCACTTCCATTTTCTTCCCAGAAAAGTTTGCGCCCTTTTCTGGCCAATAGAAACACAGGGAAGGCATTAGAACTTCCTCCTGTGAAGTTCCAGCCCTATCTCACCCCCCTGCAGTGAGTGGCTGGGGAGATCAGGTGACACCCGAGTATATAAACTGGGGCCGGCCGCGGCTCGCCACAGATGCACGCTGAGAGACATTAGGGAAAGTGCCGTCCTGCTGTAGCTGCTATAGGGAGAGTGTTAGGCTGTTATCTTCGTCTTCAAAAACCCCAACGGTCCTTCTTAGGGCCACATCTGACCGTGTGCAGTACTGTTGAGGCTGCTTTTAGCAGTTTTGCACATTTTTTTTTTTTGTATATCGGGCGTGCAGACCATAGCGTCCTCAGTCTGCAGTCATTTTACTGAGTATAGGGGCAGTACTGGTGAGGCAGGGACAGTGGTACAGGGAAAGAGATATACTGGCTATATAGGCAGTGGGCTTTTTCAAAAAAATTGGAAAAAAAAAATCTTTGGGCTGCCTGTGACCGTGTTCAGTTTACTGCGTGTCTGCTGGGGGTAGTAGTCACTCACTATTACCCAGCTAGGTGTTACTGCAGCCTTGCGCATAATGTTTTCTGGCTGCACTGTGCTTTCAATAACCACAGTCATCCTCCAACAGGGAAATCCATATACAGGCTATATAGGCAGTGGGCTTTTTCCCAAAAATTGGAAAAAAATACTATATTTGGGCTGCCTGTGACCGTCTTCAGTTTACTGCGTGTGCGCTGGGGGTAGTAGTCGCTCATTATTACCCAGCTAAGCCTGTGACCGTCTACAGTTTACTGCGTGTCTGCTGGGGGTAGTAGTCGCTCATTAATACCCAGCCTTGCGCATAATTCTTTCTGGCTGCACTGTGCTTTCAATACCCACAGTCATCCTCCAACAGGGAAATCCATATACAGGCTATATAGGCAGTGGGCTTTTTCCCAAAAATTGGAAAAAAATACTATATTTGGGCTGCCTGTGACCGTCTTCAGTTTACTGCGTGTCTGCTGGGGGTAGTAGTCGCTCATTATTACCCAGCTAAGCGTTAAAGCAGGCTTGCGCATAATTGTTTCCTGGCTCTGCTGTGTCCGTTACATGATCGCCGTCATCCCGCCAGAGGGAAAGAGTATACATATATACGCTGCATACGGTGTCTGTCTGGTTTTTCACCTCACCATTTTAAAAAATTGAAGCAAAATACTTAAGGCCTACCACTAGCCTTTTGCCACTTGACTGGTTCTGCCCTGTGAATTCCAGTAGCTCAGTCATACGCACCTAGGTCTCACTACAGGCTTGCGCATAATTGTTTCCTGGCTCTGTTGTGCGTTCCGTAAGCGAAGTCAGCCTCCAACCACAGGCCAATAAGCGGCACAATTAATTACAGCGTTCTGTTTCTGCTCTACTCGTAATACACCATGCTGAGGGGTAGGGGTAGGCCTAGAGGACGTGGACGCGCGCGAAGACGCGGAGGCCCAAGTCAGGGTGTGGGCACAGGCCGAGCTCTTGGTTCAGGCGTATCGCAGCTGACTGCTGCGGGATTAGGAGAGAGGCAAGTTTCTGGGGTCCCCAGATTCATCTCACAATTAATGGGTCCACGCGGTAGACCTTTATTAGAAACTGAGCAGCGTGAGCAGGTCCTGTCGTGGATGGCAGAAAGTGCATCCAGCAAACTATCCACCGTCACCACCCAGTCTTCTACGCCTGAATGCTCTCGCTGCTGCTCCTCCCTTCTCCCAGCCTCCTCCCTCCCAGCAAATGACACATTCAGAAGAGCAGGCAGGCTCCCAGGAACTGTTCTCGGGTCCCGGCCTTGAGTGCGAAAAAATGGATCCTCTAACACCTGAGGAGTTTCTCATGACCAATGCCCAACTTTGGAAAGTTCCCGGGGTCCGGGTGAGGAGACTGGGGACTTCCGGCAACTGTCTCAAGAGCTTTCAGTGGGTGAGGAGGACGATGATGATGAGACACAGTTGTCTATCAGTGAGGTAGTAGTAAGGGCAGTAAGTCCAAGGGAGGAGCGCACAGAGGATTCGGAGGAAGAGCAGCTGGACGATGAGGTGACTGACCCCACCTGGTTTGCTAAGCCTACTGAGGACAGGTCTTCAGAGGGGGAGGCAAGTGCAGCAGCAGGGCAGGTTGGAAGAGGCAGTGCGGTGGCCAAGGGTAGAGGCAGGGCCAGACCGAATAATCCACCAACTGTTTCAAAAGTGTGGCAGTTTTTCACTGAGTGCAGACGACCGACGAACTGTGGTATGCAAGGTTTGTCGCGATAAGATCAGCCGGGGAGCCACCACCACTAGCATGCGCAGGCATATGATGGCCAAGCACCCCACAAGGTGGGACGAAGGCCGCTCACCGCCTCCGGTTTGCACCACTGCCTCTCCCCCTGTGCCCCGACCTGCCACTGAGATCCAACCCCCCTCTCAGGACACAGGCACTACCGTCTCCCGGCCTGCACCCACACCCTCACCTCTGCTGTCCTCGGCCCCATCCAGCAATGTCTCTCAGCGCTCCGTCCAGCCGTCGCTAGCGCAACTGTTTGAGCGCAAGCGCAAGTACGCCGCCACGCACCCGCACGCTCCAGCGTTAAACGTGCACATAGCCAAATTGATCAGCCTGGAGATGCTGCTGTATAGGCTTGTGGAAACGGAGGCTTTCAAAAACATGATGGCGGCGGCAGCCCTGCGCTACTCGGTTCCCAGTCGCCACTACTTTTCCCGATGTGCCGTCCCAGCCCTGCACGACAACGTCACCAACGCGGTTACTGCCAAGGTCCACTTAACAACGGACACGTGGACAAGCACAGGCGGGCAGGGCCACTATATCTCCCTGACGGCACATTGGGTGAATTTAGTGGAGGCTGGGACCGCTCACTTCCTACCCACCCCCAGAATTGCGGGCCCCAGCTCGGTGCTGGTATCTGCGGCGGTGTAGGCTTCCTCCACTAAACCACCCTCCTCCTCCTCCTATGCAACCTCTGTCTCGCAATCAAGATGTGTCAGCAGCAGCACGTCGCCAGCAGTCGGTGTCGCGCGGCGTGGCAGCACAGCGGTGGGCAAGCGTCAGCAGGCCGTGCTGAAACTACTCAGCTTAGGAGAGAAGAGGCCCACGGCCCACGAACTGCTGCAGGGTCTGACAGAGCAGACCGACCGCTGGCTTTCACTGCTGAGCCTCCAACTGGGCATGGTCGTGTGTGACAACGGCCGTAACCTGGTGGCGGCTCTGCAGCTTGGCAGCCTCACGCACGTGCCATCCCTGGCCCACGTCTTTAATTTGGTGGTTCAGCGCTTTCTGAAAAGCTACCCACACTTTTCAGACCTGCTCGGAAAGGTGCGCCGGGTCAGCGCACATTTCCGCAAGTCCAACACGGATGCTGCCACCCTGCGGACCCTGCAACATCAGTTTAATCTGCCAGTGCACCGACTGCTGTGCGACGTGCTCACACGGTGGAACTCTACGCTCCACATGTTGGCCAGGCTCTATGAGCAGCGTAGAGCTATAGTGGAATACCAACTCCAACATGGGCGGCGTAGTGGGAGTCAGCCTCCTCAATTCTTTAGAGGAGTGGGCCTGGATGGCAGATATCTGCCAGGTCCTTGGAAACTTTGAGGAGTCCACCCTGATGGTGAGCGGCGATGCTGTAATCAAATCATTAGCGTCACCATTCTCCTGCTATGCCTGTTGAGAAGTTCCCTGCAAAGCATAAAGGCTGATGCTTTGCGGGCAGAAACGGAGGCGGGGGAAGACAGTATGTCGCTGGATAGTCAGAGCACCCTCATGTCTATATCTCAGCGCGTGGAAGAGGAGGAGGAGGGGGAGGAGCCTGAGGAGGAAGAGACAGCTGGGCCCACTGCAGAGGGTGCCCATGCAGCTTGCCTCTCTTCCATTCAGCGTGCATGGCCGGAGGAGGATACTCAAAGTGATCGTCCTAGTGAGGACAGCCATATGTTGCATCCAGGTACCCTGGCACACATGGCTGACTTTATGTTAGCATGCCTTTCTCGTGACCCTCGTGTTAGACGCATTCTGGCCACTACGGATTACTGGGTGTACACACTGCTTGACCCACAGTATAAGGAGAACCTTTCCACTCTCATTCCCGAAGAGGAAAGGGGTTTGAGAGTGATGCAATACCACAGGGCCCTGGTGGACAAACTGATGGTAAACTTCCCATCTGACAGCGCTAGTGGCAGAAGGTGCAGTTCCGAGGGCCACGTAGAAGGGGAGGCGCGGAGATCAGGCAGCATGTTCAGCGCAGGCAGGGGAACACTCTCCAAGGCCTTTGCCAGCTTTATGGCTCCCCAGCAAGACTGTCTCACACCTCCCAAGTCCAGGCTGAGTCGGAGGGAGCACTGTAAGAAGATGGTGAGGGAGTACGCAGCCGATCGTACCACCGTCCTCCGTGACGCCTCTGCTCCGTTTCTGTGTCGTTTCCAGCACTTTCTTGGGTTTTGCAGATTTTCACCAATGAAAACCTTAGAGAGCATCAGCGATATACAAAAATGCTCGAGTCGCCCATTGACTTCAATGGGGTTCATTACTCGAAACAAACCCTCGAGCATCGCGGAAAGTTCCACTCGAGCAACGAGCACCCGAGCATTTTGGTGCTCGCTCATCTCTAGTGACAACCCTATATAATCACATCAACCACTCAAGAGTGATTATGACACCGAAATTAGCCCTGCTCTCGCTGTTCCCGGACAGCATGAGAGCCACCAAATTATGCCTTCTAAAACATTTCATACTAGCGGTGAGAAGACTTATCCTAAGGCTCTAGCGCTCTTCAACCGTTCCCACTAGGGGCATGTGGGTGGAGGAACTCCACACCCTCATGAGATTTGATGAACTGGGAGCCGATGACCCCAAAACTTGGGAAGCATACTACAAGACATGGCAACCATGGGTAGCGTTCAGAGGGTCGGACGATCTGAAGCGATGGCTGGATTATGGTTCATTTGACTAAATCACCTGGCGGGCAGGCGCTCAGAGGTCTCCCCACCCAGAATCATGCCTCTGCAAGTATCTCTCCAATACTCATGAATGTACAATAGTAAAATAGCTTTGCAGCTTTCTAACATCCCTTCTGCTTTAATTGCTCCATTTTAATTCTATTTTGCAGATCTCTGCTTGCCATCAGTGAGTGTGGAAATTTGTTACATTGCAATGGCTGAAAAACTTGCCTTGAACATGTCAAACTTCATGGGTTGTACCAAAGCTGGACAACGCTTGGACATTATCAGGTGTAGATCTAGATGTAAACATAAATGCTTTAAAATCACTGAAAGCAAACATCTCAAAAAGTGAGAAACTGAAATAAATTAAAATACTATTTCATCAGACATTGGACAAGATTAACGAACATAAAACTAGAAGAAAAAAAAAAAGATTTTTTGGATAAAGACAGGAAATGCAAATGAAACATGCAGGTCATTGACAGAGAAATATCCTGCAATAGTCTGTAATAACCCAGCTCTGACAGAGCCGTGTATACATTGCCAGAACAGCTCTGATCCCATCAACAGCAAGTAGATTCAATTTTTATTTTTAAACCTAAGGCCCAATGTCCACGGGTGGATTTGATTTGCTGAATCTACGCGTGGCATCTGTGTGTGAGATCTGCAAATCAAGCCGCCCATAGGGAAGCATTGGGCATCTGCACTTCATTTAACATCAGCGGATTTTCAATTTGATTTGGGGATAATAAATCGCAGCATGCTCCATTTTACCGCGGATGTGGCTCCATTCATCTCTATGGGAGCTTACGATCCGCAGTGCATCCACAAATACATTTGCAGATTTAAAGGTTATAATCTATTCGGGAGGTGGCGGAAAGGCTGGGAGGTGGGGCTGCGGATTTGTTCCACACGGATGATCCGAAGGGCATCTGCGTGGGAAAAAAAACGCAATCCGTGATCTCCTGCAAGCAATAAAAAAATCAATTTAATGACTCGCAGTGCATCCGCTGCGGAAATCCGCATAAAAAATCTGCATGAGGCCTAAGAAAGGTTTTCCCAAGTACACAGGATAGCATTGATCCTATTCCCAGCACCTGGATAGAATGCTAGGCAGCCCAACCTCTGTATCTTAATTCTTGATTAAAGGGGTATTCTGGCCTTCTTTCAACTGATGATCTATTCTGTGGATGTCAGTGCAGCAGGACATTGTCATCAGCGTGCAGGGGAGGCTTCACTACCATTGAAATCAATGGGAGCGCTGCACTTCTATCACACTACCCTGCTCTTCATCTGCGTTCCCGAATTGCTGGCATCACGGTGTTCAGAATGAGAGTACCAACGCCGATAGAATGAGCAGCGACACCACAGCAGTCACCTAACTTCCCGTGGCATTAGCCCTATTAAATGGATGTTATCTGGTAACCAGGGAACAGCTATAAAAACTATAAACTACAAAACTGTTTGACTTTTCAAAAGGCACCGGAGAGGGAAGTAATATAACCTGCGGCTCTCCTTTCACAGCTTTCTCCCCTGGATCTAATAGTTCCTAGCCCCCCTTCAGTCTTTCAAGATGCTGGTACAGCTCCTGTCACTACTCCGTGCACACCACCACGGTTGCAGATTTCTCATGTAAGCATTGCTGCCCAATCAAAGCAATGTGGAGCGCCTCAGAGTACCTATGCACCGACACTACACCATGTGCATCAGATAGTTAGGGAACCTATGTGACCATCTCCGAGAACTAAAAAGGGCCCATCAATTGGTGAATTTGTAGCAAGAAGCTGGAAAAGAAGAGCAGCAGGTAAAATGAACGCCGGCGTCTGGTACCAAGAAAAATTTTGTTTCAGGACCGGAAGGTTGCTTTAAGGCCATATATATTACTGGTACAACCCTTCTATTCAAGGACTTTGTGTAATCTATTAACCCCTTAGTGACCAAGCCAGTTTGCGCCTTAATGACCAGACCAAATTTTGGAAATCTGACATGTGTCACTTTAACATAAATTATTATTACTCTGTAAAGCTTTTGCATATCCAGGTGATTCTGACATTGTTTTTTCGCCACGTGTTGTACTTTATTTAGAAATTAGACCGACAGAATTTGTGTATAATTTATTTAAAGCGCCAAAATTGGAAAAAAAAGTTGTAATTTTTTCTTATTTTCAATTGCAATGTCTCAAACATATGCAAACATACCGTACACATGTTTGATAAGATATATATTTCCATCCGTTTACTCTATTCTGGACTCACATTTGAAAACCTTTTTTTTCTCTCTCTTTTTTTTTTTTTTTTTTTTTTTTACACACGCGATTTAGCAGATGTACAAATTTAACATTAATTAACATTTTGAGGAATACTTTGTTTTCCTACACCAAGCCAAGATTGCAAAGGCTCATAAGTGTCAGAATTATAGACACCCCCACAAATGACCCTATTTTAAAAAAATACACATCTTAATATATTCACTGTCATGGGTGTCATGAGTATTTTGATCCCACAGTTTCTTTTCAGAAGTTAATACAATTTTGAGGGGAAAAAATGAAATTTCATAATTTTGAAAATATGTCATTTTAAAATACATTTTTTTTTCTACAGTGCACATGAAAATGAGGATTTGCACCCCAAAATGGGTACCAGTATTTGTCTTGTGTTTAGTAACATACCCATTCGTGTGCACAGAAGCCAGATAAAGTCCGCAGATAAAGCCGGGGGCCTTATGGACGTAATTTCATCTGCCCTCACAGATATGATCCATGAGGAAAGATGAAACAAACTTTTTTTCTTTTTTAAAATTTTTTTACATGATCACTGTTATCCATTGGATAACAGCGATCATGTGACTGGGGACCACATACAGCGGCTCCCAGTGACAACTCCGTGTTCTCGGCTACTCATACCAGCCGAGAGCAGGGAGTTTTTAAATTTCCCAGGCCTCCTGGCCCTGTGCGCATTCGTGTGACGTAATTATGTCTGGCGCGCATGCACAGACGCCAGGTCCTGCAGGACCAGAACGCCGGGGGACATCGCGAAGGATGGTGAGTATCCTGAGATCTGATCCATTAAGGGGAGCTAAAACTAACTTTTTTAAACTTTACATTGCCTTTAATGCGATCGCTGGGGTGGGGGGTACTTGACAGCATGGAGCTGTCATGTCCAGAGCCTGCAGGGCTTTAATCCCTGAAGGAAGCATGTTTTTACCTCCTCTGGGATAAAGCCCAGCGGGCCAGGACTATGGGGTGGTCACTAAGGGGTTAAACACTGCTAAACGAGTTGAGTGTAATTGACAAATTGTAAGAATGAATGTATGTCTTCTCACAAAGGAAATGTTATTTCTAATACCAATGTTATCTGCTTTTCTTCTGATCTAGAACTATTATGTACAGCCAACGCAACGTGACCATGAATTATTTATGCAATATCAGATTCCGACACTCACCTACCGTCATCGGAACAACATCTGCTCGTAACAGGAAGCGAATACGTCCAGCAAGCTTGTTGCCAATCTTGATATCCATGTATACCTGGGGGTTAGCTCGTACCTTTTTAGCAGGTGGCTCTCCCTGCAAGTAATAAAGAAGATAAAAGAAAAAAAGAGGCACGAGATGACAGACACTAAATACATTTACAGGCATGCATGTTCGGCTGTAGGGGTTGCCTGGTTATCGGATAACAATTTCTCCTACAGGTCCAACTGTTCTAGAAATAACTAAATCAGCTGTACTTACCCTTCCATTGCCATGGTGATGAGCCCAACCGTGCTCCCGATGTTAAGTTAAGGAAGACATCAACAGATATCCTCTGACCGCTGCAGCCAATTGTAAATCGCAGTAAGTAACACTATTACAAACTCCTGGCATCATGGTGCCGGGATGTGAGTGTTGATGCCAGGAGAGCGGGCAGTGACATTACAGAAGTCAGGTGATAACCTGTGACGACATCTTCCACTTCAAACAGCGGGTGGATGGTGGTGCTGCAGTGATGGGTCCCTGCGGCAGATGACGGGTAAGTACAGCTACTTATGTTATGTTAGCACAGTTAGTGCTATGGGTGAACATTGTCCAGTAACCATCAAACACTTAGGATACCTCCACATGGAATGTATTGTCCAGATTTTTTTTTTTTACTTTATTTTCTTTATTAAGGAAAATTTGCACAGTACATAATAAAATCATATGGTAAACAAACTCGATATTACAAATAGTACATACTGTGTTGTAACTTGCTTAAACGTAATAACATAACATATTCCTTGTACATTTTTTCTTTTAGGTTGCGATAAACTTAAACAATTAAACTCAAACCGTCCATGCCTATTGGATGAATTCTTTATGAGATAAAGCTCTGCGTTTGCTATTTGCTTAGTAAATGGGGACACAGGAGAGCGTGGGGGGGGGGGGTGGAGAGAGGGAACATGAGTCTGGGAGTTCATTCTACAGATAAAGTGGAATTGGTATCTAGCCAGATATCCCTTTTTTTTTTTTAATTTGTTTGGGCAGCCTCTGTTTTGGTAAATTATTTTTTCGTAGGAGATTACTGTATTCACCGACCGAACCCAACATGAGATCGTAGGGATTCCCGCAGCCATCCAATAAGTAGCTATTGTTTTACGCGCCAAGAATAAGGTCTTCTGTAGGAAAATGCGGGTGTGGTACGGCCATTCCTCTTCCTCCAATAGGCCAAATAGGATCGGTATTGTCCAGATTTTGGTGCAAATTCACGGCAGATTACAACCCTAAACATTTGACGTGCTGAGATCCATAGTGAAAGCCCACAGCATAAGTTGACATAATGCGGATTTAAAATTCGCACTGCGGGTCAATTAACAATCGTCAGGATGTGGATAAGATGAGACTTCTTATAATCTCATCCACTTCGTCTGTATTGTAATATGCTGCGGATTTTCCGCACGCAAATCCATGGTAGAAAATATGCCGCTTATATGCCACATGTGAAGATACTTTTTCCCTAGGATAAGAGTTAAGGTAATAAGATTTAAGGTTTTGTATCCTCCTAATATCTGTACTTGGAGCTATGATTATTATAGGACCAGTACCTCTTGTGCTGCAGGTTTAGGAGCTTCTGTCCCCTCAGCCTGTTCGCTCTCCTCCAGTGTTTTACCAGAAAATCTTTTGAGCCAGTCGTCATCAGACCAAACTAGAATAAAAAAAATGAAGTGTAAACTTTAGAACATGGAAGTAAAGTAGACATTTGTAAAGGCCCATTTATACACAACGACCTGAGCGATTATCGCTGTGTCATTTACAGCGCAATATGCAGAAGGCAAGCGGGGTGACTTAGAAAGAGTCAGCTCTTCTCACCTGGTCAGTCAGAGCAGCAGGTGTAATTCATGGGATGGAATGAGGGTTGAGTATCCTCCCAACTCTTCCCCAAGCGGCTCCAGGACCCTCTCCATGCTGGACTGAGACACAACACGGCTTTCTTCTATGTTTAAACACTATGGGGCTGATTTATTAAGACCAGTAACTGTAACCAGTAATGTAACTTTATGTCCTGTGGCATTAAGGGTAAGAGGTCTATGCCACTTAATACAAGTGTCTTGGGCGGCTCATGTGCCAGAAGAAGAAATCGTTACCAGCTATGAGGAAGTTCCCTGGTGTAAATTCTACTAAATATAGTGGGTGCCCCCACTTACTTCTCTAAAAGTGTGGAGTGTGGTGCAAAAATCCCAAAAGTTACAAGTCTTAGTGCTGGCTATATTTGTGCACAAAATCAGCTACTTATTTTTTCCCAACATTTGTCCAAGTTGCCACCCCGCCATAACATCATTTTTTCTCATAATTAAAATTGCCAGTAAAAAATTATTACCCGCACCGGCCTCTAGATGTAATTACTGTCCAGGCCGGTCATTTACCAGGAGGGTGGCAACCCTAGTAATGGATGGGACATACTGGGAGATGAGGGGACAGTAATGAATGTGACACATGGGGAGATGAGGGGACGGTAATGAATGTGACACATGGGGAGATGAGGGGACGGTAATGAATGTGACACATGGGGAGATGAGGGGACGGTAATGAATGTGACACATGGGGAGATGAGGGGACGGTAATGAATGTGACACATGGGGAGATGAGGGGACGGTAATGAATGTGACACATGGGGAGATGAGGGGACGGTAATGAATGTGACACATGGGGAGATGAGGGGACGGTAATGAATGTGACACATGGGGAGATGAGGGGACGGTAATGAATGTGACACATGGGGAGATGAGGGGACGGTAATGAATGTGACACATGGGGAGATGAGGGGACGGTAATGAATGTGACACATGGGGAGATGAGGGGACGGTAATGAATGTGACACATGGGGAGATGAGGGGACGGTAATGAATGTGACACATGGGGAGATGAGGGGACGGTAATGAATGTGACACATGGGGAGATGAGGGGACGGTAATGAATGTGACACATGGGGAGATGAGGGGACAGTAATGAATGTGACACATGGGGAGATGAGGGGACGGTAATGAATGTGACACATGGGGAGATGAGGGGACGGTAATGAATGTGACACATGGGGAGATGAGGGGACGGTAATGAATGTGACACATGGGGAGATGAGGGGACGGTAATGAATGTGACACATGGGGAGATGAGGGGACGGTAATGAATGTGACATATGGGGAGATGAGGAGACGGTATTGAATGTGACACATGGGGAGATGAGGGGACAGTAATGAATGTGACATATGGGGAGATGAGGGGACGGTAATGAATGTGACATATGGGGAGATGAGGGGACAGTAATGAATGTGACATATGGGGAGATGAGGGGACAGTAATGAATGTAACATATGGGGAGATGAGGGGACAGAAAGGAACGTAACATATGGGGAGATGAGGGGACAGAAAGGAATGTAACATATGGGGAGATGAGGGGACAGTAATGAATGTGACATATGGGGAGATGAGGGGACAGTAATGAATGTGACTCATGGTGAGATGAGGGGACAGTAAGGATATGTTCACAAGGTGGATTCCACCTGGAATTCCATTCTGCTGCAGTTTTTGCCGTGGATCCACACGTGGCTGCAGCCATCAGTGGGAAAAATTTGCGAGCACGTTTTTTGACGTGTATTCAAGAAAAAAAAGTCGTATGTTACTTCTTCATGCGGATCCATGAAAAAATGTGTCAGACATTCAGTACGCGGATTTTGCCCACTGACAGATCTAAATCCACATATTGATCACGAGCAAAAGCCATAAATAGTGCCAAATGGTATCAGATAGAATGCCCTCATAGTGACCCATAGAGAGCGACCCAATAAATAGGGCAAGATACTGAATGTCACCCGAGTGCTACACAGAGTGCCCTCATAAATAGTATCAGATAGAGTGTCCCCACAAATAGTGCTAGACAGAGCGCCCCCATTAATAGTGCTAGATAGAGTGCCCCCATAAACAGTGTACACAGGCAGCTTGCGTGCCCCTATGAACAGCTCGGTCACACATGCCTGACAGTGACCCTATAAAGAGTAGCAGCCATAGTGTCCCAGTAAACAGTTCAACCCCAACAACAGCCCCGTTCACAATATCAGAGCACTGCACAGTGCCAGCCACGGGGTGCCCACGTTAGCAGTGCCATATGACAGAATTGGAGGCAGGTTCACACGGATGGTATATTGATAGAATATCTCATCATTGTCTGATTAGTGAGGGGTCCGCTGTTGGGACCCCTACAATCCCCACACCTTGCTGTAAAGGAAGTGCAGCTGCATTCACCAGCATTATTATGAGAAAAAAGCTAAAGGGACAGTTGAGCCGTTACCCGGGGGGTGCAGACATCCATGGATATCACATAGCATCAGATATCACATAATATGCCATCAATGACATTATGTGTTGGGTAGGATTATCCCTTCAAATGCAGTTTAATAAGCAGACACTAGAGGGAGGCACTGAGCCAACATAGTTAATACACTACATAGCTGTGCCATCTATAGACATCAATGCCCTCCTCATCTGCGTTCTTGCGTTGTGGCACATGTGGACGATAGTGATTATCATCCATATGTAAAGAGACCGTCCTTAAAGGGGTTTTTTAACGGCCAATTTTTGGTTTAACATTTTTCTTTTTTTTCTCCCCATTAAAAAAAAAACAAAAAAAAAAAAACATACCTTATTTATTTGTCCGGCAACATATCCACCTGAGGGCTTGATTTTTACGGACAAGTTGTATGTTTCAATTGTATTATTTAATGTACCACATAATGTACTGAAAAGCTTTTAAAGGGGTTGTCCCGCGCCGAAACGTTTTTTTTTTTAATTCAATAGGCCCCCCGTTCGGCGCGAGACAAACCCAATGCATGGGTTAAAAAAAACAAAAACGTTTACTACTTACCCGAATCCCCGCGCTGCGGCGACTTCTTATTTACCTTACCAAGATGGCCGCCGGGATCTTCACCCACGATGCACCGCCGTCTTCTCCCATGGTGCACCGTGGGCTCTGTGCGGTCCATTGCCGATTCCAGCCTCCTGATTGACTGGAATCGGCACACGTGACGGGGCGGAGCTACGAGGACCAGGTCTCTGGCACGAGCGGCCCCATTCACCAGGGAGAAGACAGGACTGCGCAAGCGCGTCTAATCAGGCGATTAGACGCTGAAATTAGACGGCACCATGGCGACGGGGACGCTAGCAACGGAGCAGGTAAGTGAATAACTTCTGTATGGCTCATAATTAATGCACGATGTACATTACAAAGTGCATTAAAGGGGTTGTCCCACGCCGAAACGGGTTTTTTTTTTTTTTCAACAGCCCCCCCCCCCCCCCCCCGTTCGGCGCGAGACAAACCCGATGCGGGGACCTAAAAAAAAATCCGCACAGCGCTTACCTGAATCCCCGCGCTCCGGTGACTTCTTACTTACCGGTTGAAGATGGCCGCCGGGATCTTCTCCCTCGGTGGACCGCAGCTCTTCTGTGCGGTCCATTGCCGATTCCAGCCTCCTGATGTGCCGATTCCAGCCTCCTGATTGGCTGGAATTGGCACGTGACGGGGCGGAAAACACGGAGCCGGCATCCGGCACGAGCGGCCCCATTGAGAAAAGAAGAAGACCCAGACTGCGCAAGCGCGTCTAATTTGGCGATTAGATGCTGAAAATTAGACGGCACCATGGAGACGAGGACGCTAGCAACGGAACAGGAAAGTGAATAACTTCTTATAACTTCTGTATGGCTCATAATTAATGCACAATGTACATTACAAAGTGCATTAATATGGCCATACAGAAGTGTATAACCCCACTTGCTTTCGCGGGACAACCCCTTTAAACATTTCTAAGTGAGCTGAAATGAAAAACAAACCCTCAGGTTTGCCATTTTTTGTAAAGGGGGGGGGGGTTACAGTAAACAACCTGCAGCTAAAATGACATGTTGACTTTATTTTGTCAGAATAATTACAACAATATCAGATGTATCTAGTTTAGAGATGAGTGAACTAGGGTACTCGAGATGCTCGTTACTCGAGACGATCACCACGCGGTACTGGAGTCAATTGCATTGCCTTCCTCGCATGTTTAGCGCCATTTTCTAGCCATTAAAGAGAGAAGGCATTACCACTTCCTGCTGTGACGTGCCCCCCTTCCCCCAGTAGTGAGTGGCTGGGCCGATCAGGTGACCGCCGAGTACTTAAACTGGTCCCGCCCGCGGCTCGCCTCAGACGCATGCTGGCAGGGGTTAGGGAAAGTGCTGCTGCTGATATAGGGACAGTGTTAGAGTAGGATCCTGTCGTCAAGAACCCCAACGGTCCTTCTTAGGGCTACTCCACATCGTCTGCATTACTGTTGTTGCTGGCTGGGAGCAGTAGTGCACCAATTTTTTTTTTAACCATCTCGGGCTGTGCAGGCCATTTCAACTTTAGCGTTCTCAGTCTGCAGTGTATTACGCAGAGTTTAGGGACGGAGCTGCCTATACAGGGAAAGTTTTACAGTACTCCTGATCCTCTGTGCAAGAACCCCAACGGTCCTTCTTAGGGCTACATCTGACCGTGTGCATTATAGTTGTGGCTGGCTGGTAGCAGTAGTGCATCAAGTTTTGTATTACGCATCTAGGCCTGTTCCCAGCCTTGCAGTTATAGCGTTCTCAGCCTGCAGTGCATAACGCAGAGTTTAGGGACAGAGCTGCTTCTATAGGGAAAGTTATACAGTCCTCATCCTCCGTACAAGAACCCCAACGGTCCTTCTTAGGGCTACATCTGATCCGTGTACTTTACAATTGTGGCTGGCTGGGAGCAGTAGTGCACCAACTTTTGTATTACGCATCTAGGC
Source organism: Eleutherodactylus coqui (assembly GCF_035609145.1). NCBI lineage: Eukaryota > Metazoa > Chordata > Amphibia > Anura > Eleutherodactylidae > Eleutherodactylus > Eleutherodactylus coqui. Next base: position 214,684,487 of record NC_089842.1, on the reverse strand, counting down.
CTGTTCCCAGTCTTTCCGTAATAGCGTTCTCAGCCTGCAGTGCCGTACAACCAGCTCTCACCATGAAACTGCACTCTAAGGCTGGGTTCACACAGGGCGGATTTGCCGCAGTTTTTCCGTTGCGGTTTGGCCGCAGAAGAAATGCTTCTGCGGCAAAACGACTTCAAAAGGTAAATTTTGGCTTGCGGATTTTCCTGTGGAAAAATCCGCAAGCATTCTTTTCCGCAGTTTTTTTAAAAGTTTTTGCCGAGTATTTTGGTAGGGATTTTTGCTGCGTCCATAGAGGTCTATGGAAAAAAGAGCTGCGGAAAAGACAGAAGAGTGGACATGCTGCATCTTTGAAAAACGCTCCGCAGTTGCATTTACGCACTGCGGCTGTGCGGAAAAAATCCGCCCTGTGAGAACAGCTTTTTTGCAAAACTCATTTGTGCTGCATTGCACTGCAAAGGCAGCGGTTTTGCCGCAGTGCGGATATGTAACGGCAATCCGCGGCAAAACCGCAGCAAATCCGCCCTGTGTGAACCCAGGCTAACATTTCCTAGCCTACTGCAAACAACTTCAGTTATACCGTTCTGTGTCTGCAGTGCATTAGACAGAGGTCTCACCGCTAAACAGTACTGTAATATTTCCTGGGCCACTGCAAAATATTTCAGCTCTGCCGCTGTGCAGAGCGTCTCACCATACCCTTTTCTTGGTGGGGTTGAGATAGCCACAGTTACCAGCACTATCCACTGGCTTTAGAGTCTTCTCCCACTCCATACAGCCTCTATTATCTACAAATCTCTGCGAGCAGTAAATTACCCCTAGGTATCAGCGCAAGACAGCGGGTTAATTTTTTCAAGTCACAGCATAGCATTCCGCTATCTACAAGTCTCTGTGTGCGGTGAATTAAGCCATAGTTGTCAGTGCTGTACAGTCGGCTAATTAATTTGGGCCCTGCTCTATTCTTAATCCGCCATGATAAGGAGTAGGGGTAAGGGTCGAGGGCACGGACGTCCAAGTGAGGGTGTGGGTCATCAGATTAATCACCAATAGAACATATATATGACCATTTGGGACGCCAACTTCCACAGCCCACGAGTTTGCATGATCTAGAGCAGTGGTCCCCAACCTTTTTGGCACTAGGAACCGGCTTCAAGCAAGACCATTTTTACAAGGCCCGGCAGAGTGGGGCGGGACATGGGTGGGGCTTTGGTTATATGGGGCGGGGTTATGAAGGGGGCAGTATAATATATCCCCCCCCCCAGCCTGGCAGCACACACATAGAGCAGTATATAATGTATTTCCCCCTGCCCCCCCAGCACACACATAGGGCAGCAAAAATTTATCCCCCCCCCCCCAAGCACACACATAGGGCAGCATATAATTTATCTCCCCCCCCCCCAGTAATAGGAAGCCCCCACTCCTCAGTAATAAGCAGCCCCCCCCCAGTAATAGGCAGCCTCCTCCACAGTAATAAGCACCCCCCCACCCCAGTAATAGGCAGCCACCACCTCTCAGAAATAAACAGCCCCCCTAGTAATAAGCACCCCCCCCCAACCAATATACTTACCTCCTCCCTGCTGTCAGCGTCGCTCCCTCTCTAATTGCCCTGAGCACACTGTAGTCAGTGTGTAGCCTGGCATGCTTCCTCCCCGAGTCCTCTCCTGCGGAACTAATGAGCAGGGGACTCGGGGAGGAGGATCCTGGCTGCACACTGACGTCAGTGTGCGCTGGATCAGTGGGAATAGCGCGATTACCAGCGGGGAGCTGCGGCACCTGAGCTGGTAATCGCTTTAGTGGTGAGCGGCGTCGGCACGCCGCACATGACACGAGGCAGCGGGCCTTGTGTTTAGAACAAAACTTCCCGCCGATGCCGCGGACCGGCGCTAAACACCTAAAGAAAGGCAGTACAACAGGGTACTAGAGCCTCCATGCCCACTGTATCACATGCTGTATCCCAGCTAGAGGTAGTACAACAGGGTACTAGAGCCTCCATGCCCATCCATATTGCATCTTGTATCCAAGCTAGAGGCGGTACAACAGAGTACTAAGCCACCATGCCAGCCCGTATCACATCTTGTATTCAAGCTAGAGGTGGTACAACAGGGTACTAGAGTCTCCATGCCCGCCTGTATCATACCTTGTATCATAGCTAGAGGCAGTACAACAGGGTACTAGAGTCTCCATGCCCGCCTGTATCATACCTTGTATCATAGCTAGAGGCAGTACAACAGGGTACTAGAGTCTCCTTTCCGGCAAAAAAACAAAAAAGAAAAACAAGCACTCAGAGGATCCATTGATGGAAAAATAAAAAACATAATGTCTCCTGGAATGCAGCGACTGAAAAGTAAGTATAAAAAATACAAATTCAAAGCGCATCAATTCTGCTATAGATTTTTTTGGTTGGGTTTCTTACAGCGTTAATCATCAGCATAAATGACACAAAACATTTTTTCCACGGGCCGTAACGATTACGATGATACCAAAACTTTTTTTTTTGTTTTTTTCACTTTTTCGCAATAAAAACCCTTTTTTGGAAATTATTTTCTTTTTCTAAATCGCGACATTCAAAGTCCTATAACTTTTATTTTTCCATGGACGGAGCTCGGTGAGGGCTTATGTTTTGCGAGACGAGCAGTAGTTTTTACTGGTACCATTTTGGGGTACATACGGATTTTTTTGATCACTTTTATTGCGTTTTTTGGGAGGCAAAATACTAAAAATTAGCATGTTGCCTCAGTTTTTTGCGTTTAACGCTTTTTGCCGTGCAGGATAAAAACCATGTTTGATTTATTCTACAAGTCTTTATGGACACGACGATACCAAATATGTGGGGTTTTTTATGCTAATATGAGAAAAAGCATTTAAAAAGTGGCAGGGAAGGAGATGCCCTCCCCACTGTTGCAGCGGGACGCCGGCTATGACTGACAGCCAGCTCCTCATATGTGATCTCGCGCTATCCCCAGGACGTAAGTTTACGCCCTGTCGCAGGAAGTACCCTGCTGCCAGGACGTAAACTTACGCCCTGGGGCGGGAAGGGGTTAATTAAAAAAAATAAAAAAGTAGTACAGCAAAAAAAAAATAAAAAAAAACCCTACACAAGTTTGGTATCGTATAGAATAAAGTTATCATGTCATTTTTGTATGTTGTAGAAACAAGACGCACTGAAAGATGGCAGAATGTCAATTTTTTCCCCATTTCACTGCATTAGGAATTTTTTAAAAGTTTTTCAGTACCTTATATGGTACATTAAATAACACCATTGAAAAATACAACTCGTCCCGCAAAAAACAAGCCCTCATACAGCGACGTCGATGGATAAACAAAGGAGTTATGATTTTATAAAAGGGGGAGGAAAAAACAAACATGATAACAAAGGATGGTGTCCTGCCTCCCTCACACAGGCGATATTTTTGGCTTTAGGCGCAGCCTCTCACACGGCCTCAGACTGCTGCGATTTCCGTGTCTGGTCTATTTTTGAGCGTGTACTGCTCCTCAATGACGAGGACTGCTGAAAGCCAGTGAAAACGTAACGTGCGGCAAAGCGCCGGAATTTAAATTGCGCTGCTTTCCCGCGTTCCTGTGTGAGGGAGGGGCTAAAAGCAGCCGGGTGCATATTTACTGTGGGATCCGCCTGTAGTTGCCAGTTGAGTGGGCCTGCCCTTACTACCATCAGCTTGGTCCAAGGCCTTTCTTCCCCTCAAGTAACGCTGACCACAGTACACATCACCGTGTTCCCTGCCGCAGGCACTCCCCTCCTGTGCCGCTCACGTCCCCATATGAGCCGCACTACCCTCAGCCGCCAGAGGAGGCACGTTACCTTGTTCACGTGAGACAACCGTACCACGTGATGTAATGGGTCAGGTGCTTCATCACGTGTTGTGATGACGTAAGAGGACCTTACGGAGAGGGAAAGGTAATGGGCTCCGCACTCCTCAGAGAAGCTGGCGGTTCATTCATAGCCGGTATATTGGGGGCACCATGCAGCGCAGTGTGGGTGCCTGGATGTGGAGAGCCCTTCATACACGCCTGCTGAACGAGGGATGCGTCTAGCATTAACCCCTTCCTGCATGCTGGAGGCGGGATGTCTGGTATTAACCCCTTCATACACGGATATGCTTCTACTCTTGTTTCTCTATAGACCCCTGTAGCCTAATATCAGAGCAGGGCACGTATATTGGTGGCTGCCTGTCTGGTCGTTTAGTATAATTGGCCGCCCATATGGCTATCAGAGTGCTGCTGACGGGCGCAGGAACGCTGTAGTGTCGATGCACCTTCATTCTTCTGCTTGGCAGAAGTACTGGCAGTGAGATTCCTACTGGCTGGGCAGTAAGGCCTCCTTCCAACGAGCGCTGACGGGCTCCGCCGCGTAATATTCCGCAGTGAAGCCCGTCACGGCGCCCCCATACTTACCAGCGGAAGATAGCGTGAAGACGCTTCCCCGCCCACCGCCGTCGCGTCATGTGACACGCCCACCGCGTCACATGATGCGGCCGGCCGTGTCACGTGACTCGCCGGCCGTGTCATATGACGCGGGGCGGTAGGCGGGGAAGCGTTTTTTCACGCTATCTTCCGCTGGTTGCAGTGGGAGATAGCGTGAATGGACGGCTTCCATTGACTGCAATGGAAGCCGTCAGCGCGTACACCCGCAGCAAATAGAACATGCTGAGGGTGAGGACGGGAGATTTCATGGTGCGTAATTCCGCGGTGGAATTACGCATCGTGAGCATTGAGCTATTAGGTTCAATAGAACCTAATAGCAGGGGGCAAAGCAGCAGATTTTTGCCGCGGATTTACGCGGCGTAAATCCGTTCGTGGGAAGGAGGCCTAATGGTGTATCGTGGTCATACTACATCATACGGCCAAAGGCTGTACAGTTAGAACTTCCCAAAGCAGAGCGCATGACGGTCCTAGAGGTGCAAAGGAAGAACAATGGTGGCGCCCGACTGTCCTGCATACGTTCTTGTGCGGAATCAGGAATGCGCCTTTCCTTCCAGTTATGGCTGTGGCTCAGGGCTTATTCAGACGACCGTATATCGGCCGGGTATTCACGCCGGCCGATATACGGCGTCTCTCTCTGCAGGGGGAGGAGGCTGGAAGAGCCGGGAGCAGTGCTCTGACCTCCCGCCCCCTCTCCGCCAACTCTCCGCCCCTCCACACTATTTGCAATGAGGGGAGATGGGACGGGGCGGAGCTAATTCCAGGAACTTAGCCCCCGCCTCCATCCTGCCCCTTCTCATTGCAGATAGTGGAGAGGGGGCAGGAGCTCAGTGCAGTGCTCCCGCCTCTTCCAACCTTCTCCCCCTGCAGAGAGGGACACCGTATATCGGCCGGCGTGAATACGCTTACAAATAAAGAACGTATCTAGCTGCCTACACGCGGGTGAGTGCGATCTCAGGTGGAGAAATTCGGCCCCATATTGCGCTCGTCAATGTGAATTTTCACAGCAACGTGAGGCATTTTACTGACAAAAGTGTCTCCCATCCTTTCTGTGGAGCAGTGATCCTCCGCCAAGTGTTACCATTGTTTTCAATGGGTAACCTCGCATCACACTTACGTACACCTCGCACGCCGTGCAATGCAGTTTCCTGTTCCATTGAAAACAGTGGGTGAAGCGTTCCAAGGGTCGCAAAAATATAGCACATTGTTTCCTGCACCGCATTGTTAACAACTCACTGCAGGACGCACAGATCTGGCGCTACTATTGTCCTGGATTATGATTTTCTCCAGCAGGCTTCGGGGTATTTTGCCGCTTCCGAATTGTATCGTGTGCACACATCATCGAACCAGATCAGACACAAATGCTGGTCTAAAACTGGGAGAGTCTCTACAATGTATAGAGGCTCAAGCCTTTTATTATAACACATGACAACCGCCCTTCAATGGGCGTGCAACAGATTACATCAGTAACATATAAGATTCTCATTTGTCGGATCATATAGAATCTCCCACCTCTCTGCCCACCCTCTTCCAAGTGCTGATGTAGCATGGACCTTTGTCCTAGCTCCAGTCATGTCTGTGTATAAGCAAGTCTTATCAACATGTGCTCAGGCTGAAGCAATTCCTTTGTTTGTAGAAGTTTCAGGATGGGAGGGGTGAAGAAGTGCTAGTTCAACACTCAGTGTTGTACACAAATATACATGTAACACTATGACCCTTAACTCTTAGAGGCTTCTTGTGCAATTCCTATGTACTTAGCTAACATTAACATCATACATCCATTGTCTAGCAAATACCATGATTAGATTGTGTGTGTGTGTCCTTTAAACTCCACAGAGCTAAGAGTCATTACAACAGCAAAATACATTTCGTTTATACAAATCGATAGACATTTTATACCAGCAATCATAATGTCTATCACACTATGAGGCCCATTTTTTTGAATGGAGTCCTATACGTGAGCGATCGCAGCGAGTCGTATCTTTTCCTGTTCCTCGGAACGCATCGCCCATTCCTTTCAATGGAACAGTAAAACACATGACACAGTGTGCAATGTGAGGAATCCCACTGAAAACAATGGGAACCGCTCATCCTCCGACGTGGCAGAGGATCGCTGCTTTACTGAAGTGATGGGAGGCGGTTTTGCCATAAAAACATTTGGCATCGCGGTGAGAATGCACGTTAGCGAGCGCAATATTGGGCTGAGAAACTCCGGATGATATCCGCCCGCCCATGTGCAGGTAGCCTAAAGTAAATCTTATGGATTGCTTTTTTGTACATGTATGATAAATGTTAATAACATATATATTCTTTTATAAATGTATAGATTCTTTGGTGTCTTCCGTTATATATTTGATAACTATCAAAAAATGACATAAACCCCTTAACAACACAGGATGTAAGATTACGTCCTCCACGTTTGGGGTATCCATTGAGGGAGATCATGGGGTGATTCCCTTTCATACAGCGCAGGTGCCAGCTGTTTCTGACATCCGCCTGCAACATCCATCAGCCAATGTTCCAGCGGGCCGTGCGGGTGTCATGGCAGCTTGGGGCCTTCTTGAAGGCCCCAGGACTGTATTAGCAAAATGCCTATCAAACCATGCCTGAGGCATGGCTTGATAGGATGCCTGTTAGGCCTCAGTCAGACGGGCGATTTTTCGCACAATTTGCACATGCGTCTGGCGATTTTTTTTTTTTTTTAAACCATTGCTTTGCAATGGTATCGGACACATGAGCGCTTTTTATGCGCTCGTCCGATAAATTATAGAACAGAAATCGCAGTTCGCACCTATGTGCGATCTGCGATTCCTGTTCTCTTCTCTATATGCGCTCAACGGGGCTGGCGGCAGCAGCGACGACCCCATTGAGAACATATAGAAGACAAATCATTCTTCTCTGCCACAGCTGTGGCAGAGAAGAACGATGTTTGCCCATTGAATTCAATGGAGCTGGCAATACAGCCGGCTCCATTGAAAGCAATGGGCTGCCGGACAGCGCTGGATGAATTGTCGGGAAGGGCTTAAATATATAAGCCCTTCCCTGCAATTCATCCAGAAATGTGTTAAAATAAAAAAAATATATATACTCACCTTGTCCCAGGAGTCGGAGTTCAGCACGGCCGGCCTGCAGTGGGTGTGAAGGGGGTGTGACTCAAAGCTGCCCCTGATTGGCTCAGGGCTGAGCCAATCAGGGGCAGGTCTGACTCACACCCACTGCAGGCCGGCCGCGCTGAACTCCATCTGCCGGGACAAGGTAAGTATATATATTTTTTTTATTTTAACACATTTCTGGATGAATTGCAGGGAAGGGCTTATATATTTAAGCCCTTCCCGACAATTCATCCCGCACTCGCCCACAGCACATTGCTTTCATAGAGCCGGCTGTATTGCCGGCTCCATTGAATGCAATGCGCTGGACAGCTCCAGCCTGTTTCTAATGAAACGCGGCTAGGAGCAGCTTTTCGGGCGATTTTTGGGCATCGGTCACGCGATTTGCGGATGCGCATCCGTCATGCGATCCGCAAACCGTGCGAAAAAACGCCCGTGTGACTAAGGCCTTAGAATGCGGTATGATGTTATGCTATGACAGTACATCGTACTGCAGGAGCGATCAAAACATCACTAGTTCTTGTTCCCTCGGGGGACTTAAAAAAAAAAAAAAAAAATGTCATTTTAAAAAAGTTTTACTAATTATGAAAAAAAAAAAACGGTAATAAAAGTTAAAAAAATCCTTTTGCTATTTTATAATAAAAGAATCGAAATAATAAAACAAGAATACATGTTTGGTATCGCTGTGCCTGCAAAAGTCCGATCTATCAATGTAAAATATTATATACTCCGCATGGTGAACGTCGTCAGAAAAAAAATAAAGAATGCCAGAATTGCACTTTTATGGTCACTTCGTCTCCAAGAAAAAATGTAATAAAAAGTCATATGTACTCCAGAATGGTACCAACGAAAACTACAGGACATCTCGCAGAATATGAGATGTAGCATAACAATGTCAACGGAAAAACTAAAAAGTTATAGCTGTCAGAAAATGGCAGCAGATAGTAATTTTAAAATTTTTTTAATAAAAGCAATACAACAACAAAAACTTGGTAAATTTGGTATCCTAGTAATCGTACTGACCCTTAAAATAAAGTTATCAGGTCATTTTTGTTGCAATGTTTACACCGTAGAAAGAAGACGCAATCAAAGATGGCGGAATTTAAAATAAAAGAGTTATGATTTTTTAAAATTGGGGAGGAAAAAACAAAAATGGGGGAAAAAAAGGTGACAGTCCCTAACCCCTTCCCTCTATATGACGTACATTTACATCATGCAGCCTTGGGGTATTATGAAGAGAGATTGTGGGGCGCCTGCTGTTTATTACAGCTGACACCCGCGGGCAATAGCTGCAATCAGCAGCACAGCCAATCGCGGTTTTTAACCCTTTAACGCCCCGTGTGAGATTGCAGGAAGCTGTGCTGGTGGCAGCCAGGGATGGATTGATAGGCTGCCTGTCAGATTGCAGTATGATGTAATGCCATGGCAGGAGCGATCAAGTTGTGGTCCTAAAAAAAAAAAAGTTAAAATCAGATCAATAAAGTTTTACTAATTGTGTAACAAAAAAAAAAAATTATAATAAAAATTTAAATCACCCTCCTTTTGCCATATCTATAATAAAATCTAAATCATAAAACAAAAATACATAATTGGTATCGCTGCGTCTGTAAAAGTCTGATCTATTTACATCGCATTATTTACAGCACACGGTGAACTTCGTCCGGAAAAAAAAAAAGAACATCAGAAATGCACTTTTTCAGTCACCATCTCCCAGAAAAAATGCAATAAAAAAGCGATCAAAAAGTCTTATGTATTCCGAAATGGTACGAACATAAACTACAGGATGTCTCGCCAGAAATGAGCCCATACTCAACTATGTCGATGGAAAAATAAAAACGTTTTTTGCAGCAGAGAATAATTCTAAAAAATTAAATGTCTTGTATTTTTTTCTTAGTAGTACAGCAAAAAAACACTATAAAAGTTTGGTATAATAATAATAGTAGTGACTCATAGAATAAAGTTATTGTGTCATTTTTGTTGTAGCTAGAAACAGGATGCACTGAAAGATGGCGGAATGACGTGGGTTTTTTTTTGTTTTTTTAAAATTTTACTCCACTTAGAATTTTTTAAACATTTTTCAGTACCTTATAAGGTACATTAAATAGCACCATTGAAAAATACAACTCGTCCCGCAAAAAACAAGCCCTCATACATGGACAAATAAGGGAGATACAATTTTTTAAAAGGGGGGAGGAAGAAACAAAAGTAGAAAAAAAAGGCGATGCATCATTAAGGGGTTAAAAGAGAATTCTTTTTTTCCCCTTTAACAAAAATATTCCATAGGGTGCGTTCAGACGCAGCTGCAGATTTACACCAACGTTACGGAAACGGTGCGGATTTCACCCTTTCCATAGAAGGGGTAAAGTCCGCTGCAGATCTGCACCAAGAATGATACGGAAATGATGCAGACTTTCCACTAGGTGTGAACGTACCCATAAATGGATTCTAATTAGTGATCTTTATCTCTAGCACGTTCATATAGCAGTGCAGTAGTCGGTGTATGACTGGATACGCAGATAACATCACACTAACGTCTGTTTGTCATTCTTACAGGATGAAACATTTATCGTCTCTGACAATCTGCCCGCATCTCTGGCGCTCCATGCCATGCCATCTCTCTGAGCTCCGCCTGGATTATGTTCTGGCAGGTGGTCAGTCCTTTCGGTTGGTTTGGTTTTGGTGTATTTTTTGTTTCTTTTATAAGTGTAACATATTCCTGATAACAAGTAAATGTACTACGTTTGTCCCCCTTTGTGACTGCAAACTTCTTGCTAATTCGTGACTGGAAAACTCTGTAGCTTATCTCCCGCAGCCTCATTTTAGCACCCTTACTTTTTCCGGAACACATTAGGCCTCATGTCCTCGGAGCGGAATCCGACCCTGCTTACCCGTTCGGGTCTTCTGTGTGTCTGTCCGGATCTTCAATTTTCTTCACTGCAGATGTGTGCAGGAGCGCCGGCCATCGCACATGTGCAGTGGAGATTTTTTTTAAACTCCTGCTTTACCGTGGGAACCGCACTGCAATGGAGCATGCTGCGACTTGTTTTCTGTGCTAAAAGGTCAGCAAAACAAATCTGCATGCTTTTACCCCTTAGTGACGGCCCCATAGTGTTTTTACATCCTAGCTAAGTGGGCTTTAATCCCAGAGGACGTAAAAACATGCATCTTCTAAGGATTAAAGCCCCATGGGCTGTGGACGTGACAGCTCCATGTTGTCGGTTCCAGGGGGTAGCTGACAACATGGAGCAATCATGAGGGCCCACGGGGAGCCCCCACCCAGCAATGCGATCGGTGCTATCCGATGGATGGCGCCGATCGCAATAAGGTAAATAAAAAGTTAAAGTTTCAGCTCCCCTCACAGAATGTACCCACGAGGGAGGCTAAAACTACTCACCTCCATCCTGCGTGATGTCCGGCGACGATCTGGGCAGGAGCGGACCCTCCGGCGTCTTCTGCGCATGTGCGCCTTAGTTAAAATGGTGATGCATGTGCAGATAACCAGATCGCCATGGGGCATTTGAAATCTCCTGTTTTCCGGCTACTGAAGGTAGCCGGGAGGCAGGAGATGTTGCCGGGCTCCGTGATCGCCGCTATCCAATGGATATCCTATAAGTCTTCAGTAGGGGCAAAAAATAATGACCTTATTTATGGAGAATGAACGTCTCTAGAGAGCTCAAACACCTTTGAGACGCCTCAGAGATTCCTATTACCAACATGTTAGAATCCAAGCAATCCCTGAGTCAAGGTAAAAACCCTGCAACTCTCCGACTGCTCAGCGCCCATCAGTCCTGGGCAGGTACTTAGTGAGTATGCTCGCTCATCTCTACGCTTAAGTAATACGGATATGCCCCCTTGTTTCTTCTGCCCATGAACATATTACATATATCATATCTGCACTTGTATTTTTATATAGAGTCTCGGTCAACACAGTCAATAGCAAGTCAGGACCCCAATGCTGAGATTACAGAGGCAGTGGCACCAATCTAGCATTGCGTCCCATTCACAATGTTTCCCCCATACAGGGGTTCCCCAATAGCATCCTTATTTCAGAACATTCAGTGTTGAGATATTACAATCTCCTCTGAGCATCCCCAGTCCTCCGAGAACAAGGCCTTCACACATGTGGTGCGTCCGCTACCTTTAGATGGCGCTTTCCCTCCTACCTTTATATCTCAAGTTACTTCCCAAGATACTTTAGGCTGTATTCACACGGGGCGGTTGGAGTTCAGTAAAAAACAACATTGACCAAACTGCCCACGTTTTTGCTACGGCTTTGATGCAATTGTGGTGAAAACTGAAACCGCATCAAAACCGCGGCAACAACATAAGCAGTTTTCCCGCTGCGGTTTTGTACATTGTTTCCACCATAAATCCCGGCCAGCGGCCATATTTACCTATACAGCGGTACCTCGGGTTACGAGTGCCTTGGCTGGAGAGTTTTTCACTTGCGAGCAGGCTCTTTCCCTAATTTTTGCTCCAATTTCCGAGCAAAAATTTGGGATACAAGCCTGCTTGCAAGTCAAAAACTCACAAGCTAAGGCTCGGGGGGGAGCGGGAGTTTCTATACTCACCTGTCGCCGGCGTGTCGTCTTCCCAATGGTCTGCAGGCTGTCACTCCCTCCTCTACGCTGACAGAGAATTGCTTTCTGGATCTGGGGCTTAAATGTCCTGCCTCCAGCAAGCATTGAATTTAATAAATGGTAGAGCGCTGCCTGTGATTGGCTGAGGACTGTGACCAATCATAGGCATCGCTCAGCTGTTCAATAAATGGCTGAGCGCTGCCTGTGATTGGCTGAGCACTGTGACCGATCAAAGGCATCGCTCAGCTGTTGTTCAATGAATGGCTGAGCACTGCCTGTGATTGGCTGAGCACTCAGCCAATCAGACGCAGCCCTTTCAGCAGCGGGGATTTTAAGTCCCTGCCTGCTGAAAAGCTTCACAGCCGTGCGGGGAGAAGACAGGCCAGTATAGATTTTACTTTTTACTACAGCTAGGGATGATTTTTTAGGCTTCGATTTAAAGCCCTTCCCCTAAAATTACTGCAGGTGTGACGGCAGGGCATTGCAGTGGCCCCCGGATCCCCCACAAGCTGGGAGCGCCTCACACGGAGAGTATGTGTGTAATACGCACCAAGACGGTGCACGCCGCTGTCTGTTTTGCGCTCACATTCTGTCCGCTGTCCCCGGAGGCACAAATAGAGCCATGTAGCGGTTGTTACCGGGTCTTACACACTCCACACAGTAAAGCCGCTGCTCATTTACATGTGAAGGTACACTTGTTTTACAGCCCCAAAATACCAGAATTTCTGCCTAATAGTCTCAGCATTGTGATGCCCTTTAAGGCTCATTCACACGAGCGTGCGGGAAATCGCTGGGTGTATAAGGGGGCGACCTGCTGATTGGGGGTCTCACTGCTCAGAGCCCACCGATCTAGAGAACAGGACTCCGATGTCCCCCTCTGCCCGGCACTTCAGGGGTCGCCCCTCCCCCGCAGGGACACCATTGTGGCTGGCCACGAATCAGCTTCAGTGTGGCTGATGGACGGGCGGTGCGGCTACCTCGGCAGCCCCATGTAAAGTGACAGGTGTCAGCGCACAGCGTGATCCAGCCAGTTACCTCCTCACACAGGATTACCAGTGTGACCGCCATACCGCCACATACTGCATATCTCACACATGCCGTCCTGCACGGTCTTCCTGGTTTCCCGCTGTCACCCGGCGGCATGGTGTATAAATGCCACAATAATTGTGCCCAGAGGTTTATATGCCACCATGGGAAACAGGGCTGCAGTGCAGACAATACACCACAACATGCCGGGTCCTGGAGAGGCCGTGAGAACTGCGAGCAGCACAACACAGAGGGGGATTACATCTAACGCCATATCATACACACTACAGCACACAATACACAGGAGGGCGCCCCCTGGGGGAAGAGCCACAACTGCATGAGAGCGCTAACCATGAGGGAATACTAGCGCCCCTCACAGGAGCCGGCCGCGTCCCCCCTGTCAGCGCTGAGCTGCCGCTACAGGACGCTGCCAGCCTGACGGGCCTCCACGGATGAAGTTACCTCACGAGCCGCATCCTCCCGCCGCGCGGTCGGCCTCTGCTGACTGGATGCGCGCGGGCCGACCTCTGAAAGCTGCCTGCTGTGTCTTTCTCTCTCTCCCCCCGAATCTATAAAACCTATGTCCCGCCCACCACTTCCGGTTGGAGCCCCGATGAAGTGCAGGAATGTTCTGGAAGGAGGACGGCGGGTTTCCTGCTCCATGAGCCCCACGTGATCGGCTCCTTTCCCGCGCAGTGAGCTCTCTGCACTGAGGGGGGAAGCGTGAAAGGCGGCTGCGAGCTGAGGTGCCGGACAAGAGGCTTCACGGACTATGAGTGGGCTCCGTGCTCGGCTTATTAGACTGCTTTCTCATTGGCAGCAGTGTATGAAGAGACGGCCTGGTGTCAGTACAGCTGCTTGTGGGGCATTATGTGTCTAGGAAGTTGGGTGGGAAACAGTCAGCCATCTTGGAGGTAATCGGTGAGCCCCTCGCATTACTGACCGATACAAGCAGATGTGTCATATGGCCCAGACAACTACAGTTTGTGGTCAGCTGATAAGGGCTATGTGATATTATTCAACTAAACCACCGAAACAGAAATACTGGGGTGGTGCGGTGCATAGCTCTACAGCTGCGTCCCCGAGGTGGTGCGTTGTGTGGCCCCGGTGGCTGCGTCCCCGGGGTGGTGCGGTGCGTGGCCCCCGCCGGCTGCGTCCCTGGGGTTGGGCGGTGCGTGGCCCCCGCTGGCTGCGTCCCCAAGGTTGGAGTTTTGCTCTGTATGGCTTGTGGTCGCTGCTCCTTGCTGCTCACCCTTCACCCCCATTGACCCCAATGATATTGCGAGGTTGGATGACGACACAAGATCTCTGCTGGCCCGGCTACAGTCTGCTGTCACCTTCGGGGGCCTGAAGGAACAAAAATGGCTGAACCACTTCCCTGCCCGCCTGATGCAGACTGTTCACAGTACTCATCCGTAGCCTAAACCAGAGTTGCACAACCATATTTGTGCACACAATATGCTGAAAATAGAACCCATTGTTTCTTTCCCCCTCCATCCTCTCCCCAGTGGGTTCGTTCACACGCACGTATTTGGCGCTCGTGCACAATGCGGTTGTGCAATAAAAATGTGCAGCCTTTTCTATCTCTCTGTGCATTTGTGCATAGAGAGAACATTTGGAACTCCTGAAGCTATCAGCCATTTAAATGGCTGAGAGCATTGGTGCATGTTTTTTTTTTTTCGCATGCAATTGCGCACATCTTGCGTAGTTTACAGTGCATTTTGCATGGGCAAATCCCACTTCGCAAATACGCTTACACTACGCTCTGATCGGACTTGGCAGCACTGGTTACTCCGCAGGTGTGATGTCTTAGACTAATGCAGTGTGCAGCAGGCGGTCCGAGAAGCTGGGCGGCCATCTTCATGTCTCCAGGTCTGCTTTAGGGGTTTTCTCACTAGACAGTATATCCCATCTGCACAGGACCCCCAGTGAACAGCGCACTCTGAACGCACTGTGACTGGAGTAGCGGTGCGCATGCTTAAGCGCCATTTCACTCCCTTCTATAAGATGAATGGAGGTTGCTGAGCGCAAAAAAGCGATAGTCACGCATGTACACCGCTGCTCCATTCCACGAGGCATTCAGGGGGGATGCTTCTCTCTGTACCGCTGGGGGGTCTCAGTCGTTGGATCGTCAGTGATTAGACATCTGCAATACTGTGGGGTTTTCCAGAACTGAATTATTAAGCCAAGGATACAGACCTAATTTCTCCCCCAGATTTTTGATTTCAATAAATTGTAACTTGCCCAACTTTCAATAAATCATAACTAATTTTCTGCTGCCATTGTATGAGGGCTTGTTTTGTTTTGTGGGAGTTGTATTTTTTAATGGCACTATTCAAGCCCTATAGAGGTATAAAAAGTCCATGTGCACTAATTATGTCCCATGTGAAAGGTTGCTTAATAGCAAGTAGAGCCAGGCTTCCACTAAATATAGCAACTACAGAGCCACACACTCCCACCCCAAACCGCAACTACAGAGCCACACACTCCCACCCCAAACCGCAACTACAGAGCCACACACTCCCACCCCAAACCGCAACTACAGAGCCACACACTCCCACCCCAAACTGCAACTACAGAGCCTTTACTTTTTGCAGTAATAAAAAGTTTTTTTCTTTTAGTCCTTTTAAGGGGATTTGAACTTGTGATTGTTTGATCACTCTTACAGTATAATGCAATACCATAGTATTGCATTATGTCACATTTTGACAGGCTTTGTGGATCTTTATTTGCAATTTCATGGGGTACTGGTGGATTATGTCGCCACCGGAAGCTAGGGATTTGACAGTAGGAACACCCCTGTCACACCCCTAGCTCCCGATTGGCTCAATGCTTTAAGGTGCTAGGAGCGTGTGGAAGTATTTTTGCCTGCCCTGCCCTGTTATGGTAAGGGGTTAGTTTTCCCCTTAGGCTTAGCTTATTTGCTGTAAATGCTGCCATGTTACAGCATTTACAGCGAATAAGCGAAGCCAAACAGGAAAACTAACCCCTAACCAGGCAGGGCAGGCAAAAGTACTTCCACATGCTGCAGCCATCAGTCAGTGCTCGTTGTGGGCCGGTCTGCCGCCGGCGGTGTGCTCTGTGGCGCCCCGCTAATTCACAGTTGTGGTCTGCTGTCCCTCAGCCAGCGCCACTCCTGCTTTGGCCACTGTCTCCTCATGCTGTGTGTAACGGCACTTGGGGTATTTCAGAGGCTGGCAGTCGCAGCCTCTGCACTGTCCTCTGGTGCCTCCAGCCTCTGGCAGCTGTGCAGCTCGATGCAGTCCTCTCTGTCGCTTCCCAGGCTCGGCGCTGTCCTCTGCCGCCACTGCTCCCAGCCACACCGCAGTCCTCTGTCCCCAGCCAATCAGAAGTTGACAGGTGTATTATGTCGCCACCCCTTACTTCCGGTGACGACATAATACACCAATACCATTTAGTGGAAACCTTGTGGCTCTGTAGTTGCTGTTTAGTAGGGGGTGGACCTTGTAGCTCTGTATTTGTTGTATAGGGAGAGACCTCGGGGCTCTGTAGTTTGGGGGGGCGGGGGGACCTTGGGGCTCTGTAGTTATATTTAGTGGAAACCTTCTTGTTGTATATGCTATTATGGGGGAAGGGTGGGGAACCTTGGGGCTCTGTAATTGCAGCATGTGACTGCAGCATGTAAAGGGCTGTCACCATGGGTCCCCCCAGAATGTGATCAGGGAGTCCTGATGGGTCTCTGTGGAAGTCCCCTAAAGAGACAAAACGGAAAAAAAAATTGTTAAAAATTATTTAAAAAATAAAATAAATAAAAATAAATTAAAAACACTTGTCTGCCTTTACTTTATGAAAAATTAAAAATACAATTACACATGTGGTATCCCTGCGTCGTAATGACCCAGAGAAGGAAGTTAGTACGTTATTTAACCCCTTAATGACACGGTCCCTTTTTTTCTTCTTTCCCCAATTGTTTTTTTCCTCCCCCCGTTTAAAAAATCATAACTCCTTTATTTATCCTTCGACGTCGCTGTATGAGGGCTTGTTTCTTGCGGAACGAGTTATATTTTTCAATGGTGCTATTTAAAGTACCATATAATGTACTGAAAAACTTTTACAAAAATCTAAGTGGAGTAAAATGAAAGAAAAATGACATTCCACCATCTTTCAGTGCGTCTTGCTTCTATGGTAGAGAAACTGCAACAAAAATGACCTGATAACTTTATTCTATGGGTCAGTACGATTACTATGATACCAAATGTGTAAACTTTTTTTTACTATAGCACTTGTATTTTTTTGCAAAGACATTTCATTTTTTAAAATTATTTTCTGCTGCATCTTCTGCGCGCAATAACTTCTTTATTTTTCCATCGACATACTTGAGCAAGGGCTCGTTTTTTGCGGGACGTCCTGTAGTTAACGTTGGTACCATTTTGGAATACATACGACTTTTTGATCACTTTTTATTGCATTTTTTCTGGGAGACAGGGTGACTGAAAAAGTGCAGTTCTGGCGTTCTTTATTTTTTTTTTCGGATTACGTTCACCATGGGGGGTAAATAATGCACTATTTTGATAGATCAGACATTTACGGACGTGGCGATACCAAATATGTATTTTTCTTTTATGATTTAGATTTTTTATTATAGATATGGCAAAAGGAGGGGGATTTAACTTGTATTACTTTTTTTCCCTAATCTCCCTACAAATTTTTTCACAAAAGTTATGCAATACATTATATATACCCAAAAATGATGCCATCAAAAAGTACAACTTCTCCAGCAAAAAACAAGCCCTCACATGGCCGTGTCAATGGAAAAATGAAAAAGTTATAGCTCTTGGAACGCGACTGCAAAATTAGTTAAAATTAAATGATTGTCCAATTTAAAAAAACCTGCCCTGATGGGCACGACAGGGGGGTAGGAAACCCGCCACTCAAGGGGTTAATGTTTTCCACCTATCATAAATAGAGAGTGGGTCACGGCTTATCTTGGCCGACAGCAAGTGTGTGTAAAGTGCTGATATTAGTCCTCTAGGTCCCTGTAATTTAAGAATACCTACTGTTGGGTATTTGGAGATTTTGGTAGAATTCGGTGGAAATTCTGCATTCAAAGCATGTCTCAACTGAAAGTACCTGAAAAGTTGAAGTCTAGGTACTTTTAGATTCTCTCGTAATTGTATATAGGACAGCAGTATATTATCCTCGTATATATCTCCTAGAGTTTGTATCCCTAGTTTAACCCAGTATCCAACACCCTGCATCATCTTGAGTGAGGGCAAAGTAGGGTTATTCCATAAAGGAGTGTCAGTCATTGTATCTGTGTATTGTTGGATACGCTTTGCTGCGCGCCACTCAGGGCCACTTTATGCATGGTTATAAGTCTTGATGATTTTCTAAAATCTGGATGTTCCAAAAACCCAATTAGATTCTGACCCTCTAACTCATCGGCTAGGTAATGATCTGTGATTGGCATCTCTTCCCAAAATGAACCAATCCCTGAGATTACGTAACTGTCTTGCTATGTAATACACTTTAAAGTCGGATAACGCCATTCCGGCTTGGTTTTTAGGGCGTTGTAGTGCAGTGAGTTTAAGCTTGGAGTGAGACGGGCCCCAAACAAATCTAATACCGACAGTTTAAGGTTTGGAAGAAACTTTCTGGAACTTTAACCGACATATGTTGTAACGAATATAAACATTTGGGTTGGATTACCATCCTAATAAGGTTTATACGACCTGCCACGGATATAGGTAATTTCCACCAGGCCTTCATTTTCGTTTGTATTAGGTTTTGCAGCGGACTTGTAGTTTTTATGGTCTTGCACTATATTAATTCCTACATACTTGAATTTGGTTATTTCCAATAGACCACAGGCTGACACATCAGAAATTGTGGTCGCGTTTTGGGCTGTATACATTATTGCAGATTTGGACCAGTGTATATAAAGTCCAGAATGTTGAGAGAGAGTCTATTATCTCAAGGGCTTGTGAGAAGGAATGCTCTGGGTTACGGAGGAAAAGAACCATATCATCTGCATATAGACCAACTTTACTCTCTCTACCCCTCCAACTCACTCCCGTAACCGCAGAAGTATTGCGCAAACGGATGGCCAGTGCCTCAATTGCTATTGCAAAAAGGGAGGGAGACAAAGGACATCCCTGACGCGTCCCCCGAGACAGTAGAAAGTTCGCCGAAGATATACCGTTTACTATAACGTTGGCTGTGGGGGATTCATACAGTAACCTGATCCACCCTAGGAATCGGGACCAGAAACCAAAATGTATCAAACATGCCTCCAGGAAACTCCACTCCAATGAGTCAAATGCTTTTTTTGTATCTAGTGACACTACTGCCCAAGGCATATCATGCAGTCTCCCTATTTATACAATTGTTTGGACTCTGCGTATATTTATTGTGGTTGATTTTCCGGGCATAAACCCTATCTAGTCTTCATGGATTATGGAAAGGATTACTTGGTTAAGTCTAGTAGCCAGTATTTCTGTCAATCTATATATATAAAATTGAATGTATGTCTGTCTGCGTGCGTGCGTGTCTGTTTGTCCTTTATGCGCTACTACACCATTCATCCGATCGCCATGAAACTTTGGGAAGTTGTTAAGTACACTCCTGGGAAGATTATAGGCATAGTACAAATATCCTACGATAAATGGCGCGCGAGCGTCGTCGAAAGTTACGCCCCCCCCCCACGTAGATCGAATAAGTAAGCCACCTGCTATTGTGATGTCATCACTGATGTCATCAACATCGGACGCCCTTGAACATGCCCCAACATGTTCTATAAAGCTGCATTGTGATGTCATTAAGGCTGTATTATGACACGTACAGCTTGGAACCACTAGAGCACGCCAGCCAATTACCATTGGAGTTGGAAGTGGGTAAACAAGTACTAGGATATCTTCCTAAGAAGCCACAGCAGCCGGATAAATTGTATGTTCCACCCAACGGCTATTTTATTCAGCCCGCAAGGGGGAAGCAGCGGCCTACAAAATCTCATTCAGGTAGGTAGGTTCAGTTCTTGGAGGTTGGGGAATGCTTATGGGCAAGGCCTTATGTCTCATCCCAACTCGATTATTCAATTCTAAGCGCAAAAGAATTAGCGTCCAAATTTTATGTACGGAATTTAATTCTCTCACTTCCCAATGTCATAGAAACTTGAAATTTGGCACGAGCATTGATTATGTCATAAATAGGAAAAGTTAATGGGTCCCAACTCGATTATTCAATTCAAAGCGCCAAAGAATTAGCGTTCAAATTTTATGTACGGAATCTAATTCTCTCATTTCCGGATGTCATAGATAGATAGATAGATAGATAGACTGTATGCAATAACCTAGATAGATAGATAGATAGATAGATAGATAGATAGATAGATAGACTGTATGCAATGACACGTACAGCTTGAAACCATAAATACTAGAGCACGCCAGCCATTTACAGTCAGTCTCCATTGGAGTTGGAAGTGGGCGAACATGTACTAGGCTATCTTCCCAAGAAGCCACAGCAGCCGGATAAATTGGATGTTCCACCCAACGGCTATTTTATTCAGCCTGCAAGGGGGAAGCAGCGGCCTACAAAACCTCAGTGGTCGCTGCTGCCGTCATCTAGATATATAAAAACGAATGTATGTATGTATGTCTGTCTTCGCAGCAACGCGCGACGGGTACGCTAGTGTTCTATAAAGCTGCATTGTGATGTCATTAAGGCTCTATTATGACACGTACAGCTTGGAACCACTAGAGCACGCCAGCCAATTACCATTGGAGTTGGAAGTGGGTAAACAAGTACTAGGATATCTTCCTAAGAAGCCACAGCAGCCGGATAAATTGTATGTTCCACCCAACGGCTATTTTATTCAGCCCGCAAGGGGGAAGCAGCGGCCTACAAAATCTAATTCTCTCATTTCCTGATGTCATAGATAGATAGATAGATAGATAGACTGTATGCAATAACCCTGATAGATAGATAGATAGATAGATAGATAGATAGATAGATAGATAGATAGACTGTATGCAATGACACGTACAGCTTGAAACCATAAATACTAGAGCACGCCAGCCATTTACAGTCAGTCTCCATTGAAGTTGGAAGTGGGCAAACATGTACTAGGCCAGTGATGGCGAACCTTTTAGGGACCGAGTGCCCAAACTACAACCCAAAACCCACTTATGTATCGCAAAGTGCCAACACGTCAGGGGGCGGGGCTTATCACAACGTATGATTTTACCCCCGTCGTTCTAAAAAGGACAAGGCTGTTTCAGAATAGACCGGGTGCAGATTCTGACTGCTTTTTGGACGCGGAAATACTGCAGAATGTGCTCAGCGGAGATTTCTGTGGAAAATTCTGCAGCATTTCCGCATCTAAAAAGCAGTCAAAATCTGCACCCGGTCTATTCTGAAAGAGCCCTGCCCATTTCTGCCACATGTACACATACCCCAGCGGTAATAGTGACACCTTCACCCCAGCGATAATAGTGACATCCCACAGCAGTAATAATAGTGACACTCCCCCCATTAGTAATAAGAGTGACATACCCCAGCGGTAAACCTCAGTGGTCGCTGCTGCCGTCATCTATATATATAAAATTGAATGTATGTCTGTCTGCGTGCGTGCGTGTCTGCGTGCGTGCGTGTCTGTTTGTCCTTTATGCGCTACTACACCATTCATCCGATCGCCATGAAACTTTGGGAAGTTGTTAAGTACACTCCTGGGAAGATTATAGGCATAGTACAAATATCCTACGATAAATGGCGCGCGAGCGTCGTCGAAAGTTACGCCCCCCCCCCACGTAGATCGAATAAGTAAGCCACCTGCTATTGTGATGTCATCACTGATGTCATCAACATCTGACGCCCTTGAACATGCCCCAACATGTTCTATAAAGCTGCATTGTGATGTCATTAAGGCTGTATTATGACACGTACAGCTTGGAACCACTAGAGCACGCCAGCCAATTACCATTGGAGTTGGAAGTGGGTAAACAAGTACTAGGATATCTTCCTAAGAAGCCACAGCAGCCGGATAAATTGTATGTTCCACCCAACGGCTATTTTATTCAGCCCGCAAGGGGGAAGCAGCGGCCTACAAAATCTCATTCAGGTAGGTAGGTTCAGTTCTTGGAGGTTGGGGAATGCTTATGGGCAAGGCCTTATGTCTCATCCCAACTCGATTATTCAATTCTAAGCGCAAAAGAATTAGCGTCCAAATTTTATGTACGGAATTTAATTCTCTCACTTCCCAATGTCATAGAAACTTGAAATTTGGCACGAGCATTGATTATGTCATAAATAGGAAAAGTTAATGGGTCCCAACTCGATTATTCAATTCAAAGCGCCAAAGAATTAGCGTTCAAATTTTATGTACGGAATCTAATTCTCTCATTTCCGGATGTCATAGATAGATAGATAGATAGATAGATAGATAGATAGATAGACTGTATGCAATAACCTAGATAGATAGATAGATAGATAGATAGATAGATAGATAGATAGATAGACTGTATGCAATGACACGTACAGCTTGAAACCATAAATACTAGAGCACGCCAGCCATTTACAGTCAGTCTCCATTGGAGTTGGAAGTGGGCAAACATGTACTAGGCTATCTTCCCAAGAAGCCACAGCAGCCGGATAAATTGGATGTTCCACACAACGGCTATTTTATTCAGCCTGCAAGGGGGAAGCAGCGGCCTACAAAACCTCAGTGGTCGCAATAGCAGGTGGCTTACTTATTCGATCTACGTGGGGGGGGGTGTAACTTTCGACGACGCTCGCGCGCGCGCCATTTGTCGTAGGATATTTGTACTATGCCTATAATCTTCCCAGGAGTGTACTTAACAACTTCCCAAAGTTTCATGGCGATCGGATGAATGGTGTAGTAGCGCATAAAGGACAAACAGACACGCAGACACGCACGCACGCAGACAGTCATACATTCAATTTTATATATATAGACTAGCGTACCCGTCGCGCGTTGCTGCGAAGACAGACATACATACATACATTCGTTTTTATATATCTAGATGACGGCAGCAGCGACCACTGAGGTTTTGTAGGCCGCTGCTTCCCCCTTGCAGGCTGAATAAAATAGCCGTTGTGTGGAACATCCAATTTATCCGGCTGCTGTGGCTTCTTGGGAAGATAGCCTAGTACATGTTTGCCCACTTCCAACTCCAATGGAGACTGACTGTAAATGGCTGGCGTGCTCTAGTATTTATGGTTTCAAGCTGTACGTGTCATTGCATACAGTCTATCTATCTATCTATCTATCTATCTATCAGGGTTATTGCATACAGTCTATCTATCTATGACATCAGGAAATGAGAGAATTAGATTCCGTACGTAAAATTTGAACGCTAATTCTTTGGCGCTTTGAATTGAATAATCGAGTTGGGACCCATTAACTTTTCCTATTTATGACATAATCAATGCTCGTGCCAAATTTTAAGTTTCTATGACATTGGGAAGTGAGAGAATTAAGTTGGGATGAGACATAAGGCCTTGCCCATAAGCATTCCCCAACCTCCAAGAACTGAACCTACCTACCTGAATGAGATTTTGTAGGCCGCTGCTTCCCCCTTGCGGGCTGAATAAAATAGCCGTTGGGTGGAACATACAATTTATCCGGCTGCTGTGGCTTCTTAGGAAGATATCCTAGTACTTGTTTACCCACTTCCAACTCCAATGGTAATTGGCTGGCGTGCTCTAGTGGTTCCAAGCTGTACGTGTCATAATACAGCCTTAATGACATCACAATGCAGCTTTATAGAACATGTTGGGGCATGTTCAAGGGCGTCCGATGTTGATGACATCAGTGATGACATCACAATAGCAGGTGGCTTACTTATTCGATCTACGTGGGGGGGGGGGGGCGTAACTTTCGACGACGCTCGCGCGCCATTTATCGTAGGATATTTGTACTATGCCTATAATCTTCCCAGGAGTGTACCTAACAACTTCCCAAAGTTTCATGGCGATCGGATGAATGGTGTAGTAGCGCATAAAGGACAAACAGACACGCACGCAGACACGCACGCAGACAGACATACATTCAATTTTATATATATAGATATAGAACTCCATTATGATGTCATAATGTAATGTAAAACTGCATTATGATGTCATAATCTATTCATGGTAAGGGATAGAATTTACAACTCTATTATGATGTCACAATCTAGTAGTAACAAAGGATACAATGTAGAACAACATTATTATGTAATATAGAACTCCATTATGATGTCATAATGTAAAACTGCATTATGATGTCATAATGTATTTATAGTAGGGGATAGAATTTGCAACACCATTATGATGTCACAATCTAGTAATAACAACAGATGCAATGTAGAACTTCATTATAATGTAGTATAGAACTCCATTAACATGTCATAATGTAATGTAAAACTGCATTATGATGTCATAATCTATTAATCGTAGGGGATAGAATTTACAACTCCATTATGATGTCACAATGTATTAATAACAAGATACAACATACAACTTATTTATAATGTAAAATAGAACTCTATTATGATGTCATAATGTAAAACTGCATTATGATGTCATAATCTATTCATAGCAGGTGATAAAATTTACAACTCCATTATGATGTGACAATTTAGTAATAACAAACGATACAATGTAGAACTTCTTTATAATGTAGTATAGAACTCCATTATGATGTCATAATGTAATGTAAAACTGCATTATGATGTCATAATCTATTTATGGTAGGGGATAGAATTTACAACTCCATTATGATCTCTTAATCTAGTAATAACAAAAGATAGAATGTAGAACTTCATTATAATGTAGTCTAGAACTGCTTTATAATGTCATAATTAGAGATGAGCGAGCGTACTCGGAAAAGCACTACTCGCTCGAGTAATTTGCTTTATCCGAGTATCGCTGTGCTCGTCCCTGAAGATTCGGGTGCCGGCACGGAGCGGGGAGCTGCAGGGGAGAGCGGGGAGGAACGGAGGTAAGATATTTTTTCTCCCTCTCTCCCACCCGCTCTCCCCTGCCCCCCGCTGCGACTCACCTGTCAGCCGCAGTGGCACCCGAATCTTCAGGGACGAGCACAGCGATACTCGAATAAAGCAAATTACTCGAGCGAGTAGTGCTTTTCCGAGTACGCTCGCTCATCTCTAGTCATAATGTAAAACTGCATTATAATGTCATAATCTATTCATAGCAGGTAATAGAATTTACAACTCCATTATGATGTCACAATCTAGTGATAACAAAAGATACAATGTAGAACAACATTATTATGTAATATAGAATTCCATTATGATGTCATAATGCAAAACTGCATTATGATGTCATAATCTATTCATGGTAGGGGATAGAATTTACAACTCCATTATGATCTCTTAATCTAGTAATAACAAAAGATACAATGTAGAACTTCATTATAATGTAGTATAGAACTGCATTATGATGTCATAATGTAAGACTGCCTTATGATGTCATAATCTATTCATAACAGGTAATAGAATTTACAACTCCATTATGATGTCACAATCCAGTAATAACAAAACATACAATGTAGAACTTCATTATAATGTAGTATAGAACTGCATTATGATGTCATATTGTAAAACTGCATTATGATGTCATAATGTATTTCTGATAGGGGATAGAATTTTCAACTCCATTATGATGTCATAATTTAAAACTGCATTATGATGTCATAATGTATTCATAATAAGGGATATAATTTACAACACCATTATGATGTCACAATCTAGTAATAACAAAAGATACAATGTAGAACAACATTATTATGTAATATAGAACTCTTATGATGTCATAATGTAAAAGTGCATTATGATGTCATAATGTATTTATAGTAGGGGATAGAATTTACAACTCAATTGTCATGTCACAATCTAGTAATAACAGAAAAGACAATGTAGAACTTCATTATAATTTAGTATAGAACTCTGTTATGATGTCATAATGTAATGTAAAACTGTATTATGATGTCATAATCTATTCATGGCAGAGGATAGAATTTACAACTCCATTATGATGTGACTATCTAGTAATAAAAAAAGATACAACGTAGAACAACATTTTTATTTAATATAGAACACCATTATGATGTCATAATGTGAAACTGCATTATGATGTCATAATCTATTCATGGTAGGGGATAGAATCTACAACTCCATTATGTCACAATCTAATAATAATAAAAGATACAAAGTAGAAAAACATTATGTAATATAGAACTTCATTATGATGTCATAATGTGAAACTGCATTATGACATCATAATCTATTCATAGTAGGGGATAGCATTTACAACTGCATTATGATGTCACAATCTAGTAATAACAAAAGATACAATGTAGAAATCCATTATATTTTATTATAGAACTCTATTATGATGTCGTAATGTAAAACTGCATTAGGATGTCATAATCTATTCATGGTAGGGGATCAAATTTACAATATCATTATGATGTCACAATCTAGTAATAACAAAAGATACAATGTAGAACAGCCTTTTTATGTAATATAGAACTCATTATGATGTCATAATGTGAAACTTCATTATGATGTCATAATGTATTTATAGTAGGGGGTAGAATTTACAACTCCATTATGATGTCACAATCTAGTAATAACAAAAGATACAATGTAGAACAGCATTTTTATGTAATATAGAACTCCATTATGATGTCATAACGTGAAACTGCATTATGATGTCATAATGTATTCATTGTAGTGGATAGGATTTACAACTCCATTATGATGTCACAATTTAGTAATAACAAAAGATACAATGTAGAACTTCATTATAATTTAGTATAGAACTCTGTTATGATGTCATAACGTAATGTAAAACTGCATTATGATGTCATAATCTATTCATGGTAGGGGATAGAATTTACAACTCCATTATGATGTCACAATCTTGTATTAGCAAAAGATACAATGTAGAACTTCATTATAATGTAGTATAGAACTCTATTTTGATGTCGTAATGTACAACTGCATTATGATGTCATAATCTATTCATAGCAGGTAATAGAATTTACAACTCCATTATGATGTCAGAATCTAGTAATAACAAAAGATACAACGTAGAACAACATTATTATGTAATATAGAACTCCATTATGATGTCATAATGTGAAACTGCATTATGACGTAATAATGTATTCATAGTATGGGATAGGATTTACAACTCCATTATGATGTCAGAATCTAGTAATAACAAAAGATACAATGTAGAAAAACATTATTATGTAATATAGAACGCCATTATGATGTCATAATGTGAAACTGCATTATGATGTCATAATGTATTTATTGTAGGGGATAGGATTTACAACTCCATTATGATGTCACAATCTAGTAATAACAGAAGATACTTTGTAGAACTTCATTATAATGTAGTATAGAACTCCATTATGATGTCATAATGTAAAACTGCATTATGATGTCATAATCTATTCATAGCAGGTAATAGAATTTACAACTCCATTATGATGTCACAATCTAGTAATAACAAAAGATACAACGTAGAACAACATTATTATGTAATATAGAACTCTATTATGATGTCATAATGTAAAACTGCATTATGATGTCATAATGTATTTATAGTAGGGGGTAGAATTTACAACTCCATTATGATGTCACAATCTAGTAATAACAAAAGATACAATGTAGAACTTCATTATAATGTAGTCTAGAACTGCTTTATAATGTCATAATTAGAGATGAGCGAGCGTACTCGGAAAAGCACTACTCGCTCGAGTAATTTGCTTTATCCGAGTATCGCTGTGCTCGTCCCTGAAGATTCGGGTGCCGGCACGGAGCGGGGAGCTGCAGGGGAGAGCGGGGAGGAACGGAAGTAAGATATTTTTTCTCCCTCTCTCCCACCCGCTCTCCCCTGCCCCCCGCTGCGACTCACCTGTCAGCCGCAGCGGCACCCGAATCTTCAGGGACGAGCACAGCGATACTCGAATAAAGCAAATTACTCGAGCGAGTAGTGCTTTTCCGAGTACGCTCGCTCATCTCTAGTCATAATGTAAAACTGCATTATAATGTCATAATCTATTCATAGCAGGTAATAGAATTTACAACTCCATTATGATGTCACAATCTAGTGATAACAAAAGATACAATGTAGAACAACATTATTATGTAATATAGAATTCCATTATGATGTCATAATGCAAAACTGCATTATGATGTCATAATCTATTCATGGTAGGGGATAGAATTTACAACTCCATTATGATCTCTTAATCTAGTAATAACAAAAGATACAATGTAGAACTTCATTATAATGTAGTATAGAACTGCATTATGATGTCATAATGTAAGACTGCCTTATGATGTCATAATCTATTCATAACAGGTAATAGAATTTACAACTCCATTATGATGTCACAATCCAGTAATAACAAAACATACAATGTAGAACTTCATTATAATGTAGTATAGAACTGCATTATGATGTCA
This sequence comes from Eleutherodactylus coqui, assembly GCF_035609145.1. Taxonomy (NCBI): domain Eukaryota; kingdom Metazoa; phylum Chordata; class Amphibia; order Anura; family Eleutherodactylidae; genus Eleutherodactylus; species Eleutherodactylus coqui. Next base: position 214,655,885 of record NC_089842.1, on the reverse strand, counting down.
TATTGTAAAACTGCATTATGATGTCATAATGTATTTATGGTAGGGGATAGAATTTTCAACTCCATTATGATGTCATAATTTAAAACTGCATTATGATGTCATAATGTATTCATAATAAGGGATATAATTTACAACACCATTATGATGTCACAATCTAGTAATAACAAAAGATACAATGTAGAACAACATTATTATGTAATATAGAACTCTATTATGATATCATAATGTAAAACTGCATTATGATGTCATAATGTAATCATAGTAGGGGGTAGAATTTACAACTCCATTATGATGTCACAATCTAGTAATAACAAAAGATACAACGTAGAACAACATTATTATGTAATATAGAACTCTATTATGATGTCATAATGTAAAACTGCATTATGATGTCATAATGTATTTATAGTAGGGGGTAGAATTTACAACTCCATTATGATGTCACAATCTAGTAATAACAAAAGATACAATGTAGAACTTCATTATAATGTAGTCTAGAACTGCTTTATAATGTCATAATTAGAGATGAGCGAGCGTACTCGGAAAAGCACTACTCGCTCGAGTAATTTGCTTTATCCGAGTATCGCTGTGCTCGTCCCTGAAGATTCGGGTGCCGGCACGGAGCGGGGAGCTGCAGGGGAGAGCGGGGAGGAACGGAAGTAAGATATTTTTTCTCCCTCTCTCCCACCCGCTCTCCCCTGCCCCCCGCTGCGACTCACCTGTCAGCCGCAGCGGCACCCGAATCTTCAGGGACGAGCACAGCGATACTCGAATAAAGCAAATTACTCGAGCGAGTAGTGCTTTTCCGAGTACGCTCGCTCATCTCTAGTCATAATGTAAAACTGCATTATAATGTCATAATCTATTCATAGCAGGTAATAGAATTTACAACTCCATTATGATGTCACAATCTAGTGATAACAAAAGATACAATGTAGAACAACATTATTATGTAATATAGAATTCCATTATGATGTCATAATGCAAAACTGCATTATGATGTCATAATCTATTCATGGTAGGGGATAGAATTTACAACTCCATTATGATCTCTTAATCTAGTAATAACAAAAGATACAATGTAGAACTTCATTATAATGTAGTATAGAACTGCATTATGATGTCATAATGTAAGACTGCCTTATGATGTCATAATCTATTCATAACAGGTAATAGAATTTACAACTCCATTATGATGTCACAATCCAGTAATAACAAAACATACAATGTAGAACTTCATTATAATGTAGTATAGAACTGCATTATGATGTCATATTGTAAAACTGCATTATGATGTCATAATGTATTTATGGTAGGGGATAGAATTTTCAACTCCATTATGATGTCATAATTTAAAACTGCATTATGATGTCATAATGTATTCATAATAAGGGATATAATTTACAACACCATTATGATGTCACAATCTAGTAATAACAAAAGATACAATGTAGAACAACATTATTATGTAATATAGAACTCTATTATGATATCATAATGTAAAACTGCATTATGATGTCATAATGTTTTTATAGTAGGGGATAGAATTTACAACTTCATTATGATGTCGCAATCTAGTAATAACAAAAGATACAACATAATTATAATGTAATATAGAACTCTATTATGATGTCATAATGTAAAAGTGCATTATGATGTCATAATGTATTTATAGTAGGGGATAGAATTTACAACTCAATTGTCATGTCACAATCTAGTAATAACAGAAAAGACAATGTAGAACTTCATTATAATTTAGTATAGAACTCTGTTATGATGTCATAATGTAATGTAAAACTGTATTATGAAGTCATAATCTATTCATGGCAGAGGATAGAATTTACAACTCCATTATGATGTGACTATCTAGTAATAAAAAAGATACAACGTAGAACAACATTTTTATTTAATATAGAACACCATTATGATGTCATAATGTGAAACTGCATTATGATGTCATAATCTATTCATGGTAGGGGATAGAATCTACAACTCCATTATGTCACAATCTAATAATAATAAAAGATACAAAGTAGAAAAACATTATGTAATATAGAACTTCATTATGATGTCATAATGTGAAACTGCATTATGACATCATAATATATTCATAGTAGGGGATAGCATTTACAACTGCATTATGATGTCACAATCTAGTAATAACAAAAGATACAATGTAGAAATCCATTATATTTTAGTATAGAACTCTATTATGATGTCGTAATGTAAAACTGCATTAGGATGTCATAATCTATTCATGGTAGGGGATCAAATTTACAATATCATTATGATGTCATAATCTAGTAATAACAAAAGATACAATGTAGAACAATATTATTATGTAATATAGAACTCCATTATGATATCATAATGTAAAACTGCATTATGATGTCATAATGTAATCATAGTAGGGGGTAGAATTTACAACTCCATTATGATGTCACAATCTAGTAATAACAAAAGATACAACGTAAAACTTCATTATAATGTCATATAGAACTCCATTATGATGTCATAATTAGAGATGAGGCTTCATTATAATGTAGTATAGAACTCCATTATGATGTCATAATGTAAAACTGCTTTATGATGTCATAATTTATTTATAGCAGGTAATATAATTTACAACTCCATTATGATGTCATAATCTAGTAATAACAAAAGATACAATGTAGAACAATATTATTATGTAATATAGAACTCCATTATGATGTCATAATGTAAAACTGCATTATGATGTCATAATGTAATTATAGTAGGGGGTAGAATTTACAACTCCATTATGATGTCACAATCTAGTAATAACAAAAGATACAACGTAAAACTTCATTATAATGTAATATAGAACTCCATTATGATGTCATAATTAGAGATGAGGGAGCACCAAAATGCTCAGGTGCTCGTTACTCAAGTCGAACTTTCCGCGATGCTCGAGGGTTCGTTTCGAGTAACGAACCCCATTGAAGTCAATGGGCGACCCGAGCATTTTTGTATATCGCCGATGCTCGCTAAGGTTCTCATTTCTGAAAATCTGGGAAATTCAAGAAATTGACACTGAAACGGATAGGGCAGGCGAAGGGCTACATGTTGGGCTGCATCTCAAGTTCCCAGGTCCCACTATTAAGCCACAATAGCGGCAAGAGTGGGCCCCCCCCCCCCAACAATTTTTACTTCTGAAAAACCCTCATTAGCAAGGCATACCTCAGCTAAGCACCACACTACCTCCAACAAGGCACAATCACTGCCTGCATGACACTCCGCTGCCACTTCTCCTGGGTTACATGCTGCCCAACCCCCCCCCCCCCCCCCCCGCACGACCCAGTGTCCACAGCGCACACCAAAGTGTCCTTGCGCAGCCTTCAGCTGCCCTCATGCCACACACTGGCCTCATAGCCACACCACCCTCATGTCTATTTATAAGTGCGTCTGCCATGAGGAGGAACCGGAGGCACACACTGCAGAGGGTTAGCAGGGCCAGGCAGCGACCCTCTTTAAAAGGGGCGGGGCGATAGCCCACAATGCTGTACAGAAGCAATGAGAACTCCAATCCTGTGCCACCTCCGTCAGGAGCTGCAAACGTGGGCATAGCAATGGGGAATCCATGTGCCACACAGTATTCATTCTGTCAAGGTGTCGCATAGCTCAATCCACACTGCAAGGGGAAAGCAGTCAGCGCTCTGCCCCCTACCCAAGTCAGTCAGTGCCTTTGTGCCAGACAGGTCAAACACCACAATGGGAACTAAGTTTGCACCAACAGCATAGGTGGGTCCTAGGAAACCCAAGACATGAACAAAAAATTGATCTGAGCGGCCAAACATGGCATAGGCCTCGGCCCACACATTCAGCAATCCTAGGCTGGAAGCGGACTTTCACTGCACCCAGGACATAGGCCTCTGCACAAACCATCAGCAATCGCGTGCCTACAGCGGACTCCAATGCTAGCGTAGTAGCATAAAAGCACTATCCGTACAAGAAAGACAGATCTACCAATCTCAAAACATTTTGCTGAATTTCACCATACAATCAGTCAGCTCAAATTTAGGGTCATTGACTCTGTTGCCCCACTGCCTCAAGGTGGGGACCGGGAGGGAATCCTTAAATGTAAAGAGATCCGTTGGATACACGAACTTGATACCCTTTCCCCCAAGGGTCTTAATATAGAGTATCCCATTATGTCCTGTATATAAATAGGTCCAGTTGATAGTCATGTGTCAGACTAATGTGCACTTTCTCTATCTGCAAATTATGTATACATAATCTCATCTACGGTATTTGATTTTAATTACCTTTTATTTTATGTTACAGATACCTGTTTGATGCATGTGCTCCGGACTCCTTGTTGTTCCATTACTTGTTGTTTGGCTTCCAGTATAAACTCCCCCCCCCCCCAAAAAAAAAATATTTTGCGCATTAATGTGTGCTAATGTGCATAATAAATAAATATGATATCATTCTATGTATTGGCTGCTTTATGAGGTATCACTATAGGTTATGATAATAGAGGGAGCTGTACTCTAATTGTTGGACCCATGAGTCATATGCATGAGATATGAACTATGATTAAAGACATATTGCTGTGAGATATGGTAGATTATTGATTATTAATATATTAGGGTTATTACCCAAGATTATTTATATTTTGACATTTATTTCAATAATGGACATCATTTTCTCCATATCTCACTCTCCAATAAAAAGTTTGTTGCTAAATCAACATACAGATATATGAGGCTGATCAATATTACCATTATTGTTTAATGTTGCTGTGGAATATATATATATGTGTATATATGTATATATATATATATGTGTATATGTATATGTGTGTGTATGTATGTATGTATGTATGTATGTATGTATATATATATATATATATATATATATAATATGGATTTGTTGTGTTGGAGCTAGTTTTCCCTATAAGACTACCTATAAACAGCATCTTATTTATAATTAATACTGTTTGCCACTACATATAGTCTTCCCCGTTGACCAGCGATACTTCTATTGCTATTAGAGCAGTGGAACTGCTAGCGCATGCGCACTTAACTTCTGAAGTCTCTTTTACTAAATAGAGTCCAATAGTTATATCAGCGGCATCGCAGGACTCCAGGCGCATGCGCGATCAGTCCCTCAAGATTCCTCTTGCTCTTCTAAATCTCGCGATAGTGGCTAAATCATGCACAGGCGCACTCGTTCAGATGACAAACCGGAAGCATCGGGAGCCATGGAGGACGTGAGCACATGCGAATTAGGTACTGTTCAGCTGTTACATGTGGGATTTTAATTGTTGTTTCACTATATATAGTCTGTAACTAAGGGTGTATTTGTACTTGACAAAGATCACTGTGTTGATCGAAACGTCGTATGTGTGTGGAGGAATAAAGGAAGAAGTTTTACTGCATCGCTGTCTGCTGCCACAGTATTTTCCTTCTTGATTGCGCTAATGATTGCAGCATCACCGCTCACCATCTGGGTAGACTCCTCAAAGTTTCCAAGGACCTGGCAGATGTCTGCCAACCAGGCCCACTCTTCTGTAAAGAATTGAGGAGGCTGACTCCCACTACGCCGCCCATGTTGGAGTTGGTATTCCACTATAGCTCTACGCTGCTCATAGAGCCTGGCCAACATGTGAAGCATAGAGTTCCACCGTGTGGGCACGTCGCACAGCAGTCAGTGCACTGGCAGATTAAACCGATGTTGCAGGGTCCGCAGGGTGGCAGCGTCCGTGTTGGACTTGCGGAAATGTGCGCTGAGCCGGCGCACCTTTCCGAGCAGGTCTGACAAGCGTGGGTAGCTTTTCAGAAACCGCTGAACCACCAAATTAAAGACGTGGGCCAGGCATGGCACGTGCGTGAGGCTGCAGAGCCGCCACCAGGTTACGGCCGTTGTCACACACGACCATGCCCGGTTGGAGGCTCAGTGGCGAAAGCCAGCGGTCGGTCTGCTCTCAGACCCTGCAGCAGTTCGTGGGCCATGTGCCTCTTCTCTCCTAAGCTGAGTAGTTTCAGCACGGCCTGCTGACGCTTGCCCACCGCTGTGCTGCCACGCCGCGCGACACCGACTGCTGGCGACATGCTGCTGCTGACACATCTTGATTGTGAGACAGAGGTTGCGTAGGAGGAGGAGGAGGGTGGTTTAGTGGAGGAAGCATACACCACCGCAGATACCACCACTGAGCTGGGGCCCGCAATTCTGGGGGTGGGTAGGACGTGAGCGGTCCCAGGCTCTGACTCGGTCCCAGCCTCCACTAAATTCACCCAATGTGCCGTCAGGGAGATATAGTTGCCCTCTCCGCCTGTGCTTGTCCACGTGTCCGTTGTTACGTGGACCTTGGCAGTAACCGCGTTGGTGAGGGTGCGTACAATGTTGCGGGAGACGTGGTCGTGCAGGGCTGGGACGGCACATCGGGAAAAGTAGTGGCGACTGGGAACCGAGTAGCGCGGGGCCGCCGCCGCCATCATGTTTTTGAAAGCCTCCGTTTCCACAAGCCTATACGGCAGCATCTCCAGGCTGATCAATTTGGCTATGTGCACGACGGCGTACTTGCGTTCAAACAGTTGCGCTAGCGACGGCTGGACGCTGCGCTGAGAGACATTGCTGGATGGGGCCGAGGACAGCGGAGGTGAGCATGTGGGTGCAGGCCAGGAGACGGTCGTGCCTGTGTCCTGAGAGGGGGGTTGGATCTCAGTGGCAGGTTGGGGCACAGGGGGAGAGGCAGTGGTGCAAACCAGAGGCTTGCACCACTGAATGACATCACTGAATGACATCATTGAATGGCTGTGATTGGTTAATCGGGCACTGGCTGATGCAGTGCTCCTCGGATACATGGAATACAGCAGCAACCACAGAGTACTAGAATGGAGGCAAATACTGACACAGAGACTAGTGTGGAGTATATGACTTGTGACCAGTGTCCGAACAAGCTTTCAACCAGTCCCTGAATGGATCGTCTATGCCAGAGTTATCAGCTAGTTCATTTTATTATGCATTTACCCCTTCCAGTGCTCAGGTATCATCTGGTGCCGTGTTATTAGGAATGAAAGTACAACAATATCCTCCAATCATTTTACAAACTTCTCCTTTTTCTGCTAGTAACATATCAAGAGCCATTCTATTTTGCCATGTAATAAGTAAGGTATGTCCTAGTTGTTCCTCTAGGCCCCTAATTGCATCTCTTGTATAATTAACAAATCTCTGTTGGTTATAGTATGTGTAATTAATCCAGTCTACATTTTTATCCACTGTTGCCCACCATGCAAGAAGAGACTCAAACCCGCTGCAGCCATCTGATTTCTTGCCCTATACTCGTTCAGTACCCCCCTTAGGACCCCTGATGGCGTCAAAGGAACCTTTGGGAGAGGAATTCCTAGTTTTCCGGACACGGCCCTTGCTGTTGCCCTCGGAGGTCATGAGGTGCACAGGCATTATCAGTTGTACCAAAGCACAATCCCGTTAGGGCCTGTACCTGGCACCTGTTCTAGGTACCTGTGACCACACAACCATCACACGTCTGCGTGTGCTCTTTGTAGCTCAGGCCATATCCCAGAAAACAGTGTGCCTCCATGGTTCTCCTCTCCATATAGTGTCCCTCAGGCAGTCTCCCGTAGTCTGCCTTGGTCCCATTACCAGGTAGCGCAAAGCAAGTATAACCCCAGGATCAGAGACAACAGCAGGTCCTTGCCCACAGGTGGAAACAGCAAACTCAATGTATAACATGGATCGCTTATCTGTGGGGTGTAGGTACAGTTAAGAAGCTTAATCCCACATTTTACGGTCATCACGGCTTGAAGACTTGTCATTAACTTTTTTTTTTATTCTTTATTTTTCAGATTATAACTTGATTACAGTTTACATAGTGTTCATTGCGCACCGTCACACCAACTTTATGAACATTACCATACCAAAGAATTAGAACAGTTTTTCTTTGTTGTGAATAAAAGGAAGACTTAACTTATTGCAACATTCAAGACTCGTTGTCCTTCTGTTCGTCATCTGTGTTTCTTTTCTTTCTATATTATATAAACTAACATGACCAATTAGACAGACGTGACACAAGGGGGATTAACCAGGGGGACACATTTAGGGGAAAAATAAAATAAAACTCAACCATTAAGTTGCGTGGAGTATAGCTATGTGGTCAGGTTTCGCTTTTGTCGTTTAGTGATCCATTAACGAGCGATATTCCTCAGATTCCTGGAACACCATCCAGTGATACCATATGTTCCTGAAGCTTTCCTGTGTGCCCCTTAGTGCCGCAGTGAAGTCCTCCATCTCCATGATCCTCCTTACTGTATTGAGCCATAGAGCCATTGTTGGTGAGGTTGTCTGTCTCCAAAGTTTAGGAATGCATGATCTTGCCGCACTCACTAGAAAACGTACTATAGATTCTTTGTAGGTCGCCAGTGGTATATCGCTGTGATGCAGGAGGAAGAAGGCCGGGGATTTTGGCAGGGGGTAGTGGGTGAATCTAGATGCTATCTGCCACACCTCTGATCAAAAAGCTCGCCAGGACCGAGCAGTCCCAAAAGACATGTAACATTGTCCCTTGCTCCGTCCCGCATCTCCAACATGTGGGGGGGACTGTCGGGAATATTCTATGCAAGTGGGAGGGCACCCTATACCACCTGGTGAGAACCTTGTATCCAGATTCTTGTATTTTGCTCAATATTGAAACCGAGTGTGTGATGATGAAAATTCTATCTCTTTCCTCCGGTGTAAGTGTGACTCCCAACTCTTCTTCCCATTTATTCATGTACTTAGGTGGTGAGGCCTCAGGTTGTGTGTTTAGTATGTTGTACATTTTGGATAGCGTATGCCTGAGGGTCCCTTCTCCCTACAGATGACTTCAAATTGTGTTTTTGGGCAGGCAAAAGTAGTGGGGCGGGGTAGCGTAGATAGAAAGTGTCTTACTTGTAATGCCTGCCATAATGGGAGTTGGGGTGAGTCCGTATTCCCTCTGAGCATTTCCAGTGGGAGCCACTGGCCTTCTTGCATAAAATGTTCTGCCCGGAATCTGCCTTCGGTAATCCTTGCACGGAATACTTTGTTCTCATTGCCTGGGGGAAATCTCGGGTTACCCAGAACCGGGAACATGGGTGAGGGCCTGGGAGAAATGTCTTTCCTGGCTAGTACTTTGATGGCGATCCCTAGCGTGGGGCCGATTGTAGGATGGAGTGCTAGTTCTGTGGGGGCTTGTCCCTCAGACCATGGGAGAGCTACTAACGGCGCCAGGGCTGCTGTTTGTTCTGTTGCTATCCACTGTTTAAGGGCTGCATGCCGGTGCCAGTCCACCATGCGTACTAAGTGTACTGCCTGGTGGTATTTTACGTAATCTAGTAGTCCCATGCCCCCCTCGCTTTTCGGCCGAGCTAAAGTGTCTCTTGCTATCCGTGGGGCCTTTCCTGCCCATATGAATGTGGACGTGAGTGATTGTAAATGCTGGACGAAGAGCCTTGGCACTTGTATGGGAAGGGCCTGAAGTAGGTATAGTATACTGGGGAGTATATTAATTTTGATTATTGCTCCCCTGCCGAACCAAGAGAAAGTCCCTTTGGTCCAAGAGTTGAGGTCTTGTCGAATTTCGCTTAAGAGTGCTGGAAAGTAGGCGGGGTATAGGTCCTCAATGTTTGGCGTTAGCTTGGTCCCCAAGTATTGAATGTGATTCTTTTCCCACTGAAATGAGAACGAGTCCTTTAATTCCTCCACAAAATGTTGTGGGAGAGAGATGTTAAGAGCTGCTGACTTATGATAGTTTATTTTAAAGTTTGATATTTTGGAATAGTGGTTAATTTCTGCCAATAGGTTTGGTAAGGAGATTCGTGGGTTGGAGATAAAGAACAGGAGGTCGTCCGCATATGCGGCGATCTTATATTCTTCCTCCCCCACCGTGATCCCTTTAACGTTTGGGTTATTAAGTATTTGTGACAACAGTGGCTCCAGGCATATTATAAAGATCAGTGGCGATAGAGGGCAGCCCTGCCTTGTACCATTTGAAATGGAAAATGGCTTTGAAAGCTGGCTGTTTACTCTAACGGACGCGGATGGGCTGGAATATAGGCCTGTAATCCAGTGTAGCATGTTAGGGCCCATACCCACGTGGGTAATTGTCGCAAATAGGAAGTCCCACTCCACCCTGTCAAATGCCTTTTCTGCATCTGTGGATAAAAGGCATATCGATTTGGAGAGTCTGTGCGCCTGGTGTATTAGGTTAATGGCTTTGGTTGTGTTGTCCCTTGCCTCTCTTAATGGGACGAAGCCGACTTGGTCTTTGTGTATTGTTACATAAGTAGGGGGAGATCCTATTTGCCAGAATTTTAGAAAATAATTTCAGGTCTGCGTTAAGTAAAGAGATGGGGCGGTAGCTCTGGCATTGCGCTGGGTCCTTCCCTTCTTTAGGGATGACCGCTATGTGTGCTGTTAGGGTATCTCTAGGTATTTTGTTTCCGGATGTTATGGAATTGAAGGCTTGGATGAAGTGGGGTGTAAGTGTTTCTGCGAATTTCTTATAATATGATAGGGTTAGCCCATCTGGACCTGGCGCTTTCCCTGTCTGAGAGTCTGTCAGCGCTTCTGCTAGCTCAGTCGGGGATATTGGGGCCTCCATCAGTTCTATGGCCTCCTTTGGGAATCTGCGAATGTTTGATCATTGTAGGCATTCGTGGATCCTAGCTTTCTTGTGTTCTCTGGCTTGCTCGGACTGTGGTGGAGATTGGTTATATAAAGAGTAGTAATATTGCCAAAACGCTTCTGTGATTTGTTCGGGAAGATGTAGTGTGTGGCCTTCGGAGTTCTTAATGTGTAGAACGTAGGCCCTAGCTCTTGCTGCGCGGAGGGCCCGGGCCAATATGCAGCTCGGTTTGTCTCCAAATTCAAAGAAATGACGTCTACATTTCGTCAGGCTCACTTTTGCCTTTCCCAGACAGTGGGAACGGACCTGCTCCTTCAACCGTAGTAATTCTGTTCCCTTCTCTCTGTCTAGTGTCGATTTGTGGGAGGACTCTAGTGCCTGGATCTGATCCAGGAGTCCCCTGAGATGTGCGCTACGTTCCTTTTTAATGCGTGAGCCAAGGCCTACACAGAAACCCCGTATCACGCACTTGTGTGCTTTCCATACCGTTAGTGGGTCAACCTCTGGAGTGACTTTGTGTTCAAAGTATTTCCTTAATGTTGTGCGGATTTCGTCTGAGTTCGCCGTGTATTGAATATCCAATGCCATATTCTATTGTGCAGGGTAGGTAATTTCAGCGCTAGTATGATCATTGCGTGGTCTGAAAATGTGATGGTGTCTATTGTAGCCGAGACTAGATTCGCTAGGGATGAGAGTTGGAGGAGGAAAAAATCGATTCTGGAGTATGAGTTGTGTGGTTGGGAAAAGAACGTGTAGTCCTTTGTGGTGGGGTGTAAGGTTCTCCAGGCGTCTTCCAACTGATACTTGTGTAATGTATTTTTGATCCTGCGGTACACTGACCTGGGAAGGTTACCGCTGCCTTTAGATGTGTCTATTCTTGGGTCCAACGGCATGTTAAAATCTCCTCCCAGGACCAGGGTGCCCTCCTGAAATTCCTCCAGCTCCTCCAGGATCTCCTCTAAGAAGGACACCTGGTTGGAGTTGGGTGAATAGATGGCCGCTAGTGTGATTTGTGTGCCAGTGAGTTTCCCCTTGAGGAAAATATATCTACCTCCCGGATCACAGCGGACCTCTTCCTGCTCCCATGGGACGGAGTTGGCGATAAGGATGGAGACCCCTTTGGACTTGGATTCCGCATTTGTGCTGTGGTAGGTGTTTGGAAATCTGTCGTTTGCAAATCTGGGGCTTTTGTTCGTGCGGAAGTGGGTCTCCTGGATAAAGGCCACATGTACTCTTCTTTTCCAGAGGAGGTGGAGGATGGAGGACCTCTTCTCTGGCACGTTCAGTTCCTGCGCATTAATGGAGATTATGGAGAGGTTAGCGGAGCCTGACATTGCGAAAGAGAGAAGATCAGGTTGCAAAAAGAAGGGGTAGTGAAAGCACCAAGTTGAGAATCAGGAAAGATATAGAGAGAGAGGGGGAAGGAGAGGGGAGAGTGGAAGAAGAAGAGAAAAAAAAAGAGGAGGGGGGATGGACACTTACACGACACACAAGGAAAACTAATCCGGGACAAACACAACTAAGGCTAGCCCGGTGGCTAGCAACTATATTTTAGTCAGGGAGCCTGTTTCCCCCCCTCAAAAAAGGGGTTAAGCCAGGCCCCCTGATGCCCTACTGGAGGTAACGTGGAAGTGCACTTACTGTTAAGGCCGCTGTCTAACTCGGAGATCAGATAACAAGGAAAACGACCACCGATTCCGTATCTGTTCCTCTATAACCTTCTTACTCGGAACTTGCGGGATGCCACTATCATTAGAAGTAGTACTGTGAGAAAAAAACAAGAGGAAGCAAAGAGACAAAATTAGACAGCTTTCAGCCCGTCCGGCGGGTAAGAGACTGGGGAACGCGCCGCCGTCATTCGTAGGGTATCTGCTGGCGGGGCACAATAAGTCTCGATTTCTTTGATTGGTTGTTAGTCTCGGTCCCTGCTGCCTTGCCGGTTGGAAAGGTTCCCTGGGTCCTTCGCGGGTCACGGGTTGCTCTGTGCCGTGTCCATGGGCATAGTCCAGTCTGGAATGGGCACCGCCAGGACTTCTAGGAACCTGAAAGCTCTGTCCAGGTCTGTGGGTGATCTGACGGTGTACAGGCGGCCTCGCTTGTGTAATATTAAATGAAAGGGGTGGCCCCATTTGTAGGTCGCGTCCGCCTGGCGTGCTGCGTCCACAAGTGGTCTTATCAGTCACCGACTATTGAGGGTCAGTCTGGAGACATCTGGTAAGATAGTAATTTCCACTCCGTTAAAGTTAACTGGACCTCTTTCCCATGCCATGCGTTGGATTTCCTCCTTTTGTCTGTAAAAGTGCACTCGGCAGATGACATCCCTTGGCAGATTGGGGTTCCTTGTTCTCCCGCCCATCATTCTGTGGACCCTGTCCAGCTCTATTGTCCTGTCTTCCGGACGGCGTAGTAGCTTGTTGAAGACGGTTGTTACACACTCATAGAGCGCTTCTGGCGCCTCTCAGCTTTAGGTTGTTGCGGCGGCCTCTGTTTTCGACGTCGTCGAGGTGGAAAGTTAACTCACTGAACTGTTTCTGCTGTTTTTCTATGAAGCTTGTTAGCTGTTGAAAGTCCATATAGGAGACCTCGGGGTTCTCTTCTAGCGCCATCACCCGTTCTGTAAAGGCCTGTACTGAGTGGTTAACTGCCGCGATGGCCCTCTCGTGTTTCTCTTCTATACATCGTATCTGCATCTCTAAGTCTGTTTTGGTCGGTAGGGCACGTATCATGACCCAGAGTGCTTGTAGTGTTTGGGAATCGTCTGCAGGTGGCGCTGTATGATTGCCAGGAGCTTCTGTTTCGGGAAATTACTGGGAGCTGTAGTCATGGAAGGTATTTATATCTCTGCTGTTGTCTCTCTGTTGAGAAGGAGGTCGGGCGATAGGGATAGGATTATCTCCCTGCATTACCCCGCTCTTGCTTGGGTTGTCCTTCCGGGGAGGGGTATGGTCTGCATCAGGTCCCTTTCTGCCACCCTTTGCGTTAGGGCTGTGTCCCTGGCTGGGGGTTTCATGGGATTCATTACCAATTGTGTAGAGTGTGGGTACAGTGGAATGTCTCGCTGGTGACCTCGGGGTCTCTGCCCTATTCCCCCTCCCATCCTGTTCAGGGTGTTGGGCTCTGTTTGGTGGTGAGGTACCTGGGTTCTTGGTCCACTGCTCCCTTAGTCCTTCTTGCTGCCCCTGCTCCGTGTTGGTGTGGAGCTGCGCTGCTCCTCCGGCATTTGAAGGTGGTGCTTCTGCACCCTGTACTGGCTGCCCGCTCTTTTCTGTCTGTAGCCCCTGGGTCTAGTCGGCAGGGGATTTTCTCCTTCCCTCAGGGTATGGCTCTGCTCCGCTGTTGTATGGGCTTCTCTCTCTGCCCTGGCGGTGTGCCAGCATGGGGCTCTCCTGCCTTCACCTGGCCTGTGGATAGGGTTGCTGGATCTCCACTCTGCTTCAGCGCGGGCTTGTCGCGCTGACCCAGTGCCATGTTGGAGAGCCGTCTTCCCGCTCCGGCGGCGTGTGTTCCGTGCAGGAACCGACTTATAGGGGATCCCTGGATCTGTGGCTGGTCTGCCTTCCTCTTCCCCACTCTAGTCATCATCGGGTATGGGCTATTTTCTTTGTTTTCTGGTTTTCTGAGAGTCAGTGGCAGCGGAGCTCCGAGATGTGCGGCCTCCCTCTCCTATGCCAAGCCACGCCCCCCATGCCACTTGTCATTAACTTTTATCTATCGTACAGTCATGTCTTTCTATCTCATATAATTATTAATAACATATAATTCTCTATACACTTAACCGCTTAATCCTCCAACCTTAACAACCCCCCCTCAGGAATTTCTCTTATCAAGGAGAGGTGATGGAGTAAGATAAACAAAGCTTTAACTGTTTTAGACTCCTACAGCTAACTGCAGTATCCTTGGAATATTTTTCCCTTAATAGGAACACTCAGGTCTCACATTATTAACAACTTAATTATTATTATTTTTTCTTACATGACATTATCACATTGAAAACACCATTTAACAATCAAACGCACTGCAAACCAATTACAGAACTAACATGTACACAAATAACAGCAAGAATGTATGTTCCCTATTCACACAAGTTTATATTAAACTTAATTCCTGATCATCTTCATTACAAGTCTATTCATTTCAAGCAAGCAGAGCATCGCTCTCAGACTACTACGTTAGAGAGTCAGTCACACACTCCCCCCTCCCTTCTTCTCACTAAACTCTAAAGCTGAAAGGTGAGGGTGAAAGTGAAACAAGCATTCCAATGTAACAGATGATTTAACCATTTGTGAGCTAACCCCACCACACAGAGCCAGCACTCAAGCCATTGTCTGTCAACTTCATTTAATACTACTGTAAACTTTCATTCCTTCACTGTCTTACCCCAGGACTATCTGCATCATGTAATCATCTCTGCTGTCCTGCTGCCTACTATCTCTGATCCTTGTCAGCACTACCGTCATCCATAGCAACCTGTCCCCTCACTACCTGACACTTATCTGAAGGAGACCATACATATTCCTCTGCTACGACTAAATATCCCACAGTATCATACTGACCCTATCTTATAACCCACACTTAATAAGGTAGACTACATATCATCAACACACAGAGGACAGTGATGGAGGGTTCTTACTATTCCTGCACAAGTCAAAGAAGGCACTAATCACTAGTGTTGTGTACTACAATCAGTGCAAGCATTGGGATGCTAGGTAAAAGGTACATCTATGGGAGGTGTGAAGCCAAGGTGGCGCCTGGGCGACAGCCGAGGGTATTGCAGCAGGTACTAAAATGGCCACAGGCCATGACTAGCACTAAAATGGCCACCAGGGATGTGGCCTGACTAAGAGTACTATCAAGCCAGGCAAGCATCTAGCCACGCCTTATTCCTTTGTGTACAATGCCAACAAGTCCCTCATCTGACACATATCTATAATAATCTTTATGTGTATAGCGCCAACATTTCCACAGTGTTTACATAGACAGGGGGAATACAGAAAGACAAAAGTACAAAAAATACAGAACCACGGATACATAGTAATCAGCTGATGGAAAAAATAGGGGTGAGGGTTCTGCTCCATCGAGCTTACACAAGTAATGGGGTGATACAGAAGGTAAAGGGGCTGGAGATGTGCACAGTATAGCGGGGTGGAGAGTGAGGGATGCTATATACAGACAATGGTCAGAGCTCTTCCACCATTCCCCCATCGTGTAGGATCGGGTAATATGATGATGACCTCTGACAATTTCAGGGCTGTCATCAATAGCGTTCCCCAGACTCACCAATACACCGAAAAGAAATGTTATTCCTGTTATTTTTGTCCTTACCGAGGAGGCCCATGGGGAAAGGGTGTGGATTTCTTCACCGAGTTGAGATGGAGACCACCTAATGTGCCCCCCCCCCACCCCCCCTGTAATGGGCTAAACTAGACCCCCTCAGCACACTGTCCCTGCTCTGCCTGTGTTACCTTTTTACAGTGAGAATGGTGAATCCAGGTCTGCCATTCAGCAATCTTTATTGCAGCAGGAGTGGTCAGGAGTACCTGGTAAGGTCTTTCTCACTTTGGGGTCTTCCAGTTCTTTTTCTTTATCCCCTTGATGAGGACCCAATCACCTGGTATTATTTCCCTTAGTAATGCTTTAGCCACTGAGGCTTCATGCGACTGACCTGTGAGAAACACTTCTATCCACTTGGCTAAAGCATCTATAATAACTAGGCAGTATTTCTTACCTTCACATTTGTTTAATTCTATGTAGTCCATACAAATGTGTTGGAGGGGATACTGAGGTGTAGGACAGCATCCCCTCCATGGTCTTGTATTATTTGTGCTAAACACAAGGCACAAGGGAATATAAGATAAACAAAAATTTTTAGAGTAGTTTGTAAACGCATAGGCTGTGAATACTTTCGATATGAGTGCTACCATCCCCCCTGTTGAGAAATGACACAGGCCATGGCTCAAATTTGCTGCATATCTGAAGAACGATTTAGGTAAGATAGTTTTTTTTCCTTCTGCGGAGATGTCCAACCCATCTACAAAGAGTGTATTCAGCATCTACAAGAGATACATCCTGCAGATCTGGTCTGGGTAACACCTTATGTGCCATCTCTCCTAGACAGTTGTATGGAGGACCGTCTGAAGAAATAGGCAGTAAGGTAGATGGATGGAGCGTAGTACATCCCTCAGTTGTCAGGTGTGGCTGTGAGAGCAGTAGTGTCATGTAGGAGGGATGTCTGGAAGGACAAAGATATGAGTATAACCAACTGCGTGCGGTACACAGTGTGAGTGGCGGAACAGCACTATAGTGGCAGGTCTGACTGCTTCAGCTGCCGCTGCTACCGCTTGTACACAGGGTGGGAGCGCTCGGCCACTGGATCTAGTCTGCAGGAGTAGTATGCCAGCGATCTGTTTCCCACTGTGTGCCTGAGTTAACACAGAGGTCATATATCCTTCCCTTGAGTCAACAGCACAAAGAGCTTGCTGTAGTTCAGCAGCCCCCAAGACTGATGTGCCCACCAGAGTCTGTTTTAACCTGACAAAGGCTTCCTCAGAGGGTGCATCCCACTGGATCCTGTCAGCTGCAGAAAGAGGTTCATCATAGATGAGTCTGGTAAGAGGTGCTGTCAGGGATGCATAATTTAGGATCCAGGCTCTGCAGACGTTTGTCATTCCCAAAAAGGACAGAATTTGCTCGTGGTTTTGGGACTTCCAGAATTGCTTGCCTACCTTCATCTGACAGGTTATACCCCAGATATTTAACTGTTTGCTGACAGTATTGGAGTTTCTACCTGTTTACTTTATGGCCTTGCTTATAAAGAAACCTCAAGGGTTCGACTGTGTCCCCCCACAATTCGCTCCACTGTCTGCTGCTAGCTACCAACATACAGTAGTAGCCCAGTTCCAGCATCCTAGAGGTAGTCAGCTAAGTTTGCTGACATAGCCTGGGAGAAAATTGTTGGAGATTCACAGCAGCCCTGAGGTACTCTGGTGAAGGTGTACCTAATTTTATCATAATATCTTATCTCAACCATTTTACTGGACATATTTAAGACTATATAATCTGACATTTCACAGGCTTATTTGTCTCTAGGTCTGTTATAACTGGTTCAGAGAGGGATTCCCTGTGGGTCCGTCCATTAACCCCTTTTACCATGATATGACTATTACTACATTTTACATTGGGTATATATTGGGATGTATTAATGCCCTGGTGGCTCCTGAGCCCACCAGGAAAGTAATCATCAGCCCATTCACCTGGAGATCTATCTCAGGCAGTAGAAATTGCCAAGAGATCCTCCAAGTGTTGTACATCCATCCCTCTTAGTCATTTTTCCCCAAGGTGCCTGTGAGCATTGTTTCTCTGGGCATCCTCAGGCAAAATCACCAGATTTCCAATCATTCAAACACACATTTAAATCCCCGAGCTGTATCCCACCTCTGCTTCTTCCTTTGCCTCTACTTTCACATCCTCTCGCTGTCCAATGACCTCTCTGACTTTCTTGAACCGTCGTGTCACATTCTTCTCCCTGTATAAAAACTCTCACTTTCCCAACCTTTTCTTTGTAAAACTTTTCTGCATGTTTTGCATATTCCAAAACATCCTGCAATGATCCCATCCTAAGGGTAATCATGTATCTCATTGTGGTGGAAGCCCAGTATATATCTATATGGATCGGTGGGCCTTGGCAGTAGACAGTTGTCAATTTAACATTCTGTATACATATTTGCTTTCTGTCTTGCTACAAATATAATGTTCTTACAGTTATGCAATAGGTACTTCCGCTCATATGAAAATATCTGTTTTATAACTCTGCTGACATGGGGAAGCCAACATGAAACTTCTGTACTCAAAACGCTGACAAGATAATATATAGTATAAACACGTTACATTTTCCATCTGTTTTGCAATTTTGGAGGACAGTATAACTCAGACGGACAACCACAGTCTGAAACAGCCACCGCAGAAATTACCCAAGCAATTTTACTGGAAACGTATGCAAATAATATGGGAGGTTTGTGCAATTTATAGTTCATGATGTAACATCCAATCATATCGAAGGAACCACACGTGGCTCCAGGACAACCCACTCATTTCATCCACCACCTGATGGCCAATCACAGATGACCGGAGGATGGAAGAATTGCAAGATGCTTATCCAATAATTAAACAATACGTTGTATCTATGTAATCTTTGACCTGCCCAGATGGGCGGATATGTTAAACTCTTAAAATAGGCTACACGCCGATCATTAAAGTTAGAATTGAGGAAGCTATGCATGCTGAACCTCGTGTCAGTGTGAAAACTTCTTATGCGCATTATCAATTCAGAATTAATATGGAGGGGTGTAAACATTCCAACTTGAGTAAGCCGTGATTCCGCAAAGGAATTCTACGACAGTGGCACCCCAGATGGGACTGTGATCGATAGGCTCCGAAGAAATCGGACACAAGGCACAGACATAGACAACCTTGGACTTAGCGGGCCCACCAAATACACGGTAGGATAAATTAATTATCTATACCTGTGTGGCTAACTCCGGGCTTGCCTATGTGCCGTGCCAGGCCGATAGATTTGGAGACGCACGACGACAGGTACTTCTTTAAGTCTCGATCACATGATAAGAACCTGTCATAAGATATAAAGGAATGTTTACATGCCTGTTGTTTTGAGAGTACTGGTCGAGTGGCGAGGTCAGTAGCTGCCTTAAGGGGGGGGGGTTGACCCTGTGCAGGTGTCCCGATTACTCGGTCCAGGTTTGGTTACAAAACCTAAGAGTAAGGGACCTGTGAGGGTAGTTTGACGGGAAGGCTTTCCTGCTCTGGTCTGGTTTGGTTACAAAGCCTAAGGGTCAGAAAGCCGTCAAACGTCTGGGCAGGTATCGCTACTTCGGTAAAGTCTGGTAAAAGGCTTCCGAAGAAAGGGAACTGACAGACCGGATCCCGAGGGGCAGTAAGACTAAAACCAGCCGTACTGGTGCTCTGTCTATTTGTGTGTGTCCACAAATATTTGTTTATCGTTTGAATGTCCACGAGTAGATCCCTCCGTCTGAGGGTAGATTGATAAACTGTGTAGCGACAGAAATGCTAGAGACTCTAGGGCGGGGCATATTGTGTCTGGCGTCTGAGGAGACTTCTATAATCATAAATCTGGCAGCCATGATTGAAATTGAAAGGCAGCGAACATTGTACCGAGGTTAATTCTTACACCCTCCAGGAAAGTGTGGAAGGGGTGGAGAGTCAAGTTATCATTGATTAATCAAGCAATCTTTCTGTGTGTTTAAAACGTCCTGCCTGTCCTTTATATAAAGTTAGTGTGCTTGTCTGTTGTGTAGAGCTAATCCTGCTGAGTTATTATATAGAATTAGTATCAGTCCTGCTCAGCTGTAAGAAGGGATTGTTAGCAATGAGCATTGCATTGGCTGGGTTATAGCCAAGATAATGCACCGTACACAGTGGCGCGCTGTGGGTTTGGACTTTATAGGTTAGGTTGCATTATTGGATCCCTTCTAGTAAAAGACAGACTACTAAACTGTGTTGCCTTTGAATTGTTAAACGTTAACAATAGCATAGAAGTATAGGCTTGTGCCCGTAAGTGTGTTTGGAGGAAAAGAAGAAAAAAAAGGCTGCTAAGTTCATTTAAAAAGAAGAAGTGGAACTCCTAATAGAAGCAAAGCGATTCTTGTGCTCCAACATTTGTTAGTTATTTAACTAATGTTGGATGTTAAAACTACTCGTATGTTTTATTATGTAATCTCTAAACTTTGTTATACACCCGTCACATAAATGTAAAAAGTTATATGCCACTCACATCCTGAGGGGGCTCTTAAGAATACAGACTGCGTAGCCCACCATGCCCACAAGAAAATACGTCTATGTTTGCCAAGTCCCCAACAGCATACATGTTAGCAGTCCCCAATTCAATTGTAACCACATACAATGTTAGGTGGTCACCGCTGTGACCGTAAAGTTACAACATAATATATGTGATTTATGCATTAGACGTTAGAATTTCCCTAAGAGACCTGAAAAGGGGAAGAGAAGGTGGGTTGAAATGGCGTCTGTATTAATACACGCCAAAGGCACCAGCGTTCAATATAACAGTTTAGTGAATAGAGAGAATTGCAGTACATTACCAATCAGATGGAGATGCCCGGCATCTAAGACTGCATCTGCCCGGTCGCCGGAAGTCTGGGACAAAAACTGTTGTAAAAGTAAAAATTGTAATCCCTTGTAATCTTGTCGCTGGGCTGTCACGGGAGGGAGAGATTCTGAAAAGAGGAAGTTACTTGCCCTGTAGTCCCAGCACAAGTAACGTATATTCACAGACAATATAAAATAAATAAATAAACTACAGGGAGTAAGAGAAACTGTGGAGAAACTGCAGAGAAGCCAAGGAATAGGAAACAAGCAGGTAACGATAAGGCCAGGTATCCACAGGAGGAACGGGGCAGATTGACTCGTAATTTGTAAAATGTAAATTGTGTGATGCATAAGACTTTATCTTTATTGAGTTGCGATGTGTGCCCAAGGACTGCCAAACATTGAATGAGAGAATAAGGAAGTAAGTGATTAGCCACACTCAGAGGGGTGGAGCTAGATGATGCAAGAACACGTCTCTTATCCAAGGAGGGGGTAAGAATCATAGATAGCCAGAAGAAAAAGTTTTGTTTTTTCTCTTGTCCCAAACTCAGCTTTCCACGGTTCCTGACAAATTATGGGACAACTACAAGACAGACATAGGAAAATTGAATATACCCACCATGATAATATATACGAGACCCGGATACACACCCCTGGGTCAAACAGTATTCCCCTAGTTAAAAAAAAAAAAAAAAAGGGGGTGAAGGGTCAGCCACGCAGATCAGGTGCTGTGTGCTGATGCTTCGGAAAAACTGCCAACCGGCCACAATTTCACTGTTAATTTCTCTTGCAGAAGGCTGTAAGGCCTGGAGGCCTCCAAAGACTAACCAAGTTCTGCAGGCCATACCTGTACATACACTGTTGCCAAATTCCGCACCTTTCAGGGCCTTGCTTTATACTGCCACCCATACGACAGTATTGACACAAAAGCACGGAAGACAACCACAGCCATGAGGTTAGATCCAGTGACTCGAGGAGCTCCCTCATCTGCTTGTGCGGTGGCAGCAGTACAGGCAATGGCTGACAAATCTTCTAAGTTGTTATTGGACTACCCCCTAGTGGTCCGCACCCCAAATGACACCCAGAACATACTCATGCAAGTGCAACCCAAGCACTTATCTCTGGCCTATTAGATCCGGCTACAATGTGCTCTTTCCATGCCTCCCCCAATATCTCTTCCCAATGTTGTAATACCTTGAACCCGGCTACTCTTCTTTTAATCAGGTATTCCTGGGGGGAGGGGAGGCATAGGTGATTTGAGTATGGCAGATCAGCTATTTTTTAAAATTGGTTAAAATTCTGTGCAACAAGATTCTGACATTATTGTAGTGATGTACACACTGTTAATGATGCATATTTTGAGGTTTCTTTGTAGATGGTATCAGGGTGAGGATTGATGATTCCGAACCAGATATGCAGAGGTGACACAACAAGATGTCCTAAACGCAGAAGCTCTGCCTCCGCATGTCTCAGGGCAAGAAGCGGAACCGGAGGCCCTCACTGAGGCGTGTGGAGTGGTGGAAGGTAAGTCGGCAACTTTTTACACTGACTCCTGGAATGCATTTGGCATAGCTCATGATTATGGCCCAATATGGAAGGCCAGACAGCTTGTTATCTCAGTAGGACAGCCAATTAAGAATGGTGCAGCGGTGCAGAGTCTCATGGAAACCCTACTACTACTACCTGGCAATGGAGAATCCACACCGATTTCTACAACGGAGAAGCGAGAGATGACACCCTCGCCGACAACACAGCAAAGGCAGCGGCCCTCAAGCCGTGGAAGAAAGAAGAATAAATACTGACAGCATGAGTCAGTGATAAAAACTTTGGACTTTCATAAAAACTTTGGACTTTGATAAATACTTTGGACTCTGATAAATACTTTGGACTTTGATATGTCAAGGACTTTACAGTTACAAGTCAACGAGGAAAGAAAGCAGATGGGCTAAAAGACGGGAGCGACAGAACAGGACGGCGTATGGCGAACAATCAACAGAACTTGCCTACAGAGGTCCCTGTCCCCCATGATGGCCCAACTGGTACACAGAATCAAAAGCAGCGATGACGTCGACACTGAACAAGAATGGGTGACACCTAGGTTCTCTGTAGCTGCTGCATCATTTGTCCAGTTAGCATGATCTTTGCCATATGCAAGTCCGGACAGAAGTAAGGTGGCCATATAACACTTGCCTTGACCACTCTACCCATTTCAGGGATTGCCAATTTGACCACATTCAGCTCACACCTGTTGGGGAGTATGAACATGTGCTTGTTGTTGCTTGAGTCTTTTTCAGGTTGGAGGCCCACCCTGATACTAAGGTAAATGAGCAGATAACCACACAGAAGCTCATGAATGAGGTAATCTGCAGATACAGGGTACCGGAAGTGAATGAGGTAAACAAAGGTACACAGGTGTTCTCTTCCAGACTCAGAGGCAGACACTGGGACACATATCTTGCAGCCTGGGGATTGGGTGCGCATCAAGAAGTTCCCCAGGAAGCACCCTCCTGAGCCCCGATTTGATGGCCCCTACCAGGTGCTTCTGACTACTGCCACAGCTGTGAAACTAGCCGAAAGACTTACATGGATCCATCCATGCTTCATACTGTAAGAAAGCTTCAGATCCGGGAGACCAGTCTTAGTTGTGCCAAGGACATTACTCTGGTTAGGGCTAGTGAGAGAGGAGGGTGGCAACTGGAATCCTTAGTCGGAAGAATATGGGGGTATGGTTACCTTCCAGTATAACTCGTTCAATGTTGATGAGGTACAATGCTAACAGGAGCAACAAGTCTAACTGTTGCGTGTGCGGTAGTGCCCGACTACACTCGGGGATGGTCCCCCTAAATCTCCCTGTAGATGCTGAAGAGTGGTTTATTAGTCTCTTCACGAACATTTCCGCTAATTACACTGTCCGTGAGAAATGGAAGAAGGAATACTCTATAACTACTTAAGTGTCTTGCACCGGAGAGAGTATTACTGACTACCCTGAAAACTACACCTGCCAGGCAATTAGGCAGGGTAGAGGGAGATTTTTGGGGAACTCACCAATATTTCCCTTATTTAAAAAAGATGAAGAGCCAGTTCCGATAATGCCAACCACATACGCTACCAAAGAAAAGGAGAAATGTACTAGTACTGTGCCTGCCCCGATCTCCTAAGATGGATTGTCAGTGGAATTTACATTTGCCAAGGGATAGTGCAGAAGACCTTAGGTTCCGGCGAGGGCACACCCTGTGGGGTGTTAACTTGTACAGATAGAGGGTATGGATGCCCGGAAATGAGCCCAGGGAATCCATGGCCTCCCTCTAAGGTGAGGTAGGGATCCCCCCCCCCTCCTAGGAGTAGGGACTTACGGGCAGTGGGAAAACCCTGACGCAAGGGTGAGGCGACCTGGACGTGTTCACCATTAGGACTATCTCCAGGAGGGACATTGGTGTGGGTGAAGATTAGGTAGTCCCACGCCGTGCGTACCTGTGCACACTACTAGTATGTACTTCTAGTACAGCACATTAGAGTGAGAAGAGAGGCTCCTGGTGATAGTTTTGACCCACACATGTACGTTGACGTCATAAGACAGCCAAGGGGGGTACCTGACGAGTTTTTAAAGAATTTTCCTGATTTATTAGGGTAAATAAATGTTGACTGGATTAATTATGTTTATTATAATTAACAGCGGTTTATAAATTATACTAGAGACGCCTTATAGGGACTAGTCTACCAATAGGACCTACCTCGACTATGACTTTCCAAAATAGAATGGCACTAGGTACGATTTAGCCAAAAAAGGGAGTGTCTGTAAGATGATAAGGGAGACTTGTACCTACATTCCAGACAAAACGTGACCCGCAGGTAAAGACGCAGTTGCCATTAAGAAGCACTAACTAAAAAGAGCTAACCTTAGTCTGTTTTCCTCAGTTAGGTACCTGACAGGAGAAGGGAAAAATATAGAAAAATAAGTTTTAAGACATTGTGTATTTAGAACACTGTGATAGGTTTTCGCTAAGATTTTGCTTTATTTTATCTGCAGTGCACTCTGCTTATGTCCACGCAACATACCGGTGCTACAACGCCCCTGGTCCTGTTACCTTGCCGCCTCTGGAAAAGGGAAGTGGGAATAATCACCTTGTAGCTCTTTCCTTCCAGACTAATATATATGATAATGCACGTACTAATAAGACAGGGGTTCAGTCATGTTGATCAGTTATTAGATAGTCCTGATTTTGCACTCTTGTCGATGAATCGAGGTAACGTCAAGAAGGCGGGTTCTATACCAGTTATGCAGTGTTTACCTGAAATAGTAAAGGTCGCACCTAATGCCTAATGCCTCGAGATCCCAGGTGGTAGCCTAGACCTCCACATGTACCAAAAGACCCGATTGCCATGAACCCACACCTAGGTATCAGAGGGGCATTTACAGCCTAAGCGACAGTTGTGAAAGACCGCCACTCTACTGAGTTTTCAGAACATTCTGCACAAGAGGTTATTCTGATAAGGAAGTTATTAATTATATTTGTCACCTTTATAGTCATCCTAATTTCTGTTTGTCGTTGCATACAGTGTATTCCGACCCTGATGACTGCCTGGTCCACCTGTCCCACTACGACGTCCAACAAAAAGCCCACTGTCAGCGCAACCATCGTCATCATGGATCCAGAATGTGATGATGTCGAACCATCCTATACCCCCATGGCAGTAATAGGCCCAGTCGTCTACAACACAATGCGAGTCTAGGGTCAGCGGTGGGGGATTGGGGTGGGACGGAGCAGGGCGAGTTTAGTGAAACAGATAGTTTCAAGGGGGGTCTGTGGTGGAAGCCCAGTATATATCTATATGGATCCGTGGGCCTTGGCAGTAGACAGTTGTCAATTTAACATTCTGTATACATATTTGCTTTCTGTCTTGCTACAAATATAATGTTCTTACAGTTATGCAATAGGTACTTCCGCTCATATGAAAATATCTGTTTTATAACTCTGCTGACATGGGGAAGCCAACATGAAACTTCTGTACTCAAAACGCTGACAAGATAATATATAGTATAAACACGTTACATTTTCCATCTGTTTTGCAATTTTGGAGGACAGTATAACTCAGACGGACAACCACAGTCTGAAACAGCCACCGCAGAAATTACCCAAGCAATTTTACTGGAAACGTATGCAAATAATATGGGAGGTTTGTGCAATTTATAGTTCATGATGTAACATCCAATCATATCGAAGGAACCACACGTGGCTCCAGGACAACCCACTCATTTCATCCACCACCTGATGGCCAATCACAGATGACCGGAGGATGGAAGAATTGCAAGATGCTTATCCAATAATTAAACAATACGTTGTATCTATGTAATCTTTGACCTGCCCAGATGGGCGGATATGTTAAACTCTTAAAATAGGCTACACGCCGATCATTAAAGTTAGAATTGAGGAAGCTATGCATGCTGAACCTCGTGTCAGTGTGAAAACTTCTTATGCGCATTATCAATTCAGAATTAATATGGAGGGGTGTAAACATTCCAACTTGAGTAAGCCGTGATTCCGCAAAGGAATTCTACGACATTATTATATAACCTCCTATTTCCTTCTTTACTGCACTTACAAACGCATTCTTTATAATGGCTGATTATATGCAGTGTTAGTATCATCTCTCTCCCCCTAGTTATCCTATGGAAGAGTTCTACCATCTCCGCCCTTCCCATTCTAATTTCCTTCTACAGAACTCCAATCTGGCCCTAGAATTTTTCTATCTGCTCTTTCCATTTAATTGTAACTCCTCATTAACCCTTTGAATTGTTTATCAAAACTGTCGGGGCTCTATTTATATGGGCGTGACAGTTTGGGGCTTCTTTTAACCAGGCTTCAGCAGCGGATAATTCGTATTTCTGCTGATCTTTAGCTGATTTTGTCCGTATTTTATCACATAATTCTTTACAACTTGGAACTTTTAATTTATTTTTTAAATCCATATTTCTATCCCCCCTTATGTCACAATATTTGACAGTCAGGATCTAACTTGTCCATGTACTTCTTATCCCCTTCAAGGACTTCCTGTCATTGGCAACAACAGAGACATGCACAGGAGAATGCCTTACAATTTGTATTTCCCATTGTTAGTAATTATGTTCTTGACATCGATTTACAAGACAAACAACATAAAACAAGCCTCTGGCCACTAAAATGTATAGTGAAAACGCAGGGGTTCCTGACCAGAATCAGTGCTTCGCTATATACACGAAGACTCCTTCTTGCCTTTCCGAGTAGGGCCTGTGAACATAAAACACAATATGGGGCTTGTCCTAAAACAACCTGCACAGCAAGGCTGGTCCTTAATGTGTCCTAGAGGTCAGTGCCCACGTATCAGATCCGCTTATCTCAAATCACTCACACATTCGCTTCATGCAGTATAAGTCAACAATACAAATATTACAATATGTTAGTAGGCGGCCGCCCTCTTTATATTCTTAGTTACTCTATAACACAATATCAAAGAAAAAGTAGTAGTAGTAAGATAAGAAGTAAAGTTCCTGGACACCCCTGTGCCCCATGACGTCATCTAACCGATTCTTTTACGTGCTGCGTGGAGTAATTCTTTCCTGTAGCCTTCTCACAATGCCTATGGTCTCACATAGACTACTGCTATTGTCCCTTGACAACAAATTTGTCTATACTTGCTTCTAATTTACAATACACATCGCACATAGACTACTGCTATTGTCCCTTGACAACCCATTCCTCTATACTTGCTTCTCTTTTACAATACCCATTGTAAATTTTACTAACACCAAAGCATACAGAAGAAGAGAGAAGAAAAGTTTAACCATTGTTATACTTACTACACGTTATCTGGGAGGCTTCTAAATTCTTAGGCTAGTTCGGAAAAACATCACTGTTTCAGACAGGATGCCCGACTGGCCTCTAATGACGTCTAAGCAAGACGGAGGTCTTTTAATGATTGGAGAGTACTTCAGACCCACCTTTTCACAGCCAGGCTGTCCCTTCCCTCTGCAGTGAGTCTTTCCGTCTCGAAGGACCAAAAATGTAAGGAGAATTTATGTGTTTATCAAAGAGAAGATGATCCCAGATCTCGTGCAGAAGTCTGGACCCAGGAGAAATACATATCACACCAGCCTGTGCGGTATCAGATGATTTCTAATTTATTCAAAGGTGTATTTGGTTTATATACCATAAATGACATCACAGGAAAAGTATATACCTCCAAGGTTAATAATAATACATGATAGGCTGAAACTAAAATGTTTAACATAAGTTACACCTTTTAAGGTGTTACTATAACATACAATGAGACCGTTATGAGTTCAGTGAAAAGGAATGAAGGTGGGGGGGGGGGGTTCTGGGAGACTGTCTTATCTGCTGTCTGTCCCACCAGTACCATGCACGAATATAGAAAGGTTTCGTTTATCCCCTTCACCATTTCTGGACCCAGGTATATGTTAAGGAAATTGTAGATCAATGTATCAATTAATAGCTCTTTTATTGGATTATAGACTAGAAAGATTTAGCATGCTAGTATAAGTAGTGAAGTCTGGGGCAATTCCACCATATATGTAAGAAGGTACCCTCACCCTCATAGGCCTGAAACCGGAGACCTGATACCCTAGGAAACATACAGGACAGTCTTTGAGGCTTCAGATACCATCACATTAAGAGTTTGCAGCCTGCTTTAATAATTGATACATTGACAGACAGCTTGGCAGTTGAATCAGCAATTTTATTCCGTTCCAAGACCAGAAGTTCCTCATCTGGTCCAACTCCTTGCTCAATGCAGGATCACTAAATCATACCAGACAGATGTCTGTCCAGCCTCTGTTTGAAGACTTCCATTGAAGTAGAACTCACCACCTCCCGTGGTAACCTGTTCCACTCATTGATCACCCTGACTGTCGAATATCTAATTTGTGTCTCCTCCCTTGCACTTTCATCCCATTGCTTCTAGTCTTTCCTTGTGCAGATGAGAATATGGCTGATCCCTCTGCACTGTGACAGCACTTCAGATATTTGTAGACAGCTATTAAGTCTCCTCTCAGCCCTCTTTTTTGCAAGCTAAACATTCCCATATCTCCTAACTGCTCCTCATAGGACATGATTTGCAGACGGCTCACAATCTTGGTAACTCTTCTCTGAACTTGCTTCAGTTTGCCTATGTCTTTTTTTAGAGTGGGGTGCTCAAAACTGGACAAAGTATTTCAGAACCAACGCAGGGTTCTTCTTCAGGCTTAAATCCTTGCCTTTAGTAACAACTGTTTTCCATCACTGAGCCCAAAGACACATTTTCCACCAGACCAAGCATTCTCATGTTATGTCCCAACCATTTATGTGTCACAATATCAAATGGTTTGGAAAAATCAGGACATACAGTACAATATCTAGTGTCTTACCATGATCCAGCTTAGAACTTACCTCCTCATAGAAGCTGATCAGATTGGTTTGACAGCAGCTTGTCGCTCTCACCTATTGAATGATATTGAACAACGCATCTCTACAGGGAGGTGTATGGCCATCTTCAAGCTTAAAGAGGTAAATTATTGATGGCGTTTTCTCGGGATGGGTTTAGTGCCAGGGACCCCCACCGGTCGATTGTTTTGTGGGTCAGTGAGCTCAAGTACCAAGCTGATTTCTGTTCCAACTGCACTGGCCTGGCTTGGTATTGCTAGCTAAGTTCTCAATTAAATGAATGGGCACTTGGCATGCAATACCAAGATGGGTTACTGCAGTGGGAACAGAGCTGTACACTTCTGCGGAAATCAGCTGAGTGCACCAGCCCAGAGAACAGCTGATCGGTGGGTCTGCCTCCCGCCTCTCTACTATTGATCACTCATCTTAAGAATAGGCCATCAACAATTGACAACTGAACAACCCCTTTAAGGGCAGTCCTCTTGAGACATTAATAGTATTTTTTAAAAGTAACTCCAACACAATATGCTTGATTCCATCATCGGAATCACTAACCAGGCAAAGAACAAGATTTTATTTCTCAACCATAGGAATACACAAATGGGTGTACATAGAGCAAAAGACAAAGGAGCTCCTCACCAGGTGCCACTACTCCCCCCTTCCCATTCATGCAAGTGCATAAAAATACTGAATATATTTGTGCCTGCTCTGGCTATTCTGCTTCCCTTTTGCAAATGTTATATGCACTAGAGCTTTGAACACCTTCATAGCATCAATAGGAAAGAGTTTAACCAACCAATCACCTCCTTTTTTTCCTTCATGAGCCTCAATGCTGCAGCAGAAGTTCCTTATATATTATGTCCCCCCCCCCCCCCCGACAAACACACCCACATACAAAATATTCATGGAAAGGAAAATAAATTAGGCTTTGAATATACGTTAACCTAGAATAATTCTATTGACTCTTACTGTGATCCCAAATATTGTATTTCCTGCCTTGGGTTCTATTCATACCATGTTTGATCATATACAGTTGCAATCAAAATTATTCACCCCCAAATTACATTTCATTGCTAAATTTACGAACTCCCGGCTCTTTGCAAAAAAAAAACTAAAACTAACAAAAACTATTTAAGTATCTCAATGCAACTAATATAACAGGGGGCTTCTCCAAATTCAACACAAAATGACACTTTTAAAGAATCCTGCAGTCTCAGAATTGTTCAACCCCCTCATGAGAATTGTCTTTAGTACTAATTAGAGCTCTTTGCTGTTATGACCTGCTGTAACCGTGATGCATAGCCCGACAGCAGCTTCTGACAGCGTTCCTGAGGACTCTTACCCAATTTCTCATGGATAATGGCCTCCAGCTCACCAATATTCTTGGGTTTGAATGCTGCAATTGCCTTCTTCACATCCCGCAAAAGATTTTTTTCTACGGGGTTCAAGTCAGGCAACTGTGAAGACCCCTCCAGAAGCTTCCAGGACTTCTTCTGAAACCACGGCTTGGTGGAGTTTGAGGTATGTTTGGGATCATTGTCCTATTATAAAGGTCCAATGACATCCAAGCTTCAGCTTCCTCACAGAGGCATGATTTCTTCTAAGATGCCCTGGATACTTGATTGAATCCATCTTGCCCTCTACATACTGGAGGTTTCCAGAGCCAGAACACAAAGCAGCCCCAGAGTATCACCCAGCCACGGCCATACTTCACTGTAGCAGGGGGTTCTTTTTAGCATATGCTTTATTCTTCCCAACATACCGCTGATCCACAGGCCTGAAAAGTTTCACTTTTGTTTCATGTTCCACAGAACAGAATCCCAAAACTTCTGTTGCTTATTTATATGGCTTTAGGCATGAGCTGACTTTTCTTGTGCTTTGGGTCAGTAGAGCTGTACTCCTGTGCAAATTGAAACCGCAGTATCTGCTGCCACCAAATCTTGCTGCAGGTGTTTTGCAGTTATACAAGGGTATTTGACCACCTACCTGTTTAGGAATCTGGTGTCAGCCGGTGATAGCTTCCTCTTTCTGTCACATTTAGGTAGTGTAGCCAGTGTGTCTTTAACTTTAAACTTGCAAACTATGCTTCCAACTGTATCTATAGGAACAGTCAGTGCCTTTGCTAACTTTTTATATAATTTTCCTTGTTTATGCAATGATGTCTTCACTTTCCGGGGAGAGGGGGTTGGAAACAGGTTGTACTAGATGGACATTGTCTTCTTTCAGCCTAACATACTATGTTAAGGCCCATTTAGACACAACAATAATCGCTCGAAAGATGTCTTTTGAGCGACTTTTCAGCAATAATCGTTGTGTCATTTAAGCACAAGGTGATTGCTCAAACGTTGAGCGATCACCTTGCGATCCCAGCAGAGGATGCAGATGACAAGCGGGGAGCCACTTGTTCTCTGCATCCAGCTGTTCCCCGCTGGGAGCCCCCGTCTGTCATACAGCCGAGCGCTCGGAGCGGAGGATGCAGAAGACAAGCGGGGTGGCCCTGCTTGTCTTCTGCATCCAGCTGTTTTCTGCATGTAGCGCCCGGCTGTTATCCAGCTGAACGCCCCGAGAAGGGTATGGAGAACGCAGCTAGACAGCTGTGTTCTTCATACCCAGCCTGTCAGCAGGGAGCGGGATACAGCTGAAACAATAGTATCAGCTGTATCCCGCTGTGAATCCCCGATAAGGCTCATTGTTGTCTTTCAGCATGCTGAAAGACAACGTTGAGCGACAGCTTAACGAAAACTGCATGAAGTCAGTGCAGTTAAACATAACGATTATCGCTCAAAAGGCGAATTTTGAGCGATAATTGTTGTGTCTAAATGGGCCTTTAACCATATTTCTAACATGCAGTCAAATGTCGTCCACAAACCTCTATCTAGTCCAGATAGATAATAAAGCCCTTGATTAGTTGCATCAGGTGTGCTTAAGACAACACCTAATTTGCAAATGTGTGCTCCCATGAGGGATTTTATTGAGGGAGGAAGGTGAATAATTCTAAAAGTGCAGTAGTCATGAAAAATTATATTTTGTGTTGTATTTGGAGAAACCACTTATGTTAGTTGTGTTGAGCTATTTAAATTGTTCATCCCCTGCTTTTTTGCAAACAGCTGAAAGTTTGTAAATTTGGCAAATAAACTTGCAATGGGATTGAACAATTTTCATTGCAATTATAGATGGCAAAATATGTTTAAAAATATCTAATCATACAGCATATAATACAGCATTTCTAAAGTAAAGGTGGCCATTCACATTAGTTGAAGGGCTTCTGTCATCACTAACTGTAAACTAAGTTATGGGGCTCAAAGGTGAGGGCCGGTGGTCTGCTTATTATACTCAGTGTCCCCTGTTTCAGTGCTGGGCCCCTGAGAAATCAGCACACACACACACAGTGACCATATCAGAAGGCTGTGCGCATACGCTCTCCCATCTATCTCTTTAGGAGAGTGGGCGCACACAGCCTTGGGAAGAGTGTCACCATATATATGCGAACACTAATTTCTCAGAAACACAGTCCTGGAACAGGGACCCTGTGGCTATAAAAAGCATCTTACCTGATCCCCCGTCCCTTTATCTTTGCGGCCCATTATACAGTTCATGGGGCCAACAGTTGAAGACAGAGGCTCTTTAAGTGCATTTTGCATGGAGCAATTTGCTCCGGTAGCCAAGAGCCAAATCATTGGCACTTGTATACCAAGCCTTTACATAAGCTGATTCAAACCTTCTGCAGGACTAATCGTTTGTCCCACATAGAGAATCATTGCTGTCGGCACCACATCCCTTGTTGACATTGTGAGGGTTATGAACATGAAAACTTATATATGTATACATTTCATCCATCTGTAATATACGTTTCCGGAGGCTGTAGGCCTAAATTGTACACTCTATTCTGCTTTCCTATAAAAAGCTCTGCTAAAATGCTTGTACATTTAGGCTAGTACTTAATTACATTATGTAGAGGTGTAATCTTAAGTGTCCATCATGTCTCCAAGATCTTGTTTATCTCGTTACACTGATCAAAAGGTTGTATGGAATGCTTTGTTTCTTGCTGCTGTCTAGGTAGGGCATGTGATTAGAATGTAGAGTGTGATGATAATCAGGGTACCAGACACGATGTCTACATACAAACAAATAAAGCATTGTTTATAGAGAAGACAAAATTATGTACCAGTAAAACAGGTCGACCTCTGTAAAGCAGTTCAACCTCTGATACGCCTACTATTTTTTGTATAAGAAAGACAAAGTACACAATAAACTCAGATTGCTCTAAGACACGACCGTGATGCCTGTGTCTATTGCTTTCTCATGGTGGCCGGCATAACCAGCTCTGATTTGGAGCCCCACAGCATATTAACGTAACATGGATTTTATCCCTATCAGTAATTGGCGCCCGATCGCGGGGCTTGATGGAACAAGAGGACCACCTACACCTCAAACCCCCCCGGACCCAGATGGGATAAGGAGCCACTCGGAACCACGGATTGACAAAAACTGCGCAGTAAGGTAAGGTTTTATCTTGCCACAATCTATCCGTGCTTCCTGGCTGCTCCTTTCCTGTCCGAGGGGTAAGAAGTGCATGCCTCTTATAAATCTTCAAGCTTTTTAAAAATTCATATGGTGGGCTGAATATGCTGTGCGGGTGTTTAACTGTTATTGTCTTTATTTGTTACTTTGCATGGTCAGTGTACAGAATATGCAGGGTGAGGAAGTACAGAATATGAAACCCGCTTGCCGATCTCTGGAAGGCATGGTATAAATTGTACCAGGGAAGCCTAAAATTTTCAGGGGATAAAATCCCTGATGGGATCCTCTTATAGGTATAAGAGAAGTAGTTGAGACGGGGGGAAATAAGCAGGGTTGGGAAGTACCGACACTTTTAGACAAGTGAGGAAGTACTGACACTTAAAAAAGTACTGACACTTTAGTAACTGACATGCAAATGTTTTTGTCTTTATGTGTGTGTATAAATGGAAGGACCTGTATGAGAGTTAGACTGTGTTATATGGTGTATACTGTCCGGTAACCAGAAACGAAATGAAGCAAAAATGACCAAATGCTGAGCCAGACCACAGGGGGTGGAGCTAGGTGATGTAAGGAGATGGGAGGGAAGAACAATAGGAACAGGTCTTGCTCCACCCTACACACAGTCCAGCCTAGGTGAAAAGTGTGTCTCCATTTTAAGTGGATGTTGGTGTATATATATGTATATTGTGGTAATGTATAGAGTGAAGGTCACTCTTAGACTCCATGTTAAGTCTCTCACTTGAACAAATGGAGTGACCAAAGGAGGGGCATCTAATTTTATTCCTGAGACTAGTTGTGTGAGATAATAGCCCAGGATTACCACAGTGCATATATGTATATACAGATTTGTGGAATATGTGGAATTCAAAAATATTGAGTTGTGTTAATTTGAATATTATTGAATTAAGATATTAATATGAGATAATTGTGTACTTGAAACACCTGATAAGTACTTTAGTCAAATTAATAGCAAAAGTTCTATTTAAAGTGTATCTCATTTCCAATTAACAACAGTATTTTATTTGAAGAGTGTATAAAGAAAATAATAATAAAAATAATAAGCCTCTTGGTGTACATAAACCGCCAGCCATTGTCCATACTGCTGGTAAAGAGGATAAGGTGCGGAAGACTGCACAGAAAAATAGTGAAACAAACAATTGTTTTATGTGTGTGAAAGAATAAAAATAATAAGCCTCTTGGTGTACATAAACCGCCAGCCATTGTCCATACTGCTGGTAAAGAGGATAAGGTGTGATGGATGGCTGGGGAGGTTGGCGGATGAGTGTTGGTCCCCATCCCATTTGTTGGGGTCCCAATCAACTACAGTATGAACCTTTTATAGTGTCTAACTCTCTTTAAAGCGTAATTTGAACTAAGTCTTGCTCCTTGCAGCAATATATATTAATAGCGCTGTGAACAGGATTACGCAGAGAGTAATACACTAGTTTGTTTTAAAGGAAAATTTTGATAAACTGATAGTTGAAGAATTTCTTGTGATAATCTGGCATAGTGTGAAAATGTCGCCGTTTAAGAAAATCCGAAATAGTACGAAAATGTCGGTAGCTAAGAACAAAGACGTGTCCGATGAATTGTTAATTATGCCAGGGTGGAATAAAGCCCCCTATAATATATTGGCCGCTGAGTGGTCGCAGTGTGATGAATATCAGTATGTGGGTAGAAATGGGCATAAGTTGTATTGTGTTTGTCATTGGGTAGCCTATTCTGAGCGAATTGTGTAAAAACCGCGGTACTAAGAGTTTTTCTTATCTATACATAATTCGCTCATTATTGGAAGTCTGGTGTACAGTAAATACAATCCCAATTTCTACTTCACATATTATCAGTCCGTATAGGAATGAATAAAAACCCCCTTAGTGAGTGTGAATTTGCAGTTTTGTAAGGTGGGGGCAAGTGTATTACATTCTGGGTTAATCTTAAATAGACAGCCCAGGTTAGTTACACACAATAGAAGATGGTCACAGGTTATACAGCTTTGCTATCTGTCTGGACAAGTTTCTGTGTTCTATAGAAGATAAGATAAATTTCAAAGGGTGGGGAGTACTGGGCTTTAGAAGACCTACTTGTCTTTGCAAAGAAATCTGAATTAAGAATTGGTTATATTTGGCTACACAGGAAGTATGTTGTATTATATATATATATATATATATATATATATATATATATATACTGTTCAGTAGCTGAAAATGAAATGAGAAAAGAATTCAAAGATGTTCTCTCATTGTCGGGTTAGTTCCCTCTTCCATCTTCACCCCCTCCTTCATCTCAATTCCAACCGTCTCCTCCCCACCCTATGCCAAGTCATCCACTCCAAGGTCAAACATTGGACTGGAGGGATGGACCTGCTGGCATTGTGGACAACAGAACCCGGATTGGAGAGAGAGCTGCCCTGCTTGCGGAGCTCCTCGGCACAAACCGGTTATGCCTATGCTCACTAGATCCTAGGCTAGTGAGTGGAAGCATGAGGACAAGAAAGAGATGAAGGGAGCGGAGGGTGATATAGAAGTATATGTAAAACAGGGAAGGCAGTGGAAACGATATTCTAAAATTATGTGAAAGACTATTGTGGCACAGATTGGGATAAAATTAAACATAGAGAATTGAGAAGTGGTAAAATATTTTTAATTTGTCTGAAACATTGGGGAAAAAAGAAAAAAAAATTGAGAGAATCCTCCTTGTCTCTTTCTAATATCACACAAAGAGAAGGAAGAAAGTGTAAAACAATTCTATGCCCCCCCTTCAACAACGTTTGTCAGATCTGGGATATAGGGGCATAGAAGAGATGGGTAAACATGTACTTAGTATGGCCTTTGTAGAAGGTCTATTGAAATCCCTAAGGTCATAGATAATAAGCCAGAGTGGAGACAGTCTGAATCTCCGGCCCTTTTTCAGACAAAAGGGCATTTATGTAACTGTCCTGCAGGCTTGGACTCCGCCTGAGGGGACTGTGCTGTTGCAATATGTTAATGACTTTCCAGCTTTGTGCTGAGGATCTGAAACATGTCAATCTGCATCTATTTCTCTTCTAAAATTTTTTTTTTTTTAGCAGAAAATGGCTGCAAGGCTTAAAAAGGAAAAATTACAGCTTTGTAAACAAAAGGTTGTTGTCTAGCTCAAGAAGGCAGACATCTCACAGAACGACGCAGGGCTGCAGTTCAAGCCATTTCTGTATCTTCTTCTGCTGCCAAAGCTTCGCACCTTTTTGGGACTTGTCTCATACTGCCGTCCCTGGCCTTTCATGCGACAGCAGTATTGACGCAAAAACATGGAGGACGTCCACGGTCACTTGGGTATTACTCTATGAGATTGGATCCGGTAGCCCGAGGAGCCCCCTTCTGTGTCTGTGCGGTGGCAGCAGTACAAGCAATGGTTGACAAATCTTCTGAGTTGGTCCTGGACTACCCCCTAGTGGTTCTCACCCCTCATGACATCCAGAGTATACTCACTCAAGTACAACCTAAACACCTGTCTCTAGCTCGTCAAATAAGGTTGCAATGTGCTTTGCTCATGCCTCCCCTTTAATATTTCTTTTCAATGGTGAACCCGGCTACTCTTCTTCCAATCGAGTATCCTGTTTCAAATGGGGGAGGGGGAGGCATAGGTGATCAAATGGGGGAGGGGGAGGCATAGGTGATCAAATGGGGGAGGGGGATGCATAGGTGATCTATGTATTACAGATCAGCTATTTTTAAAAATTTTTGCAAATAAGAACGTGATCTATTTGGAATAGAATATCAGCATGATTGTCTAGCATTGATGCAACAAGAAAGTTTACGTTTTAAAGAGTTATTGAAACCCCTTGTTAATACATATTTTGAGTTGTATTTTATAGATGGTACCAGGGTGATTGACAACTCCACACCAGATATGCAGTGTTCACACAACAAGATCTCTAAAAGCAGAATGCCTCCGCATGTCTCAGCACAAGAAGCGGAACTGAAGGCCCTCACTGAGGCGTGTAGAGTGACAGAAGGTAACCATTTACACTGACTCCTGGTATGTATTCGGCATAGATCATGGTTACGGCCCAATATGGAAGGCCAGACATTTTTAAACTTCTGTAGGACAACCCATTGAGAATGGTGTAGCAGTACAGAACCTTATGAAAGCCCTACTCCTACCAGACAAAGTAGCAATCCTGAAGGTGAAAACTCATACTAAAGCCAACAGTGCAGAAGCAAAAGGCAATGCCCTAGCAGACTTCAGCGCAGACAGCGGCCCTCAAGCCGTGGAAGAAAGAAGAAAAGAAGATACTGACCGCACAAGTCAGAGACTATGATTTGGACTTTGATAAAAATTTGAACATTGATGTACTAAAGACACTACAGTCACAAGCCAGCAAAGAAGAAAAAGATAAATGGACTAATATGAGAGCAGTAGAACAGGGTGGCGTATGGCAAACAGTCAGTAACTTGCCTACCACGATCCCTGTACCCCATGATGGCCCAGCTGATCCATGGAAAGACTCACCTATCGAAGGCAGCTATGTTACCTACGCTTGAGAGAGAAAGGGTTGCCCCCTGGGTTCTTTGTAGCTGCTACATCATTTGTCCAGTTTTGCATGAGCTATGCCGTAAGCAACAGGGTAGAAGTAAATTGACCACAAAGGCACTTGCCAGGACCACTCTACCCATTTCAGGGATTGCAAATTGACGACATTCAGCTCCCACGTGTTGGGAAGTATGAATATGTGCTTGTTGTTGATGTTTTTCAGGTTGGAGGCGTACCCTGTTACAAAAGTAAATGAGCAGGTAACCGAAAAGAAGCTCATGAATAAGGTAATCTGCAGATACGGGGTACCAGAGGTAATCGAGTCAGATAGAGGTACACATTTCACAGGTGAAATAATGCAACACTTCATGTCTGCCCTGGGTAACTCCCAGGCATTTGACACCCCTTATCATCCACAAAGAGCCAGAAAACCATATTGCATTATAATATTTCTCTTCAGGCAATGAAACCCTGCACCAGAGGAAAACGAAAATGGTATTATACCCTATTAGGGGGAATTGGTACAGGTGTAGGGGTTCTAAACTCTATAGATTGAGAGGTGATGAAGAATAAAATGGCTGGGGTGGGACAGGATGTTTCTAGATTGATAAATGTTCAGGCACAATGCATGCTTTCCTTGTTCCTCCCCCGATGTCTTGCATTAGGATATGATAAGGATGTATTAACGCTTTTTAATCTGGTTTTGCGGTTTAAAAGGATTTGTTTGTAAATATGAGTAAATTCATGAACTATACACAATGTAGCCTGCAATATGTATATATGATTCACGAGAGGGACAAAGCAGTCAGATGTGATGACAAATAATGAAAAATTGTGGAGAAATATTTTCAAGAATGTAATTCCAGTAGCATCCTGGATACGGCCCCGGGCTGATAGTGTAGAATGCTCTGATGAATATTGCACTGGAGAAATGACTTTTTATGATGTGAAGGACACAAGTCTGATGTGTAAGTTTGTAGTACTACCTGTGGTGTTCGGACCGCCTCTATATGCTCCAAGTTCACAGGTATGATGATTTATAGTGAAAATAAAACCCATGGTATAGAGAACTGTGAAGAAACACTGGATGGCCTAGCATGCGGACGGAGTACAGCCGCATATGAGCCATGTTTCCAGCAGCCTTCAATCAGCATATGTGATTGGACGGTGTTACCTGCTTCTTCTATATGCTGATGGAAGTTGGCCCCCAATATATATTCTTTGTTGCCAACCGAACTGGAACCACCAGTATGTATAATCTCACCACTCCATTATCTGGATGTATACAGAACATATCGGTGATACATTGGTTTACAGAAGCTTACACCTTTTTGCCAGATGCTGAAGCAACATTAAAGGTACTACTGGTACCCAGATGCTATCCCTATGTCAACTCTGACTGTATCCTTAGGTAGAATTGTAAGACTAATGAAAGACACTGAACACCTTCAAAAACATTTGGATGTTACTAACCTCTCCCTTATGGAATTAGAAAAATGTATGGGTAGGAGATAAGCTAGTCAGCCTAGGTACGAAGATCCAGGTAGACACAGAGTATAACTGGTATGATATTTTTACTGAATGGTCACCTATTGCAGGAAAGATGATGGATTTTATGTTTCACCCTTTACTAATACTGTTTCTTTTGTTCATTCTTTTGAGTGTTTGCAATTTATGGACATTCTGTGGGATACGGAGACAAGCAAATTATCTGGAATCGCTCCCTCTACGATATCGTTAAAACAGTCATACGTAAAAGAGCAACAACAGTGGGGATCCGGCGAAGAGGATAGAAAGACCGGCAGGGGTGGCTTAGCACTCCTGATAGTACCACTACAAAGGCTCTTTTCAAGATGGACTGTTTCAAAATGGGGGACTGTGAGGGTTATGAACATGAAAACTTATATATGTATACATTTCATCCATCTGTAATATACGTTTCCGGAGGCTGTAGGCCTAAATTGTACACTCTATTCTGCTTTCCTATAAAAAGCTCTGCTAAAATGCTTGTACATTTAGGCTAGTACTTAATTACATTATGTAGAGGTGTAATCTTAAGTGTCCATCATGTCTCCAAGATCTTGTTTATCTCGTTACACTGATCAAAAGGTTGTATGGAATGCTTTGTTTCTTGCTGCTGTCTAGGTAGGGCATGTGATTAGAATGTAGAGTGTGATGATAATCAGGGTACCAGACACGATGTCTACATACAAACAAATAAAGCATTGTTTATAGAGAAGACAAAATTATGTACCAGTAAAACAGGTCGACCTCTGTAAAGCAGTTCAACCTCTGATACGCCTACTATTTTTTGTATAAGAAAGACAAAGTACACAATAAACTCAGATTGCTCTAAGACACGACCGTGATGCCTGTGTCTATTGCTTTCTCATGGTGGCCGGCGTAACCAGCTCTGATTTGGAGCCCCACAACATATTAACGTAACATGGATTTTATCCCTATCAACATCATGAGGTTTGCAGCTGGCGATGATTTTGTTCAGCTGCATGAAAGTTGCGACCAGCTGCTGAACAAATGTTTGCTTATTAAATGGTGGATCAGGTACAGCTTTACATAGGTCAAAAGTCAGGCAAAAGGGTGTTCATGTGATCGTTCATGCCAGATTGTCAGCTCATGTACAAAGACGTATAGAAGGTGGTTGATCAGTCGTTAAATTTTCATCTAGTGAATGATTGTTTCACAGATGTAGCCATACGTTTGTAAGTCCGTGTTGGCTGCCACAGTTGTTCAAACTGGCCATACTAGTTCAATGACACTTGGCGACAGACTAATGAGCTTTTGTGCATGATTCTTCGAATCTTTTGCCTCACCCTTGGACAAAGATTTCCAGACAAGGTCTGTATGTCTAAGAAAGAGCTCTGTACTCCAACATACAATTGTAGATGTGAGGGTTTCATTAGACAGGCAATCCTAAGTCAGTAACATTTCATTCCACTCACATATTTGGACCCTTTTCAAACAATTGTTACTGGTAATCAAATATCATCACAAAGGATTAGCTGAATTGCACGAAGGAGAAGACATCGGTCACGTGTATGGCACCATATAATGCAGAGTTCTTACTTACATATATCAGATGGAACTCCTATTCTAGCACCCAGCTTACACCACAGTGCAGTCAACTATCTGACTAGATGAGTGTATGCGATTTGTCAGATGAAACAATTGTTGATTGTTAAATTTAACCTTATGAATGAGGATTTTGCTTGATATTGTCCATTTTCATCAACTTAAGTTTAATGTGTATGGGTACGAACATTGGGGAAGGCAATGGCAAACCACACGGCAAAAATGGTCTGCCAAGAAAATGTCATGACGTGACGTGGCCCTAGGAGTCAGTCATGACTCTGTGCTTGCACCAGGGGACTTTACTTTTACCTACCAACATACACCAAAAGTATATATGTCTTTATGGGATACATCTGGATACATTTTTTTTGGTACAGTACTAAAAACAATAAAATTATAAGTCAAGAGCAGAATCCAAGAATTATGCATATACACTACCACAGAATATGATTGGACCAACCCACATCCTCCTAATAATAAAAGGCGCATCCTCCATAGAAAACAAAACAATGTATCATCTAGATCCTGACTGTATTTTTGTATCTTCAAAACCAGCATACAATGGCATCCATGTGTTTTTTCTAACTATATCGTTGGTCATAGGATTTGGCAACAACAAACTGAATAACTTTACTTCCATCGTTACGAGGAAACTTTATAAAAGTTCGTCAAAAAGTACTCGGCGAAAACAACAGAAAAAGTAAAGCAATAAAAGTAAAAAGAAACTCATCACTGCGGAGATGGAGCAGCGCTGTACATTCTCTACTACACTTTTGTGAAGTCAGGAAACATAGGACAAAAGAAGAACAGATTTTATTTATTTATTTTTTAAATAATGGTCAAGGATTTAATTCATCTTGTTTCAATATCATTACAGAAAATGTTATGGTACAGAGTTCTTCAGTATTTTCTTTGCTTTTTCTCCACATGAATGCTGGTACACTGTAATCTGTACAAGATCAGTTTTTGATTTTTTTTTCTGTACATTTCTTAAATGTATTGGTTAAAAAGGCTGTCAGCACTTAAGGAAGCAATTTTTTTTTCAAAGAAAAGGTATTCAGTTACTGCCCAATAGTACTGAGCGGAGTGATTGCCAGGACGTCTCTCCTCCTTGTTAAGAAGATGGGAGTCTGGATCCAGATGCAACCACTTGGCACATCAACACGTTATACAAGATAAAGAACAAGCAGAGCTCTCTTGTGAAGCGGTTATGAAGCATACTGATAAGGGAAACAGCAGTGTCATCTAAGCTAGTATAAAGTAAGCAGACAGCCTTGGTTAAGAGCTTAAGTATTTGTACTTTAAGGATGAGAGAAACACAACTTTTGCAGGCATCTACTGCTGTCTACTAAAAGCTACTGCTATTAGACCTAGCATTTTAACACACAAAGCAATTGCAATGAAGGAAAAGTTGCCTTGATATAATCAGAATAAGGTTTTATAAGAGTTTTTTTTTATAAGGTTTTTGGGGGGGGGGGGGGAGATTTTTTTTTCAGTTTTTCTCCTCAAAGTCAGTTTTTGAAATTTAGTTCAAGATGTTGACTACACTGATCAACTTTATCCAAATCATAAAAACTAGCTGTGCCGTTGCATATTACAGGATACAGTCAATGATATGTGGACATGCATCAATGCTTCTCTCTTGCTTTTGTCATCATAGCCTTCCGATGACCATGACATCCACCACCTCTCCCTTGTGAAGTTCCACATACTGCTCTGTCTTTGGAGGTAGCATCAACAGTCCATTGGCACTGCGCATACTCATCAGGCGACTGCTCATCTGATTACCTGCGTGGAGAAGACATAGACGTTAGCACACTCCTCGTAAGACAAGATGACAATGGACATTTCCTATATGGGAGTTCTTGGTGTCTGGATCAGTCGACGTAATGTAAAGACTGGTTCATTAATCAGCTTACTCTACCTAGTGGCTAATGATTAACCTTCTAGTGTGATGGGTTATTCGTCTTTAGGGTCTGGAGGAAGTAGTTGACTATACTAATAGATCACAGACTGAACATGAGTCAACACTGTGACGTAGCAGCAAAAATGAAAAACACAATTCTGTGATGTATTAAGAGAAGCATAGAGTCTAGATCATATGAGGTAATTATCTCCCTCTACTCTTCCTTAGTCAGACCTCAGCTGGAATACTGTGTCCAGTTCTGGGCACCCCAATTTAAAAAAAAATAGACAAACTGGATTAAGTTCAGAGAAGAGCTACCAGGATAGTGAGCGGTCTGCAAACCATGTCCTGTTAGGTACGGTTAAAGCATCTGGGAATGTTTAGCTTGCAAAAGTGAAGGCTGAGAGGAGACTTAATAGCGGTCTACAAATATCTGATGGGTTGTCACAGTGCAGAGAGATCAGCCCTATTCTCATCTGCACAAGGAAAGACTAGAAGCAATGGGATGAAAGTGAAAGGGAGGAGACACAAATTAGATATTCGACAGTCAGGGTGATCAATGGGTGGAACAGGTTACCACGGGAGGTGGTGAGTTCTACTTCAATGGAAGTCTTCAAACAGAGGCTGGACAG
The DNA here is from genome assembly GCF_035609145.1 of Eleutherodactylus coqui. Classification (NCBI taxonomy): domain Eukaryota; kingdom Metazoa; phylum Chordata; class Amphibia; order Anura; family Eleutherodactylidae; genus Eleutherodactylus; species Eleutherodactylus coqui. The sequence goes on along the minus strand of NC_089842.1, from coordinate 214,612,046 downwards.
ACATCTGTCTGGTATGATTTAGTGATCCTGCATTGAGCAAGGAGTTGGACCGGATGACCATGGAGGTCCCTTCCAAATCCACGATTCTATGATATTTATGGGAACTATAAAAAGATTTTCCAAACCTGGCATCCATTTTTTTGGTCCTTAGGAACATAAAGTAAAAACTAAAACAATGTAAGGTACAATATACTGTGTATAATTCAAGTTGACTCCTCTGACTTTCTTGATGTAGGTAGTGGGACCCTTAGTGGTCATCTATTGTGGTGACGGGTTGAGTAATGTCTGTTTGGCAATCAAGGTCAGGTTTCCAGCTAAAGGATTTTCAGATCTCCTGATGATACAATATAGAATAGAGCCAGCGGATTTCCATTTCATCCCAATGTATTTTTACACCATATTATGCACCACGCCTGTTCTTTTTGCAATGTTTTGCCACATCGACTGTTAACGCTTTACCATACAAGCAAGCTATAGGTACCTTTCCTAAAAATGGTTCTTGCCACCATTTGGTCAGTTTTTTTTTTACTTCTTCCATGACTGATATGATAAATTCTTTTTGCTTTATAGCGAGTCATCCACCAGCATATTTCCATTCAAATCCCTCTTCTTCCTTGCAGGGCTAATAGAAATCAACCTTTACAAGTCTAAAAGGAGCCTAAGGGTGGCTTCACCTGTGCCAACTATTGGCTGAAAAATCGTTCGAACTAGCAATTTTGACTGATAGTTTTTCTGTGCAATAACGCAGGATTCGATTGAGCGAGAAATTGCTCATTGATCATTTTGTTTTGGCTAAGTGTAACAAAGCAACTAGTGAGTTCTCATTGAACAACTGTTTGTTCACAGTAAACGGAGGTTGACAGCCGGAAGAGATCTCCAGCGCGCTTCGCCTCCATTAACTGAACGACTATCGCTCCTGTGTGAAAGTACAGAAGTCTTAGTTGTTGGAATGGCTTTCGAACGCTTACATACCCGAAAGTCATCCTGTGAAAAGCTACCCTAAGAAAAGAAAATGGTGGCTTCCATTACCGGTTATGCAGTTATTTTTTGTTAGAAGCTGTAGGGGTGGGCACCCCGCCATGGCACTTTCTGACTGTGTGATATCTGCTAGTTATATTATCAAGTTGATGGCAATGTTATTAAAATATCCAGTACAACCTAACTGATAGAAGTGTCCAGTTATATGTAGTCAATAGAGACCTGTACTTTGTGCCCAAGGCAGTGGCTCTTGGTGATGCCACGTAAGTATGCAGCGATGGTACTCTGGGCGAGGATCCAACTTTACATCACAAGATAACTGCAAGACAGAAAAGAAAATGTTCTCCTATATTCAGTCATATTCACCTATTTTTCTTGTTGTATTTCAATCATCTGTCCAACTTTAAATACCATCTACGAGAGTGAAGAGCGGCAGCTAGGAGCATCTGAAAAAACAGACACATCTATGTATTACACAGACATGCCACTGATAGCAATGGACAAGTGTAGAAGTTCCCCTTGCTGTCTTTTCCCTCATAGATTCCAGTGGTTTGCTTGGGGTCCAGCAGTTGGACAAACTGGGATTAGCTTATTTTTAATGAGGGTCCCTTCTAACAAAAAGGAATGGTCTAAAGAGGACTTTGTAAATATATAGCATTACTTATCTTCTACTGATCATGACTTACAGTCTGCATTATAATCAAGAGCTGTGCCCATAATTCTGCTGGTCCCCATTGCACTCCTATGATGCAGTGAAACTATTCAGTGCCTGATGTGAAAATCACATTTCCCAAATATGCCAATATATATCCAGACATACATCCAGTAATAAATCATAGGGTATTTTGGCAATGAAACCTGAAGAATTGGGAATGCAGCTCTGGAGAATAATACAGGATGTAACTCCGTACAAGTGGAGCTGGTGTTCTGCTTGCATACCAATTAAATTACTAGTTTCTTCAAGCACAAAAATAAGCCATGGTGAAATTGAGCATTACACACAGCCCATTAAAATGAGTAAGAGGTCTGTGTAATGCAGGGCAGGTCAAGTCCTCCAGATCAGGAGACATTCTTTCTAACTGCTCTCCACTCCTCAGGAGACAGGGACCCTCAATGCCCTCTTCTAATCTAATTTTGGATTCCTATGAGGCTTTTTCTTTCTGTCATTATACAAGAGCGCCACCTGCTGGCTAAAACCAGCACTGCAGTATGTGGTGTACCTAAGAGGCTCTGATGACGGAGCAGCCGACAATATACAGTAAAAATACCCTGTCGGACGTCTTCAGGCTTTAATCAGAATGTCGGAAGCTGTCAGACAGTTGATTGGAAAGGGTTAACTCATAATTCCCTAATAGGGTACACGAAAATGTTTTTTTTTTTAAAACAGTACAACCCCTTTAACATAACATCCTCCAATTGTTAGCAACATATTGTAGTAGTGAAATTGGGGAACACAAAGACCGTATAGTGTAAAGTTAGGGTGGTTTTATATCTGCAGCCATGGTTCCACTTTTGTGCTCTGTTCGGGGAGCAGGAAAGGGGAATCTCTGCAACCAAATGGCTCATTCTCTGGACAGCACCACAAGCACCAGACAGACCCCATTGATTATAATGAGATCCGTCTGTTTTCCACTCGGCTGCCTAACTTTAGATGAAAGAAAAAGCTCTGCATGCAGCACTTTTTCTTCCAGTACTTTGAGCCGAATCTGCGACTGAACCTCCGACTCCGATGTGAAATCGGCCTTAATCACATACACATTTACCTGGAGTTTTTCCTTAAAGCGGTATTCCGGGCGATGGGACATTTTTTCCAGTTTTCACCCATCCAGTGAAAACTGATAGATCAGTGGGATCGTCCGATTGCTGTGCTTGGCTGTTTGCCCCTTTGAAATGAATGAAGCAGACAATAATAGTCGAGCACAGCACTCGGCTATTTCTGTCTGCCCCGTTGAAATGAATGGAGTGGCACTACTCCATTCATTTCAATAGGTCAGACATATAGGCAAACACAGCACAGCACTCGGCTATCTGCCTGCACCGTTGAGAGGAATCAGCCTGTTCTGTGTGACCAGCAGCTCTATTCCCTGCTTCCCTGCAGAAGCGAGACGATGTATGCTGAACTGTGAAATAAGCGGGACGCAGGTCCCCCAGTCTCAGGAACACTGAACACTGGGGGTCCCAGCAGTCATACCCCCACCGTTGAAACATCCCATCGTTGAAAATCCCTCTTAAAGTAAACCTTCAAAATTCTGTCCTTGTACCTAACGAAGTGGAGGGTAAATTACCTGCACTTGTTCTTCTATGCCACGCCTCCCAATCTGCCAGTTTCAGGCCGTGGCTCCACCTGTCCAAGATGGCTACAGCTATTTTCTAACTACCTAATGCACTGCTCTCTGATTGTCCATTGGCAAGTCAGCGAACAGGTATAATGCATCGTTAGTCTAAGACTACCAATACACTGTAGAGATTAGCTAGATTGAAGACTGAATCGGCCATCTTGAATGCCCGAAAAGAGGACCTGGAACTGCAAATTGGAAAGACGGCAGAGAAGAACAACTGCAGATAATATACACACCCACGTTCCTCCTCCGGCTCCATTGCAGAATTTTGTCCAGAAAACTGGAGGGTCACTTTAACATTTACTTATAAAACAAAAACAATATAAGTTTTCAAACAGCGGCAAAGTAATGGAAATTGAGCAGCTATTTTGTGTCTTCATATACAGAGACATTCATGTTGATGTAAAGTCATATAACTGCTTTATATGGTAAATTCTCAAAATAAAGACCCTTTGTACGTGTATAGAGCCGCCTCACTAGACACTTGGACATGAAACACACACTGTTTTAGAGGTGTATAACATTTCCTAATAGGGGTGACTGCAATAAATAGCGATGGAACGGCAGATACGAATTCCGCTCTCCATATAACATGGGCGGTATAAATACCCTGGCTTTGATGATTGTAGGTCTTGGATCCAGGATTCCCTGCATCTTTCTTAGTGCTGGTACGACAAAAAGATTACAGGTAACTACTGCTGACACAGGGTTGCCTAGAGTGAATGGAAGACAAATACCATTAATCAGGAGAAGGCAGGTAGTAAACAACGTAAATTATGTGTAACACGTTCAGGCTTTTACTCCAGAATCCACATTTGATTTTGTAAGATGTAGAAATAGATTTTTCCCTTTAACCTTGTGAATGCACGGTAAGTTCTGATCAATAAGGCCTTTTTCGAGCTGGAACCCTTCAAGACCATAGCGCGACTAGTAAAACCAATGCTTTCCCTTGTATGGGTTAATTTATTAGGCATTACATATGTTGATTGAAAAAACAATCAAAATACTAACGACCACCCGTCTGTCGGTGAGTTACATGCTCCGCCCCTGATCACATGACAGTGACCTCATCAACTAGTTACAGCGAGGTAATGAGGTGCCCCAAGGATGTCTAACCACCACCTAACTAGTTACACCGAGTTAGTGAGGTGCCCCAAGGATGTCTAACAACCACCTAACTAGTTACACCGAGGTAGTGAGGCGCCCCAAGGATGTCTAACAACCACCTGACCAGTTACACCAAGGTAGTGAGGTGCCCCAAGGATGTCTAACCACCACCTAACTAGTTACACCGAGGTAGTGAGGGGCCCCAAGGATGTCTAACAACCACCTAACTAGTTACATCCAGGTGGTGAGGCACCCCAAGGATGTCTAACAACCACCTAACTAGTTACATCCAGGTAGTGAGGCACCCCAAGGATGTCTAACAACCACCTAACTAGTTACACCAAGGTAGTGAGGCACCCCAAGGATGTCTAACAACCACCTAACTAGTTACATCCAGGTAGTGAGGCGCCCTAAGGATGTCTAACAACCACCTATCTAGTTACACCGAGGTAATGAGGTGCCCCAAGGATGTCTAACAACCACCTAACTAGTTACACCGAGGTAGTGAGGCGCCCCAAGGATGTCTAACAACCACCTAACTAGTTACATCCAGGTGGTGAGGCACCCCAAGGATGTCTAACAACCACCTAACTAGTTACACTGAGGAAACACCAACCTCCCAGTAACCATTATTAACCATCTCTGTTCCTCCGGTCATCACAGCCTCATCCTCCGGTTACCCCACAGCCGACAGTCTGCATACAGCGGTCAGTTATCTCGCAGCTGACAGATACCAAGCAGTAGTTACCTCAGAGCTGACAGTGGACAGTTACCTCAGAACAGTCTCCTGCAGCGCTCAGTTACCTCAGCGCAGCGCTCAGTCACCTCAGAGCTCAGTTACCTCAGCGCAGCGCTCAGTCACCTCAGAGCTCAGTCACCTCAGAGCAGCGCCCAGTCACCTCAGAGCTCAGCTACCTCAGCTCAGACATGACACCATTAATAAAACACAATTGTTAAGCAGACATACATTCCCCATCATCACCCTGACTCACCCTTTCTTTACAGCCTAGTAAGGGTTACCACTAACACATTTAAAACTGACCAATCTACCTTAGGGGGCGCTCACCCCAATGTAATTGCATATGGGTATGTGTATATACAAGCCCATATATATATATATATATATACACGTATTGGCTCTATCATGTGCATATATGTGGCAAAAATACAACATGCTGCGTTCTGTTTTGCGCTCATGTATTACACAATTCCGATACGCTAATTTGAGAGGAACTGCGTAAGGCAATGCGATTAATTGCCTGCGAGTTACCACCTTTCATACGGGCATACAGAACACACGTAATACATGGTAATCATATGGCGGCCTAATGGATGGACAATCTCAGACAACGGTCCCTCCTCTAAGTACCTCAGACCCACCAAGCCATAATACACAAAGGGGTGAAGCTGTGTCACTCACCTGTTTCAGCTTGAAGGTTTTTTTAAAATGATATCCTCCAGGTCCAACAAATCTGGTTCTCTTGGACAACGGCGCTTGGACAGTGTCTAGAAAACGAAGCAGAAATGGTAACAATTTCTACCATGATATTGCGGGAAAAGTACAGTTCATCCATCAAGTGTACCACTAGCTTCTTAAGAGCAACAGATCAAAGTATGAATAGCTTTTTTCCCCTAATTCAGCATAGAGCTGAAAAAAAATTCTAGAAAATTAAGCATTAGTTTATGATTCAGTTTAGTGATCGGGTTTACAAACTACTCAGCAATGTCTACTAAGTGGAAGGATAAAACCACTTCCACAGGCCGGTACTGGAATATAACATTGGCTAGGAGGACTTGTTTTTTTAGTTGTAAATGGGTATTTCCAGAACGGACCGACCACCTATCCACAGAACAGTTGATAAAGTCTGATCAGCAGCGCGAATCTCACCACTGGGACACCCACCGATCCCAAAAACGCCAATCCCGTGTCCCTCTCTGCTGCTCACTTCAAACCCCGCAGTGAGGAGCAGCTTGACTAGTGTGGCGGCTGAGCATGTACAATGCCAGTCCATTACATTCTGTGGTCCTGCTTAAGTGCTTGTCCTGAGCTTTCTCCGGCAGCCCGATTGAAAGGAATTGAGCAGAAGCAAACAGTCATCCGCACCTTCATTCATGCACCAGGAGAGGCGGATACGGCGACCCTGTTCTTGGCATCAGTGCTGGTTTCGGTGGCGAGACCCTCACCAATCAGACTTTCGGCACCTATTTTGTGGATAGGTGCCAAGACAATCCTGAGATTAGTGCTTTATAGCAACCCTCTGGTTTCAGGACCAAACTTCTACCCTGGACTGAAGGAGGGTATATTACTTGCAGTTGTTCTTCTCTGCCATCTATCCGATTCACGAATTCCAGGTCACATTTTTCAGGCGCCCAAGATGGCTGTTGCAGTTTTCTAACTATCTAATGTATACTGTGCACTGCTCTCTGATTGACCAGTGTTGCTCATGTGATCAGTGCTGGCCAATCAGAGAGCAGGTATAGCAGGTTATATCAGCCACCTTAGACAACCAAAAACAGTACCCAGAACCAATGGATCAGAGGGACGGCAGAGAACAACTGCAGGTTATATACCCCCTTCTCCCTCCGACCCGGTAACAGATCTTTGTGAAGTATTCTACTTCACTAGACTTTAATTGGCTTCCATTTAGCACTGCAATTTAATATTATACATGTATTACCGGTTACAGGACTGTTTTCTCTCTGGGTTTCTCTTGGCTTTGAGATGGTTCTATTCATGATCTGCAGGATTTCTTTTTATGCAACTAGAAATAAAACAAGAGCATTTGAGAGGGAAGATTAAATATCTAAGACGGGTCTGACAGATGCATAATTAGCCCAACAACATTTAGAGAATATACAATCTATACTCCTTTCCCTTACAGAATATATTAAATGAGTTTCCCCACCGATAACACACATGGTATACAAAAATAATACTCAATATACACAAGCAAGGAGAAGATCTGCCAAGGCTGGATACTACCGGCAAGGAGCGCCCGCTGCGGCTCGGCCCCCTCACTTGAGTGTTGCGTCAAACTTCTAAGTAGATTTCTTTCTGTAGCGCAGCAGCGGTTCAGAATAAAACAAGACACATGCCAAATGGGCATCTCTGTCCTGGGTTCATGCTGCCCGTGGGTTTGGGTGGCATGAACCTAGTGACAGCTTCCTTTTAAGGATTAAAGATTACATACCGTACTGATTTCTCATTTTTATACAGCTCTATGCACACACTTGCTTCGGAACGGAAGACATAAGCATCAATTACAGGAGATTGTAAAATTGTGTGTATATAATAGAATATGAGAAACATCTATTTACAGTGAGCCGCTGAACAGAAAGGTGACAACTGGCCTGAAAGCACATTTATAGTCATGTATCTACTAGTAAACCGTATCCTGTAGTGAAAATGTCAGCACTGACTCTGAGAAGAGACATTTACACAGAACTGAAGGGGTTAAATAAGCATAGACTATAGATGCGAGATGTGAGACAGGTAGGTGGGAGGCGGTAGGTGTGAGATGGGTAGACGAGAGACACCCATTAACAGACCCCAGCCGATCAACTATTGATATCCCGAGGAAAGATCTTCAATAGTATTTCCCTGGAAAACCCCTGTAAGTCCTCCTGCCCGCGGCCGGGTCGGAATCCGACTGCGAAATCTCACAGCGGAATCAGACCTGGTGACCCCCAGAGACTCTATACTCGCCTATCCGGATCCGCTACGAGTGTTTCGGCTGGGGCAGGGCGTAACGCGCCAGCGCTGGGCTCTAACACGGATTCCTGCGATACTACTGCGAAAGTGCTGACGGCCGGTCAGCTTCCATTGACTGCAATGGAAACTGTCTGTGCGTTTTTCTGCACTAAATAGAACCTGCTGCGACTCACCCCCGCAAACGGAAAATCCCTGTTAATTTCCGCCAGTGGGCAGGGAAGAATCTTTTAACATTGCATGTCAATGGACGGACATTGCTGCGGATTTCGCGGCGGGCGTCTGACTGCGAATTCCGCAGCAAAAGTCCGTCCATGGGCATTGGGCCTAAGAGAAGAGATTATTACTTTTTATAGACAAGGAAAGGGATACAGAAAGATAACGAGGCGCTGAACGCCCCTAGAGACACAGCTGGAAGCCAGACGCTGCCCTACTAAGTACTAATGCTCCATTCTAAATTAGTTCAAACAAAAGAAATTGCGCCGTAATCCTTGCGTGTAAATGCGCAGCCATCGTGCGCTATTAGTTTACTTTTCGTTTCAACCAGCATAATAATCATTGCTGTTTGCTTACTTCTCGCTGCGACTAACCCCCCCGCTCCGTGCTTCTCACAGAATGTGATGATCTGCCTGTCTAAACGTTCTGCACGAGCGCGAACAACCAGCGGTGACGTCACATGTTCGCGCAGATCGTTTAGCCGACAGTTGTTTCATGTAAATGGGGCATGAGGTTATATGTACACAGGCAAGTGTGATAACTCAGACCTATATCGCACTCGTAAACCGCAGATTTACAGGCTTCTGCAATGCGCTTCCCCTTTAAAAACGTGCGATTTGCATCGCTGAACGTGTTTGTCACTCATGAAAACAATTGCTCATGCCTTCAATAGTTAAAATGGAAAAACACATCAAACTCATGAGAACTGCATTTGCAGATGAGTGTAATGCAGTATTTTTGTCTCCTCTACAGAATACTGGGTGATCCTTGCAGACAAAATCACCCAAAAATAAGACAAACTGTGATTTTTCACTTTCACTGTATTGGTACGAGCGAAACATTGCTGGATGAGAGCGAATCCACTGAAAATAATTGGTTCTTTAAACACGCAGGTTCTGTGCGCGGCGCAACAACACAGAACCCCCGGATTATTACCGCTGGTGTAAATACAGCCTAAGGGCTTACTCAGACGACCGTATATTGGCCAGGTATTCACGCCCGGCCAATATACGGTGTCCCTCTCTGCAGGGGGAGGAGGCTGGAAGAGATGGGAGTAGTGCACTGAGCTCCCACGCCCTCTCCACCCCTTGGCACTATTTGCAAAGGGAGGGGCGAGGCAGGGCAGAGCTAGGTCTCGAAACTTAGCTCTGTCCCCGCCCCGCCCTGCCCCCTCTCATGAATACCTATCCGATATACGGTCGTCTGAATAAGCCCTGAAGACGCTCGTCATGAAGGGGCTGAATACTTCTCAGACTGCAGGAGGTTTTAAAAGTGGCATTCTATCTTCAACTTAGAGAAACCACTTTTATATCAGTTGTGTAGATTTATTTAAATTGCTTTTATTTGATTGAGTTTTACAAACAGCCGTAAGTTCTTAAATCTGACAAGCCTAATTTGCAGGGGGGGGGGGGGATAATTTTGATTGTAACTTTAGTTATGCCCTATCCTATGAGTAACTTTATATTACTGGAATACCTCTTTAAGCACTTACAGAACTCCAGTGTTGTGACCTCATCGTAACCAAGACATCTGCCATAAGTGGTATGACATCACTCTCTCTGCCACCTGAACAACAGCACTGACTCTGAAGAGGTGGAGACACATCTGAGACCAGAGGAAATGATACATCGCTTCTTCATCCAACAATACAGTAAGTAGATGGGAACTGGGTTATAGAGTCCGCATGGAGGGGGAGGAGGTGCACTGTGCTGTAGCGTTACATGAAATGCAGTATCATATATAAAATATAGATTTATTAATATATTTTACTTGAACTCAAAACTACCAATTACCTGATAGTTTTATTCTTTATGGAAAATAGGCGTCATAATAGCAATCCTATATAGATAGTAAATGTACATGCTGTCTCATGACATAGAGGTATTTCCTTATAAATTGTTTATGTTGCCATAGTAACGTCAGGAGACGACCACCAATAGGATTGCTGGTCATCAAATTGAAAGTTGTCAGTTGTGTGCAGTCAGTTATTGGTGGGTGATGTTCTTCTCTCCATTCAGTACTAGTAGACATGTGATGGAGATCTATACTGGAAGCTCGAGTAGAAGATCTATAGTTGTCCTGTGTTTAGGGCTCATTCACACGGGCGTAAGGGCATTTCAGCCACAGAAATACGCAGCATTTTGTGTGACTGGAATGCACTGATGCCCGCTTATTTTGCCGGCTTTGGCATGTATTTGCCACATGTTTGCGCACACAAATGTTGAGTGGATTGATTTCAATAGGCTCTTGCGGTGCACAAATGACACCAGGAAAGGTCATGTTGCAGATTTTTCACGCGATCGCAGATTGCATGAAATTGAGATCAATGGGTTCTATTTACTGAGGATTATGCATGCAAAATTTGTGTGGGTTTTATGTTGTGCAAATACGCCCAGGTGAACGAGCACTTATTCCCTATGGAGGGCATTTGCTGCCCGCAGGCTCCTCACTTGTAAGTCCTATTTTGGGTCTTTATCTCTGAGGATATAGAGGTCTTCTCTTGCTTTCTATGGTTACGTGTCAATGTGGCCTCTCGTATAGATATATCACAGCAATCACAGCCTATCAGTCACAAATATCAAATTATTTTGTTGATATAGAGCTGAAAGCAAGTGATGCCAAGAGAACATGACCGAAGCCAAAGGACAAGATGAGTTCATAATAGGGATCAATGGGAAGCCAGGTAAGTATAATAATGTGAAAAACACAGAAATACACAAATCATAAAAACACATTACATTAAAAAGATCCCCACATAATATAAGTCCCTGAAAGCATAATACAAAGCATATATTTATTATATAGCAGCCTGCTAGTATAAGCAGCAGCTAAATAGTTAAAATGAATTAGGGGACATATGTATTAAGTCTCCTAGACTGGGCAAGATATAGCACCCTGCTAGTATAAGCAGCAGCTAAATACTTCATATGAATAAGGGGACACATGTATTAAGTATCCTAGCCTGGGCAAGATATAGCACCCTGCTAGTATAAGCAGCAGCTAAATACTTCATATGAATAAGGGGACACATGTATTAAGTATCCTAGCCTGGGCAAGATATACAACCCTGCTAGTATAAGCAGCAGCTAAATAGTTAAAATGAATAAGGGGACATATGTATTAAGTCTCCTAGACTGGGCAAGATATAGCACCCTGCTAGTATAAGCAGCAGCTAAATAGTTAAAATGAATAAGGGGACACATGTATTAAGTCTCCTAGCCTGGGCAAGATATAGCACCCTGCTAGCATAAGCAGCAGCTAAATAGTTAACGTGTTTAATATTATATGCTTGTATGTGCAATGTTTTTCTATGTACCCCCACACCTCGTTCTCATGAGGCACCCGCAAATCAAGCCACCCATAGGGATGCATTAGCACTACAAAATAACTAAAACCATGTGGATGTCAATTTTTCCTGGCATGCAAATCGTACATGCAGGAAAAAAAAAATCACAGCATGCTCCATTTTTCTGTGGATCCAGCACTGACGGCTTCCATTGAAGCTGACACTGTGGATGTGCAGCAGATCCGCGGGAAAACAGGAGATTTAAATGTTAAAAAAAAAGCACAGCGCACCCGCAGTGCAGAAGAAAGAAGATCTGGCCGTGGACAGAAAAGACCCACACTGGCTTCGGACAAGTAAGAAAATGTTTTTTAGGCCTCATGGCTTTGGGCACGGGTGGAAACCACTGCGGGATTCCACACTTTGAAACCGTGCGTGTCCGTGGACATGAGGCATTATCACATACATGTCTGCTAGTAGTTTCATTCTTTTTGTGTCTTTGAAATCACACGTCTGAATAGTAGCACGTCTGTAACCTACACCTTAAGGCGTAAACATATGTTAATCATTAGCATTACAACCTGTTTTGAATACTCATTTGTTCTGCTTGTATATACTGTCTGCATGTATATAATGGTGTATATATATTCTGCAATGTCCACATATGTAATTTATATTCATGTTGGTAATATCATATGCAATGTACATAACATATTCTTGTATATAGTGTTTGTGTATGTATTATTAATATTGCAATGTCTGTACATATTATAAATGTCCACATGTTTTAGATATATTTATACACAATCTACACATAATGTGCACACAGTGTTTATACGTATAATATTTGTACTTTACTTTTTGGTGTTATGCCTGTTTATTTTTATATAAAGTTTGGATATACTGATGTCCATGTATATAATATATAACAAAAGTATCTCTCCCATGGGTTAGGCTGCCTTCACATCTGAAGACTGTGAGTATATATAAGTGTAACTGTATCTATACATGCATATACATCCGTGTACTATTAATTCTGTAATATATATGTGATATGTTTCTATATCCTGGTAATGTTTCCGTGCATTAGCACATCAATATCTGTATATATGATTGATGCCCACGCATGTATTTATGTTATATCCTTAGGGAGCCAGAAGACTGTGAGTATATAAAAGTGTATATGTACCTATATATGCATATACATCTGTGTACTATTATTTCTGTCATATAATATATGTATAGAGTATAATGGTAACAAAAGCATCTCTCCCATGAGTTAGGCTGCCTTCACATCTGAAGACTGTGAGTATCTATATATGCATACACATCCATGTACTAATAATTCTGTAATACATATGTGATATGTTTCTATATCCTGTTAATGTTTCTGTGTATTGCATTAGCACATCAATATCTGTATATATGATTGGTGCCCACAAATGTATTCATGTTATATATTTAATGTATATATTGTTTGCATTGGTAATGTGTATATTTATGCCTGTATGGATATTATATGAATATGTGTATATGTGATGCTCTTCAATGTAATTAATGTTATGTTAATGTCATTGTATATATGTACACAGTATATATAATAAAGTATAATGTATTGTTAATTGCTTGAGATAATAGTAGTATCTTCAGTATAAGCTTCTTATTGTATCCTGTTAATGTTTATGTGACTGTATTATGTGATAAGTTCTGACCCTGATGTGACTGACCGTACAGAAGAAGCAGAATACAGGACAAGCTGCAATGGACAAAGCCTTCCAATTACACTCAGTATTGTCACTAAATAAGCAGAGCAGGATGTAAATGACATTTCTCTTCCCATCAGGCCCTCCAGGGCCCCTTATGGAGATGGGTCCCTATACTGACACTGTATATGTAGAACAGGAGATCTCCAGTGTAATTGGTCGGCTTTATAGGGATTCTCTGGTTATATGTAAGTAGCATTTATATAGCAGATACATAACTGATCACTACATGCGCTCTGACCTTCTTATATCATCACTGTGACCCTACAGAATCCTGAGCGCTGATCTCTGGTTCTGCCCTGCAGGGGGCGCACAGTGTAAAGATGCTCCTGATCATAGATGAGGATAACAGGTTAGAGCTCTAGTGACGGGTTATCTAGCAGCTAGTTATATATTCCCGGGGAATGCTTTACCATAGCAGTGTGATACTTTACCTGTATAGTCACTCACATCAGTATTATCTGTCCATGTGTTATTATATAAGGTAGCATACAGCAAGGCTCCTGCTGGAATGAAGCACATAATGTAGAATAAAAGCCACCTAGAAGTGTATAGATACAATGTGTGCAGTGTAACAACTGCAAACTAGATCAGTTATTAGAAGGTTCTGCATCATATTGATGCATATAGAGGACAATGTGATTCTGTGCTCTGACAGAGGATGACATGAGCCACATGGAGAAGTGACACATGCCACATCTGAGTATCTCCTCTTCTACAAATCTAGTCTTAGTGTAGGGACCCATCTGAATGAGGTCGCCGTGACGGGGCAGATGGGCTCGCACAATTGGAATAAAATGTGCGCCAAGAACCTCACATTTATACCTCTAGTTAGTAATATGTAAACTGTGTGGGAAAGAGTTTATCATTGGGATCTCTGCTCATATCAGTAGTATTAACTCAAATGGAAACTTTGCCAGGAAATCCCAGCAGCTCACGATAGGTAGACGAGAGCGCGAGATAGATAGATAGATAGATAGAGAGCGATAGATAGAATCATATATAGGCTATAGATTTAGTAATAAACATACAGCCAGTCTGCTCCTTGTAATATATGTAATGACGGTACACGTGATCCAAGATCATCCTACACAACCCAAGTGCAGACACGCTCCAATAATGCCAAGTGTTGGTTCACACTTCTGTTTACAATAGAAAACCGTGACACAAGAGCTCGACTATCTCTAGCCGTCCCATTGACGTGAATGCGACAATGCTGCAGTACTCAGTAGGGCTGCCAGGAATAGTACGATGCTCTGAGTAATGCTGCCTTATTACGATATCCATCAAAAAATGGTTCAAATGAGCGAAAGTGAAGATAATTGTTGGGTTTAAACAAAAGCCAATAACAGAATGAGATTCAGCAGGACTAACAGTCATTGTGAGCTCGTTCACTTATCATTGTGTTTAATCATCCCGCTCAGTTCCAGCGCAGATCCAACATGAAATGTCTGCAAGAGCCAAGCAGAACCCATATTATAGTCAATGGGGTTCATTCGGTCATTGAACCATTTGTCCAGAGGATTCCCTTTTTCAGCTTGCATAAACAGAGAAGGAAAATGGAATCCCCAATGCAAATGTGACTGTAGACTAAGAAGATGAATGCCGCCCTCAAATATGACCCCTGTTTATTAATCTGTCAGTGAGGAATCTCAGCCTCAGGTGAAGCTTCTGTCCAGCCTTGGACCATTCTCAAACTTCGAGAAGTAAATCTACATAAAGTGAATGTAGACCCCGCTGGGATCACACAAGTTTAGGCAAACATATACCTTCTCTTTTAGGGTTCTTCATGTGATTACATACAATAGTTTGACCATGGAGATTTACTATAAGTAGAGCGAATACAAATCATGTCCTGCCCGGTTTTTGTTTCCTTGCAGGTAACAGTGTGAAATGATAACGGTCTGTTCCTTATCTAACCAGTGAAATAATTTGGCCGTGATCCGACCGACGGTAGAATGAGGTTGTCCAGAAAAGTTCTGCATTCCCTTGCCAGCACCGTGACCAGAGCCCTCAGTGACAAGAACAGTATCGCAATGAGTGGAACCGACTCTTCAGCGCCCCCATACACACATCCTGAATAACTGTGCCGCCCCCCCCCCCCCCCCCCGTCTGTATATTCTGTACATAACATTCTAAAGACCTGAGACAATGTATTTGATATCTCATTACATGACTTGTCATTCATTTCTTCTATCAGTCCTGCTTTGTTGTTGGGTTCTTCTCTCTTGTGTGGAAGGATTCATATTTGTGTCCAGTATATAGGCCTTCATTGTAAATTCACAAATGAAGTACACTCTATACACAACCGCTCCTCTTTAGTATTGCAGGATGATGTAACTAATGCATTCCATGCATCAGAATGTGCGCTATAACCATTAACCCCATACCACTGCAGGGCATATAGTTACATCCTGGAGGTTCAAGGTGTGTAATGGAGGGTGATCACGGGTCGATCCCGCTCTATACCATGCAGGTGTCAGCTATTTTTTACAGCCGATACCCGCCCACAATAGCCTTGAGAAGCAGTGCTGCTCATCGGGGTTTGTTAACCCTTCAAACGCTGCCATCAATTCTGACGTCCAATGCTATTATACACAGGCTGGACCGCACTGTCTACTGCCACAGTGTGTAACAAACAATGACTATTTCCCCATGCGTACCTTTCCGGTGGTAGGTCCTGGAAGTAGGTTAGGCCTACTAGTTCAAAGCAATCTTCAAGCACCCCTACATCGCCATCGCGTTAAAGCCGAACTATCTGAGTCTCACTTGGATTTGGACTTGAATGAGGAACAGGTCTCTAAACTCTCCTCTCTGGTTGGTAGCCTAATACTTGCAGTGAAAGTGAACCTTCACCTGAAGGGTCTGACACCTACTTCATCTGAGAAAACCTTTACCTTCAGACGCCCAAAGGTCTTCCCTTCCCATACAGAATTTGAGGACCTTTTAGCTAGGGAATGAAACCTTCCCAGCAAACACTTCACCAAACAAAAGCATTTAGATATCTTGTATCATTTCGTCTTTACCAGTAGTGCCTATGGCTGATGCCTCGTTCTTTAGGGAGGCAGGAGCCAAAAATTTTGAATCCCTAGCCAAAGTTTCCTTTGGGGCAGAGGGTTCGGCACTACAACCTGTTTTTGTCTTTACCTGGTTCGATAGGGCCACCAGCGAATCTGCCAAGCAACTACATTGCAGCAGTCTTTTGTCTCTTCGCCAGAAGAATTAGACATTGTGCAGGAGATAGGCTAGGCAGGAAAATTTATCTGCGAAGCGGATACAGCAAGATTATTGGCCCGCACCGCAGCAGTGTCGGGAACCTCCCTCTGGACTTTATGGCTCAAGTTCTGGGCCGCAGATTGAATTGCTTAGGCTTGAATCTTTTAACTTTAAAGTTAGATTTAAACTAGGCCAAATAAATGATTTGCCTCAGAGGTTGAAAAAAATCCTCCTGTGGTGGAGTATGAGTCTCACAAATAATCGGGAGAGGTTGATAGCAGGAGATGCAGAGTCTATGCATAGATTTCCTTATCGTGTCGGGACCACTAGATGACAGACTGGACATCTACAACACAAAGGCTAAAATTGGTGCCATATATCCTCCTACCTGAAATCCAAGGTAGAGTAGAGAAACACCAGGGCTGCTTAGCACACTAACCCAAACAGTGAAAAAATATCAAGATCAGATTTTTTTTCAAATTTAATTTTTTATTGAACATTTTGAAGCTGTAGAATTAAAGATGCTTAACGCTTTCCAACCCACTGTCTGACATCTGAAGACATTCTGATTGAAGCCTGTACAGCTTCGATGTCAGAAGATGTCCGGCAGGGTATTCTTACTGTATATTACTGGCTGCTCTGTTGTCGGGGGGGCCTCTCCAGCATGTCACACATCGCAGTACTGGCTCTAGCCAGCAGATGGCGCCATTGTAAAATCTTAGACAAAAGTAATAATGTAAACTGTGTGGCGTGTCCGAAGACAAGGGTAATTACAGAGGCTGCTGGGGATGGGCACATGGGGCATTTAAACATGAGGTATCCCTCCTCCTCCCATGCTTTTTTGGGGGGTATTTCTTGACCTCAGCGGCAGGGATGGGGTGTAGAAAGTGGTGGTCTGTGAGGCTTTGTAATCTTGGTGAGGTGCGGCGGTCTCACACAGAAGGCGCTGAACAAGCTGCTCCTGGAACTGCAGGAAGGTGAGAGTTGCCAGGGCTTCTTGTAAATTACGTATTACTGGTAGCGGTCTGAATAACGCCAGGCTCACACGGCTGTATGTAGAATCCGCTTGTGAAGGCCCGCAGCGGATCCCAGCTGTGTGCCTGGCTGTGGCGCTACATATGGCCGTGTAATGTACTGCGCATAACTGCATACTTACACAGGCAGCCATGTGTAATACACCATTTTTTGTTTGTATTTCCTGCGCTGTCGCTTAGGAATGACACGGGTACCCGCAGCCCGTACATAATATAACTGCGTATGAGTTGTGGGTTTATACGTGACCATGGAGCACAATGGACTCTATGTCACGGATATCCGTGATAAAATAGAACATGCAGCGTTCTGTTTTCTGCGAGTGGATTACGTAATTCCGACCCTCTAGTCTGTGGAGAATTGCGTAATCCATTGATTTGATTCATCCGCGTATTACCGCAAATCAGACGCATGTGGAGTCGGAAATTTCTATCCAGTCGTATAAGACTGGCCTGAGGTAGATCGCTTCCTTTTTTATCAGGTGACCGGGGACCGCTCAACGAGGCCCCTGGTCACTGCTCCAGGCTCTCGATGACCTTTGATTGCCGGGAGCAAGGAGATTTTAAATTTCCCGGGCTCCCTGGCTCTAGCGAATGTGTCTGGCATTTTGCTGGCGGTCGCATGCGCAGAAGCCAGGAAGGTCCATGGAGAAGGATTACGTTGGGGTTCAAATATGCGGGCCTCCGGTAAAAAGTTTCATTTTCTCTCACCGATCGCATTGGTGAGGGAAGATGAAACTTTAACTTTTTAAAATATTTTTATGTGATCGCCATTATCCATTGACCAGGGACCATTTACTGCAGCCCCCCCCCCCCCCCCCCGTGACATCTCCAGGCTCTCAGCTACCTTCGGTAGCCAGGAACAGGAAGCTTTTTCATTTTCTGGGCAATCCTCGACTTTTGCACATGTGTCTGCTATTTTGCCGATGGGCGCATGTTCCGAAGCCGGGGTAAGGTCCGCAGATAAAGATCCTATTGTGGGACAAACCAGGGGACTTTAGTTATGCAATTTCATCTCCCCTCATGGATACGATTAGAGATGAGCGAGCACCAAAATGCTCGGGTGCTCGTTACTCAAACCGAGCTTTTTGTAACGCTCAAGAGCTCGTTTCGAGTAACGAACACCATTGAAGTCAATGAGAGACCCGAGCATTTTTCAGGGTGATCGATGCTCAGTAGCTGCCTGACTTGATTTCAATGGAGCCGCGGTTGCTGCCGGCGGCTCCATTGAAAACAATAGTCTACCGGCACCCCTGAAATGTTTTTCAGGGAAGGGCTTTACATATAAGCCCTTCCCTGAAAAACAAAAATATTAGTGTAAAAAAAAAAAAATTTACCTCTCTGCCGCTGCCTTGTCCCACGCAGATGCAGAACACATCTGCTGCTGTGACAGATGCAGCAGGGGAATTCTGAATCCCTGCGGAGAATAAAGGATTCCCTACCGCAGCTGTCACACATGACAGCTGCGGTGGAGGATCCTGCTGCCATCACCCCTGAAATGTTTTTCAGGGAAGGGCTTTAAATATAAGGGCAGAATA
Source organism: Eleutherodactylus coqui (assembly GCF_035609145.1). NCBI lineage: Eukaryota > Metazoa > Chordata > Amphibia > Anura > Eleutherodactylidae > Eleutherodactylus > Eleutherodactylus coqui. The sequence goes on along the minus strand of NC_089842.1, from coordinate 214,592,866 downwards.
AGACAGAGGGGGAAAGGCTGAGCTTATAGAGATTTACAGTTTATGATCGGATTCAGTATTTTTATGTAAAACAATTTTGAGATACTGTCAAGACTCAATGAGAGGTTGAGAGTTCTACTTCAACTGCCCATGCAGGGTGACTGACAGAAATGGCTATATACAGACTTAAGCCCCATTTACACGCAAATATGATCGCTCAAAATTCATTCAAAAGATAGGATGATTGACAGTTTTAAGCGATCATTTTACATAAGCTGCTAATGGGCACTTATTACCTTCGTTTGCATGTAAATGAGCCTCCCTAAGCTGTATATAGAGAACAACAGGTGGTCTGTTCTCTGCATACAGCCCCTATGTTTTCCTGCAGCACTGCAGCTGAACACAATGTTAACAGTGGTCCCAGGGAGAATCACAGCGTGCAGTCCCTGCTATCAGCTATCCGGCGAACGATGGATTTTAAGCTCAACTAAAAATCATTGTTCGGCAGAAAAGCAAACAATGGTAGCATTTACACACAACAGTTATCCCTCAAAAGACATTGTTTGATCAAATATTTAGTGATAATCGTTGCCTGTAAATGGGGCCTTATACAAGAAGAGCAATCAATCACTGTGTGTGGGCAGGGAAAGCAGCACTCACAGGCTCTCTATACAAGTCCTGCCAGCATTTAAGCAATGGCTTAGAAAAAAAATTGAACAAAACCATAGAACTCTAGATTTCCCCGAGTTCAGGATCTCCCACTCTTTCCTATACTGACCTGAGATAGGGTAAGCATAGAAGTCATGAAAGATCCACTTTTAAGCTAGGAAGTCCAGCAGTAAGGGGATCCCCTTTAAGTATTAGGCTGGGTTCACATAGGGCAGATTTGCTGTGGTTTTACCGCGGATTGCCGTTGCATATCCACACTGCGGCAAAACCGCTGCGTTTGTAGTGCAATGCAGCACAAATGAGTTTTGGCAAAAAGCTGTTCTCACAGGATGGATTTTTTCCGCACAGCCGCAGTGCGGAAATGCAACTGCGGTGTGGTTTTCAAAGATGCAGCACGTCCATTCTTCTGTCTTTTCCGCAGCGCTTTTTTGTCCATTGACCTCTATGGACGCAGCAAAATCCGCGGCAAAAAGCAAAAACGCTGCAGAAAAAAACGCTTGCGGATTTTTCCGCGAGAAAATCCGTGAGCCAAAATTAACCTTTGAAGCGGTTTTGACGCAGAAGCAGTTCTTCTGCGGCAAAACTGCTACGGTAAAAGCTCATCAAAACTGCAACAAATCCGCCCTGTGTGAACCCAGCCTTAACTTTCTTCATATTACTTCATATTGTTTACTGGTTACTGTGATCTGGTTATTACGCCATACACACAGTCCTTGCACTTTCCCACTGTGGCATCTAATATTTTGTGTGATGTATGCTAACTAGGGATGAGCGAGTATACTCGCTAAAGCACTACTCGCTCGAGTAATGTGCTTTAGCCGAGTATCTCCCTGCTCGTCCCTGAAGATTCGGGAGCCGCCGCAGCTGACAGGTGAGTCGCAGCGGGGAGCAGGGGGGGGGGGGGGGGGGGAGGGAGAGTTACTTGCTGTAAACTCTGTTTTACAGACCCAAGTTTATTAACGAATCAATAACCATAACAGTTCATGTAAACTCTGTCTTACAGACACGAGTTTACCACCACCAAACTCTCCCCAAGTTTACCTGCCCACCCGCCTAATGCGGGCGACAATCCCCCACCAGGCCATGGCATCCACTAATGACATGGCCCCCTCAACACCCGCAGCCTCCTCAGTCATCTACACAAATCCATGTTAAAAATATCCAACTCAATCTCTGACAAGTATACTAGATCATTCCTATGGAAGCCTAGACCAAATCCTTCCAAATCAGTATATATAAAAGAAAAAAAATCCACTCCTGGCATGAGCTCTCTACCATCGGGTTACCCTTCTCCAAATTCTCTCGCTATATACAGACCTCGGCAATGACCATAATAATCGAGGTACAAAATCTGGAAAAAAAAAACTATCACTGTATCCGGAACCTAGTTTCAATGCTCCACATCTCCCTTTCAATGTCCCATGCCACATCAATGTGTTCTCTTCTATGTCATTAACCCCCTAAGTGTAAAATTAAAACATCTGGACAGGGCCCACGTGACTTTCTAAGCCCATGTGACTCTTTATAGATCAGTTCAGCCATTAATCCACTCCACCTCATACATCTATTACCGCAAACTGTGATCTGTACAATCCCAAATTTTCGGAATAGCAGTGATCCGCCGCCCTTCTCCAAGCCCAGTACACAAAGGAGTGTCCAACAATCCACACAATACTTTTCTTAATTCCTAGAATGAAAGAAGAATTAGTACACCATATTATTCAGGCACATGTACAACTTACACCGAGATGAACCCCATCTGTCTACCTTTTTCTTCAATAAAACCGCACCTGTAAACAGTTTTTAAGCACCATTATACATTAAAAGCTAAAGATTAAAAGATAATGATTCTCCATCATCCCCGTCTTCCCGAAAACAATACAGGGTCTTCTACTAATTGCTCCATAAGATCTTACTTTTGCCATGTATAGCTGCGTGGACACTATTTACATTGAGTTTTTTTTTTATTTTTATTAACTGCAACTTTTACCAACTTCCCTAGTAAGCTAAATGTGATAGCAGAGCGTTGATCAGCGGCATACACTACTGCCTTACAGCCCCTGATCAGCGGCGTACACTACTGCCTTACAGCCCCTGATCAGCGGCGTACACTACTGCCTTACAACCCCTGATCAGCGGCGTACACTACTGCCTTACAGCCCCTGATCAGCGGCATACACTACTGCCTTACAGCCCCTGATGAGCGGCGTACACTACTGCCCTGCCTTACAGCCCCTGATCAGCGGCGTACACTACTGCCTTACAGCCCCTGATCAGCGGCGTACACTACTGCCTTACAGCCCCTGATCAGCGGCGTACACTACTGCCCTGCCTTACAGCCCCTGATCAGCGGCGTACACTACTGCCTTACAGCCCCTGATCAGCGGCGTACACTACTGCCTTACAACCCCTGATCAGCGGCGTACACTACTGCCTTACAACCCCTGATCAGCGGCGTACACTACTGCCTTACAACCCCTGATCAGCGGCGTACACTACTGCCTTACAGCCCCTGATCAGCGGCGTACACTACTGCCTTACAACCCCTGATCAGCGGCGTACACTACTGCCTTACAGCCCCTGATGAGCGGCGTACACTACTGCCTTACAGCCCCTGATCAGCGGCGTACACTACTGCCCTGCCTTACAGCCCCTGATCAGCGGCGTACACTACTGCCTTACAACCCCTGATCAGCGGCGTACACTACTGCCTTACAGCCCCTGATGAGCGGCGTACACTACTGCCTTACAGCCCCTGATCAGCGGCGTACACTACTGCCCTGCCTTACAGCCCCTGATCAGCGGCGTACACTACTGCCTTACAGCCGCTGATCAGGGGCGTACACTTCTGCCTTACAGCCGCTGATCAGGGGCGTACACTTCTGCCTTACAGCCCCTGATCAGCGGCGTACACTACTGCCTTACAGCCGCTGATCAGGGGCGTACACTTCTGCCTTACAGCCGCTGATCAGCGCGTACACTACTGCCTTACAGCCCCTGATCAGCGGCGTACACTACTGCCTTACAGCCCCTGATCAGTGGCGTACACTACTGCCTTGCAGCCCCTGATCAGCGGCATACGCTACTGCCCTACAGCCCCTGATCAATCGCTCTACCTGAAAAACAGAATTAATAGGTACCACATTATACCATCTTTGAAAGAAAGCCATACCCAACAATACCTTCCAAACTGAGCTATATGAGCTGCATCCTAAATGTTGGACTCTTCTTCCCTGAATTGCTGCATCAGCAAACAAGACTATGAAATAGCAGCCGCATTAATCTCACACTGACCATCTCTAACCCTCAATAAGAGGTTATATGTTAGACATAATCTGATTAGTATACGAACTAACTCCTGCCGACCGGCTCTTACCAACAATCACTCCATAACCATTATCCACTAATGATAACTCCTCCGCTTCCACAAACTCCCATCACCAAGCTGACTGACCATTAAAGTCACAGATACCAACCATACCACTAGATCCTGCTTTAGCTCCCTTGATATCTGCGCATGCGATGTATGGGCCTTCCAGTCGCACATCACCACACATAACTTGCAGGAATACCTGGACCAATAATAATCACCTGTGAAGCCAAACAGGACCGACCTGCTAATGGCTGCAACTCCCTCCATGTAATCGTCCTTCATACGTAATGTCTGACTAATTAAACCCATAAACTATACACCCCTGACATTGGCAATTAGAACAACCATCACAATGCTATCAATTGAATACCTAAAAATTCCAACCGAGTACATGGCCATGGGATTTTTTCCGTTCGCCAGCAGCACCCCCAAAATCCTCCATCCTGACCACATGCCCTCTAAAACTTGTGCACCCCTCATTACCCTGATGCCCCATAAACAACAATCATCTAAGTAGTGTATTACACCAACATCCGGAGATTCCTTCCTCCCACCTACTCTAAAAATAAGGATAGTCCTAAATAATAGTAGGATGCCTTAGATCCCATCGGTAACGCCAAACCGGAAACCAAAGGATTAAAACCCCAACCAATAAGAAGTTATCCGAATACTGCATCACATGACCGAAGTGCCATATCAAAGCCAATGTAGTCACATGATGCATATCTTAATGCCAGCAGCTCAGGAGCGCCTCAGCATTCAGAGAAGACTGCTTGGGGTAAGATAGATGATAAATCACTGAGAGGAGATAGACTCCTTCTGTGGTATCACCCTTAAAGGGGACAACCTCAAATTGAAAAAAGGGGGGTATCAAAATGACCGGCAACTCTGCCCTCATCTATGTGATTAGCAATTTAACTACCTCAGGATCATAAACAGCTGAAATTAACTTATTAACCCCTTCACAGCCGGGTCCCTTTAACTCATGCACATATAAGCCGTACCGGGATCCTTCTTTATTGAGCCGGGCCTACTTCCAATATGAGAGGCTCACTGGAGTCTTGCCCTATTGCAGGAAACTATTTCCTGGATGCAAGGAATTTGTACTGATTTCTGACTAAAACAACCATAAATGGATGAGAGCGGCACAATATGAGCCCTCATGGCAGTACCCACAGCTCTCCATTACCTCGATCCCATAAATGTAAACACACATCCAGGTAGTGAGGCGCCCCAAGGATGTCTAACAGCCACCTAACTAGTCACACCGAGGTAGTGAGGCGCCCCAAGGATGTCTAACAACCACCTAACTAGTTACACCGAGGTAGTGAGGCGCCCCAAGGATGTCTATAAACCACCTAACTAGTTACACCGAGGTAGTGAGGCGCCCCAAGGATGTCTAACAACCACCTCACTAGTTACACTGAGGTAGTGAGGGGCCCCAAGGATGTCTAACCACCACCTAACTAGTTACACCGAGGTAGTGAGGCGTTCCAAGGATGTCTAACAACCACCTCACTAGTTACACCGAGGTAGTGAGGGGCCCCAAGGATGTCTAACCACCACCTAACTAGTTACACCGAGGTAGTGAGGCGTTCCAAGGATGTCTAACAACCACCTCACTAGTTACACCGAGGTAGTGAGGGGCCCCAAGGATGTCTAACCACCACCTAACTAGTTACACCGAGGTAGTGAGGCGCCCCAAGGATGTCTAACAACCACCTCACTAGTTACACCGAGGTAGTGAGGGGCCCCAAGGATGTCTAACAACCACCTGACCAGTTACACCGAGGTAGTGAGGCGCCCCAAGGATGTCTAACAACCACCTAACTAGTTACACTGAGGAAACACCAGCGTCCCGGTAACCATTAATAACCATCTCTGTTCCTCCGGTCATCACAGCCTCATCCTCCAGTTACCCCACAGCCGACAGTCTGCATACAGTGGTTACCTCACAGCTGACTGCCTGCATACAGTGGCCAGTTATCTCACAGCTGACAGATACCAAGCAGTGGTTACCTCACAGCTGACTGCCTGCATACAGTGGTCAGTTATCTCGCACCCCCTTTATTTCAGGGGCATTGTGGAGTGCTGCTGTCAAATAAGGTATTTATTACGCCACTCCATACCCCTTCCCCTCTACGGTGCTGATGCTGCTCCCACTGAACACAGGCGAAGCCATCCCATGATGTCACAGCTGGGGGCATTGCAAGGAGCCCAGTGGTGAAGCCGCTTGAAGCTGAAAAGGAGGCATAGCACAGCAGAGACAGGAGCCAAGCCAATCAGCAGCTGTAGGTGTTCCCTATACCTTCCACAGCACAATCCCTGGTCTACACCCATTTTCGTGGTGGAGACAAGATACACCAGTACCCAAGAATCTAACTACTATAGTACTGCCCACTAAGTACAGGAATATAACTACTATAATACTGTCCCCTATGTACAAGAATATAACTGTTACAGTACTGCCCCGTATGTACAAGAATGCAACTACTATAATACTGTCTCATGTACAAGAATATAAGTACTAGAATACGGACTACTATGTACAAAGATTTTATTACTAGAATACTGCCCCCTATATAAAGTAATATAACTACTAGAATACTGTCTGTTACATACAAGAATATAACTAATATAATACTGCCCCCTATGTACAAGAATATAACTACTAAAATATAACTACGTAGAAGAATATAACTACTATAGAACTGCCCCTTATGTACAAAAATATAACTACTTTACTAATGTCTCCTATGTACAAGAATATTACTACTAGAATACTGTTCCCCCCCTGTGTACAAGAATATAACTACTAGAATACTGTCCCCTATGTACAAGAATATAACTACTAGAATACTGTCTCCTAAGTACAAGAATATAACTACTAGAATACTGTCTGTTACATACAAGAATATAACTAATATAATACTGCCCGCTATGTACAAGAATATAACTACTACTATACTTTCACCTATTAGCAGGAATATATTTACTAGTATACTGTCTCTTATGCACAAGACTATAACTACTAGGATACTGTCTCCTATGTACAAGAATATAACTACTATAATACTGTCTCCTATGTACAAGTATATAACTACTAGGATACTGTTCTCTATGTACAAGAATATAACTACTAGAATATTGTCCCCTATGTAGAAGAATGCAGCTACTAGAATATGGTCTACTATGTACAAAGATATAATTACTAGAACACTGCCATCTATGTACAGGAATATAACTACTATAATGCTGTCTCCTATGTAAAAGAATATAACTACAAGAATATTGTCTCCTATATACAATAATATAACTACTAGAATACTGTCTCCTATATACAATAATATAACTACTAGAATACTGTCTCCTATATACAAGAGTATAATTGCTATAGTAACAGGAAAATAACTGCTTGGATGATAATAATCATCGACTTGGCCTAAGAAGTTAAACGTACGGTATGCATTTTTTTTTTTTTGCCGCAGATAACTAACTATATCGCTATATATGCATCTATATATAGATAGATAATATATATATGTATATACACATATACACAGTCATTTAGCTGACATGTGGCTAAGCCGTATTGGACCGCAGTGCGAGATATGGGCAGCTGGTCCTTGAAGCTCCACCACAGATCGAGGGCGAGGCTGATCCAGGGCAGCAACAGTAAGTACTGGATGATAAGAGGCAGCGGATGCAAACAGAAGGCCAGGATATTGAATTTGGGAACTCCTCTCAGAGATGTTTCTCCATGTCGGTGGTTAACGCCCCACCTCTTCCCGATATTACAGTAATTTATTTACTAAATCACACAGTCATTAACTATCAATTGAAAACCCCAAACAACTGCGCAGCGGTTACGTTTTTTTAACCAGAATGTGTAAACCCAGCTTGAAACCTCATATATTTAATGGACATAATACGGACAACCTACAACACCATTGATTTGCATTGGTGTATTCATGTGTGCGGTGTTTTTCAGCATGTCTTATTTTATTCCATATTTACACACCAAAATTGCACATTCAAATCTATAGATGCATAAAAAAAACTATCCTACGGCTGTCAAATGCATATTCACTGCATTTATGCCAGAAGACCGTGTGAAGAAGAGCGGACATCAGTTGGGCCTTTTTTTTGCACAAGTGAAAAAAAGCACAAATTACACACAGACCAAAATAGCATGCGCCCGTATGAATGAGCCCTAAAGCTGAGATCTCACTGTGGGGAGTTTTTAACTTATGAGATGCAAGGAAAAAAACACTGAAAACCCAGAAATAAAACATACTGTTTTATAACATACATGCATTGTACAAGCTTAACCAGTGATAATCAGTCCTTGCACTATCATCATTTACATTCATATATATATATATATTGTAATGGAGCGACATGGGCCCTTTAATTTAGCTCTTGTGAGACAAGACATAACAGTTATCCTCTGTGTAGTGCAGTGAAGTGGGCGGAGCTTGAAGTGGGCGGAGCTTCCAGAAGAAAAAGTGGCAGTTGGTCAGTCAGACGCCATCTTGAAGCCAGATGAGAACTGTTGCTGCTGCTGACAAGAAGCTAACCCTACTGGATTGGATTTTGCCAGGAACAGCTGGAGAAGCCAGAAGAGGAGAAATGGTGACAGTGGCAGATGAAGAAGAAAGAAGAGGCAACAGAAAGTCATAGTCCAAGGAGATCTATCCTGTAGCAAAGACCAGGCAGACAAAGAGCGCAGCGGAGACCCAACTAGGGGCCCAATACGTTGGATTGGAGGACAGAAGGAACAGACATTAAGGACTGGATTATTACCTGATAGGACCAGTGATCTGCAGCTGTCCGCGGGGAAGCCAGTGCCGGCCGCAGCGTCAGCCTCAAGGAGCGCCAGCGAGGGGGTCACCTGGAGCCGTAAGCAACCAAGTCACACAAAGATTAGCAGTCATTTAATTCACAGTTTAATGTTATAGATTTTGTCTTGCATTTTGGGTGGACTTGCCGCAGATTTCACACTTTGGATTCAAAAAGGTGAAATCTGCAGCACATAGTTAACCTGCTGCGGATATAAAGTCCACAGCGTATCCCTCGGGGAGATCGTCTGCACTCTGCGGGGGAGATTTGCTAAACTCTCATCCCCATGGCTTATATTGTAAATGCTGCTGATTCACCTTGCGCAAAGTCCACACCGAAAATCATTCTTGTCCCATGTGATATACCCTAATGCTCCAGGAGGATTTGGACGATTAGGCCTCCTTCCCACGGACAGATTTCCGCCACATAATATGCGGCAAAAATCCACCGCGTTGCCCGCAGCTATTAGGTTCTATTGAACCTAATAGCTCAATGCTCATGGTGTGGAATTCCGCACCGTGAAATCTCCCGTCCTCACCCGCGGCATGCTCTATTTGCCGCGGGTGTACACGCGGCCGGCTTCCATTGCAGTCAATGGAAGCCTTCCGCTCACACTATCTTCCGCTGTAGCACAGCGGAAGATAGCGTGAAATCGCCTCTCCGCCCATCGCCGCCGCGCGTCATATGACATGGCCGGCCGCGTCATGCGACGCTGTGGGCGTGTCTTGTGACGTGGCCGGCGTGTCACATGACGATGCGTGCTCGTCACGCCGAAGCGTCATGCGGGACCCAGAACACCAGATTCGCTGATAAGTATGGGGTCTCTGGGGGGCGCCATGACGGGCTTCGCCGTGGAATATTCCGCGGCGAAGCCCTTCACGGCCGTGTGCAGGCGGCCTAATTCTACATGTAGTATATTGGTGTGACTATTATATACAGAACAATAATATATGTATACACACACACTGAATAGCCATTGAGACTTGAAATAATAAAGTTAAAAGGGTTTTCCAATTCGGTGACATTTTTTGAAAATCGATCGATCAGTGGGGGTCCTACTGCTGGGAACCCCCTCCCATTGATCATCAGAATAATGGCTTTAAAGACGTTCAAATGGCCACCTTTAGCAGTCCTACTGCAATAAATGGAGCAGCAGTGTGTATGTACAGCCAACGCTCAATTAATTCTGCCAACTTCAGCACTACCATTGTGGTGATTGGTGGGGATGCCGGCAGTCGGACCCTCACCGATCTATCAGGTATCACCTATCCAGAGAACAGAAAGAGGAAACATGAAAAACGTCACCGAACCAGAAAACCCTTTAATATAGAAATATGACATTGCTGTATTTTCCTCAAATGGGCCGATACACAAGTAACGATTTCCTACTGAGTTATTTGGCCTATATGGTATTCATTGAGGACCCTTATCTATTTCATGTTTATCTAAGGAAACGGTTCTATAAGGAGCAGTCAGTCCACAATAGACTAATATGTAGGTGTAAGTAGTGATCGTTATTCCTCAATGACTGAAGCGCTTGTAGTGATGACATACGGGTCATTGGGGCTTTATTATAGATATTGGTAGAAATTACATCTCTGGAAATTACACAACTAAAATGCTGGTTATTTCATTAACCCCTTCATAATAAAGGTTGTACATGTTTGGGAGCCAAGCCCGCTCCAAGCACGGAGGGTGCCCAATGTGTTACATAGCAGACATCCACCTTCAGGGATCAGATGCCAGCTGCTTAACTTATTTCACACTCAATGATGAACGTGGCATCTAAGCCGTTAGAGGGAATCCCTCCATCCCTCCCCAGCAACACAACTGTAGGGTGGCTATGGGTTACTATGGTAACCCAAGGCCTAGTTAATGCTACTGGGACTAGTGTATATTAAGGCCTTTTAAGTCTCAACAGTGAAAAGGTGTAATATATATAAGTATTGCAGTGTTTTCTGTCAGCAATCGCATGTTCCAGTCCCCTAATGGGACTAAAAAGTGTTTAATAACATTTTTAAAATAAAATATATTGAAAAGTTAAAAACCTCTCACATATATCTAGACAATAAATAAATATAATTGCTGTGACACAGTAGAAAGGATCACAGCACTACAGACATTACGTCATGTAAGTGTTGCAGGTTGTTCATATATTGTACATACCTACACAGTATTTGAATGGAAGAAGTCCGAAGTAGAAAACAGCCACAAATAAGGTAAGCTGCCAAAATGAACATTTCTTTCCTGTCTAAAGTTTATGGCGCTGTATGTATAAGAAGCGCTTTATGTACTTGTCCATTCCATATGGTATGCAGAATAATGTGCCCGGTTACAACAAACCTGTCAAGTCACCCAAATTCAGGGCTGCCAACCGTCCATAAATTCATGAACAGTTGACAAAAACTGGGTGCTATTTTTCTATCCCAAAAAAAAGCAACGTTCATTAATTTTCAGCTTTCATTTCTGAATTTGCACAGTGCGCATGTGCCAACATGGTTCCACTACTGCAGCCGACAGGAGAGGAAAGAGGATGTGACAAGAGAGGGGGGGATCTCATTCACCCAATCCCCACTCTCTTTAACCCCTTAAGGACATGACGTATTTTGGGCATATGGATGCCCACTTGTCAAAACTCATATTTTTTTTAATTTCTCTGATGACTTGAGGGCTTCTTTTACTTGCAAGGCGAAATGTAGTTTTTATTAGTACCATGTTTAGTGAAAAAATACCATATTTTGTAAAGCTTAACTTTTTGGAGAGCAAAGAGAGAAAACACGTCAATTCTGCCATTGTTTCTTTTACAGCATTAATCATGCGGCATAATACATTTTTTATGAGAGTCAGTTCAATTATGACGATAAATTCTTATTTTTTTAGCTTTTCCACTTTTCCGCAATATTTCATTTCTACATCGCTGCAAAGTCCCATAACGTTTTTTCTGTCATGTTTGGAGCTCTGTGAGGGCTTGCTGTTAGCGTGACAAGATGTAGTTAATATTGGTTACCATTTTGGGGTACTGCTTTTTTAATCACTTCTATTGCGTTTTTGGGAGGCAAAAAGAAAATACCGTATATACCGGCGTATAAGATGACTTTTGAACCCCGAAAAATCTGCTCTGAAGTCGGGGGTCGTCTTATGCGCCGGTAATACAAAAAAAAAAAGGGTAAAAAAAAAAATCATTACTCACCTCCCCCGGCGTTCTGTCGCGCTCCGGCAGGATGTCGCTCGCTCCTCGTCCCCGGCGCAGCATTGCTTTCTGAATGCGGGGCTTGAAATCCCGCTTCCAGAAAGCTAATACACACGCCGTCAGCCAGTTACAGCCATTCAATGACAGCATTGAATGGCTGTGATTGGCTAAAACACACGTGGCTTGAGCCAATCACACTATTCAATGACATCATTGAATGGCTGTGATTGGCTGAAGGCGCACGTGTGTTAGCAATCACACCCATTCAATGATGTCATTGAATAATTTTTTAACTTTTTTTTTTTGTCCCTTTAGGGGACTTCCACAGGGACCCATCAGGACCCCCTGATCACATTCCGGGGGTCTGATGGTGACAGCCCTTTACATGCTGTAGTGACAGCCCTTTACATGCTGCAGTCACATAGACTGCAGCATGTAAAGGGTTAACACAGCAGAGATCGGAGGTTTTCTCTGATCTCTGCTTTAAGAGCTGGTACCTAGCTGTCCTCTGATAGCCAAGCACCAAGCTCTCCCTGTCACAGAGGCCATCGGCTTGCTTCTGACAAGCCGATGGTCTCTATGGCAACCTGTAAACAAAGCAGGACATTGCCGATATGCCGGCAATATCTTCTGCTGGTTTTTCAAAGCCCTTGCTTTCTTCTTTGTGGGTCTGTGCAGGCAGAGCACAGTGTCACAGCTTGTGGCATTGTGCTCTGCAGCTTCCATAGTGATACATAGCCCGGAAGATTTCCGGGCTGTCACTATGAGCAGTGGAGCTCGTCCCGGAAAATTTCCGGGCGTGCCACTCAAGGGGTTAAACGTTTCATTTTTTTCCCCCTTCATTTTCCTGTAGGGGATTTGAATCATAATGCGAATAATCGCTATTAAAAGGCTTTGTAGGACTTCCGTAACGCAATGCCTTATTGATTGTAATAGCGATCATAGGCAATGGCAAGACGGGACACCAGTATCTGGCATGCTGTTGCCATAGCAACTCATCACCCGGCTGCAATTACATTGCGGGGGGCCAATAATGTCACGAATAGAGCGCCCGCCCTCTGTAAACCCTATTCATACCGTGATCTAAATAGATAGTGGCTTATAGGGGGTTAAAAGCAAAGATTAATGTTAATTGTTCTCAGGTGTTGCAACGCATGATATAAGTTTATGTCCTGGTGCATTAAGTAGCATGCTGCCATGACGTAAACTTACTTCATACAATGTTGATGTTAACCAACAGGAATCAGAGAAGCATGCCATTACCTCACTATCTGAAGAAAATGGTACACTCACCTGCTCTATACAGAACAAGCCGTTCATTTGTTTAAAAAAACAACTAAAATACCCACTTATCTTTCCATAAAGAGAGGCCCTACGTGGGACAGACCGGCCGAGAGGCCCTACGTGGGACAGACCGGCCGAGAGGCCCTACGTGGGACAGACCGGCCGAGAGGCCCTACGTGGGACAGACCGGCCGAGAGGCCCTACGTGGGACAGACCGGCCGAGAGGCCCTACGTGGGACAGACCGGCCGAGAGGCCCTACGTGGGACAGACCGGCCGAGAGGCCCTACGTGGGACAGACCGGCCGAGAGGCCCTACGTGGGACAGACCGGCCGAGAGGCCCTACGTGGGACAGACCGGCCGAGAGGCCCTACGTGGGACAGACCGGCCGAGAGGCCCTACGTGGGACAGACCGGCCGAGAGGCCCTACGTGGGACAGACCGGCCGAGAGGCCCTACGTGGGACAGACCGGCCGAGAGGCCCTACGTGGGACAGACCGGCCGAGAGGCCCTACGTGGGACAGACCGGCCGAGAGGCCCTACGTGGGACAGACCGGCCGAGAGGCCCTACGTGGGACAGACCGGCCGAGAGGCCCTACGTGGGACAGACCGGCCGAGAGGCCCTACGTGGGACAGACCGGCCGAGAGGCCCTACGTGGGACAGACCGGCCGAGAGGCCCTACGTGGGACAGACCGGCCGAGAGGCCCTACGTGGGACAGACCGGCCGAGAGGCCCTACGTGGGACAGACCGGCCGAGAGGCCCTACGTGGGACAGACCGGCCGAGAGGCCCTACGTGGGACAGACCGGCCGAGAGGCCCTACGTGGGACAGACCGGCCGAGAGGCCCTACGTGGGACAGACCGGCCGAGAGGCCCTACGTGGGACAGACCGGCCGAGAGGCCCTACGTGGGACAGACCGGCCGAGAGGCCCTACGTGGGACAGACCGGCCGAGAGGCCCTACGTGGGACAGACCGGCCGAGAGGCCCTACGTGGGACAGACCGGCCGAGAGGCCCTACGTGGGACAGACCGGCCGAGAGGCCCTACGTGGGACAGACCGGCCGAGAGGCCCTACGTGGGACAGACCGGCCGAGAGGCCCTACGTGGGACAGACCGGCCGAGAGGCCCTACGTGGGACAGACCGGCCGAGAGGCCCTACGTGGGACAGACCGGCCGAGAGGCCCTACGTGGGACAGACCGGCCGAGAGGCCCTACGTGGGACAGACCGGCCGAGAGGCCCTACGTGGGACAGACCGGCCGAGAGGCCCTACGTGGGACAGACCGGCCGAGAGGCCCTACGTGGGACAGACCGGCCGAGAGGCCCTACGTGGGACAGACCGGCCGAGAGGCCCTACGTGGGACAGACCGGCCGAGAGGCCCTACGTGGGACAGACCGGCCGAGAGGCCCTACGTGGGACAGACCGGCCGAGAGGCCCTACGTGGGACAGACCGGCCGAGAGGCCCTACGTGGGACAGACCGGCCGAGAGGCCCTACGTGGGACAGACCGGCCGAGAGGCCCTACGTGGGACAGACCGGCCGAGAGGCCCTACGTGGGACAGACCGGCCGAGAGGCCCTACGTGGGACAGACCGGCCGAGAGGCCCTACGTGGGACAGACCGGCCGAGAGGCCCTACGTGGGACAGACCGGCCGAGAGGCCCTACGTGGGACAGACCGGCCGAGAGGCCCTACGTGGGACAGACCGGCCGAGAGGCCCTACGTGGGACAGACCGGCCGAGAGGCCCTACGTGGGACAGACCGGCCGAGAGGCCCTACGTGGGACAGACCGGCCGAGAGGCCCTACGTGGGACAGACCGGCCGAGAGGCCCTACGTGGGACAGACCGGCCGAGAGGCCCTACGTGGGACAGACCGGCCGAGAGGCCCTACGTGGGACAGACCGGCCGAGAGGCCCTACGTGGGACAGACCGGCCGAGAGGCCCTACGTGGGACAGACCGGCCGAGAGGCCCTACGTGGGACAGACCGGCCGAGAGGCCCTACGTGGGACAGACCGGCCGAGAGGCCCTACGTGGGACAGACCGGCCGAGAGGCCCTACGTGGGACAGACCGGCCGAGAGGCCCTACGTGGGACAGACCGGCCGAGAGGCCCTACGTGGGACAGACCGGCCGAGAGGCCCTACGTGGGACAGACCGGCCGAGAGGCCCTACGTGGGACAGACCGGCCGAGAGGCCCTACGTGGGACAGACCGGCCGAGAGGCCCTACGTGGGACAGACCGGCCGAGAGGCCCTACGTGGGACAGACCGGCCGAGAGGCCCTACGTGGGACAGACCGGCCGAGAGGCCCTACGTGGGACAGACCGGCCGAGAGGCCCTACGTGGGACAGACCGGCCGAGAGGCCCTACGTGGGACAGACCGGCCGAGAGGCCCTACGTGGGACAGACCGGCCGAGAGGCCCTACGTGGGACAGACCGGCCGAGAGGCCCTACGTGGGACAGACCGGCCGAGAGGCCCTACGTGGGACAGACCGGCCGAGAGGCCCTACGTGGGACAGACCGGCCGAGAGGCCCTACGTGGGACAGACCGGCCGAGAGGCCCTACGTGGGACAGACCGGCCGAGAGGCCCTACGTGGGACAGACCGGCCGAGAGGCCCTACGTGGGACAGACCGGCCGAGAGGCCCTACGTGGGACAGACCGGCCGAGAGGCCCTACGTGGGACAGACCGGCCGAGAGGCCCTACGTGGGACAGACCGGCCGAGAGGCCCTACGTGGGACAGACCGGCCGAGAGGCCCTACGTGGGACAGACCGGCCGAGAGGCCCTACGTGGGACAGACCGGCCGAGAGGCCCTACGTGGGACAGACCGGCCGAGAGGCCCTACGTGGGACAGACCGGCCGAGAGGCCCTACGTGGGACAGACCGGCCGAGAGGCCCTACGTGGGACAGACCGGCCGAGAGGCCCTACGTGGGACAGACCGGCCGAGAGGCCCTACGTGGGACAGACCGGCCGAGAGGCCCTACGTGGGACAGACCGGCCGAGAGGCCCTACGTGGGACAGACCGGCCGAGAGGCCCTACGTGGGACAGACCGGCCGAGAGGCCCTACGTGGGACAGACCGGCCGAGAGGCCCTACGTGGGACAGACCGGCCGAGAGGCCCTACGTGGGACAGACCGGCCGAGAGGCCCTACGTGGGACAGACCGGCCGAGAGGCCCTACGTGGGACAGACCGGCCGAGAGGCCCTACGTGGGACAGACCGGCCGAGAGGCCCTACGTGGGACAGACCGGCCGAGAGGCCCTACGTGGGACAGACCGGCCGAGAGGCCCTACGTGGGACAGACCGGCCGAGAGGCCCTACGTGGGACAGACCGGCCGAGAGGCCCTACGTGGGACCCCATATATTTAAAAAATTATGTACTATACTCACTTTTCTCTTTTTCTTTTTAGAGGCCGCCCCCAGCGCCATCCAACACAGAGGCCGCCCCCAGCGCCATCCAACACAGAGGCCGCCCCCAGCGCCATCCAACACAGAGGCCGCCCCCAGCGCCATCCAACACAGAGGCCGCCCCCAGCGCCATCCAACACAGAGGCCGCCCCCAGCGCCATCCAACACAGAGGCCGCCACCAGCTGCACCCAAGACAGAAGCCGCCACCAGCTGCACCCAAGACAGAAGCCGCCACCAGCTGCACCCAAGACAGAAGCCGCCACCAGCTGCACCCAAGACAGAAGCCGCCACCAGCTGCACCCAAGACAGAAGCCGCCACCAGCTGCACCCAAGACAGAAGCCGCCACCAGCTCCATAGTTTAAGACAGCGGTCCCCAACTCCAGTCCTCAGGGACCACCAACAGGTCATGTTTTCAGGATATCCTATGGCAAGAACAGCTGTGGCAATGTCTGAGGCCCCGGCAATAATTACATCACCTGTGCAACACTGAGGAAATCCTGAAAACATGACCTGTTGGCGGTCCCTGAGGACTGGAGTTGGGGAACACTGGTTTAAAAGACTCTTTGTTCCTGCAAAAGCTTGCATACAGAGACAGTGTTGTTTAATAGTAAAGCAAGCATAGTTAAAGTAGTTGAAACTGTTCCAAGTTTGTGACTGTACCACTAATTCAGCTGTCAAATAAAGACCTTTATTTTACTGCAATGTGTGTTGTTGTTAAATCTACCTACACACGCTTTCAGTAGTAGTCTGTGACCTGGTTCTTAATTTGAACTAGGGGCCCTCTAGACTCTGAATTGAGGACATATCCTCTGGCAGGCCTCAATGCAAGATTCTGCAAGGCTACCCATTGTATAGATTAGCACAGCGCTCTTTCTGTAGCTCTTATTGAAGAAAAAAAGAGGCTACTGATACAGCATAAGGGCTTATTCAGATGTGCGTAAATCAGCCAGGTTTTCATGCCCAGCAGTACACTGAGCTCCCGCTCCCTCGCCACTCTTTGCAATGGGAGGGATGGGGTGGAGCTAAATTCCACCCTGCCCCTTCTATTGCAAATAGTGGCGAGGGGCGTAGAGGGGGCAAGAGCTCAGTGCACTGCTTCTGGCCTGGCCCACTTCCTCCCCCTGCAGAGAGGAACAGCGTATATCAGCCGGGCGTGAAAACCCCACCGATATACGCACGTCTGAATAAGCCCTAACACCGTGCACTGTGCACTGTGCTGCTTCCTTAACTCCCAGACTTTTGATAACAGTGTAGTGTTGGTCTGTGCCGTTTCCTTAGCCGCCATTTACTTCAATGAGATTAACAAAAACAGCCCTGTATTAAGCACTCAGTTCTCCTCTTTGACTGGTAAAATGCCGATCCAATACTCCCCTCTGCATAGGGTTTGTGTTGACAGTCTGCATTCAACCCGTTTACAGAAAATCAGACTACGGCAGCCAATCAGAGACCTCAGTGCTCGAATGCTGAGATCTGATTGGCTCCATCTGCCTGTGACATTCCATACACAGGCCGACTGCAGCCTGTCCACACTGCATTAGAGAGAAGACTGACGGATGTGACACTGCAGCTGCACAAACCTGGGAGAAGGGGCTATACATTATTTCTATGTAATATATATTTTTTTGCATTGTGAGCAGGAATATAAATGGAACCTGTCACGTCCCCACCGCACCATAGACAAAGTTAGTGCACCATTAGGGGATGTGACCGAGTCAGACGATGTATTATATATACTCACCGATCCCCATGATCCAGTGAAGAGTCTCATACATGTGCTCTCCAACAGACGTATATGGGAGTGTGCATGCACAGGACTCGGAAAAGAATCGGAATTTCGTGCCATGCGTTGTCTTCAGAGGGGGCATCGTGAGAGTTTCTAAAAAATACTATATCTGGCTCCCTGTCACGTGTCTCAACAGCACCATAACTTTGTTTATGGCGCTGTGGGGACTAGACAGGTTTTCTGTAAAAAAAAAAACAAAAAAAACTAAGTGACAAGCTATGCTGTTATTGCGCAATAGAAGAATAAAGAAAAATCTTCTACATAGTTGGCATCACTGTAATTGTACTGAGAATAAAGGTAACACATTATTGCCACTCGTTACTGTAGAATTTAAAATGCAAAATAAAAAGCAACACTTCTGGTTGTCTGAAAAAAGTGACAAAGTTGGCCTGGTAAGTAGTAGGAGATAAGTGCTTTGGTAATTGCCTCCGTTCAAACCGTCTATCCCATTTTTGGAGCAGAGCGACCAAAGTAAGGTCTCTTACACACTGGCGATAGGTTTTCTAGTGAGTGGAAATGCATGATTATGAAACCAATGTTTTTCAATGGTTTCTTTCTCATTTGCTGTATTTACTCAAGCCTCCGTGCGATGCAAAAAAACTTGCAATATCACCCATTGTTTTTTATGGGGCCGGGGCCCCATTAAAATCAATAGGAGAAGATCGCACAACAGTCTTGGAATCCCCCATAGCGAGGGGAGAGAGCGGGCGGAGCTACACGGGATCTCTGACATATCTTGAAGAGATATGGGGCGCTGCTAAAGGGCTTTCTCAGGGTTTAGCTGAGAGAAGGGTGAGGCTAGAGGGATTCTCATAGTGATTCTTGTCTAGCAAAGAGAGAAGGCAGGGCTAGCGGGAGGATCCCCCTAACCCTACCCCCTCTCTTGGCCACAGATTGAATTACTATATCACTAGAAAAGTAAAGTTATGGGGGAAGAATTTACTAATACTGGAATTTGTTACAAACCTTGGCACAAAATGCCCCAAATTTATTAAGGGCTCAGGCCCATGGGCTATGTGTAAAACACGAGTTTAACTACAGAGGCCCCTCCCTCATATAAGTAGACCAAAGTATTATAAACACCGCATGTAAGTAGGGGGTCACTGTTATAGATTTTGCATCGGGGCCCAAGAGCTTCTAGTTACGCCTCTGCTTGTGACCAGAGAGCTGGCACAGACCGCGTATGGCACTGCACATGCCCGCGTATCATTTTTTATCTTGACTTTAGTAAAGCATTTGACAAAGTATCTCATACTATACTTATTGAAAAAAATGACCAAATATGGGATTAACAAGGCAACTGTTAGGTGGATTCACAACTGGCTGAGTGATTGTACTCAAAGAGTGGTCATAAATGGCTGCACATCCAAGTAGAAGAATGTATCAAGTGGGGTACCACAAGGCTCTGTCCTAGGCCCAGTGTTGTTCAACATTTTTATAAATGATCTGGAGGAGGGAATTGATGCGAAACTGATCAAATTTTCTGATGACACAAAGCTAGGAGGGATAGCTAACACTAGGGAAGAGAGGGAGTATTCAAAAAGATCTAGAAAAGCTTGAACAGTGGGTGGCGACTAACGGAATGGTATTTAACAAGGAGAAATGCAAAGTCCTACATCTAGGCAATAAAAATGAAAAAAGCACATACAGAATGGGAGGAATTGGGCTAAGCAGCACATGTGAAAGAGACTTGTGTATACGAATAGATCATAGACTGAACATGAGTCAACAATATGATGCAGCAGTCAAAAAGGCAAACACAATTCTAGGATGTATTAAGAGAAGCATAGAATCTAGATCATGTGAGGTAATTATCCCCCTCTACTCTTCCTTGGTCAGACCTCATCTGGAATACTGTGTCCAGTTCTGGGCACCCCACTTTAAAAAAGACATAGACAAACTGGAGCAAGTCCAAAGAAGAGTTACCAGGATGGTGAGCGGTCTGCAAATCATGTCCTATAAAGAACAGTTAAAGGATCTGGGAATGTTTAACTTGCAAAAAAGAAGGCTGAGAGGAGACCTAATAGCCTTCTACAACTATCTGAAGGGTTGCCACAGTGCAGAGGTATCAGCCCTATTCTCATTTGCACAAGGAAAGACCAGAAGCAATGGGATAAAACTGAAAGGGAGGACACACAAATTAGATATTAGAAAAAAACTTTCTGACAGTGAGGGGAATCAATGAGTGGAAGAGGTTACCACGGGAGGTGGCGAGTTCCCCTTCAATGGAAGTGTTCAAACAAAGGCTGGACAAATATCTGTCTGGGATGATTTAGTGAATCCTGCACTGAGCAGGGAGTTGGACCCAATGACCTGGGAGGTCCCTTCCAACTCTATGAGTCTATGAGTATCACACAGACATGCAGGGATGCATATGAAAATGCTACACATACACAATGTATTGCATAGCAGGGTCATACAAGCAGGACAGACCCATCAGCAGTCTATGCACTGGTCTTACCACTCTTGTCTGCTCCAGTCTTAAAGCCATCACTCACTAGTACTCCTCTGTGCTAGCAGGGCCATACTAGCAGCACAACCCCATCAGACATCTCTGCAGTGGTCTTACCCCTCTTGTCTGCTCCAGTCTTACAGCCATAACTCAGTAGTACTCCTCTATGCTAGCAGGGTCATACTAGCAGCACAGCCCCATCAGCAGTCTATGCCCCGTTCTTACCCCTCTTGTCTGCTTCAGTCTTACAGGCATCACTCAGTAGTACTCCTCCGTGCTAGCAGGGCCATACTAGCAGCACAGCCACATCAGCAGTCTATGCCCTGGTCTTACCCCTTTTGTCTGCTCCAGTCTTACAGCAATCACTCACTAGTACTCCTATAGAAAGAGCCAGCTCTTCTCACCTGGTCAGTCAGAGCAGCAGGTGTAATTCTTGGGATGGAATGAGGGTGGGGGATCCTCCCAACTCTTCCCCAAGCGGCTTCAGGACCCTCTCCATGCTGGACTGGGACAGAACACCGTTTTCTTCTATGTTTAAACACTATGGGGCTGATTTATTAAGACCAGTAACAGTAACCATGAATGTAACTTTGTGTCCTGTGGCATTAAGGGGTTAAGAGGTTTATGCCACTTAATAGATGTGTCTTGGATGGCTCATGTGCCAGAAGAAGAAATCTTTACCAGCTATGAGGAAGTTCCCTGGTGTAAATTCTACTAAATATAGTAGGTGCCCCCACCTACCTCTCTCAAAGTGTGGAGTGTGGTTCAAAAATCCCAAAAGTTACAAGTCTTAGTGCTGGCTATATTTGTGCACAAAATTAGCTACTTATTTTTTCCCAACATTTGTCCAAGTTGCCACCCCGCCATAACATCATTTTTTCTCATAATTAAAATTGCCAGTAAAAAATTATTCCCCACACCGGCCTCTAGATGTAATTACTGTCCAGGCCGGTCATTTACCAGCAGGGTGGCAACCCTAGTAATGAATGGGGCATACTGGGAGATGAGGGGACAGTAATGAATGTGACACATGGGGAGATGAGGGGACAGTAATGAATGTGACACATGGGGAGATGAGGGGACAGTAATGAATGTGACACATGGGGAGATGAGGGGACAGTAATTAATGTGACTCATGGGGAGATGGGGGGACAACAAGGATATGTTCACAAGGTGGATTCCACCTGGAATTCCATTCTGCTGCAGTTTTTGCCGTGAATCCACACGTGGATGTAGCCATCAGTGGGCTAAATTTGCGAGCAAATTTTTGTGACGTGCATTCAAGAATAGAAGTCGTATGTTACTTCTTCATGCGGACCCATGCAAAAACGTGTCAGACATTCAGTACGCGGATTTTACCCATTGACAGAGCTAAATCCGCATATTGATCAAGAGCAAAAGCCTAATAAATGTGTCACACATGGAGATGAGAGGGCAGTAATGAATGTGACATAAATAGTATAAGATAGAGAGTGCCCCCATTGTGCCAGACTACCATCATAAATAGTGCCAGACAGAGAATGCCTCCATATATAGTATCAGATGGAATGCCTTATAGTGACCCATAGAGAGCGACCCAATAAATAGTGCGAGATAGCGAATGTCACCCTAGTGCTACACAGAGTGCCCTCATAAATAGTATCAGATGGAGAGTGTCCCCACAAATAGTGCTAGACAGAGCGCCCCCATAAGCAGTGTCAGAATTCCTCTATAATGTAGGCAGTCAGCATTCCCCATGAACAGTGTCCGCCAAATAACGTCCCCGCAAAGAGCAGCCCCATAACCAGTGCCTGACAGTGACCCTGCAAAAACTATTAGCCAGTAAACAGTTCTAGCCCAACAACAGGCCCGTTCACAATATCAGGGCACTGCACAGTGCCAGCCACAGAGTGCCCACATTAACAGTGCCATGTAAGAGAACTGGAGGCAGGTTCACACGGATGGATATCTCATCATTGTCTGATTAGTGAGGGGTCCGCTGTTGGGACCCCTACCATTCCCACACCTTGCTGTAAAGGAAGTGCAGCTGTATTCACCAGCATTATGGCAAGGAAAAAGCTAAAGAGGCAGTTGGGCCGTTACCCGGGGGGTGCAGACATCCATGGATATCACATAGCATCAGATATCACATAATATGCCATCAATGACATTATGTGTTGGGTAGGATTATCCCTTCAAATGCAGTTTAATAAGCAGACACTAGAGGGAGGCAATGAGCCAACATAGTTAATACACTACATAGCTGTGCCATCTATAGACATCAATATCCTCCTCATCTAGGTTCTTACGTTTTGGCACATGTGGACGATAGTGATTATCATCCATATGTAAAGAGACCTTCCTCAAAGGGTTTTCTTAATGGCCAATTTTTGGTTTTACACTTTTGTGTTTTTCTCCCCATTAAAAAAAAACCATAACTTATTTATTTGTCCGGCAACATAACCATCTGAGGGCTTGTTTTTTGCGGACAAGTTGTAGGTTTCAATGGCATCATTTAATGTACCCCATAAAAGTACTGAAAAGCTTTTAAAAATTTCTAAGTGGGCTGAAATGCAAAAAAAACCCTGCCATTTTTTGGAAGGGAAGGGGTTACAGTAAACAACCTGCAGCTAAAATGGAATGTTGGCTTTATTTTGTTAGAATGATTACAACAATATCACATGTATCTAGTTTATTTTTAAAATGAATATATAAAATATATTTTCTGTCACCATCTTCTGACACCATCCCTTTTTCATTTTTCTATCAAGTTGGTTGTTTAAAGGCTTTCTTTTTTGGGGGGGTGAAGGGGGACTCTAGTTTCTATTGACACCATTTTGGGGTATGTACGGATTTTTAATCGCTTTCTATAACATTTTTTTCTTGGAAATAAAAGTGCACTTTTTGTACGATGTATCCTTTTTCTAATGGTGTTAGCCGTGCGGCAAAAATAATACACTCTTTGTCAAAAAAAAAATCAAGCAGCTAGAATTAGTTGTCGTTTTACTACAAAACCCGCCATGCAGTTATATCTCCGGCAGATATGCAAATAATTATAGTGGTGGCATGATTAGATGAACAGTCCTGCCAGCTGTGGCCTCTTTCACACGGGCTACAAAATTGCCACTACAAAACGCATGTATGTGAAGTCCATGGTTTCCAATGGGTTCTTTCAGGCTACAAAGCATCTCATGTGAAAGAACCCAATGGACACCATGGGCTTCACATACATGCATTTTGTAGCCCATGTGAAGGAGGCCTTAAAGGGGTGGTCTCGCGAAACCAAGTGGGGTTATACACTTCCGTATGGCCATATTAATGCACTTTGTAATGTACATTGTGCATTAAATATGAGCCATACAGAAGTTATTCCACTTACCTGCTCCGTTGCTAGCGTCCTCGTCTCCATGGTTCCGTCTAAATTCGCTGGCAGCTTGCTTTTTTAGACGCGCTTGCGCAGTCCGGTCTTCTCCATTCAGCACGAGCCGCTTCAGTGTGCTCCCCGCTACAGCTCTTCTGCGCATGCGCAGACGAGCGGTCACTGCTCGGGAGCGCGCTGCAGCGGCCATTCTGTACCTTCCTCTGTTAGAGGAAGGTGCAGAAAGTGGAGCTGCCCAGCGGAGAAGCCCAGCCCAGCAGCCCCGAGAAGCCTCCCAGGTAAGTGATTTGTCGGGGGGGGGGGGGGGGGGCTGCCGCTGCGCCGGGCTGCGCCGGGGGGGGCTGCCGCTGCGCCGGGGGGGCTGTCGCTGCGCCGGGGGGGGGGCTGCCGCTGTGATGGGGGAACTAGCGCTAGGCCGGGGGGGCTGTCGCTAGGCCGGGGGGGGGGCTGCCGCTAGGCCGGGGGGGGGCTGCCGCTGCGATGGGGGGGCTGTCGCTAGGTCGGGGGGGGCTGCCGCTAGGCCGGGGGAACTAGCGCTGGGCTCCGGAACCTAGCGCTGGGCTCCGGGGCCTTCACCTGGGCTGAGGGTCTAGCGCTGGGGAGCCGGGGGCTAGCGCCGGTTACCTGCTGCCTGGCGGTGGGCGTCTGGTCGGCGGCTGCGATGCGTCCGGTTGCCATGGAGACACAGCTGGCGGCGTCTCGGGAGCGCGCACGTCGGGCTGCAGCGAGCGACGGGGAAAGAGCCGGCGGCCATCTTGAGAAAACTTTTATAAGTTGCTGAAACGCTGGAACGGTAAGTACGAACCAGCTAGAAATGTCATTTACAGGGGGGCTTAGTAATGTGTACTTAATGGGGGGGACTGGGCAAAAAAAAAATTTAACTGCTTCCTCGAGACATCTCCTTTAAATTAGTTCCACCCTTGGCCTATAGAAAGGCTCTCAGAGACTACTTGTGTGTATTGGACCTCTTTTTCCGCTTGTGTAGAGCTTGTTGACCACTAGACGCCTCTACGTTATAATCAAAGAGATTTTGCCCAGTTAACGGAGTTTCAATGGGAAGGTATTATTGGAATGCGAGAACCTGGATGGTTCTATGTATAAATCGCCCATTACCTGGGCTGACCAGACTGTTAGGAGACATTGGGACCAGAGCATGTATGAGGGCACTTAATAGACCACCAGTATGGAGGATCATTTGATTGCCCGACAAGCATGAGCAGCTCCAACCGTATTATTGTCTGCCATCCACAGACAGGTGGCACCATTGTTACAGGCCACTGTGTCTTCTGTCGAAACATTTGCCGGCCACTTGGCTGAAAGAGATTTGGTGTCACGGCACCCATTATGCCTTTGACACTCACCCACCGTTTGCAGTGGCGTCGTGCACAGCTAAACTGGACTGCTACGGAGTGGAACTGGGCTGTCTTCAGCGAAAAATCCAAGTTTAGTTTGGGCACCGACGCCGCCGTGTTCCTGTCTGTAGACCTAGGGGTGAGCGCCTCAATTCTACCTTTGCTGTAGAGCTGCACACTGTCGCCAATGGTGTGATGGTCTGGGGGCCATCGAATATGATATACAGTCATCTCTAGTAATGACACGAGGGACAATGAGAGCTCAGCAATATGTTCAGGACATCCTGCAGCCACGTGTGTTCTTCTCATGGCGGCTTCCAAGAGGCATTTTCCAACAGGATAATACTCGATCGCACACAAGTGTCACAGGAACGCCTCCACAATATTGCCACAATTCCGTGGCCCGCCGGGCACAAAATTTATCACCAATAGAACATGTATGGGACCATCTGGGACGCCAACTTCGACAGCCTACGAGTTTGTATGATCTAGAGGCTCAGTTACAGCAAATCTGGACCGATATGCTGCCATACAGAACCCGTATGCTTCCATGCCCGTCCGTATTCTTGTATCCAAGCTAGAGACGGTACCACGGGGTACTAGAGCCTCCATGCCCGCCTATATCACATCTTACATCCAAGCTAGAGGCGGTACAACAGGGTACTAGAGCCTCCATGCCCGCCTGTATCACATCTTACATCCAAACTAGAGGTGACCCACCAGGGTACTAGAGCCTCCATGCCTGCCCGTATCACATCTTACATCCAAGCTAGAGGTGGTAGAATAGGGTACTAGAGCCTCCATGCCCGCCTATATTACATCTTACATCCACGCTAGAGGCGGTACAGCAGGGTACTAGAGCTTCCATGCCCGCCCGTATCACATCTTACATCCAAGCTAGAAGCGGTACAGCAGGGTACTAGAGCCTCCCTTCAAGTGTTCGGTTTTCTGCAGTAAATTCTCCTTTTGGTCTGATATCGTAATCACTTCTTGATATCATCGTTGCAATCACACAGAGAAAGGTTCATTTGATTCCAAGAACATCTTCTAGGGGAGGAATTTCTTTTGATAATGAGTATATGTTTTATTTCAAATCAAAATTCGCACCAATGTTGCGGATTTTGACTCTGTTTTGGATTTGGAAATACTGCAGACATTCTGGATTCATGATAGGGCTACGTATTGCTGGTTGATCTTTGTGTAATAATGTGTCAGAAGCTCACCGGATGCCACAATCGTGGGTCAAATTTGAAGACGGTGGTCAGCAGAAGGAAATGTGCATCATCATAGTGAGACTGGAGCACTGAGACGAACAATTCACATATCCGGTGTTAGAAGTAGCTGCTCCACAATCCGCTGCTGGTGACATTATGCAGAGTATATGGACAGATTACTGCAGCATTTATCAGCATTGCCCCAACACTTCACACTGCACCCCAACATTCAGCACCCTCCTATTTATTGGACTTTTTCATCCACTTCACCGCCATCTAACATCCCACTCCAGGGATTACTGTGCATTCCTCTCAAAACCTCAATATTTATTTACTTCCAAGCCTGTATCCCAATATCAAACTATATCATCAATGGTTATTAAAGCACCATCCCACAGCGGAGATGTACCCCAATATTCAACACCCTATGGCCTTAGTCAGACGGGCGTTTTTAGCCGCGATTTGCGCATGCGCATGTGTCCGGCGATTTTTTAAAACCATTGCTTTACAATGGTATCGGACACATGAGCGCTTTTTATGCGCTCGTCCGATAAATTATAGAACAAAAAAAAATAAAAAAAATCGCAGATCGCACCTATCTGCGATTCCTGTTCTCTTCTGTATATGCGCTCAATGGGGCCGGCGGCAGCAGCGCCGACCCCATTGAGAACATATAGAAGACAAATCATTCTTCTCTGCTACAGCTGTAACAGCTGTGGCAGAGAAGAACGATGTTTGCCCATTGAATTCAATGGAGCGGCAATACAGCCGCTCCATTGAAAGCAATGGGCTGCCGGCGTGCGCGGGGTGAATTGTCGGGAAGGGGTTAAATATATAAGCCCTTCCCTGCAATTCATCCTAAAATGTGTTAAAATAAAAAAAAAATTGTATACTCACCTTTCCGCTGCAGCCGGAGTCCAGCCGCGGCCGCTGTCAGTTCTCCTGAACTGCTTCTCGGCACTATTCAGCCGGCGGGGCTTTAAAATCCCCGCCTGCTGAATGATCTGCCTCTGATTGGTCACAGCCCTGACCAATCAGAGGCCGGTTTCACTCACACACCCATTCATGAATGGGTGAGTGACTGCTGCCTCTCAGCGCTGAGCCAATCAGGGGCAGGTCTGACTCACATCCATTCATGAATTCATGAATGGGTGTGAGTGAGGCATGCCTCTGATTGGCTCAGCGCTGAGCCAATCAGGGGGCAGGTCTGACTCACACCCCCTTCACACCCACTGCAGGACGGCCGCACGGAGCTCCGGCTGCCGGGAGAAGGTGAGTATACAATTTTTTTTTATTTTAACACATTTTAGGATGAATTGCAGGGAAGGGCTTATATATTTAAGCCCTTACCGACAATTCATCCCGGGCTCGCCCGCAGCGCATTGCTTTAAATGGAGGCGGCTCTATTGCCGTCTCCATTGAATGCAATGCGCTGGACAGCTCCGGCCTGTTTCTAATGAAACGCGGCTAGGAGCAGATTTTCGGGCGATTTTCGGGCGACTTGCGCGCACCGGTCACGCGATTTGCGGATGCGCATCCGTCATGCGATCCGCAAATCGCGCGAAAAACCGCCCGTCTGACTAAGGCCTATAGGTGCATCTTACACTTAGGGCAGTCATCTGGTATTGCTTTATCCTCATCATCCAGCACCTGCACCCCAATATCCATGTACCATTGTGGTCTTGGTTTTGTGATCTTGATAACGGACGTTATTTTTCCCCCACATGCCCGTATTGTCATTGGCTTATCTAATGTCCATCACATCACACGTCAAAGTGTCTCCAGCGTTCGCAGTAGCCCGATAATTGTCGCCAAGTTCCATGTGATGAAAGAGGAGGGGTTCAGCTCATCATATGACACTCCCACATACAGACCTCACCTGCTCCATATATTACATGTTATTTTTATATTACTAAAATGTATTTTATCCCAGCGACTCTTAGGTTAGGACCAGTGGAGACCACAAAACTTGCTGCAGTCCTTTTGACCAGTCCCCCAATGCCCTAAGATGAAAGGCACCGGACCCAAAGATCTAGAGCTTGTGTCAAACAAAAGGCCCGCTGCCTCATTTTATGTGGCCCGCAGTTTGCCGACGGCTGCTCGCCACTGTACTGATTACCAGCTGGGGTGCCGCAGCTCCTCGCTGGTAATCACGCTGGCAGTGTTGATCCCGGCGCACACACTGACGTCAGTGTGCAGCCGGAATACTCCTCCCCTGAGTCCCCTGCTCTTCAGTTCCACAGGAGAGGACTCAGGGAGGAAGGGTTCTGGGTGCACACACTGATGTCAGTGTGCGCCCGGGCTCAGGGCGAGCAGAAAGGAAGCAGCGCTGACAGCAAGGAGGAGGCGAGTATATGGGTTAGGGGGGGAACTATTACTACTATAGGGGGGGGGGGTTATATTACTGAGGGGGGGTTATTAATGCTGAGGGGGGTTATATTTCTGACTGGGGTTAATATTACTGAGGGGGATAATATTATTACTGAGGGGGTTTATTGTTACTGAGGGGGGTTAATAGTGCTATGGGGGTTAATATTACTGTGGAGGTTAATATTACTGACTGTGATAATATTATTACTAAGGGGGGTTAATATTACTATGGGGGGTTAAAATTATTACTTTGGGGGTTGCTATAACTAATGGGGCCACTGTGGGAGTCCCTTTTACTACTGGGGCAACTGTGGGGGGCGCTATTACTACTGAGGCCACTGTGGGGGGTGCTATTACTACTGAGGCCACTGTGGGGGGCGCCATTACTACTGGGGCCACTGTGGGGGTCACTATTTTTACTGGAGCCACTATGAGAGTCACTATTACTACTGCGACCACTATAGTGGTCACTATTAAGGCCCGTTCACATGGGCGTAATCATATTTCTGTCGCACAAATACGCTGTGTATTTGCGCAATCAAAAATCGCTTATGTCTGAATATTTGGTTACACAAAAAATAACGCAGATGGGCTCACTGAAAGGGTCAGCAAATATGCAGTGAATACATAGGTTTCCTGCGCATTCACCACGTATTTGCGCGGCCCATTAACTCCAATGGCCTATTGGGGTGCGTAGTACGCAACAAAATATGCCATACTGTGTGAAAATATACATCATGTGAATGAACTCATTGAAATCAATGGCTTCTATTCACTGCATATTATGTATGCAAATACACTTGTGTGAACAGGCCCTTACTATACTGTCTTCCATTCAGCCCTTTGAAGGTCACCATATGCCTGATGTGGCCCTTGGTGAAAAGGAGTTTGACACCCTTGATCTAGAGAAAGGCAATCCCTTCCAATATAATTCCTGCCAACACCAGATGTGGCAATCGGCTATCACCCTGGATCTAATCTGTCCTGCTGCATATATACATTAATTATAGATTTAGAAGAGCTAATGCTGTACAGAAATAGACATATACAACCTGTTCCTAAGAGCTTACAATCTAATGTACAATAGAAACTCTGCTGCTATGAGCTTCCAATCTAATAGAATATTAGATATACCTTAGTAGCAGCATATGCGTACCCTAAGGTAGCTGCAGGGCCGAGCACTCATTCAGCTGACAGTGATTCCTCCCAACTGCCCAAGGCCCGGGTCCTGTGAAAACAGCCTCGCATCACTTCAGGAATCCTCCGGTCTGGTTGTCACAGCCATGGCAGAGGACCGTGGAGTTCTCCTATTGCTTTTAATGAGGTGGGCATCTGCAAGTAATTAAATACCTACGGATGTCATTTTATCCTAGTGTGCGGATCGCACGAGCGGGATAAAAATCGCTGCAGACTTTATTTTCTGCAGCTTCCTGTAGGACAGCAGGAGATTTAAAGACTCTTGGACAGATCCGCCGGGCAGAAGAAAGAAGAACCGGCCATGATGAAAGAGTTGTGCCGCGTCCGGATAGGTGAGAAAATGTCATTTTTAGCCTTATGGCTGTGGGATTCTGCACTCGGATTCTATGCGTGCTCATGGACATGAGGCCTTAAACCGGCTGGCTCTGTCAGCTCACCGTCAGACATGCACAGTACAGATTGTTTGCTACATCTGCATGTATATATTTTACACACACACTATCTTATATGCACTCACATATATTATACAGGGTGTTTCACTGGAAGCGTAACCCTTATTCCAACTTATTTGTGTAGAACTGTAACCATGTTCAGGAGTCTAGAGTTTATTAATGACCCTTGCTCTGTCTCATGCCATGGGTGTATCGTTCAACTGCTGGTGTGCAGTTCACATTTCCAAGTAGGTGGGTCTCATTTATCCAAACTATCTTACAGTAAATGCCCATTTAGACACAAAGATTATTGCTCAAAAGCCATATTTTGAGTGATAACCGTTGGGTCTAAACGCGTCAACAGCTATCTACAAAAAAAACACTCCATTCCATTCGGTTCCACCTATTACTTCTCTCACACAAACACACACGTTGATCCAGAGGAAGGAAGGGGAAAAAAAACAAACAATGAGTTAGAAGCCAATTTTCCCCATTTGGAGGAAAATATTTTCTCCCTGACTCTAATCTAGCAATTGGAATAATCCCTGGATAGACAACCCATCTGAATGGATTAATGAGAGGCAACTTGTCACATGTCCAACCACAACATGATGGAAGTTCATTCTTTCTTGGGGGACAGAATCAACTCGAAGGTGGGTTGTCCCACAGATCACTGGACCCTACCCCAGCAGACTTTTCCCTGTGGGCCACCAAAAGGGTTAACGGTTTGTCAATAAACCTCGCACTGAAGAACATTAGATATGAAATTGCCACCATTGATGTGGGCATGTTGCAGCACACTTGACTACAGAGTGCCGGGTTCAGCAGTGCTTGGAGGGTAGCGGTGGCCACTTTCAACATGCTCTGTGAGGACTGATGAGTTCACTCGTGACATTGTTTCGAACACAAATATTACAATGTTACTGGGTTGCACTTCAAGTGAAGCACCCTGTACACACAATATATAATATAGAATAAATTGGATTCTGTTGATGGTTAGAGGACCGAGTTTATGTGGAAAACTAGACTGCTTGAATTATCAAGCACTTCTTATCACAGCAGTGATTGTTTTTCCTTTTCTCTCCTTCAAGAAAGAGAAAGTTTCTTCTGAATAAGGGAAGAGGTTTCTTATTGGGCTCCATCCATCTTTGCCATTTAAGAACATTGAATTATAGATACATTTAAGAGAATTCATGGGGTAAGTTTGCAAATACTTACTTCCATCTGTCATACAACATCCATTCCCTCCATCACCTCTCCAAACACAACATGTTTCCCATCAAGCCAGTCTGTCTTGTCACATGTGATGAAGAACTGTGATCCATTTGTATTTTGACCAGAATTTGCCATAGAGAGTAACCCTGTACAAAGACAGAACCTTAGAATTGAAAAACTAAACCGCCTAAAATACTGACCTAGTATAGGGATGTTTCAATTGCTGCAGACTGAAGGATCCGCAAGTGACCCTGAATGACATTACTAGTCAATTTTGGTAAAATTCTTCTTTATCATTGACTATATACAGTGAGACATATGTTGTACAAATTGGGACATGTCTATTAAGTTATGTATGCCAAATTTCTGCAATACAAAGGTTGCAATGTTGGTACATATAAAATTATGACTTTTCAGGGGCTTTAGGTTTGATGCACTTTTTTAGAAGTGGTTGTGGTCTAGCTTTAGGAGGCATGGCCATCCATAGCCTACCAGAGTAGCTGAAACCTACACTAGCTTGGGGGTTAGTCTGGCACATGGAGGTACTGCCAATTGCCACAAATATATTAAGAGGCACGTTCCTCTTAATACATTTATCTCATCGAGTCAGCTCATAGTTTACTTTGATCAGAGTATAAGGCAACAGTTTAAGTAACTAGGCTCCTAAGTGTTTATGGGACTTTGTGTTTAGTATTACAAATTTGTATGGTTTGTTAATAAAGGTTAAGTTTTATTAGATACTTCGTATTATAGTCTTGATAACTGCGGTATAAGTATGAAGGTCTTGAAGTGATGATTTAGGAAACACCTCTGCTAGTGAAATCTATCAAAATAAACTTACCCACCTGCACCTGTGTATTTTAGAATGAGGTTCTCATCATCAAATTTCCGTCCATAGATGGATTTTCCGCCTGTGCCATTGTGATTGGTGAAGTCACCTCCCTGACACATGAATTGAGGGATAATTCTATGGAAGCTGCTTCCTTTGCAGCCAAAGCCCTTCTCATGTGTACAGAGGCAGCGAAAGTTTTCTGCAAATGAAAAAAACAAAAACATAAAAACACAAATGTGGACATTCTTACGTACAACCCCCCCCCCCCCCCCCCGCCAAAAAACTGTATTTCACTAAAATACCTAGTTTCCTCGAAAATAAGCCTTTGCATAACTTTGGAGGATGCAGAACGATTTTTCTGGATTTTTGAAGCTGCTTGAACTACAAGCCCTACTCCAAAATTAAGCTTTAGTTACTGCCAATTAAAAAAAAGGCAATTTAAATAGTGTCCAGGCAGCTATACTCATAAATAAAATCCTTCGGAGTAAAAATTTATTTATTTATTTTTGGGGTAACAGGGTAGTTATATTTAGGACTTATACAGTATGATACATATAACTTATAGCCTTGAAATCAATTAGCTCAATTTATTGAATGAAAGCATTGTGCCGAGATGGCATCCCCTCTTCATATTAAGGCTCATGAATGTCAAAAGACAAGGTTCACTGGCCGGAACAAACCAGTCATGTGAAAGTCCATCCTGTAATACCACATTTTCCCTGCAGTGGAAATATCTCACTAGCAGCAGCTTTCCCTCGCATTACCAGCTTTTAATGGGGGTGACAAGAGTTGAGCCTGAGGAAATCATCATTTTGAATGGGATTGTGCATGTTGGCATAACCTCTTTTAACCCCTTCTCGCCACATGACTTAAGGTTACATCTTTGCAGGCTGGTACTTAAGGCAACATGACGTAACCTTACGTCATATGGAACTCGCGGGATCTGAAGAGATCCTGCGGTATCCGGAAGCGGGCGCCAGCTATTACTGATAGTAGGGGTGCATTGGGACAGCGACCCATGCTGTTAACCCCATACACGCTGCAATCTTTGTAGATCGAGGTTTATAAAGGGTTCACAGAGGGAGCTCACTCCCTGTGAGGTCATTGGATCCCCCCCCCTATTTAATCGAGGAGAGCCGACGAGTTGCCATGGCAACATGACGTTAGCTACAGGCGTCCTGCTTTGCCATTGCCTATGATCGCTTTAACCAGCGATAAGGCATTGCAGGACAGAAGTCCTGCAATGCCTTACCACAGCGATCATAGCTGCAATGGATCAAGTTCCTGAGGACCTAAATAGTGTAAAAAAACTAAATAAATCGTGTAAAACGAAAAACATAAAAAAATAGAAAAAAAACCCCACAACCCCCTATTTATATGAAAAAACGTAAGAAACAAAAACACACGTGTGGTATCATTGTGTCCGTAACGATCTGTGCTATAATTTGAGCACAGTAATCCTGTGCAGCAAAAACTGTTGAAAATAAAAAAAAAAGATTAAAGGGGTTGTCCCGCGCCGAAACGGGGGGGGGGTTTTTCAAACCCCCCCCCCCCCCCCCCGTTCGGCGCGAGACAACCCCGATGCAGGGACTTAAAAGAACAACAGCACAGCGCTTACCTGAATCCCCGCGCTCCGGTGACTTCTATACTTACCGGTTGAAGATGGCCGCCGGGATCTTCTTCCTCCGTGGACCGCAGCTCTTCTGTGCGGTCCATTGCCGATTCCAGCCTCCTGATTGGCTGGAATCGGCACGTGACAGGGCGGAGCTACACGGAGCCCCATTGAGAAGAGAAGAAGACCCGGACTGTGCAAGCGCGTCTAATTTAGCGATTAGACGGCGAAAATTAGACGGCTCCATGGAAACGAGGACACTAGCAACGGAGCAGGTAAGTGAAAAACTTTTTATAACTTCTGTATGGCTCATAATTAATGCACAATGTACATTACAAAGTGCATTATTATGGCCATACAGAAGTGTATAGACCCACTTGCTGCCGCGGGACAACCCCTTTAAAGGCTTATTCATTCATTTTACCTTCAAAAAGACGCAATAAAAGCGATCCAAAAAGCTATATGTACCCTAAAATGGGAAAAATAAAAGCTACAGCTCGTGACGCAAAACAACAATACCTCACATAGCTGCGACAATGGAACGATTGAAAAATAATTATAATTTCCAAAAGAAAAAAGAGTGTCTATTGTGCAAAAGTGGAAAAATCTAAAAAATTATGTTTTTGTTACAGTTGTAATCGTACCGACCGCTGAAAAAATGTATTGTGTCATTTATGACTTGCTCCACTCCAATCCATACTAAATGCAGCAGCTAGGCCCATTTCTCTATCCAGTCATTACTCAGACGCCTCTGCATTATGCCAGTCGCTGCATTGGCTGCCCATCCACTGCAGAACTAAATTTAAACTCCTCTACCTCACTCACAAAGCTCTGCATGGCGCTGCACCAGCATACATCGCCTCTCTTCTGTCAGTACACCACCCAGCCTGCTCACTCCGATCGGCTAACACACTCAGACTAAACACCCCTGTAGTACGAACCTCACATGCTCGCCTACAGGACTTCAGAGCAGCACCCATCCTCTGGAACGCTCTACCCCAAGGTATCCGGACAATTTCCGATGCACGAAATTTCAGACGTGACTTAAAAACGCACCTCTTCAGGGAAGCATACCAAATCTCCTGACCTAGTCCCCTAACCCTCCCTATGGCGCCCCACCCTGTTTGCCTTCTAATAATTGATCTGCACATGAAATTTCCTATTGGCTGTGTTCCCCAGCCCTTGCACCTCCTGTACCACCCCCAACCATTTGTATCTAACCCAATGTACCTCACATTGTAATTGTATCGTTTTGCATTTATCCATGCCTGAAGGCGCTGCGGAATAAGTTGGCGCTATACAAATAAAGATTATTATTATTTATGCTCTTTGATTGACGCAGTTAAAAAAAATGTGAAATATATGCATCCAAAAATGGTAGCAATAAAAAAAAATATATAGTTCGCCACGCAAAAGACAAGCCGGGCATGTTGACAAAAAAATAAAAATGTTATGACTCTTGAAAAGTGAAATGAAAATCCCCCAAAAATCGTGGCTTCCTTAAGCCCAAAATAGGCCATGTCCTTATGGTGACTACCCACTACAGATTTTTTTCACTGCGAAATCCGCAGCAGTTTTTTTTCTGCAGGGGTCTATGGGACTTATAATGTTAAAATCGCGATTTCGTGGTAAATTGCGATTTTAACATTACAAGTCCAATAAACCCCTGCAGAAAAAAAAAACTCTGCGGAGAGACCTAAGCAAATGGAGCTCCTTATACCTCTCATGAAATGGCCGAGTTAATGCAATTAAAATGGATGTACTGCCCCGTTTCCTGTATCTTTGTCAAACAATTCCCATCGGGCTCCCAAGAACATACCTGAAAAAAATCCGATCTCTAATCTCCAACTTTGTTTGGAAAGGACGCAAACCGCGCCTGAGATACTCATTGCTAAAGAGGAGAAAAGAGAAGGGGGGCCTGGGTCTACTGGACTTCTCCCTCTACCAAAAAGCTAACATAGCAAACTGCGTACTTGACATCCTCAAAAGCAGAAACAAAGCTATGGGTGGATATAGACCACACAGGCGAAACAGATGGCCTATACAGAGCTCCCTGGATTCCGCCAAAATGGATCAAGTCTATACCCAAATCTCCCCCTTCAGCCTCCAACTATTTAAGGCATGGGCGAGTTTCGCCCCTCAATATAGGCTGGTTACAGCCCCAGGCCCCCTAACTCTGCTCTTAGCAAATCCCCTCTTTGAAGCTACTACAAATCAGAAGGGCCTTCTGGCTATTCCTGCGGACCCAATCCCTAGATTGAGGGACGTAGTGACGCAAACGGGACTGAAACCCATGATGGAGATCTTAAACCAGTCTCCACCGCAGCCAGGATTCTGGTTGCAATATCTTCAGCTGAGAGGGTTTGTGAGCACGCTGATCCCGAAAGAAAATCTGACGGCACCCCTGACTGAGTATGAGCAACTCTGTTTGTCAAGTCTAAATCAGAGTCATATGATCTCCACGTTATATAAAATGTTGCTGGATCGGGAGACGGAGGACGAGACTCTGAATTATAGGGAGGCCTGGGAACGGGAGTTGGGAGAAAACATTACGGGGGAGGACTAGTGTAAATTCTGGGCACTATCCACAGCTGGCAAAATACAAGACCTCAACTATAAGATAGTCTCAAGGTGGTATAGGACCCTGGACCACCTACAGAGGATCTTTCACCAGTTCTTCCCTGCGTGCTGGAAATGCAGTGGGAGCCGAGGTACAATGACCCACATTTGGTGGGACTGCTGGCCAGTAGCGGACCTATGGGAAGGGGTGACAACTAGAGATGAGCGAGCGTACTCATCCGAGCTTGATGCTCGTTCGAGTATTAGGGTACTCGAGATGCTCGTTACTCGAGACGAGGACCACGCGGTGTTCGAGTCACTTCCATTTTCTTCCCAGAAAAGTTTGCGCCCTTTTCTGGCCAATAGAAACACAGGGAAGGCATTACAACTTCCTCCTGTGAAGTTCCAGCCCTATCTCACCCCCCTGCAGTGAGTGGCTGGGGAGATCAGGTGACACCCGAGTATATAAACTGGGGCCGGCCGCGGCTCGCCACAGATGCACGCTGAGAGACATTAGGGAAAGTGCCGTCCTGCTGTAGCTGCTATAGGGAGAGTGTTAGGCTGTTATCTTCATCTTCAAGAACCCCAACGGTCCTTCTTAGGGCCACATCTGACCGTGTGCAGTACTGTTGAGGCTGCTTTTAGCAGTTTTGCACATTTTTTTTTTTTGTATATTGGGCGTGCAGACCATAGCGTCCTCAGTCTGCAGTCATTTTACTGAGTATAGGGGCAGTACTGGTGAGGCAGGGACAGTGGTACAGGGAAAGAGATATACTGGCTATATAGGCAGTGGGCTTTTTCAAAAAAATTGGAAATAAAAATCTTTGGGCTGCCTGTGACCGTGTTCAGTTTACTGCGTGTCTGCTGGGAGTAGTAGTCACTCACTATTACCCAGCTAGGTGTTACTGCAGCCTTGCGCATAATGTTTTCTGGCTGCACTGTGCTTTCAATAACCACAGTCATCCTCCAACAGGGAAATCCATATACAGGCTATATAGGCAGTGGGCTTTTTCCCAAAAATTGGAAAAAAATACTATATTTGGGCTGCCTGTGACCGTCTTCACTTTACTGCGTGTCTGCTGGGAGTAGTAGTCGCTCATTATTACCCAGCTAAGCCTGTGACCATCTACAGTTTACTGCGTGTCTGCTGGGGGTAGTAGTCGCTCATTAATACCCAGCCTTGCGCATAATTCTTTCTGGCTGCACTGTGCTTTCAATAACCACAGTCATCCTCCAACAGGGAAATCCATATACAGGCTATATAGGCAGTGGGCTTTTTCCCAAAAATTGGAAAAAAATACTATATTTGGGCTGCCTGTGACCGTCTTCACTTTACTGCGTGTGTGCTGGGGGTAGTAGTCGCTCATTATTACCCAGCTAAGCGTTACAGCAGGCTTGCGCATAATTGTTTCCTGGCTCTGCTGTGTCCGTTACATGATCGCCGTCATCCAGCCAGAGGGAAAGAGTATACATATATACGCTGCATACGGTGTCTGTCTGGTTTTTCACCTCACCATTTTAAAAAATTGAAGCAAAATACTTAAGGCCTACCACTGGCCTTTGGCCACTTGACTGGTTCTGCCCTGTGAATTCCAGTAGGTCAGTCATACGCACCTAGGTCTCACTACAGGCTTGCGCATAATTGTTTCCTGGCTCTGCTGTGTCCGTTACATGATCGCCGTCATCCCGCCAGAGGGAAAGAGTATACATATATACGCTGCATACGGTGTCTGTCTGGTTTTTCACCTCACCATTTAAAAAAATTGAAGCAAAATACTTAAGGCCTACCACTGGCCTTTGGCCACTTGACTGGTTCTGCCCTGTGAATTCCAGTAGCTCAGTCATACGCACCTAGGTCTCACTACAGGCTTGCGCATAATTGTTTCCTGGCTCTGCTGTGCGTTCCGTAAGCGAAGTCAGCCTCCAACCACAGGCCAATAAGCGGCACAATTAATTACAGCGTTCTGTTTCTGCTCTACTCGTAATACACCATGCTGAGGGGTAGGGGTAGGCCTAGAGGACGTGGACGCGCGTGAAGACGCGGAGGCCCTAGTCACGGTGTGGGCACAGGCCGAGCTCTTGGTTCAGGTGTATCGCAGCCGACTGCTGCGGGATTAGGTGAGAGGCAAGTTTCTGGGGTCCCCAGATTCATCTCACAATTAATGGGTCCACGCGGTAGACCTTTATTAGAAACTGAGCAGTGTGAGCAGGTCCTGTCGTGGATGGCAGAAAGTGCATCCAGCAAACTATCCATCGTCACCACCCAGTCTTCTATGCCTGAATGCTCTCGCTGCTGCTCCTCCCTTCTCCCAGCCTCCTCCCTCCCAGCAAATGACACATTCAGAAGAGCAGGCAGGCTCCCAGGAACTGTTCTCGGGTCCCGGCCTTGAGTGCTAAAAAATGGATCCTCTAACACCTGAGGAGTTTCTCATGACCAATGCCCAACTTTGGAAAGTTCCCGGGGTCCGGGTGAGGAGACTGGGGACTTCCGGCAACTGTCTCAAGAGCTTTCAGTGGGTGAGGAGGACGATGACGATGAGACACAGTTGTCTATCAGTGAGGTAGTAGTAAGGGCAGTAAGTCCGAGGGAGGAGCGCACAGAGGATTCGGAGGAAGAGCAGCTGGACGATGAGGTGACTGACCCCACCTGGTTTGCTAAGCCTACTGAGGACAGGTCTTCAGAGGGGGAAGTAAGTGCAGCAGCAGGGCAGGTTGGAAGAGGCAGTGCGGTGGCCAAGGGTAGAGGCAGGGTCAGACCGAATAATCCACCAACTGTTTCAAAGGTGTGGCAGTTTTTCACTGAGAGTGCAGACGACCGACGAACTGTGGTGTGC
Source organism: Eleutherodactylus coqui (assembly GCF_035609145.1). Taxonomy (NCBI): domain Eukaryota; kingdom Metazoa; phylum Chordata; class Amphibia; order Anura; family Eleutherodactylidae; genus Eleutherodactylus; species Eleutherodactylus coqui. Next base: position 214,552,919 of record NC_089842.1, on the reverse strand, counting down.
AAGGTTTGTCGCGATAAGATCAGCCGGGGAGCCACCACCACCAGCCTCACCACCACCAGCATGCGCAGGCATATGATGGCCAAGCACCCCACAAGGTGGGACGAAGGCCGCTCACCGCCTCCGGTTTGCACCACTGCCTCTCCCCCTGTGCCCCAACCTGCCACTGAGATCCAACCCCCCTCTCAGGACACAGGCACTACCGTCTCCCGGCCTGCACCCACACCCTCACCTCTGCTGTCCTCGGCCCCATCCAGCAATGTCTCTCAGCGCACCGTCCAGCCGTCACTAGCGCAACTGTTTGAGCGCAAGTACGCCGCCACGCACCCGCACGCTCCAGCGTTAAACGTGCACATAGCCAAATTGATCAGCCTGGAGATGCTGCTGTATAGGCTTGTGGAAACGGAGGCTTTCAAAAACATGATGGCGGCGGCGGCCCTGCGCTACTCGGTTCCCAGTCGCCACTACTTTTCCCGATGTGCTGTCCCAGCCCTGCACGACAACATCACCAACGCGGTTACTGCCAAGGTCCACTTAACAACGGACACGTGGACAAGCACAGGCGGGCAGGGCCACTATATCTCCCTGACGGCACATTGGGTGAATTTAGTGGAGGCTGGGACCGAGTCAGAGCCTGGGACCGCTCACGTCCTACCCACCCCCAGAATTGCGGGCCCCAGCTCGGTGCTGGTATCTGCGGCGGTGTAGGCTTCCTCCACTAAACCACCCTCCTCCTCCTCCTACGCAACCTCTGTCTCGCAATCAAGATGTGTCAGCAGCAGCATGTCGCCAGCAGTCGGTGTCGCGCGGCGTGGCAGCACAGCGGTGGGCAAGCGTCAGCAGGCCGTGCTGAAACTACTCCGCTTAGGAGAGAAGAGGCACACGGCCCACGAACTGCTGCAGGGTCTGACAGAGCAGACCGACCGCTGGCTTTGACCGGTGAGCCTCCAACCGGGCATGGTCGTGTGTGACAACGTCCGTAACCTGGTGGCGGCTCTGCAGCTTGGCAGCCTCACGCACGTGCCATCCCTGGACCACGTCTTTAATTTGGTGGTTCAGCGCTTTCTGAAAAGCTACCCACACTTTTCAGACCTGCTCGGAAAGGTGCGCCGGGTCAGCGCACATTTCCGCAAGTCCAACACGGATGCTGCCACCCTGCGGACCCTGCAACATCAGTTTAATCTGCCAGTGCACCGACTGCTGTGCGACGTGCTCACACGGTGGAACTCTACGCTCCACATGTTGGCCAGGCTCTATGAGCAGCGTAGAGCTATAGTGGAATACCAACTCCAACATGAGCGGCGTAGTGGAAGTCAGCCTCCTCAATTCTTTACAGAGGAGTGGGCCTGGATGGCAGATATCTGCCAGGTCCTTGGAAACTTTGAGGAGTCCACCCTGATGGTGAGCGGCGATGCTGCAATCATTAGCGTCACCATTCTCCTGCTATGCCTGTTGAGAAGTTCCCTGCAAAGCATAAAGGCTGATGCTTTGCGGGCAGAAACGGAGGCGGGGGAAGACAGTATGTCGCTGGATAGTCAGAGCACCCTCATGTCTATATCTCAGCGCGTGGAAGAGGAGGAGGAGGGGGAGGAGCCTGAGGAGGAAGAGACAGCTGGGCCCACTGCAGAGGGTGCCCATGCAGCTTGCCTCTCTTCCATTCAGCGTGCATGGCCGGAGGAGGAGGATACTCAAAGTGATCGTCCTAGTGAGGAAAGCCATATGTTGCATCCAGGTACCCTGGCACACATGGCTGACTTTATGTTAGCATGCCTTTCTCGTGACCCTCGTGTTAGACGCATTCTGGCCACTACGGATTACTGGGTGTACACACTGCTTGACCCACGGTATAAGGAGAACCTTTCCACTCTCATTCCCGAAGAGGAAAGGGGTTTGAGAGTGATGCAATACCACAGGGCCCTGGTGGACAAACTGATGGTAAACTTCCCATCTGACAGCGCTAGTGGCAGAAGGTGCAGTTCCGAGGGCCACGTAGAAGGGGAGGCGCGGAGATCAGGCAGCATGTTCAGCGCAGGCAGGGGAACACTCTCCAAGGCCTTTGCCAGCTTTATGGCTCCCCAGCAAGACTGTCTCACACCTCCCAAGTCCAGGCTGAGTCGGAGGGAGCACTGTAAGAAGATGGTGAGGGAGTACGCAGCCGATCGTACCACCGTCCTCCGTGACGCCTCTGCTCCGTTTCTGTGTCGTTTCCAGCACTTTCTTGGGTTTTGCAGATTTTCACCAATGAAAACCTTAGAGAGCATCGGCGATATACAAAAATGCTCGAGTCGCCCATTGACTTCAATGGGGTTCGTTACTCGAAACGAACCCTCGAGCATCGCGGAAAGTTCGACTCGAGCAACGAGCACCCGAGCATTTTGGTGCTCGCTCATCTCTAGTGACAACCCTATATAATCACATCAACCACTCAAGAGTGATTATGACACCGAAATTAGCCCTGCTCTCGCTGTTCCCGGACAGCATGAGAGCCGCCAAATTATGCCTTCTAAAACATTTCATACTAGCGGTGAGAAGACTTATCCTAAGGCTCTAGCGCTCTTCAACCGTTCCCACTAGGGGCATGTGGGTGGAGGAACTCCACACCCTCATGAGATTTGATGAACTGGGAGCCGATGACCCCAAAACTTGGGAAGCATACTACAAGACATGGCAACCATGGGTAGTGTTCAGAGGGTCGGACGATCTGAAGCGATGGCTGGATTATGGTTCATTTGACTAAATCACCTGGCGGGCAGGCGCTCAGAGGTCTCCCCACCCAGAATCATGCCTCTGCAAGTATCTCTCCAATACTCATGAATGTACAATAGTAAAATAGCTTTGCAGCTTTCTAACATCCCTTCTGCTTTAATTGCTCCATTTTAATTCTATTTTGCAGATCTCTGCTTGCCATCAGTGAGTGTGGAAATTTGTTACATTGCAATGGCTGAAAAACTTGCCTTGAACATGTCAAACTTCATGGGTTGTACCAAAGCTGGACAACGCTTGGACATGATCAGGTGTAGATCTAGATGTAAACATAAATGCTTTAAATCACTGAAAGCAAACATCTCAAAAAGTGAGAAACTGAAATAAATTAAAATACTATTTCATCATACATTGGACAAGATTAACGAACATAAAACTAGAAGAAAAAAAAAAAGATTTTTTGGATAAAGACAGGAAATGCAAATGAAACATGCAGGTCATTGACAGAGAAATATCCTGCAATAGTCTGTAATAACCCAGCTCTGACAGAGCCGTGTATACATTGCCAGAACAGCTCTGATCCCATCAACAGCAAGTAGATTCAATTTTTATTTTTAAACCTAAGGCCCAATGTCCACGGGTGGATTTGATTTGCTGAATCTACGCGTGGCATCTGTGTGTGAGATCTGCAAATCAAGCCGCCCATAGGGAAGCATTGGGCATCTGCACTTCATTTAACATCAGCGGATTTTCAATTTGATTTGGGGATAATAAATCGCAGCATGCTCCATTTTACCGCGGATGTGGCTCCATTCATCTCTATGGGAGCTTACGATCCGCAGTGCATCCACAAATACATTTGCAGATTTAAAGGTTATAATCTATTCGGGAGGTGGCGGAAAGGCTGGGAGGTGGGGCTGCGGATTTGTTCCACACGGATGATCCGAAGGGCATCTGCGTGGGAAAAAAAACGCAATCCGCGATCTCCTGCAAGCAATAAAAAAATCAATTTAATGACTCGCAGTGCATCCGCTGCGGAAATCCGCATAAAAAATCTGCATGAGGCCTAAGAAAGGTTTTCCCAAGTACACAGGATAGCATTGATCCTATTCCCAGCACCTGGATAGAATGCTAGGCAGCCCAACCTCTGTATCTTAATTCTTGATTAAAGGGGTATTCTGCCCTTCTTTCAACTGATGATCTATTCTGTGGATGTCAGTGCAGCAGGACATTGTCATCAGCGTGCAGGGGAGGCTTCACTACCATTGAAATCAATGGGAGCGCTGCACTTCTATCACACTACCCTGCTCTTCATCCGCGTTCCCGAATTGCTGGCATCACGGTGTTCAGAATGAGAGTACCAACGCCGATAGAATGAGCAGCGACACCACAGCAGTCACCTAACTTCCCGTGGCATTAGCCCTATTAAATGGATGTTATCTGGTAACCAGGGAACAGCTTTAAATACTATAAACTACAAAACTGTTTGACTTTTCAAAAGGCACCGGAGAGGGAAGTAATATAACCTGCGGCTCTCCTTTCACAGCTTTCTCCCCTGGATCTAATAGTTCCTAGCCCCCCTTCAGTCTTTCAAGATGCTGGTACAGCTCCTGTCACTACTCCGTGCACACCACCACGGTTGCAGATTTCTCATGTAAGCATTGCTGCCCAATCAAAGCAATGTGGAGCGCCTCAGAGTACCTATGCACCGACACTACACCATGTGCATCAGATAGTTAGGGAACCTATGTGACCATCTCCGAGAACTAAAAAGGGCCCATCAATTGGTGAATTTGTAGCAAGAAGCTGGAAAAGAAGAGCAGCAGGTAAAATGAACGCCCGCGTCTGGTACCAAGAAAAATTTTGTTTCAGGACCGGAAGGTTGCTTTAAGGCCATATATATTACTGGTACAACCCTTCTATTCAAGGACTTTGTGTAATCTATTAACCCCTTAGTGACCAAGCCAGTTTGCGCCTTAATGACCAGACCAAATTTTGGAAATCTGACATGTGTCACTTTAACATAAATTATTATTACTCTGTAAAGCTTTTGCATATCCAGGTGATTCGGACATTGTTTTTTCGCCACGTGTTGTACTTTATTTAGAAATTAGACCGACAGAATTTGTGTATAATTTATTTAAAGCGCCAAAATTGGAAAAAATTTGAAAAAAAAGTTGTAATTTTTTCTTATTTTCAATTGCAATGTCTCAAACATATGCAAACATACCGTACACATGTTTGATAAGATATATATTTCCATCCGTTTACTCTATTCTGGACTCACATTTGAAAACCTTTTTTTTCTCTCTTTTTTTTCTTTTTTTTACACACGCGATTTAGCAGATGTACAAATTTAACATTAATTAACATTTTGAGGAATACTTTGTTTTCCTACACCAAGCCAAGATTGCAAAGGCTCATAAGTGTCAGAATTATAGACACCCCCACAAATGACCCTATTTTAAAAAAATACACATCTTAATATATTCACTGTCATGGGTGTCATGAGTATTTTGATCCCACAGTTTCTTTTCAGAAGTTAATACACTTTTGAGGGGAAAAAATGAAATTTCATAATTTTGAAAATGTCATTTTAAAATACTTTTTTTTTTCTACAGTGCACATGAAAATGAGGATTTGCACCCCAAAATGGATACCAGTATTTGTCTTGTGTTTAGTAACATACCCATTCGTGTGCACAGAAGCCAGATAAAGTCCGCAGATAAAGCCGGGGGCCTTATGGACGTAATTTCATCTGCCCTCACAGATATGATCCATGAGGAAAGATGAAACAAACTTTTTTTCTTTTTTAAAATTTTTTTACATGATCACTGTTATCCATTGGATAACAGCGATCATGTGACTGGGGACCACATACAGCGGCTCCCGGTGACAACTCCGTGTTCTTGGCTACTCATACTAGCCGAGAGCAGGGAGTTTTTAAATTTCCCAGGCCTCCCGGCCCTGTGCGCATTCGCGTGACGTAATGCTGTCTGGCGCGCATGCACAGACGCCAGGTCCTGCAGGACCAGAACACCGGGGGACATCGCGAAGGATGGTGAGTATCCTGAGATCCGATCCATTAAGGGGAGCTAAAACTAACTTTTTTAAACTTTACATTGCCTTTAATGCGATCGCTGGGGTGGGGGGTAATTGACAGCATGGAGCTGTCATGTCCAGAGCCTGCAGGGCTTTAATCCCTGAAGGAAGCATGTTTTTACCTCCTCTGGGATAAAGCCCAGCGGGCCAGGACTATGGGGTGGTCACTAAGGGGTTAAACACTGCTAAACGAGGAGTGTAATTGACAAATTGTAAGAATGAATGTATGTCTTCTCACAAAGGAAATGTTATTTCTAATACCAATGTTATCTGCTTTTCTTCTGATCTAGAACTATTATGTACAGCCAACGCAACGTGACCATGAATTATTTATGCAATATCAGATTCCGACACTCACCTACCGTCATCGGAACAACATCTGCTCGTAACAGGAAGCGAATACGTCCAGCAGGCTTGTTGCCAATCTTGATATCCATGTATACCTGGGGGTTAGCTCGTACCTTTTTAGCAGGTGGCTCTCCCTGCAAGTAATAAAGAAGATAAAAGAAAAAAAGAGGCACGAGATGACAGACACTAAATACATTTACAGGCATGCATGTTCGGCTGTAGGGGTTGCCTGGTTATCGGATAACAATTTCTCCTACAGGTCCAACTGTTCTAGAAATAACTAAATCAGCTGTACTTACCCTTCCATTGCCATGGTGATGAGCCCAACCATGCTCCCGATGTTAAGTTAAGGAAGACATCAACAGATATCCTCTGACCGCTGCAGCCAATCGTAAATCGCAGTAAGTAACACTATTACAAACTCCTGGCATCATGGTGCCGGGATGTGAGTGTTGATGCCAGGAGAGCGGGCAGTGACATTACAGAAGTCAGGTGATAACCTGTGACGACATCTTCCACTTCAAACAGTGGGTGGATGGTGGTGCTGCAGTGATGGGTCCCTGCGGCAGATGACGGGTAAGTACAGCTACTTATGTTATGTTAGCACAGTTAGTGCTATGGGTGAACATTGTCCAGTAACCATCAAACACTTAGGATACCTCCACATGGAATGTATTGTCCAGATTTTGGTGCAAATTCACGTCAGATTACAACCCTAAACATTTGACGTGCTGAGATCCATAGTGAAAGCCCACAGCATAAGTTGACATTCTGCGGATTTAAAATTCGCACTGCGGGTCAATTAACAATCATCAGGATGTGGATAAGATGAGACTTCTTATAATCTCATCCACTTCGTCTGTATTGTAATATGCTGCGGATTTTCCGCACGCAAATCCATGGTAGAAAATATGCCGCTTATATGCCACATGTGAAGATACTTTTTCCCTAGGATAAGAGTTAAGGTAATAAGATTTAAGGTTTTGTATCCTCCTAATATCTGTACTTGGAGCTATGATTATTATAGGACCAGTACCTCTTGTGCTGCAGGTTTAGGAGCTTCTGTCCCCTCAGCCTGTTCGCTCTCCTCCAGTGTTTTACCAGAAAATCTTTTGAGCCAGTCGTCATCAGACCAAACTAGAATAAAAAAAATGAAGTGTAAACTTTAGAACATGGAAGTAAAGTAGACATTTGTAAAGGCCCATTTATACACAACGACCTGAGCGATTATCGCTGTGTCATTTACAGCGCAATATGCAGAAGGCAAGCGGGGTGACTTAGAAAGAGTCAGCTCTTCTCACCTGGTCAGTCAGAGCAGCAGGTGTAATTCATGGGATGGAATGAGGGTTGAGTATCCTCCCAACTCTTCCCCAAGCGGCTCCAGGACCCTCTCCATGCTGGACTGAGACACAACACGGCTTTCTTCTATGTTTAAACACTATGGGGCTGATTTATTAAGACCAGTAACTGTAACCAGTAATGTAACTTTACGTCCTGTGGCATTAAGGGTAAGAGGTCTATGCCACTTAATACAAGTGTCTTGGGCGGCTCATGTGCCAGAAGAAGAAATCGTTACCAGCTATGAGGCAGTTCTCTGGTGTAAATTCTACTAAATATAGTGGGTGCCCCCACTTACTTCTCTAAAAGTGTGGAGTGTGGTGCAAAGATCCCAAAAGTTACAAGTCTTAGTGCTGGCTATATTTGTGCACAAAATCAGCTACTTATTTTTTCCCAACATTTGTCCAAGTTGCCACCCCGCCATAACATCATTTTTTCTCATAATTAAAATTGCCAGTAAAAAATTATTACCCGCACCGGCCTCTAGATGTAATTACTGTCCAGGCCGGTCATTTACCAGCAGGGTGGCAACCCTAGTAATGGATGGGACATACTGGGAGATGAGGGGACAGTAATGAATGTGACACATGGGGAGATGAGGGGACAGTAATGAATGTGACACATGGGGAGAAGAGGGGACGGTAATGAATGTGACACATGGGGAGATGAGGGGACGGTAATGAATGTGACACATGGGGAGAAGAGGGGACGGTAATGAATGTAACATATGGGGAGATGAGGGGACAGTAATGAATGTGACTCATAGTGAGATGAGGGGACAGTAAGGATATGTTCACAAGGTGGATTCCACCTGGAATTCCATTCTGCTGCAGTTTTTGCCGTGGATCCACACGTGGCTGCAGCCATCAGTGGGAAAAATTTGCGAGCACGTTTTTTGACGTGTATTCAAGAAAAAAAAGTCGTATGTTACTTCTTCATGCGGATCCATGAAAAAATGTGTCACACATTCAGTACGCGGATTTTGCCCACTGACAGATCTAAATCCACATATTGATCACGAGCAAAAGCCATAAATAGTGCCAAATGGTATCAGATAGAATGCCCTCATAGTGACCCATAGAGAGCGACCCAATAAATAGGGCAAGATACTGAATGTCACCCGAGTGCTACACAGAGTGCCCTCATAAATAGTATCAGATAGAGTGTCCCCACAAATAGTGCTAGACAGAGCGCCCCCATTAATAGTGCTAGATAGAGTGCCCCCATAAACAGTGTACACAGGCAGCTTGCGTGCCCCTATGAACAGCTCGATCACACGTGCCTGACAGTGACCCTATGAAGAGTAGCAGCCATAGTGTCCCAGTAAACAGTTCAACCCCAACAACAGCCCCGTTCACAATATCAGAGCACTGCACAGTGCCAGCCACGGGGTGCCCACGTTAGCAGTGCCATATGACAGAATTGGAGGCAGGTTCACACGGATGGTATATTGATAGAATATCTCATCATTGTCTGATTAGTGAGGGGTCCGCTGTTGGGACCCCTACAATCCCCACACCTTGCTGTAAAGGAAGTGCAGCTGCATTCACCAGCATTATTATGAGAAAAAAGCTAAAGGGACAGTTGAGCCGTTACCCGGGGGGTGCAGACATCCATGGATATCACATAGCATCAGATGTCACATAATATGCCATCAATGACATTATGTGTTGGGTAGGATTATCCCTTCAAATGCAGTTTAATAAGCAGACACTAGAGGGAGGCACTGAGCCAACATAGTTAATACACTACACAGCTGTGCCATCTATAGACATCAATGCCCTCCTCATCTGCGTTCTTGCGTTGTGGCACATGTGGACGATAGTGATTATCATCCATATGTAAAGAGACCGTCCTTAAAGGGGTTTTTTAACGGCCAATTTTTGGTTTAACATTTTTCTTTTTTTTCTCCCCATTAAAAAAAAAACAAAAAAAAAAAAAATACCTTATTTATTTGTCCGGCAACATATCCACCTGAGGGCTTGATTTTTACGGACAAGTTGTATGTTTCAATTGTATTATTTAATGTACCACATAATGTACTGAAAAGCTTTTAAAGGGGTTGTCCCGCGCCGAAACGGGTTTTTGAGACAAACCCAATGCATGGGTTTAAAAAAAAAACGTTTAGTACTTACCCGAATCCCCGCGCTGCGGCGACTTCTTACTTACCTTACCAAGATGGCCGCCGGGATCTTCACCCACGATGCACCGCGGGTCTTCTCCCATGGTGCACCGAGGGCTCTGTGCGGTCCATTGCCGATTCCAGCCTCCTGATTGACTGGAATTGGCACACGTGACGGGGTGGAGCTACGAGGACCAGGTCTCTGGCACGAGCGGCCCGATTCACCAGCGAGAAGACAGGACTGCGCAAGCGCGTCTAATCAGGCGATTAGACGCTGAAATTAGACGGCACCATGGCGACGGGGACGCTAGCAACGGAGCAGGTAAGTGAATAACTTCTGTATGGCTCATAATTAATGCACGATGTACATTACAAAGTGCATTAAAGGGGTTGTCCCACGCCGAAACGGGTTTTTTTTTTTTTCAACAGCCCCCCCGTTCGGCACGAGACAAACCCGATGCAGGGACCTAAAAAAAAATCCGCACAGCGCTTACCTGAATCCCCACGCTCCGGTGACTTCTTACTTACCGGTTGAAGATGGCCGCCGGGACCTTCTCCCTCGGTGGACCGCAGCTCTTCTGTGCGGTCCATTGCCGATTCCAGCCTCCTGATTGGCTGGAATTGGCACGTGACGGGGCGGAGCTAAACGGAGTCGGCATCCGGCACGAGCGGCCCCATTGAGAAAAGAAGAAGACCCGGACTGCGCAAGCGATTAGACGCTGAAAATTAGACGGCACCATGGAGACGAGGACGCCAGCAACGGAACAGGTAAGTGAATAACTTCTTATAACTTCTGTATGGCTCATAATTAATGCACAATGTACATTACAAAGTGCATTAATATGGCCATACAGAAGTGTATACCCCCACTTGCTTTCGCGGGACAACCCCTTTAAACATTTCTAAGTGAGCTGAAATGAAAAACAAACCCTCAGGTTTGCCATTTTTTGTAAAGGGGGGGGGGGGTTACGGTAAACAACCTGCAGCTAAAATGACATGTTGACTTTATTTTGTCAGAATAATTACAACAATATCAGATGTATCTAGTTTAGAGATGAGCGAACTAGGGTACTCGAGATGCTCGTTACTCGAGACGATCACCACGCGGTACTGGAGTCCATTGCATTTCCTTCCTCGCATGTTTAGTGCCATTTTCTAGCCATTAAACATGCGGAGAAGGCATTACCACTTCCTGCTGTGACGTGCCCCCAGTAGTGAGTGGCTGGGCCAATCAGGTGACCGCCGAGTACTTAAACTGGTCCCGCCCGCGGCTCGCCTCAGACGCATGCTGGCAGGGGTTAGGGAAAGTGCTGCTGCTGATATAGGGACAGTGTTAGAGTAGGATCCTGTCGTCAAGAACCCCAACGGTCCTTCTTAGGGCTACTCCACATCGTCTGCATTACTGTTGTTGCTGGCTGGGAGCAGTAGTGCACCAATTTTTTTTTTAACCATCTCGGGCTGTGCAGGCCATTTCAACTTTAGCGTTCTCAGTCTGCAGTGTATTACGCAGAGTTTAGGGACGGAGCTGCCTATACAGGGAAAGTTTTACAGTACTCCTGATCCTCTGTGCAAGAACCCCAACGGTCCTTCTTAGGGCTACATCTGACCGTGTGCATTATAGTTGTGGCTGGCTGGTAGCAGTAGTGCATCAAGTTTTGTATTACGCATCTAGGCCTGTTCCCAGCCTTGCAGTTATAGCGTTCTCAGCCTGCAGTGCATAACGCAGAGTTTAGGGACAGAGCTGCTTCTATAGGGAAAGTTATACAGTCCTCATCCTCCGTACAAGAACCCCAACGGTCCTTCTTAGGGCTACATCTGATCCGTGTACTTTACAATTGTGGCTGGCTGGGAGCAGTAGTGCACCAACTTTTGTATTACGCATCTAGGCCTGTTCCCAGTCTTTCCGTAATAGCGTTCTCAGCCTGCAGTGCCGTACAACCAGCTCTCACCATGGAACTGCACTCTAAGGCTGGGTTCACACAGGGCGGATTTGCCGCAGTTTTTCCGTTGCGGTTTGGCCGCAGAAGAAATGCTTCTGCGGCAAAACCACTTCAAAGGTTAATTTTGGCTTGCGGATTTTCCTGTGGAAAAATCCGCAAGCATTCTTTTCCACAGTTTTTTAAAAGTTTTTGCCGAGTATTTTGGTAGGGATTTTGCTGCGTCCATAGAGGTCTATGGAAAAAAGAGCTGCGGAAAAGACAGAAGAGTGGACATGCTGCATCTTTGAAAAACGCGCCGCAGTTGCATTTACGCACTGCGGCTGTGCAGAAAAAATCCGCCCTGTGAGAACAGCTTTTTTGCAAAACTCATTTGTGCTGCATTGCACTGCAAAGGCAGCGGTTTTGCTGCAGTGCGGATATGCAACGGCAATCCGCGGCAAAACCGCAGCAAATCTGCCCTGTGTGAACCCAGGCTAACATTTCCTAGCCTACTGCAAACAACTTCAGTTATACCGTTCTGTGTCTGCAGTGCATTAGACAGAGGTCTCACCGCTAAACAGTACTGTAATATTTCCTGGGCCACTGCAAAATATTTCAGCTCTGCCGCTGTGCAGAGCGTCTCACCATACCCTTTTCTTGGTGGGGTTGAGATAGCCACAGTTACCAGCACTATCCACTGGCTTTAGAGTCTTCTCCCACTCCATACAGCCTCTATTATCTACAAATCTCTGCGAGCAGTAAATTACCCCTAGGTATCAGCGCAAGACAGCGGGTTAATTTTTTCAAGTCACAGCATAGCATTCCGCTATCTACAAGTCTCTGTGTGCGGTGAATTAAGCCATAGTTGTCAGTGCTGTACAGTCGGCTAATTAATTTGGGCCCTGCTCTATTCTTAATCCGCCATGATGAGGAGTAGGGGTAAGGGTCGAGGGCACGGACATCCAAGTGAGGGTGTGGGTCATCAGATTAATCACCAATAGAACATATATATGACCATTTGGGACGCCAACTTCCACAGCCCACGTGTTTGCATGATCTAGAGCAGTGGTCCCCAACCTTTTTGGCACTAGGGACCGGCTTCAAGCAAGACCATTTTTACAAGGCCCGGCAGAGTGGGGCGGGACATGGGTGGGGCTTTGGTTATATGGGGCGGGGTTATGAAGGGGGCAGTATAATATATCCCCCCCCCAGCCTGGCAGCACACACATAGAGCAGTATATAATGTATTTCCCCCTGTCCCCCCAGCACACACATAGGGCAGCAAAAATTTATCCCCCCCCCCCCCCAAGCACACACATAGGGCAGCATATAATTTATCTCCCCCCCCCAGTAATAGGAAGCCCCCACTCCTCAGTAATAAGCAGCCCCCCCCAGTAATAGGCAGCCTCCTCCACAGTAATAAGCACCCCCCACCCCAGTAATAGGCAGCCACCACCTCTCAGAAATAAACAGCCCCCCTAGTAATAAGCACCCCCCCCAACCCATATACTTACCTCCTCCCTGCTGTCAGCGTCGCTCCCAGCGTTAATCATGCAGCATAAATGACACAAAACATTTTTTCCACGGGCCGTAACGATTACAACGATACCAAAACTTTTTTTTTTGTTTTTCACTTTTTCGCAATAAAAACCCTTTTTTGGAAATTATTTTCTTTTTCTAAATCGCGGCATTCAAAGTCCTATAACTTTTTTATTTTTCCATGGACGGAGCTCGGTGAGGGCTTATTTTTTGCGAGACGAGCAGTAGTTTTTACTGGTACCATTTTGGGGTACATACGGATTTTTTGATCACTTTTATTGCGTTTTTTGGGAGGCAAAATACTAAAAATTAGCATGTTGCCTCAGTTTTTTGCGTTTTTTAACGCTTTTTGCCATGCAGGATAAAAACCATGTTTGATTTATTCTACAAGTCTTTATGGACACGACGATACCAAATATGTGGGGTTTTTTATGCTAATATGAGAAAAAGCATTTAAAAAGTGGCAGGGAAGGAGATGCCCTCCCCACTGTTGCAGCGGGACGCCGGCTATGACTGACAGCCAGCTCCTCATATGTGATCTCGCGCTATCCCCAGGACGTAAGTTTACGCCCTGTCGCAGGAAGTACCCTGCTGCCAGGACGTAAACTTACGCCCTGGGGCGGGAAGGGGTTAATTTAAAAAAAAAAAAAGTAGTACAGCAAAAAAAAAACAAAAAAAAAACCCTACACAAGTTTGGTATCGTATAGAATAAAGTTATCATGTCATTTTTGTATGTTGTAGAAACAAGACGCACTGAAAGATGGCAGAATGTCAATTTTTTCCCCATTTCACTGCATTAGGAATTTTTTAAAAGTTTTTCAGTACCTTATATGGTACATTAAATAACACCATTGAAAAATACAACTCGTCCCGCAAAAAACAAGCCCTCATACAGCGACGTCGATGGATAAACAAAGGAGTTATGATTTTATAAAAGGGGGAGGAAAAAACAAACATGATAACAAAGGATGGCGTCCTGCCTCCCTCACACAGGCGATATTTTTGGCTTTAGGCGCAGCCTCTCACACGGCCTCAGACTGCTGCGATTTCCGTGTCTGGTCTATTTTTGAGCGTGTACTGCTCCTCAATGACGAGGACTGCTGAAAGCCAGTGAAAACGTAACGTGCGGCAAAGTGCCGGAATTTAAATTGCGCTGCTTTCCCGCGTTCCTGTGTGAGGGAGGGGCTAAAAGCAGCCGGGTGCATATTTACTGTGGGATCCGCCTGTAGTTGCCAGTTGAGTGGGCCTGCCCTTACTACCATCAGCTTGGTCCAAGGCCTTTCTTCCCCTCAGGTAACGCTGACCACAGTACACATCACCGTGTTCCCTGCCGCAGGCACTCCCCTCCTGTGCCGCTCACGTCCCCATATGAGCCGCACTACCCTCAGCCGCCAGAGGAGGCACGTTACCTTGTTCACGTGAGACAACCGTACCACGTGATGTAATGGGTCAGGTGCTTCATCACGTGTTGTGGTGACGTAAGAGGACCTTACGGAGAGGGAAAGGTAATGGGCTCCGCACTCCTCAGAGAGGCTGGCGGTTCATTCATAGCCGGTATATTGGGGGCACCATGCAGCGCAGTGCATTGTGGGTGCCTGGATGTGGAGAGCCCTTCATACACGCCTGCTGAACGAGGGATGCGTCTAGCATTAACCCCTTCCTGCATGCTGGAGGCGGGATGTCTGGTATTAACCCCTTCATACACGGATATGCTTCTACTCTTGTTTCTCTATAGACCCCTGTAGCCTAATATCAGAGCAGGGCACGTATATTGGTGGCTGCCTGTCTGGTCGTTTAGTATAATTGGCCGCCCATATGGCTATCAGAGTGCTGCTGACGGGCGCAGGAACGCTGTAGTGTCGATGCACCTTCATTCTTCTGCTTGGCAGAAGTACTGGCAGTGAGATTCCTACTGGCTGGGCAGTAAGGCCTCCTTCCCACGAGCGCTGACGGGCTCCGCCGCGTAATATTCCGCAGTGAAGCCCGTCACGGCGCCCCCCAGAGACCCCATACTTACCAGCGGAAGATAGCGTGAAGACGCTTCCCCGCCCACCGCCGTCGCGTCATGTGACACGCCCACCACGTCACATGACGCGCGGCGGTAGGCGGGGGAAGTGTTTTTTCACGCTATCTTCCGCTGGTTGCAGCGGGAAATAGCGTGAACGGACGGCTTCCATTGACTGCAATGGAAGCCGTCAGCGTGTACACCCGCAGCAAATAGAACATGCTGCGGGTGAGGACGGGAGATTTCACGGTGCGTAATTCCGCGGTGGAATTACGCATCGTGAGCATTGAGCTATTAGGTTCAATAGAACCTAATAGCAGGGGGCAACGCAGCGGATTTTTGCCGCGGATTTACGCGGCGTAAATCCGTTCGTGGGAAGGAGGCCTAATGGTGTATCGTGGTCATACTACATCATACGGCCAAAGGCTGTACAGTTAGAGCTTCCCAAAGCAGAGCGCATGACGGTCCTAGAGGTGCAAAGGAAGAACAATGGTGGCGCCCGACTGTCCTGCATACGTTCTTGTGCGGAATCAGGAATGCGCCTTTCCTTCCAGTTATGGCTGTGGCTCAGGGCTTATTCAGACGACCGTATATCGGCCGGGTATTCACGCCGGCCGATATACAGCGTCTCTCTCTGCAGGGGGAGGAGGCTGGAAGAGCCGGGAGCAGTGCTCTGACCTCCCGCCCCCTCTCCGCCAACTCTCCGCCCCTCCACACTATTTGCAATGAGGGGAGATGGGACAGGGCGGAGCTAATTCCAGGAACTTAGCCCCCGCCTCCATCCTGCCCCTTTTCATTGCAGATAGTGGAGAGGGGGCAGGAGCTCAGTGCAGTGCTCCCGCCTCTTCCAACCTTCTCCCCCTGCAGAGAGGGACACCGTATATCGGCCGGCGTGAATACGCTTACAAATAAAGAACGTATCTAGCTGCCTACACGCGGGTGAGTGCGATCTCAGGTGGAGAAATTCGGCCCCATATTGCGCTCGTCAATGTGAATTTTCACAGCAACGTGAGGCATTTTACTGACAAAAGTGTCTCCCATCCTTTCTGTGGAGCAGTGATCCTCCGCCAAGTGTTACCATTGTTTTCAATGGGTAACCTCGCATCACACTTACGTACACCTCGCACGCCGTGCAATGCAGTTTCCTGTTCTATTGAAAACAGTGGGTGAAGCGTTCCAAGGGTCGCAAAAATATAGCACATTGTTTCCTGCACCGCATTGTGAACAACTCACTGCAGGACGCACAGATCTGGCGCTACTATGAGGCCCATTTTTTTGAATGGAGTCCTATACGTGAGCGATCGCAGCAAGTCGTATCTTTTTCTGTTCCTCGGAACGCATCGCCCATTCCTTTCAATGGAACAGTAAAACACATGACACAGTGTGCAATGTGAGGAATCCCACTGAAAACAATGGGAACCGCTCATCCTCCGACGTGGCAGAGGATCGCTGCTTTACTGAAGTGATGGGAGGCGGTTTTGCCATAAAAACATTTGGCATCGCGGTGAGAATGCACGTTAGCGAGCGCAATATTGGGCTGAGAAACTCCGGATGATATCCGCCCGCCCATGTGCAGGTAGCCTAAAGTAAATCTTATGGATTGCTTTTTTGTACATGTATGATAAATGTTAATAACATATATATTCTTTTAGAAATGTATAGATTCTTTGGTGTCTTCCGTTATATATTTGATAACTATCAAAAAATGACATAAACCCCTTAACACCACAGGATGTAAGATTACGTCCTCCACGTTTGGGGTATCCATTGAGGGAGATCATGGGGTGATTCCCTTTCATACAGCGCAGGTGCCGTCTGTTTCTGACATCCGCCTGCAACATCCATCGGCCAATGTTCCAGCGGGCCGTGCGGGTGTCATGGCAGCTTGGGGCCTTCTTGAAGGCCCCAGGACTGTATTAGCAAAATGCCTATCAAACCATGCCTGAGGCATGGCTTGATAGGATGCCTGTTAGGCCTCAGTCAGACGGGCGATTTTTCGCACAATTTGCGCATGCGTCTGTCGATTTGTTGTTTTTTTTAAAACCATTGCTTTGCAATGGTATTGGACACATGAGCGCTTTTTATGCGCTCGTCCGATAAATTATAGAACAGAAATCGCAGATCGCACCTATGTGCGATCTGCGATTCCTGTTCTCTTCTCTATATGCGCTCAATGGGGCCGGCGGCAGCAGCGCCGACCCCATTGAGAACATATAGAAGACAAATCATTCTTCTCTGCCACAGCTGTAACAGCTGTGGCAGAGAAGAACGATGTTTGCCCATTGAATTCAATGGAGCTGGCAATACAGCCGGCTCCATTGAAAGCAATGGGCTGCCGGACAGCGCTGGATGAATTGTCGGAAAGGGCTTAAATATATAAGCCCTTCCCTGCAATTCATCCAGAAATGTGTTAAAATAAAAAATATATATATATATACTCACCTTGTCCCAGGAGTCGGAGTTCAGCACGGCCAGCCTGCAGTGGGTGTGAAGGGGGTGTGACTCAAAGCTGCCCCTGATTGGCTCAGCGCTGAGCCAATCAGAGGCAGGTCTCACTCACACCCATTCATGAATTGGCTCAGGCTGAGCCATTCAGGGGCAGGTCTGACTCACACCCACTGCAGGCCGGCCGTGCTGAACTCCATCTGCCGGGACAAGGTAAGTATATATATTTTTTTTATTTTAACACATTTCTGGATGAATTGCAGGGAAGGGCTTATATATTTAAGCCCTTCCCGACAATTCATCCCGCGCTCGCCCACAGCACATTGCTTTCATGGAGCCGGCTGTATTGCCGGCTCCATTGAATGCAATGCGCTGGACAGCTCCAGCCTGTTTCTAATGAAACGCGGCTAGGAGCAGCTTTTCGGGCGATTTTTGGGCATCGGTCACGCGATTTGCGGATGCGCATCCGTCATGCGATCCGCAAACCGCGCGAAAAAACGCCCGTGTGACTAAGGCCTTAGAATGCGGTATGATGTTATGCTATGACAGTACATCATACTGCAGGAGCAATCAAAACATCACTAGTTCTTGTTCCCTCGGGGGACTTAAAAAAAAAAAAATGTCATTTTAAAAAAGTTTTACTAATTATGAAAAAAAAAAAAACGGTAATAAAAGTAAAAAAAATCCTTTTGCTATTTTATAATAAAAGAATCGAAATAATAAAACAAGAATACATGTTTCGTATCGCTGTGCCTGCAAAAGTCCGATCTATCAATGTAAAACATTATATACTCCGCATGGTGAACGTCGTCAGAAAAAAAATAAAGAACGCCAGAATTGCACTTTTATGGTCACTTCGTCTCCAAGAAAAAATGTAATAAAAAGTCATATGTACTCCAGAATGGTACCAACGAAAACTACAGGACATCTCGCAGACTATGAGATGTAGCATAACAATGTCAACGGAAAAACTAAAAAGTTATAGCTGTCAGAAAATGGCAGCAGATAGTAATTTTAAAAATTTATTAATAAAAGCAATACAACAACAAAAACTTGGTAAATTTGGTATCCTAGTAATCGTACTGACCCTTAAAATAAAGTTATCAGGTCATTTTTGTTGCAATGTTTACACCGTAGAAAGAAGACGCAATCAAAGATGGCGGAATTTAAAATAAAAGAGTTATGATTTTTTAAAATTGGGGAGGAAAAAACAAAAATGGGGGAAAAAAAGGTGACAGTCCCTAACCCCTTCCCTCTATATGACGTACATTTACATCATGCAGCATTGGGGTATTATGAAGAGAGATCGTGGGGCGCCTGCTGTTTACTACAGCTGACACCCGCGGGCAATAGCTGCAATCAGCAGCACAGCCAATCGCGGTTTTTAACCCTTTAACGCCCCGTGTGAGATTGCAGGAAGCTGTGCTGGTGGCAGCCAGGGATGGATTGATAGGCTGCCTGTCAGATTGCAGTATGATGTAATGCCATGGCAGGAGCGATCAAGTTGTGGTCCTAAAAAAAAAAAAGTTAAAATCAGATCAATAAAGTTTTACTAATTGTGTAAAAAAAAAAAATTATAATAAAAATTTAAATCACCCTCCTTTGCCATATCTATAATAAAATCTAAATCATAAAACAAAAATACATAATTGGTATCGCTGCGTCTGTAAGGCCTCATGTCCACGGGCAAAATATGATTTAAGATCCGCAGCGGATCTCCCGCGCGCGGATCCGCATCCCATAGGGATGCATTGACCACCCGCGGGTAGATAAATACCCGCGGATGGTCAATAAAAGGGATTTTTTTAAAAAATGGAGCATGAAAAAATCTGGACCATGCTCCATTTTCGTGCGGGTCTCCCGCGGGGACGGCTCCCGCGGGCTTCTATTGAAGCCTATGGAAGCCGTCCGGATCCGCGGGAGACCTAAAATAGGAATTTAAAAGTATTTACCCATCCGGAGCGGACCGGGAAGGTCTTCTATTCCTCACGGCCGGATCTTTCTTGCTTCGGCTCGGCGGATGTGCCCGGCGCAAGCGCGCGGCACGTCGACGACGTGCCGGCGACGTGCCGCCGGCGTGACGAATTCATCCGCCGGCCGAAAATGAAGATCCGGCCGTGAGGAACAGCAGACTTTCCCCGCCCGCTACGGATAGGTAGATTCTTTTAAATTCTTATTTTAAGCGCTCATGTCCGCGGGGCAGGAGGGACCCGCTACGGATTCTACATGTAGAATCCGTAGCAGGCCTGATTTTCGCTGTGGACATGAGGCCTAAAAGTCTGATCTATTTACAGCGCATTATTTACAGCACACGGTGAACTTCGTCCGGAAAAAAAAAAAGGACATCAGAAATGCACTTTCAGTCACCATCTCCCAGAAAAAATGCAATAAAAAAGCGATCAAAAAGTCTTATGTATTCCAAAATGGTACGAACATAAACTACAGGATGTCTCGCCAGAAATGAGCCCATACTCAACTATGTCGATGGAAAAATAAAAGCGTTTTTGCAGCAGAGAATAATTCTAAAAAATTAAATGTCTTGTATTTTTTTCTTAGTAGTACAGCAAAAAAACACTATAAAAGTTTGGTATAATAATAATAGTAGTGACTCATAGAATAAGGTTATTGTGTCATTTTTGTTGTAGCTAGAAACAGGATGCACTGAAAGATGGCGGAATGACGTGGGTTTTTTTGTTTGTTTTTTTTTAATTTTACTCCACTTAGAATTTTTTAAACATTTTTCAGTACCTTATAAGGTACATTAAATAGCACCATTGAAAAATACAACTCGTCCCGCAAAAAACAAGCCCTCATACATGGACAAATAAGGGAGATACAATTTTTTAAAAGGGGGGAAGAAAAAACAAAAGTAGAAAAAAAAGGCGCTGCATCATTAAGGGGTTAAAAGAGAATTATTTTTTTCCCTTTAACAAAAATATTCCATAGGGTGCGTTCAGACGCAGCTGCAGATTTACACCAACGTTACGGAAACGGTGCGGATTTCACCCTTTCCATAGAAGGGGTAAAGTCCGCTGCAGATCTGCACCAAGAATGATACGGAAATGATGCAGACTTTCCACTAGGTGTGAACGTTCCCATAAATGGATTCTAATTAGTGATCTTTATCTCTAGCACGTTCATATAGCAGTGCAGTAGTCGGTGTATGACTGGATACGCAGATAACATCACACTAACGTCTGTTTGTCATTCTTACAGGATGAAACATTTATCGTCTGACAATCTGCCCGCATCTCTGGCGCTCCATGCCATGCCATCTCTCTGAGCTCCGCCTGGATTATGTTCTGGCAGGTGGTCAGTCCTTTCAGTTGGTTTGGTTTTGGTGTATTTTTTGTTTCTTTTATAAGTGTAACATATTCCTGATAACAAGTAAATGTACTACGTTTGTCCCCCTTTGTGACTGCAAACTTCTTGCTAATTCGTGACTGGAAAACTCTGTAGCTTATCTCCCGCAGCCTCATTTTAGCACCCTTACTTTTTCCGGAACACATTAGGCCTCATGTCCTCGGAGCGGAATCCGACCCTGCTTACCCGTTCGGGTCTTCTGTGTGTCTGTCCGGATCTTCAATTTTCTTCACTGCAGATGTGTGCAGGAGCGCCGGCCATCGCACATGTGCAGTGGAGATTTTTTTTAAACTCCTGCTTTACCCTGGGAACCGCACTGCAATGGAGCATGCTGCGACTTGTTTTCTGTGCTAAAAGGTCAGCAAAACAAATCTGCATGCTTTTACCCCTTAGTGACGGCCCCATAGTGTTTTTACATCCTAGCTAAGTGGGCTTTAATCCCAGAGGACGTAAAAACATGCATCTTCTGAGGATTAAAGCCCCATGGGCTGTGGACGTGACAGCTCCATGTTGTCGGTTCCAGGGGGTAGCTGACAACATGGAGCAATCATGAGGGCCCACGGGGAGACCCCACCCAGCAATGCGATCGGTGCTATCCGATGGATGGCGCCGATCGCAATAAGGTAAATAAAAAGTTAAAGTTTCAGCTCCCCTCACAGAATGTACCCACGAGGGAGGCTAAAACTACTCACCTCCATCCTGCGTGATGTCCGGCGACGATCTGGGCGGGAGCGGACCCTCCGGCGTCTTCTGCGCATGTGCGCCTTAGTTAAAATGGTGATGCATGTGCAGATAACCAGATCGCCATGGGGCATTTGAAATCTCCTGTTTTCCGGCTACTGAAGGTAGCCGGGAGGCAGGAGATGTTGCCGGGCTCCGTGATCGCCGCTATCCAATGGATATCCTATAAGTCTTCAGTAGGGGCAAAAAATAATGACCTTATTTATGGAGAATGAACGTCTCTAGAGAGCTCAAACACCTTTGAGACACTTAAGAGATTCCTATTACCAACATGTTAGAATCCAAGCAATCCCTGAGTCAAGGTAAAAACCCTGCAACTCTCCGACTGCTCAGCGCCCATCAGTCCTGGGCAGGTACTTAGTGAGTATGCTCGCTCATCTCTACGCTTAAAGGGGTTGTCCCGCGCCGAAACGGGTTTTTTTACGCGAGACAACCCCGATGCAGGGAGGTAAAGAAAGCTTACCGGAGCGCTTACCTTAATCCCCGTGCTCCGGTGACTTCTATACTTACCGCTGAAGATGGCCGCCGGGATCCTCTGTCTCCGTGGACCGCAGCTCTTCTGTGCGGTCCATTGCCGATTCCAGCCTCCTGATTGGCTGGAATCGGCACGTGACGGGGCGGAGCTACACGGAGCCTGCATTCTGCACGAGCGGCTCCATAGAAGACTGCAGAAGACCCGGACTGCGCAAGCGCGGCTAATTTGGCCATTGGAGGGCGAAAATTAGTCGGCACCATGGAGACGAGGACGCCAGCAACGGAGCAGGTAAGTATAAAACTTATTATAACTTCTGTATGGCTCATAATTAATGCACAATGTATATTACAAAGTGCATTATTATGGCCATACAGAAGTGTATAGACCCACTTGCTGCCGCGGGACAACCCCTTTAAGCAATACGGATATGCCCCCTTGTTTCTTCTGCCCATGAACATATTACATATATCATATCTGCACTTGTATTTTTATATAGAGTCTCGGTCAACACAGTCAATAGCAAGTCAGGACCCCAATGCTGAGATTACAGAGGCAGTGGCACCAATCTAGCATTGCGTCCCATTCACAATGTTTCCCCCATACAGGGGTTCCCCAATAGCATCCTTATTTCAGAACATTCAGTGTTGAGATATTACAATCTCCTCTGAGCATCCCCAGTCCTCCGAGAACAAGGCCTTCACACATATGGTGCGTCCGCTACCTTTAGATGGCGCTTTCCCTCCTACCTTTATATCTCAAGTTACTTCCCAAGATACTTTAGGCTGTATTCACACGGGGCGGTTGGAGTTCAGTAAAAAACAACATTGACCAAACTGCCCACGTTTTTGCTACGGCTTTGATGCAATTGTGGTGAAAACTAAAACCGCATCAAAACTGCGGCAACAACATAAGCAGTTTTCCCGCTGCGGTTTTGTACATTGTTTCCACCATAAATCCCGGCCAGCGGCCATATTTACCTATACAGCGGTACCTCGGGTTACGAGTGCCTTGGCTGGAGAGTTTTTCACGTGCGAGCAGGCTCTTTCCCTAAGGCCTCATGTCCACGGGGAAAATCGGGCCCGCTACGGATTCTACATGTAGAATCTGCAGCGGGTCCCTCCTGCCCCGCGGACATGAGCGCTGAAAATACAAATAAATGACAATAAACTCACCTCCCATCCGCTCCGTTTCTTCTCTTCGCGGCGGCGTCATCTTCTCTCGTCGCGGCCGGATCTTCATTCTTCGGCTCGGCGGATGTGCACGATGACGTCGGTGACGTGCCCCGCGCATGCGCCGGGCCGAAGCAAAATGATCCGGCCGCGGCTGAGAGAGGATGGCGCGGCGCCGAAGAGAAGAACCGGAGCGGGTAAGTAAAATGTGATTTTTGTGTCCCGCAGATCCGGACGGCTTCCATAGGCTTCAATAGAAGCCCGCGGGAGCCGTCCCCGCGGGAGACCCGCATGAAAATGGAGCATGGTCCAGATTTTTTCATGCTCCATTTTTTTTTAAATCACTTTTATTGACGATCCGCGGGTATTTATCTACCCGCGGGTGGTCAATGCATCCCTATGGGGTGCGGATCCGCGCGCGGGAGAAGAGTTAAAATCCGCTGCGGATTTTAATTCTTCTTTTCCCCGTGGACATGAGCCCTAATTTTTGCTCCAATTTCCGAGCAAAAATTCGGGATACGAGCCTGCTTGCAAGTCAAAAACTCACAAGCTAAGGCTCGGGGGGGAGCGGGAGTTTCTATACTCACCTGTCGCCGGCGTGTCATCTTCCCAATGGTCTGCAGGCTGTCACTCCCTCCTCTACGCTGACAGAGAATTGCTTTCTGGATCTGGGGCTTAAATGTCCTGCCTCCAGCAAGCATTGAATTTAATAAATGGTAGAGCGCTGCCTGTGAT
Organism: Eleutherodactylus coqui; assembly: GCF_035609145.1. Lineage (NCBI taxonomy): Eukaryota > Metazoa > Chordata > Amphibia > Anura > Eleutherodactylidae > Eleutherodactylus > Eleutherodactylus coqui. The sequence goes on along the minus strand of NC_089842.1, from coordinate 214,528,918 downwards.
TGGCTGAGCACTGTGACCAATCATAGGCATCGCTCAGCTGTTCAATAAATGGCTGAGCGCTGCCTGTGATTGGCTGAGCACTGTGACCAATCAAAGGCATCGCTCAGCTGTTCAATGAATGGCTGAGCACTGCGTGTGATTGGCTGAGCACTCAGCCAATCAGACGCAGCCCTTTCAGCAGCGGGGATTTTAAGTCCCTGCCTGCTGAAAAGCTTCACAGCCGTGCGGGGAGAAGACAGGCCAGTATAGATTTTACTTTTTACTACAGCTAGGGATGATTTTTTAGGCTTCGATTTAAAGCCCTTCCCCTAAAATTACTGCAGGTGTGACGGCAGGGCATTGCAGTGGCCCCCGGATCCCCCACAAGCTGGGAGCGCCTCACACGGAGAGTATGTGTGTAATACGCACCAAGACGGTGCACGCCGCTGTCTGTTTTGCGCTCACATTCTGTCCGCTGTCCCCGGAGGCACAAATAGAGCCATGTAGCGGTTGTTACCGGGTCTTACACACTCCACACAGTAAAGCCGCTGCTCATTTACATGTGAAGGTACACTTGTTTTACAGCCCCAAAATACCAGAATTTCTGCCTAATAGTCTCAGCATTGTGATGCCCTTTAAGGCTCATTCACACGAGCGTGCGGGAAATCGCTGGGTGTATAAGGGGGCGACCTGCTGATTGGGGGTCTCACTGCTCAGAGCCCACCGATCTAGAGAACAGGACTCCGATGTCCCCCTCTGCCCGGCACTTCAGGGGTCGCCCCTCCCCCGCAGGGACACCATTGTGGCTGGCCACGAATCAGCTTCAGTGTGGCTGATGGACGGGCGGTGCGGCTACCTCGGCAGCCCCATGTAAAGTGACAGGTGTCAGCGCACAGCGTGATCCAGCCAGTTACCTCCTCACACAGGATTACCAGTGTGACCGCCATACCGCCACATACTGCATATCTCACACATGCCGTCCTGCACGGTCTTCCTGGTTTCCCGCTGTCACCCGGCGGCATGGTGTATAAATGCCACAATAATTGTGCCCAGAGGTTTATATGCCACCATGGGAAACAGGGCTGCAGTGCAGACAATACACCACAACATGCCGGGTCCTGGAGAGGCCGTGAGAACTGCGAGCAGCACAACACAGAGGGGGATTACATCTAACGCCATATCATACACACTACAGCACACAATACACAGGAGGGCGCCCCCTGGGGGAAGAGCCACAACTGCATGAGAGCGCTAACCATGAGGGAATACTAGCGCCCCTCACAGGAGCCGGCCGCGTCCCCCCTGTCAGCGCTGAGCTGCCGCTACAGGAGCTGCCAGCCTGACGGGCCTCCACGGATGAAGTTACCTCACGAGCCGCATCCTCCCGCCGCGCGGTCGGCCTCTGCTGACTGGATGCGCGCGGGCCGAACTCTGAAAGCTGCCTGCTGTGTCTTTCTCTCTCTCTCCCCCCGAATCTATAAAACCTATGTCCCGCCCACCACTTCCGGTTGGAGCCCCGATGAAGTGCAGGAATGTTCTGGAAGGAGGACGGCGGGTTTCCTGCTCCATGAGCCCCACGTGATCGGCTCCTTTCCCGCGCAGTGAGCTCTCTGCACTGAGGGGGGAAGCGTGAAAGGCGGCTGCGAGCTGAGGTGCCGGACAAGAGGCTTCACGGACTATGAGTGGGCTCCGTGCTCGGCTTATTAGACTGCTTTCTCATTGGCAGCAGTGTATGAAGAGACGGCCTGGTGTCAGTACAGCTGCTTGTGGGGCATTATGTGTCTAGGAAGTTGGGTGGGAAACAGTCAGCCATCTTGGAGGTAATCGGTGAGCCCCTCGCATTACTGACCGATACAAGCAGATGTGTCATATGGCCCAGACAACTACAGTTTGTGGTCAGCTGATAAGGGCTATGTGATATTATTCAACTAAACCACCGAAACAGAAATACTGGGGTGGTGCGGTGCATAGCTCTACAGCTGCGTCCCCGAGGTGGTGCGTTGTGTGGCCCCGGTGGCTGCGTCCCCGGGGCGGTGCGTGGCCCCCGCCGGCTGTGTCCCCGGGGTTGGGCGGTGCGTGGCCCCCGCTGGCTGTGTCCCCAAGGTTGGAGTTTTGCTCTGTATGGCTTGTGGTCGCTGCTCCTTGCTGCTCACCCTTCACCCCCATTGACCCCAATGATATTGCGAGGTTGGATGACGACACAAGATCTCTGCTGGCCCGGCTACAGTCTGCTGTCACCTTCGGGGCCTGAAGGAACAAAAATGGCTGAACCACTTCCCTGCCCGCCTGATGCAGACTGTTCACAGTACTCATCCGTAGCCTAAACCAGAGTTGCACAACCATATTTGTGCACACAATATGCTGAAAATAGAACCCATTGTTTCTTTCCCCCTCCATCCTCTCCCCAGTGGGTTCGTTCACACGCACGTATTTGGCGCTCGTGCACAATGCGGTTGTGCAATAAAAATGTGCAGCCTTTTCTATCTCTCCGTGCATTTGTGCATAGAGAGAACATTTGGAACTCCTGAAGCTATCAGCCATTTAAATGGCTGAGAGCATTGGTGCATGTTTTTTTTTTTTTTTTTTTGCATGCAATTGCGCACATCTTGCGTAGTTTACAGTGCATTTTGCATGGGCAAATCCCACTTCGCAAATACGCTTACACTACGCTCTGATCGGACTTGGCAGCACTGGTTACTCCGCAGGTGTGATGTCTTAGACTAATGCAGTGTGCAGCAGGCGGTCCGAGAAGCTGGGCGGCCATCTTCATGTCTCCAGGTCTGCTTTAGGGGTTTTCTCACTAGACAGTATATCCCATCTGCACAGGACCCCCAGTGAACAGCGCACTCTGAACGCACTGTGACTGGAGTAGCGGTGCGCATGCTTAAGCGCCATTTCACTCCCTTCTATAAGATGAATGGAGGTTGCTGAGCGCAAAAAAGCGATAGTCACGCATGTACACCGCTGCTCCATTCCACGAGGCATTCAGGGGGGATGCTGCTCTCTGGACCGCTGGGGGGTCTCAGTCGTTGGATCCTCAGTGATTAGACATCTGCAATACTGTGGGGTTTTCCAGAACTGAATTATTAAGCCAAGGATACAGACCTAATTTCTCCCCCAGATTTTTGATTTCAATAAATTGTAACTTGCCCAACTTTCAATAAATCATAACTAATTTTCTGCTGCCGTTGTATGAGGGCTTGTTTTGTTTTGTGGGAGTTGTATTTTTTAATGGCACTATTCAAGCCCTATAGAGGTATAAAAAGTCCATGTGCACTAATTATGTCCCATGTGAAAGGTTGCTTAATAGCAAGTAGAGCCAGGCTTCCACTAAATATAGCAACTACAGAGCCACACACTCCCACCCCAAACCGCAACTACAGAGCCACACACTCCCACCCCAAACTGCAACTACAGAGCCTTTACTTTTTGCAGTAATAAAAAGTTTTTTTCTTTTAGTCCTTTTAAGGGGATTTGAACTTGTGATTGTTTGATCACTCTTACAGTATAATGCAATACCATAGTATTGCATTATGCCACATTTTGACAGGCTTTGTGGATCTTTATTTGCAATTTCGTGGGGTACTGGTGGATTATGTCGCCACCGGAAGCTAGGGATTTGACAGTAGGAACACCCCTGTCACACCCCTAGCTCCCGATTGGCTCAATGCTTTAAGGTGCTAGGAGCGTGTGGAAATATTTTTGCCTGCCCTGCCCTGTTATGGTAAGGGGTTAGTTTTCCCCTTAGGCTTAGCTTATTTGCTGTAAATGCTGCCATGTTACAGCATTTACAGCGAATAAGCGAAGCCAAACAGGAAAACTAACCCCTAACCAGGCAGGGCAGGCAAAAGTACTTCCACATGCTGCAGCCATCAGTCAGTGCTCGTTGTGGGCCGGTCTGCCGCCGGCGGTGTGCTCTGTGGCGCCCCGCTAATTCACAGTTGTGGTCTGCTGTCCCTCAGCCAGCGCCACTCCTGCTTTGGCCACTGTCTCCTCGTGCTGTGTGTAACGGCACTTGGGGTATTTCAGAGGCTGGCAGTCGCAGCCTCTGCACTGTCCTCTGGTGCCTCCAGCCTCTGGCAGCTGTGCAGCTCGATGCAGTCCTCTCTGTCGCTTCCCAGGCTCGGCGCTGTCCTCTGCCACCACTGCTCCCAGCCACACCGCAGTCCTCTGTCCCCAGCCAATCAGAAGTTGACAGGTGTATTATGTCGCCACCCCTTACTTCCGGTGACGACATAATACACCAATACCATTTAGTGGAAACCTTGTGGCTCTGTAGTTGCTGTTTAGTAGGGGGTGGACCTTGTAGCTCTGTATTTGTTATATAGGGAGAGACCTCGGGGCTCTGTAGTTTGGGGGGGGCGGGGGGACCTTGGGGCTCTGTAGTTATATTTAGTGGAAACCTTCTTGTTGTATATGCTATTATGGGGGAAGGGTGGGGAACCTTGGGGCTCTGTAATTGCAGCATGTGACTGCAGCATGTAAAGGGCTGTCACCATGGGTCCCCCCAGAATGTGATCAGGGAGTCCTGATGGGTCTCTGTGGAAGTCCCCTAAAGAGACAAAACGAAAAAAAAAATTGTTAAAAATTATTTAAAAAATAAAATAAATAAAATTAAATTAAAAACACTTGTCTGCCTTTACTTTATGAAAAATTAAAAATACAATTACACATGTGGTATCCCTGCGTCGTAATGACCCAGAGAAGGAAGTTAGTACATTATTTAACCCCTTAATGACACGGTCCCTTTTTTTCTTCTTTCCCCAATTGTTTTTTTCCTCCCCCCGTTTAAAAAATCATAACTCCTTTATTTATCCTTCGACGTCGCTGTATGAGGGCTTGTTTCTTGCGGAACGAGTTATATTTTTCAATGGTGCTATTTAAAGTACCATATAATGTACTGAAAAACTTTTACAAAAATCTAAGTGGAGTAAAATGAAAGAAAAATGACATTCCACCATCTTTCAGTGCGTCTTGCTTCTATGGTAGAGAAACTGCAACAAAAATGACCTGATAACTTTATTCTATGGGTCAGTACGATTACTATGATACCAAATGTGTAAACTTTTTTTTACTATAGCACTTGTATTTTTTTGCAAAGACATTTCATTTTTTAAAATTATTTTCTGCTGCATCTTCTGCGCGCAATAACTTCTTTATTTTTCCATCGACATACTTGAGCAAGGGCTCGTTTTTTGCGGGACGTCCTGTAGTTAACGTTGGTACCATTTTGGAATACATACGACTTTTTGATCACTTTTTATTGCATTTTTTCTGGGAGACAGGGTGACTGAAAAAGTGCAGTTCTGGCGTTCTTTATTTTTTTTTTCGGATTACGTTCACCATGGGGGGTAAATAATGCACTATTTTGATAGATCAGACATTTACGGACGCGGCGATACCAAATATGTATTTTTCTTTTATGATTTAGATTTTTTATTATAGATATGGCAAAAGGAGGGGGATTTAACTTGTATTACTTTTTTTCCCTAATCTCCCTACAAATTTTTTCACAAAAGTTATGCAATACATTATATATACCCAAAAATGATGCCATCAAAAAGTACAACTTCTCCAGCAAAAAACAAGCCCTCACATGGCCGTGTCAATGGAAAAATGAAAAAGTTATAGCTCTTGGAACGCGACTGCAAAATTAGTTAAAATTAAATGATTGTCCAATTTAAAAAAACCTGCCCTGATGGGCACGACAGGGGGGTAGGAAACCCGCCACTCAAGGGGTTAATGTTTTCCACCTATCATAAATAGAGAGTGGGTCACGGCTTATCTTGGCCGACAGCAAGTGTGTGTAAAGTGCTGATATTAGTCCTCTAGGTCCCTGTAATTTAAGAATACCTACTGTTGGGTATTTGGAGATTTTGGTAGAATTCGGTGGAAATTCTGCATTCAAAGCATGTCTCAACTGAAAGTACCTGAAAAGTTGAAGTCTAGGTACTTTTAGATTCTCTCGTAATTGTATATAGGACAGCAGTATATTATCCTCGTATATATCTCCTAGAGTTTGTATCCCTAGTTTAACCCAGTATCCAACACCCTGCATCATCTTGAGTGAGGGCAAAGTAGGGTTATTCCATAAAGGAGTGTCAGTCATTGTATCTGTGTATTGTTGGATACGCTTTGCTGCGCGCCACACAGGGCCACTTTATGCATGGTTATAAGTCTTGATGATTTTCTAAAATCTGGATGTTCCAAAAACCCAATTAGATTCTGACCCTCTAACTCATCGGCTAGGTAATGATCTGTGATTGGCATCTCTTCCCAAAATGAACCAATCCCTGAGATTACGTAACTGTCTTGCTATGTAATACACTTTAAAGTCGGATAACGCCATTCCGGCTTGGTTTTTAGGGCGTTGTAGTGCAGTGAGTTTAAGCTTGGAGTGAGACGGGCCCCAAACAAATCTAATACCGACAGTTTAAGGTTTGGAAGAAACTTTCTGGAACTTTAACCGACATATGTTGTAACGAATATAAACATTTGGGTTGGATTACCATCCTAATAAGGTTTATACGACCTGCCACGGATATAGGTAATTTCCACCAGGCCTTCATTTTCGTTTGTATTAGGTTTTGCAGCGGACTTGTAGTTTTTATGGTCTTGCACTATATTAATTCCTACATACTTGAATTTGGTTATTTCCAATAGACCACAGGCTGACACATCAGAAATTGTGGTCGCGTTTTGGGCTGTATACATTATTGCAGATTTGGACCAGTGTATATAAAGTCCAGAATGTTGAGAGAGAGTCTATTATCTCAAGGGCTTGTGAGAAGGAATGCTCTGGGTTACGGAGGAAAAGAACCATATCATCTGCATATAGACCAACTTTACTCTCTCTACCCCTCCAACTCACTCCCGTAACCGCAGAAGTATTGCGCAAACGGATGGCCAGTGCCTCAATTGCTATTGCAAAAAGGGAGGGAGACAAAGGACATCCCTGACGCGTCCCCCGAGACAGTAGAAAGTTCGCCGAAGATATACCGTTTACTATAACGTTGGCTGTGGGGGATTCATACAGTAACCTGATCCACCCTAGGAATCGGGACCAGAAACCAAAATGTATCAAACATGCCTCCAGGAAACTCCACTCCAATGAGTCAAATGCTTTTTTTGTATCTAGTGACACTACTGCCCAAGGCATATCATGCAGTCTCCCTATTTATACAATTGTTTGGACTCTGCGTATATTTATTGTGGTTGATTTTCCGGGCATAAACCCTATCTAGTCTTCATGGATTATGGAAAGGATTACTTGGTTAAGTCTAGTAGCCAGTATTTCTGTCAATATTTTATAATCCACATTAGGCAGTGATATTGGCCTATATGAGTCACAATTATCGGGTTCTTTACCAGGTTTCAACAACGCGATTATAGACGCTTTATAAAAGGAGGGTGGGAGGGAATTTCCCTGATAAACCCGCTGCAGAGTATCATATAGTATTGGAGAAAGCTGTTCTATATATTTATGATCTACCCCCAAGAGGAGGCCATCTGGCCCAGGGGACTTATTTAGTGCCATATCCATGATAGCTTGATGGATTTCCTCTAATGTTATTGGGGCATCTAAGGCCTCATGTCAACGGGGAAAATCAGGCCCGCTACGGATTCTCCATGGAGAATCCGTAGCGGGTCCCTCCTCCCCCGCGGACATGAGCGCTGAAAATAAGAATAAACTTACCCGCAGAGGACCGGGCAGGTCTTCTCTTCTTCGCGGCCGGATCTTCTTTCTGCGGCCTGCGGATGTGCCCGGCATGTCGGCGGCGTGCCGCTCGAATGCGCCGGGCACATCCGCTGGGCCGAAGAAAGAAGATCTGGCCGCGAAGAAGAGAAGACCTGCCCGGTCCGCTGCGGGTAAGTTTATTCTTATTTTAGGTCTCCCGCAGATCCGGACGGCTTCTATAGGCTTCAATAGAAGCCTGCGGGAGCTGTCCCCACAGGAGACCCGCACGAAAATGGAGCATGTCCGGATTTTTTCATGCTCCATATTTTTTTTTATTCACTTTTATTGACCATCCGCAGGTATTCACCTACCGGCGGGTGGTCAATGTATCCTTATGGGGTGCGGATCCGCGGGCGGGAGAAGAGTTAAAATCCGCTGCGGATTTTCATTCTTCTTTTCCCCGTAGACATGAGGCCTAATAGTGCTATTTGTTCAGCAGAAAGGGACGGGAAGGCAAGGTCTTCTAGATAGGCCAAATTATCCAACATCGACATTTCACTTGTTGAAGTATATAGATTGGTATAGTATTCCCTAAACCTGGTTGTTATAGATTGGGCCTCCGTGAGTATCCGTCCATCAGCCGCTTTAATTGTGAGGACAGAGTTGGTTAGCCCGTTTTGTTTCATTAATTGGCCAAACGGGGACTCGACTGGTTACCCATTTCTAAAAAATATTGCCGCGTAAAGAAGATTTTCCATTTGGTTTTAACATGTAATTAATGTCTAAGTAAGCTAAGTAATCCTAGCCAGCTTGTTTTGTTGGTGTCTGTAGGGTTCGCTATGTATTGTTTTTCGGCCTCTGCTGTCTGCTCCTCTAACAGAAAGTCAGCTTGGGAAGTAGATCTTTTTATGCAGGATATTGGTGATTTAAAACAACCTCTAAGGTAAGCTTTTAGTGTATCCCATATTAAGGCATTTCTCGTATCTTCTTCATGGATTTGGAGGAATGTGGTTATTTGATCTGGTATCCGGTCATTTGATCCTATTAGCTTAAGCCAAAAGAGAGTAAGCTTCCAGGTCGGGGCAAAATACTGTCCTGGGAATTGTAATTTAAGGATGATTGGTTTATGATCAGATACTCCCCGAGTGCCATGAACTATTGAGGTTAAGTAGAGGGCAAGTGTTTGGAGAGCCAAATATGTATTCTATTCGAGAGAGAGACCTGCTCCCAGGAGACTGACAAGTGTACTCACATGTGTAGGGTGTGTTTATTGAATAAATTGGAGTTTTTCATTGGATCAAGTAGGATTGACCTACAAAAAGGGAGGTAGTAGAGGATATTATAAAGGGTCTACTGACTTAGCTATCAGTTACCCTCCAGCAACCTATTGTCACTATTTCCACTAAACTATTTTTGCTTGTAGCTAGGTTAGGTCCTCTTATGCTGCGCTGACTTGGGTCTTACATAGAGCTGATCTGGAGATAAATCATCCATTTATCTCCAGGTGTCTCTGCCCATCCTGCTGGCTCCCATTGTTCCTTTTCCCCCTTGATTGCCTGCTTTTGTAACTGAATCAACGGGTCATAATCCACAAGGGGTGAGGTCTGAGGGGGTACCTGTACCACCCCAAGCCCTGAAGGATCAATCTGGGCTTCTGTGTGGTTGTATTCACAGCCTTCTCAGCCAGGTGATATCTGATTGCCTCTTTTGAGCCATCCTTAGAGTGGCCTTTTGTTATGGAGTGGCTTTCAGGCCACTCTTTTGGGCAGCAGGAGGGTTTCCATCAGTGCCTTCACACCTTTACTGTTTTTAATTGTTTTTTTCATTTGCTTGTCAAGAATGACCTTGCTTTCCAGATGGGTCCATGGTAATCAGTAATGCCAAAGGCATAGTATGAGTCCTTGTAGTCCGTGTCTTCTTGAGCATGCTTGCATGCTTCTTCCAGAGCTCGTAATTCTGATTGACATGTGAGATGGAAGGGGTTCGGCTTTGGCCACAACATAACCTGTTTAGAACCTGCCTGCTTGACCATACCACAATGCATCCACAAAGAGTGTAAAATCAGGGTTGTCTAATGACTGATCAACAACATGACTGAATCCCCTGTCTCCCGGGCCATTAGCTTGTGCATGGTCATGTGTATCAGGCTGAAAGGAAAACTGTAAAATGATTATTTGCTTTTGCAGCAGCAGCTGGTTGTCATTGTGTTAAGGCACTCTGCCCCCCCCCCCCGAGCGCCAGGTGGGGTGCCCTGATCTTCCCGCACCCCACTGTCCCTGTCTACTTGCCTCAGCCCTGGCTAACCACAGGCGGACAACTGGACGGCGGTCCCTGCACTGGCTAGGGACCTGGCGACTGACAAGATGTGACTAACTGATGGAGGGAACAGAGTGCCGACAGAGAAGGCAGATGGAAATGACCAACAGAAAATACAGAGAAAGCAAAGCTGGAAATGGAAGCTGACAGGCAAACTAGAGGGTGAACTAAGACTTAGCTGCAGAAAGGACCGACTAGATGCTAGCAGAACCAATAACTGGCAGTGAGCTCAGGTCACTGCCAGCCTTAAAACTGCAAGCCTCCGCCCAGGGGCGGAGAGTGGGAGGAGCCGACTCTCCCACTGCTGCATAAGAAAGGTGGATGAGTGCGGGCGGCACCCTACGGGCGGACACGCCCATGCCGCCGCACACTGGCTGCCCCACGCCGCCGGGAGAGCCCCGACTCCAGAGCTCCAGGACGCCGGAGCCGACAACGGAGCGGCGCGCGCCGACCACGGGACCTTGCACCGCCATGCATGGTAACAGTTATTATTGAAGGGGATAGAATTTACAACTTCATTATCATGTCAAAATTTAGTAATAACAAAAGATACAACGTAGAACTTCATTATAATGCTATATAGAACTCCATTATGTCATAATGTAATGTAAAACTGCATTATGATGTCATAATCTACTCATAGTAGGGGGTAGAACTTACAACTCCATTATGATGTCACAATCTAGTAATAACAAAAGATACAATGTAGAATTTCATTATAATGTAGCATAGAACTCCATTATGATGTCATAATGTAATGTAAAACTGCATTATGATGTCATAATCTATTCATGGTAGGGGATAGAATTTACAACTCCATGATGATGTCACAATCTAGTAGTAACAAAGGATACAACGTAGAACAACATTATTATGTAATATAGAACTCCATTATGTCATAATGAAAAACTGCATTATGATGTCATAATGTATTTATAGTAGGGGATAGAATTTGCAACACCATTATGATGTCACAATCTAGTAATAACAAAAGATGCAATGTAGAACGTCATTATAATGTAGTATAGAACTCCATTATGATGTCATAATGTAATGTAAAACTGCATTATGATGTCATAATCTATTAATCGTAGGGGATAGAATTTACAACTCCATTATTATGTCACAATCTAGTAATAGCAAAAGATACAACATACAACGTAATTATAATGTAATATACAGCTCCATTATGTCATAATGTGAAACTGCATTATGCCGTCTTAATCTATTCATAGTAGGGGATAGGATTTACAACTCCATTATGATGTCACACTCTAGTAATAACAAAAGATACAATGTAGAACAACATAATTCTGTAATATAGAACTCCATTATGATGTCATAATGTATTCATAGTAGGGGATAGAATTTACAACTCCATTATGATGTCACAATCTAGTAATAACAAAAGATACAATGTAGAACTTCATTATAATGCTATATAGAACTCCATTATGATGTCATAATCTACTCATAGTAGGGGGTAGAACTTTAAACTCCATTATGATGTCACAATCTAGTAATAACAAAAGATACAATGTAGAACAACATTATTATGTAATATAGAATTCCATTATGATGTCATAATGCAAAACTGCATTATAATGTCATAATCTATTAATGGTAGGGTATAGAATTTACAACTCCATTATGATGTCACAATCTAGTAATAACAAAAGATACAACGTAGAACAACATTTTTATGTAATATAGAACTGCATTATGATGTCATAATCTAAAACTGCGTTATGATGTCATAATCTATTAATAGCAGGTGATAGAATTTACAACTCCATTATGATGTCACAATCTAGTAATAACAAAACATACAATGTAGAACTTCATTATAATGTAGTATAGAACTCCATTATGATGTCATAATGTAAAACTGCATGATGATGTCATAATTAGAGATGAGCGAACACGTTCGGCCCCGCCCCTTTTTCGCCCGAACACCGAACTTTGCGAACACCTCGGTGTTCGGGCGAAAAAGTTCGGGGGCCGCCGTGGCAGCGCGGGGGGGTGCGGCGGGGAGTGGGGGGGAGAGGGAGAGAGAGAGGGCTCCCCCCTGTTCCCCGCTACTGCCGCCCGCGCCGCCGCGCATCTCCCCGCCCCCCGGCGGCACCCGGACACTTACGCGCGAACACTGCAGTGTTCGCTAAAGCCGGTGTCCGGGTGCGGATGTGTCCGTAACGGACACGTTCGCTCATCTCTAGTCATAATCTATTCATAGCAGGTAATAGAATTTACAACTTCATTATGATGTCACAATCTAGTAACAACAAAAGATACAACGCAGAACAACATTATTATGTAATATAGAACTCCATTATGATGTCATAATCTAAAACTGCATTATGATGTCATAATCTATTAAGAGCAGGTGATAGAATTTACAACTCCATTATGATGTCACAATCTAGTAATAACAAAAGATGCAATGTAGAACGTCATTATAATGTAGTATAGAACTCCATTATGATGTCATAATGTAATGTAAAACTGCATTATGATGTCATAATCTATTAATCGTAGGGGATAGAATTTACAACTCCATTATTATGTCACAATCTAGTAATAGCAAAAGATACAACATACAACGTAATTATAATGTAATATACAGCTCCATTATGTCATAATGTGAAACTGCATTATGCCGTCTTAATCTATTCATAGTAGGGGATAGGATTTACAACTCCATTATGATGTCACACTCTAGTAATAACAAAAGATACAATGTAGAACAACATAATTCTGTAATATAGAACTCCATTATGATGTCATAATGTATTCATAGTAGGGGATGGAATTTACAACTCCATTATGATGTCACAATCTAGTAATAACAAAAGATACAATGTAGAACTTCATTATAATGCTATATAGAACTCCATTATGATGTCATAATCTACTCATAGTAGGGGGTAGAACTTTAAACTCCATTATGATGTCACAATCTAGTAATAACAAAAGATACAATGTAGAACAACATTATTATGTAATATAGAATTCCATTATGATGTCATAATGCAAAACTGCATTATAATGTCATAATCTATTAATGGTAGGGTATAGAATTTACAACTCCATTATGATGTCACAATCTAGTAATAACAAAAGATACAACGTAGAACAACATTTTTATGTAATATAGAACTGCATTATGATGTCATAATCTAAAACTGCATTATGATGTCATAATCTATTAATAGCAGGTGATAGAATTTACAACTCCATTATGATGTCACAATCTAGTAATAACAAAACATACAATGTAGAACTTCATTATAATGTAGTATAGAACTCCATTATGATGTCATAATGTAAAACTGCATGATGATGTCATAATCTATTCATAGCAGGTAATAGAATTTACAACTTCATTATGATGTCACAATCTAGTAACAACAAAAGATACAACGCAGAACAACATTATTATGTAATATAGAACTCCATTATGATGTCATAATCTAAAACTGCATTATGATGTCATAATCTATTAAGAGCAGGTGATAGAATTTACAACTCCATTATGATGTCACAATCTAGTAATAACAAAAGATGCAATGTAGAACGTCATTATAATGTAGTATAGAACTCCATTATGATGTCATAATGTAATGTAAAACTGCATTATGATGTCAGAATCTATTAATTGTAGGGGATAGAATTTACAACTCCATTATTATGTCACAATCTAGTAATAGCAAAAGATACAACATACAACGTAATTATAATGTAATATACAGCTCCATTATGTCATAATGTGAAACTGCATTATGCCGTCTTAATCTATTCATAGTAGGGGATAGGATTTACAACTCCATTATGATGTCACAATCTAGTAATAACAAAAGATACAATGTAGAACAACATAATTCTGTAATATAGAACTCCATTATGATGTCATAATGTATTCATAGTAGGGGATAGAATTTACAACTCCATTATGATGTCACAATCTAGTAATAACAAAAGATACAATGTAGAACTTCATTATAATGCTATATAGAACTCCATTATGATGTCATAATCTACTCATAGTAGGGGGTAGAACTTTAAACTCCATTATGATGTCACAATCTAGTAATAACAAAAGATACAATGTAGAATTTCATTATAATGTAGTATAGAACTCCATTATGATGTCATAATGTAAAACTGCATGATGATGTCATAATCTATTCATAGCAGGTAATAGAATTTACAACTCCATTATGATGTCACAATCTAGTAATAACAAAAGATGCAACGTAGAAAAACATTATTATGTAATATAGAACTCCATTATGATGTCATAATCTAAAACTGCATTATGATGTCATAATCTATTCATGGTAGGGGATAGTATTTAAAACTCCATTATGATGTCACAAATTAGTAATAAAAGATACAACGTAGATCTTCATTATAATCTATATATATAAAATTGAATGTATGTCTGTCTGCGTGCGTGCGTGCGTGCGTGTCTGCGTGCGTGCGTGTCTGTTTGTCCTTTATGCGCTACTACACCATTCATCCGATCGCCATGAAACTTTGGGAAGTTGTTAAGTACACTCCTGGGAAGATTATAGGCATAGTACAAATATCCTACGATAAATGGCGCGCGAGCGTCGTCGAAAGTTACGCCCCCCCACGTAGATCGAATAAGTAAGCCACCTGCTATTGTGATGTCATCACTGATGTCATCAACATCGGACGCCCTTGAACATGCCCCAACATGTTCTATAAAGCTGCATTGTGATGTCATTAAGGCTGTATTATGACACGTACAGCTTGGAACCACTAGAGCACGCCAGCCAATTACCATTGGAGTTGGAAGTGGGTAAACAAGTACTAGGATATCTTCCTAAGAAGCCACAGCAGCCGGATAAATTGTATGTTCCACCCAACGGCTATTTTATTCAGCCCGCAAGGGGGAAGCAGCGGCCTACAAAATCTCATTCAGGTAGGTAGGTTCAGTTCTTGGAGGTTGGGGAATGCTTATGGGCAAGGCCTTATGTCTCATCCCAACTCGATTATTCAATTCTAAGCGCAAAAGAATTAGCGTCCAAATTTTATGTACGGAATTTAATTCTCTCACTTCCCAATGTCATAGAAACTTGAAATTTGGCACGAGCATTGATTATGTCATAAATAGGAAAAGTTAATGGGTCCCAACTCGATTATTCAATTCAAAGCGCCAAAGAATTAGCGTTCAAATTTTATGTACGGAATCTAATTCTCTCATTTCCGGATGTCATAGATAGATAGATAGATAGATAGATAGATAGATAGATAGACTGTATGCAATAACCTAGATAGATAGATAGATAGATAGATAGATAGATAGACTGTATGCAATGACACGTACAGCTTGAAACCATAAATACTAGAGCACGCCAGCCATTTACAGTCAGTCTCCATTGGAGTTGGAAGTGGGCAAACATGTACTAGGCTATCTTCCCAAGAAGCCACAGCAGCCGGATAAATTGGATGTTCCACCCAACGGCTATTTTATTCAGCCTGCAAGGGGGAAGCAGCGGCCTACAAAACCTCAGTGGTCGCTGCTGCCGTCATCTAGATATATAAAAACGAATGTATGTATGTATGTCTGTCTTCGCAGCAACGCGCGACGGGTACGCTAGTGTAATATAGAACTCCATTATGATGTCATAATGTGATGTAAAACTGCATTATGATGTCATAATCTATTCATGGTAGGGGATAGAATTTACAACTCCATTATCATGTCACAATCTAGTAGTAACAAAAGATACAACGTAGAACATTATTATGTAATATAGAACTCCATTATGATGTCATAATGTAAAACTGCATTATGATGTCATAATGTATTTGTAGTAGGGAGTAGAATTTACAACTCCATCATGATCTCACAATCTAGTAATAACAAAAGATACAATGTAGAACTTCATTATAATTTAGTATAGAACTACATTATGTTGTCATAATGTTATGTAAAACTGCTTTATGATGTCATAATCTATTCATGGTAGGAGATAGTATTTAAAACTCCATTATGATGTCACTAATTAGTAGTAACAAAAGATACAACGTAGAACAACATTATTATGTAATATAGAACTCCATTATGATGTCATAATGTAAAACTGCATTATGATGTCATAATCTATTCATAGCAGGTAATAGAGTTTACAACTCCATTATGATGTCACAATCTAGTAATAACAAAAGATAGAATGTAGAACTTCATTATAATGTAGTATAGAACTGCATTATAATGTCATAATGTAAAACTGCATTATAATGTCATAATCTATTCATAGCAGGTAATAGAATTTACAACTCCATTATGATGTCACAATCTAGTAATAACAAAAGATACAATATAGAACAACATTATTATGTAATATAGAATTCAATTATGATATCATAATGCAAAACTGCATTATGATGTCATAATGTATTCATAGGGGATAGAATTTACAACTCCATTATGATGTCACAATCTAGTAATAACAAAACATACAACGTAGAACAACATCATTATGTAATATAGAACTCCATTATGATGTCATAATGTGAAACTGCATTATGACGTCATAATCTATTCATAGTAAGTGATAGGATTTGCAACTCCATTATGATGTCACAATCTAGAAATAACAAAAGATACAATGTAGAACATTATTATGTAAGATAGAACTCCATTGTGATGTCATAATGTAATGTAAAACTGCATTATGATGTCATAATTTATTCATGGTAGGGGGTAGACTTTACAACTCCATTATGATGTCACAATCCAGTAATAACAAAAGATAGAATGTAGAACTTCATTATAATGTAGTATAGAACTGCATTATAATGTCATAATGTAAAACTGCATTATAATGTCATAATCTATTTATAGCAGGTAATAGAATTTGCAACTCCATTATGATGTCACAATCTAGTAATAACAAAAGATACAATGTAGAACAACATTATTATGTAATATAGAATTCCATTATGATGTCATAATGCAAAACTGCATTATGATGTCATAATGTATTCATAGTGGATAGAATTTACAACTCCATTATGATGTCACAATCTAGTAATAACAAAACATACAACGTAGAACAACATCATTATGTAATATAGAACTCCATTATGATGTCATAATGTGAAACTGCATTATGACGTCATAATCTATTCATAGTAAGTGATAGGATTTGCAACTCCATTATGATGTCACAATCTAGAAATAACAAAAGATACAATGTAGAACATTATTATGTAAGATAGAACTCCATTGTGATGTCATAATGTAATGTAAAACTGCATTATGATGTCATAATTTATTCATGGTAGGGGGTAGACTTTACAACTCCATTATGATGTCACAATCCAGTAATAACAAAAGATAGAATGTAGAACTTCATTATAATGTAGTATAGAACTGCATTATAATGTCATAATGTAAAACTGCATTATAATGTCATAATCTATTTATAGCAGGTAATAGAATTTGCAACTCCATTATGATGTCACAATCTAGTAATAACAAAAGATACAATGTAGAACAACATTATTATGTAATATAGAATTCCATTATGATGTCATAATGCAAAACTGCATTATGATGTCATAATGTATTCATAGTGGATAGAATTTACAACTCCATTATGATGTCACAATCTAGTAATAACAAAACATACAACGTAGAACAACATCATTATGTAATATAGAACTCCATTATGATGTCATAATGTGAAACTGCATTATGACGTCATAATCTATTCATAGTAAGTGATAGGATTTGCAACTTAAAATTTACAACTCCATTATGATGTCACAATCTAGAAATAACAAAAGATACAATGTAGAACATTATTATGTAAGATAGAACTCCATTGTGATGTCATAATGTAATGCAAAACTGCATTATGATGTCATAATCTATTCATGGTAGGGGTAGACTTTACAACTCCATTATGATGTCACAATCTAGTAATATTAAAAGATACAACGTAGAAAAACATTATGTAATATAGAACTCCATTATGATGTCATAATGTAAAACTGCATTATGATGTCATGATGTATTTATGGTAGGGGATAGAATTTACAACTCCATTATGATGTCACAATCCAGTAATAGCAAAAGATAGAATGTAGAACTTCATTATAATGTAGTATAGAAATGCATTATAATGTCATAATGTAAAACTGCATTATAATGTCATAATCTATTCATAGCAGGTAATAGAATTTACAACTCCATTATGATGTCACACTCTAGTAATAACAAAAGATACAATGTAGAACAACATTATTATGTAATATAGAATTCCATTATGATGTCATAATGCAAAACTGCATTATAATGTCATAATCTATTAATGGTAGGGTATAGAATTTACAACTCCATTATGATGTCACACTCTAGTAATAACAAAAGATACAATGTAGAACAACATTATTATGTAATATAGAATTCCATTATGATGTCATAATGCAAAACTGCATTATAATGTCATAATCTATTAATGGTAGGGTATAGAATTTACAACTCCATTATGATGTCACAATCTAGTAATAACAAAAGATACAACGTAGAACAACCTTTTTATGTTCTATAGAACTGCATTATGATGTCATAATCTAAAACTGCATTATGATGTCATAATCTATTAATAGCAGGTGATAGAATTTACAACGCCATTATGATGTCACAATCTAGTAATAACAAAACATACAATGTAGAACTTCATTATAATGTAGTATAGAACTCCATTATGATGTCATAATGTAAAACTGCATGATGATGTCATAATCTATTCATAGCAGGTAATAGAATTTACAACTCCATTATGATGTCACAATCTAGTAACAACAAAAGATACAACGCAGAACAACATTATTATGTAATATAGAACTCCATTATGATGTCATAATCTAAAACTGCATTATGATGTCATAATCTATTAAGAGCAGGTGATAGAATTTACAACTCCATTATGATGTCACAATCTAGTAATAACAAAACATACAACGTAGAACAACATCATTATCTATATATCTAAAATTGAATGTATGTCTGTCTGCGTGCGTGTCTGTCTGTCTGTCTGCGTGTCTGTCTGTTTGTCCTTTATGCGCTACTACACCATTCATCCGATCGCCATGAAACTTTGGGAAGTTGTTGAGTACACTCCTGGGAAGATTATAGGCATAGTACAACTATCCTACGATAAATGGCGCGCGCGCGAGCGTCGTCGAAGGTTACGACCCCCCACGTAGATCGAATAAGTAAGCCACCTGCTATTGTGATGTCATCACTGCCATTGTGATGTCATTAACATCGGACGCCCTTGAACATGCCCCAACATGTTCTCATAAGCTGCATTGTGATGTCATTAAGGCTCTATTATGACACGTACAGCTTGGAACCACTAGAGCACGCCAGCCAATTACCATTGGAGTTGGAAGTGGGTAAACAAGTACTAGGATATCTTCCTAAGAAGCCACAGCAGCCGGATAAATTGTATGTTCCACCCAACGGCTATTTTATTCAGCCCGCAAGGGGGAAGCAGCGGCCTACAAAATCTCATTCAGGTAGGTAGGTTCAGTTCTTGGAGGTTGGGGAATGCTTATGGGCAAGGCCTTATGTCTCATCCCAACTCGATTATTCAATTCTAAGCGCAAAAGAATTAGCGTCCAAATTTTATGTACGGAATTTAATTCTCTCACTTCCCAATTTCATAGAAACTTGAAATTTGGCATGAGCATTGATTATGTCATAAATGGGAAAAGCTAATCGGTCCCAACTTGATTATTCAATTCAAAGCGCCAAAGAATTAGCGTTCAAATTTTACGTACGGAATCTAATTCTCTCATTTTCTGATGTCATAGATAGATAGATAGATAGATAGATAGATAGATAGATAGACTGTATGCAATAACCCTGATAGATAGATAGATAGATAGACTGTATGCAATGACACGTACAGCTTGGAACCATAAATACTAGAGCACGCCAGCCATTTACAGTCAGTCTCCATTGGAGTTGGAAGTGGGCAAACATGTACTAGGCTATCTTCCCAAGAAGCCACAGCAGCCAGATAAATTGGATGTTCCACACAACGGCTATTTTATTCAGCCTGCAAGGGGGAAGCAGCGGCCTACAAAGCTTATTGGTCGCTGCTGCCGTCATTTTTAAAAAAGGTACGCTCAGTTCTTTCATGGAGAACAATGTTTAGTGGAGAACTCGCTTATTGGATACAATGTTGCGAGCTGGGCAAAACCCCTAGAATAATCCACGGCACACAGGCAGACAAGCAAAGTGTAAATAACTGGATTGGATAGCTGCGCTAAAATTCTTGCTTGGTTGCTATTTCTTATACTGCTGAGGTAACATAAAAGCTGTGCTGTGATTGGTTGTTATTTCCTATACCCCTGAGGTAAAATAAAAGCTGCACTGTGATTGGTTGCTATTTCTTATACTGCTGAGGTAACATGAAAGCTGCTGTGCTGTGATTGGTTGTTATATATTATACCGCTGAGGTAACTTGAAAGCTACACTGTGATTGGTTGTTATCTAGATATATAAAAACGAATGTATGTATGTATGTATGTCTGTCTTCGCAGCAACGTGCGACGGGTACGCTAGTGTAATATAAAACTCCATTATGATGTCATAATGTGAAACTGCATTATGACGTCATAATCTATTCATAGTAGGGGATAGGATTTACAACTCCAATATGATGTCACAATCTAGTAATTACAAAAGATAGAATGTAGAACTTCATTATAATGTAGTATAGAACTGCATTATGATGTCCTAATGTAAAACTGCATTATGATGTCATAATCTATTCATAGCAGGTAATAGAATTTACAACTCCATTATGATGTCACAATCTAGTAACAACAAAAGATACAACGCAGAACAACATTATTATGTAATATAGAACTCCATTATGATGTCATAATCTAAAACTGCATTATGATGTCATAATCTATTAAGAGCAGGTGATAGAATTTACAACTCCATTATGATGTCACAATCTAGTAATACCAAAAGATGCAATGTAGAACGTCATTATAATGTAGTATAGAACTCCATTATGATGTCATAATGTAATGTAAAACTGCATTATGATGTCAGAATCTATTAATTGTAGGGGATAGAATTTACAACTCCATCATTATGTCACAATCTAGTAATAGCAAAAGATACAACGTACAACGTAATTATAATGTAATATACAGCTCCATTATGTCATAATGTGAAACTGCATTATGCCGTCTTAATCTATTCATAGTAGGGGATAGGATTTACAACTCCATTATGATGTCACAATCTAGTAATAACAAAAGATACAATGTAGAACAACATAATTCTGTAATATAGAACTCCATTATGATGTCATAATGTAAAACTGCATTATGATGTCATAATCTATTCATAGCAGGTAATAGAGTTTACAACTCCATTATGATGTCACAATCTAGTAATAACAAAAGATAGAATGTAGAACTTCATTATAATGTAGTATAGAACTGCATTATAATGTCATAATGTAAAACTGCATTATAATGTCATAATCTATTCATAGCAGGTAATAGAATTTACAACTCCATTATGATGTCACAATCTAGTAATAACAAAAGATACAATATAGAACATTATTATGTAATATAGAATTCCATTATGATGTCATAATGCAAAACTGCATTATGATGTCATAATGTATTCATAGGGGATAGAATTTACAACTCCATTATGATGTCACAATTTAGTAATAACAAAACATACAACATAGAACAACATCATTATGTAATATAGAACTCCATTATGATGTCATAATGTGAAACTGCATTATGACGTCATAATCTATTCATAGTAAGTGATAGGATTTGCAACTCCATTATGATGTCACAATCTAGAAATAACAAAAGATACAATGTAGAACATTATTATGTAAGATAGAACTCCATTGTGATGTCATAATGTAATGTAAAACTGCATTATGATGTCATAATTTATTCATGGTAGGGGGTAGACTTTACAACTCCATTATGATGTCACAATCCAGTAATAACAAAAGATAGAATGTAGAAATTCATTATAATGTAGTATAGAACTGCATTATAATGTCATAATGTAAAACTGCATTATAATGTCATAATCTATTTATAGCAGGTAATAGAATTTGCAACTCCATTATGATGTCACAATCTAGTAATAACAAAAGATACAATGTAGAACAACATTATTATGTAATATAGAATTCCATTATGATGTCATAATGCAAAACTGCATTATGATGTCATAATGTATTCATAGTGGATAGAATTTACAACTCCATTATGATGTCACAATCTAGTAATAACAAAACATACAACGTAGAACAACATCATTATGTAATATAGAACTCCATTATGATGTCATAATGTGAAACTGCATTATGACGTCATAATCTATTCATAGTAAGTGATAGGATTTGCAACTCCATTATGATGTCACAATCTAGAAATAACAAAAGATACAATGTAGAACATTATTATGTAAGATAGAACTCCATTGTGATGTCATAATGTAATGTAAAACTGCATTATGATGTCATAATTTATTCATGGTAGGGGGTAGACTTTACAACTCCATTATGATGTCACAATCCAGTAATAACAAAAGATAGAATGTAGAACTTCATTATAATGTAGTATAGAACTGCATTATAATGTCATAATGTAAAACTGCATTATAATGTCATAATCTATTTATAGCAGGTAATAGAATTTGCAACTCCATTATGATGTCACAATCTAGTAATAACAAAAGATACAATGTAGAACAACATTATTATGTAATATAGAATTCCATTATGATGTCATAATGCAAAACTGCATTATGATGTCATAATGTATTCATAGTGGATAGAATTTACAACTCCATTATGATGTCACAATCTAGTAATAACAAAACATACAACGTAGAACAACATCATTATGTAATATAGAACTCCATTATGATGTCATAATGTGAAACTGCATTATGACGTCATAATCTATTCATAGTAAGTGATAGGATTTGCAACTTAAAATTTACAACTCCATTATGATGTCACAATCTAGAAATAACAAAAGATACAATGTAGAACATTATTATGTAAGATAGAACTCCATTGTGATGTCATAATGTAATGCAAAACTGCATTATGATGTCATAATCTATTCATGGTAGGGGTAGACTTTACAACTCCATTATGATGTCACAATCTAGTAATATTAAAAGATACAAGGTAGAAAAACATTATGTAATATAGAACTCCATTATGATGTCATAATGTATTTATGGTAGGGGATAGAATTTACAACTCCATTATGATGTCACAATCCAGTAATAGCAAAAGATAGAATGTAGAACTTCATTATAATGTAGTATAGAAATGCATTATAATGTCATAATGTAAAACTGCATTATAATGTCATAATCTATTCATAGCAGGTAATAGAATTTACAACTCCATTATGATGTCACACTCTAGTAATAACAAAAGATACAATGTAGAACAACATTATTATGTAATATAGAATTCCATTATGATGTCATAATGCAAAACTGCATTATAATGTCATAATCTATTAATGGTAGGGTATAGAATTTACAACTCCATTATGATGTCACACTCTAGTAATAACAAAAGATACAATGTAGAACAACATTATTATGTAATATAGAATTCCATTATGATGTCATAATGCAAAACTGCATTATAATGTCATAATCTATTAATGGTAGGGTATAGAATTTACAACTCCATTATGATGTCACAATCTAGTAATAACAAAAGATACAACGTAGAACAACCTTTTTATGTAATATAGAACTGCATTATGATGTCATAATCTAAAACTGCATTATGATGTCATAATCTATTAATAGCAGGTGATAGAATTTACAACTCCATTATGATGTCACAATCTAGTAATAACAAAACATACAATGTAGAACTTCATTATAATGTAGTATAGAACTCCATTATGATGTCATAATGTAAAACTGCATGATGATGTCATAATCTATTCATAGCAGGTAATAGAATTTACAACTCCATTATGATGTCACAATCTAGTAACAACAAAAGATACAACGCAGAACAACATTATTATGTAATATAGAACTCCATTATGATGTCATAATCTAAAACTGCATTATGATGTCATAATCTATTAAGAGCAGGTGATAGAATTTACAACTCCATTATGATGTCACAATCTAGTAATAACAAAACATACAACGTAGAACAACATCATTATCTATATATCTAAAATTGAATGTATGTCTGTCTGCGTGCGTGTCTGTCTGTCTGTCTGCGTGTCTGTCTGTTTGTCCTTTATGCGCTACTACACCATTCATCCGATCGCCATGAAACTTTGGGAAGTTGTTGAGTACACTCCTGGGAAGATTATAGGCATAGTACAACTATCCTACGATAAATGGCGCGCGCGCGAGCGTCGTCGAAGGTTACGACCCCCCACGTAGATCGAATAAGTAAGCCACCTGCTATTGTGATGTCATCACTGCCATTGTGATGTCATTAACATCGGACGCCCTTGAACATGCCCCAACATGTTCTATAAAGCTGCATTGTGATGTCATTAAGGCTCTATTATGACACGTACAGCACGCCAGCCATTTACAGTCAGTCTCCATTGGAGTTGGAAGTGGGTAAACAAGTACTAGGATATCTTCCTAAGAAGCCACAGCAGCCGGATAAATTGTATGTTCCACCCAACGGCTATTTTATTCAGCCCGCAAGGGGGAAGCAGCGGCCTACAAAATCTCATTCAGGTAGGTAGGTTCAGTTCTTGGAGGTTGGGGAATGCTTATGGGCAAGGCCTTATGTCTCATCCCAACTCGATTATTCAATTCTAAGCGCAAAAGAATTAGCGTCCAAATTTTATGTACGGAATTTAATTCTCTCACTTCCCAATTTCATAGAAACTTGAAATTTGGCATGAGCATTGATTATGTCATAAATGGGAAAAGCTAATCGGTCCCAACTTGATTATTCAATTCAAAGCGCCAAAGAATTAGCGTTCAAATTTTACGTACGGAATCTAATTCTCTCATTTTCTGATGTCATAGATAGATAGATAGATAGACTGTATGCAATAACCCTGATAGATAGATAGATAGATAGACTGTATGCAATGACACGTACAGCTTGGAACCATAAATACTAGAGCACGCCAGCCATTTACAGTCAGTCTCCATTGGAGTTGGAAGTGGGCAAACATGTACTAGGCTATCTTCCCAAGAAGCCACAGCAGCCAGATAAATTGGATGTTCCACACAACGGCTATTTTATTCAGCCTGCAAGGGGGAAGCAGCGGCCTACAAAGCTTATTGGTCGCTGCTGCCGTCATTTTTAAAAAAGGTACGCTCAGTTCTTTCATGGAGAACAATGTTTAGTGGAGAACTCGCTTATTGGATACAATGTTGCGAGCTGGGCAAAACCCCTAGAATAATCCACGGCACACAGGCAGACAAGCAAAGTGTAAATAACTGGATTGGATAGCTGCGCTAAAATTCTTGCTTGGTTGCTATTTCTTATACTGCTGAGGTAACATAAAAGCTGTGCTGTGATTGGTTGTTATTTCCTATACCCCTGAGGTAAAATAAAAGCTGCACTGTGATTGGTTGCTATTTCTTATACTGCTGAGGTAACATGAAAGCTGCTGTGCTGTGATTGGTTGTTATATATTATACCGCTGAGGTAACTTGAAAGCTACACTGTGATTGGTTGTTATCTAGATATATAAAAACGAATGTATGTATGTATGTATGTCTGTCTTCGCAGCAACGCGCGACGGGTATGCTAGTGTAATATAAAACTCCATTATGATGTCATAATGTGAAACTGCATTATGACGTCATAATCTATTCATAGTAGGGGATAGGATTTACAACTCCAATATGATGTCACAATCTAGTAATTACAAAAGATAGAATGTAGAACTTCATTATAATGTAGTATAGAACTGCATTATGATGTCCTAATGTAAAACTGCATTATGATGTCATAATCTATTCATAGCAGGTAATAGAATTTACAACTCCATTATGATGTCACAATCTAGTAACAACAAAAGATACAACGCAGAACAACATTATTATGTAATATAGAACTCCATTATGATGTCATAATCTAAAACTGCATTATGATGTCATAATCTATTAAGAGCAGGTGATAGAATTTACAACTCCATTATGATGTCACAATCTAGTAATAACAAAAGATGCAATGTAGAACGTCATTATAATGTAGTATAGAACTCCATTATGATGTCATAATGTAATGTAAAACTGCATTATGATGTCAGAATCTATTAATTGTAGGGGATAGAATTTACAACTCCATTATTATGTCACAATCTAGTAATAGCAAAAGATACAACGTACAACGTAATTATAATGTAATATACAGCTCCATTATGTCATAATGTGAAACTGCATTATGCCGTCTTAATCTATTCATAGTAGGGGATAGGATTTACAACTCCATTATGATGTCACAATCTAGTAATAACAAAAGATACAATGTAGAACAACATAATTCTGTAATATAGAACTCCATTATGATGTCATAATGTATTCATAGTAGGGGATAGAATTTACAACTCCATTATGATGTCACAATCTAGTAATAACAAAAGATACAATGTAGAACTTCATTATAATGCTATATAGAACTCCATTATGATGTCATAATCTACTCATAGTAGGGGGTAGAACTTTAAACTCCATTATGATGTCACAATCTAGTAATAACAAAAGATACAATGTAGAACTTCATTATAATGTAGTATAGAACTCCATTATGATATCATAATGTAAAACTGCATGATGATGTCATAATCTATTCATAGCAGGTAATAGAATTTACAACTCCATTATGATGTCACAATCTAGTAATAACAAAAGATGCAACGTAGAAAAACATTATTATGTAATATAGAACTCCATTATGATGTCATAATCTATTCATGGTAGGGGATAGTATTTAAAACTCCATTATGATGTCACAAATGAGTAATAAAAGATACAACGTAGATCTTCATTATAATGTAATATAGAACTCCATTATGATGTCATAATGTGATGTAAAACTGCATTATGATGTCATAATCTATTCATGGTAGGGGATAGAATTTACAACTCCATTATCATGTCACAATCTAGTAGTAACAAAAGATACAACGTAGAACATTATTATGTAATATAGAACTCCATTATGATGTCATAATGTAAAACTGCATTATGATGTCATAATGTATTTGTAGTAGGGAGTAGAATTTACAACTCCATCATGATCTCACAATCTAGTAATAACAAAAGATACAATGTAGAACTTCATTATAATTTAGTATAGAACTACATTATGTTGTCATAATGTTATGTAAAACTGCTTTATGATGTCATAATCTATTCATGGTAGGAGATAGTATTTAAAACTCCATTATGATGTCACTAATTAGTAGTAACAAAAGATACAACGTAGAACAACATTATTATGTAATATAGAACTCCATTATGATGTCATAATGTAAAACTGCATTATGATGTCATAATCTATTCATAGCAGGTAATAGAGTTTACAACTCCATTATGATGTCACAATCTAGTAATAACAAAAGATAGAATGTAGAACTTCATTATAATGTAGTATAGAACTGCATTATAATGTCATAATGTAAAACTGCATTATAATGTCATAATCTATTCATAGCAGGTAATAGAATTTACAACTCCATTATGATGTCACAATCTAGTAATAACAAAAGATACAATATAGAACATTATTATGTAATATAGAATTCCATTATGATGTCATAATGCAAAACTGCATTATGATGTCATAATGTATTCATAGGGGATAGAATTTACAACTCCATTATGATGTCACAATTTAGTAATAACAAAACATACAACATAGAACAACATCATTATGTAATATAGAACTCCATTATGATGTCATAATGTGAAACTGCATTATGACGTCATAATCTATTCATAGTAAGTGATAGGATTTGCAACTCCATTATGATGTCACAATCTAGAAATAACAAAAGATACAATGTAGAACATTATTATGTAAGATAGAACTCCATTGTGATGTCATAATGTAATGTAAAACTGCATTATGATGTCATAATTTATTCATGGTAGGGGGTAGACTTTACAACTCCATTATGATGTCACAATCTAGTAATATTAAAAGATACAACATAGAAAAACATTATGTAATATAGAACTCCATTATGATGTCATAATGTAAAACTGCATTATGATGTCATGATGTATTTATGGTAGGGGATAGAATTTACAACTCCATTATGATGTCACAATCTAGTAATAACAAAAGATAGAATGTAGAACTTCATTATAATGTAGTATAGAACTGCATTATAATGTCATAATGTAAAACTGCATTATAATGTCATAATCTATTTATAGCAGGTAATAGAATTTGCAACTCCATTATGATGTCACAATCTAGTAATAACAAAAGATACAATGTAGAACAACATTATTATGTAATATAGAATTCCATTATGATGTCATAATGCAAAACTGCATTATGATGTCATAATGTATTCATAGTGGATAGAATTTACAACTCCATTATGATGTCACAATCTAGTAATAACAAAACATACAACGTAGAACAACATCATTATGTAATATAGAACTCCATTATGATGTCATAATGTGAAACTGCATTATGACGTCATAATCTATTCATAGTAAGTGATAGGATTTGCAACTTAAAATTTACAACTCCATTATGATGTCACAATCTAGTAATAACAAAACATACAACGTAGAACAACATCATTATGTAATATAGAACTCCATTATGATGTCATAATGTGAAACTGCATTATGACGTCAAAATCTATTCATAGTAAGTGATAGGATTTGCAACTCCATTATGATGTCACAATCTAGAAATAACAAAAGATACAATGTAGAACATTATTATGTAAGATAGAACTCCATTGTGATGTCATAATGTAATGTAAAACTGCATTATGATGTCATAATCTATTGATGGTAGGGGTAGACTTTACAACTCCATTATGATGTCACAATCTAGTAATATTAAAAGATACAACGTAGAAAAACATTATGTAATATAGAACTCCATTATGATGTCATAATGTAAAACTGCATTATGATGTCATGATGTATTTATGGTAGGGGATAGAATTTACAACTCCATTATGATGTCACAATCCAGTAATAGCAAAAGATAGAATGTAGAACTTCATTATAATGTAGTATAGAACTGCATTATAATGTCATAATGTAAAACTGCATTATAATGTCATAATCTATTCATAGCAGGTAATAGAATTTACAACTCCATTATGATGTCACACCCTAGTAATAACAAAAGATACAATGTAGAACAACATTATTATGTAATATAGAATTCCATTATGATGTCATAATGCAAAACTGCATTATAATGTCATAATCTATTAATGGTAGGGTATAGAATTTACAACTCCATTATGATGTCACAATCTTGTAATAACAAAAGATACAACGTAGAACAACCTTTTTATGTAATATAGAACTGCATTATGATGTCATAATCTAAAACTGCATTATGATGTCATAATCTATTAATAGCAGGTGATAGAATTTACAACTCCATTATGATGTCACAATCTAGTAATAACAAAACATACAATGTAGAACTTCATTATAATGTAGTATAGAACTCCATTAGGATGTCATAATGTAAAACTGCATGATGATGTCATAATCTATTCATAGCAGGTAATAGAATTTACAACTCCATTATGATGTCACAATCTAGTAACAACAAAAGATACAACGCAGAACAACATTATTATGTAATATAGAACTCCATTATGATGTCATAATCTAAAACTGCATTATGATGTCATAATCTATTAAGAGCAGGTAATAGAATTTACAACTCCATTATGATGTCACAATCTAGTAATAACAAAACATACAACGTAGAACAACATCATTATATATATATATAAAATTGAATGTATGTCTGTCTGCGTGCGTGCGTGTCTGTCTGTCTGCGTGTCTGTCTGTTTGTCCTTTATGCGCTACTACACCATTCATCCGATCGCCATGAAACTTTGGGAAGTTGTTGAATACACTCCTGGGAAGATTATAGGCATAGTACAACTATCCTACGATAAATGGCGCGCGCGCGAGCGTCGTCGAAAGTTACGACCCCCCACGTAGATCGAATAAGTAAGCCACCTGCTATTGTGATGTCATCACTGCCATTGTGATGTCATCAACATCGGACGCCCTTGAACATGCCCCAACATGTTCTATAAAGCTGCATTGTGATGTCATTAAGGCTCTATTATGACACGTACAGCACGCCAGCCATTTACAGTCAGTCTCCATTGGAGTTGGAAGTGGGTAAACAAGTACTAGGATATCTTCCTAAGAAGCCACAGCAGCCGGATAAATTGTATGTTCCACCCAACGGCTATTTTATTCAGCCCGCAAGGGGGAAGCAGCGGCCTACAAAATCTCATTCAGGTAGGTAGGTTCAGTTCTTGGAGGTTGGGGAATGCTTATGGGCAAGGCCTTATGTCTCATCCCAACTCGATTATTCAATTCTAAGCGCAAAAGAATTAGCGTCCAAATTTTATGTACGGAATTTAATTCTCTCACTTCCCAATTTCATAGAAACTTGAAATTTGGCATGAGCATTGATTATGTCATAAATGGGAAAAGCTAATCGGTCCCAACTTGATTATTCAATTCAAAGCGCCAAAGAATTAGCGTTCAAATTTTACGTACGGAATCTAATTCTCTCATTTTCTGATGTCATAGATAGATAGATAGATAGACTGTATGCAATAACCCTGATAGACAGATAGATAGATAGATAGACTGTATGCAATGACACGTACAGCTTGGAACCATAAATACTAGAGCACGCCAGCCATTTACAGTCAGTCTCCATTGGAGTTGGAAGTGGGCAAACATGTACTAGGCTATCTTCCCAAGAAGCCACAGCAGCCAGATAAATTGGATGTTCCACACAACGGCTATTTTATTCAGCCTGCAAGGGGGAAACAGCGGCCTACAAAGCTTATTGGTCGCTGCTGCCGTCATTTTTAAAAAAGGTACGCTCAGTTCTTTCATGGAGAACAATGTTTAGTGGAGAACTCGCTTATTGGATACAATGTTGCGAGCTGGGCAAAACCCCTAGAATAATCCACGGCACACAGGCAGACAAGCAAAGTGTAAATAACTGGATTGGATAGCTGCGCTAAAATTCTTGCTTGGTTGCTATTTCTTATACTGCTGAGGTAACATAAAAGCTGTGCTGTGATTGGTTGTTATTTCCTATACCCCTGAGGTAAAATAAAAGCTGCACTGTGATTGGTTGCTATTTCTTATACTGCTGAGGTAACATGAAAGCTGCTGTGCTGTGATTGGTTGTTATATATTATACCGCTGAGGTAACTTGAAAGCTACGCTTTGATTGGTTGTTATCTAGATATATAAAAACGAATGTATGTATGTATGTATGTCTGTCTTCGCAGCAACGCGCGACGGGTACGCTAGTGTAATATAAAACTCCATTATGATGTCATAATGTGAAACTGCATTATGACGTCATAATCTATTCATAGTAGGGGATAGGATTTACAACTCCATTATGATGTCACAATCTAGTAATTACAAAAGATAGAATGTAGAACTTCATTATAATGTAGTATAGAACTGCATTATGATGTCCTAATGTAAAACTGCATTATGATGTCATAATCTATTCATAGCAGGTAATAGAATTTACAACTCCGTTATGATGTCACAATTTAGTAATAACAAAAGATACAATGTAGAACAACATTATTATGTAATATAGAACTCCATTATGATGTCATAATGCAAAACAGCATTATGATGTCATAATAATGTACTTATGGTAGGGGATAGAATTTACAACTCCATTATGATGTCATAATTTAAAACTGCATTATGATGTCATAATGTATTCATAGGGGATAGAGTTTACAACTCCATTATGATGTCACAATCTAGTAATAACAAAACATACAACGTAGAACAACATCATTATATAATATAGAACTCCATTATGATGTCATAATGTAAAAACTGCATTATGACGTCATAATCTATTCATAGTAGGGGATAGGATTTACAACTCCATTAAGATGTCACAATCTAGTAATAACAAAAGATACAATGTAGAACAACATTATTATGTAATATAGAACTCCATTGTGATGTCATAAAGTAAAACTGCATTATGATGTTATAATCTATTCATGGTAGGGGATAGAATTTACAACTCCATGATGATGTCTTAATCTAGTAATAACAAAAGATACAATGTAGAACTTCATTATAATGTAGTATAGAACTCCATTATGATGTCATAATGTGAAACTGCATTATGACGTCATAATCTATTCATAGTAGGTGATAGGATTTACAACTCCATTATGATGTCACAATCTAGTAATAACAAAAGATACAATGTAGAACTTAATTATATTGTACTATAGAACTCCATTATGATGTCATAATGTAAAACTGCATTATGATGTCATAATCTATTCATGGTAGGGGATAGTATTTAAAACTTCATTATGATGTCAGAAATTAGTAGTAAGAAAAGATACAACGTAGAGCAACATTATTATCTATATATATAAAATTGAATGTATGTCTGTCTGCGTGCGTGCGTGTCTGCGTGTCTGCGTGTCTGTTTGTCCTTTATGCGCTACTACACCATTCATCCGATCGCCATGAAACTTTGGGAAGTTGTTAAGTACACTCCTGGGAAGATTATAGGCATAGTACAAATATCCTACGATAAATGGCGCACGCGCGAGCGTCGTCGAAAGTTACACCCCCCCCCCCACGTAGATCGAATAAGTAAGCCACCTGCTATTGCGACCACTGAGGTTTTGTAGGCCGCTGCTTCCCCCTTGCAGGCTGAATAAAATAGCCGTTGTGTGGAACATCCAATTTATCCGGCTGCTGTGGCTTCTTGGGAAGATAGCCTAGTACATGTTTGCCCACTTCCAACTCCAATGGAGACTGACTGTAAATGGCTGGCGTGCTCTAGTATTTATGGTTTCAAGCTGTACGTGTCATTGCATACAGTCTATCTATCTATCTATCTATCTATCTATCTATCTATCTATCTATCTATCTATCTATCTATCTATCTCCATATCTATCTATCAGGGTTATTGCATACAGTCTATCTATCTATCTATCTATCTATCTATCTATCTATGACATCAGGAAATGAGAGAATTAGATTCCGTACGTAAAATTTGAACGCTAATTCTTTGGCGCTTTGAATTGAATAATCGAGTTGGGACCCATTAACTTTTCCTATTTATGACATAATCAATGCTCGTGGCAAATTTCAAGTTTCTATGACATTGGGAAGTGAGAGAATTAAGTTGGGATGAGACATAAGGCCTTGCCCATAAGCATTCCCCAACCTCCAAGAACTGAACCTACCTACCTGAATGAGATTTTGTAGGCCGCTGCTTCCCCCTTGCGGGCTGAATAAAATAGCCGTTGGGTGGAACATACAATTTATCCGGCTGCTGTGGCTTCTTGGGAAGATAGCCTAGTACTTGTTTACCCACTTCCAACTCCAATGGTAATTGGCTGGCGTGCTCTAGTGGTTCCAAGCTGTACGTGTCATAATAGAGCCTTAATGACATCACAATGCAGCTTTAAAGAACATGTTGGGGCATGTTCAAGGGTGTCCGATGTTGATGACATCAGTGATGACATCACAATAGCAGGTGGCTTACTTATTCGATCTACGTGGGGGGGGTGTAACTTTCGACGACGCTCGCGCGCGCGCCATTTATCGTAGGATATTTGTACTATGCCTATAATCTTCCCAGGAGTTTACTTAACAACTTCCCAAAGTTTCATGGCGATCGGATGAATGGTGTAGTAGCGCATAAAGGACAAACAGACACGCAGACACGCACGCACGCAGACAGACATACATTCAATTTTATATATATAGATAAAAGTCCATTATGATGTCATAATGTAAAACTGCATTATGATGTCATAATGTATTTATAGTAGGGGATAGAGTTTACAACTCCATTATGATGTCATAATGTAATATAAAACTGCATTATGATGTCATAATCTATTCATGGTAGGGGATAGAATTTACAACTCCATTATGATGTCACAATCTAGTAATAACAAAAGATATAACGTAGAACAACATTATTATGTAATATAGAACTCCAGTATGATGTCATAATTTGAAACTGCATGATGATGTCATAATCTATTCATAGCAGGTAATAGAGTTTACAACTCCATTATGATGTCACAATCTAGTAATAACAAAAGATACAATGTAGAACTTCATTATAATGTAGTATAGAACTCCATTATGATGTCATAATGTAAAAATGCATGATGATGTCATAATCTATTTATGGTAGGGGATAGTATTTAAAACTACATTATGATGTCACAAATTAGTAATAACAAAAGATACAATGTAGATCTTCATTATAATGTAACTAGCGTACCCGTCGCGCGTTGCTGCGAAGACAGACATACATACATACATTCGTTTTTATATATCTAGATGACGGCAGCAGCGACCACTGAGGTTTTGTAGGCCGCTGCTTCCCCCTTGCAGGCTGAATAAAATAGCCGTTGTGTGGAACATCCAATTTATCCGGCTGCTGTGGCTTCTTGGGAAGATAGCCTAGTACATGTTTGCCCACTTCCAACTCCAATGGAGACTGACTGTAAATGGCTGGCGTGCTCTAGTATTTATGGTTTCAAGCTGTACGTGTCATTGCATACAGTCTATCTATCTATCTATCTATCTATCTATCTCCATATCTATCTATCAGGGTTATTGCATACAGTCTATCTATCTATCTATCTATCTATCTATCTATCTATCTATGACATCAGGAAATGAGAGAATTAGATTCCGTACGTAAAATTTGAACGCTAATTCTTTGGCGCTTTGAATTGAATAATCGAGTTGGGACCCATTAACTTTTCCTATTTATGACATAATCAATGCTCGTGGCAAATTTCAAGTTTCTATGACATTGGGAAGTGAGAGAATTAAGTTGGAATGAGACATAAGGCCTTGCCCATAAGCATTCCCCAACCTCCAAGAACTGAACCTACCTACCTGAATGAGATTTTGTAGGCCGCTGCTTCCCCCTTGCGGGCTGAATAAAATAGCTGTTGGGTGGAACATACAATTTATCCGGCTGCTGTGGCTTCTTGGGAAGATAGCCTAGTACTTGTTTACCCACTTCCAACTCCAATGGTAATTGGCTGGCGTGCTCTAGTGGTTCCAAGCTGTACGTGTCATAATAGAGCCTTAATGACATCACAATGCAGCTTTATAGAACATGTTGGGGCATGTTCAAGGGCGTCCGATGTTGATGACATCAGTGATGACATCACAATAGCAGGTGGCTTACTTATTCGATCTACGTGGGGGGGGGTGTAACTTTCGACGACGCTCGCGCGCGCGCCATTTGTCGTAGGATATTTGTACTATGCCTATAATCTTCCCAGGAGTGTACTTAACAACTTCCCAAAGTTTCATGGCGATCGGATGAATGGTGTAGTAGCGCATAAAGGACAAACAGACACGCAGACACGCACGCACGCAGACAGTCATACATTCAATTTTATATATATAGACTAGCGTACCCGTCGCGCGTTGCTGCGAAGACAGACATACATACATACATTCGTTTTTATATATCTAGATGACGGCAGCAGCGACCACTGAGGTTTTGTAGGCCGCTGCTTCCCCCTTGCAGGCTGAATAAAATAGCCGTTGTGTGGAACATCCAATTTATCCGGCTGCTGTGGCTTCTTGGGAAGATAGCCTAGTACATGTTTGCCCACTTCCAACTCCAATGGAGACTGACTGTAAATGGCTGGCGTGCTCTAGTATTTATGGTTTCAAGCTGTACGTGTCATTGCATACAGTCTATCTATCTATCTATCTATCTCCATATCTATCTATCAAGGTTATTGCATACAGTCTATCTATCTATCTATCTATCTATCTATCTATCTATGACATCAGGAAATGAGAGAATTAGATTCCGTACGTAAAATTTGAACGCTAATTCTTTGGCGCTTTGAATTGAATAATCGAGTTGGGACCCATTAACTTTTCCTATTTATGACATAATCAATGCTCATGGCAAATTTCAAGTTTCTATGACATTGGGAAGTGAGAGAATTAAGTTGGGATGAGACATAAGGCCTTGCCCATAAGCATTCCCCAACCTCCAAGAACTGAACCTACCTACCTGAATGAGATTTTGTAGGCCGCTGCTTCCCCCTTGCGGGCTGAATAAAATAGCCGTTGGGTGGAACATACAATTTATCCGGCTGCTGTGGCTTCTTGGGAAGATAGCCTAGTACTTGTTTACCCACTTCCAACTCCAATGGTAATTGGCTGGCGTGCTCTAGTGGTTCCAAGCTGTACGTGTCATAATAGAGCCTTAATGACATCACAATGCAGCTTTATAGAACATGTTGGGGCATGTTCAAGGGCGTCCGATGTTGATGACATCAGTGATGACATCACAATAGCAGGTGGCTTACTTATTCGATCTACGTGGGGGGGGGTGTAACTTTCGACGACGCTCGCGCGCGCGCCATTTGTCGTAGGATATTTGTACTATGCCTATAATCTTCCCAGGAGTGTACTTAACAACTTCCCAAAGTTTCATGGCGATCGGATGAATGGTGTAGTAGCGCATAAAGGACAAACAGACACGCAGACACGCACGCACGCAGACAGTCATACATTCAATTTTATATATATAGACTAGCGTACCCGTCGCGCGTTGCTGCGAAGACAGACATACATACATACATTCGTTTTTATATATCTAGATGACGGCAGCAGCGACCACTGAGGTTTTGTAGGCCGCTGCTTCCCCCTTGCAGGCTGAATAAAATAGCCGTTGTGTGGAACATCCAATTTATCCGGCTGCTGTGGCTTCTTGGGAAGATAGCCTAGTACATGTTTGCCCACTTCCAACTCCAATGGAGACTGACTGTAAATGGCTGGCGTGCTCTAGTATTTATGGTTTCAAGCTGTACGTGTCATTGCATACAGTCTATCTATCTATCTATCTATCTATCAGGGTTATTGCATACAGTCTATCTATCTATCTATCTATGACATCAGGAAATGAGAGAATTAGATTCCGTACGTAAAATTTGAACGCTAATTCTTTGGCGCTTTGAATTGAATAATCGAGTTGGGACCCATTAACTTTTCCTATTTATGACATAATCAATGCTCGTGCCAAATTTTAAGTTTCTATGACATTGGGAAGTGAGAGAATTAAGTTGGGATGAGACATAAGGCCTTGCCCATAAGCATTCCCCAACCTCCAAAAACTGAACCTACCTACCTGAATGAGATTTTGTAGGCCGCTGCTTCCCCCTTGCGGGCTGAATAAAATAGCCGTTGGGTGGAACATACAATTTATCCGGCTGCTGTGGCTTCTTAGGAAGATATCCTAGTACTTGTTTACCCACTTCCAACTCCAATGGTAATTGGCTGGCGTGCTCTAGTGGTTCCAAGCTGTACGTGTCATAATACAGCCTTAATGACATCACAATGCAGCTTTATAGAACATGTTGGGGCATGTTCAAGGGCGTCCGATGTTGATGACATCAGTGATGACATCACAATAGCAGGTGGCTTACTTATTCGATCTACGTGGGGGGGGGGCGTAACTTTCGACGACGCTCGCGCGCCATTTATCGTAGGATATTTGTACTATGCCTATAATCTTCCCAGGAGTGTACTTAACAACTTCCCAAAGTTTCATGGCGATCGGATGAATGGTGTAGTAGCGCATAAAGGACAAACAGACACGCACGCAGACACGCACGCACGCAGACAGACATACATTCAATTTTATATATATAGATATAGAACTCCATTATGATGTCATAATGTAATGTAAAACTGCATTATGATGTCATAATCAATTCATGGTAAGGGATAGAATTTACAACTCTATTATGATGTCACAATCTAGTAGTAACAAAGGATACAATGTAGAACAACATTATTATGTAATATAGAACTCCATTATGATGTCATAATGTAAAACTGCATTATGATGTCATAATGTATTTATAGTAGGGGATAGAATTTGCAACACCATTATGATGTCACAATCTAGTAATAACAAGAGATGCAATGTAGAACTTCATTATAATGTAGTATAGAACTCCATTAACATGTCATAATGTAATGTAAAACTGCATTATGATGTCATAATCTATTAATCGTAGGGGATAGAATTTACAACTCCATTATGATGTCACAATGTATTAATAACAAGATACAACATACAACTTATTTATAATGTAAAATAGAACTCCATTATGATGTCATAATGTAAAACTGCATTATGATGTCATAATCAAATCATAGCAGGTGATAGAATTTACAACTCCATTATGATGTGACAATTTAGTAATAACAAACGATACAATGTAGAACTTCTTTATAATGTAGTATAGAACTCCATTATGATGTCATAATGTAATGTAAAACTGCATTATGATGTCATAATCTATTTATGGTAGGGGATAGAATTTACAACTCCATTATGATCTCTTAATCTAGTAATAACAAAAGATAGAATGTAGAACTTCATTATAATGTAGTCTAGAACTGCTTTATAATGTCATAATTAGAGATGAGCGAGCGTACTCGGAAAAGCACTACTCGCTCGAGTAATTTGCTTTATCCGAGTATCGCTGTGCTCGTCCCTGAAGATTCGGGTGCCGGCACGGAGCGGGGAGCTGCAGGGGAGAGCGGGGAGGAACGGAGGTAAGATCTTTTTTCTCCCTCTCTCCCACCCGCTCTCCCCTGCCCCCCGCTGCGACTCACCTGTCAGCCGCAGCGGCACCCGAATCTTCAGGGACGAGCACAGCGATACTCGAATAAAGCAAATTACTCGAGCGAGTAGTGCTTTTCCGAGTACGCTCGCTCATCTCTAGTCATAATGTAAAACTGCATTATAATGTCATAATCTATTCATAGCAGGTAATAGAATTTACAACTCCATTATGATGTCACAATCTAGTGATAACAAAAGATACAATGTAGAACAACATTATTATGTAATATAGAATTCCATTATGATGTCATAATGCAAAACTGCATTATGATGTCATAATCTATTCATGGTAGGGGATAGAATTTACAACTCCATTATGATCTCTTAATCTAGTAATAACAAAAGATACAATGTAGAACTTCATTATAATGTAGTATAGAACTGCATTATGATGTCATAATGTAAGACTGCCTTATGATGTCATAATCTATTCATAGCAGGTAATAGAATTTACAACTCCATTATGATGTCACAATCCAGTAATAACAAAACATACAATGTAGAACTTCATTATAATGTAGTATAGAACTGCATTATGATGTCATATTGTAAAACTGCATTATGATGTCATAATGTATTCATAATAAGGGATATAATTTACAACACCATTATGATGTCACAATCTAGTAATAACAAAAGATACAATGTAGAACAACATTATTATGTAATATAGAACTCTATTATGATGTCATAATGTAAAAGTGCATTATGATGTCATAATGTATTTATAGTAGGGGATAGAATTTACAACTCAATTGTCATGTCACAATCTAGTAATAACAGAAAAGACAATGTAGAACTTCATTATAATTTAGTATAGAACTCTGTTATGATGTCATAATGTAATGTAAAACTGTATTATGATGTCATAATCTATTCATGGCAGAGGATAGAATTTACAACTCCATTATGATGTGACTATCTAGTAATAAAAAAAGATACAACGTAGAACAACATTTTTATTTAATATAGAACACCATTATGATGTCATAATGTGAAACTGCATTATGATGTCATAATCTATTCATGGTAGGGGATAGAATCTACAACTCCATTATGTCACAATCTAATAATAATAAAAGATACAAAGTAGAAAAACATTATGTAATATAGAACTTCATTATGATGTCATAATGTGAAACTGCATTATGACATCATAATCTATTCATAGTAGGGGATAGCATTTACAACTCCATTATGATGTCACAATCTAGTAATAACAAAAGATACAATGTAGAAATCCATTATATTTTAGTATAGAACTCTATTATGATGTCGTAATGTAAAACTGCATTAGGATGTCATAATCTATTCATGGTAGGGGATCAAATTTACAATATCATTATGATGTCACAATCTAGTAATAACAAAAGATACAATGTAGAACAGCCTTTTTATGTAATATAGAACTCATTATGATGTCATAATGTGAAACTTCATTATGATGTCATAATGTATTTATAGTAGGGGGTAGAATTTACAACTCCATTATGATGTCACAATCTAGTAATAACAAAAGATACAATGCAGAACAGCATTTTTATGTAATATAGAACTCCATTATGATGTCATAACGTGAAACTGCATTATGATGTCATAATGTATTCATTGTAGTGGATAGGATTTACAACTCCATTATGATGTCACAATTTAGTAATAACAAAAGATACAATGTAGAACTTCATTATAATTTAGTATAGAACTCTGTTATGATGTCATAACGTAATGTAAAACTGCATTATGATGTCATAATCTATTCATGGTAGGGGATAGAATTTACAACTCCATTATGATGTCACAATCTTGTAATAGCAAAAGATACAATGTAGAACTTCATTATAATGTAGTATAGAACTCTATTTTGATGTCGTAATGTAAAACTGCATTATGATGTCATAATCTATTCATAGCAGGTAATAGAATTTACAACTCCATTATGATGTCAGAATCTAGTAATAACAAAAGATACAACGTAGAACAACATTATTATGTAATATAGAACTCCATTATGATGTCATAATGTGAAACTGCATTATGACGTAATAATGTATTCATAGTATGGGATAGGATTTACAACTCCATTATGATGTCAGAATCTAGTAATAACAAAAGATACAATGTAGAAAAACATTATTATGTAATATAGAACGCCATTATGATGTCATAATGTGAAACTGCATTATGATGTCATAATGTATTTATTGTAGGGGATAGGATTTACAACTCCATTATGATGTCACAATCTAGTAATAACAGAAGATACTTTGTAGAACTTCATTATAATGTAGTATAGAACTCCATTATGATGTCATAATGTAAAACTGCATTATGATGTCATAATCTATTCATAGCAGGTAATAGAATTTACAACTCCATTATGATGTCACAATCTAGTAATAACAAAAGATACAACGTAGAACAACATTATTATATAATATAGAACTCTATTATGATGTCATAATGTAAAACTGCATTATGATGTCACAATCTAGTAATAACAAAAGATACAATGTAGAACTTCATTATAATTTAGTATACAGTCGTCACTGGGACAGGTGGGGTCCTTTAAATGAAATACAATTTCACTGTGAAAGTACCCCAGAAATATTAGATTAGATAATCTGTTCTATTAATAAAATATAACTTTTATTATAGGACTTTATTTAAAATACACTAAATCACACCACCAAATGGCCCAGCACACATCAGAAAACTAGACGAACATAAACATACAAACACCCAAAGAACATACAGGACAGGGGATAGGTATATCACCTTATCGTGGTGATCCGCTATACCGATGTTAATTTCCGTTCCCTTAATAGATTTACAGGTACGGTTATATTGCTATTTATACAGTGGTAATAACGGTATAAATTTTATTTCAGAAGGCTAAGGATGATAGACAAATAATATTTAATCGACGTGTTTCTACGGCCCTGATGTAATAAGTGAGCCGATTCATCAGGATCAAGACAAATAGCCTCTGTCTTTTGTACTCAAATGCCCCAAATGAAGAATGGTAATCTAATATTTCTGGGGTACTTTCACAGTGAAATTATAATTTAGTATAGAACTATATTAGGATGTCATAATGTAATGTAAAACTGCATTATGATGTCATAATCTATTCATGGTAGGGGATAGTATTTAAAACTGCATTATGATGTCACAAATTAGTAATAACAAAAGATGCAACGTAGAACTTCATTATATTGTAATATAGAGCTCCATTATGATGTCATCATGTAATGTAAAACTGCATTATGATGTCATAATCTATTCATGGTAGGGGATAGAATTTACAACTCCATTATGATGTCACAATCTAGTACTATTAAAGGATACAACGTAGAACAACATTATTATGTAATATAGAACTCCATTATGATGTCATAATGTAAAACTGCATTATGATGTCATCATGTATTTATAGTAGGGGATAGAATTTACAACTGCATTATGATGTCACAATCTAGTAATAACAAAAGATACAACATAGAACAACATTATTATGTAATATAGAACTCCATTATGATGTCATAATATTAAACTGCATTATGACGTCATAATGTATTCATAGTAGGGGATAGAATTTACAACACCATTATGATTTCAGAATCTAGTAATAACAAAAGATGTAATGTAGAACTTCATTATAATGTAGTATAGAACTCTATTATGATGTCATAATGTAAA
Source organism: Eleutherodactylus coqui (assembly GCF_035609145.1). Lineage (NCBI taxonomy): Eukaryota > Metazoa > Chordata > Amphibia > Anura > Eleutherodactylidae > Eleutherodactylus > Eleutherodactylus coqui. The sequence goes on along the minus strand of NC_089842.1, from coordinate 214,486,239 downwards.
ACTGCATTATGATGTCATAATCTATTCATAGCAAGTAATAGAATTTACAACTCCATTATGATATCACAATCTAGTAATAACAAAAGATGCAACGTAGAACAACACTACTTTGTAATATAGAACTCCATTATGATGTCATAATGTAAAACTGCATTATGATGTCGTAATCTATTCATGGTAGGGGATAGAATTTACAATATCATTATGATGTCACAATCTAGTAATAACAAAAAATACAACGTAGAACAGCATTTTTATGTAATATAGAACTCCATTATGATGTCATAATGTGAAACTTCATTATATGTCATAATGTATTTATTGTAGGGGATAGGATTTACAACTCCATTATGATGTCACAATCTAGTAATAACAGAAGATACTTTGTAGAACTTCATTATAATATAATATAGAACTCCATTATGATGTCATAATGTAAAACTGCATTATGATGTCATAATGTATTTATAGTAGGGGGTAGAATTTACAACTGCATTATGATGTCACAATCTAGTAATAACAAAAGATACAATGTAGAACTTCATTATAATTTAGTATAGAACTATATTAGGATGTCATAATGTAATGTAAAACTGCATTAAGATGTCATAATCTATTCATGGTAGGGGATAGTATTTAAAACTCCATTATGATGTCACAAATTAGTAATAACAAAAGATACAACATACAACTTAATGATAATGTAATATAGAACTCCATTATGTCATAATGTAAAACTGCATTATGATGTCATAATCTGTTCATGGTAGGGGATAGAATTTACAACTCCATTATGATGTCACAATCTAGTAATAACAAAAGATACAACATAATTATAATGTAATATAGAACTCTATTATGATGTCATAATGTAAAACTGCATTATGATGTCATAATGTTTTTATAGTAGGGGATAGAATTTACAACTTCATTATGATGTCGCAATCTAAGATACAACGTAGAACAACATTATTATGTAATATAGAACGCCATTATGATGTCATAATGTGAAACTGCATTATGACGTAATAATGTATTCATAGTAGGGGATAGGATTTACAACTCCATTATGATGTCAGAATCTAGTAATAACAAAAGATACAATGTAGAAAAACATTATTATGTAATATAGAACGCCATTATGATGTCATAATGTAAAACTGCATTATGATGTCATAATGTATTTATGGCAGGGGATTGAATTTACAACTCCATTATGATGTCACAATCTAGTATTAACAAAAGATACAATGTAGAACTTCATTATAATGTAGTATAGAACTCCATTATGATGTCATAATGTAAAACTGCTTTATGATGTCATAATTTATTTATAGCAGGTAATATAATTTACAACTCCATAATGTCACAATCTAATAATAATAAAAGATACAAAGTAGAAAAACATTATGTAATATAGAACTTCATTATGATGTCATAATGTGAAACTGCATTATGACATCATAATCTATTCATAGTAGGGGATAGCATTTACAACTCCATTATGATGTCACAATCTAGTAATAACAAAAGATACAATGTAGAAATCCATTATATTTTAGTATAGAACTCTATTATGATGTCGTAATGTAAAACTGCATTATGATGTCATAATCTATTCATGGTAGAGGATAGAATTTACAACTCCATTATGATGTCACAATCTAGTACTATTAAAGGATACAACGTAGAACAACATTATTATGTAATATAGAACTCCATTATGATGTCATAATGTAAAACTGCATTATGATGTCATCATGTATTTATAGTAGGGGATAGAATTTACAACTGCATTATGATGTCACAATCTAGTAATAACAAAAGATACAACATAGAACAACATTATTATGTAATATAGAACTCCATTATGATGTCATAATATTAAACTGCATTATGACGTCATAATGTATTCATAGTAGGGGATAGAATTTACAACACCATTATGATTTCAGAATCTAGTAATAACAAAAGATGTAATGTAGAACTTCATTATAATGTAGTATAGAACTCTATTATGATGTCATAATGTAAAACTGCATTATGATGTCATAATCTATTCATAGCAAGTAATAGAATTTACAACTCCATTATGATATCACAATCTAGTAATAACAAAAGATGCAACGTAGAACAACACTACTTTGTAATATAGAACTCCATTATGATGTCATAATGTAAAACTGCATTATGATGTCGTAATCTATTCATGGTAGGGGATAGAATTTACAATATCATTATGATGTCACAATCTAGTAATAACAAAAAATACAACGTAGAACAGCATTTTTATGTAATATAGAACTCCATTATGATGTCATAATGTGAAACTTCATTATATGTCATAATGTATTTATTGTAGGGGATAGGATTTACAACTCCATTATGATGTCACAATCTAGTAATAACAGAAGATACTTTGTAGAACTTCATTATAATATAATATAGAACTCCATTATGATGTCATAATGTAAAACTGCATTATGATGTCATAATGTATTTATAGTAGGGGGTAGAATTTACAACTGCATTATGATGTCACAATCTAGTAATAACAAAAGATACAATGTAGAACTTCATTATAATTTAGTATAGAACTATATTAGGATGTCATAATGTAATGTAAAACTGCATTAAGATGTCATAATCTATTCATGGTAGGGGATAGTATTTAAAACTCCATTATGATGTCACAAATTAGTAATAACAAAAGATACAACATACAACTTAATGATAATGTAATATAGAACTCCATTATGTCATAATGTAAAACTGCATTATGATGTCATAATCTGTTCATGGTAGGGGATAGAATTTACAACTCCATTATGATGTCACAATCTAGTAATAACAAAAGATACAACATAATTATAATGTAATATAGAACTCTATTATGATGTCATAATGTAAAACTGCATTATGATGTCATAATGTTTTTATAGTAGGGGATAGAATTTACAACTTCATTATGATGTCGCAATCTAAGATACAACGTAGAACAACATTATTATGTAATATAGAACGCCATTATGATGTCATAATGTGAAACTGCATTATGACGTAATAATGTATTCATAGTAGGGGATAGGATTTACAACTCCATTATGATGTCAGAATCTAGTAATAACAAAAGATACAATGTAGAAAAACATTATTATGTAATATAGAACGCCATTATGATGTCATAATGTAAAACTGCATTATGATGTCATAATGTATTTATGGCAGGGGATTGAATTTACAACTCCATTATGATGTCACAATCTAGTATTAACAAAAGATACAATGTAGAACTTCATTATAATGTAGTATAGAACTCCATTATGATGTCATAATGTAAAACTGCTTTATGATGTCATAATTTATTTATAGCAGGTAATATAATTTACAACTCCATAATGTCACAATCTAATAATAATAAAAGATACAAAGTAGAAAAACATTATGTAATATAGAACTTCATTATGATGTCATAATGTGAAACTGCATTATGACATCATAATCTATTCATAGTAGGGGATAGCATTTACAACTCCATTATGATGTCACAATCTAGTAATAACAAAAGATACAATGTAGAAATCCATTATATTTTAGTATAGAACTCTATTATGATGTCGTAATGTAAAACTGCATTAGGATGTCATAATCTATTCATGGTAGGGGATCAAATTTACAATATCATTATGATGTCACAATCTAGTAATAACAAAAGATACAATGTAGAACAGCCTTTTTATGTAATATAGAACTCATTATGATGTCATAATGTGAAACTTCATTATGATGTCATAATGTATTTATAGTAGGGGGTAGAATTTACAACTCCATTATGATGTCACAATCTAGTAATAACAAAAGATACAATGTAGAACAGCATTTTTATGTAATATAGAACTCCATTATGATGTCATAACGTGAAACTGCATTATGATGTCATAATGTATTCATTGTAGTGGATAGGATTTACAACTCCATTATGATGTCACAATTTAGTAATAACAAAAGATACAATGTAGAACTTCATTATAATTTAGTATAGAACTCTGTTATGATGTCATAACGTAATGTAAAACTGCATTATGATGTCATAATCTATTCATGGTAGGGGATAGAATTTACAACTCCATTATGATGTCACAATCTTGTAATAGCAAAAGATACAATGTAGAACTTCATTATAATGTAGTATAGAACTCTATTTTGATGTCGTAATGTAAAACTGCATTATGATGTCATAATCTATTCATAGCAGGTAATAGAATTTACAACTCCATTATGATGTCAGAATCTAGTAATAACAAAAGATACAACGTAGAACAACATTATTATGTAATATAGAACTCCATTATGATGTCATAATGTGAAACTGCATTATGACGTAATAATGTATTCATAGTATGGGATAGGATTTACAACTCCATTATGATGTCAGAATCTAGTAATAACAAAAGATACAATGTAGAAAAACATTATTATGTAATATAGAACGCCATTATGATGTCATAATGTGAAACTGCATTATGATGTCATAATGTATTTATTGTAGGGGATAGGATTTACAACTCCATTATGATGTCACAATCTAGTAATAACAGAAGATACTTTGTAGAACTTCATTATAATGTAGTATAGAACTCCATTATGATGTCATAATGTAAAACTGCATTATGATGTCATAATCTATTCATAGCAGGTAATAGAATTTACAACTCCATTTTGATGTCACAATCTAGTAATAACAAAAGATACAACGTAGAACAACATTATTATATAATATAGAACTCTATTATGATGTCATAATGTAAAACTGCATTATGATGTCACAATCTAGTAATAACAAAAGATACAATGTAGAACTTCATTATAATTTAGTATACAGTCGTCACTGGGACAGGTGGGGTCCTTTAAATGAAATACAATTTCACTGTGAAAGTACCCCAGAAATATTAGATTAGATAATCTGTTCTATTAATAAAATATAACTTTTATTATAGGACTTTATTTAAAATACACTAAATCACACCACCAAATGGCCCAGCACACATCAGAAAACTAGACGAACATAAACATACAAACACCCAAAGAACATACAGGACAGGGGATAGGTATATCACCTTATCGTGGTGATCCGCTATACCGATGTTAATTACCGTTCCCTTAATAGATTTACAGGTACGGTTATATTGCTATTTATACAGTGGTAATAACGGTATAAATTTTATTTCAGAAGGCTAAGGATGATAGACAAATAATATTTAATCGACGTGTTTCTACGGCCCTGATGTAATAAGTGAGCCGATTCATCAGGATCAAGACAAATAGCCTCTGTCTTTTGTACTCAAATGCCCCAAATGAAGAATGGTAATCTAATATTTCTGGGGTACTTTCACAGTGAAATTATAATTTAGTATAGAACTATATTAGGATGTCATAATGTAATGTAAAACTGCATTATGATGTCATAATCTATTCATGGTAGGGGATAGTATTTAAAACTGCATTATGATGTCACAAATTAGTAATAACAAAAGATGCAACGTAGAACTTCATTATATTGTAATATAGAGCTCCATTATGATGTCATCATGTAATGTAAAACTGCATTATGATGTCATAATCTATTCATGGTAGGGGATAGAATTTACAACTCCATTATGATGTCACAATCTAGTACTATTAAAGGATACAACGTAGAACAACATTATTATGTAATATAGAACTCCATTATGATGTCATAATGTAAAACTGCATTATGATGTCATCATGTATTTATAGTAGGGGATAGAATTTACAACTGCATTATGATGTCACAATCTAGTAATAACAAAAGATACAACATAGAACAACATTATTATGTAATATAGAACTCCATTATGATGTCATAATATTAAACTGCATTATGACGTCATAATGTATTCATAGTAGGGGATAGAATTTACAACACCATTATGATTTCAGAATCTAGTAATAACAAAAGATGTAATGTAGAACTTCATTATAATGTAGTATAGAACTCTATTATGATGTCATAATGTAAAACTGCATTATGATGTCATAATCTATTCATAGCAAGTAATAGAATTTACAACTCCATTATGATATCACAATCTAGTAATAACAAAAGATGCAACGTAGAACAACACTACTTTGTAATATAGAACTCCATTATGATGTCATAATGTAAAACTGCATTATGATGTCGTAATCTATTCATGGTAGGGGATAGAATTTACAATATCATTATGATGTCACAATCTAGTAATAACAAAAAATACAACGTAGAACAGCATTTTTATGTAATATAGAACTCCATTATGATGTCATAATGTGAAACTTCATTATATGTCATAATGTATTTATTGTAGGGGATAGGATTTACAACTCCATTATGATGTCACAATCTAGTAATAACAGAAGATACTTTGTAGAACTTCATTATAATATAATATAGAACTCCATTATGATGTCATAATGTAAAACTGCATTATGATGTCATAATGTATTTATAGTAGGGGGTAGAATTTACAACTGCATTATGATGTCACAATCTAGTAATAACAAAAGATACAATGTAGAACTTCATTATAATTTAGTATAGAACTATATTAGGATGTCATAATGTAATGTAAAACTGCATTAAGATGTCATAATCTATTCATGGTAGGGGATAGTATTTAAAACTCCATTATGATGTCACAAATTAGTAATAACAAAAGATACAACATACAACTTAATGATAATGTAATATAGAACTCCATTATGTCATAATGTAAAACTGCATTATGATGTCATAATCTGTTCATGGTAGGGGATAGAATTTACAACTCCATTATGATGTCACAATCTAGTAATAACAAAAGATACAACATAATTATAATGTAATATAGAACTCTATTATGATGTCATAATGTAAAACTGCATTATGATGTCATAATGTTTTTATAGTAGGGGATAGAATTTACAACTTCATTATGATGTCGCAATCTAAGATACAACGTAGAACAACATTATTATGTAATATAGAACGCCATTATGATGTCATAATGTGAAACTGCATTATGACGTAATAATGTATTCATAGTAGGGGATAGGATTTACAACTCCATTATGATGTCAGAATCTAGTAATAACAAAAGATACAATGTAGAAAAACATTATTATGTAATATAGAACGCCATTATGATGTCATAATGTAAAACTGCATTATGATGTCATAATGTATTTATGGCAGGGGATTGAATTTACAACTCCATTATGATGTCACAATCTAGTATTAACAAAAGATACAATGTAGAACTTCATTATAATGTAGTATAGAACTCCATTATGATGTCATAATGTAAAACTGCTTTATGATGTCATAATTTATTTATAGCAGGTAATATAATTTACAACTCCATAATGTCACAATCTAATAATAATAAAAGATACAAAGTAGAAAAACATTATGTAATATAGAACTTCATTATGATGTCATAATGTGAAACTGCATTATGACATCATAATCTATTCATAGTAGGGGATAGCATTTACAACTCCATTATGATGTCACAATCTAGTAATAACAAAAGATACAATGTAGAAATCCATTATATTTTAGTATAGAACTCTATTATGATGTCGTAATGTAAAACTGCATTAGGATGTCATAATCTATTCATGGTAGGGGATCAAATTTACAATATCATTATGATGTCACAATCTAGTAATAACAAAAGATACAATGTAGAACAGCCTTTTTATGTAATATAGAACTCATTATGATGTCATAATGTGAAACTTCATTATGATGTCATAATGTATTTATAGTAGGGGGTAGAATTTACAACTCCATTATGATGTCACAATCTAGTAATAACAAAAGATACAATGTAGAACAGCATTTTTATGTAATATAGAACTCCATTATGATGTCATAACGTGAAACTGCATTATGATGTCATAATGTATTCATTGTAGTGGATAGGATTTACAACTCCATTATGATGTCACAATTTAGTAATAACAAAAGATACAATGTAGAACTTCATTATAATTTAGTATAGAACTCTGTTATGATGTCATAACGTAATGTAAAACTGCATTATGATGTCATAATCTATTCATGGTAGGGGATAGAATTTACAACTCCATTATGATGTCACAATCTTGTAATAGCAAAAGATACAATGTAGAACTTCATTATAATGTAGTATAGAACTCTATTTTGATGTCGTAATGTAAAACTGCATTATGATGTCATAATCTATTCATAGCAGGTAATAGAATTTACAACTCCATTATGATGTCAGAATCTAGTAATAACAAAAGATACAACGTAGAACAACATTATTATGTAATATAGAACTCCATTATGATGTCATAATGTGAAACTGCATTATGACGTAATAATGTATTCATAGTATGGGATAGGATTTACAACTCCATTATGATGTCAGAATCTAGTAATAACAAAAGATACAATGTAGAAAAACATTATTATGTAATATAGAACGCCATTATGATGTCATAATGTGAAACTGCATTATGATGTCATAATGTATTTATTGTAGGGGATAGGATTTACAACTCCATTATGATGTCACAATCTAGTAATAACAGAAGATACTTTGTAGAACTTCATTATAATGTAGTATAGAACTCCATTATGATGTCATAATGTAAAACTGCATTATGATGTCATAATCTATTCATAGCAGGTAATAGAATTTACAACTCCATTTTGATGTCACAATCTAGTAATAACAAAAGATACAACGTAGAACAACATTATTATATAATATAGAACTCTATTATGATGTCATAATGTAAAACTGCATTATGATGTCACAATCTAGTAATAACAAAAGATACAATGTAGAACTTCATTATAATTTAGTATACAGTCGTCACTGGGACAGGTGGGGTCCTTTAAATGAAATACAATTTCACTGTGAAAGTACCCCAGAAATATTAGATTAGATAATCTGTTCTATTAATAAAATATAACTTTTATTATAGGACTTTATTTAAAATACACTAAATCACACCACCAAATGGCCCAGCACACATCAGAAAACTAGACGAACATAAACATACAAACACCCAAAGAACATACAGGACAGGGGATAGGTATATCACCTTATCGTGGTGATCCGCTATACCGATGTTAATTACCGTTCCCTTAATAGATTTACAGGTACGGTTATATTGCTATTTATACAGTGGTAATAACGGTATAAATTTTATTTCAGAAGGCTAAGGATGATAGACAAATAATATTTAATCGACGTGTTTCTACGGCCCTGATGTAATAAGTGAGCCGATTCATCAGGATCAAGACAAATAGCCTCTGTCTTTTGTACTCAAATGCCCCAAATGAAGAATGGTAATCTAATATTTCTGGGGTACTTTCACAGTGAAATTATAATTTAGTATAGAACTATATTAGGATGTCATAATGTAATGTAAAACTGCATTATGATGTCATAATCTATTCATGGTAGGGGATAGTATTTAAAACTGCATTATGATGTCACAAATTAGTAATAACAAAAGATGCAACGTAGAACTTCATTATATTGTAATATAGAGCTCCATTATGATGTCATCATGTAATGTAAAACTGCATTATGATGTCATAATCTATTCATGGTAGAGGATAGAATTTACAACTCCATTATGATGTCACAATCTAGTACTATTAAAGGATACAACGTAGAACAACATTATTATGTAATATAGAACTCCATTATGATGTCATAATGTAAAACTGCATTATGATGTCATCATGTATTTATAGTAGGGGATAGAATTTACAACTGCATTATGATGTCACAATCTAGTAATAACAAAAGATACAACATAGAACAACATTATTATGTAATATAGAACTCCATTATGATGTCATAATATTAAACTGCATTATGACGTCATAATGTATTCATAGTAGGGGATAGAATTTACAACACCATTATGATTTCAGAATCTAGTAATAACAAAAGATGTAATGTAGAACTTCATTATAATGTAGTATAGAACTCTATTATGATGTCATAATGTAAAACTGCATTATGATGTCATAATCTATTCATAGCAAGTAATAGAATTTACAACTCCATTATGATATCACAATCTAGTAATAACAAAAGATGCAACGTAGAACAACACTACTTTGTAATATAGAACTCCATTATGATGTCATAATGTAAAACTGCATTATGATGTCGTAATCTATTCATGGTAGGGGATAGAATTTACAATATCATTATGATGTCACAATCTAGTAATAACAAAAAATACAACGTAGAACAGCATTTTTATGTAATATAGAACTCCATTATGATGTCATAATGTGAAACTTCATTATATGTCATAATGTATTTATTGTAGGGGATAGGATTTACAACTCCATTATGATGTCACAATCTAGTAATAACAGAAGATACTTTGTAGAACTTCATTATAATATAATATAGAACTCCATTATGATGTCATAATGTAAAACTGCATTATGATGTCATAATGTATTTATAGTAGGGGGTAGAATTTACAACTGCATTATGATGTCACAATCTAGTAATAACAAAAGATACAATGTAGAACTTCATTATAATTTAGTATAGAACTATATTAGGATGTCATAATGTAATGTAAAACTGCATTAGGATGTCATAATCTATTCATGGTAGGGCATAGTATTTAAAACTCCATTATGATGTCACAAATTAGTAATAACAAAAGATACAACATACAACTTAATGATAATGTAATATAGAACTTCATTATGTCATAATGTAAAACTGCATTATGATGTCATAATCTGTTCATGGTAGGGGATAGAATTTACAACTCCATTATGATGTCACAATCTAGTAATAACAAAAGATACAACATAATTATAATGTAATATAGAACTCTATTATGATGTCATAATGTAAAACTGCATTATGATGTCATAATGTTTTTATAGTAGGGGATAGAATTTACAACTTCATTATGATGTCGCAATCTAAGATACAACGTAGAACAACATTATTATGTAATATAGAACGCCATTATGATGTCATAATGTGAAACTGCATTATGACGTAATAATGTATTCATAGTAGGGGATAGGATTTACAACTCCATTATGATGTCAGAATCTAGTAATAACAAAAGATACAATGTAGAAAAACATTATTATGTAATATAGAACGCCATTATGATGTCATAATGTAAAACTGCATTATGATGTCATAATGTATTTATGGCAGGGGATTGAATTTACAACTCCATTATGATGTCACAATCTAGTATTAACAAAAGATACAATGTAGAACTTCATTATAATGTAGTATAGAACTCCATTATGATGTCATAATGTAAAACTGCTTTATGATGTCATAATTTATTTATAGCAGGTAATATAATTTACAACTCCATAATGTCACAATCTAATAATAATAAAAGATACAAAGTAGAAAAACATTATGTAATATAGAACTTCATTATGATGTCATAATGTGAAACTGCATTATGACATCATAATCTATTCATAGTAGGGGATAGCATTTACAACTCCATTATGATGTCACAATCTAGTAATAACAAAAGATACAATGTAGAAATCCATTATATTTTAGTATAGAACTCTATTATGATGTCGTAATGTAAAACTGCATTAGGATGTCATAATCTATTCATGGTAGGGGATCAAATTTACAATATCATTATGATGTCACAATCTAGTAATAACAAAAGATACAATGTAGAACAGCCTTTTTATGTAATATAGAACTCATTATGATGTCATAATGTGAAACTTCATTATGATGTCATAATGTATTTATAGTAGGGGGTAGAATTTACAACTCCATTATGATGTCACAATCTAGTAATAACAAAAGATACAATGTAGAACAGCATTTTTATGTAATATAGAACTCCATTATGATGTCATAACGTGAAACTGCATTATGATGTCATAATGTATTCATTGTAGTGGATAGGATTTACAACTCCATTATGATGTCACAATTTAGTAATAACAAAAGATACAATGTAGAACTTCATTATAATTTAGTATAGAACTCTGTTATGATGTCATAACGTAATGTAAAACTGCATTATGATGTCATAATCTATTCATGGTAGGGGATAGAATTTACAACTCCATTATGATGTCACAATCTTGTAATAGCAAAAGATACAATGTAGAACTTCATTATAATGTAGTATAGAACTCTATTTTGATGTCGTAATGTAAAACTGCATTATGATGTCATAATCTATTCATAGCAGGTAATAGAATTTACAACTCCATTATGATGTCAGAATCTAGTAATAACAAAAGATACAACGTAGAACAACATTATTATGTAATATAGAACTCCATTATGATGTCATAATGTGAAACTGCATTATGACGTAATAATGTATTCATAGTATGGGATAGGATTTACAACTCCATTATGATGTCAGAATCTAGTAATAACAAAAGATACAATGTAGAAAAACATTATTATGTAATATAGAACGCCATTATGATGTCATAATGTGAAACTGCATTATGATGTCATAATGTATTTATTGTAGGGGATAGGATTTACAACTCCATTATGATGTCACAATCTAGTAATAACAGAAGATACTTTGTAGAACTTCATTATAATGTAGTATAGAACTCCATTATGATGTCATAATGTAAAACTGCATTATGATGTCATAATCTATTCATAGCAGATAATAGAATTTACAACTCCATTATGATGTCACAATCTAGTAATAACAAAAGATACAACGTAGAACAACATTATTATGTAATATAGAACTCTATTATGATGTCATAATGTAAAACTGCATTATGATGTCATAATGTATTTATAGTAGGGGGTAGAATTTACAACTCCATTATGATGTCACAATCTAGTAATAACAAAAGATACAATGTAGAACTTCATTATAATTTAGTATACAGTCGTCACTGGGACAGGTGGGGTCCTTTAAATGAAATACAATTTCACTGTGAAACTACCCCAGAAATATTAGATTAGATAATCTGTTCTATTATTAAAATATAACTTTTATTATAGGACTTTATTTAAAATACACTAAATCACACCACCAAATGGCCCAGCACACATCAGAAAACTAGACGAACATAAACATACAAACACCCAAAGAACATACAGGACAGGGGATAGGTATATCACCTTATCGTGGTGATCCGCTATACCGATGTTAATTACCGTTCCCTTAATAGATTTACAGGTACGGTTATATTGCTATTTATACAGTGGTAATAACGGTATAAATTTTATTTCAGAAGGCTAAGGATGATAGACAAATAATATTTAATCGACGTGTTTCTACGGCCCTGATGTAATAAGTGAGCCGATTCATCAGGATCAAGACAAATAGCCTCTGTCTTTTGTACTCAAATGCCCCAAATGAAGAATGGTAATCTAATATTTCTGGGGTACTTTCACAGTGAAATTATAATTTAGTATAGAACTATATTAGGATGTCATAATGTAATGTAAAACTGCATTATGATGTCATAATCTATTCATGGTAGGGGATAGTATTTAAAACTGCATTATGATGTCACAAATTAGTAATAACAAAAGATGCAACGTAGAACTTCATTATATTATAATATAGAGCTCCATTATGATGTCATCATGTAATGTAAAACTGCATTATGATGTCATAATCTATTCATGGTAGGGGATAGAATTTACAACTCCATTATGATGTCACAATCTACTACTATTAAAGGATACAACGTAGAACAACATTATTATGTAATATAGAACTCCATTATGATGTCATAATGTAAAACTGCATTATGATGTCATCATGTATTTATAGTAGGGGATAGAATTTACAACTGCATTATGATGTCACAATCTGGTAATAACAAAATATACAACATAGAACAACATTATTATGTAATATAGAACTTCATTATGATGTCATAATATTAAACTGCATTATGACGTCATAATGTATTCATAGTAGGGGATAGAATTTACAACTCCATTATGATGTCAGAATCTAGTAATAACAAAAGATGTAATGTAGAACTTCATTATAATGTAGTATAGAACTCTATTATGATGTCATAATGTAAAACTGCATTATGATGTCATAATCTATTCATAGCAAGTAATAGAATTTACAACTCCATTATGATATCACAATCTAGTAATAACAAAAGATGCAACGTAGAACAACACTACTTTGTAATATAGAACTCCATTATGATGTCATAATGTAAAACTGCATTATGATGTCATAATCTATTCATGGTAGGGGATAGAATTTACAATATCATTATGATGTCACAATCTAGTAATAACAAAAAATACAATGTAGAACAGCATTTTTATGTAATATAGAACTCCATTATGATGTCATAATGTGAAACTTCATTATGATGTCATAATGTATTTATTGTAGGGGATAGGATTTACAACTCCATTATGATGTCACAATCTAGTAATAACAGAAGATACTTTGTAGAACTTCATTATAATATAATATAGAACTCCATTATGATGTCATAATGTAAAACTGCATTATGATGTCATAATGTATTTATAGTAGGGGGTAGAATTTACAACTGCATTATGATGTCACAATCTAGTAATAACAAAAGATACAATGTAGAACTTCATTATAATTTAGTATAGAACTATATTAGGATGTCATAATGTAATGTAAAACTGCATTAAGATGTCATAATCTATTCATGGTAGGGGATAGTATTTAAAACTCCATTATGATGTCACAAATTAGTAATAACAAAAGATACAACATACAACTTAATTATAATGTAATATAGAACTCCATTATGATGTCATAATGTAAAACTGCATTATGATGTCATAATCTGTTCATGGTAGGGGATAGAATTTACAACTCCATTATGATGTCACAATCTAGTAATAACAAAAGATACAACATAATTATAATGTAATATAGAACTCTATTATGATGTCATAATGTAAAACTGCATTATGATGTCATAATGTTTTTATAGTAGGGGATAGAATTTACAACTTCATTATGATGTCGCAATCTAAGATACAACGTAGAACAACATTATTATGTAATATAGAACGCCATTATGATGTCATAATGTGAAACTGCATTATGACGTAATAATGTATTCATAGTAGGGGATAGGATTTACAACTCCATTATGATGTCAGAATCTAGTAATAACAAAAGATACAATGTAGAAAAACATTATTATGTAATATAGAACGCCATTATGATGTCATAATGTAAAACTGCATTATGATGTCATAATGTATTTATGGCAGGGGATTGAATTTACAACTCCATTATGATGTCACAATCTAGTATTAACAAAAGATACAATGTAGAACTTCATTATAATGTAGTATAGAACTCCATTATGATGTCATAATGTAAAACTGCTTTATGATGTCATAATTTATTTATAGCAGGTAATATAATTTACAACTCCATAATGTCACAATCTAATAATAATAAAAGATACAAAGTAGAAAAACATTATGTAATATAGAACTTCATTATGATGTCATAATGTGAAACTGCATTATGACATCATAATCTATTCATAGTAGGGGATAGCATTTACAACTCCATTATGATGTCACAATCTAGTAATAACAAAAGATACAATGTAGAAATCCATTATATTTTAGTATAGAACTCTATTATGATGTCGTAATGTAAAACTGCATTAGGATGTCATAATCTATTCATGGTAGGGGATCAAATTTACAATATCATTATGATGTCACAATCTAGTAATAACAAAAGATACAATGTAGAACAGCCTTTTTATGTAATATAGAACTCATTATGATGTCATAATGTGAAACTTCATTATGATGTCATAATGTATTTATAGTAGGGGGTAGAATTTACAACTCCATTATGATGTCACAATCTAGTAATAACAAAAGATACAATGTAGAACAGCATTTTTATGTAATATAGAACTCCATTATGATGTCATAACGTGAAACTGCATTATGATGTCATAATGTATTCATTGTAGTGGATAGGATTTACAACTCCATTATGATGTCACAATTTAGTAATAACAAAAGATACAATGTAGAACTTCATTATAATTTAGTATAGAACTCTGTTATGATGTCATAACGTAATGTAAAACTGCATTATGATGTCATAATCTATTCATGGTAGGGGATAGAATTTACAACTCCATTATGATGTCACAATCTTGTAATAGCAAAAGATACAATGTAGAACTTCATTATAATGTAGTATAGAACTCTATTTTGATGTCGTAATGTAAAACTGCATTATGATGTCATAATCTATTCATAGCAGGTAATAGAATTTACAACTCCATTATGATGTCAGAATCTAGTAATAACAAAAGATACAACGTAGAACAACATTATTATGTAATATAGAACTCCATTATGATGTCATAATGTGAAACTGCATTATGACGTAATAATGTATTCATAGTATGGGATAGGATTTACAACTCCATTATGATGTCAGAATCTAGTAATAACAAAAGATACAATGTAGAAAAACATTATTATGTAATATAGAACGCCATTATGATGTCATAATGTGAAACTGCATTATGATGTCATAATGTATTTATTGTAGGGGATAGGATTTACAACTCCATTATGATGTCACAATCTAGTAATAACAGAAGATACTTTGTAGAACTTCATTATAATGTAGTATAGAACTCCATTATGATGTCATAATGTAAAACTGCATTATGATGTCATAATCTATTCATAGCAGATAATAGAATTTACAACTCCATTATGATGTCACAATCTAGTAATAACAAAAGATACAACGTAGAACAACATTATTATGTAATATAGAACTCTATTATGATGTCATAATGTAAAACTGCATTATGATGTCATAATGTATTTATAGTAGGGGGTAGAATTTACAACTCCATTATGATGTCACAATCTAGTAATAACAAAAGATACAATGTAGAACTTCATTATAATTTAGTATACAGTCGTCACTGGGACAGGTGGGGTCCTTTAAATGAAATACAATTTCACTGTGAAACTACCCCAGAAATATTAGATTAGATAATCTGTTCTATTATTAAAATATAACTTTTATTATAGGACTTTATTTAAAATACACTAAATCACACCACCAAATGGCCCAGCACACATCAGAAAACTAGACGAACATAAACATACAAACACCCAAAGAACATACAGGACAGGGGATAGGTATATCACCTTATCGTGGTGATCCGCTATACCGATGTTAATTACCGTTCCCTTAATAGATTTACAGGTACGGTTATATTGCTATTTATACAGTGGTAATAACGGTATAAATTTTATTTCAGAAGGCTAAGGATGATAGACAAATAATATTTAATCGACGTGTTTCTACGGCCCTGATGTAATAAGTGAGCCGATTCATCAGGATCAAGACAAATAGCCTCTGTCTTTTGTACTCAAATGCCCCAAATGAAGAATGGTAATCTAATATTTCTGGGGTACTTTCACAGTGAAATTATAATTTAGTATAGAACTATATTAGGATGTCATAATGTAATGTAAAACTGCATTATGATGTCATAATCTATTCATGGTAGGGGATAGTATTTAAAACTGCATTATGATGTCACAAATTAGTAATAACAAAAGATGCAACGTAGAACTTCATTATATTATAATATAGAGCTCCATTATGATGTCATCATGTAATGTAAAACTGCATTATGATGTCATAATCTATTCATGGTAGGGGATAGAATTTACAACTCCATTATGATGTCACAATCTAGTACTATTAAAGGATACAACGTAGAACAACATTATTATGTAATATAGAACTCCATTATGATGTCATAATGTAAAACTGCATTATGATGTCATCATGTATTTATAGTAGGGGATAGAATTTACAACTGCATTATGATGTCACAATCTAGTAATAACAAAAGATACAACATAGAACAACATTATTATGTAATATAGAACTTCATTATGATGTCATAATATTAAACTGCATTATGACGTCATAATGTATTCATAGTAGGGGATAGAATTTACAACTCCATTATGATGTCAGAATCTAGTAATAACAAAAGATGTAATGTAGAACTTCATTATAATGTAGTATAGAACTCTATTATGATGTCATAATGTAAAACTGCATTATGATGTCATAATCTATTCATAGCAAGTAATAGAATTTACAACTCCATTATGATATCACAATCTAGTAATAACAAAAGATGCAACGTAGAACAACACTACTTTGTAATATAGAACTCCATTATGATGTCATAATGTAAAACTGCATTATGATGTCATAATCTATTCATGGTAGGGGATAGAATTTACAATATCATTATGATGTCACAATCTAGTAATAACAAAAAATACAATGTAGAACAGCATTTTTATGTAATATAGAACTCCATTATGATGTCATAATGTGAAACTTCATTATGATGTCATAATGTATTTATTGTAGGGGATAGGATTTACAACTCCATTATGATGTCACAATCTAGTAATAACAGAAGATACTTTGTAGAACTTCATTATAATATAATATAGAACTCCATTATGATGTCATAATGTAAAACTGCATTATGATGTCATAATGTATTTATAGTAGGGGGTAGAATTTACAACTGCATTATGATGTCACAATCTAGTAATAACAAAAGATACAATGTAGAACTTCATTATAATTTAGTATAGAACTATATTAGGATGTCATAATGTAATGTAAAACTGCATTAAGATGTCATAATCTATTCATGGTAGGGGATAGTATTTAAAACTCCATTATGATGTCACAAATTAGTAATAACAAAAGATACAACATACAACTTAATTATAATGTAATATAGAACTCCATTATGATGTCATAATGTAAAACTGCATTATGATGTCATAATCTGTTCATGGTAGGGGATAGAATTTACAACTCCATTATGATGTCACAATCTAGTAATAACAAAAGATACAACATAATTATAATGTAATATAGAACTCTATTATGATGTCATAATGTAAAACTGCATTATGATGTCATAATGTTTTTATAGTAGGGGATAGAATTTACAACTTCATTATGATGTCGCAATCTAGTAGTAACAAAAGATACAACGTAGAACAACATTATTATGTAATATAGAACGCCATTATGATGTCATAATGTGAAACTGCATTATGACGTAATAATGTATTCATAGTAGGGGATAGGATTTACAACTCCATTATGATGTCAGAATCTAGTAATAACAAAAGATACAATGTAGAAAAACATTATTATGTAATATAGAACGCCATTATGATGTCATAATGTAAAACTGCATTATGATGTCATAATGTATTTATGGCAGGGGATTGAATTTACAACTCCATTATGATGTCACAATCTAGTAATAACAAAAGATACAATGTAGAACTTCATTATAATGTAGTATAGAACTCCATTATGATGTCATAATGTAAAACTGCTTTATGATGTCATAATCTATTTATAGCAGGTAATATAATTTACAACTCCATTATGTCACAATCTAATAATAATAAAAGATACAAAGTAGAAAAACATTATGTAATATAGAACTTCATTATGATGTCATAATGTGAAACTGCATTATGACATCATAATCTATTCATAGTAGGGGATAGCATTTACAACTCCATTAAGATGTCACAATCTAGTAATAACAAAAGATACAATGTAGAAATCCATTATATTTTAGTATAGAACTCTATTATGATGTCGTAATGTAAAACTGCATTAGGATGTCATAATCTATTCATGGTAGGGGATCAAATTTACAATATCATTATGATGTCACAATCTAGTAATAACAAAAGATACAATGTAGAACAGCCTTTTTATGTAATATAGAACTCATTATGATGTCATAATGTGAAACTTCATTATGATGTCATAATGTATTTATAGTAGGGGGTAGAATTTACAACTCCATTATGATGTCACAATCTAGTAATAACAAAAGATACAATGTAGAACAGCATTTTTATGTAATATAGAACTCCATTATGATGTCATAACGTGAAACTGCATTATGATGTCATAATGTATTCATTGTAGTGGATAGGATTTACAACTCCATTATGATGTCACAATTTAGTAATAACAAAAGATACAATGTAGAACTTCATTATAATTTAGTATAGAACTCTGTTATGATGTCATAACGTAATGTAAAACTGCATTATGATGTCATAATCTATTCATGGTAGGGGATAGAATTTACAACTCCATTATGATGTCACAATCTTGTAATAGCAAAAGATACAATGTAGAACTTCATTATAATGTAGTATAGAACTCTATTTTGATGTCGTAATGTAAAACTGCATTATGATGTCATAATCTATTCATAGCAGGTAATAGAATTTACAACTCCATTATGATGTCAGAATCTAGTAATAACAAAAGATACAACGTAGAACAACATTATTATGTAATATAGAACTCCATTATGATGTCATAATGTGAAACTGCATTATGACGTAATAATGTATTCATAGTATGGGATAGGATTTACAACTCCATTATGATGTCAGAATCTAGTAATAACAAAAGATACAATGTAGAAAAACATTATTATGTAATATAGAACGCCATTATGATGTCATAATGTGAAACTGCATTATGATGTCATAATGTATTTATTGTAGGGGATAGGATTTACAACTCCATTATGATGTCACAATCTAGTAATAACAGAAGATACTTTGTAGAACTTCATTATAATGTAGTATAGAACTCCATTATGATGTCATAATGTAAAACTGCATTATGATGTCATAATCTATTCATAGCAGGTAATAGAATTTACAACTCCATTATGATGTCACAATCTAGTAATAACAAAAGATACAACGTAGAACAACATTATTATATAATATAGAACTCTATTATGATGTCATAATGTAAAACTGCATTATGATGTCACAATCTAGTAATAACAAAAGATACAATGTAGAACTTCATTATAATTTAGTATGCAGTCGTCACTGGGACAGGTGGGGTCCTTTAAATGAAATACAATTTCACTGTGAAAGTACCCCAGAAATATTAGATTAGATAATCTGTTCTATTAATAAAATATAACTTTTATTATAGGACTTTATTTAAAATACACTAAATCACACTACCAAATGGCCCAGCACACATCAGAAAACTAGACGAACATAAACATACAAACACCCAAAGAACATACAGGACAGGGGATAGGTATATCACCTTATCGTGGTGATCCGCTATACCGATGTTAATTACCGTTCCCTTAATAGATTTACAGGTACGGTTATATTGCTATTTATACAGTGGTAATAACGGTATAAATTTTATTTCAGAAGGCTAAGGATGATAGACAAATAATATTTAATCGACGTGTTTCTACGGCCCTGATGTAATAAGTGAGCCGATTCATCAGGATCAAGACAAATAGCCTCTGTCTTTTGTACTCAAATGCCCCAAATGAAGAATGGTAATCTAATATTTCTGGGGTACTTTCACAGTGAAATTATAATTTAGTATAGAACTATATTAGGATGTCATAATGTAATGTAAAACTGCATTATGATGTCATAATCTATTCATGGTAGGGGATAGTATTTAAAACTGCATTATGATGTCACAAATTAGTAATAACAAAAGATGCAACGTAGAACTTCATTATATTGTAATATAGAGCTCCATTATGATGTCATCATGTAATGTAAAACTGCATTATGATGTCATAATCTATTCATGGTAGGGGATAGAATTTACAACTCCATTATGATGTCACAATCTAGTACTATTAAAGGATACAACGTAGAACAACATTATTATGTAATATAGAACTCCATTATGATGTCATAATGTAAAACTGCATTATGATGTCATCATGTATTTATAGTAGGGGATAGAATTTACAACTGCATTATGATGTCACAATCTAGTAATAACAAAAGATACAACATAGAACAACATTATTATGTAATATAGAACTCCATTATGATGTCATAATATTAAACTGCATTATGACGTCATAATGTATTCATAGTAGGGGATAGAATTTACAACACCATTATGATTTCAGAATCTAGTAATAACAAAAGATGTAATGTAGAACTTCATTATAATGTAGTATAGAACTCTATTATGATGTCATAATGTAAAACTGCATTATGATGTCATAATCTATTCATAGCAAGTAATAGAATTTACAACTCCATTATGATATCACAATCTAGTAATAACAAAAGATGCAACGTAGAACAACACTACTTTGTAATATAGAACTCCATTATGATGTCATAATGTAAAACTGCATTATGATGTCATAATCTATTCATGGTAGGGGATAGAATTTACAATATCATTATG
Organism: Eleutherodactylus coqui; assembly: GCF_035609145.1. Taxonomy (NCBI): domain Eukaryota; kingdom Metazoa; phylum Chordata; class Amphibia; order Anura; family Eleutherodactylidae; genus Eleutherodactylus; species Eleutherodactylus coqui. The sequence continues at coordinate 214,463,850 of NC_089842.1, read as the reverse complement.
ATGTCACAATCTAGTAATAACAAAAAATACAACGTAGAACAGCATTTTTATGTAATATAGAACTCCATTATGATGTCATAATGTGAAACTTCATTATATGTCATAATGTATTTATTGTAGGGGATAGGATTTACAACTCCATTATGATGTCACAATCTAGTAATAACAGAAGATACTTTGTAGAACTTCATTATAATATAATATAGAACTCCATTATGATGTCATAATGTAAAACTGCATTATGATGTCATAATGTATTTATAGTAGGGGGTAGAATTTACAACTGCATTATGATGTCACAATCTAGTAATAACAAAAGATACAATGTAGAACTTCATTATAATTTAGTATAGAACTATATTAGGATGTCATAATGTAATGTAAAACTGCATTAAGATGTCATAATCTATTCATGGTAGGGGATAGTATTTAAAACTCCATTATGATGTCACAAATTAGTAATAACAAAAGATACAACATACAACTTAATTATAATGTAATATAGAACTCCATTATGATGTCATAATGTAAAACTGCATTATGATGTCATAATCTGTTCATGGTAGGGGATAGAATTTACAACTCCATTATGATGTCACAATCTAGTAATAACAAAAGATACAACATAATTATAATGTAATATAGAACTCTATTATGATGTCATAATGTAAAACTGCATTATGATGTCATAATGTTTTTATAGTAGGGGATAGAATTTACAACTTCATTATGATGTCGCAATCTAAGATACAACGTAGAACAACATTATTATGTAATATAGAACGCCATTATGATGTCATAATGTGAAACTGCATTATGACGTAATAATGTATTCATAGTAGGGGATAGGATTTACAACTCCATTATGATGTCAGAATCTAGTAATAACAAAAGATACAATGTAGAAAAACATTATTATGTAATATAGAACGCCATTATGATGTCATAATGTAAAACTGCATTATGATGTCATAATGTATTTATGGCAGGGGATTGAAGTTACAACTCCATTATGATGTCACAATCTAGTAATAACAAAAGATACAATGTAGAACTTCATTATAATGTAGAATAGAACTCCATTATGATGTCATAATGTAAAACTGCTTTATGATGTCATAATTTATTTATAGCAGGTAATATAATTTACAACTCCATAATGTCACAATCTAATAATAATAAAAGATACAAAGTAGAAAAACATTATGTAATATAGAACTTCATTATGATGTCATAATGTGAAACTGCATTATGACATCATAATCTATTCATAGTAGGGGATAGCATTTACAACTCCATTATGATGTCACAATCTAGTAATAACAAAAGATACAATGTAGAAATCCATTATATTTTAGTATAGAACTCTATTATGATGTCGTAATGTAAAACTGCATTAGGATGTCATAATCTATTCATGGTAGGGGATCAAATTTACAATATCATTATGATGTCACAATCTAGTAATAACAAAAGATACAATGTAGAACAGCCTTTTTATGTAATATAGAACTCATTATGATGTCATAATGTGAAACTTCATTATGATGTCATAATGTATTTATAGTAGGGGGTAGAATTTACAACTCCATTATGATGTCACAATCTAGTAATAACAAAAGATACAATGTAGAACATCATTTTTATGTAATATAGAACTCCATTATGATGTCATAACGTGAAACTGCATTATGATGTCATAATGTATTCATTGTAGTGGATAGGATTTACAACTCCATTATGATGTCACAATTTAGTAATAACAAAAGATACAATGTAGAACTTCATTATAATTTAGTATAGAACTCTGTTATGATGTCATAACGTAATGTAAAACTGCATTATGATGTCATAATCTATTCATGGTAGGGGATAGAATTTACAACTCCATTATGATGTCACAATCTTGTAATAGCAAAAGATACAATGTAGAACTTCATTATAATGTAGTATAGAACTCTATTTTGATGTCGTAATGTAAAACTGCATTATGATGTCATAATCTATTCATAGCAGGTAATAGAATTTACAACTCCATTATGATGTCAGAATCTAGTAATAACAAAAGATACAACGTAGAACAACATTATTATGTAATATAGAACTCCATTATGATGTCATAATGTGAAACTGCATTATGACGTAATAATGTATTCATAGTATGGGATAGGATTTACAACTCCATTATGATGTCAGAATCTAGTAATAACAAAAGATACAATGTAGAAAAACATTATTATGTAATATAGAACGCCATTATGATGTCATAATGTGAAACTGCATTATGATGTCATAATGTATTTATTGTAGGGGATAGGATTTACAACTCCATTATGATGTCACAATCTAGTAATAACAGAAGATACTTTGTAGAACTTCATTATAATGTAGTATAGAACTCCATTATGATGTCATAATGTAAAACTGCATTATGATGTCATAATCTATTCATAGCAGATAATAGAATTTACAACTCCATTATGATGTCACAATCTAGTAATAACAAAAGATACAACGTAGAACAACATTATTATGTAATATAGAACTCTATTATGATGTCATAATGTAAAACTGCATTATGATGTCATAATGTATTTATAGTAGGGGGTAGAATTTACAACTCCATTATGATGTCACAATCTAGTAATAACAAAAGATACAATGTAGAACTTCATTATAATTTAGTATACAGTCGTCACTGGGACAGGTGGGGTCCTTTAAATGAAATACAATTTCACTGTGAAACTACCCCAGAAATATTAGATTAGATAATCTGTTCTATTATTAAAATATAACTTTTATTATAGGACTTTATTTAAAATACACTAAATCACACCACCAAATGGCCCAGCACACATCAGAAAACTAGACGAACATAAACATACAAACACCCAAAGAACATACAGGACAGGGGATAGGTATATCACCTTATCGTGGTGATCCGCTATACCGATGTTAATTACCGTTCCCTTAATAGATTTACAGGTACGGTTATATTGCTATTTATACAGTGGTAATAACGGTATAAATTTTATTTCAGAAGGCTAAGGATGATAGACAAATAATATTTAATCGACGTGTTTCTACGGCCCTGATGTAATAAGTGAGCCGATTCATCAGGATCAAGACAAATAGCCTCTGTCTTTTGTACTCAAATGCCCCAAATGAAGAATGGTAATCTAATATTTCTGGGGTACTTTCACAGTGAAATTATAATTTAGTATAGAACTATATTAGGATGTCATAATGTAATGTAAAACTGCATTATGATGTCATAATCTATTCATGGTAGGGGATAGTATTTAAAACTGCATTATGATGTCACAAATTAGTAATAACAAAAGATGCAACGTAGAACTTCATCTATATATATAAAATTGAATGTATGTCTGTCTGCGTGCGTGTCTGCGTGCGTGCGTGTCTGTTTGTCCTTTATGCGCTACTACACCATTCATCCGATCGCCATGAAACTTTGGGAAGTTGTTAAGTACACTCCTGGGAAGATTATAGGCATAGTACAAATATCCTACGATAAATGGCGCGCGAGCGTCGTCGAAAGTTACGCCCCCCCCCCCACGTAGATCGAATAAGTAAGCCACCTGCTATTGTGATGTCATCACTGATGTCATCAACATCGGACGCCCTTGAACATGCCCCAACATGTTCTATAAAGCTGCATTGTGATGTCATTAAGGCTGTATTATGACACGTACAGCTTGGAACCACTAGAGCACGCCAGCCAATTACCATTGGAGTTGGAAGTGGGTAAACAAGTACTAGGATATCTTCCTAAGAAGCCACAGCAGCCGGATAAATTGTATGTTCCACCCAACGGCTATTTTATTCAGCCCGCAAGGGGGAAGCAGCGGCCTACAAAATCTCATTCAGGTAGGTAGGTTCAGTTCTTGGAGGTTGGGGAATGCTTATGGGCAAGGCCTTATGTCTCATCCCAACTCGATTATTCAATTCTAAGCGCAAAAGAATTAGCGTCCAAATTTTATGTACGGAATTTAATTCTCTCACTTCCCAATGTCATAGAAACTTGAAATTTGGCACGAGCATTGATTATGTCATAAATAGGAAAAGTTAATGGGTCCCAACTCGATTATTCAATTCAAAGCGCCAAAGAATTAGCGTTCAAATTTTATGTACGGAATCTAATTCTCTCATTTCCGGATGTCATAGATAGATAGATAGATAGATAGATAGATAGACTGTATGCAATAACCTAGATAGATAGATAGATAGATAGATAGATAGATAGATAGACTGTATGCAATGACACGTACAGCTTGAAACCATAAATACTAGAGCACGCCAGCCATTTACAGTCAGTCTCCATTGGAGTTGGAAGTGGGCAAACATGTACTAGGCTATCTTCCCAAGAAGCCACAGCAGCCGGATAAATTGGATGTTCCACCCAACGGCTATTTTATTCAGCCTGCAAGGGGGAAGCAGCGGCCTACAAAACCTCAGTGGTCGCTGCTGCCGTCATCTAGATATATAAAAACGAATGTATGTATGTATGTCTGTCTTCGCAGCAACGCGCGACGGGTATGCTAGTCTATATATATAAAATTGAATGTATGTCTGTCTGCGTGCGTGCGTGCGTGTTTGTCCTTTATGCGCTACTACACCATTCATCCGATCGCCATGAAACTTTGGGAAGTTGTTGAGTACACTCCTGGGAAGATTATAGGCATAGTACAAATATCCTACGATAAATGGCGCGCGAGCGTCGTCGAAAGTTACGCCCCCCCCCCACGTAGATCGAATAAGTAAGCCACCTGCTATTGTGATGTCATCACTGATGTCATCAACATCGGACGCCCTTGAACATGCCCCAACATGTTCTATAAAGCTGCATTGTGATGTCATTAAGGCTCTATTATGACACGTACAGCTTGGAACCACTAGAGCACGCCAGCCAATTACCATTGGAGTTGGAAGTGGGTAAACAAGTACTAGGATATCTTCCTAAGAAGCCACAGCAGCCGGATAAATTGTATGTTCCACCCAACGGCTATTTTATTCAGCCCGCAAGGGGGAAGCAGCGGCCTACAAAATCTAATTCTCTCATTTCCTGATGTCATAGATAGATAGATAGATAGATAGATAGATAGATAGATAGATAGACTGTATGCAATAACCCTGATAGATAGATAGATAGATAGATAGATAGATAGATAGACTGTATGCAATGACACGTACAGCTTGAAACCATAAATACTAGAGCACGCCAGCCATTTACAGTCAGTCTCCATTGAAGTTGGAAGTGGGCAAACATGTACTAGGCCAGTGATGGCGAACCTTTTAGGGACCGAGTGCCCAAACTACAACCCAAAACCCACTTATGTATCGCAAAGTGTCAACACGTCAGGGGGCGGGGCTTATCACAACGTATGATTTTACCCCCGTCGTTCTAAAAAGGACAAGGCTGTTTCAGAATAGACCGGGTGCAGATTCTGACTGCTTTTTGGACGCGGAAATACTGCAGAATGTGCTCAGCGGAGATTTCTGTGGAAAATTCTGCAGCATTTCCGCATCTAAAAAGCAGTCAAAATCTGCACCCGGTCTATTCTGAAAGAGCCCTGCCCATTTCTGCCACATGTACACATACCCCAGCGGTAATAGTGACACCTTCACCCCAGCGATAATAGTGACATCCCACAGCAGTAATAATAGTGACACTCCCCCCATTAGTAATAAGAGTGACATACCCCAGCGGTAAACCTCAGTGGTCGCTGCTGCCGTCATCTAGATATATAAAAACGTAGTATGTATGTATGTCTGTCTTCGCAGCAACGCGCGAACATGCCCCAACATGTTCTCATAAGCTGCATTGTGATGTCATTAAGGCTCTATTATGACACGTACAGCTTGGAACCACTAGAGCACGCCAGCCAATTACCATTGGAGTTGGAAGTGGGTAAACAAGTACTAGGATATCTTCCTAAGAAGCCACAGCAGCCGGATAAATTGTATGTTCCACCCAACGGCTATTTTATTCAGCCCGCAAGGGGGAAGCAGCGGCCTACAAAATCTCATTCAGGTAGGTAGGTTCAGTTCTTGGAGGTTGGGGAATGCTTATGGGCAAGGCCTTATGTCTCATCCCAACTCGATTATTCAATTCTAAGCGCAAAAGAATTAGCGTCCAAATTTTATGTACGGAATTTAATTCTCTCATTTCCCAATGTCATAGAAACTTGAAATTTGGCTCGAGCATTGATTATGTCATAAATAGGAAAAGTTAATGGGTCCCAACTCGATTATTCAATTCAAAGCGCCAAAGAATTAGCGTTCAAATTTTACGTACGGAATCTAATTCTCTCATTTCCTGATGTCATAGATAGATAGATAGATAGATAGATAGATAGACTGTATGCAATAACCCAGATAGATAGATAGATAGATAGATAGATAGATAGATAGACAGACTGTATGCAATGACACGTACAGCTTGGAACCATAAATACTAGAGCACGCCAGCCATTTACAGTCAGTCTCCATTGGAGTTGGAAGTGGGCAAACATGTACTAGGCTATCTTCCCAAGAAGCCACAGCAGCCGGATAAATTGGATGTTCCACACAACGGCTATTTTATTCAGCCTGCAAGGGGGAAGCAGCGGCCTACAAAACCTCAGTGGTCGCTGCTGCCGTCATCTAGATATATAAAAACGAATGTATGTATGTCTGTCTGTCTTCGCAGCAACGCGCGACGGGTACGCTAGTTATATTATAATATAGAGCTCCATTATGATGTCATCATGCAATGTAAAACTGCATTATGATGTCATAATCTATTCATAGCAAGTAATAGAATTTACAACTCCATTATGATATCACAATCTAGTAATAACAAAAGATGCAACGTAGAACAACACTACTTTGTAATATAGAACTCCATTATGATGTCATAATGTAAAACTGCATTATGATGTCATAATCTATTCATGGTAGGGGATAGAATTTACAATATCATTATGATGTCACAATTTAGTAATAACAAAAAATACAATGTAGAACAGCATTTTTATGTAATATAGAACTCCATTATGATGTCATAATGTGAAACTTCATTATGATGTCATAATGTATTTATTGTAGGGGATAGGATTTACAACTCCATTATGATGTCACAATCTAGTAATAACAGAAGATACTTTGTAGAACTTCATTATAATATAATATAGAACTCCATTATGATGTCATAATGTAAAACTGCATTATGATGTCATAATGTATTTATAGTAGGGGGTAGAATTTACAACTGCATTATGATGTCACAATCTAGTAATAACAAAAGATACAATGTAGAACTTCATTATAATTTAGTATAGAACTATATTAGGATGTCATAATGTAATGTAAAACTGCATTAAGATGTCATAATCTATTCATGGTAGGGGATAGTATTTAAAACTCCATTATGATGTCACAAATTAGTAATAACAAAAGATACAACATACAACTTAATTATAATGTAATATAGAACTCCATTATGATGTCATAATGTAAAACTGCATTATGATGTCATAATCTGTTCATGGTAGGGGATAGAATTTACAACTCCATTATGATGTCACAATCTAGTAATAACAAAAGATACAACATAATTATAATGTAATATAGAACTCTATTATGATGTCATAATGTAGAACTGCATTATGATGTCATAATGTTTTTATAGTAGGGGATAGAATTTACAACTTCATTATGATGTCGCAATCTAGTAGTAACAAAAGATACAACGTAGAACAACATTATTATGTAATATAGAACGCCATTATGATGTCATAATGTGAAACTGCATTATGATGTAATAATGTATTCATAGTAGGGGATAGGATTTACAACTCCATTATGATGTCAGAATCTAGTAATAGCAAAAGATACAATGTAGAAAAACATTATTATGTAATATAGAACGCCATTATGATGTCATAATGTAAAACTGCATTATGATGTCATAATGTATTTATGGCAGGGGATTGAATTTACAACTCCATTATGATGTCACAATCTAGTAATAACAAAAGATACAATGTAGAACTTCATTATAATGTAGTATAGAACTCCATTATGATGTCATAATGTAAAACTGCTTTATGATGTCATAATTTATTTATAGCAGGTAATATAATTTACAACTCCATTATGATGTCATAATCTAGTAATAACAAAAGATACAATGTAGAACAATATTATTATGTAATATAGAACTCCATTATGATGTCATAATGTAAAACTGCATTATGATGTCATAATGTAATTATAGTAGGGGGTAGAATTTACAACTCCATTATGATGTCACAATCTAGTAATAACAAAAGATACAACGTAAAACTTCATTATAATGTAATATAGAACTCCATTATGATGTCATAATTAGAGATGAGGGAGCACCAAAATGCTCAGGTGCTCGTTACTCAAGTCGAACTTTCCGCGATGCTCGAGGGTTCGTTTCGAGTAACGAACCCCATTGAAGTCAATGGGCGACCCGAGCATTTTTGTATATCGCCGATGCTCGCTAAGGTTCTCATTTCTGAAAATCTGGGAAATTCAAGAAATTGACACTGAAACGGATAGGGCAGGCGAAGGGCTACATGTTGGGCTGCATCTCAAGTTCCCAGGTCCCACTATTAAGCCACAATAGCGGCAAGAGTGGGCCCCCCCCCCAACAATTTTTTCTTCTGAAAAACCCTCATTAGCAAGGCATACCTCAGCTAAGCACCACACTACCTCCAACAAGGCACAATCACTGCCTGCATGACACTCCGCTGCCACTTCTCCTGGGTTACATGCTGCCCAACCCCCCCCCCCCCCCGCACGACCCAGTGTCCACAGCGCACACCAAAGTGTCCTTGCGCAGCCTTCAGCTGCCCTCATGCCACACACTGGCCTCATAGCCACACCACCCTCATGTCTATTTATAAGTGCGTCTGCCATGAGGAGGAACCGGAGGCACACACTGCAGAGGGTTAGCAGGGCCAGGCAGCGACCCTCTTTAAAAGGGGCGGGGCGATAGCCCACAATGCTGTACAGAAGCAATGAGAACTCCAATCCTGTGCCACCTCCGTCAGGAGCTGCAAACGTGGGCATAGCAATGGGGAATCCATGTGCCACACAGTATTCATTCTGTCAAGGTGTCGCATAGCTCAATCCACACTGCAAGGGGAAAGCAGTCAGCGCTCTGCCCCCTACCCAAGTCAGTCAGTGCCTTTGTGCCAGACAGGTCAAACACCACAATGGGAACTAAGTTTGCACCAACAGCATAGGTGGGTCCTAGGAAACCCAAGACATGAACAAAAAATTGATCTGAGCGGCCAAACATGGCATAGGCCTCGGCCCACACATTCAGCAATCCTAGGCTGGAAGCGGACTTTCACTGCACCCAGGACATAGGCCTCTGCACAAACCATCAGCAATCGCGTGCCTACAGCGAACTCCAATGCTAGCGTAGTAGCATAAAAGCACTATCCGTACAAGAAAGACAGATCTACCAATCTCAAAACATTTTGCTGAATTTCACCATACAATCAGTCAGCTCAAATTTAGGGTCATTGACTCTGTTGCCCCACTGCCTCAAGGTGGGGACCGGGAGGGAATCCTTAAATGTAAAGAGATCCGTTGGATACACGAACTTGATACCCTTTCCCCCAAGGGTCTTAATATAGAGTATCCCATTATGTCCTGTATATAAATAGGTCCAGTTGATAGTCATGTGTCAGACTAATGTGCACTTTCTCTATCTGCAAATTATGTATACATAATCTCATCTACGGTATTTGATTTTAATTACCTTTTATTTTATGTTACAGATACCTGTTTGATGCATGTGCTCCGGACTCCTTGTTGTTCCATTACTTGTTGTTTGGCTTCCAGTATAAACTCCCCCCCCCCCCCAAAAAAAAATATTTTGTGCATTAATGTGTGCTAATGTGCATAATAAATAAATATGATATCATTCTATGTATTGGCTGCTTTATGAGGTATCACTATAGGTTATGATAATAGAGGGAGCTGTACTCTAATTGTTGGACCCATGAGTCATATGTATGAGATATGAACTATGATTAAAGACATATTGCTGTGAGATATGGTAGATTATTGATTATTAATATATTAGGGTTATTACCCAAGATTATTTATATTTTGACATTTATTTCAATAATGGACATCATTTTCTCCATATCTCACTCTCCAATAAAAAGTTTGTTGCTAAATCAACATACAGATATATGAGGCTGATCAATATTACCATTATTGTTTAATGTTGCTGTGGAATATATATATATATGTGTATATATGTATATATATATGTGTATATGTATATGTGTGTGTATGTATGTATGTATGTATGTATATATATATATATATATATATATAATATGGATTTGTTGTGTTGGAGCTAGTTTTCCCTATAAGACTACCTATAAACAGCATGTTATTTATAATTAATACTGTTTGCCACTACATATAGTCTTCTCCGTGGACCAGCGATACTTCTATTGCTATTAGAGCAGTGGAACTGCTAGCGCATGCGCACTTAACTTCTGAAGTCTCTTTTACTAAATAGAGTCCAATAGTTATATCAGCGGCATCGCAGGACTCCAGGCGCATGCGCGATCAGTCCCTCAAGATTCCTCTTGCTCTTCTAAATCTCGCGATAGTGGCTAAATCATGCACAGGCGCACTCGTTCAGATGACAAACCGGAAGCATCGGGAGCCATGGAGGACGTGAGCACATGCGAATTAGGTACTGTTCAGCTGTTACATGTGGGATTTTAATTGTTGTTTCACTATATATAGTCTGTAACTAAGGGTGTATTTGTACTTGACAAAGATCACTGTGTTGATCGAAACGTCGTATGTGTGTGGAGGAATAAAGGAAGAAGTTTTACTGCATCGCTGTCTGCTGCCACAGTATTTTCCTTCTTGATTGCGCTAATGATTGCAGCATCACCGCTCACCATCTGGGTAGACTCCTCAAAGTTTCCAAGGACCTGGCAGATGTCTGCCAACCAGGCCCACTCTTCTGTAAAGAATTGAGGAGGCTGACTCCCACTACGCCGCCCATGTTGGAGTTGGTATTCCACTATAGCTCTACGCTGCTCATAGAGCCTGGCCAACATGTGAAGCATAGAGTTCCACCGTGTGGGCACGTCGCACAGCAGTCAGTGCACTGGCAGATTAAACCGATGTTGCAGGGTCCGCAGGGTGGCAGCGTCCGTGTTGGACTTGCGGAAATGTGCGCTGAGCCGGCGCACCTTTCCGAGCAGGTCTGACAAGCGTGGGTAGCTTTTCAGAAACCGCTGAACCACCAAATTAAAGACGTGGGCCAGGCATGGCACGTGCGTGAGGCTGCAGAGCCGCCACCAGGTTACGGCCGTTGTCACACACGACCATGCCCGGTTGGAGGCTCAGTGGCGAAAGCCAGCGGTCGGTCTGCTCTCAGACCCTGCAGCAGTTCGTGGGCCATGTGCCTCTTCTCTCCTAAGCTGAGTAGTTTCAGCACGGCCTGCTGACGCTTGCCCACCGCTGTGCTGCCACGCCGCGCGACACCGACTGCTGGCGACATGCTGCTGCTGACACATCTTGATTGTGAGACAGAGGTTGCGTAGGAGGAGGAGGAGGAGGAGGGTGGTTTAGTGGAGGAAGCATACACCACCGCAGATACCACCACTGAGCTGGGGCCCGCAATTCTGGGGGTGGGTAGGACGTGAGCGGTCCCAGGCTCTGACTCGGTCCCAGCCTCCACTAAATTCACCCAATGTGCCGTCAGGGAGATATAGTTGCCCTCTCCGCCTGTGCTTGTCCACGTGTCCGTTGTTACGTGGACCTTGGCAGTAACCGCGTTGGTGAGGGTGCGTACAATGTTGCGGGAGACGTGGTCGTGCAGGGCTGGGACGGCACATCGGGAAAAGTAGTGGCGACTGGGAACCGAGTAGCGCGGGGCCGCCGCCGCCATCATGTTTTTGAAAGCCTCCGTTTCCACAAGCCTATACGGCAGCATCTCCAGGCTGATCAATTTGGCTATGTGCACGACGGCGTACTTGCGTTCAAACAGTTGCGCTAGCGACGGCTGGACGCTGCGCTGAGAGACATTGCTGGATGGGGCCGAGGACAGCGGAGGTGAGCATGTGGGTGCAGGCCAGGAGACGGTCGTGCCTGTGTCCTGAGAGGGGGGTTGGATCTCAGTGGCAGGTTGGGGCACAGGGGGAGAGGCAGTGGTGCAAACCAGAGGCTTGCACCACTGAATGACATCACTGAATGACATCATTGAATGGCTGTGATTGGTTAATCGGGCACTGGCTGATGCAGTGCTCCTCGGATACATGGAATACAGCAGCAACCACAGAGTACTAGAATGGAGGCAAATACTGACACAGAGACTAGTGTGGAGTATATGACTTGTGACCAGTGTCCGAACAAGCTTTCAACCAGTCCCTGAATGGATCGTCTATGCCAGAGTTATCAGCTAGTTCATTTTATTATGCATTTACCCCTTCCAGTGCTCAGGTATCATCTGGTGCCGTGTTATTAGGAATGAAAGTACAACAATATCCTCCAATCATTTTACAAACTTCTCCTTTTTCTCCTAGTAACATATCAAGAGCCATTCTATTTTGCCATGTAATAAGTAAGGTATGTCCTAGTTGTTCCTCTAGGCCCCTAATTGCATCTCTTGTATAATTAACAAATCTCTGTTGGTTATAGTATGTGTAATTAATCCAGTCTACATTTTTATCCACTGTTGCCCACCATGCAAGAAGAGACTCAAACCCGCTGCAGCCATCTGATTTCTTGCCCTATACTCGTTCAGTACCCCCCTTAGGACCCCTGATGGCGTCAAAGGAACCTTTGGGAGAGGAATTCCTAGTTTTCCGGACACGGCCCTTGCTGTTGCCCTCGGAGGTCATGAAGTGCACAGGCATTATCAGTTGTACCAAAGCACAATCCCGTTAGGGCCTGTACCTGGCACCTGTTCTAGGTACCTGTGACCACACAACCATCACACGTCTGCGTGTGCTCTTTGTAGCTCAGGCCATATCCCAGAAAACAGTGTGCCTCCATGGTTCTCCTCTCCATATAGTGTCCCTCAGGCAGTCTCCCGTAGTCTGCCTTGGTCCCATTACCAGGTAGCGCAAAGCAAGTATAACCCCAGGATCAGAGACAACAGCAGGTCCTTGCCCACAGGTGGAAACAGCAAACTCAATGTATAACATGGATCGCTTATCTGTGGGGTGTAGGTACAGTTAAGAAGCTTAATCCCACATTTTACGGTCATCACGGCTTGAAGACTTGTCATTAACTTTTTTTTTTATTCTTTATTTTTCAGATTATAACTTGATTACAGTTTACATAGTGTTCATTGCGCACCGTCACACCAACTTTATGAACATTACCATACCAAAGAATTAGAACAGTTTTTCTTTGTTGTGAATAAAAGGAAGACTTAACTTATTGCAACATTCAAGACTCGTTGTCCTTCTGTTCGTCATCTGTGTTTCTTTTCTTTCTATATTATATAAACTAACATGACCAATTAGACAGACGTGACACAAGGGGGATTAACCAGGGGGACACATTTAGGGGAAAAATAAAATAAAACTCAACCATTAAGTTGCGTGGAGTATAGCTATGTGGTCAGGTTTCGCTTTTGTCGTTTAGTGATCCATTAACGAGCGATATTCCTCAGATTCCTGGAACACCATCCAGTGATACCATATGTTCCTGAAGCTTTCCTGTGTGCCCCTTAGTGCCGCAGTGAAGTCCTCCATCTCCATGATCCTCCTTACTGTATTGAGCCATAGAGCCATTGTTGGTGAGGTTGTCTGTCTCCAAAGTTTAGGAATGCATGATCTTGCCGCACTCACTAGAAAACGTACTATAGATTCTTTGTAGGTCGCCAGTGGTATATCGCTGTGATGCAGGAGGAAGAAGGCCGGGGATTTTGGCAGGGGGTAGTGGGTGAATCTAGATGCTATCTGCCACACCTCTGATCAAAAAGCTCGCCAGGACCGAGCAGTCCCAAAAGACATGTAACATTGTCCCTTGCTCCGCCCCGCATCTCTAACATGTGGGGGGGACTGTCGGGAATATTCTATGCAAGTGGGAGGGCACCCTATACCACCTGGTGAGAACCTTGTATCCAGATTCTTGTATTTTGCTCAATATTGAAACCGAGTGTGTGATGATGAAAATTCTATCTCTTTCCTCCGGTGTAAGTGTGACTCCCAACTCTTCTTCCCATTTATTCATGTACTTAGGTGGTGAGGCCTCAGGTTGTGTGTTTAGTATGTTGTACATTTTGGATAGCGTATGCCTGAGGGTCCCTTCTCCCTACAGATGACTTCAAATTGTGTTTTTGGGCAGGCAAAAGTAGTGGGGCGGGGTAGCGTAGATAGAAAGTGTCTTACTTGTAATGCCTGCCATAATGGGAGTTGGGGTGAGTCCGTATTCCCTCTGAGCATTTCCAGTGGGAGCCACTGGCCTTCTTGCATAAAATGTTCTGCCCGGAATCTGCCTTCGGTAATCCTTGCACGGAATACTTTGTTCTCATTGCCTGGGGGAAATCTCGGGTTACCCAGAACCGGGAACATGGGTGAGGGCCTGGGAGAAATGTCTTTCCTGGCTAGTACTTTGATGGCGATCCCTAGCGTGGGGCCGATTGTAGGATGGAGTGCTAGTTCTGTGGGGGCTTGTCTCTCAGACCATGGGAGAGCTACTAACGGCGCCAGGGCTGCTGTTTGTTCTGTTGCTATCCACTGTTTAAGGGCTGCATGCCGGTGCCAGTCCACCATGCGTACTAAGTGTACTGCCTGGTGGTATTTTACGTAATCTAGTAGTCCCATGCCCCCCTCGCTTTTCGGCCGAGATAAAGTGTCTCTTGCTATCCGTGGGGCCTTTCCTGCCCATATGAATGTGGGCGTGAGTGATTGTAAATGCTGGACGAAGAGCCTTGGCACTTGTATGGGAAGGGCCTGAAGTAGGTATAGTATACTGGGGAGTATATTAATTTTGATTATTGCTCCCCTGCCGAACCAAGAGAAAGTCCCTTTGGTCCAAGAGTTGAGGTCTTGTCGAATTTCGCTTAAGAGTGCTGGAAAGTAGGCGGGGTATAGGTCCTCAATGTTTGGCGTTAGCTTGGTCCCCAAGTATTGAATGTGATTCTTTTCCCACTGAAATGAGAACGAGTCCTTTAATTCCTCCACAAAATGTTGTGGGAGAGAGATGTTAAGAGCTGCTGACTTATGATAGTTTATTTTAAAGTTTGATATTTTGGAATAGTGGTTAATTTCTGCCAATAGGTTTGGTAAGGAGATTCGTGGGTTGGAGATAAAGAACAGGAGGTCGTCCGCATATGCGGCGATCTTATATTCTTCCTCCCCCACCGTGATCCCTTTAACGTTTGGGTTATTAAGTATTTGTGACAACAGTGGCTCCAGGCATATTATAAAGATCAGTGGCGATAGAGGGCAGCCCTGCCTTGTACCATTTGAAATGGAAAATGGCTTTGAAAGCTGGCTGTTTACTCTAACGGACGCGGATGGGCTGGAATATAGGCCTGTAATCCAGTGTAACATGTTAGGGCCCATACCCACGTGGGTAATTGTCGCAAATAGGAAGTCCCACTCCACCCTGTCAAATGCCTTTTCTGCATCTGTGGATAAAAGGCATATCGATTTGGAGAGTCTGTGCGCCTGGTGTATTAGGTTAATGGCTTTGGTTGTGTTGTCCCTTGCCTCTCTTAATGGGACGAAGCCGACTTGGTCTTTGTGTATTGTTACATAAGTAGGGGGAGATCCTATTTGCCAGAATTTTAGAAAATAATTTCAGGTCTGCATTAAGTAAAGAGATGGGGCGGTAGCTCTGGCATTGCGCTGGGTCCTTCCCTTCTTTAGGGATGACCGCTATGTGTGCTGTTAGGGTATCTCTAGGTATTTTGTTTCCGGATGTTATGGAATTGAAGGCTTGGATGAAGTGGGGTGTAAGTGTTTCTGCGAATTTCTTATAATATGATAAGGTTAGCCCATCTGGACCTGGCGCTTTCCCTGTCTGAGTGTCTGTCAGCGCTTCTGCTAGCTCAGTCGGGGATATTGGGGCCTCCATCAGTTCTATGGCCTCCTTTGGGAATCTGCGAATGTTTGATCATTGTAGGCATTCGTGGATCCTAGCTTTCTTGTGTTCTCTGGCTTGCTCGGACTGTGGTGGAGATTGGTTATATAAAGAGTAGTAATATTGCCAAAACGCTTCTGTGATTTGTTCGGGAAGATGTAGTGTGTGGCCTTCGGAGTTCTTAATGTGTAGAACGTAGGCCCTAGCTCTTGCTGCGCGGAGGGCCCGGGCCAATATGCAGCTCGGTTTGTATCCAAATTCAAAGAAATGACGTCTACATTTCGTCAGGCTCACTTTTGCCTTTCCCAGACAGTGGGAACGGACCTGCTCCTTCAACCGTAGTAATTCTGTTCCCTTCTCTCTGTCTAGTGTCGATTTGTGGGAGGACTCTAGTGCCTGGATCTGATCCAGGAGTCCCCTGAGATGTGCGCTACGTTCCTTTTTAATGCGTGAGCCAAGGCCTACACAGAAACCCCGTATCACGCACTTGTGTGCTTTCCATACCGTTAGTGGGTCAACCTCTGGAGTGACTTTGTGTTCAAAGTATTTCCTTAATGTTGTGCGGATTTCGTCTGAGTTCGCCGTGTATTGAATATCCAATGCCATATTCTATTGTGCAGGGTAGGTAATTTCAGCGGTCTGTGGGTGATCATTGCGTGGTCTGAAAATGTGATGGTGTCTATTGTAGCCGAGACTAGATTCGCTAGGGATGAGAGTTGGAGGAGGAAAAAATCGATTCTGGAGTATGAGTTGTGTGGTTGGGAAAAGAACGTGTAGTCCTTTGTGGTGGGGTGTAAGGTTCTCCAGGCGTCTTCCAACTGATACTTGTGTAATGTATTTTTGATCCTGCGGTACGCTGACCTGGGAAGGTTACCGCTGCCTTTAGATGTGTCTATTCTTGGGTCCAACGGCATGTTAAAATCTCCTCCCAGGACCAGGGTGCCCTCCTGAAATTCCTCCAGCTCCTCCAGGATCTCCTCTAAGAAGGACACCTGGTTGGAGTTGGGTGAATAGATGGCCGCTAGTGTGATTTGTGTGCCAGTGAGTTTCCCCTTGAGGAAAATATATCTACCTCCCGGATCACAGCGGACCTCTTCCTGCTCCCATGGGACGGAGTTGGCGATAAGGATGGAGACCCCTTTGGACTTGGATTCCGCATTTGTGCTGTGGTAGGTGTTTGGAAATCTGTCGTTTGCAAATCTGGGGCTTTTGTTCGTGCGGAAGTGGGTCTCCTGGATAAAGGCCACATGTACTCTTCTTTTCCAGAGGAGGTGGAGGATGGAGGACCTCTTCTCTGGCACGTTCAGTTCCTGCGCATTAATGGAGATTATGGAGAGGTTAGCGGAGCCTGACATTGCGAAAGAGAGAAGATCAGGTTGCAAAAAGAAGGGGTAGTGAAAGCACCAAGTTGAGAATCAGGAAAGATATAGAGAGAGAGGGGGAAGGAGAGGGGAGAGTGGAAGAAGAAGAGAAAAAAAAAGAGGAGGGGGGATGGACACTTACACGACACACAAGGAAAACTAATCCGGGACAAACACAACTAAGGCTAGCCCGGTGGCTAGCAACTATATTTTAGTCAGGGAGCCTGTTTCCCCCCCTCAAAAAAGGGGTTAAGCCAGGCCCCCTGATGCCCTACTGGAGGTAACGTGGAAGTGCACTTACTGTTAAGGCCGCTGTCTAACTCGGAGATCAGATAACAAGGAAAACGACCACCGATTCCGTATCTGTTCCTCTATAACCTTCTTACTCGGAACTTGCGGGATGCCACTATCATTAGAAGTAGTACTGTGGGAAAAAAACAAGAGGAAGCAAAGAGACAAAATTAGACAGCTTTCAGCCCGTCCGGCGGGTAAGAGACTGGGGAACGCGCCGCCGTCATTCGTAGGGTATCTGCTGGCGGGGCACAATAAGTCTCGATTTCTTTGATTGGTTGTTAGTCTCGGTCCCTGCTGCCTTGCCGGTTGGAAAGGTTCCCTGGGTCCTTCGCGGGTCACGGGTTGCTCTGTGCCGTGTCCATGGGCATAGTCCAGTCTGGAATGGGCACCGCCAGGACTTCTAGGAACCTGAAAGCTCTGTCCAGGTCTGTGGGTGATCTGACGGTGTACAGGCGGCCTCGCTTGTGTAATATTAAATGAAAGGGGTGGCCCCATTTGTAGGTCGCGTCCGCCTGGCGTGCTGCGTCCACAAGTGGTCTTATCAGTCACCGACTATTGAGGGTCAGTCTGGAGACATCTGGTAAGATAGTAATTTCCACTCCGTTAAAGTTAACTGGACCTCTTTCCCATGCCATGCGTTGGATTTCCTCCTTTTGTCTGTAAAAGTGCACTCGGCAGATGACATCCCTTGGCAGATTGGGGTTCCTTGTTCTCCCGCCCATCATTCTGTGGACCCTGTCCAGCTCTATTGTCCTGTCTTCCGGATGGCGTAGTAGCTTGTTGAAGACGGTTGTTACACACTCATAGAGCGCTTCTGGCGCCTCTCAGCTTTAGGTTGTTGCGGCGGCCTCTGTTTTCGACGTCGTCGAGGTGGAAAGTTAACTCACTGAGCTGTTTCTGCTGTTTTTCTATGAAGCTTGTTAGCTGTTGAAAGTCCATATAGGAGACCTCGGGGTTCTCTTCTAGCGCCATCACCCGTTCTGTAAAGGCCTGTACTGAGTGGTTAACTGCCGCGATGGCCCTCTCGTGTTTCTCTTCTATACATCGTATCTGCATCTCTAAGTCTGTTTTGGTCGGTAGGGCACGTATCATGACCCAGAGTGCTTGTAGTGTTTGGGAATTGTCTGCAGGTGGTGCTGTATGATTGCCAGGAGCTTCTGTTTCGGGAAATTACTGGGAGCTGTAGTCATGGAAGGTATTTATATCTCTGCTGTTGTCTCTCTGTTGAGAAGGAGGTCGGGCGATAGGGATAGGATTATCTCCCTGCATTACCCCGCTCTTGCTTGGGTTGTCCTTCCGGGGAGGGGTATGGTCTGCATCAGGTCCCTTTCTGCCACCCTTTGCGTTAGGGCTGTGTCCCTGGCTGGGGGTTTCATGGGATTCATTACCAATTGTGTAGAGTGTGGGTACAGTGGAATGTCTCGCTGGTGACCTCGGGGTCTCTGCCCTATTCCCCCTCCCATCCTGTTCAGGGTGTTGGGCTCTGTTTGGTGGTGAGGTACCTGGGTTCTTGGTCCACTGCTCCCTTAGTCCTTCTTGCTGCCCCTGCTCCGTGTTGGTGTGGAGCTGCGCTGCTCCTCCGGCATTTGAAGGTGGTGCTTCTGCACCCTGTACTGGCTGCCCGCTCTTTTCTGTCTGTAGCCCCTGGGTCTAGTCGGCAGGGGATTTTCTCCTTCCCTCAGGGTATGGCTCTGCTCCGCTGTTGTATGGGCTTCTCTCTCTGCCCTGGCGGTGTGCCAGCATGGGGCTCTCCTGCCTTCACCTGGCCTGTGGATAGGGTTGCTGGATCTCCACTCTGCTTCAGCGCGGGCTTGTCGCGCTGACCCAGTGCCATGTTGGAGAGCCGTCTTCCCGCTCCGGCGGCGTGTGTTCCGTGCAGGAACCGACTTATAGGGGATCCCTGGATCTGTGGCTGGTCTGCCTTCCTCTTCCCCACTCTAGTCATCATCGGGTATGGGCTATTTTCTTTGTTTTCTGGTTTTCTGAGAGTCAGTGGCAGCGGAGCTCCGAGATGTGCGGCCTCCCTCTCCTATGCCAAGCCACGCCCCCCATGCCACTTGTCATTAACTTTTATCTATCGTACAGTCATGTCTTTCTATCTCATATAATTATTAATCTATATATATAAAATTGAATGTATGTCTGTCTGCGTGCGTGCGTGCGTGCGTGTTTGTCCTTTATGCGCTACTACACCATTCATCCGATCGCCATGAAACTTTGGGAAGTTGTTGAGTACACTCCTGGGAAGATTATAGGCATAGTACAAATATCCTACGATAAATGGCGCGCGAGCGTCGTCGAAAGTTACGCCCCCCCCCACGTAGATCGAATAAGTAAGCCACCTGCTATTGTGATGTCATCACTGATGTCATCAACATCGGACGCCCTTGAACATGCCCCAACATGTTCTATAAAGCTGCATTGTGATGTCATTAAGGCTCTATTATGACACGTACAGCTTGGAACCACTAGAGCACGCCAGCCAATTACCATTGGAGTTGGAAGTGGGTAAACAAGTACTAGGATATCTTCCTAAGAAGCCACAGCAGCCGGATAAATTGTATGTTCCACCCAACGGCTATTTTATTCAGCCCGCAAGGGGGAAGCAGCGGCCTACAAAATCTAATTCTCTCATTTCCTGATGTCATAGATAGATAGATAGATAGATAGATAGACTGTATGCAATAACCCAGATAGATAGATAGATAGATAGATAGATAGATAGATAGATAGATAGACTGTATGCAATGACACGTACAGCTTGAAACCATAAATACTAGAGCACGCCAGCCATTTACAGTCAGTCTCCATTGAAGTTGGAAGTGGGCAAACATGTACTAGGCCAGTGATGGCGAACCTTTTAGGGACCGAGTGCCCAAACTACAACCCAAAACCCACTTATGTATCGCAAAGTGCCAACACGTCAGGGGGCGGGGCTTATCACGACGTATGATTTTACCCCCGTCGTTCTAAAAAGGACAAGGCTGTTTCAGAATAGACCGGGTGCAGATTCTGACTGCTTTTTGGACGCGGAAATACTGCAGAATGTGCTCAGCGGAGATTTCTGTGGAAAATTCTGCAGCATTTCCGCATCTAAAAAGCAGTCAAAATCTGCACCCGGTCTATTCTGAAAGAGCCCTGCCCATTTCTGCCACATGTACACATACCCCAGCGGTAATAGTGACACCTTCACCCCAGCGATAATAGTGACATCCCACAGCAGTAATAATAGTGACACTCCCCCCATTAGTAATAAGAGTGACATACCCCAGCGGTAAACCTCAGTGGTCGCTGCTGCCGTCATCTAGATATATAAAAACGTAGTATGTATGTATGTCTGTCTTCGCAGCAACGCGCGAACATGCCCCAACATGTTCTCATAAGCTGCATTGTGATGTCATTAAGGCTCTATTATGACACGTACAGCTTGGAACCACTAGAGCACGCCAGCCAATTACCATTGGAGTTGGAAGTGGGTAAACAAGTACTAGGATATCTTCCTAAGAAGCCACAGCAGCCGGATAAATTGTATGTTCCACCCAACGGCTATTTTATTCAGCCCGCAAGGGGGAAGCAGCGGCCTACAAAATCTCATTCAGGTAGGTAGGTTCAGTTCTTGGAGGTTGGGGAATGCTTATGGGCAAGGCCTTATGTCTCATCCCAACTCGATTATTCAATTCTAAGCGCAAAAGAATTAGCGTCCAAATTTTATGTACGGAATTTAATTCTCTCATTTCCCAATGTCATAGAAACTTGAAATTTGGCTCGAGCATTGATTATGTCATAAATAGGAAAAGTTAATGGGTCCCAACTCGATTATTCAATTCAAAGCGCCAAAGAATTAGCGTTCAAATTTTACGTACGGAATCTAATTCTCTCATTTCCTGATGTCATAGATAGATAGATAGATAGATAGATAGACTGTATGCAATAACCCAGATAGATAGATAGATAGATAGATAGACAGACTGTATGCAATAACCTAGATAGATAGATAGATAGATAGATAGATAGATAGATAGATAGATAGATAGATAGACTGTATGCAATGACACGTACAGCTTGGAACCATAAATACTAGAGCACGCCAGCCATTTACAGTCAGTCTCCATTGGAGTTGGAAGTGGGCAAACATGTACTAGGCTATCTTCCCAAGAAGCCACAGCAGCCGGATAAATTGGATGTTCCACACAACGGCTATTTTATTCAGCCTGCAAGGGGGAAGCAGCGGCCTACAAAACCTCAGTGGTCGCTGCTGCCGT
The DNA here is from genome assembly GCF_035609145.1 of Eleutherodactylus coqui. Classification (NCBI taxonomy): domain Eukaryota; kingdom Metazoa; phylum Chordata; class Amphibia; order Anura; family Eleutherodactylidae; genus Eleutherodactylus; species Eleutherodactylus coqui. The sequence continues at coordinate 214,441,811 of NC_089842.1, read as the reverse complement.
CATCTAGATATATAAAAACGAATGTATGTATGTCTGTCTGTCTTCGCAGCAACGCGCGACGGGTACGCTAGTAACATATAATTCTCTATACACTTAACCGCTTAATCCTCCAACCTTAACAACCCCCCCTCAGGAATTTCTCTTATCAAGGAGAGGTGATGGAGTAAGATAAACAAAGCTTTAACTGTTTTAGACTCCTACAGCTAACTGCAGTATCCTTGGAATATTTTTCCCTTAATAGGAACACTCAGGTCTCACATTATTAACAACTTAATTATTATTATTTTTTCTTACATGACATTATCACATTGAAAACACCATTTAACAATCAAACGCACTGCAAACCAATTACAGAACTAACATGTACACAAATAACAGCAAGAATGTATGTTCCCTATTCACACAAGTTTATATTAAACTTAATTCCTGATCATCTTCATTACAAGTCTATTCATTTCAAGCAAGCAGAGCATCGCTCTCAGACTACTACGTTAGAGAGTCAGTCACACACTCCCCCCTCCCTTCTTCTCACTAAACTCTAAAGCTGAAAGGTGAGGGTGAAAGTGAAACAAGCATTCCAATGTAACAGATGATTTAACCATTTGTGAGCTAACCCCACCACACAGAGCCAGCACTCAAGCCATTGTCTGTCAACTTCATTTAATACTACTGTAAACTTTCATTCCTTCACTGTCTTACCCCAGGACTATCTGCATCATGTAATCATCTCTGCTGTCCTGCTGCCTACTATCTCTGATCCTTGTCAGCACTACCGTCATCCATAGCAACCTGTCCCCTCACTACCTGACACTTATCTGAAGGAGACCATACATATTCCTCTGCTACGACTAAATATCCCACAGTATCATACTGACCCTATCTTATAACCCATATCACAGTTATAGACTAAAATGTATATACTTTAATGGAAATTTAACTTAAAAACATGAATGGGCTCACACACATGCGTATCGCATGGACGAACAAAACAACCACACAAAAACACAAAGGTCGCCTCTTCCTTATCTCAGGAAACTTATGGAGGCTAGAAAAATCAATATTGATAAAGGACTACTAATGTTATGTCCTCTATTTTTTATTTATATCACATAGGAGGTAAGAGGAAGGCTCTATCTGCTGTAGGGCGCCTGTAAGTATAATGCCCCCCGCAGAGTATTTTAGGTAGGGAACCTCTTCCTAACAAAAATTCGCCCCTCTGTGATTACAGTATAGCGCTTAGCGCATGACGAGATGGTTCAAATAGGAGAAACTCCAAGAGAACTAGACCCTTATGCGCAAGAATTACGGCGCAGACCAGGGTTATTCAATTGCAGTATGCTCGGCTCAACGCGTTTCCCCACACGAATGTGGTTCATCAGGAGCACAAATATTTTGAAGAAAGAATGATAAATCAGGATGATAACTGATTCTGCTTTTTGTTGTTTTTTCGTGATAAATAGATATTTTAAAATATTAGAACAGGGTGGCTTGGGAAAGCGCAATTTATGTGCTCGATCATATATAGACTGGATCACAGCATCTGATTTATTCAGGACAATTTCGAGCACTAAATCGCCATGGCGTGTCTCTATAGCCAAGTTCTTGGGAAATCCACACAATGGATAGCTATAGTGACAAATAACAGTACAGCTAGGGCTGAATGCGATTCACCACAAAAAGCCCACAAGTAGATCTTGCCCAGAACTAGGTATTGATTGCCGCAGGCAAAAGAAGTTGTTGCAGAGATAAATGCAACAGCCCCAAAAAGGCTAATCAGCCCTAGAGATTTTTTGACCCTTATTTGGTGTATTAGCTGCAGATGGTGCAGCCAGTTTCAAGAGTCAGCAGCTCATGAACAGCAAATAGTTGTTGCAGAGATAAATGCAACAGCCCCAAAAAGGCTAATAAGCCCTAGAGATTTTTTGACCCTTATTTGGTGTATTAGCTGCAGATGGTGCAGCCAATTTCAAGAGTCAGCAGCTCATGAGCAGCAAATGGTTGTTGCAGAGATAAATGCAACAGCCCCAAAAAGGCTAATAAGCCCTAGAGATTTTTTGACCCTTATTTGGTGTATTAGCTGCAGATGGTGCAGCCAATTTAAAGAGTCAGCAGCTCATGAGCAGCAAATGGTTGTTGCAGAGATAAATGCAACAGCCCCAAAAAGGCTAATAAGCCCTAGAGATTTTTTTGATGATTATTTGGTGTATTAGCTGCAGATGATGCAGCCAGTTTCAAGAGTCAGCAGCTCATGAACAGCAAATAGTTCTATCATAAAACCCAGTGAGGGTATTAGAGGAGCTATCTAATAGAGCCTGCAAGTAGATGTCAGATATCTAATTCGCCAAAGTATCCCTAAAAGCACCCAATAATAGAAAAACAAATAAATAAAAGGATAAAGCCTGTGGCTCTGATGGTGAGCCACAGGAGTAATGGCTCACCATCAGAGCCACAGGCTTTATCCTTTTATTTATTTGTTTTTCTATTATTGGGTGCTTTTAGGGATACTTTGGCGAATTAGATATATGACATCTACTTGCAGGCTCTATTAGATAGCTCCTCTAATACCCTCACTGGGTTTTATGATAGAACTATTTGCTGTTCATGAGCTGCTGACTCTTGAAACTGGCTGCATCATCTGCAGCTAATACACCAAATAATCATCAAAAAAATCTCTAGGGCTTATTAGCCTTTTTGGGGCTGTTGCATTTATCTCTGCAACAACCATTTGCTGCTCATGAGCTGCTGACTCTTGAAATTGGCTGCACCATCTGCAGCTAATACACCAAATAAGGGTCAAAAAATCTCTAGGGCTTATTAGCCTTTTTGGGGCTGTTGCATTTATCTCTGCAACAACTATTTGCTGTTCATGAGCTGCTGACTCTTGAAACTGGCTGCACCATCTGCAGCTAATACACCAAATAAGGGTCAAAAAATCTCTAGGGCTTATTAGCCTTTTTGGGGCTGTTGCATTTATCTCTGCAACAACTTCTTTTGCCTGCGGCAATCAATACCTAGTTCTGGGCAAGATCTACTTGTGGGCTTTTTGTGGTGAATCGCATTCAGCCCTAGCTGTACTGTTATTTGTCACTATAGCTATCCATTGTGTGGATTTCCCAAGAACTTGGCTATAGAGACACGCCATGGCGATTTAGTGCTCGAAATTGTCCTGAATAAATCAGATGCTGTGATCCAGTCTATATATGATCGAGCACATAAATTGCGCTTTCCCAAGCCACCCTGTTCTAATATTTTAAAATATCTATTTATCACGAAAAAACAACAAAAAGCAGAATCAGTTATCATCCTGATTTATCATTCTTTCTTCAAAATATTTGTGCTCCTGATGAACCACATTCGTGTGGGGAAACGCGTTGAGCCGAGCATACTGCAATTGAATAACCCTGGTCTGCGCCGTAATTCTTGCGCATAAGGGTCTAGTTCTCTTGGAGTTTCTCCTATTTGAACCATCTCGTCATGCGCTAAGCGCTATACTGTAATCACAGAGGGGCGAATTTTTGTTAGGAAGAGGTTCCCTACCTAAAATACTCTGCGGGGGGCATTATACTTACAGGCGCCCTACAGCAGATAGAGCCTTCCTCTTACCTCCTATGTGATATAAATAAAAAATAGAGGACATAACATTAGTAGTCCTTTATCAATATTGATTTTTCTAGCCTCCATAAGTTTCCTGAGATAAGGAAGAGGCGACCTTTGTGTTTTTGTGTGGTTGTTTTGTTCGTCCATGCGATACGCATGTGTGTGAGCCCATTCATGTTTTTAAGTTAAATTTCCATTAAAGTATATACATTTTAGTCTATAACTGTGATAAGGGCCAAATAATTTAGTCTATAGACTTTTTCCGTCTCTGTGACAAGTATCTTATAACCCACACTTAATAAGGTAGACTACATATCATCAACACACAGAGGACAGTGATGGAGGGTTCTTACTATTCCTGCACAAGTCAAAGAAGGCACTAATCACTAGTGTTGTGTACTACAATCAGTGCAAGCATTGGGATGCTAGGTAAAAGGTACATCTATGGGAGGTGTGAAGCCAAGGTGGCGCCTGGGCGACAGCCGAGGGTATTGCAGCAGGTACTAAAATGGCCGCAGGCCATGACTAGCACTAAAATGGCCACCAGGGATGTGGCCTGACTAAGAGTACTATCAAGCCAGGCAAGCATCTAGCCACGCCTTATTCCTTTGTGTACAATGCCAACAAGTCCCTCATCTGACACATATCTATAATAATCTTTATGTGTATAGCGCCAACATTTCCACAGTGTTTACATAGACAGGGGGAATACAGAAAGACAAAAGTACAAAAAATACAGAACCACGGATACATAGTAATCAGCTGATGGAAACAATAGGGGTGAGGGTTCTGCTCCATCGAGCTTACACAAGTAATGGGGTGATACAGAAGGTAAAGGGGCTGGAGATGTGCACAGTATAGCGGGGTGGAGAGTGAGGGATGCTATATACAGACAATGGTCAGAGCTCTTCCACCATTCCCCCATCGTGTAGGATCGGGTAATATGATGATGACCTCTGACAATTTCAGGGCTGTCATCAATAGCGTTCCCCAGACTCACCAATACACCGAAAAGAAATGTTATTCCTGTTATTTTTGTCCTTACCGAGGAGGCCCATGGGGAAAGGGTGTGGATTTCTTCACCGAGTTGAGATGGAGACCACCTAATGTGCCCCCCCCACCCCCCTGTAATGGGCTAAACTAGACCCCCTCAGCACACTGTCCCTGCTCTGCCTGTGTTACCTTTTTACAGTGAGAATGGTGAATCCAGGTCTGCCATTCAGCAATCTTTATTGCAGCAGGAGTGGTCAGGAGTACCTGGTAAGGTCTTTCTCACTTTGGGGTCTTCCAGTTCTTTTTCTTTATCCCCTTGATGAGGACCCAATCACCTGGTATTATTTCCCTTAGTAATGCTTTAGCCACTGAGGCTTCATGCGACTGACCTGTGAGAAACACTTCTATCCACTTGGCTAAAGCATCTATAATAACTAGGCAGTATTTCTTACCTTCACATTTGTTTAATTCTATGTAGTCCATACAAATGTGTTGGAGGGGATACTGAGGTGTAGGACAGCATCCCCTCCATGGTCTTGTATTATTTGTGCTAAACACAAGGCACAAGGGAATATAAGATAAACAAAAATTTTTAGAGTAGTTTGTAAACGCATAGGCTGTGAATACTTTCGATATGAGTGCTACCATCCCCCCTGTTGAGAAATGACACAGGCCATGGCTCAAATTTGCTGCATAACTGAAGAACAATTTAGGTAAGATAGTTTTTTTTCCTTCTGCGGAGATGTCCAACCCATCTACAAAGAGTGTATTCAGCATCTACAAGAGATACATCCTGCAGATCTGGTCTGGGTAACACCTTATGTGCCATCTCTCCTAGACAGTTGTATGGAGGACCGTCTGAAGAAATAGGCAGTAAGGTAGATGGATGGAGCGTAGTACATCCCTCAGTTGTCAGGTGTGGCTGTGAGAGCAGTAGTGTCATGTAGGAGGGATGTCTGGAAGGACAAAGATATGAGTATAACCAACTGCGTGCGGTACACAGTGTGAGTGGCGGAACAGCACTATAGTGGCAGGTCTGACTGCTTCAGCTGCCGCTGCTACCGCTTGTACACAGGGTGGGAGCGCTCGGCCACTGGATCTAGTCTGCAGGAGTAGTATGCCAGCGATCTGTTTCCCACTGTGTGCCTGAGTTAACACAGAGGTCATATATCCTTCCCTTGAGTCAACAGCACAAAGAGCTTGCTGTAGTTCAGCAGCCCCCAAGACTGATGTGCCCACCAGAGTCTGTTTTAACCTGACAAAGGCTTCCTCAGAGGGTGCATCCCACTGGATCCTGTCAGCTGCAGAAAGAGGTTCATCATAGATGAGTCTGGTAAGAGGTGCTGTCAGGGATGCATAATTTAGGATCCAGGCTCTGCAGACGTTTGTCATTCCCAAAAAGGACAGAATTTGCTCGTGGTTTTGGGACTTCCAGAATTGCTTGCCTACCTTCATCTGACAGGTTATACCCCAGATATTTAACTGTTTGCTGACAGTATTGGAGTTTCTACCTGTTTACTTTATGGCCTTGCTTATAAAGAAACCTCAAGGGTTTGACTGTGTCCCCCCACAATTCGCTCCACTGTCTGCTGCTAGCTACCAACATACAGTAGTAGCCCAGTTCCAGCATCCTAGAGGTAGTCAGCTAAGTTTGCTGACATAGCCTGGGAGAAAATTGTTGGAGATTCACAGCAGCCCTGAGGTACTCTGGTGAAGGTGTACCTAATTTTATCATAATATCTTATCTCAACCATTTTACTGGACATATTTAAGACTATATAATCTGACATTTCACAGGCTTATTTGTCTCTAGGTCTGTTATAACTGGTTCAGAGAGGGATTCCCTGTGGGTCCGTCCATTAACCCCTTTTACCATGATATGACTATTACTACATTTTACATTGGGTATATATTGGGATGTATTAATGCCCTGGTGGCTCCTGAGCCCACCAGGAAAGTAATCATCAGCCCATTCACCTGGAGATCTATCTCAGGCAGTAGAAATTGCCAAGAGATCCTCCAAGTGTTGTACATCCATCCCTCTTAGTCATTTTTCCCCAAGGTGCCTGTGAGCATTGTTTCTCTGGGCATCCTCAGGCAAAATCACCAGATTTCCAATCATTCAAACACACATTTAAATCCCCGAGCTGTATCCCACCTCTGCTTCTTCCTTTGCCTCTACTTTCACATCCTCTCGCTGTCCAATGACCTCTCTGACTTTCTTGAACCGTCGTGTCACATTCTTCTCCCTGTATAAAAACTCTCACTTTCCCAACCTTTTCTTTGTAAAACTTTTCTGCATGTTTTGCATATTTCAAAACATCCTGCAATGATCCCATCCTAAGGGTAATCATGTATCTCATTGTGGTGGAAGCCCAGTATATATCTATATGGATCGGTGGGCCTTGGCAGTAGACAGTTGTCAATTTAACATTCTGTATACATATTTGCTTTCTGTCTTGCTACAAATATAATGTTCTTACAGTTATGCAATAGGTACTTCCGCTCATATGAAAATATCTGTTTTATAACTCTGCTGACATGGGGAAGCCAACATGAAACTTCTGTACTCAAAACGCTGACAAGATAATATATAGTATAAACACGTTACATTTTCCATCTGTTTTGCAATTTTGGAGGACAGTATAACTCAGACGGACAACCACAGTCTGAAACAGCCACCGCAGAAATTACCCAAGCAATTTTACTGGAAACGTATGCAAATAATATGGGAGGTTTGTGCAATTTATAGTTCATGATGTAACATCCAATCATATCGAAGGAACCACACGTGGCTCCAGGACAACCCACTCATTTCATCCACCACCTGATGGCCAATCACAGATGACCGGAGGATGGAAGAATTGCAAGATGCTTATCCAATAATTAAACAATACGTTGTATCTATGTAATCTTTGACCTGCCCAGATGGGCGGATATGTTAAACTCTTAAAATAGGCTACACGCCGATCATTAAAGTTAGAATTGAGGAAGCTATGCATGCTGAACCTCGTGTCAGTGTGAAAACTTCTTATGCGCATTATCAATTCAGAATTAATATGGAGGGGTGTAAACATTCCAACTTGAGTAAGCCGTGATTCCGCAAAGGAATTCTACGACAGTGGCACCCCAGATGGGACTGTGATCGATAGGCTCCGAAGAAATCGGACACAAGGCACGGACATAGACAACCTTGGACTTAGCGGGCCCACCAAATACACGGTAGGATAAATTAATTATCTATACCTGTGTGGCTAACTCCGGGCTTGCCTATGTGCCATGCCAGGCCGATAGATTTGGAGACGCACGACGACAGGTACTTCTTTAAGTCTCGATCACATGATAAGAACCTGTCATAAGATATAAAGGAATGTTTACATGCCTGTTGTTTTGAGAGTACTGGTCGAGTGGCGAGGTCAGTAGCTGCCTTAAGGGGGGGGGTTGACCCTGCGCAGGTGTCCCGATTACTCGGTCCAGGTTTGGTTACAAAACCTAAGAGTAAGGGACCTGTGAGGGTAGTTTGACGGGAAGGCTTTCCTGCTCTGGTCTGGTTTGGTTACAAAGCCTAAGGGTCAGAAAGCCGTCAAACGTCTGGGCAGGTATCGCTACTTCGGTAAAGTCTGGTAAAAGGCTTCCGAAGAAAGGGAACTGACAGACCGGATCCCGAGGGGCAGTAAGACTAAAACCAGCCGTACTGGTGCTCTGTCTATTTGTGTGTGTCCACAAATATTTGTTTATCGTTTGAATGTCCACGAGTAGATCCCTCCGTCTGAGGGTAGATTGATAAACTGTGTAGCGACAGAAATGCTAGAGACTCTAGGGCGGGGCATATTGTGTCTGGCGTCTGAGGAGACTTCTATAATCATAAATCTGGCAGCCATGATTGAAATTGAAAGGCAGCGAACATTGTACCGAGGTTAATTCTTACACCCTCCAGGAAAGTGTGGAAGGGGTGGAGAGTCAAGTTATCATTGATTAATCAAGCAATCTTTCTGTGTGTTTAAAACGTCCTGCCTGTCCTTTATATAAAGTTAGTGTGCTTGTCTGTTGTGTAGAGCTAATCCTGCTGAGTTATTATATAGAATTAGTATCAGTCCTGCTCAGCTGTAAGAAGGGATTGTTAGCAATGAGCATTGCATTGGCTGGGTTATAGCCAAGATAATGCACCGTACACAGTGGCGCGCTGTGGGTTTGGACTTTATAGGTTAGGTTGCATTATTGGATCCCTTCTAGTAAAAGACAGACTACTAAACTGTGTTGCCTTTGAATTGTTAAACGTTAACAATAGCATAGAAGTATAGGCTTGTGCCCGTAAGTGTGTTTGGAGGAAAAGAAGAAAAAAAAGGCTGCTAAGTTCATTTAAAAAGAAGAAGTGGAACTCCTAATAGAAGCAAAGCGATTCTTGTGCTCCAACATTTGTTAGTTATTTAACTAATGTTGGATGTTAAAACTACTCGTATGTTTTATTATGTAATCTCTAAACTTTGTTATACACCCGTCACATAAATGTAAAAAGTTATATGCCACTCACATCCTGAGGGGGCTCTTAAGAATACAGACTGCGTAGCCCACCATGCCCACAAGAAAATACGTCTATGTTTGCCAAGTCCCCAACAGCATACATGTTAGCAGTCCCCAATTCAATTGTAACCACATACAATGTTAGGTGGTCACCGCTGTGACCGTAAAGTTACAACATAATATATGTGATTTATGCATTAGACGTTAGAATTTCCCTAAGAGACCTGAAAAGGGGAAGAGAAGGTGGGTTGAAATGGCGTCTGTATTAATACACGCCAAAGGCACCAGCGTTCAATATAACAGTTTAGTGAATAGAGAGAATTGCAGTACATTACCAATCAGATGGAGATGCCCGGCATCTAAGACTGCATCTGCCCGGTCGCCGGAAGTCTGGGACAAAAACTGTTGTAAAAGTAAAAATTGTAATCCCTTGTAATCCTGTCGCTGGGCTGTCACGGGAGGGAGAGATTCTGAAAAGAGGAAGTTACTTGCCCTGTAGTCCCAGCACAAGTAACGTATATTCACAGACAATATAAAATAAATAAATAAACTACAGGGAGTAAGAGAAACTGTGGAGAAACTGCAGAGAAGCCAAGGAATAGGAAACAAGCAGGTAACGATAAGGCCAGGTATCCACAGGAGGAACGGGGCAGATTGACTCGTAATTTGTAAAATGTAAATTGTGTGATGCATAAGACTTTATCTTTATTGAGTTGCGATGTGTGCCCAAGGACTGCCAAACATTGAATGAGAGAATAAGGAAGTAAGTGATTAGCCACACTCAGAGGGGTGGAGCTAGATGATGCAAGAACACGTCTCTTATCCAAGGAGGGGGTAAGAATCATAGATAGCCAGAAGAAAAAGTTTTGTTTTTTCTCTTGTCCCAAACTCAGCTTTCCACGGTTCCTGACAAATTATGGGACAACTACAAGACAGACATAGGAAAATTGAATATACCCACCATGATAATATATACGAGACCCGGATACACACCCCTGGGTCAAACAGTATTCCCCTAGTTAAAAAAAAAAAAAAAAGGGGGTGAAGGGTCAGCCATGCAGATCAGGTGCTGTGTGCTGATGCTTCGGAAAAACTGCCAACCGGCCACAATTTCACTGTTAATTTCTCTTGCAGAAGGCTGTAAGGCCTGGAGGCCTCCAAAGACTAACCAAGTTCTGCAGGCCATACCTGTACATACACTGTTGCCAAATTCCGCACCTTTCAGGGCCTTGCTTCATACTGCCACCCATACGACAGTATTGACACAAAAGCACGGAGGACAACCACAGCCATGAGGTTAGATCCAGTGACTCGAGGAGCTCCCTCATCTGCTTGTGCGGTGGCAGCAGTACAGGCAATGGCTGACAAATCTTCTAAGTTGTTATTGGACTACCCCCTAGTGGTCCGCACCCCAAATGACACCCAGAACATACTCATGCAAGTGCAACCCAAGCACTTATCTCTGGCCTATTAGATCCGGCTACAATGTGCTCTTTCCATGCCTCCCCCAATATCTCTTCCCAATGTTGTAATACCTTGAACCCGGCTACTCTTCTTTTAATCAGGTATTCCTGGGGGGAGGGGAGGCATAGGTGATTTGAGTATGGCAGATCAGCTATTTTTTAAAATTGGTTAAAATTCTGTGCAACAAGATTCTGACATTATTGTAGTGATGTACACACTGTTAATGATGCATATTTTGAGGTTTCTTTGTAGATGGTATCAGGGTGAGGATTGATGATTCCGAACCAGATATGCAGAGGTGACACAACAAGATGTCCTAAACGCAGAAGCTCTGCCTCCGCATGTCTCAGGGCAAGAAGCGGAACCGGAGGCCCTCACTGAGGCGTGTGGAGTGGTGGAAGGTAAGTCGGCAACTTTTTACACTGACTCCTGGAATGCATTTGGCATAGCTCATGATTATGGCCCAATATGGAAGGCCAGACAGCTTGTTATCTCAGTAGGACAGCCAATTAAGAATGGTGCAGCGGTGCAGAGTCTCATGGAAACCCTACTACTACTACCTGGCAATGGAGAATCCACACCGATTTCTACAACGGAGAAGCGAGAGATGACACCCTCGCCGACAACACAGCAAAGGCAGCGGCCCTCAAGCCGTGGAAGAAAGAAGAATAAATACTGACAGCATGAGTCAGTGATAAAAACTTTGGACTTTGATAAAAACTTTGGACTTTGATAAATACTTTGGACTCTGATAAATACTTTGGACTTTGATATGTCAAGGACTTTACAGTTACAAGTCAACGAGGAAAGAAAGCAGATGGGCTAAAAGACGGGAGCGACAGAACAGGACGGCGTATGGCGAACAATCAACAGAACTTGCCTACAGAGGTCCCTGTCCCCCATGATGGCCCAACTGGTACACAGAATCAAAAGCAGCGATGACGTCGACACTGAACAAGAATGGGTGACACCTAGGTTCTCTGTAGCTGCTGCATCATTTGTCCAGTTAGCATGATCTTTGCCATATGCAAGTCCGGACAGAAGTAAGGTGGCCATATAACACTTGCCTTGACCACTCTACCCATTTCAGGGATTGCCAATTTGACCACATTCAGCTCACACCTGTTGGGGAGTATGAACATGTGCTTGTTGTTGCTTGAGTCTTTTTCAGGTTGGAGGCCCACCCTGATACTAAGGTAAATGAGCAGATAACCACACAGAAGCTCATGAATGAGGTAATCTGCAGATACAGGGTACCGGAAGTGAATGAGGTAAACGAAGGTACACAGGTGTTCTCTTCCAGACTCAGAGGCAGACACTGGGACACATATCTTGCAGCCTGGGGATTGGGTGCGCATCAAGAAGTTCCCCAGGAAGCACCCTCCTGAGCCCCGATTTGATGGCCCCTACCAGGTGCTTCTGACTACTGCCACAGCTGTGAAACTAGCCGAAAGACTTACATGGATCCATCCATGCTTCATACTGTAAGAAAGCTTCAGATCCGGGAGACCAGTCTTAGTTGTGCCAAGGACATTACTCTGGTTAGGGCTAGTGAGAGAGGAGGGTGGCAACTGGAATCCTTAGTCGGAAGAATATGGGGGTATGGTTACCTTCCAGTATAACTCGTTCAATGTTGATGAGGTACAATGCTAACAGGAGCAACAAGTCTAACTGTTGCGTGTGCGGTAGTGCCCGACTACACTCGGGGATGGTCCCCCTAAATCTCCCTGTAGATGCTGAAGAGTGGTTTATTAGTCTCTTCACGAACATTTCCGCTAATTACACTGTCCGTGAGAAATGGAAGAAGGAATACTCTATAACTACTTAAGTGTCTTGCACCGGAGAGAGTATTACTGACTACCCTGGAAACTACACCTGCCAGGCAATTAGGCAGGGTAGAGGGAGATTTTTGGGGAACTCACCAATATTTCCCTTATTTAAAAAAGATGAAAAGCCAGTTCCGATAATGCCAACCACATACGCTACCAAAGAAAAGGAGAAATGTACTAGTACTGTGCCTGCCCCGATCTCCTAAGATGGATTGTCAGTGGAATTCCCATTTGCCAAGGGATAGTGCAGAAGACCTTAGGTTCCGGCGAGGGCACACCCTGTGGGGTGTTAACTTGTACAGATAGAGGGTATGGATGCCCGGAAATGAGCCCAGGGAATCCATGGCCTCCCTCTAAGGTGAGGTAGGGATCCCCCCCCCTCCTAGGAGTAGGGACTTACGGGCAGTGGGAAAACCCTGACGCAAGGGTGAGGCGACCTGGACGTGTTCACCATTAGGACTATCTCCAGGAGGGACATTGGTGTGGGTGAAGATTAGGTAGTCCCACGCCGTGCGTACCTGTGCACACTACTAGTATGTACTTCTAGTACAGCACATTAGAGTGAGAAGAGAGGCTCCTGGTGATAGTTTTGACCCACACATGTACGTTGACGTCATAAGACAGCCAAGGGGGGTACCTGACGAGTTTTTAAAGAATTTTCCTGATTTATTAGGGTAAATAAATGTTGACTGGATTAATTATGTTTATTATAATTAACAGCGGTTTATAAATTATACTAGAGACGCCTTATAGGGACTAGTCTACCAATAGGACCTACCTCGACTATGACTTTCCAAAATAGAATGGCACTAGGTACGATTTAGCCAAAAAAGGGAGTGTCTGTAAGATGATAAGGGAGACTTGTACCTACATTCCAGACAAAACGTGACCCGCAGGTAAAGACGCAGTTGCCATTAAGAAGCACTAACTAAAAAGAGCTAACCTTAGTCTGTTTTCCTCAGTTAGGTACCTGACAGGAGAAGGGAAAAATATAGAAAAATAAGTTTTAAGACATTGTGTATTTAGAACACTGTGATAGGTTTTCGCTAAGATTTTGCTTTATTTTATCTGCAGTGCACTCTGCTTATGTCCACGCAACATACCGGTGCTACAAGGCCCCTGGTCCTGTTACCTTGCCGCCTCTGGAAAAGGGAAGTGGGAATAATCACCTTGTAGCTCTTTCCTTCCAGACTAATATATATGATAATGCACGTACTAATAAGACAGGGGTTCAGTCATGTTGATCAGTTATTAGATAGTCCTGATTTTGCACTCTTGTCGATGAATCGAGGTAACGTCAAGAAGGCGGGTTCTATACCAGTTATGCAGTGTTTACCTGAAATAGTAAAGGTCGCACCTAATGCCTAATGCCTCGAGATCCCAGGTGGTAGCCTAGACCTCCACATGTACCAAAAGACCCGATTGCCATGAACCCACACCTAGGTATCAGAGGGGCATTTACAGCCTAAGCGACAGTTGTGAAAGACCGCCACTCTACTGAGTTTTCAGAACATTCTGCACAAGAGGTTATTCTGATAAGGAAGTTATTAATTATATTTGTCACCTTTATAGTCATCCTAATTTCTGTTTGTCGTTGCATACAGTGTATTCCGACCCTGATGACTGCCTGGTCCACCTGTCCCACTACGACGTCCAACAAAAAGCCCACTGTCAGCGCAACCGTCGTCATCATGGATCCAGAACGTGATGATGTCGAACCATCCTATACCCCCATGGCAGTAATAGGCCCAGTCGTCTACAACACAATGCGAGTCTAGGGTCAGCGGTGGGGGATTGGGGTGGGACGGAGCAGGGCGAGTTTAGTGAAACAGATAGTTTCAAGGGGGGTCTGTGGTGGAAGCCCAGTATATATCTATATGGATCGGTGGGCCTTGGCAGTAGACAGTTGTCAATTTAACATTCTGTATACATATTTGCTTTCTGTCTTGCTACAAATATAATGTTCTTACAGTTATGCAATAGGTACTTCCGCTCATATGAAAATATCTGTTTTATAACTCTGCTGACATGGGGAAGCCAACATGAAACTTCTGTACTCAAAACGCTGACAAGATAATATATAGTATAAACACGTTACATTTTCCATCTGTTTTGCAATTTTGGAGGACAGTATAACTCAGACGGACAACCACAGTCTGAAACAGCCACCGCAGAAATTACCCAAGCAATTTTACTGGAAACGTATGCAAATAATATGGGAGGTTTGTGCAATTTATAGTTCATGATGTAACATCCAATCATATCGAAGGAACCACACGTGGCTCCAGGACAACCCACTCATTTCATCCACCACCTGATGGCCAATCACAGATGACCGGAGGATGGAAGAATTGCAAGATGCTTATCCAATAATTAAACAATACGTTGTATCTATGTAATCTTTGACCTGCCCAGATGGGCGGATATGTTAAACTCTTAGAATAGGCTACACGCCGATCATTAAAGTTAGAATTGAGGAAGCTATGCATGCTGAACCTCGTGTCAGTGTGAAAACTTCTTATGCGCATTATCAATTCAGAATTAATATGGAGGGGTGTAAACATTCCAACTTGAGTAAGCCGTGATTCCGCAAAGGAATTCTACGACATCATTATATAACCTCCTATTTCCTTCTTTACTGCACTTACAAACGCATTCTTTATAATGGCTGATTATATGCAGTGTTAGTATCATCTCTCTCCCCCTAGTTATCCTATGGAAGAGTTCTACCATCTCCGCCCTTCCCATTCTAATTTCCTTCTACAGAACTCCAATCTGGCCCTAGAATTTTTCTATCTGCTCTTTCCATTTAATTGTAACTCCTCATTAACCCTTTGAATTGTTTATCAAAACTGTCGGGGCTCTATTTATATGGGCGTGACAGTTTGGGGCTTCTTTTAACCAGGCTTCAGCAGCGGATAATTCGTATTTCTGCTGATCTTTAGCTGATTTTGTCCGTATTTTATCACATAATTCTTTACAACTTGGAACTTTTAATTTATTTTTTAAATCCATATTTCTATCCCCCCTTATGTCACAATATTTGACAGTCAGGATCTAACTTGTCCATGTACTTCTTATCCCCTTCAAGGACTTCCTGTCATTGGCAACAACAGAGACATGCACAGGAGAATGCCTTACAATTTGTATTTCCCATTGTTAGTAATTATGTTCTTGACATCGATTTACAAGACAAACAACATAAAACAAGCCTCTGGCCACTAAAATGTATAGTGAAAACGCAGGGGTTCCTGACCAGAATCAGTGCTTCGCTATATACACGAAGACTCCTTCTTGCCTTTCCGAGTAGGGCCTGTGAACATAAAACACAATATGGGGCTTGTCCGAAAACAACCTGCACAGCAAGGCTGGTCCTTAATGTGTCCTAGAGGTCAGTGCCCACGTATCAGATCCGCTTATCTCAAATCACTCACACATTCGCTTCATGCAGTATAAGTCAACAATACAAATATTACAATATGTTAGTAGGCGGCCGCCCTCTTTATATTCTTAGTTACTCTATAACACAATATCAAAGAAAAAGTAGTAGTAGTAAGATAAGAAGTAAAGTTCCTGGACACCCCTGTGCCCCATGACGTCATCTAACCGATTCTTTTACGTGCTGCGTGGAGTAATTCTTTCCTGTAGCCTTCTCACAATGCCTATGGTCTCACATAGACTACTGCTATTGTCCCTTGACAACAAATTTGTCTATACTTGCTTCTAATTTACAATACACATCGCACATAGACTACTGCTATTGTCCCTTGACAACCCATTCCTCTATACTTGCTTCTCTTTTACAATACCCATTGTAAATTTTACTAACACCAAAGCATACAGAAGAAGAGAGAAGAAAAGTTTAACCATTGTTATACTTACTACACGTTATCTGGGAGGCTTCTAAATTCTTAGGCTAGTTCGGAAAAACATCACTGTTTCAGACAGGATGCCCGACTGGCCTCTAATGACGTCTAAGCAAGACGGAGGTCTTTTAATGATTGGAGAGTACTTCAGACCCACCTTTTCACAGCCAGGCTGTCCCTTCCCTCTGCAGTGAGTCTTTCCGTCTCGAAGGACCAAAAATGTAAGGAGAATTTATGTGTTTATCAAAGAGAAGATGATCCCAGATCTCGTGCAGAAGTCTGGACCCAGGAGAAATACATATCACACCAGCCTGTGCGGTATCAGATGATTTCTAATTTATTCAAAGGTGTATTTGGTTTATATACCATAAATGACATCACAGGAAAAGTATATACCTCCAAGGTTAATAATAATACATGATAGGCTGAAACTAAAATGTTTAACATAAGTTACACCTTTTAAGGTGTTACTATAACATACAATGAGACCGTTATGAGTTCAGTGAAAAGGAATGAAGGTGGGGGGGGGGGGGTTCTGGGAGACTGTCTTATCTGCTGTCTGTCCCACCAGTACCATGCACGAATATAGAAAGGTTTCGTTTATCCCCTTCACCATTTCTGGACCCAGGTATATGTTAAGGAAATTGTAGATCAATGTATCAATTAATAGCTCTTTTATTGGATTATAGACTAGAAAGATTTAGCATGCTAGTATAAGTAGTGAAGTCTGGGGCAATTCCACCATATATGTAAGAAGGTACCCTCACCCTCATAGGCCTGAAACCGGAGACCTGATACCCTAGGAAACATACAGGACAGTCTTTGAGGCTTCAGATACCATCACATTAAGAGTTTGCAGCCTGCTTTAATAATTGATACATTGACAGACAGCTTGGCAGTTGAATCAGCAATTTTATTCCGTTCCAAGACCAGAAGTTCCTCATCTGGTCCAACTCCTTGCTCAATGCAGGATCACTAAATCATACCAGACAGATGTCTGTCCAGCCTCTGTTTGAAGACTTCCATTGAAGTAGAACTCACCACCTCCCGTGGTAACCTGTTCCACTCATTGATCACCCTGACTGTCGAATATCTAATTTGTGTCTCCTCCCTTTCACTTTCATCCCATTGCTTCTAGTCTTTCCTTGTGCAGATGAGAATATGGCTGATCCCTCTGCACTGTGACAGCACTTCAGATATTTGTAGACAGCTATTAAGTCTCCTCTCAGCCCTCTTTTTTGCAAGCTAAACATTCCCATATCTCCTAACTGCTCCTCATAGGACATGATTTGCAGACGGCTCACAATCTTGGTAACTCTTCTCTGAACTTGCTTCAGTTTGCCTATGTCTTTTTTTAGAGTGGGGTGCTCAAAACTGGACAAAGTATTTCAGAACCAACGCAGGGTTCTTCTTCAGGCTTAAATCCTTGCCTTTAGTAACAACTGTTTTCCATCACTGAGCCCAAAGACACATTTTCCACCAGACCAAGCATTCTCATGTTATGTCCCAACCATTTATGTGTCACAATATCAAATGGTTTGGAAAAATCAGGACATACAGTACAATATCTAGTGTCTTACCATGATCCAGCTTAGAAATTACCTCCTCATAGAAGCTGATCAGATTGGTTTGACAGCAGCTTGTCGCTCTCACCTATTGAATGATATTGAACAACGCATCTCTACAGGGAGGTGTATGGCCATCTTCAAGCTTAAAGAGGTAAATTATTGATGGCGTTTTCTCGGGATGGGTTTAGTGCCAGGGACCCCCACCGGTCGATTGTTTTGTGGGTCAGTGAGCTCAAGTACCAAGCTGATTTCTGTTCCAACTGCACTGGCCTGGCATTGCTAGCTAAGTTCTCAATTAAATGAATGGGCACTTGGCATGCAATACCAAGATGGGTTACTGCAGTGGGAACAGAGCTGTACACTTCTGCGGAAATCAGCTGAGTGCACCAGCCCAGAGAACAGCTGATCGGTGGGTCTGCCTCCCGCCTCTCTACTATTGATCACTCATCTTAAGAATAGGCCATCAACAATTGACAACTGAACAACCCCTTTAAGGGCAGTCCTCTTGAGACATTAATAGTATTTTTTAAAAGTAACTCCAACACAATATGCTTGATTCCATCATCGGAATCACTAACCAGGCAAAGAACAAGATTTTATTTCTCAACCATAGGAATACACAAATGGGTGTACATAGAGCAAAAGACAAAGGAGCTCCTCACCAGGTGCCACTACTCCCCCCTTCCCATTCGTGCAAGTGCATAAAAATACTGAATATATTTGTGCCTGCTCTGGCTATTCTGCTTCCCTTTTGCAAATGTTATAGGCACTAGAGCTTTGAACACCTTCATAGCATCAATAGGAAAGAGTTTAACCAACCAATCACCTCCTTTTTTTCCTTCATGAGCCTCAATGCTGCAGCAGAAGTTCCTTATATATTATGTCCCCCCCCCCCCCCGACAAACACACCCACATACAAAATATTCATGGAAAGGAAAATAAATTAGGCTTTGAATATACGTTAACCTAGAATAATTCTATTGACTCTTACTGTGATCCCAAATATTGTATTTCCTGCCTTGGGTTCTATTCATACCATGTTTGATCATATACAGTTGCAATCAAAATTATTCACCCCCAAATTACATTTCATTGCTAAATTTACGAACTCCCGGCTCTTTGCAAAAAAAAAACTAAAACTAACAAAAACTATTTAAGTATCTCAATGCAACTAATATAACAGGGGGCTTCTCCAAATTCAACACAAAATGACACTTTTAAAGAATCCTGCAGTCTCAGAATTGTTCAACCCCCTCATGAGAATTGTCTTTAGTACTAATTAGAGCTCTTTGCTGTTATGACCTGCTGTAACCGTGATGCATAGCCCGACAGCAGCTTCTGACAGCGTTCCTGAGGACTCTTACCCAATTTCTCATGGATAATGGCCTCCAGCTCACCAATATTCTTGGGTTTGAATGCTGCAATTGCCTTCTTCACATCCCGCAAAAGATTTTTTTCTACGGGGTTCAAGTCAGGCAACTGTGAAGACCCCTCCAGAAGCTTCCAGGACTTCTTCTGAAACCACGGCTTGGTGGAGTTTGAGGTATGTTTGGGATCATTGTCCTATTATAAAGGTCCAATGACATCCAAGCTTCAGCTTCCTCACAGAGGCATGATTTCTTCTAAGATGCCCTGGATACTTGATTGAATCCATCTTGCCCTCTACATACTGGAGGTTTCCAGAGCCAGAACAACACAAAGCAGCCCCAGAGTATCACCCAGCCACGGCCATACTTCACTGTAGCAGGGGGTTCTTTTTAGCATATGCTTTATTCTTCCCAACATACCGCTGATCCACAGGCCTGAAAAGTTTCACTTTTGTTTCATGTTCCACAGAACAGAATCCCAAAACTTCTGTTGCTTATTTATATGGCTTTAGGCATGAGCTGACTTTTCTTGTGCTTTGGGTCAGTAGAGCTGTACTCCTGTGCAAATTGAAACCGCAGTATCTGCTGCCACCAAATCTTGCTGCAGGTGTTTTGCAGTTATACAAGGGTATTTGACCACCTACCTGTTTAGGAATCTGGTGTCAGCCGGTGATAGCGTCCTCTTTCTGTCACATTTAGGTAGTGTAGCCAGTGTGTCTTTAACTTTAAACTTGCAAACTATGCTTCCAACTGTATCTATAGGAACAGTCAGTGCCTTTGCTAACTTTTTATATAATTTTCCTTGTTTATGCAATAATGTCTTCACTTTCCGGGGAGAGGGGGTTGGAAACAGGTTGTACTAGATGGACATTGTCTTCTTTCAGCCTAACATACTATGTTAAGGCCCATTTAGACACAACAATAATCGCTCGAAAGATGTCTTTTGAGCGACTTTTCAGCAATAATCGTTGTGTCATTTAAGCACAAGGTGATTGCTCAAACGTTGAGCGATCACCTTGCGATCCCAGCAGAGGATGCAGATGACAAGCGGGGAGCCACTTGTTCTCTGCATCCAGCTGTTCCCCGCTGGGAGCCCCCGTCTGTCATACAGCCGAGCGCTCGGAGCGGAGGATGCAGAAGACAAGCGGGGTGGCCCTGCTTGTCTTCTGCATCCAGCTGTTTTCTGCATGTAGCGCCCGGCTGTTATCCAGCCGAACGCCCCGAGAAGGGTATGGAGAACGCAGCTAGACAGCTGTGTTCTTCATACCCAGCCTGTCAGCAGGGAGCGGGATACAGCTGAAACAATAGTATCAGCTGTATCCCGCTGTGAATCCCCGATAAGGCTCATTGTTGTCTTTCAGCATGCTGAAAGACAACGTTGAGCGACAGCTTAACGAAAACTGCATGAAGTCAGTGCAGTTAAACATAACGATTATCGCTCAAAAGGCGAATTTTGAGCGATAATTGTTGTGTCTAAATGGGCCTTTAACCATATTTCTAACATGCAGTCAAATGTCGTCCACAAACCTCTATCTAGTCCAGATAGATAATAAAGCCCTTGATTAGTTGCATCAGGTGTGCTTAAGACAACACCTAATTTGCAAATGTGTGCTCCCATGAGGGATTTTATTGAGGGAGGAAGGTGAATAATTCTAAAAGTGCAGTAGTCATGAAAAATTATATTTTGTGTTGTATTTGGAGAAACCACTTATGTTAGTTGTGTTGAGCTATTTAAATTGTTCATCCCCTGCTTTTTTGCAAACAGCTGAAAGTTTGTAAATTTGGCAAATAAACTTGCAATGGGATTGAACAATTTTCATTGCAATTATAGATGGCAAAATATGTTTAAAAATATCTAATCATACAGCATATAATACAGCATTTCTAAAGTAAAGGTGGCCATTCACATTAGTTGAAGGGCTTCTGTCATCACTAACTGTAAACTAAGTTATGGGGCTCAAAGGTAAGGGCCGGTGGTCTGCTTATTATACTCAGTGTCCCCTGTTTCAGTGCTGGGCCCCTGAGAAATCAGCGCACACACACACACACAGTGACCATATCAGAAGGCTGTGCGCATACGCTCTCCCATCTATCTCTTTAGGAGAGTGGGCGCACACAGCCTTGGGAAGAGTGTCACCATATATATGCGAACACTAATTTCTCAGAAACACAGTCCTGGAACAGGGACCCTGTGGCTATAAAAAGCATCTTACCTGATCCCCCGTCCCTTTATCTTTGAGGCCCATTATACAGTTCATGGGGCCAACAGTTGAAGACAGAGGCTCTTTAAGTGCATTTTGCATGGAGCAATTTGCTCCGGTAGCCAAGCGCCAAATCATTGGCACTTGTATACCAAGCCTTTACATAAGCTGATTCAAACCTTCTGCAGGACTAATCGTTTGTCCCACATAGAGAATCATTGCTGTCGGCACCACATCCCTTGTTGACATCATGAGGTTTGCAGCTGGCGATGATTTTGTTCAGCTGCATGAAAGTTGCGACCAGCTGCTGAACAAATGTTTGCTTATTAAATGGTGGATCAGGTACAGCTTTACATAGGTCAAAAGTCAGGCAAAAGGGTGTTCATGTGATCGTTCATGCCAGATTGTCAGCTCATGTACAAAGACGTATAGAAGGTGGTTGATCAGTCGTTAAATTTTCATCTAGTGAATGATTGTTTCACAGATGTAGCCATACGTTTGTAAGTCCGTGTTGGCTGCCACAGTTGTTCAAACTGGCCATACTAGTTCAATGACACTTGGCGACAGACTAATGAGCTTTTGTGCATGATTCTTCGAATCTTTTGCCTCACCCTTGGACAAAGATTTCCAGACAAGGTCTGTATGTCTAAGAAAGAGCTCTGTACTCCAACATACAATTGTAGATGTGAGGGTTTCATTAGACAGGCAATCCTAAGTCAGTAACATTTCATTCCACTCACATATTTGGACCCTTTTCAAACAATTGTTACTGGTAATCAAATATCATCACAAAGGATTAGCTGAATTGCACGAAGGAGAAGACATCGGTCACGTGTATGGCACCATATAATGCAGAGTTCTTACTTACATATATCAGATGGAACTCCTATTCTAGCACCCAGCTTACACCACAGTGCAGTCAACTATCTGACTAGATGAGTGTATGCGATTTGTCAGATGAAACAATTGTTGATTGTTAAATTTAACCTTATGAATGAGGATTTTGCTTGATATTGTCCATTTTCATCAACTTAAGTTTAATGTGTATGGGTACGAACATTGGGGAAGGCAATGGCAAACCACACGGCAAAAACGGTCTGCCAAGAAAATGTCATGACGTGACGTGGCCCTAGGAGTCAGTCATGACTCTGTGCTTGCACCAGGGGACTTTACTTTTACCAACCAACATACACCAAAAGTATATATGTCTTTATGGGATACATCTGGATACATTTTTTTTGGTACAGTACTAAAAACAATAAAATTATAAGTCAAGAGCAGAATCCAAGAATTATGCATATACACTACCACAGAATATGATTGGACCAACCCACATCCTCCTAATAATAAAAGGCGCATCCTCCATAGAAAACAAAACAATGTATCATCTAGATCCTGACTGTATTTTTGTATCTTCAAAACCAGCATACAATGGCATCCATGTGTTTTTTCTAACTATATCGTTGGTCATAGGATTTGGCAACAACAAACTGAATAACTTTACTTCCATCGTTACGAGGAAACTTTATAAAAGTTCGACAAAAAGTACTCGGCGAAAACAACAGAAAAAGTAAAGCAATAAAAGTAAAAAGAAACTCATCACTGCGGAGATGGAGCAGCGCTGTACATTCCCTACTACACTTTTTTGAAGTCAGGAAACATAGGACAAAAGAAGAACAGATTTTATTTATTTATTTTTTAAATAATGGTCAAGGATTTAATTCATCTTGTTTCAATGTCATTACAGAAAATGTTATGGTACAGAGTTCTTCAGTATTTTCTTTGCTTCTTTTTCTCCACATGAATGCTGGTACACTGTAATCTGTACAAGATCAGTTTTTGATTTTTTTTTCTGTACATTTCTTAAATGTATTGGTTAAAAAGGCTGTCAGCACTTAAGGAAGCAATTTTTTTTTCAAAGAAAAGGTATTCAGTTACTGCCCAATAGTACTGAGCGGAGTGATTGCCAGGACGTCTCTCCTCCTTGTTAAGAAGATGGGAGTCTGGATCCAGATGCAACCACTTGGCACATCAACACGTTATACAAGATAAAGAACAAGCAGAGCTCTCTTGTGAAGCGGTTATGAAGCATACTGATAAGGGAAACAGCAGTGTCATCTAAGCTAGTATAAAGTAAGCAGACAGCCTTGGTTAAGAGCTTAAGTATTTGTACTTTAAGGATGAGAGAAACACAACTTTTGCAGGCATCTACTGCTGTCTACTAAAAGCTACTGCTATTAGACCTAGCATTTTAACACACAAAGCAATTGCAATGAAGGAAAAGTTGCCTTGATATAATCAGAATAAGGTTTTATAAGAGTTTTTTTTTATAAGGTTTTTTTTTGGGGGGGGGGGGGGGGGAGATTTTTTTTTCAGTTTTTCTCCTCAAAGTCAGTTTTTGAAATTTAGTTCAAGATGTTGACTACACTGATCAACTTTATCCAAATCATAAAAACTAGCTGTGCCATTGCATATTACAGGATACAGTCAATGATATGTGGACATGCATCAATGCTTCTCTCTTGCTTTTGTCATCATAGCCTTCCGATGACCATGACATCCACCACCTCTCCCTTGTGAAGTTCCACATACTGCTCTGTCTTTGGAGGTAGCATCAACAGTCCATTGGCACTGCGCATACTCATCAGGCGACTGCTCATCT
Organism: Eleutherodactylus coqui; assembly: GCF_035609145.1. Lineage (NCBI taxonomy): Eukaryota > Metazoa > Chordata > Amphibia > Anura > Eleutherodactylidae > Eleutherodactylus > Eleutherodactylus coqui. The sequence goes on along the minus strand of NC_089842.1, from coordinate 214,417,743 downwards.
GATTACCTGCGTGGAGAAGACATAGACGTTAGCACACTCCTCGTAAGACAAGATGACAATGGACATTTCCTATATGGGAGTTCTTGGTGTCTGGATCAGTCGACGTAATGTAAAGACTGGTTCATTAATCAGCTTACTCTACCTAGTGGCTAATGATTAACCTTCTAGTGTGATGGGTTATTCGTCTTTAGGGTCTGGAGGAAGTAGTTGACTATACTAATAGATCACAGACTGAACATGAGTCAACACTGTGACGTAGCAGCAAAAATGAAAAACACAATTCTGTGATGTATTAAGAGAAGCATAGAGTCTAGATCATATGAGGTAATTATCTCCCTCTACTCTTCCTTAGTCAGACCTCAGCTGGAATACTGTGTCCAGTTCTGGGCACCCCAATTTTAAAAAAAAAATAGACAAACTGGATTAAGTTCAGAGAAGAGCTACCAGGATAGTGAGCGGTCTGCAAACCATGTCCTGTTAGGTACGGTTAAAGCATCTGGGAATGTTTAGCTTGCAAAAGTGAAGGCTGAGAGGAGACTTAATAGCGGTCTACAAATATCTGATGGGTTGTCACAGTGCAGAGAGATCAGCCCTATTCTCATCTGCACAAGGAAAGACTAGAAGCAATGGGATGAAAGTGAAAGGGAGGAGACACAAATTAGATATTCAACAGTCAGGGTGATCAATGGGTGGAACAGGTTACCACGGGAGGTGGTGAGTTCTACTTCAATGGAAGTCTTCAAACAGAGGCTGGACAGACATCTGTCTGGTATGATTTAGTGATCCTGCATTGAGCAAGGAGTTGGACCGGATGACCATGGAGGTCCCTTCCAAATCCACGATTCTATGATATTTATGGGAACTATAAAAAGATTTTCCAAACCTGGCATCCATTTTTTTGGTCCTTAGGAACATAAAGTAAAAACTAAAACAATGTAAGGTACAATATACTGTGTATAATTCAAGTTGACTCCTCTGACTTTCTTGATGTAGGTAGTGGGACCCTTAGTGGTCATCTATTGTGGTGACGGGTTGAGTAATGTCTGTTTGGCAATCAAGGTCAGGTTTCCAGCTAAAGGATTTTCAGATCTCCTGATGATACAATATAGAATAGAGCCAGCGGATTTCCATTTCATCCCAATGTATTTTTACACCATATTATGCACCACGCCTGTTCTTTTTGCAATGTTTTGCCACATCGACTGTTAACGCTTTACCATACAAGCAAGCTATAGGAACCTTTCCTAAAAATGGTTCTTGCCACCATTTGGTCAGTTTTTTTTTTACTTCTTCCATGACTGATATGATAAATTCTTTTTGCTTTATAGCGAGTCATCCACCAGCATATTTCCATTCAAATCCCTCTTCTTCCTTGCAGGGCTAATAGAAATCAACCTTTACAAGTCTAAAAGGAGCCTAAGGGTGGCTTCACCTGTGCCAACTATTGGCTGAAAAATCGTTCGAACTAGCAATTTTGACTGATAGTTTTTCTGTGCAATAACGCAGGATTCGATTGAGCGAGAAATTGCTCATTGATCATTTTGTTTTGGCTAAGTGTAACAAAGCAACTAGTGAGTTCTCATTGAACAACTGTTTGTTCACAGTAAACGGAGGTTGACAGCCGGAAGAGATCTCCAGCGCGCTTCGCCTCCATTAACTGAACGACTATCGCTCCTGTGTGAAAGTACAGAAGTCTTAGTTGTTGGAATGGCTTTCGAACGCTTACATACCCGAAAGTCATCCTGTGAAAAGCTACCCTAAGAAAAGAAAATGGTGGCTTCCATTACCGGTTATGCAGTTATTTTTTGTTAGAAGCTGTAGGGGTGGGCACCCCGCCATGGCACTTTCTGACTGTGTGATATCTGCTAGTTATATTATCAAGTTGATGGCAATGTTATTAAAATATCCAGTACAACCTAACTGATAGAAGTGTCCAGTTATATGTAGTCAATAGAGACCTGTACTTTGTGCCCAAGGCAGTGGCTCTTGGTGATGCCACGTAAGTATGCAGCGATGGTACTCTGGGCGAGGATCCAACTTTACATCACAAGATAACTGCAAGACAGAAAAGAAAATGTTCTCCTATATTCAGTCATATTCACCTATTTTTCTTGTTGTATTTCAATCATCTGTCCAACTTTAAATACCATCTACGAGAGTGAAGAGCGGCAGCTAGGAGCATCTGAAAAAACAGACACATCTATGTATTACACAGACATGCCACTGATAGCAATGGACAAGTGTAGAAGTTCCCCTTGCTGTCTTTTCCCTCATAGATTCCAGTGGTTTGCTTGGGGTCCAGCAGTTGGACAAACTGGGATTAGCTTATTTTTAATGAGGGTCCCTTCTAACAAAAAGGAATGGTCTAAAGAGGACTTTGTAAATATATAGCATTACTTATCTTGTACTGATCATGACTTACAGTCTGCATTATAATCAAGAGCTGTGCCCATAATTCTGCTGGTCCCCATTGCACTCCTATGATGCAGTGAAACTATTCAGTGCCTGATGTGAAAATCACATTTCCCAAATATGCCAATATATATCCAGACATACATCCAGTAATAAATCATAGGGTATTTTGGCAATGAAACCTGAAGAATTGGGAATGCAGCTCTGGAGAATAATACAGGATGTAACTCCGTACAAGTGGAGCTGGTGTTCTGCTTGCATACCAATTAAATTACTAGTTTCTTCAAGCACAAAAATAAGCCATGGTGAAATTGAGCATTACACACAGCCCATTAAAATGAGTAAGAGGTCTGTGTAATGCAGGGCAGGTCAAGTCCTCCAGATCAGGAGACATTCTTTCTAACTGCTCTCCACTCCTCAGGAGACAGGGACCCTCAATGCCCTCTTCTAATCTAATTTTGGATTCCTATGAGGCTTTTTCTTTCTGTCATTATACAAGAGCGCCACCTGCTGGCTAAAACCAGCACTGCAGTATGTGGTGTACCTAAGAGGCTCTGATGACGGAGCAGCCGACAATATACAGTAAAAATACCCTGTCGGACGTCTTCAGGCTTTAATCAGAATGTCGGAAGCTGTCAGACAGTTGATTGGAAAGGGTTAACTCATAATTCCCTAATAGGGTACACGAAAATGTTTTTTTTTTTAAAACAGTACAACCCCTTTAACATAACATCCTCCAATTGTTAGCAACATATTGTAGTAGTGAAATTGGGGAACACAAAGACCGTATAGTGTAAAGTTAGGGTGGTTTTATATCTGCAGCCATGGTTCCACTTTTGTGCTCTGTTCGGGGAGCAGGAAAGGGGAATCTCTGCAACCAAATGGCTCATTCTCTGGACAGCACCACAAGCACCAGACAGACCCCATTGATTATAATGAGGTCCGTCTGTTTTCCACTCGGCTGCCTAACTTTAGATGAAAGAAAAAGCTCTGCATGCAGCACTTTTTCTTCCAGTACTTTGAGCCGAATCTGCGACTGAACCTCCGACTCCGATGTGAAATCGGCCTTAATCACATACACATTTACCTGGAGTTTTTCCTTAAAGCGGTATTCCGGGCGATGGGACATTTTTTCCAGTTTTCACCCATCCAGTGAAAACTGATAGATCAGTGGGATCGTCCGATTGCTGTGCTTGGCTGTTTGCCCCTTTGAAATGAATGAAGCAGACAATAATAGTCGAGCACAGCACTCGGCTATTTCTGTCTGCCCCGTTGAAATGAATGGAGTGGCACTACTCCATTCATTTCAATAGGTCAGACATATAGGCAAACACAGCACAGCACTCGGCTATCTGCCTGCACCGTTGAGAGGAATCAGCCTGTTCTGTGTGACCAGCAGCTCTATTCCCTGCTTCCCTGCAGAAGCGAGACGATGTATGCTGAACTGTGAAATAAGCGGGACGCAGGTCCCCCAGTCTCAGGAACACTGAACACTGGGGGTCCCAGCAGTCATACCCCCACCGTTGAAACATCCCATCGTTGAAAATCCCTCTTAAAGTAAACCTTCAAAATTCTGTCCTTGTACCTAACGAAGTGGAGGGTAAATTACCTGCACTTGTTCTTCTATGCCACGCCTCCCAATCTGCCAGTTTCAGGCCGTGGCTCCACCTGTCCAAGATGGCTACAGCTATTTTCTAACTACCTAATGCACTGCTCTCTGATTGTCCATTGGCAAGTCAGCGAACAGGTATAATGCATCGTTAGTCTAAGACTACCAATACACTGTAGAGATTAGCTAGATTGAAGACTGAATCGGCCATCTTGAATGCCCGAAAAGAGGACCTGGAACTGCAAATTGGAAAGACGGCAGAGAAGAACAACTGCAGATAATATACACACCCACGTTCCTCCTCCGGCTCCATTGCAGAATTTTGTCCAGAAAACTGGAGGGTCACTTTAACATTTACTTATAAAACAAAAACAATATAAGTTTTCAAACAGCGGCAAAGTAATGGAAATTGAGCAGCTATTTTGTGTCTTCATATACAGAGACATTCATGTTGATGTAAAGTCATATAACTGCTTTATATGGTAAATTCTCAAAATAAAGACCCTTTGTACGTGTATAGAGCCGCCTCACTAGACACTTGGACATGAAACACACACTGTTTTAGAGGTGTATAACATTTCCTAATAGGGGTGACTGCAATAAATAGCGATGGAACGGCAGATACGAATTCCGCTCTCCATATAACATGGGCGGTATAAATACCCTGGCTTTGATGATTGTAGGTCTTGGATCCAGGATTCCCTGCATCTTTCTTAGTGCTGGTACGACAAAAAGATTACAGGTAACTACTGCTGACACAGGGTTGCCTAGAGTGAATGGAAGACAAATACCATTAATCAGGAGAAGGCAGGTAGTAAACAATGTAAATTATGTGTAACACGTTCAGGCTTTTACTCCAGAATCCACATTTGATTTTGTAAGATGTAGAAATAGATTTTTCCCTTTAACCTTGTGAATGCACGGTAAGTTCTGATCAATAAGGCCTTTTTCGAGCTGGACCCCTTCAAGACCATAGCGCGACTAGTAAAACCAATGCTTTCCCTTGTATGGGTTAATTTATTAGGCATTACATATGTTGATTGAAAAAACAATCAAAATACTAACGAACACCCGTCTGTCGGTGAGTTACATGCTCCGCCCCTGATCACATGACAGTGACCTCATCAACTAGTTACAGCGAGGTAATGAGGTGCCCCAAGGATGTCTAACCACCACCTAACTAGTTACACCGAGTTAGTGAGGTGCCCCAAGGATGTCTAACAACCACCTAACTAGTTACACCGAGGTAGTGAGGCGCCCCAAGGATGTCTAACAACCACCTGACCAGTTACACCAAGGTAGTGAGGTGCCCCAAGGATGTCTAACCACCACCTAACTAGTTACACCGAGGTAGTGAGGGGCCCCAAGGATGTCTAACAACCACCTAACTAGTTACATCCAGGTGGTGAGGCACCCCAAGGATGTCTAACAACCACCTAACTAGTTACATCCAGGTAGTGAGGCACCCCAAGGATGTCTAACAACCACCTAACTAGTTACACCAAGGTAGTGAGGCACCCCAAGGATGTCTAACAACCACCTAACTAGTTACATCCAGGTAGTGAGGCGCCCTAAGGATGTCTAACAACCACCTATCTAGTTACACCGAGGTAATGAGGTGCCCCAAGGATGTCTAACAACCACCTAACTAGTTACACCGAGGTAGTGAGGCGCCCCAAGGATGTCTAACAACCACCTAACTAGTTACATCCAGGTGGTGAGGCACCCCAAGGATGTCTAACAACCACCTAACTAGTTACATCCAGGTAGTGAGGCACCCCAAGGATGTCTAACAACCACCTAACTAGTTACACCAAGGTAGTGAGGCACCCCAAGGATGTCTAACAACCACCTAACTAGTTACATCCAGGTGGTGAGGCACCCCAAGGATGTCTAACAACCACCTAACTAGTTACACTGAGGAAACACCAACCTCCCAGTAACCATTATTAACGATCTCTGTTCCTCCGGTCATCACAGCCTCATCCTCCGGTTACCCCACAGCCGACAGTCTGCATACAGCGGTCAGTTATCTCGCAGCTGACAGATACCAAGCAGTAGTTACCTCAGAGCTGACAGTGGACAGTTACCTCAGAACAGTCTCCTGCAGCGCTCAGTTACCTCAGCGCAGCGCTCAGTCACCTCAGAGCTCAAGTTACCTCAGCGCAGCGCTCAGTCACCTCAGAGCAGCGCCCAGTCACCTCAGAGCTCAGCTACCTCAGCTCAGACATGACACCATTAATAAAACACAATTGTTAAGCAGACATACATTCCCCATCATCACCCTGACTCACCCTTTCTTTACAGCCTAGTAAGGGTTACCACTAACACATTTAAAACTGACCAATCTACCTTAGGGGGCGCTCACCCCAATGTAATTGCATATGGGTATGTGTATATACAAGCCCATATATATATATATATATATATACACGTATTGGCTCTATCATGTGCATATATGTGGCAAAAATACAACATGCTGCGTTCTGTTTTGCGCTCATGTATTACACAATTCCGATACGCTAATTTGAGAGGAACTGCGTAAGGCAATGCGATTAATTGCCTGCGAGTTACCACCTTTCATACGGGCATACAGAACACACGTAATACATGGTAATCATATGGCGGCCTAATGGATGGACAATCTCAGACAACGGTCCCTCCTCTAAGTACCTCAGACCCACCAAGCCATAATACACAAAGGGGTGAAGCTGTGTCACTCACCTGTTTCAGCTTGAAGGTTTTTTTAAAATGATATCCTCCAGGTCCAACAAATCTGGTTCTCTTGGACAACGGCGCTTGGACAGTGTCTAGAAAACGAAGCAGAAATGGTAACAATTTCTACCATGATATTGCGGGAAAAGTACAGTTCATCCATCAAGTGTACCACTAGCTTCTTAAGAGCAACAGATCAAAGTATGAATAGCTTTTTTCCCCTAATTCAGCATAGAGCTGAAAAAAAATTCTAGAAAATTAAGCATTAGTTTATGATTCAGTTTAGTGATCGGGTTTACAAACTACTCAGCAATGTCTACTAAGTGGAAGGATAAAACCACTTCCACAGGCCGGTACTGGAATATAACATTGGCTAGGAGGACTTGTTTTTTTAGTTGTAAATGGGTATTTCCAGAACGGACCGACCACCTATCCACAGAATAGTTGATAAAGTCTGATCAGCAGCGCGAATCTCACCACTGGGACACCCACCGATCCCAAAAACGCCAATCCCGTGTCCCTCTCTGCTGCTCACTTCAAACCCCGCAGTGAGGAGCAGCTTGACTAGTGTGGCGGCTGAGCATGTACAATGCCAGTCCATTACATTCTGTGGTCCTGCTTAAGTGCTTGTCCTGAGCTTTCTCCGGCAGCCCGATTGAAAGGAATTGAGCAGAAGCAAACAGTCATCCGCACCTTCATTCATGCACCAGGAGAGGCGGATACGGCGACCCTGTTCTTGGCATCAGTGCTGGTTTCGGTGGCGAGACCCTCACCAATCAGACTTTCGGCACCTATTTTGTGGATAGGTGCCAAGACAATCCTGAGATTAGTGCTTTATAGCAACCCTCTGGTTTCAGGACCAAACTTCTACCCTGGACTGAAGGAGGGTATATTACTTGCAGTTGTTCTTCTCTGCCATCTATCCGATTCACGAATTCCAGGTCACATTTTTCAGGCGCCCAAGATGGCTGTTGCAGTTTTCTAACTATCTAATGTATACTGTGCACTGCTCTCTGATTGACCAGTGTTGCTCATGTGATCAGTGCTGGCCAATCAGAGAGCAGGTATAGCAGGTTATATCAGCCACCTTAGACAACCAAAAACAGTACCCAGAACCAATGGATCAGAGGGACGGCAGAGAACAACTGCAGGTTATATACCCCCTTCTCCCTCCGACCCGGTAACAGATCTTTGTGAAGTATTCTACTTCACTAGACTTTAATTGGCTTCCATTTAGCACTGCACTTTAATATTATACATGTATTACCGGTTACAGGACTGTTTTCTCTCTGGGTTTCTCTTGGCTTTGAGATGGTTCTATTCATGATCTGCAGGATTTCTTTTTATGCAACTAGAAATAAAACAAGAGCATTTGAGAGGGAAGATTAAATATGTAAGACGGGTCTGACAGATGCATAATTAGCCCAACAACATTTAGAGAATATACAATCTATACTCCTTTCCCTTACAGAATATATTAAATGAGTTTCCCCACCGATAACACACATGGTATACAAAAATAATACTCAATATACACAAGCAAGGAGAAGATCTGCCAAGGCTGGATACTACCGGCAAGGAGCGCCCGCTGCGGCTCGGCCCCCTCACTTGAGTGTTGCGTCAAACTTCTAAGTAGATTTCTTTCTGTAGCGCAGCAGCGGTTCAGAATAAAACAAGACACATGCCAAATGGGCATCTCTGTCCTGGGTTCATGCTGCCCGTGGGTTTGGGTGGCATGAACCTAGTGACAGCTTCCTTTTAAGGATTAAAGATTACATACCGTACTGATTTCTCATTTTTATACAGCTCTATGCACACACTTGCTTCGGAACGGAAGACATAAGCATCAATTACAGGAGATTGTAAAATTGTGTGTATATAATAGAATATGAGAAACATCTATTTACAGTGAGCCGCTGAACAGAAAGGTGACAACTGGCCTGAAAGCACATTTATAGTCATGTATCTACTAGTAAACCGTATCCTGTAGTGAAAATGTCAGCACTGACTCTGAGAAGAGACATTTACACAGAACTGAAGGGGTTAAATAAGCATAGACTATAGATGCGAGATGTGAGACAGGTAGGTGGGAGGCGGTAGGTGTGAGATGGGTAGACGAGAGACACCCATTAACAGACCCCAGCCGATCAACTATTGATATCCCGAGGAAAGATCTTCAATAGTATTTCCCTGGAAAACCCCTGTAAGTCCTCCTGCCCGCGGCCGGGTCGGAATCCGACTGCGAAATCTCACAGCGGAATCAGACCTGGTGACCCCCAGAGACTCTATACTCGCCTATCCGGATCCGCTACGAGTGTTTCGGCTGGGGCAGGGCGTAACGCGCCAGCGCTGGGCTCTAACACGGATTCCTGCGATACTACTGCGAAAGTGCTGACGGCCGGTCAGCTTCCATTGACTGCAATGGAAACTGTCTGTGCGTTTTTCTGCACTAAATAGAACCTGCTGCGACTCACCCCCGCAAACGGAAAATCCCTGTTAATTTCCGCCAGTGGGCAGGGAAGAATCTTTTAACATTGCATGTCAATGGACGGACATTGCTGCGGATTTCGCGGCGGGCGTCTGACTGCGAATTCCGCAGCAAAAGTCCGTCCATGGGCATTGGGCCTAAGAGAAGAGATTATTACTTTTTATAGACAAGGAAAGGGATACAGAAAGATAACGAGGCGCTGAACGCCCCTAGAGACACAGCTGGAAGCCAGACGCTGCCCTACTAAGTACTAATGCTCCATTCTAAATTAGTTCAAACAAAAGAAATTGCGCCGTAATCCTTGCGTGTAAATGCGCAGCCATCGTGCGCTATTAGTTTACTTTTCGTTTCAACCAGCATAATAATCATTGCTGTTTGCTTACTTCTCGCTGCGACTAACCCCCCCGCTCCGTGCTTCTCACAGAATGTGATGATCTGCCTGTCTAAACGTTCTGCACGAGCGCGAACAACCAGCGGTGACGTCACATGTTCGCGCAGATCGTTTAGCCGACAGTTGTTTCATGTAAATGGGGCATGAGGTTATATGTACACAGGCAAGTGTGATAACTCAGACCTATATCGCACTCGTAAACCGCAGATTTACAGGCTTCTGCAATGCGCTTCCCCTTTAAAAACGTGCGATTTGCATCGCTGAACGTGTTTGTCACTCATGAAAACAATTGCTCATGCCTTCAATAGTTAAAATGGAAAAACATCAAACTCATGAGAACTGCATTTGCAGATGAGTGTAATGCAGTATTTGTGTCTCCTCTACAGAATACTGGGTGATCCTTGCAGACAAAATCACCCAAAAATAAGACAAACTGTGATTTTTCACTTTCACTGTATTGGTACGAGCGAAACATTGCTGGATGAGAGCGAATCCACTGAAAATAATTGGTTCTTTAAACACGCAGGTTCTGTGCGCGGCGCAACAACACAGAACCCCCGGATTATTACCGCTGGTGTAAATACAGCCTAAGGGCTTACTCAGACGACCGTATATTGGCCAGGTATTCACGCCCGGCCAATATACGGTGTCCCTCTCTGCAGGGGGAGGAGGCTGGAAGAGATGGGAGTAGTGCACTGAGCTCCCACGCCCTCTCCACCCCTCGGCACTATTTGCAAAGGGAGGGGCGAGGCAGGGCAGAGCTAGGTCTCGAAACTTAGCTCTGTCCCCGCCCCGCCCTGCCCCCTCTCATGAATACCTATCCGATATACGGTCGTCTGAATAAGCCCTAAAGACGCTCGTCATGAAGGGGCTGAATACTTCTCAGACTGCAGGAGGTTTTAAAAGTGGCATTCTATCTTCAACTTGGAGAAACCACTTTTATATCAGTTGTGTAGATTTATTTAAATTGCTTTTATTTGATTGAGTTTTACAAACAGCCGTAAGTTCTTAAATCTGACAAACCTAATTTGCAGGGGGGGGGGATAATTTTGATTGTAACTTTAGTTATGCCCTATCCTATGAGTAACTTTATATTACTGGAATACCTCTTTAAGCACTTACAGAACTCCAGTGTTGTGACCTCATCGTAACCAAGACATCTGCCATAAGTGGTATGACATCACTCTCTCTGCCACCTGAACAACAGCACTGACTCTGAAGAGGTGGAGGCACATCTGAGACCAGAGGAAATGATACATCGCTTCTTCATCCAACAATACAGTAAGTAGATGGGAACTGGGTTATAGAGTCCGCATGGAGGGGGAGGAGGTGCACTGTGCTGTAGCGTTACATGAAATGCAGTATCATATATAAAATATAGATTTATTAATATATTTTACTTGAACTCAAAACTACCAATTACCTGATAGTTTTATTCTTTATGGAAAATAGGCGTCATAATAGCAATCCTATATAGATAGTAAATGTACATGCTGTCTCATGACATAGAGGTATTTCCTTATAAATTGTTTATGTTGCCATAGTAACGTCAGGAGACGACCACCAATAGGATTGCTGGTCATCAAATTGAAAGTTGTCAGTTGTGTGCAGTCAGTTATTGGTGGGTGATGTTCTTCTCTCCATTCGGTACTAGTAGACATGTGATGGAGATCTATACTGGAAGCTCGAGTAGAAGATCTATAGTTGTCCTGTGTTTAGGGCTCATTCACACGGGCGTAAGGGCATTTCAGCCACAGAAATACGCAGCATTTTGTGTGACTGAAATGCACTGATGCCCGCTTATTTTGCCGGCTTTGGCATGTATTTGCCACATGTTTGCGCACACAAATGTTGAGTGGATTGATTTCAATAGGCTCTTGCGGTGCACAAATGACACCAGGAAAGGTCATGTTGCAGATTTTTCACGCGATCGCAGATTGCATGAAATTGAGATCAATGGGTTCTATTTACTGAGGATTATGCATGCAAAATTTGTGTGGGTTTTATGTTGTGCAAATACGCCCAGGTGAACGAGCACTTATTCCCTATGGAGGGCATTTGCTGCCCGCAGGCTCCTCACTTGTAAGTCCTATTTTGGGTCTTTATCTCTGAGGATATAGAGGTCTTCTCTTGCTTTCTATGGTTACGTGTCAATGTGGCCTCTCGTATAGATATATCACAGCAATCACAGCCTATCAGTCACAAATATCAAATTATTTTGTTGATATAGAGCTGAAAGCAAGTGATGCCAAGAGAACATGACCGAAGCCAAAGGACAAGATGAGTTCATAATAGGGATCAATGGGAAGCCAGGTAAGTATAATAATGTGAAAAACACAGAAATACACAAATCATAAAAACACATTACATTAAAAAGATCCCCACATAATATAAGTCCCTGAAAGCATAATACAAAGCATATATTTATTATATAGCAGCCTGCTAGTATAAGCAGCAGCTAAATAGTTAAAATGAATTAGGGGACATATGTATTAAGTCTCCTAGACTGGGCAAGATATAGCACCCTGCTAGTATAAGCAGCAGCTAAATACTTCATATGAATAAGGGGACACATGTATTAAGTATCCTAGCCTGGGCAAGATATAGCACCCTGCTAGTATAAGCAGCAGCTAAATACTTCATCTGAATAAGGGGACACATGTATTAAGTATCCTAGCCTGGGCAAGATATACAACCCTGCTAGTATAAGCAGCAGCTAAATAGTTAAAATGAATAAGGGGACATATGTATTAAGTCTCCTAGACTGGGCAAGATATAGCACCCTGCTAGTATAAGCAGCAGCTAAATAGTTAAAATGAATAAGGGGACACATGTATTAAGTCTCCTAGCCTGGGCAAGATATAGCACCCTGCTAGCATAAGCAGCAGCTAAATAGTTAACGTGTTTAATATTATATGCTTGTATGTGCAATGTTTTTCTATGTACCCCCACACCTCGTTCTCATGAGGCACCCGCAAATCAAGCCACCCATAGGGATGCATTAGCACTACAAAATAACTAAAACCATGTGGATGTCAATTTTTCCTGGCATGCAAATCGTACATGCAGGAAAAAAAAAAAATCACAGCATGCTCCATTTTTCTGTGGATCCAGCACTGACGGCTTCCATTGAAGCTGACACTGTGGATGTGCAGCAGATCCGCGGGAAAACAGGAGATTTAAATGTTAAAAAAAAAAGCACAGCGCACCCGCAGTGCAGAAGAAAGAAGATCTGGCCGTGGACAGAAAAGACCCACACTGGCTTCGGACAAGTAAGAAAATGTTTTTTAGGCCTCATGGCTTTGGGCACGGGTGGAAACCACTGCGGGATTCCACACTTTGAAACCGTGCGTGTCCGTGGACATGAGGCATTATCACATACATGTCTGCTAGTAGTTTCATTCTTTTTGTGTCTTTGAAATCACACGTCTGAATAGTAGCACGTCTGTAACCTACACCTTAAGGCGTAAACATATGTTAATCATTAGCATTACAACCTGTTTTGAATACTCATTTGTTCTGCTTGTATATACTGTCTGCATGTATATAATGGTGTATATATATTCTGCAATGTCCACATATGTAATTTATATTCATGTTGGTAATATCATATGCAATGTACATAACATATTCTTGTATATAGTGTTTGTGTATGTATTATTAATATTGCAATGTCTGTACATATTATAAATGTCCACATGTTTTAGATATATTTATACACAATCTACACATAATGTGCACACAGTGTTTATACGTATAATATTTGTACTTTACTTTTTGGTGTTATGCCTGTTTATTTTTATATAAAGTTTGGATATACTGATGTCCATGTATATAATATATAACAAAAGTATCTCTCCCATGGGTTAGGCTGCCTTCACATCTGAAGACTGTGAGTATATATAAGTGTAACTGTATCTATACATGCATATACATCCGTGTACTATTAATTCTGTAATATATATGTGATATGTTTCTATATCCTGGTAATGTTTCCGTGCATTAGCACATCAATATCTGTATATATGATTGATGCCCACGCATGTATTTATGTTATATCCTTAGGGAGCCAGAAGACTGTGAGTATATAAAAGTGTATATGTACCTATATATGCATATACATCTGTGTACTATTATTTCTGTCATATAATATATGTATAGAGTATAATGGTAACAAAAGCATCTCTCCCATGAGTTAGGCTGCCTTCACATCTGAAGACTGTGAGTATCTATATATGCATACACATCCATGTACTAATAATTCTGTAATACATATGTGATATGTTTCTATATCCTGTTAATGTTTCTGTGTATTGCATTAGCACATCAATATCTGTATATATGATTGGTGCCCACAAATGTATTCATGTTATATATTTAATGTATATATTGTTTGCATTGGTAATGTGTATATTTATGCCTGTATGGATATGATATGAATATGTGTATATGTGATGCTCTTCAATGTAATTAATGTTATGTTAATGTCATTGTATATATGTACACAGTATATATAATAAAGTATAATGTATTGTTAATTGCTTGAGATAATAGTAGTATCTTCAGTATAAGCTTCTTATTGTATCCTGTTAATGTTTATGTGACTGTATTATGTGATAAGTTCTGACCCTGATGTGACTGACCGTACAGAAGAAGCAGAATACAGGACAAGCTGCAATGGACAAAGCCTTCCAATTACACTCAGTATTGTCACTAAATAAGCAGAGCAGGATGTAAATGACATTTCTCTTCCCATCAGGCCCTCCAGGGCCCCTTATGGAGATGGGTCCCTATACTGACACTGTATATGTAGAACAGGAGATCTCCAGTGTAATTGGTCGGCTTTATAGGGATTCTCTGGTTATATGTAAGTAGCATTTATATAGCAGATACATAACTGATCACTACATGCGCTCTGACCTTCTTATATCATCACTGTGACCCTACAGAATCCTGAGCGCTGATCTCTGGTTCTGCCCTGCAGGGGGCGCACAGTGTAAAGATGCTCCTGATCATAGATGAGGATAACAGGTTAGAGCTCTAGTGACGGGTTATCTAGCAGCTAGTTATATATTCCCGGGGAATGCTTTACCATACCAGTGTGATACTTTACCTGTATAGTCACTCACATCAGTATTATCTGTCCATGTGTTATTATATAAGGTAGCATACAGCAAGGCTCCTGCTGGAATGAAGCACATAATGTAGAATAAAAGCCACCTAGAAGTGTATAGATACAATGTGTGCAGTGTAACAACTGCAAACTAGATCAGTTATTAGAAGGTTCTGCATCATATTGATGCATATAGAGGACAATGTGATTCTGTGCTCTGACAGAGGATGACATGAGCCACATGGAGAAGTGACACATGCCACATCTGAGTATCTCCTCTTCTACAAATCTAGTCTTAGTGTAGGGACCCATCTGAATGAGGTCGCCGTGACGGGGCAGATGGGCTCGCACAATTGGAATAAAATGTGCGCCAAGAACCTCACATTTATACCTCTAGTTAGTAATATGTAAACTGTGTGGGAAAGAGTTTATCATTGGGATCTCTGCTCATATCAGTAGTATTAACTCAAATGGAAACTTTGCCAGGAAATCCCAGCAGCTCACGATAGGTAGACGAGAGCGCGAGATAGATAGATAGATAGATAGATAGATAGATAGATAGATAGATAGATAGATAGATAGAGAGCGATAGATAGAATCATATATAGGCTATAGATTTAGTAATAAACATACAGCCAGTCTGCTCCTTGTAATATATGTAATGACGGTACACGTGATCCAAGGTCATCCTACACAACCCAAGTGCAGACACGCTCCAATAATGCCAAGTGTTGGTTCACACTTCTGTTTACAATAGAAAACCGTGACACAAGAGCTCGACTATCTCTAGCCGTCCCATTGACGTGAATGCGACAATGCTGCAGTACTCAGTAGGGCTGCCAGGAATAGTACGATGCTCTGAGTAATGCTGCCTTATTACGATATCCATCAAAAAATGGTTCAAATGAGCGAAAGTGAAGATAATTGTTGGGTTTAAACAAAAGCCAATAACAGAATGAGATTCAGCAGGACTAACAGTCATTGTGAGCTCGTTCACTTATCATTGTGTTTAATCATCCCGCTCAGTTCCAGCGCAGATCCAACATGAAATGTCTGCAAGAGCCAAGCAGAACCCATATTATAGTCAATGGGGTTCATTCGGTCATTGAACCATTTGTCCAGAGGATTCCCTTTTTCAGCTTGCATAAACAGAGAAGGAAAATGGAATCCCCAATGCAAATGTGACTGTAGACTAAGAAGATGAATGCCGCCCTCAAATATGACCCCTGTTTATTAATCTGTCAGTGAGGAATCTCAGCCTCAGGTGAAGCTTCTGTCCAGCCTTGGACCATTCTCAAACTTCGAGAAGTAAATCTACATAAAGTGAATGTAGACCCCGCTGGGATCACACAAGTTTAGGCAAACATATACCTTCTCTTTTAGGGTTCTTCATGTGATTACATACAATAGTTTGACCATGGAGATTTACTATAAGTAGAGCGAATACAAATCATGTCCTGCCCGGTTTTTGTTTCCTTGCAGGTAACAGTGTGAAATGATAACGGTCTGTTCCTTATCTAACCAGTGAAATAATTTGGCCGTGATCCGACCGACGGTAGAATGAGGTTGTCCAGAAAAGTTCTGCATTCCCTTGCCAGCACCGTGACCAGAGCCCTCAGTGACAAGAACAGTATCGCAATGAGTGGAACTGACTCTTCAGCGCCCCCATACACACATCCTGAATAACTGTGCCCCCCCCCCCCCCCCCCCCCCGTCTGTATATTCTGTACATAACATTCTAAAGACCTGAGACAATGTATTTGATATCTCATTACATGACTTGTCATTCATTTCTTCTATCAGTCCTGCTTTGTTGTTGGGTTCTTCTCTCGTGTGGAAGGATTCATATTTGTGTCCAGTATATAGGCCTTCATTGTAAATTCACAAATGAAGTACACTCTATACACAACCGCTCCTCTTTAGTATTGCAGGATGATGTAACTAATGCATTCCATGCATCAGAATGTGCGCTATAACCATTAACCCCATACCACTGCAGGGCATATAGTTACATCCTGGAGGTTCAAGGTGTGTAATGGAGGGTGATCACGGGTCGATCCCGCTCTATACCATGCAGGTGTCAGCTATTTTTTACAGCCGATACCCGCCCACAATAGCCTTGAGAAGCAGTGCTGCTCATCGGGGTTTGTTAACCCTTCAAACGCTGCCATCAATTCTGACGTCCAATGCTATTATACACAGGCTGGACCGCACTGTCTACTGCCACAGTGTGTAACAAACAATGACTATTTCCCCATGCGTACCTTTCCGGTGGTAGGTCCTGGAAGTAGGTTAGGCCTACTAGTTCAAAGCAATCTTCAAGCACCCCTACATCGCCATCGCGTTAAAGCCGAACTATCTGAGTCTCACTTGGATTTGGACTTGAATGAGGAACAGGTCTCTAAACTCTCCTCTCTGGTTGGTAGCCTAATACTTGCAGTGAAAGTGAACCTTCACCTGAAGGGTCTGACACCTACTTCATCTGAGAAAACCTTTACCTTCAGACGCCCAAAGGTCTTCCCTTCCCATACAGAATTTGAGGACCTTTTAGCTAGGGAATGAAACCTTCCCAGCAAACACTTCACCAAACAAAAGCATTTAGATATCTTGTATCATTTCGTCTTTACCAGTAGTGCCTATGGCTGATGCCTCGTTCTTTAGGGAGGCAGGAGCCAAAAATTTTGAATCCCTAGCCAAAGTTTCCTTTGGGGCAGAGGGTTCGGCACTACAACCTGTTTTTGTCTTTACCTGGTTCGATAGGGCCACCAGCGAATCTGCCAAGCAACTACATTGCAGCAGTCTTTTGTCTCTTCGCCAGAAGAATTAGACATTGTGCAGGAGATAGGCTAGGCAGGAAAATTTATCTGCGAAGCGGATACAGCAAGATTATTGGCCCGCACCGCAGCAGTGTCGGGAACCTCCCTCTGGACTTTATGGCTCAAGTTCTGGGCCGCAGATTGAATTGCTTAGGCTTGAATCTTTTAACTTTAAAGTTAGATTTAAACTAGGCCAAATAAATGATTTGCCTCAGAGGTTGAAAAAAATCCTCCTGTGGTGGAGTATGAGTCTCACAAATAATCGGGAGAGGTTGATAGCAGGAGATGCAGAGTCTATGCATAGATTTCCTTATCGTGTCGGGACCACTAGATGACAGACTGGACATCTACAACACAAAGGCTAAAATTGGTGCCATATATCCTCCTACCTGAAATCCAAGGTAGAGTAGAGAAACACCAGGGCTGCTTAGCACACTAACCCAAACAGTGAAAAAATATCAAGATCAGATTTTTTTTCAAATTTAATTTTTTATTGAACATTTTGAAGCTGTAGAATTAAAGATGCTTAACGCTTTCCAACCCACTGTCTGACATCTGAAGACATTCTGATTGAAGCCTGTACAGCTTCGATGTCAGAAGATGTCCGGCAGGGTATTCTTACTGTATATTACTGGCTGCTCTGTTGTCGGGGGGCCTCTCCAGCATGTCACACATCGCAGTACTGGCTCTAGCCAGCAGATGGCGCCATTGTAAAATCTTAGACAAAAGTAATAATGTAAACTGTGTGGCGTGTCCGAAGACAAGGGTAATTACAGAGGCTGCTGGGGATGGGCACATGGGGCATTTAAACATGAGGTATCCCTCCTCCCATGCTTTTTTGGGGGGTATTTCTTGACCTCAGCGGCAGGGATGGGGTGTAGAAAGTGGTGGTCTGTGAGGCTTTGTAATCTTGGTGAGGTGCGGCGGTCTCACACAGAAGGCGCTGAACAAGCTGCTCCTGGAACTGCAGGAAGGTGAGAGTTGCCAGGGCTTCTTGTAAATTACGTATTACTGGTAGCGGTCTGAATAACGCCAGGCTCACACGGCTGTATGTAGAATCCGCTTGTGAAGGCCCGCAGCGGATCCCAGCTGTGTGCCTGGCTGTGGCGCTACATATGGCCGTGTAATGTACTGCGCATAACTGCATACTTACACAGGCAGCCATGTGTAATACACCATTTTTTGTTTGTATTTCCTGCGCTGTCGCTTAGGAATGACACGGGTACCCGCAGCCCGTACATAATATAACTGCGTATGAGTTGTGGGTTTATACGTGACCATGGAGCACAATGGACTCTATGTCACGGATATCCGTGATAAAATAGAACATGCAGCGTTCTGTTTTCTGCGAGTGGATTACGTAATTCCGACCCTCTAGTCTGTGGAGAATTGCGTAATCCATTGATTTGATTCATCCGCGTATTACCGCAAATCAGACGCATGTGGAGTCGGAAATTTCTATCCAGTCGTATAAGACTGGCCTGAGGTAGATCGCTTCCTTTTTTATCAGGTGACCGGGGACCGCTCAACGAGGCCCCTGGTCACTGCTCCAGGCTCTCGATGACCTTTGATTGCCGGGAGCAAGGAGATTTTAAATTTCCCGGGCTCCCTGGCTCTAGCGAATGTGTCTGGCATTTTGCTGGCGGTCGCATGCGCAGAAGCCAGGAAGGTCCATGGAGAAGGATTACGTTGGGGTTCAAATATGCGGGCCTCCGGTAAAAAGTTTCATTTTCTCTCACCGATCGCATTGGTGAGGGAAGATGAAACTTCAACTTTTTAAAATATTTTTATGTGATCGCCATTATCCATTGACCAGGGACCATTTACTGCAGCCCCCCCCCCCGTGACATCTCCAAGCTCTCAGCTACCTTCGGTAGCCAGGAACAGGAAGCTTTTTCATTTTCTGGGCAATCCTCGACTTTTGCACATGTGTCTGCTATTTTGCTGATGGGCGCATGTTCCGAAGCCGGGGTAAGGTCCGCAGATAAAGATCCTATTGTGGGACAAACCAGGGGACTTTAGTTATGCAATTTCATCTCCCCTCATGGATACGATTAGAGATGAGCGAGCACCAAAATGCTCGGGTGCTCGTTACTCAAACCGAGCTTTTTGTAACGCTCAAGAGCTCGTTTCGAGTAACGAACACCATTGAAGTCAATGAGAGACCCGAGCATTTTTCAGGGTGATCGATGCTCAGTAGCTGCCTGACTTGATTTCAATGGAGCCGCGGTTGCTGCCGGCGGCTCCATTGAAAACAATAGTCTACCGGCACCCCTGAAATGTTTTTCAGGGAAGGGCTTTACATATAAGCCCTTCCCTGAAAAACAAAAATATTAGTGTAAAAAAAAAAAAATTTACCTCTCTGCCGCTGCCTTGTCCCACGCAGATGCAGAACACATCTGCTGCTGTGACAGATGCAGCAGGGGAATTCTGAATCCCTGCGGAGAATAAAGGATTCCCTACCGCAGCTGTCACACATGACAGCTGCGGTGGAGGATCCTGCTGCCATCACCCCTGAAATGTTTTTCAGGGAAGGGCTTTAAATATAAGGGCAGAATAAGACAGAGGGGGAAAGGCTGAGCTTATAGAGATTTACAGTTTATGATCGGATTCAGTATTTTTATGTAAAACAATTTTGAGATACTGTCAAGACTCAATGAGAGGTTGAGAGTTCTACTTCAACTGCCCATGCAGGGTGACTGACAGAAATGGCTATATACAGACTTAAGCCCCATTTACACGCAAATATGATCGCTCAAAATTCATTCAAAAGATAGGATGATTGACAGTTTTAAGCGATCATTTTACATAAGCTGCTAATGGGCACTTATTACCTTCGTTTGCATGTAAATGAGCCTCCCTGAGCTGTATATAGAGAACAACAGGTGGTCTGTTCTCTGCATACAGCCCCTATGTTTTCCTGCAGCACTGCAGCTGAACACAATGTTAACAGTGGTCCCAGGGAGAATCACAGCGTGCAGTCCCTGCTATCAGCTATCCGGCGAACGATGGATTTTAAGCTCAACTAAAAATCATTGTTCGGCAGAAAAGCAAACAATGGTAGCATTTACACACAACAGTTATCCCTCAAAAGACATTGTTTGATCAAATATTTAGTGATAATCGTTGCCTGTAAATGGGGCCTTATACAAGAAGAGCAATCAATCACTGTGTGTGGGCAGGGAAAGCAGCACTCACAGGCTCTCTATACAAGTCCTGCCAGCATTTAAGCAATGGCTTAGAAAAAAAATTGAACAAAACCATAGAACTCTAGATTTCCCCGAGTTCAGGATCTCCCACTCTTTCCTATACTGACCTGAGATAGGGTAAGCATAGAAGTCATGAAAGATCCACTTTTAAGCTAGGAAGTCCAGCAGTAAGGGGATCCCCTTTAAGTATTAGGCTGGGTTCACATAGGGCAGATTTGCTGTGGTTTTACCGCGGATTGCCGTTGCATATCCACACTGCGGCAAAACCGCTGCGTTTGTAGTGCAATGCAGCACAAATGAGTTTTGGCAAAAAGCTGTTCTCACAGGATGGATTTTTTCCGCACAGCCGCAGTGCGGAAATGCAACTGCGGTGTGGTTTTCAAAGATGCAGCACGTCCATTCTTCTGTCTTTTCCGCAGCGCTTTTTTGTCCATTGACCTCTATGGACGCAGCAAAATCCGCGGCAAAAAGCAAAAACGCTGCAGAAAAAAACGCTTGCGGATTTTTCCGCGAGAAAATCCGTGAGCCAAAATTAACCTTTGAAGCGGTTTTGACGCAGAAGCAGTTCTTCTGCGGCAAAACTGCTACGGTAAAAGCTCATCAAAACTGCAACAAATCCGCCCTGTGTGAACCCAGCCTTAACTTTCTTCATATTACTTCATATTGTTTACTGGTTACTGTGATCTGGTTATTACGCCATACACACAGTCCTTGCACTTTCCCACTGTGGCATCTAATATTTTGTGTGATGTATGCTAACTAGGGATGAGCGAGTATACTCGCTAAAGCACTACTCGCTCGAGTAATGTGCTTTAGCCGAGTATCTCCCTGCTCGTCCCTGAAGATTCGGGAGCCGCCGCAGCTGACAGGTGAGTCGCAGCGGGGAGCAGGGGGGGGGGGGGGGGGGGGGGGGGGGAGGGAGAGTTACTTGCTGTAAACTCTGTTTTACAGACCCAAGTTTATTAACGAATCAATAACCATAACAGTTCATGTAAACTCTGTCTTACAGACACGAGTTTACCACCACCAAACTCTCCCCAAGTTTACCTGCCCACCCGCCTAATGCGGGCGACAATCCCCCACCAGGCCATGGCATCCACTAATGACATGGCCCCCTCAACACCCGCAGCCTCCTCAGTCATCTACACAAATCCATGTTAAAAATATCCAACTCAATCTCTGACAAGTATACTAGATCATTCCTATGGAAGCCTAGACCAAATCCTTCCAAATCAGTATATATAAAAGAAAAAAAATCCACTCCTGGCATGAGCTCTCTACCATCGGGTTACCCTTCTCCAAATTCTCTCGCTATATACAGACCTCGGCAATGACCATAATAATCGAGGTACAAAATCTGGAAAAAAAAAACTATCACTGTATCCGGAACCTAGTTTCAATGCTCCACATCTCCCTTTCAATGTCCCATGCCACATCAATGTGTTCTCTTCTATGTCATTAACCCCCTAAGTGTAAAATTAAAACATCTGGACAGGGCCCACGTGACTTTCTAAGCCCATGTGACTCTTTATAGATCAGTTCAGCCATTAATCCACTCCACCTCATACATCTATTACCGCAAACTGTGATCTGTACAATCCCAAATTTTCGGAATAGCAGTGATCCGCCGCCCTTCTCCAAGCCCAGTACACAAAGGAGTGTCCAACAATCCACACAATACTTTTCTTAATTCCTAGAATGAAAGAAGAATTAGTACACCATATTATTCAGGCACATGTACAACTTACACCGAGATGAACCCCATCTGTCTACCTTTTTCTTCAATAAAACCGCACCTGTAAACAGTTTTTAAGCACCATTATACATTAAAAGCTAAAGATTAAAAGATAATGATTCTCCATCATCCCCGTCTTCCCGAAAACAATACAGGGTCTTCTACTAATTGCTCCATAAGATCTTACTTTTGCCATGTATAGCTGCGTGGACACTATTTACATTGAGTTTTTTTTTTATTTTTATTAACTGCAACTTTTACCAACTTCCCTAGTAAGCTAAATGTGATAGCAGAGCGTTGATCAGCGGCATACACTACTGCCTTACAGCCCCTGATCAGCGGCGTACACTACTGCCTTACAGCCCCTGATCAGCGGCGTACACTACTGCCTTACAACCCCTGATCAGCGGCGTACACTACTGCCTTACAACCCCTGATGAGCGGCGTACACTACTGCCTTACAGCCCCTGATCAGCGGCGTACACTACTGCCCTGCCTTACAGCCCCTGATCAGCGGCGTACACTACTGCCTTACAGCCCCTGATGAGCGGCATACATTACTGCCTTACAGCCCCTGATCAGCGGCGTACACTACTGCCCTGCCTTACAGCCCCTGATCAGCGGCGTACACTACTGCCCTGCCTTACAGCCCCTGATCAGCGGCGTACACTACTGCCTTACAGCCCCTGATGAGCGGCATACACTACTGCCTTACAGCCCCTGATCAGCGGCGTACACTACTGCCCTGCCTTACAGCCCCTGATCAGCGGCGTACACTACTGCCTTACAGCCCCTGATCAGCGGCGTACACTACTGCCCTGCCTTACAGCCCCTGATCAGCGGCGTACACTACTGCCTTACAGCCCCTGATCAGCGGCGTACACTACTGCCTTACAACCCCTGATCAGCGGCGTACACTACTGCCTTACAACCCCTGATCAGCGGCGTACACTACTGCCTTACAGCCCCTGATCAGCGGCGTACACTACTGCCTTACAGCCCCTGATCAGCGGCGTACACTACTGCCTTACAGCCCCTGATCAGTGGCGTACACTACTGCCTTACAGCCCCTGATCAGTGGCGTACACTACTGCCTTGCAGCCCCTGATCAGCGGCATACGCTACTGCCCTACAGCCCCTGATCAATCGCTCTACCTGAAAAACAGAATTAATAGGTACCACATTATACCATCTTTGAAAGAAAGCCATACCCAACAATACCTTCCAAACTGAGCTATATGAGCTGCATCCTAAATGTTGGACTCTTCTTCCCTGAATTGCTGCATCAGCAAACAAGACTATGAAATAGCAGCCGCATTAATCTCACACTGACCATCTCTAACCCTCAATAAGAGGTTATATGTTAGACATAATCTGATTAGTATACGAACTAACTCCTGCCGACCGGCTCTTACCAACAATCACTCCATAACCATTATCCACTAATGATAACTCCTCCGCTTCCACAAACTCCCATCACCAAGCTGACTGACCATTAAAGTCACAGATACCAACCATACCACTAGATCCTGCTTTAGCTCCCTTGATATCTGCGCATGCGATGTATGGGCCTTCCAGTCGCACATCACCACACATAACTTGCAGGAATACCTGGACCAATAATAATCACCTGTGAAGCCAAACAGGACCGACCTGCTAATGGCTGCAACTCCCTCCATGTAATCGTCCTTCATACGTAATGTCTGACTAATTAAACCCATAAACTATACACCCCTGACATTGGCAATTAGAACAACCATCACAATGCTATCAATTGAATACCTAAAAATTCCAACCGAGTACATGGCCATGGGATTTTTTCCGTTCGCCAGCAGCACCCCCAAAATCCTCCATCCTGACCACATGCCCTCTAAAACTTGTGCACCCCTCATTACCCTGATGCCCCATAAACAACAATCATCTAAGTAGTGTATTACACCAACATCCGGAGATTCCTTCCTCCCACCTACTCTAAAAATAAGGATAGTCCTAAATAATAGTAGGATGCCTTAGATCCCATCGGTAACGCCAAACCGGAAACCAAAGGATTAAAACCCCAACCAATAAGAAGTTATCCGAATACTGCATCACATGACCGAAGTGCCATATCAAAGCCAATGTAGTCACATGATGCATATCTTAATGCCAGCAGCTCAGGAGCGCCTCAGCATTCAGAGAAGACTGCTTGGGGTAAGATAGATGATAAATCACTGAGAGGAGATAGACTCCTTCTGTGGTATCACCCTTAAAGGGGACAACCTCAAATTGAAAAAAGGGGGGTATCAAAATGACCGGCAACTCTGCCCTCATCTATGTGATTAGCAATTTAACTACCTCAGGATCATAAACAGCTGAAATTAACTTATTAACCCCTTCACAGCCGGGTCCCTTTAACTCATGCACATATAAGCCGTACCGGGATCCTTCTTTATTGAGCCGGGCCTACTTCCAATATGAGAGGCTCACTGGAGTCTTGCCCTATTGCAGGAAACTATTTCCTGGATGCAAGGAATTTGTACTGATTTCTGACTAAAACAACCATAAATGGATGAGAGCGGCACAATATGAGCCCTCATGGCAGTACCCACAGCTCTCCATTACCTCGATCCCATAAATGTAAACACACATCCAGGTAGTGAGGCGCCCCAAGGATGTCTAACAGCCACCTAACTAGTCACACCGAGGTAGTGAGGCGCCCCAAGGATGTCTAACAACCACCTAACTAGTTACACCGAGGTAGTGAGGCGCCCCAAGGATGTCTATAAACCACCTAACTAGTTACACCGAGGTAGTGAGGCGCCCCAAGGATGTCTAACAACCACCTCACTAGTTACACTGAGGTAGTGAGGGGCCCCAAGGATGTCTAACCACCACCTAACTAGTTACACCGAGGTAGTGAGGCGTTCCAAGGATGTCTAACAACCACCTAACTAGTTACACCGAGGTAGTGAGGCGCCCCAAGGATGTCTAACAACCACCTCACTAGTTATACCGAGGTAGTGAGGCGCCCCAAGGATGTCTAACAACCACCTCACTAGTTACACCGAGGTAGTGAGGGGCCCCAAGGATGTCTAACCACCACTTAACTAGTTACACCGAGGTAGTGAGGCGTCCCAAGGATGTCTAACAACCACCTAACTAGTTACACCGAGGTAGTGAGGCGCCCCAAGGATGTCTAACAACCACCTCACTAGTTACACCGAGGTAGTGAGGGGCCCCAAGGATGTCTAACCACCACCTAACTAGTTACACCGAGGTAGTGAGGCGTCCCAAGGATGTCTAACAACCACCTCACTAGTTACACCGAGGTAGTGAGGGGCCCCAAGGATGTCTAACAACCACCTGACCAGTTACACCGAGGTAGTGAGGCGCCCCAAGGATGTCTAACAACCACCTAACTAGTTACACTGAGGAAACACCAGCGTCCCGGTAACCATTAATAACCATCTCTGTTCCTCCGGTCATCACAGCCTCATCCTCCAGTTACCCCACAGCCGACAGTCTGCATACAGTGGTTACCTCACAGCTGACTGCCTGCATACAGTGGCCAGTTATCTCACAGCTGACAGATACCAAGCAGTGGTTACCTCACAGCTGACTGCCTGCATACAGTGGTCAGTTATCTCGCACCCCCTTTATTTCAGGGGCATTGTGGAGTGCTGCTGTCAAATAAGGTATTTATTACGCCACTCCATACCCCTTCCCCTCTACGGTGCTGATGCTGCTCCCACTGAACACAGGCGAAGCCATCCCATGATGTCACAGCTGGGGGCATTGCAAGGAGCCCAGTGGTGAAGCCGCTTGAAGCTGAAAAGGAGGCATAGCACAGCAGAGACAGGAGCCAAGCCAATCAGCAGCTGTAGGTGTTCCCTATACCTTCCACAGCACAATCCCTGGTCTACACCCATTTTCGTGGTGGAGACAAGATACACCAGTACCCAAGAATCTAACTACTATAGTACTGCCCACTAAGTACAGGAATATAACTACTATAATACTGTCCCCTATGTACAAGAATATAACTGTTACAGTACTGCCCTGTATGTACAAGAATGCAACTACTATAATACTGTCTCATGTACAAGAATATAAGTACTAGAATACGGACTACTATGTACAAAGATTTTATTACTAGAATACTGCCCCCTATATAAAGTAATATAACTACTAGAATACTGTCTGTTACATACAAGAATATAACTAATATAATACTGCCCCCTATGTACAAGAATATAACTACTAAAATATAACTACGTAGAAGAATATAACTACTATAGAACTGCCCCTTATGTACAAAAATATAACTACTTTACTAATGTCTCCTATGTACAAGAATATTACTACTAGAATACTGTTCCCCCCCTGTGTACAAGAATATAACTACTAGAATACTGTCCCCTATGTACAAGAATATAACTACTAGAATACTGTCTCCTAAGTACAAGAATATAACTACTAGAATACTGTCTGTTACATACAAGAATATAACTAATATAATACTGCCCGCTATGTACAAGAATATAACTACTACTATACTTTCACCTATTAGCAGGAATATATTTACTAGTATACTGTCTCTTATGCACAAGACTATAACTACTAGGATACTGTCTCCTATGTACAAGAATATAACTACTATAATACTGTCTCCTATGTACAAGTATATAACTACTAGGATACTGTTCTCTATGTACAAGAATATAACTACTAGAATATTGTCCCCTATGTAGAAGAATGCAGCTACTAGAATATGGTCTACTATGTACAAAGATATAATTACTAGAACACTGCCATCTATGTACAGGAATATAACTACTATAATGCTGTCTCCTATGTAAAAGAATATAACTACAAGAATATTGTCTCCTATATACAATAATATAACTACTAGAATACTGTCTCCTATATACAATAATATAACTACTAGAATACTGTCTCCTATATACAATAATATAACTACTAGAATACTGTCTCCTATATACAAGAGTATAATTGCTATAGTAACAGGAAAATAACTGCTTGGATGATAATAATCATCGACTTGGCCTAAGAAGTTAAACGTACGGTATGCATTTTTTTTTTTTTGCCGCAGATAACTAACTATATCGCTATATATGCATCTATATATAGATAGATAATATATATATGTATATACACATATACACAGTCATTTAGCTGACATGTGGCTAAGCCGTATTGGACCGCAGTGCGAGATATGGGCAGCTGGTCCTTGAAGCTCCACCACAGATCGAGGGCGAGGCTGATCCAGGGCAGCAACAGTAAGTACTGGATGATAAGAGGCAGCGGATGCCAACAGAAGGCCAGGATATTGAATTTGGGAACTCCTCTCAGAGATGTTTCTCCATGTCGGTGGTTAACGCCCCACCTCTTCCCGATATTACAGTAATTTATTTACTAAATCACACAGTCATTAACTATCAATTGAAAACCCCAAACAACTGCGCAGCGGTTACGTTTTTTTAACCAGAATGTGTAAACCCAGCTTGAAACCTCATATATTTAATGGACATAATACGGACAACCTACAACACCATTGATTTGCATTGGTGTATTCATGTGTGCGGTGTTTTTCAGCATGTCTTATTTTATTCCATATTTACACACCAAAATTGCACATTCAAATCTATAGATGCATAAAAAAAACTATCCTACGGCTGTCAAATGCATATTCACTGCATTTATGCCAGAAGACCGTGTGAAGAAGAGCGGACATCAGTTGGGCCTTTTTTTTGCACAAGTGAAAAAAAGCACAAATTACACACAGACCAAAATAGCATGCGCCCGTATGAATGAGCCCTAAAGCTGAGATCTCACTGTGGGGAGTTTTTAACTTATGAGATGCAAGGAAAAAAACACTGAAAACCCAGAAATAAAACATACTGTTTTATAACATACATGCATTGTACAAGCTTAACCAGTGATAATCAGTCCTTGCACTATCATCATTTACATTCATATATATATATATATATTGTAATGGAGCGACATGGGCCCTTTAATTTAGCTCTTGTGAGACAAGACATAACAGTTATCCTCTGTGTAGTGCAGTGAAGTGGGCGGAGCTTGAAGTGGGCGGAGCTTCCAGAAGAAAAAGTGGCAGTTGGTCAGTCAGACGCCATCTTGAAGCCAGATGAGAACTGTTGCTGCTGCTGACAAGAAGCTAACCCTACTGGATTGGATTTTGCCAGGAACAGTTGGAGAAGCCAGAAGAGGAGAAATGGTGACAGTGGCAGATGAAGAAGAAAGAAGAGGCAACAGAAAGTCATAGTCCAAGGAGATCTATCCTGTAGCAAAGACCAGGCAGACAAAGAGCGCAGCGGAGACCCAACTAGGGGCCCAATACGTTGGATTGGAGGACAGAAGGAACAGACATTAAGGACTGGATTATTACCTGATAGGACCAGTGATCTGCAGCTGTCCGCGGGGAAGCCAGTGCCGGCCGCAGCGTCAGCCTCAAGGAGCGCCAGCGAGGGGGTCACCTGGAGCCGTAAGCAACCAAGTCACACAAAGATTAGCAGTCATTTAATTCACAGTTTAATGTTATAGATTTTGTCTTGCATTTTGGGTGGACTTGCCGCAGATTTCACACTTTGGATTCAAAAAGGTGAAATCTGCAGCACATAGTTAACCTGCTGCGGATATAAAGTCCACAGCGTATCCCTCGGGGAGATCGTCTGCACTCTGCGGGGGAGATTTGCTAAACTCTCATCCCCATGGCTTATATTGTAAATGCTGCTGATTCACCTTGCGCAAAGTCCACACCGAAAATCATTCTTGTCCCATGTGATATACCCTAATGCTCCAGGAGGATTTGGACGATTAGGCCTCCTTCCCACGGACAGATTTCCGCCACATAATATGCGGCAAAAATCCGCCGCGTTGCCCGCAGCTATTAGGTTCTATTGAACCTAATAGCTCAATGCTCATGGTGCGGAATTCCGCACCGTGAAATCTCCCGTCCTCACCCGCGGCATGCTCTATTTGCCGCGGGTGTGCACGCGGCCGGCTTCCATTGCAGTCAATGGAAGCCTTCCGCTCACACTATCTTCCGCTGTAGCACAGCGGAAGATAGCGTGAAATCGCCTCTCCGCCCATCGCCGCCGCGCGTCATATGACATGGCCGGCCGCGTCATGCGACGCTGTGGGCGTGTCTTGTGACGTGGCCGGCGTGTCACATGACGATGCGTGCTCGTCACGCCGAAGCGTCATGCGGGACCCAGAACACCAGATTCGCTGATAAGTATGGGGTCTCTGGGGGGCGCCATGACGGGCTTCGCCGTGGAATATTCCGCGGCGAAGCCCTTCACGGCCGTGTGCAGGCGGCCTAATTCTACATGTAGTATATTGGTGTGACTATTATATACAGAACAATAATATATGTATACACACACACTGAATAGCCATTGAGACTTGAAATAATAAAGTTAAAAGGGTTTTCCAATTCGGTGACATTTTTTGAAAATCGATCGATCAGTGGGGGTCCTACTGCTGGGAACCCCCTCCCATTGATCATCAGAATAATGGCTTTAGACGTTCAAATGGCCACCTTTAGCAGTCCTACTGCAATAAATGGAGCAGCAGTGTGTATGTACAGCCAACGCTCAATTAATTCTGCCAACTTCAGCACTACCATTGTGGTGATTGGTGGGGATGCCGGCAGTCGGACCCTCACCGATCTATCAGGTATCACCTATCCAGAGAACAGAAAGAGGAAACATGAAAAACGTCACCGAACCAGAAAACCCTTTAATATAGAAATATGACATTGCTGTATTTTCCTCAAATGGGCCGATACACAAGTAACGATTTCCTACTGAGTTATTTGGCCTATATGGTATTCATTGAGGACCCTTATCTATTTCATGTTTATCTAAGGAAACGGTTCTATAAGGAGCAGTCAGTCCACAATAGACTAATATGTAGGTGTAAGTAGTGATCGTTATTCCTCAATGACTGAAGCGCTTGTAGTGATGACATACGGGTCATTGGGGCTTTATTATAGATATTGGTAGAAATTACATCTCTGGAAATTACACAACTAAAATGCTGGTTATTTCATTAACCCCTTCATAATAAAGGTTGTACATGTTTGGGAGCCAAGCCCGCTCCAAGCACGGAGGGTGCCCAATGTGTTACATAGCAGACATCCACCTTCAGGGATCAGATGCCAGCTGCTTAACTTATTTCACACTCAATGATGAACGTGGCATCTAAGCCGTTAGAGGGAATCCCTCCATCCCTCCCCAGCAACACAACTGTAGGGTGGCTATGGGTTACTATGGTAACCCAAGGCCTAGTTAATGCTACTGGGACTAGTGTATATTAAGGCCTTTTAAGTCTCAACAGTGAAAAGGTGTAATATATATAAGTATTGCAGTGTTTTCTGTCAGCAATCGCATGTTCCAGTCCCCTAATGGGACTAAAAAGTGTTTAATAACATTTTTAAAATAAAATATATTGAAAAGTTAAAAACCTCTCACATATATCTAGACAATAAATAAATATAATTGCTGTGACACAGTAGAAAGGATCACAGCACTACAGACATTACGTCATGTAAGTGTTGCAGGTTGTTCATATATTGTACATACCTACACAGTATTTGAATGGAAGAAGTCCGAAGTAGAAAACAGCCACAAATAAGGTAAGCTGCCAAAATGAACATTTCTTTCCTGTCTAAAGTTTATGGCGCTGTATGTATAAGAAGCGCTTTATGTACTTGTCCATTCCATATGGTATGCAGAATAATGTGCCCGGTTACAACAAACCTGTCAAGTC
The DNA here is from genome assembly GCF_035609145.1 of Eleutherodactylus coqui. Lineage (NCBI taxonomy): Eukaryota > Metazoa > Chordata > Amphibia > Anura > Eleutherodactylidae > Eleutherodactylus > Eleutherodactylus coqui. The sequence continues at coordinate 214,386,456 of NC_089842.1, read as the reverse complement.
ACCCAAATTCAGGGCTGCCAACCGTCCATAAATTCATGAACAGTTGACAAAAACTGGGTGCTATTTTTCTATCCCAAAAAAAAGCAACGTTCATTAATTTTCAGCTTTCATTTCTGAATTTGCACAGTGCGCATGTGCCAACATGGTTCCACTACTGCAGCCGACAGGAGAGGAAAGAGGATGTGACAAGAGAGGGGGGGATCTCATTCACCCAATCCCCACTCTCTTTAACCCCTTAAGGACATGACGTATTTTGGGCATATGGATGCCCACTTGTCAAAACTCATATTTTTTTTAATTTCTCTGATGACTTGAGGGCTTCTTTTACTTGCAAGGCGAAATGTAGTTTTTATTAGTACCATGTTTAGTGAAAAAATACCATATTTTGTAAATCGTAACTTTTTGGAGAGCAAAGAGAGAAAACACGTCAATTCTGCCATTGTTTCTTTTACAGCATTAATCATGCGGCATAATACATTTTTTAGGAGAGTCAGTTCAATTATGACGATAACAAATTCTTATTTTTTTAGCTTTTCCACTTTTCCGCAATATTTCATTTCTACATCGCTGCAAAGTCCCATAACGTTTTTTCTGTCATGTTTGGAGCTCTGTGAGGGCTTGCTGTTAGCGTGACAAGATGTAGTTAATATTGGTTACCATTTTGGGGTACTGCTTTTTTAATCACTTCTATTGCGTTTTTGGGAGGCAAAAAGAAAATACCGTATATACCGGCGTATAAGACGACTTTTGAACCCCGAAAAATCTGCTCTGAAGTCGGGGGTCGTCTTATGCGCCGGTAATACAAAAAAAAAAAGGGTAAAAAAAAAAATCATTACTCACCTCCCCCGGCGTTCTGTCGCGCTCCGGCAGGATGTCGCTCGCTCCTCGTCCCCGGCGCAGCATTGCTTTCTGAATGCGGGGCTTGAAATCCCCGCTTCCAGAAAGCTAATACACACGCCGTCAGCCAGTTACAGCCATTCAATGACAGCATTGAATGGCTGTGATTGGCTAAAACACACGTGGCTTGAGCCAATCACACTATTCAATGACATCCTTGAATGGCTGTGATTGGCTGAAGGCGCACGTGTGTTAGCAATCACACCCATTCAATGATGTCATTGAATAATTTTTTAACTTTTTTTTTTTTGTCCCTTTAGGGGACTTCCACAGGGACCCATCAGGACCCCCTGATCACATTCCGGGGGTCTGATGGTGACAGCCCTTTACATGCTGTAGTGACAGCCCTTTACATGCTGCAGTCACATAGACTGCAGCATGTAAAGGGTTAACACAGCAGAGATCGGAGGTTTTCTCTGATCTCTGCTTTAAGAGCTGGTACCTAGCTGTCCTCTGATAGCCAAGCACCAAGCTCTCCCTGTCACAGAGACCATCGGCTTGCTTCTGACAAGCCGATGGTCTCTATGGCAACCTGTAAACAAAGCAGGACATTGCCGATATGCCGGCAATATCTTCTGCTGGTTTTTCAAAGCCCTTGCTTTCTTCTTTGTGGGTCTGTGCAGGCAGAGCACAGTGTCACAGCTTGTGGCATTGTGCTCTGCAGCTTCCATAGTGATACATAGCCCGGAAGATTTCCGGGCTGTCACTATGAGCAGTGGAGCTCGTCCCGGAAAATTTCCGGGCGTGCCACTCAAGGGGTTAAACGTTTCATTTTTTTCCCCCTTCATTTTCCTGTAGGGGATTTGAATCATAATGCGAATAATCGCTATTAAAAGGCATTGTAGGACTTCCGTAACGCAATGCCTTATTGATTGTAATAGCGATCATAGGCAATGGCAAGACGGGACACCAGTATCTGGCATGCTGTTGCCATAGCAACTCATCACCCGGCTGCAATTACATTGCGGGGGGCCAATAATGTCACGAATAGAGCGCCCACCCTCTGTAAACCCTATTCATACCGTGATCTAAATAGATAGTGGCTTATAGGGGGTTAAAAGCAAAGATTAATGTTAATTGTTCTCAGGTGTTGCAACGCATGATATAAGTTTATGTCCTGGTGCATTAAGTAGCATGCTGCCATGACGTAAACTTACTTCATACAATGTTGATGTTAACCAACAGGAATCAGAGAAGCATGCCATTACCTCACTATCTGAAGAAAATGGTACACTCACCTGCTCTATACAGAACAAGCCGTTCATTTGTTTCAAAAAACAACTAAAATACCCACTTATCTTTCCATAAAGAGAGGCCCTACGTGGGACAGACCGGCCGAGAGGCCCTACGTGGGACAGACCGGCCGAGAGGCCCTACGTGGGACAGACCGGCCGAGAGGCCCTACGTGGGACAGACCGGCCGAGAGGCCCTACGTGGGACAGACCGGCCGAGAGGCCCTACGTGGGACAGACCGGCCGAGAGGCCCTACGTGGGACAGACCGGCCGAGAGGCCCTACGTGGGACAGACCGGCCGAGAGGCCCTACGTGGGACAGACCGGCCGAGAGGCCCTACGTGGGACAGACCGGCCGAGAGGCCCTACGTGGGACAGACCGGCCGAGAGGCCCTACGTGGGACAGACCGGCCGAGAGGCCCTACGTGGGACAGACCGGCCGAGAGGCCCTACGTGGGACAGACCGGCCGAGAGGCCCTACGTGGGACAGACCGGCCGAGAGGCCCTACGTGGGACAGACCGGCCGAGAGGCCCTACGTGGGACAGACCGGCCGAGAGGCCCTACGTGGGACAGACCGGCCGAGAGGCCCTACGTGGGACAGACCGGCCGAGAGGCCCTACGTGGGACAGACCGGCCGAGAGGCCCTACGTGGGACAGACCGGCCGAGAGGCCCTACGTGGGACAGACCGGCCGAGAGGCCCTACGTGGGACAGACCGGCCGAGAGGCCCTACGTGGGACAGACCGGCCGAGAGGCCCTACGTGGGACAGACCGGCCGAGAGGCCCTACGTGGGACAGACCGGCCGAGAGGCCCTACGTGGGACAGACCGGCCGAGAGGCCCTACGTGGGACAGACCGGCCGAGAGGCCCTACGTGGGACAGACCGGCCGAGAGGCCCTACGTGGGACAGACCGGCCGAGAGGCCCTACGTGGGACAGACCGGCCGAGAGGCCCTACGTGGGACAGACCGGCCGAGAGGCCCTACGTGGGACAGACCGGCCGAGAGGCCCTACGTGGGACAGACCGGCCGAGAGGCCCTACGTGGGACAGACCGGCCGAGAGGCCCTACGTGGGACAGACCGGCCGAGAGGCCCTACGTGGGACAGACCGGCCGAGAGGCCCTACGTGGGACAGACCGGCCGAGAGGCCCTACGTGGGACAGACCGGCCGAGAGGCCCTACGTGGGACAGACCGGCCGAGAGGCCCTACGTGGGACAGACCGGCCGAGAGGCCCTACGTGGGACAGACCGGCCGAGAGGCCCTACGTGGGACAGACCGGCCGAGAGGCCCTACGTGGGACAGACCGGCCGAGAGGCCCTACGTGGGACAGACCGGCCGAGAGGCCCTACGTGGGACAGACCGGCCGAGAGGCCCTACGTGGGACAGACCGGCCGAGAGGCCCTACGTGGGACAGACCGGCCGAGAGGCCCTACGTGGGACAGACCGGCCGAGAGGCCCTACGTGGGACAGACCGGCCGAGAGGCCCTACGTGGGACAGACCGGCCGAGAGGCCCTACGTGGGACAGACCGGCCGAGAGGCCCTACGTGGGACAGACCGGCCGAGAGGCCCTACGTGGGACAGACCGGCCGAGAGGCCCTACGTGGGACAGACCGGCCGAGAGGCCCTACGTGGGACAGACCGGCCGAGAGGCCCTACGTGGGACAGACCGGCCGAGAGGCCCTACGTGGGACAGACCGGCCGAGAGGCCCTACGTGGGACAGACCGGCCGAGAGGCCCTACGTGGGACAGACCGGCCGAGAGGCCCTACGTGGGACAGACCGGCCGAGAGGCCCTACGTGGGACAGACCGGCCGAGAGGCCCTACGTGGGACAGACCGGCCGAGAGGCCCTACGTGGGACAGACCGGCCGAGAGGCCCTACGTGGGACAGACCGGCCGAGAGGCCCTACGTGGGACAGACCGGCCGAGAGGCCCTACGTGGGACAGACCGGCCGAGAGGCCCTACGTGGGACAGACCGGCCGAGAGGCCCTACGTGGGACAGACCGGCCGAGAGGCCCTACGTGGGACAGACCGGCCGAGAGGCCCTACGTGGGACAGACCGGCCGAGAGGCCCTACGTGGGACAGACCGGCCGAGAGGCCCTACGTGGGACAGACCGGCCGAGAGGCCCTACGTGGGACAGACCGGCCGAGAGGCCCTACGTGGGACAGACCGGCCGAGAGGCCCTACGTGGGACAGACCGGCCGAGAGGCCCTACGTGGGACAGACCGGCCGAGAGGCCCTACGTGGGACAGACCGGCCGAGAGGCCCTACGTGGGACAGACCGGCCGAGAGGCCCTACGTGGGACAGACCGGCCGAGAGGCCCTACGTGGGACAGACCGGCCGAGAGGCCCTACGTGGGACAGACCGGCCGAGAGGCCCTACGTGGGACAGACCGGCCGAGAGGCCCTACGTGGGACAGACCGGCCGAGAGGCCCTACGTGGGACAGACCGGCCGAGAGGCCCTACGTGGGACAGACCGGCCGAGAGGCCCTACGTGGGACAGACCGGCCGAGAGGCCCTACGTGGGACAGACCGGCCGAGAGGCCCTACGTGGGACAGACCGGCCGAGAGGCCCTACGTGGGACAGACCGGCCGAGAGGCCCTACGTGGGACAGACCGGCCGAGAGGCCCTACGTGGGACAGACCGGCCGAGAGGCCCTACGTGGGACAGACCGGCCGAGAGGCCCTACGTGGGACAGACCGGCCGAGAGGCCCTACGTGGGACAGACCGGCCGAGAGGCCCTACGTGGGACAGACCGGCCGAGAGGCCCTACGTGGGACAGACCGGCCGAGAGGCCCTACGTGGGACAGACCGGCCGAGAGGCCCTACGTGGGACAGACCGGCCGAGAGGCCCTACGTGGGACAGACCGGCCGAGAGGCCCTACGTGGGACAGACCGGCCGAGAGGCCCTACGTGGGACAGACCGGCCGAGAGGCCCTACGTGGGACAGACCGGCCGAGAGGCCCTACGTGGGACAGACCGGCCGAGAGGCCCTACGTGGGACAGACCGGCCGAGAGGCCCTACGTGGGACAGACCGGCCGAGAGGCCCTACGTGGGACAGACCGGCCGAGAGGCCCTACGTGGGACAGACCGGCCGAGAGGCCCTACGTGGGACAGACCGGCCGAGAGGCCCTACGTGGGACAGACCGGCCGAGAGGCCCTACGTGGGACAGACCGGCCGAGAGGCCCTACGTGGGACAGACCGGCCGAGAGGCCCTACGTGGGACAGACCGGCCGAGAGGCCCTACGTGGGACAGACCGGCCGAGAGGCCCTACGTGGGACAGACCGGCCGAGAGGCCCTACGTGGGACAGACCGGCCGAGAGGCCCTACGTGGGACAGACCGGCCGAGAGGCCCTACGTGGGACAGACCGGCCGAGAGGCCCTACGTGGGACAGACCGGCCGAGAGGCCCTACGTGGGACAGACCGGCCGAGAGGCCCTACGTGGGACAGACCGGCCGAGAGGCCCTACGTGGGACAGACCGGCCGAGAGGCCCTACGTGGGACAGACCGGCCGAGAGGCCCTACGTGGGACAGACCGGCCGAGAGGCCCTACGTGGGACAGACCGGCCGAGAGGCCCTACGTGGGACAGACCGGCCGAGAGGCCCTACGTGGGACAGACCGGCCGAGAGGCCCTACGTGGGACAGACCGGCCGAGAGGCCCTACGTGGGACAGACCGGCCGAGAGGCCCTACGTGGGACAGACCGGCCGAGAGGCCCTACGTGGGACAGACCGGCCGAGAGGCCCTACGTGGGACAGACCGGCCGAGAGGCCCTACGTGGGACAGACCGGCCGAGAGGCCCTACGTGGGACAGACCGGCCGAGAGGCCCTACGTGGGACAGACCGGCCGAGAGGCCCTACGTGGGACAGACCGGCCGAGAGGCCCTACGTGGGACAGACCGGCCGAGAGGCCCTACGTGGGACAGACCGGCCGAGAGGCCCTACGTGGGACAGACCGGCCGAGAGGCCCTACGTGGGACAGACCGGCCGAGAGGCCCTACGTGGGACAGACCGGCCGAGAGGCCCTACGTGGGACAGACCGGCCGAGAGGCCCTACGTGGGACAGACCGGCCGAGAGGCCCTACGTGGGACAGACCGGCCGAGAGGCCCTACGTGGGACAGACCGGCCGAGAGGCCCTACGTGGGACAGACCGGCCGAGAGGCCCTACGTGGGACCCCATATATTAAAAAAATTATGTACTATACTCACTTTTCTCTTTTTCTTTTTAGAGGCCGCCCCCAGCGCCATCCAACACAGAGGCCGCCCCCAGCGCCATCCAACACAGAGGCCGCCCCCAGCGCCATCCAACACAGAGGCCGCCCCCAGCTGCACCCAAGACAGAAGCCGCCACCAGCTGCACCCAAGACAGAAGCCGCCACCAGCTGCACCCAAGACAGAAGCCGCCACCAGCTGCACCCAAGACAGAAGCCGCCACCAGCTGCACCCAAGACAGAAGCCGCCACCAGCTGCACCCAAGACAGAAGCCGCCACCAGCTGCACCCAAGACAGAAGCCGCCACCAGCTGCACCCAAGACAGAAGCCGCCACCAGCTCCATAGTTTAAGACAGCGGTCCCCAACTCCAGTCCTCAGGGACCACCAACAGGTCATGTTTTCAGGATATCCTATGGCAAGAACAGCTGTGGCAATGTCTGAGGCTCCGGCAATAATTACATCACCTGTGCAACACTGAGGAAATCCTGAAAACATGACCTGTTGGCGGTCCCTGAGGACTGGAGTTGGGGAACACTGGTTTAAAAGACTTTGTTCCTGCAAAAGCTTGCATACAGAGACAGTGTTGTTTAATAGTAAAGCAAGCATAGTCAAAGTAGTTGAAACTGTTCCAAGTTTGTGACTGTACCACTAATTCAGCTGTCAAATAAAGACCTTTATTTTACTGCAATGTGTGTTGTTGTTAAATCTACCTACACACGCTTTCAGTAGTAGTCTGTGACCTGGTTCTTAATTTGAACTAGGGGCCCTCTAGACTCTGAATTGAGGACATATCCTCTGGCAGGCCTCAATGCAAGATTCTGCAAGGCTACCCATTGTATAGATTAGCACAGCACTCTTTCTGTAGCTCTTATTGAAGAAAAAAGAGGCTACTGATACAGCATAAGGGCTTATTCAGATGTGCGTAAATCAGCCAGGTTTTCATGCCCAGCAGTACACTGAGCTCCCGCTCCCTCGCCACTCTTTGCAATGGGAGGGATGGGGTGGAGCTAAATTCCACCCTGCCCCTTCTATTGCAAATAGTGGCGAGGGGCGTAGAGGGGGCAAGAGCTCAGTGCACTGCTTCTGGCCTGGCCCACTTCCTCCCCCTGCAGAGAGGAACAGCGTATATCAGCCGGGCGTGAAAACCCCACCGATATACGCACGTCTGAATAAGCCCTAACACCGTGCACTGTGCTGCTTCCTTAACTCCCAGACTTTTGATAACAGTGTAGTGTTGGTCTGTGCAGTTTCCTTAGCCGCCATTTACTTCAATGAGATTAACAAAAACAGCCCTGTATTAAGCACTCAGTTCTCCTCTTTGACTGGTAAAATGCCGATCCAATACTCCCCTCTGCATAGGGTTTGTGTTGACAGTCTGCATTCAACCCGTTTACAGAAAATCAGACTACGGCAGCCAATCAGAGACCTCAGTGCTCGAATGCTGAGATCTGATTGGCTCCATCTGCCTGTGACATTCCATACACAGGCCGACTGCAGCCTGTCCACACTGCATTAGAGAGAAGACTGACGGATGTGACACTGCAGCTGCACAAACCTGGGAGAAGGGGCTATACATTATTTCTATGTAATATATATTTTTTTGCATTGTGAGCAGGAATATAAATGGAACCTGTCACGTCCCCACCGCACCATAGACAAAGTTAGTGCACCATTAGGGGATGTGACCGAGTCAGACGATGTATTATATATACTCACCGATCCCCATGATCCAGTGAAGAGTCTCATACATGTGCTCTCCAACAGACGTGTATGGGAGTGTGCATGCACAGGACTCGGAAAAGAATCGGAATTTCGTGCCATGCGTTGTCTTCAGAGGGGGCATCGTGAGAGTTTCTAAAAAATACTACATCTGGCTCCCTGTCACGTGTCTCAACAGCACCATAACTTTGTTTATGGCGCTGTGGGGACTAGACAGGTTTTCTGTAAAAAAAAAACAAAAAAAAAACTAAGTGACAAGCTATGCTGTTATTGCGCAATAGAAGAATAAAGAAAAATCTTCTACATAGTTGGCATCACTGTAATTGTACTGAGAATAAAGGTAACACATTATTGCCACTCGTTACTGTAGAATTTAAAATGCAAAATAAAAAGCAACACTTCTGGTTGTCTGAAAAAAGTGACAAAGTTGGCCTGGTAAGTAGTAGGAGATAAGTGCTTTGGTAATTACCTCCGTTCAAACCGTCTATCCCATTTTTGGAGCAGAGCGACCAAAGTAAGGTCTCTTACACACTGGCGATAGGTTTTCTAGTGAGTGGAAATGCATGATTATGAAACCAATGTTTTTCAATGGTTTCTTTCTCGTTTGCTGTATTTACTCAAGCCTCCGTGCGATACAAAAAACTTGCAATATCACCCATTGTTTTTTATGGGGCCGGGGCCCCATTAAAATCAATAGGAGAAGATCGCACAACAGTCTTGGAATCCCCCATAGCGAGGGGAGAGAGCGGGCGGAGCTACACGGGATCTCTGACATATCTTGAAGAGATATGGGGCGCTGCTAAAGGGCTTTCTCAGGGTTTAGCTGAGAGAAGGGTGAGGCTAGAGGGATTCTCATAGTGATTCTTGTCTAGCAAAGAGAGAAGGCAGGGCTAGCGGGAGGATCCCGCTAACCCTACCCCCTCTCTTGGCCACAGATTGAATTACTATATCACTAGAAAAGTAAAGTTATGGGGGAAGAATTTACTAATACTGGAATTTGTTACAAACCTTGGCACAAAATGCCCCAAATTTATTAAGGGCTCAGGCCCATGGGCTATGTGTAAAACACGAGTTTAACTACAGAGGCCCCTCCCTCATATAAGTAGACCAAAGTATTATAAACACCGCATGTAAGTAGGGGGTCACTGTTATAGATTTTGCATCGGGGCCCAAGAGCTTCTAGTTACGCCTCTGCTTGTGACCAGAGAGCTGGCACAGACCGCGTATGGCACTGCACATGCCCGCGTATCATTTTTTATCTTGACTTTAGTAAAGCATTTGACAAAGTATCTCATACTATACTTATTGAAAAAAATGACCAAATATGGGATTAACAAGGCAACTGTTAGGTGGATTCACAACTGGCTGAGTGATTGTACTCAAAGAGTGGTCATAAATGGCTGCACATCCAAGTAGAAGAATGTATCAAGTGGGGTACCACAAGGCTCTGTCCTAGGCCCAGTGTTGTTCAACATTTTTATAAATGATCTGGAGGAGGGAATTGATGCGAAACTGATCACATTTTCTGATGACACAAAGCTAGGAGGGATAGCTAACACTAGGGAAGAGAGGGAGTATTCAAAAAGATCTAGAAAAGCTTGAACAGTGGGTGGCGACTAACGGAATGGTATTTAACAAGGAGAAATGCAAAGTCCTACATCTAGGCAATAAAAATGAAAAAAGCACATACAGAATGGGAGGAATTGGGCTAAGCAGCACATGTGAAAGAGACTTGTGTATACGAATAGATCATAGACTGAACATGAGTCAACAATATGATGCAGCAGTCAAAAAGGCAAACACAATTCTGGGATGTATTAAGAGAAGCATAGAATCTAGATCATGTGAGGTAATTATCCCCCTCTACTCTTCCTTGGTCAGACCTCATCTGGAATACTGTGTCCAGTTCTGGGCACCCCACTTTAAAAAAGACATAGACAAACTGGAGCAAGTCCAAAGAAGAGTTACCAGGATGGTGAGCGGTCTGCAAATCATGTTCTATAAATAACAGTTAAAGGATCTGGGAATGTTTAACTTGCAAAAAAGAAGGCTGAGAGGAGACCTAATAGCCTTCTACAACTATCTGAAGGTTTGCCACAGTGCAGAGGTATCAGCCCTATTCTCATTTGCACAAGGAAAGACCAGAAGCAATGGGATAAAACTGAAAGGGAGGACACACAAATTAGATATTAGAAAAAAACTTTCTGACAGTGAGGGGAATCAATGAGTGGAAGAGGTTACCACGGGAGGTGGCGAGTTTCCCTTCAATGGAAGTGTTCAAACAAAGGCTGGACAAATATCTGTCTGGGATGATTTAGTGAATCCTGCACTGAGCAGGGAGTTGGACCCAATGACCTGGGAGGTCCCTTCCAACTCTATGAGTCTATGAGTATCACACAGACATGCAGGGATGCATATGAAAATGCTACACATACACAATGTATTGCATAGCAGGGTCATACAAGCAGGACAGACCCATCAGCAGTCTATGCACTGGTCTTACCACTCTTGTCTGCTCCAGTCTTAATGCCATCACTCACTAGTACTCCTCTGTGCTAGCAGGGCCATACTAGCAGCACATCCCCATCAGACATCTCTGCAGTGGTCTTACCCCTCTTGTCTGCTCCAGTCTTACAGCCATAACTCAGTAGTACTCCTCCATGCTAGCAGGGTCATACTAGCAGCACAGCCCCATCAGCAGTCTATGCCCCGTTCTTACCCCTCTTGTCTGCTTCAGTCTTACAGGCATCACTCAGTAGTACTCCTCCGTGCTAGCAGGGCCATACTAGCAGCACAGCCACATCAGCAGTCTATGCCCTGGTCTTACCCCTTTTGTCTGCTCCAGTCTTACAGCAATCACTCACTAGTACTCCTATAGAAAGAGACAGCTCTTCTCACCTGGTCAGTCAGAGCAGCAGGTGTAATTCTTGGGATGGAATGAGGGTGGGGGATCCTCCCAACTCTTCCCCAAGCGGCTTCAGGACCCTCTCCATGCTGGACTGGGACAGAACACCGTTTTCTTCTATGTTTAAACACTATGGGGCTGATTTATTAAGACCAGTAACAGTAACCAAGAATGTAACTTTGTGTCCTGTGGCATTAAGGGGTTAAGAGGTTTATGCCACTTAATAGATGTGTCTTGGATGGCTCATGTGCCAGAAGAAGAAATCTTTACCAGCTATGAGGAAGTTCCCTGGTGTAAATTCTACTAAATATAGTAGGTGCCCCCACCTACCTCTCTCAAAGTGTGGAGTGTGGTTCAAAAATCCCAAAAGTTACAAGTCTTAGTGCTGGCTATATTTGTGCACAAAATTAGCTACTTATTTTTTCCCAACATTTGTCCAAGTTGCCACCCCGCCATAACATCATTTTTTCTCATAATTAAAATTGCCAGTAAAAAATTATTCCCCACACCGGCCTCTAGATGTAATTACTGTCCAGGCCGGTCATTTACCAGCAGGGTGGCAACCCTAGTAATGAATGGGGCATACTGGGAGATGAGGGGACAGTAATGAATGTGACACATGGGGAGATGAGGGGACAGTAATGAATGTGACACATGGGGAGATGAGGGGACAGTAATGAATGTGACTCATGGGGAGATGGGGGGACAACAAGGATATGTTCACAAGGTGGATTCCACCTGGAATTCCATTCTGCTGCAGTTTTTGCCGTGAATCCACACGTGGATGTAGCCATCAGTGGGCTAAATTTGCGAGCAAATTTTTGTGACGTGCATTCAAGAATAGAAGTCGTATGTTACTTCTTCATGCGGACCCATGCAAAAACGTGTCAGACATTCAGTACGCGGATTTTACCCATTGACAGAGCTAAATCCGCATATTGATCAAGAGCAAAAGCCTAATAAATGTGTCACACATGGAGATGAGAGGGCAGTAATGAATGTGACATAAATAGTATAAGATAGAGAGTGCCCCCATTGTGCCAGACAGACTACCATCATAAATAGTGCCAGACAGAGAATGCCTCCATATATAGTATCAGATGGAATGCCTTATAGTGACCCATAGAGAGCGACCCAATAAATAGTGCGAGATAGCGAATGTCACCCTAGTGCTACACAGAGTGCCCTCATAAATAGTATCAGATGGAGAGTGTCCCCACAAATAGTGCTAGACAGAGCGCCCCCATAAGCAGTGTCAGAATTCCTCTATAATGTAGGCAGTCAGCATTCCCCATGAACAGTGTCCGCCAAATAACGTCCCCGCAAAGAGCAGCCCCATAACCAGTGCCTGACAGTGAGACAGTGACCCTGCAAAAACTATTAGCCAGTAAACAGTTCTAGCCCAACAACAGGCCCGTTCACAATATCAGGGCACTGCACAGTGCCAGCCACAGAGTGCCCACATTAACAGTGCCATGTAAGAGAACTGGAGGCAGGTTCACACGGATGGATATCTCATCATTGTCTGATTAGTGAGGGGTCCGCTGTTGGGACCCCTACCATTCCCACACCTTGCTGTAAAGGAAGTGCAGCTGTATTCACCAGCATTATGGCAAGGAAAAAGCTAAAGAGGCAGTTGGGCCGTTACCCGGGGGGTGCAGACATCCATGGATATCACATAGCATCAGATATCACATAATATGCCATCAATGACATTATGTGTTGGGTAGGATTATCCCTTCAAATGCAGTTTAATAAGCAGACACTAGAGGGAGGCAATGAGCCAACATAGTTAATACACTACATAGCTGTGCCATCTATAGACATCAATATCCTCCTCATCTAGGTTCTTACGTTTTGGCACATGTGGACGATAGTGATTATCATCCATATGTAAAGAGACCTTCCTCAAAGGGTTTTCTTAATGGCCAATTTTTGGTTTTACACTTTTGTGTTTTTCTCCCCATTAAAAAAAAACCATAACTTATTTATTTGTCCGGCAACATAACCATCTGAGGGCTTGTTTTTTGCGGACAAGTTGTAGGTTTCAATGGCATCATTTAATGTACCCCATAAAGTACTGAAAAGCTTTTAAAAATTTCTAAGTGGGCTGAAATGCAAAAAAACCCCCGCCATTTTTTGGAAGGGAAGGGGTTACAGTAAACAACCTGCAGCTAAAATGGAATGTTGGCTTTATTTTGTTAGAATGATTACAACAATATCACATGTATCTAGTTTATTTTTAAAATGAATATATAAAATATATTTTTTCTGTCACCATCTTCTGACACCATCCCTTTTTCATTTTTCTATCAAGTTGGTTGTTTAAAGGCTTTCTTTTTTGGGGGGGTGAAGGGGGACTCTAGTTTCTATTGACACCATTTTGGGGTATGTACGGATTTTTAATCGCTTTCTATAACATTTTTTTCTTGGAAATAAAAGTGCACTTTTTGTACGATGTATCCTTTTTCTAATGGTGTTAGCCGTGCGGCAAAAATAATACACTCTTTGTCAAAAAAAAATCAAGCAGCTAGAATTAGTTGTCGTTTTACTACAAAACCCGCCATGCAGTTATATCTCCGGCAGATATGCAAATAATTATAGTGGTGGCATGATTAGATGAACAGTCCTGCCAGCTGTGGCCTCTTTCACACGGGCTACAAAATTGCCACTACAAAACGCATGTATGTGAAGTCCATGGTTTCCAATGGGTTCTTTCAGGCTACAAAGCATCTCATGTGAAAGAACCCAATGGACACCATGGGCTTCACATACATGCATTTTGTAGCCCATGTGAAGGAGGCCTTAAAGGGGTGGTCTCGCGAAACCAAGTGGGGTTATACACTTCCGTATGGCCATATTAATGCACTTTGTAATGTACATTGTGCATTAAATATGAGCCATACAGAAGTTATTCCACTTAGCTGCTCCGTTGCTAGCGTCCTCGTCTCCATGGTTCCGTCTAAATTCGCTGGCAGCTTGCTTTTTTTAGACGCGCTTGCGCAGTCCGGTCTTCTCCATTCAGCACGAGCCGCTTCAGTGTGCTCCCCGCTACAGCTCTTCTGCGCATGCGCAGACGAGCTGTCACTGCTCGGGAGCGCGCTGCAGCGGCCATTCTGTACCTTCCTCTGTTAGAGGAAGGTGCAGAAAGTGGAGCTGCCCAGCGGAGAAGCCCAGCCCAGCAGCCCCGAGAAGCCTCCCAGGTAAGTGATTTGTCGGGGGGAGAGGGGGCTGCCGCTGCGCCGGGCTGCGCCGGGGGGGGGCTGCCGCTGCGCCGGGCTGCGCCGGGGGGGGCTGCCGCTGCGCCGGGGGGGCTGCCGCTGTGATGGGGGAACTAGCGCTAGGCCGGGGGGGCTGTCGCTAGGCCGGGGGGGGGCTGCCGCTAGGCCGGGGGGGGGGGCTGCCGCCAGGCCGGGGGGGGGGGCTGCCGCTAGGCCGGGGGGGGGGGCTGCCGCTAGGCCGGGGGGGGGGGCTGCCGCTAGGCCGGGGGGGGGGGCTGCCGCTAGGCCGGGGGGGGGGGCTGCCGCTAGGCCGGGGGGGGCTGCCGCTAGGCCGGGGGAACTAGCGCTGGGCTCCGGAACCTAGCGCTGGGCTCCGGGGCCTTCACCTGGGCTGAGGGTCTAGCGCTGGGGAGCCGGGGGCTAGCGCCGGTTACCTGCTGCCTGGCGGTGGGCGTCTGGTCGGCGGCTGCGATGCGTCCGGTTGCCATGGAGACACAGCTGGCGGCGTCTCGGGAGCGCGCACGTCGGGCTGCAGCGAGCGACGGGGAAAGAGCCGGCGGCCATCTTGAGGAAACTTTTATAAGTTGCTGAAACGCTGGAACGGTAAGTACGAACCAGCTAGAAATGTCATTTACAGGGGGGCTTAGTAATGTGTACTTAATGGGGGGGACTGGGCAAAAAAAAAATTTAACTGCTTCCTCGAGACATCTCCTTTAAATTAGTTCCACCCTTGGCCTATAGAAAGGCTCTCAGAGACTACTTGTGTGTATTGGACCTCTTTTTCCGCTTGTGTAGAGCTTGTTGACCACTAGACGCCTCTACGTTATAATCAAAGAGATTTTGCCCAGTTAACGGAGTTTCAATGGGAAGGTATTATTGGAATGCGAGAACCTGGATGGTTCTATGTATAAATCGCCCATTACCTGGGCTGACCAGACTGTTAGGAGACATTGGGACCAGAGCATGTATGAGGGCACTTAATAGACCACCAGTATGGAGGATCATTTGATTGCCCGACAAGCATGAGCAGCTCCAACCGTATTATTGTCTGCCATCCACAGACAGGTGGCACCATTGTTACAGGCCACTGTGTCTTCTGTCGAAACATTTGCCGGCCACTTGGCTGAAAGAGATTTGGTGTCACGGCACCCATTATGCCTTTGACACTCACCCACCGTTTGCAGTGGCGTCGTGCACAGCTAAACTGGACTGCTACGGAGTGGAACTGGGCTGTCTTCAGCGAAAAATCCAAGTTTAGTTTGGGCACCGACGCCGCCGTGTTCCTGTCTGTAGACCTAGGGGTGAGCGCCTCAATTCTACCTTTGCTGTAGAGCTGCACACTGTCGCCAATGGTGTGATGGTCTGGGGGCCATCGAATATGATATACAGTCATCTCTAGTAATGACACGAGGGACAATGAGAGCTCAGCAATATGTTCAGGACATCCTGCAGCCACGTGTGTTCTTCTCATGGCGGCTTCCAAGAGGCATTTTCCAACAGGATAATACTCGATCGCACACAAGTGTCACAGGAACGCCTCCACAATATTGCCACAATTCCGTGGCCCGCCGGGCACAAAATTTATCACCAATAGAACATGTATGGGACCATCTGGGACGCCAACTTCGACAGCCTACGAGTTTGTATGATCTAGAGGCTCAGTTACAGCAAATCTGGACCGATATGCTGCCATACAGAACCCGTATGCTTCCATGCCCGTCCGTATTCTTGTATCCAAGCTAGAGACGGTACCACGGGGTACTAGAGCCTCCATGCCCGCCTATATCACATCTTACATCCAAACTAGAGGTGACCCACCAGGGTACTAGAGCCTCCATGCCTGCCCGTATCACATCTTACATCCAAGCTAGAGGTGGTAGAATAGGGTACTAGAGCCTCCATGCCCGCCTATATTACATCTTACATCCACGCTAGAGGCGGTACAGCAGGGTACTAGAGCTTCCATGCCCGCCCGTATCACATCTTACATCCAAGCTAGAAGCGGTACAGCAGGGTACTAGAGCCTCCCTTCAAGTGTTCGGTTTTCTGCAGTAAATTCTCCTTTTGGTCTGATATCGTAATCACTTCTTGATATCATCGTTGCAATCACACAGAGAAAGGTTCATTTGATTCCAAGAACATCTTCTAGGGGAGGAATTTCTTTTGATAATGAGTATATGTTTTATTTCAAATCAAAATTCGCACCAATGTTGCGGATTTTGACTCTGTTTTGGATTTGGAAATACTGCAGACATTCTGGATTCATGATAGGGCTACGTATTGCTGGTTGATCTTTGTGTAATAATGTGTCAGAAGCTCACCGGATGCCACAATCGTGGGTCAAATTTGAAGACGGTGGTCAGCAGAAGGAAATGTGCATCATCATAGTGAGACTGGAGCACTGAGACGAACAATTCACATATCCGGTGTTAGAAGTAGCTGCTCCACAATCCGCTGCTGGTGACATTATGCAGAGTATATGGACAGATTACTGCAGCATTTATCAGCATTGCCCCAACACTTCACACTGCACCCCAACATTCAGCACCCTCCTATTTATTGGACTTTTTCATCCACTTCACCGCCATCTAACATCCCACTCCAGGGATTACTGTGCATTCCTCTCAAAACCTCAATATTTATTTACTTCCAAGCCTGTATCCCAATATCAAACTATATCATCAATGGTTATTAAAGCACCATCCCACAGCGGAGATGTACCCCAATATTCAACACCCTATGGCCTTAGTCAGACGGGCGTTTTTAGCCGCGATTTGCGCATGCGCATGTGTCCGGCGATTTTTTAAAACCATTGCTTTACAATGGTATCGGACACATGAGCGCTTTTTATGCGCTCGTCCGATAAATTATAGAACAAAAAAAAATAAAAAAATCGCAGATCGCACCTATCTGCGATTCCTGTTCTCTTCTGTATATGCGCTCAATGGGGCCGGCGGCAGCAGCGCCGACCCCATTGAGAACATATAGAAGACAAATCATTCTTCTCTGCTACAGCTGTAACAGCTGTGGCAGAGAAGAACGATGTTTGCCCATTGAATTCAATGGAGCGGCAATACAGCCGCTCCATTGAAAGCAATGGGCTGCCGGCGTGCGCGGGGTGAATTGTCGGGAAGGGGTTAAATATATAAGCCCTTCCCTGCAATTCATCCTAAAATGTGTTAAAATAAAAAAAAAATTGTATACTCACCTTTCCGCTGCAGCCGGAGTCCAGCCGCGGCCGCTGTCAGTTCTCCTGAACTGCTTCTCGGCACTATTCAGCCGGCGGGGCTTTAAAATCCCCGCCTGCTGAATGATCTGCCTCTGATTGGTCACAGCCCTGACCAATCAGAGGCCGGTTTCACTCACACACCCATTCATGAATGGGTGAGTGACTGCTGCCTCTCAGCGCTGAGCCAATCAGGGGCAGGTCTGACTCACATCCATTCATGAATTCATGAATGGGTGTGAGTGAGGCATGCCTCTGATTGGCTCAGCGCTGAGCCAATCAGGGGGCAGGTCTGACTCACACCCCCTTCACACCCACTGCAGGACGGCCGCACGGAGCTCCGGCTGCCGGGAGAAGGTGAGTATACAATTTTTTTTTATTTTAACACATTTTAGGATGAATTGCAGGGAAGGGCTTATATATTTAAGCCCTTACCGACAATTCATCCCGGGCTCGCCCGCAGCGCATTGCTTTAAATGGAGGCGGCTCTATTGCCGTCTCCATTGAATGCAATGCGCTGGACAGCTCCGGCCTGTTTCTAATGAAACGCGGCTAGGAGCAGATTTTCGGGCGATTTTCGGGCGACTTGCGCGCACCGGTCACGCGATTTGCGGATGCGCATCCGTCATGCGATCCGCAAATCGCGCGAAAAACCGCCCGTCTGACTAAGGCCTATAGGTGCATCTTACACTTAGGGCAGTCATCTGGTATTGCTTTATCCTCATCATCCAGCACCTGCACCCCAATATCCATGTACCATTGTGGTCTTGGTTTTGTGATCTTGATAACGGACGTTATTTTTCCCCCACATGCCCGTATTGTCATTGGCTTATCTAATGTCCATCACATCAAACGTCAAAGTGTCTCCAGCGTTCGCAGTAGCCCGATAATTGTCGCCAAGTTCCATGTGATGAAAGAGGAGGGGTTCAGCTCATCATATGACACTCCCACATACAGACCTCACCTGCTCCATATATTACATGTTATTTTTAGATTACTAAAATGTATTTTATCCCAGCGACTCTTAGGTTAGGACCAGTGGAGACCACAAAACTTGCTGCAGTCCTTTTGACCAGTCCCCCAATGCCCTAAGATGAAAGGCACCGGACCCAAAGATCTAGAGCTTGTGTCAAACAAAAGGCCCGCTGCCTCATTTTATGTGGCCCGCAGTTTGCCGACGGCTGCTCGCCACTGTACTGATTACCAGCTGGGGTGCCGCAGCTCCTCGCTGGTAATCACGCTGGCAGTGTTGATCCCGGCGCACACACTGACGTCAGTGTGCAGCCGGAATACTCCTCCCCTGAGTCCCCTGCTCTTCAGTTCCACAGGAGAGGACTCAGGGAGGAAGGGTTCTGGGTGCACACACTGATGTCAGTGTGCGCCCGGGCTCAGGGCGAGCAGAAAGGAAGCAGCGCTGACAGCAAGGAGGAGGCGAGTATATGGGTTAGGGGGGGAACTATTACTACTATAGGGGGGGGGTTATATTACTGAGGGGGGGTTATTAATGCTGAGGGGGTTATATTTCTGACTGGGGTTAATATTACTGAGGGGGATAATATTATTACTGAGGGGGTTTATTGTTACTGAGGGGGGTTAATAGTGCTATGGGGGTTAATATTACTGTGGAGGTTAATATTACTGACTGTGATAATATTATTACTAAGGGGGGTTAATATTACTATGGGGGGTTAAAATTATTACTTTGGGGGTTGCTATAACTAATGGGGCCACTGTGGGAGTCCCTTTTACTACTGGGGCAACTGTGGGGGGCGCTATTACTACTGAGGCCACTGTGGGGGGTGCTATTACTACTGAGGCCACTGTGGGGGGCGCCATTACTACTGGGGCCACTGTGGGGGTCACTATTTTTACTGGAGCCACTATGAGAGTCACTATTACTACTGCGACCACTATAGTGGTCACTATTAAGGCCCGTTCACATGGGCGTAATCATATTTCTGTCGCACAAATACGCTGTGTATTTGCGCAATCAAAAATCGCTTATGTCTGAATATTTGGTTACACAAAAAATAACGCAGATGGGCTCACTGAAAGGGTCAGCAAATATGCAGTGAATACATAGGTTTCCTGCGCATTCACCACATATTTGCGCGGCCCATTCACTCCAATGGCCTATTGGGGTGCGTAGTACGCAACAAAATATGTCATACTGTGTGAAAATATACATCATGTGAATGAACTCATTGAAATCAATGGCTTCTATTCACTGCATATTATGTATGCAAATACACTTGTGTGAACAGGCCCTTACTATACTGTCTTCCATTCAGCCCTTTGAAGGTCACCATATGCCTGATGTGGCCCTTGGTGAAAAGGAGTTTGACACCCTTGATCTAGAGAAAGGCAATCCCTTCCAATATAATTCCTGCCAACACCAGATGTGGCAATCGGCTATCACCCTGGATCTAATCTGTCCTGCTGCATATATACATTAATTATAGATTTAGAAGAGCTAACGCTGTACAGAAATAGACATATACAACCTGTTCCTAAGAGCTTACAATCTAATGTACAATAGAAACTCTGCTGCTATGAGCTTCCAATCTAATAGAATATTAGATATACCTTAGTAGCAGCATATGCGTACCCTAAGGTAGCTGCAGGGCCGAGCACTCATTCAGCTGACAGTGATTCCTCCCAACTGCCCAAGGCCCGGGTCCTGTGAAAACAGCCTCGCATCACTTCAGGAATCCTCCGGTCTGGTTGTCACAGCCATGGCAGAGGACCGTGGAGTTCTCCTATTGCTTTTAATGAGGTGGGCATCTGCAAGTAATTAAATACCTACGGATGTCATTTTATCCTAGTGTGCGGATCGCACGAGCGGGATAAAAATCGCTGCAGACTTTATTTTCTGCAGCTTCCTGTAGGACAGCAGGAGATTTAAAGACTCTTGGACAGATCCGCCGGGCAGAAGAAAGAAGAACCGGCCATGATGAAAGAGTTGTGCCGCGTCCGGATAGGTGAGAAAATGTCATTTTTAGCCTTATGGCTGTGGGATTCTGCACTCGGATTCTATGCGTGCTCATGGACATGAGGCCTTAAACCGGCTGGCTCTGTCAGCTCACCGTCAGACATGCACAGTACAGATTGTTTGCTACATCTGCATGTATATATTTTACACACACACTATCTTATATGCACTCACATATATTATACAGGGTGTTTCACTGGAAGCGTAACCCTTATTCCAACTTATTTGTGTAGAACTGTAACCATGTTCAGGAGTCTAGAGTTTATTAATGACCCTTGCTCTGTCTCATGCCATGGGTGTATCGTTCAACTGCTGGTGTGCAGTTCACATTTCCAAGTAGGTGGGTCTCATTTATCCAAACTATCTTACAGTAAATGCCCATTTAGACACAAAGATTATTGCTCAAAAGCCATATTTTGAGTGATAACCGTTGGGTCTAAACGCGTCAACAGCTATCTACAAAAAAAAACACTCCATTCCATTCGGTTCCACCTATTACTTCTCTCACACAAACACACACGTTGATCCAGAGGAAGGAAGGGGAAAAAAAAACAAACAATGAGTTAGAAGCCAATTTTCCCCATTTGGAGGAAAATATTTTCTCCCTGACTCTAATCTAGCAATTGGAATAATCCCTGGATAGACAACCCATCTGAATGGATTAATGAGAGGCAACTTGTCACATGTCCAACCACAACATGATGGAAGTTCATTCTTTCTTGGGGGACAGAATCAACTCGAAGGTGGGTTGTCCCACAGATCACTGGACCCTACCCCAGCAGACTTTTCCCTGTGGGCCACCAAAAGGGTTAACGGTTTGTCAATAAACCTCGCACTGAAGAACATTAGATATGAAATTGCCACCATTGATGTGGGCATGTTGCAGCACACTTGACTACAGAGTGCCGGGTTCAGCAGTGCTTGGAGGGTAGCGGTGGCCACTTTCAACATGCTCTGTGAGGACTGATGAGTTCACTCGTGACATTGTTTCGAACACAAATATTACAATGTTACTGGGTTGCACTTCAAGTGAAGCACCCTGTACACACAATATATAATATAGAATAAATTGGATTCTGTTGATGGTTAGAGGACCGAGTTTATGTGGAAAACTAGACTGCTTGAATTATCAAGCACTTCTTATCACAGCAGTGATTGTTTTTCCTTTTCTCTCCTTCAAGAAAGAGAAAGTTTCTTCTGAATAAGGGAAGAGGTTTCTTATTGGGCTCCATCCATCTTTGCCATTTAAGAACATTGAATTATAGATACATTTAAGAGAATTCATGGGGTAAGTTTGCAAATACTTACTTCCATCTGTCATACAACATCCATTCCCTCCATCACCTCTCCAAACACAACATGTTTCCCATCAAGCCAGTCTGTCTTGTCACATGTGATGAAGAACTGTGATCCATTTGTATTTTGACCAGAATTTGCCATAGAGAGTAACCCTGTACAAAGACAGAACCTTAGAATTGAAAAACTAAACCGCCTAAAATACTGACCTAGTATAGGGATGTTTCAATTGCTGCAGACTGAAGGATCCGCAAGTGACCCTGAATGACATTACTAGTCAATTTTGGTAAAATTCTTCTTTATCATTGACTATATACAGTGAGACATATGTTGTACAAATTGGGACATGTCTATTAAGTTATGTATGCCAAATTTCTGCAATACAAAGGTTGCAATGTTGGTACATATAAAATTATGACTTTTCAGGGGCTTTAGGTTTGATGCACTTTTTTAGAAGTGGTTGTGGTCTAGCTTTAGGAGGCATGGCCATCCATAGCCTACCAGAGTAGCTGAAACCTACACTAGCTTGGGGGTTAGTCTGGCACATGGAGGTACTGCCAATTGCCACAAATATATTAAGAGGCACGTTCCTCTTAATACATTTATCTCATCGAGTCAGCTCATAGTTTACTTTGATCAGAGTATAAGGCAACAGTTTAAGTAACTAGGCTCCTAAGTGTTTATGGGACTTTGTGTTTAGTATTACAAATTTGTATGGTTTGTTAATAAAGGTTAAGTTTTATTAGATACTTCGTATTATAGTCTTGATAACTGCGGTATAAGTATGAAGGTCTTGAAGTGATGATTTAGGAAACACCTCTGCTAGTGAAATCTATCAAAATAAGCTTACCCACCTGCACCTGTGTATTTTAGAATGAGGTTCTCATCATCAAATTTCCGTCCATAGATGGATTTTCCGCCTGTGCCATTGTGATTGGTGAAGTCACCTCCCTGACACATGAATTGAGGGATAACTCTATGGAAGCTGCTTCCTTTGCAGCCAAAGCCCTTGTCATGTGTACAGAGGAAGCAAAAGTCTTCTGCAAATTAAAAAAACAAAAACATAAAAACACAAATGTGGACATTCTTACGTACAAATCAATTAGCTCAATTTATTGAATGAAAGCATTGTGCCGAGATGGCATCCCCTCTTCATATTAAGGCTCATGAATGTCAAAAGACAAGGTTCACTGGCCGGAACAAACCAGTCATGTGAAAGTCCATCCTGTAATACCACATTTTCCCTGCAGTGGAAATATCTCACTAGCAGCAGCTTTCCCTCGCATTACCAGCTTTTAATGGGGGTGACAAGAGTTGAGCCTGAGGAAATCATCATTTTGAATAGGATTGTGCATGTTGGCATAACCTCTTTTAACCCCTTCTCGCCACATGACTTAAGGTTACATCTTTGCAGGCTGGTACTTAAGGCAACATGACGTAACCTTACGTCATATGGAACTCGCGGGATCTGAAGAGATCCTGCGGTATCCGGCAGCGGGCGCCAGCTATTACTGATAGTAGGGGTGCATTGGGACAGCGACCCATGCTGTTAACCCCATACACGCTGCAATCTTTGTAGATCGAGGTTTATAAAGGGTTCACAGAGGGAGCTCACTCCCTGTGATGTCATTGGATCCCCCCCCCCGATTTAATCGAGGAGAGCCGACGAGTTGCCATGGCAACATGACGTTAGCTACAGGCGTCCTGCTTTGCCATTGCCTATGATCGCTTTAACCAGCGATAAGGCATTGCAGGACAGAAGTCCTGCAATGCCTTACCACAGCGATCATAGCTGCAATGGATCAAGTTCCTGAGGACCTAAATAGTGTAAAAAAAACTAAATAAATAGTGTAAAACGAAAAACATTAAAAAATAGAAAAAAACCCACAACCCCCTATTTATATGAAAAAACGTAAGAAACAAAAACGCACGTGTGGTATCATTGTGTCCGTAACGATCTGTGCTATAATTTGAGCACAGTAATCCTGTGCAGCAAAAACTGTTGAAAATAAGAAAAAAAGATTAAAGGGGTTGTCCCGCGCCGAAACGGTTTTTTTTTTTCAACCCCCCCCCCCCCCCCCCGTTTGGCGCGAGACAACCCCGATGCAGGGACTTAAAAAAACAACAGCACAGCGCTTACCTGAATCCCCGCGCTCCGGTGACTTCTATACTTACCGGTTGAAGATGGCCGCCGGGATCTTCTTCCTCCGTGGACCGCAGCTCTTCTGTGCGGTCCATTGCCGATTCCAGCCTCCTGATTGGCTGGAATCGGCACGTGACAGGGCGGAGCTACACGGAGCCCCATTGAGAAGAGAAGAAGACCCGGACTGCGCAAGCGCGTCTAATTTGGCCATTAGACGGCGAAAATTAGACGGCTCCATGGAAACGAGGACGCTAGCAACGGAGCAGGTAAGTGAAAAACTTTTTATAACTTCTGTATGGCTCATAATTAATGCACAATGTACATTACAAAGTGCATTATTATGGCCATACAGAAGTGTATAGACCCACTTGCTGCCGCGGGACAACCCCTTTAAAGGCTTATTTATTCATTTTACCTTCAAAAAGACGCAATAAAAGCGATCCAAAAAGCTATATGTACCCTAAAATGGGAAAAATAAAAGCTACAGCTCGTGACGCAAAACAACAATACCTCACATAGCTGCGACAATGGAACGATTGAAAAATAATTATAATTTCCAAAAGAAAAGAGTGTCTATTGTGCAAAAGTGGAAAAATCTAAAAAATTATGTTTTTGTTACAGTTGTAATCGTACCGACCGCTGAAAAAATGTATTGTGTCATTTATGACTTGCTCCACTCCAATCCATACTAAATGCAGCAGCTAGGCCCATTTCTCTATCCAGTCGTTACTCAGACGCCTCTGCATTATGCCAGTCGCTGCATTGGCTGCCCATCCACTGCAGAACTAAATTTAAACTCCTCTACCTCACTCACAAAGCTCTGCATGGCGCTGCACCAGCATACATCGCCTCTCTTCTGTCAGTACACCACCCAGCCTGCTCACTCCGATCGGCTAACACACTCAGACTAAACACCCCTGTAGTACGAACCTCACATGCTCGCCTACAGGACTTCACCAGAGCAGCACCCATCCTCTGGAACGCTCTACCCCAAGGTAATTAAAATGGATGTACTGCCCCGTTTCCTGTATCTTTGTCAAACAATTCCCATTGGGCTCCCAAGAACATACCTGAAAAAAATCCGATCTCTAATCTCCAACTTTGTTTGGAAAGGACACAAACCGCGCCTGAGATACTCATTGCTAAAGAGGAGAAAAGAGAAGGGGGGCCTGGGCCTACCGGACTTCTCCCTCTACCAAAAAGCTAACATAGCAAACTGCGTACTTGACATCCTCAAAAAGCAGAAACTCAAAGCTATGGGTGGATATAGACCACACAGGCGAAACAGATGGCCTATACAGAGCTCCCTGGATTCTGCCAAAATGGATCAAGTCTATACCCAAATCTCCCCCTTCAGCCTCCAACTATTTAAGGCATGGGCGAGTTTCGCCCCTCAATATAGGCTGGTTACAGCCCCAGGCCCCCTAACTCTGCTCTTAGCAAATCCCCTCTTTGAAGCTACTACAAATCAGAAGGGCCTTCTGGCTATTCCTGCGGACCCAATCCCTAGATTGAGGGACGTAGTGACGCAAACGGGACTGAAACCCATGATGGAGATCTTAAACCAGTCTCCACCGCAGCCAGGATTCTGGTTGCAATATCTTCAGCTGAGAGGGTTTGTGAGCACGCTGATCCCGAAAGAAAATCTGACGGCACCCCTGACTGAGTATGAGCAACTCTGTTTGTCAAGTCTAAATCAGAGGCATATGATCTCCACGTTATATAAAATGTTGCTGGATCGGGAGACGGAGGATGAGACTCTGAATTATAGGGAGGCCTGGGAACGGGAGTTGGGAGAAAACATTACGGGGGAGGACTAGTGTAAAATCTGGGCACTATCCACAGCTGGCAAAATACAAGACCTCAACTATAAGATAGTCTCAAGGTGGTATAGGACCCCGGACCACCTACAGAGGATCTTTCACCAGTTCTTCCCTGCGTGCTGGAAATGCAGTGGGAGCCGAGGTACAATGACCCACATTTGGTGGGACTGCCGGCCAGTAGCGGACCTATGGGAAGGGGTGACAACTAGAGATGAGCGAGCGTACTCATCCGAGCTTGATGCTCATTCGAGTATTAGGGTACTCGAGATGCTCGTTACTCGAGACGAGGACCACGCGGTGTTCGAGTCACTTCCATTTTCTTCCCAGAAAAGTTTGCGCCCTTTTCTGGCCAATAGAAACACAGGGAAGGCATTAGAACTTCCTCTTGTGAAGTTCCAGCCCTATCTCACCCCCCTGCAGTGAGTGGCTGGGGAGATCAGGTGACACCCGAGTATATAAACTGGGGCCGGCCGCGGCTCGCCACAGATGCACGCTGAGAGACATTAGGGAAAGTGCCGTCCTGCTGTAGCTGCTATAGGGAGAGTGTTAGGCTGTTATCTTCGTCTTCAAAAACCCCAACGGTCCTTCTTAGGGCCACATCTGACCGTGTGCAGTACTGTTGAGGCTGCTTTTAGCAGTTTTGCACATTTTTTTTTTTTGTATATCGGGCGTGCAGACCATAGCGTCCTCAGTCTGCAGTCATTTTACTGAGTATAGGGGCAGTACTGGTGAGGCAGGGACAGTGGTACAGGGAAAGAGATATACTGGCTATATAGGCAGTGGGCTTTTTCAAAAAAATTGGAAAAAAAAAATCTTTGGGCTGCCTGTGACCGTGTTCAGTTTACTGCGTGTCTGCTGGGGGTAGTAGTCACTCACTATTACCCAGCTAGGTGTTATTGCAGCCTTGCGCATAATGTTTTCTGGCTGCACTGTGCTTTCAATACCCACAGTCATCCTCCAACAGGGAAATCCATATACAGGCTATATAGGCAGTGGGCTTTTTCCCAAAAATTGGAAAAAAATACTATATTTGGGCTGCCTGTGACCGTCTTCAGTTTACTGCGTGTCTGCTGGGGGTAGTAGTCGCTCATTATTACCCAGCTAAGCGTTAAAGCAGGCTTGCGCATAATTGTTTCCTGGCTCTGCTGTGTCCGTTACATGATCGCCGTCATCCCGCCAGAGGGAAAGAGTATACATATATACGCTGCATACGGTGTCTGTCTGGTTTTTCACCTCACCATTTTAAAAAATTGAAGCAAAATACTTAAGGCCTACCACTAGCCTTTTGCCACTTGACTGGTTCTGCCCTGTGAATTCCAGTAGCTCAGTCATACGCACCTAGGTCTCACTACAGGCTTGCGCATAATTGTTTCCTGGCTCTGTTGTGCGTTCCGTAAGCGAAGTCAGCCTCCAACCACAGGCCAATAAGCGGCACAATTAATTACAGCGTTCTGTTTCTGCTCTACTCGTAATACACCATGCTGAGGGGTAGGGGTAGGCCTAGAGGACGTGGACGCGCGCGAAGACGCGGAGGCCCAAGTCAGGGTGTGGGCACAGGCCGAGCTCTTGGTTCAGGCGTATCGCAGCCGACTGCTGCGGGATTAGGAGAGAGGCAAGTTTCTGGGGTCCCCAGATTCATCTCACAATTAATGGGTCCACGCGGTAGACCTTTATTAGAAACTGAGCAGCGTGAGCAGGTCCTGTCGTGGATGGCAGAAAGTGCATCCAGCAAACTATCCACCGTCACCACCCAGTCTTCTAACGCCTGAATGCTCTCGCTGCTGCTCCTCCCTTCTCCCAGCCTCCTCCCTCCCAGCAAATGACACATTCAGAAGAGCAGGCAGGCTCCCAGGAACTGTTCTCGGGTCCCGGCCTTGAGTGCGAAAAAATGGATCCTCTAACACCTGAGGAGTTTCTCATGACCAATGCCCAACTTTGGAAAGTTCCCGGGGTCCGGGTGAGGAGACTGGGGACTTCCGGCAACTGTCTCAAGAGCTTTCAGTGGGTGAGGAGGACGATGATGATGAGACACAGTTGTCTATCAGTGAGGTAGTAGTAAGGGCAGTAAGTCCGAGGGAGGAGCGCACAGAGGATTCGGAGGAAGAGCAGCTGGACGATGAGGTGACTGACCCCACCTGGTTTGCTAAGCCTACTGAGGACAGGTCTTCAGAGGGGGAGGCAAGTGCAGCAGCAGGGCAGGTTGGAAGAGGCAGTGCGGTGGCCAAGGGTAGAGGCAGGGCCAGACCGAATAATCCACCAACTGTTTCAAAAGTGTGGCAGTTTTTCACTGAGAGTGCAGACGACCGACGAACTGTGGTATGCAAGGTTTGTCGCGATAAGATCAGCCGGGGAGCCACCACCACTAGCATGCGCAGGCATATGATGGCCAAGCACCCCACAAGGTGGGACGAAGGCCGCTCACCGCCTCCGGTTTGCACCACTGCCTCTCCCCCTGTGCCCCGACCTGCCACTGAGATCCAACCCCCCTCTCAGGACACAGGCACTACCGTCTCCCGGCCTGCACCCACACCCTCACCTCTGCTGTCCTCGGCCCCATCCAGCAATGTCTCTCAGCGCTCCGTCCAGCCGTCGCTAGCGCAACTGTTTGAGCGCAAGCGCAAGTACGCCGCCACGCACCCGCACGCTCCCGCGTTAAACGTGCACATAGCCAAATTGATCAGCCTGGAGATGCTGCTGTATAGGCTTGTGGAAACGGAGGCTTTCAAAAACATGATGGCGGCAGCAGCCCTGCGCTACTCGGTTCCCAGTCGCCACTACTTTTCCCGATGTGCCGTCCCAGCCCTGCACGACAACGTCACCAACGCGGTTACTGCCAAGGTCCACTTAACAACGGACACGTGGACAAGCACAGGCGGGCAGGGCCACTATATCTCCCTGACGGCACATTGGGTGAATTTAGTGGAGGCTGGGACCGCTCACTTCCTACCCACCCCCAGAATTGCGGGCCCCAGCTCGGTGCTGGTATCTGCGGCGGTGTAGGCTTCCTCCACTAAACCACCCTCCTCCTCCTCCTATGCAACCTCTGTCTCGCAATCAAGATGTGTCAGCAGCAGCACGTCGCCAGCAGTCGGTGTCGCGCGGCGTGGCAGCACAGCGGTGGGCAAGCGTCAGCAGGCCGTGCTGAAACTACTCCGCTTAGGAGAGAAGAGGCCCACGGCCCACGAACTGCTGCAGGGTCTGACAGAGCAGACCGACCGCTGGCTTTCACTGCTGAGCCTCCAACTGGGCATGGTCGTGTGTGACAACGGCCGTAACCTGGTGGCGGCTCTGCAGCTTGGCAGCCTCACGCACGTGCCATCCCTGGCCCACGTCTTTAATTTGGTGGTTCAGCGCTTTCTGAAAAGCTACCCACACTTTTCAGACCTGCTCGGAAAGGTGCGCCGGGTCAGCACACATTTCCGCAAGTCCAACACGGATGCTGCCACCCTGCGGACCCTGCAACATCAGTTTAATCTGCCAGTGCACCGACTGCTGTGCGACGTGCTCACACGGTGGAACTCTACGCTCCACATGTTGGCCAGGCTCTATGAGCAGCGTAGAGCTATAGTGGAATACCAACTCCAACATGGGCGGCGTAGTGGGAGTCAGCCTCCTCAATTCTTTAGAGGAGTGGGCCTGGATGGCAGATATCTGCCAGGTCCTTGGAAACTTTGAGGAGTCCACCCTGATGGTGAGCGGCGATGCTGTAATCAAATCATTAGCGTCACCATTCTCCTGCTATGCCTGTTGAGAAGTTCCCTGCAAAGCATAAAGGCTGATGCTTTGCGGGCAGAAACGGAGGCGGGGGAAGACAGTATGTCGCTGGATAGTCAGAGCACCCTCATGTCTATATCTCAGCGCGTGGAAGAGGAGGAGGAGGGGGAGGAGCCTGAGGAGGAAGAGACAGCTGGGCCCACTGCAGAGGGTGCCCATGCAGCTTGCCTCTCTTCCATTCAGCGTGCATGGCCGGAGGAGGATACTCAAAGTGATCGTCCTAGTGAGGACAGCCATATGTTGCATCCAGGTACCCTGGCACACATGGCTGACTTTATGTTAGCATGCCTTTCTCGTGACCCTCGTGTTAGACGCATTCTGGCCACTACGGATTACTGGGTGTACACACTGCTTGACCCACAGTATAAGGAGAACCTTTCCACTCTCATTCCCGAAGAGGAAAGGGGTTTGAGAGTGATGCAATACCACAGGGCCCTGGTGGACAAACTGATGGTAAACTTCCCATCTGACAGCGCTAGTGGCAGAAGGTGCAGTTCCAAGGGCCACGTAGAAGGGGAGGCGCGGAGATCAGGCAGCATGTTCAGCGCAGGCAGGGGAACACTCTCCAAGGCCTTTGCCAGCTTTATGGCTCCCCAGCAAGACTGTCTCACACCTCCCAAGTCCAGGCTGAGTCGGAGGGAGCACTGTAAGAAGATGGTGAGGGAGTACGCAGCCGATCGTACCACCGTCCTCCGTGACGCCTCTGCTCCGTTTCTGTGTCGTTTCCAGCACTTTCTTGGGTTTTGCAGATTTTCACCAATGAAAACCTTAGAGAGCATCGGCGATATACAAAAATGCTCGAGTCGCCCATTGACTTCAATGGGGTTCATTACTCGAAACGAACCCTCGAGCATCGCGGAAAGTTCCACTCGAGCAACGAGCACCCGAGCATTTTGGTGCTCGCTCATCTCTAGTGACAACCCTATATAATCACATCAACCACTCAAGAGTGATTATGACACCGAAATTAGCCCTGCTCTCGCTGTTCCCGGACAGCATGAGAGCCGCCAAATTATGCCTTCTAAAACATTTCATACTAGCGGTGAGAAGACTTATCCTAAGGTTCTGGCGCTCTTCAACCGTTCCCACTAGGGGCGTGTGGGTGGAGGAACTCCACACCCTCATGAGATTTGATGAACTGGGAGCCGATGACCCCAAAACTTGGGAAGCATACTACAAGACATGGCAACCATGGGTAGCGTTCAGAGGGTCGGACGATCTGAAGCGATGGCTGGATTATGGTTCATTTGACTAAATCACCTGGTGGGCAGGCGCTCAGAGGTCTCCCCACCCAGAATCATGCCTCTGCAAGTATCTCTCCAATACTCATGAATGTACAATAGTAAAATAGCTTTGCAGATCTCTGCTTGCCATCAGTGAGTGTGGAAATTTGTTACATTGCAATGGCTGAAAAACTTGCCTTGAACATGTCAAACTTCATGGGTTGTACCAAAGCTGGACAACGCTTGGACATGATCAGGTGTAGATCTAGATGTAAACATAAATGCTTTAAATCACTGAAAGCAAACATCTCAAAAAGTGAGAAACTGAAATAAATTAAAATACTATTTCATCATACATTGGACAAGATTAACGAACATAAAACTAGAAGAAAAAAAAAAAGATTTTTTGGATAAAGACAGGAAATGCAAATGAAACATGCAGGTCATTGACAGAGAAATATCCTGCAATAGTCTGTAATAACCCAGCTCTGACAGAGCCGTGTATACATTGCCAGAACAGCTCTGATCCCATCAACAGCAAGTAGATTCAATTTTTATTTTTAAACCTAAGGCCCAATGTCCACGGGTGGATTTGATTTGCTGAATCTACGCGTGGCATCTGTGTGTGAGATCTGCAAATCAAGCCGCCCATAGGGAAGCATTGGGCATCTGCACTTCATTTAACATCAGCGGATTTTCAATTTGATTTGGGGATAATAAATCGCAGCATGCTCCATTTTACCGCGGATGTGGCTCCATTCATCTCTATGGGAGCTTACGATCCGCAGTGCATCCACAAATACATTTGCAGATTTAAAGGTTATAATCTATTCGGGAGGTGGCGGAAAGGCTGGGAGGTGGGGCTGCGGATTTGTTCCACACGGATGATCCGAAGGGCATCTGCGTGGGAAAAAAAACGCAATCCGCGATCTCCTGCAAGCAATAAAAAAATCAATTTAATGACTCGCAGTGCATCCGCTGCGGAAATCCGCATAAAAAATCTGCATGAGGCCTAAGAAAGGTTTTCCCAAGTACACAGGATAGCATTGATCCTATTCCCAGCACCTGGATAGAATGCTAGGCAGCCCAACCTCTGCATCTTAATTCTTGATTAAAGGGGTATTCTGGCCTTCTTTCAACTGATGA
The DNA here is from genome assembly GCF_035609145.1 of Eleutherodactylus coqui. NCBI lineage: Eukaryota > Metazoa > Chordata > Amphibia > Anura > Eleutherodactylidae > Eleutherodactylus > Eleutherodactylus coqui. The sequence goes on along the minus strand of NC_089842.1, from coordinate 214,354,637 downwards.
TCTATTCTGTGGATGTCAGTGCAGCAGGACATTGTCATCAGCGTGCAGGGGAGGCTTCACTACCATTGAAATCAATGGGAGCGCTGCACTTCTATCACACTACCCTGCTCTTCATCCGCGTTCCCGAATTGCTGGCATCACGGTGTTCAGAATGAGAGTACCAACGCCGATAGAATGAGCAGCGACACCACAGCAGTCACCTAACTTCCCGTGGCATTAGCCCTATTAAATGGATGTTATCTGGTAACCAGGGAACAGCTATAAAAACTATAAACTACAAAACTGTTTGACTTTTCAAAAGGCACCGGAGAGGGAAGTAATATAACCTGCGGCTCTCCTTTCACAGCTTTCTCCCCTGGATCTAATAGTTCCTAGCCCCCCTTCAGTCTTTCAAGATGCTGGTACAGCTCCTGTCACTACTCCGTGCACACCACCACGGTTGCAGATTTCTCATGTAAGCATTGCTGCCCAATCAAAGCAATGTGGAGCGCCTCAGAGTACCTATGCACCGACACTACACCATGTGCATCAGATAGTTAGGGAACCTATGTGACCATCTCCGAGAACTAAAAAGGGCCCATCAATTGGTGAATTTGTAGCAAGAAGCTGGAAAAGAAGAGCAGCAGGTAAAATGAACGCCGGCGTCTGGTACCAAGAAAAATTTTGTTTCAGGACCGGAAGGTTGCTTTAAGGCCATATATATTACTGGTACAACCCTTCTATTCAAGGACTTTGTGTAATCTATTAACCCCTTAGTGACCAAGCCAGTTTGCGCCTTAATGACCAGACCAAATTTTGGAAATCTGACATGTGTCACTTTAACATAAATTATTATTACTCTGTAAAGCTTTTGCATATCCAGGTGATTCTGACATTGTTTTTTTCGCCACGTGTTGTACTTTATTTAGAAATTAGACCGACAGAATTTGTGTATAATTTATTTAAAGCGCCAAAATTGGAAAAAAAAGTTGTAATTTTTTCTTATTTTCAATTGCAATGTCTCAAACATATGCAAACATACCGTACACATGTTTGATAAGATATATATTTCCATCCGTTTACTCTATTCTGGACTCACATTTGAAAACCTTTTTTTTCTCTCTTTTTTTTTTTTTTTTTTTTTTTACACACGCGATTTAGCAGATGTACAAATTTAACATTAATTAACATTTTGAGGAATACTTTGTTTTCCTACACCAAGCCAAGATTGCAAAGGCTCATAAGTGTCAGAATTATAGACACCCCCACAAATGACCCTATTTTAAAAAAATACACATCTTAATATATTCACTGTCATGGGTGTCATGAGTATTTTGATCCCACAGTTTCTTTTCAGAAGTTAATACAATTTTGAGGGGAAAAAATGAAATTTCATAATTTTGAAAATATGTCATTTTAAAATACATTTTTTTTTCTACAGTGCACATGAAAATGAGGATTTGCACCCCAAAATGGATACCAGTATTTGTCTTGTGTTTAGTAACATACCCATTCGTGTGCACAGAAGCCAGATAAAGTCCGCAGATAAAGCCGGGGGTCTTATGGACGTAATTTCATCTGCCCTCACAGATATGATCCATGAGGAAAGATGAAACAAACTTTTTTTCTTTTTTAAAATTTTTTTACATGATCACTGTTATCCATTGGATAACAGCGATCATGTGACTGGGGACCACATACAGCGGCTCCCAGTGACAACTCCGTGTTCTCAGCTACTCATACTAGCCGAGAGCAGGGAGTTTTTAAATTTCCCAGGCCTCCCGGCCCTGTGCGCATTCGTGTGACGTAATTATGTCTGGCGCGCATGCACAGACGCCAGGTCCTGCAGGACCAGAACGCCGGGGGACATCGCGAAGGATGGTGAGTATCCTGAGATCTGATCCATTAAGGGGAGCTAAAACTAACTTTTTTAAACTTTACATTGCCTTTAATGCGATCGCTGGGGTGGGGGGTACTTGACAGCATGGAGCTGTCATGTCCAGAGCCTGCAGGGCTTTAATCCCTGAAGGAAGCATGTTTTTACCTCCTCTGGGATAAAGCCCAGCGGGCCAGGACTATGGGGTGGTCACTAAGGGGTTAAACACTGCTAAACGAGTTGAGTGTAATTGACAAATTGTAAGAATGAATGTCTTCTCACAAAGGAAATGTTATTTCTAATACCAATGTTATCTGCTTTTCTTCTGATCTAGAACTATTATGTACAGCCAACGCAACGTGACCATGAATTATTTATGCAATATCAGATTCCGACACTCACCTACCGTCATCGGAACAACATCTGCTCGTAACAGGAAGCGAATACGTCCAGCAAGCTTGTTGCCAATCTTGATATCCATGTATACCTGGGGGTTAGCTCGTACCTTTTTAGCAGGTGGCTCTCCCTGCAAGTAATAAAGAAGATAAAAGAAAAAAAGAGGCACGAGATGACAGACACTAAATACATTTACAGGCATGCATGTTCGGCTGTAGGGGTTGCCTGGTTATCGGATAACAATTTCTCCTACAGGTCCAACTGTTCTAGAAATAACTAAATCAGCTGTACTTACCCTTCCATTGCCATGGTGATGAGCCCAACCGTGCTCCCGATGTTAAGTTAAGGAAGACATCAACAGATATCCTCTGACCGCTGCAGCCAATTGTAAATCGCAGTAAGTAACACTATTACAAACTCCTGGCATCATGGTGCCGGGATGTGAGTGTTGATGCCAGGAGAGCGGGCAGTGACATTACAGAAGTCAGGTGATAACCTGTGACGACATCTTCCACTTCAAACAGCGGGTGGATGGTGGTGCTGCAGTGATGGGTCCCTGCGGCAGATGACGGGTAAGTACAGCTACTTATGTTATGTTAGCACAGTTAGTGCTATGGGTGAACATTGTCCAGTAACCATCAAACACTTAGGATACCTCCACATGGAATGTATTGTCCAGATTTTTTTTTTTTACTTTATTTTCTTTATTAAGGAAAATTTGCACAGTACATAATAAAATCATATGGTAAACAAACTCGATATTACAAATAGTACATACTGTGTTGTAACTTGCTTAAACGTAATAACATAACATATTCCTTGTACATTTTTTCTTTTAGGTTGCGATAAACTTAAACAATTAAACTCAAACCGTCCATGCCTATTGGATGAATTCTTTATGAGATAAAGCTCTGCGTTTGCTATTTGCTTAGTAAATGGGGACACAGGAGAGCGTGTGGGGGGGGGGGGGGTGGAGAGAGGGAACATGAGTCTGGGAGTTCATTCTACAGATAAAGTGGAATTGGTATCTAGCCAGATATCCCATATTTTTTTTTAATTTGTTTGGGCAGCCTCTGTTTTGGTAAATAATTTTTTCGTAGGAGATTACTGTATTCACCGACCGAACCCAACATGAGATCGTAGGGATTCCCGCAGCCATCCAATAAGTAGCTATTGTTTTACGCGCCAAGAATAAGGTCTTCTGTAGGAAAATGCGGGTGTGGTACGGCCATTCCTCTTCCTCCAATAGGCCAAATAGGATCGGTATTGTCCAGATTTTGGTGCAAATTCACGGCAGATTACAACCCTAAACATTTGACGTACTGAGATCCATAGTGAAAGCCCACAGCATAAGTTGACATACTGCGGATTTAAAATTCGCACTGCGGGTCAATTAACAATCGTCAGGATGTGGATAAGATGAGACTTCTTATAATCTCATCCACTTCGTCTGTATTGTAATATGCTGCGGATTTTCCGCACGCAAATCCATGGTAGAAAATATGCCGCTTATATGCCACATGTGAAGATACTTTTTCCCTAGGATAAGAGTTAAGGTAATAAGATTTAAGGTTTTGTATCCTCCTAATATCTGTACTTGGAGCTATGATTATTATAGGACCAGTACCTCTTGTGCTGCAGGTTTAGGAGCTTCTGTCCCCTCAGCCTGTTCGCTCTCCTCCAGTGTTTTACCAGAAAATCTTTTGAGCCAGTCGTCATCAGACCAAACTAGAATAAAAAAAATGAAGTGTAAACTTTAGAACATGGAAGTAAAGTAGACATTTGTAAAGGCCCATTTATACACAACGACCTGAGCGATTATCGCTGTGTCATTTACAGCGCAATATGCAGAAGGCAAGCGGGGTGACTTAGAAAGAGTCAGCTCTTCTCACCTGGTCAGTCAGAGCAGCAGGTGTAATTCATGGGATGGAATGAGGGTTGAGTATCCTCCCAACTCTTCCCCAAGCGGCTCCAGGACCCTCTCCATGCTGGACTGAGACACAACACGGCTTTCTTCTATGTTTAAACACTATGGGGCTGATTTATTAAGACCAGTAACTGTAACCAGTAATGTAACTTTATGTCCTGTGGCATTAAGGGTAAGAGGTCTATGCCACTTAATACAAGTGTCTTGGGCGGCTCATGTGCCAGAAGAAGAAATCGTTACCAGCTATGAGGAAGTTCCCTGGTGTAAATTCTACTAAATATAGTGGGTGCCCCCACTTACTTCTCTAAAAGTGTGGAGTGTGGTGCAAAAATCCCAAAAGTTACAAGTCTTAGTGCTGGCTATATTTGTGCACAAAATCAGCTACTTATTTTTTCCCAACATTTGTCCAAGTTGCCACCCCGCCATAACATCATTTTTTCTCATAATTAAAATTGCCAGTAAAAAATTATTACCCGCACCGGCCTCTAGATGTAATTACTGTCCAGGCCGGTCATTTACCAGGAGGGTGGCAACCCTAGTAATGGATGGGACATACTGGGAGATGAGGGGACAGTAATGGATGTGACACATGGGGAGATGAGGGGACGGTAATGAATGTGACACATGGGGAGATGAGGGGACAGTAATGAATGTGACACATGGGGAGATGAGGGGACGGTAATGAATGTGACACATGGGGAGATGAGGGGACGGTAATGAATGTGACACATGGGGAGATGAGGGGACGGTAATGAATGTGACACATGGGGAGATGAGGGGACGGTAATGAATGTGACACATGGGGAGATGAGGGGACGGTAATGAATGTGACACATGGGTAGATGAGGGGACGGTAATGAATGTGACACATGGGGAGATGAGGGGACGGTAATGAATGTGACACATGGGGAGATGAGGGGACGGTAATGAATGTGACACATGGGGAGATGAGGGGACGGTAATGGATGTGACACATGGGGAGATGAGGGGACGGTAATGGATGTGACACATGGGGAGATGAGGGGACGGTAATGGATGTGACACATGGGGAGATGAGGGGACGGTAATGGATGTGACACATGGGGAGATGAGGGGACGGTAATGGATGTGACACATGGGGAGATGAGGGGACGGTAATGGATGTGACACATGGGGAGATGAGGGGACGGTAATGGATGTGACACATGGGGAGATGAGGGGACGGTAATGAATGTGACACATGGGGAGATGAGGGGACGGTAATGAATGTGACACATGGGGAGATGAGGGGACGGTAATGAATGTGACACATGGGGAGATGAGGGGACGGTAATGAATGTGACACATGGGGAGATGAGGGGACGGTAATGAATGTGACACATGGGGAGATGAGGGGACGGTAATGAATGTGACACATGGGGAGATGAGGGGACGGTAATGAATGTGACACATGGGGAGATGAGGGGACGGTAATGAATGTGACACATGGGGAGATGAGGGGACGGTAATGAATGTGACACATGGGGAGATGAGGGGACGGTAATGAATGTGACACATGGGGAGATGAGGGGACGGTAATGAATGTGACACATGGGGAGATGAGGGGACGGTAATGAATGTAACATATGGGGAGATGAGGGGACGGTAATGAATGTAACATATGGGGAGATGAGGGGACGGTATTGAATGTAACACATGGGGAGATGAGGGGACAGTAATGAATGTGACATATGGGGAGATGAGGGGACGGTAATGAATGTAACATATGGGGAGATGAGGGGACGGTATTGAATGTAACACATGGGGAGATGAGGGGACAGTAATGAATGTGACATATGGGGAGATGAGGGGACAGTAATGAATGTAACATATGGGGAGATGAGGGGACAGTAATGAATGTAACATATGGGGAGATGAGGGGACAGTAATGAATGTAACATATGGGGAGATGAGGGGACAGTAATGAATGTAACATATGGGGAGATGAGGGGACAGTAATGAATGTGACTCATGGTGAGATGAGGGGACAGTAAGGAATGTAACATATGGGGAGATGAGGGGACAGTAATGAATGTGACTCATGGTGAGATGAGGGGACAGTAAGGATATGTTCACAAGGTGGATTCCACCTGGAATTCCATTCTGCTGCAGTTTTTGCCGTGGATCCACACGTGGCTGCAGCCATCAGTGGGAAAAATTTGCGAGCACGTTTTTTGACGTGTATTCAAGAAAAAAAAGTCGTATGTTACTTCTTCATGCGGATCCATGAAAAAATGTGTCAGACATTCAGTACGCGGATTTTGCCCACTGACAGATCTAAATCCACATATTGATCACGAGCAAAAGCCATAAATAGTGCCAAATGGTATCAGATAGAATGCCCTCATAGTGACCCATAGAGAGCGACCCAATAAATAGGGCAAGATACTGAATGTCACCCGAGTGCTACACAGAGTGCCCTCATAAATAGTATCAGATAGAGTGTCCCCACAAATAGTGCTAGACAGAGCGCCCCCATTAATAGTGCTAGATAGAGTGCCCCCATAAACAGTGTACACAGGCAGCTTGCGTGCCCCTATGAACAGCTCAGTCACACATGCCTGACAGTGACCCTATAAAGAGTAGCAGCCATAGTGTCCCAGTAAACAGTTCAACCCCAACAACAGCCCCGTTCACAATATCAGAGCACTGCACAGTGCCAGCCACGGGGTGCCCACGTTAGCAGTGCCATATGACAGAATTGGAGGCAGGTTCACACGGATGGTATATTGATAGAATATCTCATCATTGTCTGATTAGTGAGGGGTCCGCTGTTGGGACCCCTACAATCCCCACACCTTGCTGTAAAGGAAGTGCAGCTGCATTCACCAGCATTATTATGAGAAAAAAGCTAAAGGGACAGTTGAGCCGTTACCCGGGGGGTGCAGACATCCATGGATATCACATAGCATCAGATATCACATAATATGCCATCAATGACATTATGTGTTGGGTAGGATTAACCCCTCAAATGCAGTTTAATAAGCAGACACTAGAGGGAGGCACTGAGCCAACATAGTTAATACACTACATAGCTGTGCCATCTATAGACATCAATGCCCTCCTCATCTGCGTTCTTGCGTTGTGGCACATGTGGACGATAGTGATTATCATCCATATGTAAAGAGACCGTCCTTAAAGGGGTTTTTTAAACGGCCAATTTTTGGTTTAACATTTTTCTTTTTTTTCTCCCCATTAAAAAAAAAACAAAAAAAAAAAACATACCTTATTTATTTGTCCGGCAACATATCCACCTGAGGGCTTGATTTTTACGGACAAGTTGTATGTTTCAATTGTATTATTTAATGTACCACATAATGTACTGAAAAGCTTTTAAAGGGGTTGTCCCGCGCCGAAACGTTTTTTTTTTAAATTCAATAGACCCCCGTTCGGCGCGAGACAAACCCAATGCATGGGTTAAAAAAAACAAAAACGTTTAGTACTTACCCGAATCCCCGCGCTGCGGCGACTTCTTATTTACCTTACCAAGATGGCCGCCGGGATCTTCACCCACGATGCACCGCCGTCTTCTCCCATGGTGCACCGTGGGCTCTGTGCGGTCCATTGCCGATTCCAGCCTCCTGATTGACTGGAATCGGCACACGTGACGGGGCGGAGCTACGAGGACCAGGTCTCTGGCACGAGCAGCCCCATTCACCAGGGAGAAGACAGGACTGCGCAAGCGCGTCTAATCAGGCGATTAGACGCTGAAATTAGACGGCACCATGGCGACGGGGACGCTAGCAACGGAGCAGGTAAGTGAATAACTTCTGTATGGCTCATAATTAATGCACGATGTACATTACAAAGTGCATTAAAGGGGTTGTCCCACGCCGAAACGCAGTACAACAGGGTACTAGAGTCTCCTTTCCGGCAAAAAAACAAAAAAGAAAAACAAGCACTCAGAGGATCCATTGATGGAAAAATAAAAAACATAATGTCTCCTGGAATGCAGCGACTGAAAAGTAAGTATAAAAAATTCAAAGCGCATCAATTCTGCTATAGATTTTTTTGGTTGGGTTTCTTACAGCGTTAATCATCAGCATAAATGACACAAAACATTTTTTCCACGGGCCGTAACGATTACGATGATACCAAAACTTTTTTTTTTTGTTTTTTTCACTTTTTCGCAATAAAAACCCTTTTTTGGAAATTATTTTCTTTTTCTAAATCGCGACATTCAAAGTCCTATAACTTTTATTTTTCCATGGACGGAGCTCGGTGAGGGCTTATTTTTTGCGAGACGAGCAGTAGTTTTTACTGGTACCATTTTGGGGTACATACGGATTTTTTTGATCACTTTTATTGCGTTTTTTGGGAGGCAAAATACTAAAAATTAGCATGTTGCCTCAGTTTTTTGCGTTTAACGCTTTTTGCCGTGCAGGATAAAAACCATGTTTGATTTATTCTACAAGTCTTTATGGACACGACGATACCAAATATGTGGGGTTTTTTATGCTAATATGAGAAAAAGCATTTAAAAAGTGGCAGGGAAGGAGATGCCCTCCCCACTGTTGCAGCGGGACGCCGGCTATGACTGACAGCCAGCTCCTCATATGTGATCTCGCGCTATTCCCAGGACGTAAGTTTACGCCCTGTCGCAGGAAGTACCCTGCTGCCAGGACGTAAACTTACGCCCTGGGGCGGGAAGGGGTTAATTAAAAAAAATAAAAAAGTAGTACAGCAAAAAAATAAATAAAAAAACCCTACACAAGTTTGGTATCGTATAGAATAAAGTTATCATGTCATTTTTGTATGTTGTAGAAACAAGACCACTGAAAGATGGCAGAATGTCAATTTTTTCCCCATTTCACTGCATTAGGAATTTTTTAAAAGTTTTTCAGTACCTTATATGGTACATTAAATAACACCATTGAAAAATACAACTCGTCCCGCAAAAAACAAGCCCTCATACAGCGACGTCGATGGATAAACAAAGGAGTTATGATTTTATAAAAGGGGGAGGAAAAAACAAACATGATAACAAAGGATGGCGTCCTGCCTCCCTCACACAGGCGATATTTTTGGCTTTAGGCGCAGCCTCTCACACGGCCTCAGACTGCTGCGATTTCCGTGTCTGGTCTATTTTTGAGCGTGTAGTGCTCCTCAATGACGAGGACTGCTGAAAGCCAGTGAAAACGTAACGTGCGGCAAAGCGCCGGAATTTAAATTGCGCTGCTTTCCCGCGTTCCTGTGTGAGGGAGGGGCTAAAAGCAGCCGGGTGCATATTTACTGTGGGATCCGCCTGTAGTTGCCATTTGAGTGGGCCTGCCCTTACTACCATCAGCTTGGTCCAAGGCCTTTCTTCCCCTCAGGTAACGCTGACCACAGTACACATCACCGTGTTCCCTGCCGCAGGCACTCCCCTCCTGTGCCGCTCACGTCCCCATATGAGCCGCACTACCCTCAGCCGCCAGAGGAGGCACGTTACCTTGTTCACGTGAGACAACCGTACCACGTGATGTAATGGGTCAGGTGCTTCATCACGTGTTGTGGTGACGTAAGAGGACCTTACGGAGAGGGAAAGGTAATGGGCTCCGCACTCCTCAGAGAGGCTGGCGGTTCATTCATAGCCGGTATATTGGGGGCACCATGCAGCGCAGTGCATTGTGGGTGCCTGGATGTGGAGAGCCCTTCATACACGCCTGCTGAACGAGGGATGCGTCTAGCATTAACCCCTTCCTGCATGCTGGAGGCGGGATGTCTGGTATTAACCCCTTCATACACGGATATGCTTCTACTCTTGTTTCTCTATAGACCCCTGTAGCCTAATATCAGAGCAGGGCACGTATATTGGTGGCTGCCTGTCTGGTCGTTTAGTATAATTGGCCGCCCATATGGCTATCAGAGTGCTGCTGACGGGCGCAGGAACGCTGTAGTGTCGATGCACCTTCATTCTTCTGCTTGGCAGAAGTACTGGCAGTGAGATTCCTACTGGCTGGGCAGTAAGGCCTCCTTCCCACGAGCGCTGACTGGCTCCGCCGCGTAATATTCCGCAGTGAAGCCCGTCACGGCGCCCCCCAGAGACCCCATACTTACCAGCGGAAGATAGCGTGAAGACGCTTCCCCGCCCACCGCCGTCGCGTCATGTGACACGCCCACGACGTCACATGACGCGCGGCGGTAAGCGGGGGAAGTGTTTTTTCACGCTATCTTCCGCTGGTTGCAGCGGGAAATAGCGTGAACGGACGGCTTCCATTGACTGCAATGGAAGCCGTCAGCGTGTACACCCGCAGCAAATAGAACATGCTGCGGGTGAGGACGGGAGATTTCACGGTGCGTAATTCCGCGGTGGAATTACGCATCGTGAGCATTGAGCTATTAGGTTCAATAGAACCTAATAGCAGGGGGCAACGCAGCGGATTTTTGCCGCGGATTTACGCGGCGTAAATCCGTTCGTGGGAAGGAGGCCTAATGGTGTATCGTGGTCATACTACATCATACGGCCAAAGGCTGTACAGTTAGAGCTTCCCAAAGCAGAGCGCATGACGGTCCTAGAGGTGCAAAGGAAGAACAATGGTGGCGCCCGACTGTCCTGCATACGTTCTTGTGCGGAATCAGGAATGCGCCTTTCCTTCCAGTTATGGCTGTGGCTCAGGGCTTATTCAGACGACCGTATATCGGCCGGGTATTCACGCCGGCCGATATACAGCGTCTCTCTCTGCAGGGGGAGGAGGCTGGAAGAGCCGGGAGCAGTGCTCTGACCTCCCGCCCCCTCTCCGCCAACTCTCCGCCCCTCCACACTATTTGCAATGAGGGAGATGGGACGGGGCGGAGCTAATTCCAGGAACTTAGCCCCCGCCTCCATCCTGCCCCTTCTCATTGCAGATAGTGGAGAGGGGGCAGGAGCTCAGTGCAGTGCTCCCGCCTCTTCCAACCTTCTCCCCCTGCAGAGAGGGACACCGTATATCGGCCGGCGTGAATACGCTTACAAATAAAGAACGTATCTAGCTGCCTACACGCGGGTGAGTGCGATCTCAGGTGGAGAAATTCGGCCCCATATTGCGCTCGTCAATGTGAATTTTCACAGCAACGTGAGGCATTTTACTGACAAAAGTGTCTCCCATCCTTTCTGTGGAGCAGTGATCCTCCGCCAAGTGTTACCATTGTTTTCAATGGGTAACCTCGCATCACACTTACGTACACCTCGCACGCCGTGCAATGCAGTTTCCTGTTCCATTGAAAACAGTGGGTGAAGCGTTCCAAGGGTCGCAAAAATATAGCACATTGTTTCCTGCACCGCATTGTGAACAACTCACTGCAAGACGCACAGATCTGGCGCTACTATGAGGCCCATTTTTTTGAATGGAGTCCTATACGTGAGCGATCGCAGCAAGTCGTATCTTTTTCTGTTCCTCGGAACGCATCGCCCATTCCTTTCAATGGAACAGTAAAACACATGACACAGTGTGCAATGTGAGGAATCCCACTGAAAACAATGGGAACCGCTCATCCTCCGACGTGGCAGAGGATCGCTGCTTTACTGAAGTGATGGGAGGCGGTTTTGCCATAAAAACATTTGGCATCGCGGTGAGAATGCACGTTAGCGAGCGCAATATTGGGCTGAGAAACTCCGGATGATATCCGCCCGCCCATGTGCAGGTAGCCTAAAGTAAATCTTATGGATTGCTTTTTTGTACATGTATGATAAATGTTAATAACATATATATTCTTTTAGAAATGTATAGATTCTTTGGTGTCTTCCGTTATATATTTGATAACTATCAAAAAATGACATAAACCCCTTAACAACACAGGATGTAAGATTACGTCCTCCACGTTTGGGGTATCCATTGAGGGAGATCATGGGGTGATTCCCTTTCATACAGCGCAGGTGCCGTCTGTTTCTGACATCCGCCTGCAACATCCATCGGCCAATGTTCCAGCGGGCCGTGCGGGTGTCATGGCAGCTTGGGGCCTTCTTGAAGGCCCCAGGACTGTATTAGCAAAATGCCTATCAAACCATGCCTGAGGCATGGCTTGATAGGATGCCTGTTAGGCCTCAGTCAGACGGGCGATTTTTCGCACAATTTGCGCATGCGTCTGTCGATTTTTTTTTTTTTTTTTTTTAAACCATTGCTTTGCAATGGTATCGGACACATGAGCGCTTTTTATGCGCTCGTCCGATAAATTATAGAACAGAAATCGCAGATCGCACCTATGTGCGATCTGCGATTCCTGTTCTCTTCTCTATATGCGCTCAATGGGGCCGGCGGCAGCAGCGCCGACCCCATTGAGAACATATAGAAGACAAATCATTCTTCTCTGCCACAGCTGTAACAGCTGTGGCAGAGAAGAACGATGTTTGCCCATTGAATTCAATGGAGCTGGCAATACAGCCGGCTCCATTGAAAGCAATGGGCTGCCGGACAGCGCTGGATGAATTGTCGGGAAGGGCTTAAATATATAAGCCCTTCCCTGCAATTCATCCAGAAATGTGTTAAAATAAAAAATATATATATATATATATATATATATACTCACCTTGTCCCAGGAGTCGGAGTTCAGCACGGCCGGCCTGCAGTGGGTGTGAAGGGGGTGTGACTCAAAGCTGCCCCTGATTGGCTCAGCGCTGAGCCAATCAGAGGCAGGTCTCACTCACACCCATTCATGAATTGGCTCAGGCTGAGCCAATCAGGGGCAGGTCTGACTCACACCCACTGCAGGCCGGCCGTGCTGAACTCCATCTGCCGGGACAAGGTAAGTATATATATTTTTTTTATTTTAACACATTTCTGGATGAATTGCAGGGAAGGGCTTATATATTTAAGCCCTTCCCGACAATTCATCCCGCGCTCGCCCACAGCACATTGCTTTCATGGAGCCGGCTGTATTGCCGGCTCCATTGAATGCAATGCGCTGGACAGCTCCAGCCTGTTTCTAATGAAACGCGGCTAGGAGCAGCTTTTCGGGCGATTTTTGGGCATCGGTCACGCGATTTGCGGATGCGCATCCGTCATGCGATCCGCAAACCGCGCGAAAAAACGCCCGTGTGACTAAGGCCTTAGAATGCGGTATGATGTTATGCTATGACAGTACATCATACTGCAGGAGCAATCAAAACATCACTAGTTCTTGTTCCCTCGGGGGACTTAAAAAAAAAAAAGTCATTTTAAAAAAGTTTTACTAATTATGAAAAAAAAAAAAAACGGTAATAAAAGTAAAAAAAATCCTTTTGCTATTTTATAATAAAAGAATCGAAATAATAAAACAAGAATACATGTTTCGTATCGCTGTGCCTGCAAAAGTCCGATCTATCAATGTAAAACATTATATACTCCGCATGGTGAACGTCGTCAGAAAAAAAATAAAGAACGCCAGAATTGCACTTTTATGGTCACTTCGTCTCCAAGAAAAAATGTAATAAAAAGTCATATGTACTCCAGAATGGTACCAACGAAAACTACAGGACATCTCGCAGAATATGAGATGTAGCATAACAATGTCAACGGAAAAACTAAAAAGTTATAGCTGTCAGAAAATGGCAGCAGATAGTAATTTTAAAAATTTATTAATAAAAGCAATACAACAACAAAAACTTGGTAAATTTGGTATCCTAGTAATCGTACTGACCCTTAAAATAAAGTTATCAGGTCATTTTTGTTGCAATGTTTACACCGTAGAAAGAAGACGCAATCAAAGATGGCGGAATTTAAAATAAAAGAGTTATGATTTTTTAAAATTGGGGAGGAAAAAACAAAAATGGGGGAAAAAAAGGTGACAGTCCCTAACCCCTTCCCTCTATATGACGTACATTTACATCATGCAGCATTGGGGTATTATGAAGAGAGATCGTGGGGCGCCTGCTGTTTACTACAGTTGACACCCGCGGGCAATAGCTGCAATCAGCAGCACAGCCAATCGCGGTTTTTAACCCTTTAACGCCCCGTGTGAGATTGCAGGAAGCTGTGCTGGTGGCAGCCAGGGATGGATTGATAGGCTGCCTGTCAGATTGCAGTATGATGTAATGCCATGGCAGGAGCGATCAAGTTGTGGTCCTAAAAAAAAAAAGTTAAAATCAGATCAATAAAGTTTTACTAATTGTGTAAAAAAAAAAAATTATAATAAAAATTTAAATCACCCTCCTTTGCCATATCTATAATAAAATCTAAATCATAAAACAAAAATACATAATTGGTATCGCTGCGTCTGTAAGGCCTCATGTCCACGGGCAAAATATGATTTAAGATCCGCAGCGGATCTCCCGCGCGCGGATCCGCATCCCATAGGGATGCATTGACCACCCGCGGGTAGATAAATACCCGCGGATGGTCAATAAAACGGATTTTAAAAAAAAAAATGGAGCATGAAAAAATCTGGACCATGCTCCATTTTCGTGCGGGTCTCCCGCGGGGACGGCTCCCGCGGGCTTCTATTGAAGCCTATGGAAGCCGTCCGGATCCGCGGGAGACCTAAAATAGGAATTTAAAAGTATTTACCCATCCGGAGCGGACCGGGAAGGTCTTCTATTCCTCACGGCCGGATCTTTCTTGCTTCGGCTCGGCGGATGTGCCCGGCGCATGCGCGCGGCACGTCGACGACGTGCCGGCGACGTGCCGCCGGCGTGACGAATTCATCCGCCGGCCGAAAATGAAGATCCGGCCGTGAGGAACAGCAGACTTTCCCCGCCCGCTACGGATAGGTAAATTCTTTTAAATTCTTATTTTAAGCGCTCATGTCCGCGGGGCAGGAGGGACCCGCTACGGATTCTACATGTAGAATCCGTAGCAGGCCTGATTTTCCCTGTGGACATGAGGCCTAAAAGTCTGATCTATTTACAGCGCATTATTTACAGCACACGGTGAACTTCGTCCGGAAAAAAAAAAAGAACATCAGAAATGCACTTTCAGTCACCATCTCCCAGAAAAAATGCAATAAAAAAGCGATCAAAAAGTCTTATGTATTCCGAAATGGTACGAACATAAACTACAGGATGTCTCGCCAGAAATGAGCCCATACTCAACTATGTCGATGGAAAAATAAAAACGTTTTTGCAGCAGAGAATAATTCTAAAAAATTAAATGTCTTGTATTTTTTTTCTTAGTAGTACAGCAAAAAAACACTATAAAAGTTTGGTATAATAATAATAGTAGTGACTCATAGAATAAGGTTATTGTGTCATTTTTGTTGTAGCTAGAAACAGGATGCACTGAAAGATGGCGGAATGACGTGGGTTTTTTTTGTTTTTTTTTTAAATTTTACTCCACTTAGAATTTTTTAAACATTTTTCAGTACCTTATAAGGTACATTAAATAGCACCATTGAAAAATACAACTCGTCCCGCAAAAAACAAGCCCTCATACATGGACAAATAAGGGAGATACAATTTTTTAAAAGGGGGGAGGAAGAAACAAAAGTAGAAAAAAAAGGCGCTGCATCATTAAGGGGTTAAAAGAATTCTTTTTTTCCCCTTTAACAAAAATATTCCATAGGGTGCGTTCAGACGCAGCTGCAGATTTACACCAACGTTACGGAAACGGTGCGGATTTCACCCTTTCCATAGAAGGGGTAAAGTCCGCTGCAGATCTGCACCAAGAATGATACGGAAATGATGCAGACTTTCCACTAGGTGTGAACGTACCCATAAATGGATTCTAATTAGTGATCTTTATCTCTAGCACGTTCATATAGCAGTGCAGTAGTCGGTGTATGACTGGATACGCAGATAACATCACACTAACGTCTGTTTGTCATTCTTACAGGATGAAACATTTATCGTCTCTGACAATCTGCCCGCATCTCTGGCGCTCCATGCCATGCCATCTCTCTGAGCTCCGCCTGGATTATGTTCTGGCAGGTGGTCAGTCCTTTCGGTTGGTTTGGTTTTGGTGTATTTTTTGTTTCTTTTATAAGTGTAACATATTCCTGATAACAAGTAAATGTACTACGTTTGTCCCCCTTTGTGACTGCAAACTTCTTGCTAATTCGTGACTGGAAAACTCTGTAGCTTATCTCCCGCAGCCTCATTTTAGCACCCTTACTTTTTCCGGAACACATTAGGCCTCATGTCCTCGGAGCGGAATCCGACCCTGCTTACCCGTTCGGGTCTTCTGTGTGTCTGTCCGGATCTTCAATTTTCTTCACTGCAGATGTGTGCAGGAGCGCCGGCCATCGCACATGTGCAGTGGAGATTTTTTTTAAACTCCTGCTTTACCGTGGGAACCGCACTGCAATGGAGCATGCTGCGACTTGTTTTCTGTGCTAAAAGGTCAGCAAAACAAATCTGCATGCTTTTACCCCTTAGTGACGGCCCCATAGTGTTTTTACATCCTAGCTAAGTGGGCTTTAATCCCAGAGGACGTAAAAACATGCATCTTCTAAGGATTAAAGCCCCATGGGCTGTGGACGTGACAGCTCCATGTTGTCGGTTCCAGGGGGTAGCTGACAACATGGAGCAATCATGAGGGCCCACGGGGAGCCCCCACCCAGCAATGCGATCGGTGCTATCCGATGGATGGCGCCGATCGCAATAAGGTAAATAAAAAGTTAAAGTTTCAGCTCCCCTCACAGAATGTACCCACGAGGGAGGCTAAAACTACTCACCTCCATCCTGCGTGATGTCCGGCGACGATCTGGGCGGGAGCGGACCCTCCGGCGTCTTCTGCGCATGTGCGCCTTAGTTAAAATGGTGATGCATGTGCAGATAACCAGATCGCCATGGGGCATTTGAAATCTCCTGTTTTCCGGCTACTGAAGGTAGCCGGGAGGCAGGAGATGTTGCCGGGCTCCGTGATCGCCGCTATCCAATGGATATCCTATAAGTCTTCAGTAGGGGCAAAAAATAATGACCTTATTTATGGAGAATGAACGTCTCTAGAGAGCTCAAACACCTTTGAGACGCCTCAGAGATTCCTATTACCAACATGTTAGAATCCAAGCAATCCCTGAGTCAAGGTAAAAACCCTGCAACTCTCCGACTGCTCAGCGCCCATCAGTCCTGGGCAGGTACTTAGTGAGTATGCTCGCTCATCTCTACGCTTAAGTAATACGGATATGCCCCCTTGTTTCTTCTGCCCATGAACATATTACATATATCATATCTGCACTTGTATTTTTATATAGAGTCTCGGTCAACACAGTCAATAGCAAGTCAGGACCCCAATGCTGAGATTACAGAGGCAGTGGCACCAATCTAGCATTGCGTCCCATTCACAATGTTTCCCCCATACAGGGGTTCCCCAATAGCATCCTTATTTCAGAACATTCAGTGTTGAGATATTACAATCTCCTCTGAGCATCCCCAGTCCTCCGAGAACAAGGCCTTCACACATATGGTGCGTCCGCTACCTTTAGATGACGCTTTCCCTCCTACCTTTATATCTCAAGTTACTTCCCAAGATACTTTAGGCTGTATTCACACGGGGCGGTTGGAGTTCAGTAAAAAACAACATTGACCAAACTGCCCACGTTTTTGCTACGGCTTTGATGCAATTGTGGTGAAAACTGAAACCGCATCAAAACCGCGGCAACAACATAAGCAGTTTTCCCGCTGCGGTTTTGTACATTGTTTCCACCATAAATCCCGGCCAGCGGCCATATTTACCTATACAGCGGTACCTCGGGTTACGAGTGCCTTGGCTGGAGAGTTTTTCACTTGCGAGCAGGCTCTTTCCCTAATTTTTGCTCCAATTTCCGAGCAAAAATTTGGGATACAAGCCTGCTTGCAAGTCAAAAACTCACAAGCTAAGGCTCGGGGGGGAGCGGGAGTTTCTATACTCACCTGTCGCCGGCGTGTCGTCTTCCCAATGGTCTGCAGGCTGTCACTCCCTCCTCTACGCTGACAGAGAATTGCTTTCTGGATCTGGGGCTTAAATGTCCTGCCTCCAGCAAGCATTGAATTTAATAAATGGTAGAGCGCTGCCTGTGATTGGCTGAGCACTGTGACCAATCATAGGCATCGCTCAGCTGTTCAATAAATGGCTGAGCGCTGCCTGTGATTGGCTGAGCACTGTGACCGATCAAAGGCATCGCTCAGCTGTTCAATGAATGGCTGAGCACTGCCTGTGATTGGCTGAGCACTCAGCCAATCAGACGCAGCCCTTTCAGCAGCGGGGATTTTAAGTCCCTGCCTGCTGAAAAGCTTCACAGCCGTGCGGGGAGAAGACAGGCCAGTATAGATTTTACTTTTTACTACAGCTAGGGATGATTTTTTAGGCTTCGATTTAAAGCCCTTCCCCTAAAATTACTGCAGGTGTGACGGCAGGGCATTGCAGTGGCCCCCGGATCCCCCACAAGCTGGGAGCGCCTCACACGGAGAGTATGTGTGTAATACGCACCAAGACGGTGCACGCCGCTGTCTGTTTTGCGCTCACATTCTGTCCGCTGTCCCCGGAGGCACAAATAGAGCCATGTAGCGGTTGTTACCGGGTCTTACACACTCCACACAGTAAAGCCGCTGCTCATTTACATGTGAAGGTACACTTGTTTTACAGCCCCAAAATACCAGAATTTCTGCCTAATAGTCTCAGCATTGTGATGCCCTTTAAGGCTCATTCACACGAGCGTGCGGGAAATCGCTGGGTGTATAAGGGGGCGACCTGCTGATTGGGGGTCTCACTGCTCAGAGCCCACCGATCTAGAGAACAGGACTCCGATGTCCCCCTCTGCCCGGCACTTCAGGGGTCGCCCCTCCCCCGCAGGGACACCATTGTGGCTGGCCACGAATCAGCTTCAGTGTGGCTGATGGACGGGCGGTGCGGCTACCTCGGCAGCCCCATGTAAAGTGACAGGTGTCAGCGCACAGCGTGATCCAGCCAGTTACCTCCTCACACAGGATTACCAGTGTGACCGCCATACCGCCACATACTGCATATCTCACACATGCCGTCCTGCACGGTCTTCCTGGTTTCCCGCTGTCACCCGGCGGCATGGTGTATAAATGCCACAATAATTGTGCCCAGAGGTTTATATGCCACCATGGGAAACAGGGCTGCAGTGCAGACAATACACCACAACATGCCGGGTCCTGGAGAGGCCGTGAGAACTGCGAGCAGCACAACACAGAGGGGGATTACATCTAACGCCATATCATACACACTACAGCACACAATACACAGGAGGGCGCCCCCTGGGGGAAGAGCCACAACTGCATGAGAGCGCTAACCATGAGGGAATACTAGCGCCCCTCACAGGAGCCGGCCGCGTCCCCCCTGTCAGCGCTGAGCTGCCGCTACAGGACGCTGCCAGCCTGACGGGCCTCCACGGATGACGTTACCTCACGAGCCGCATCCTCCCGCCGCGCGGTCGGCCTCTGCTGACTGGATGCGCGCGGGCCGACCTCTGAAAGCCGCCTGCTGTGTCTTTCTCTCTCTCTCCCCCCGAATCTATAAAACCTATGTCCCGCCCACCACTTCCGGTTGGAGCCCCGATGAAGTGCAGGAATGTTCTGGAAGGAGGACGGCGGGTTTCCTGCTCCATGAGCCCCACGTGATCGGCTCCTTTCCCGCGCAGTGAGCTCTCTGCACTGAGGGGGGAAGCGTGAAAGGCGGCTGCGAGCTGAGGTGCCGGACAAGAGGCTTCACGGACTATGAGTGGGCTCCGTGCTCGGCTTATTAGACTGCTTTCTCATTGGCAGCAGTGTATGAAGAGACGGCCTGGTGTCAGTACAGCTGCTTGTGGGGCATTATGTGTCTAGGAAGTTGGGTGGGAAACAGTCAGCCATCTTGGAGGTAATCGGTGAGCCCCTCGCATTACTGACCGATACAAGCAGATGTGTCATATGGCCCAGACAACTACAGTTTGTGGTCAGCTGATAAGGGCTATGTGATATTATTCAACTAAACCACCGAAACAGAAATACTGGGGTGGTGCGGTGCATAGCTCTACAGCTGCGTCCCCGAGGTGGTGCGTTGTGTGGCCCCGGTGGCTGCGTCCCTGGGGTGGTGCGGTGCGTGGCCCCCGCCGGCTGCGTCCCCGGGGTTGGGCGGTGCGTGGCCCCCGCTGGCTGCGTCCCCAAGGTTGGAGTTTTGCTCTGTATGGCTTGTGGTCGCTGCTCCTTGCTGCTCACCCTTCACCCCCATTGACCCCAATGATATGGTTGGATGACGACACAAGATCTCTGCTGGCCCGGCTACAGTCTGCTGTCACCTTCGGGGCCTGAAGGAACAAAAATGGCTGAACCACTTCCCTGCCCGCCTGATGCAGACTGTTCACAGTACTCATCCGTAGCCTAAACCAGAGTTGCACAACCATATTCGTGCACACAATATGCTGAAAATAGAACCCATTGTTTCTTTCCCCCTCCATCCTCTCCCCAGTGGGTTCGTTCACACGCACGTATTTGGCGCTCGTGCACAATGCGGTTGTGCAATAAAAATGTGCAGCCTTTTCTATCTCTCCGTGCATTTGTGCATAGAGAGAACATTTGGAACTCCTGAAGCTATCAGCCATTTAAATGGCTGAGAGCATTGGTGCATGTTTTTTTTTTTTTCGCATGCAATTGCGCACATCTTGCGTAGTTTACAGTGCATTTTGCATGGGCAAATCCCACTTCGCAAATACGCTTACACTACGCTCTGATCGGACTTGGCAGCACTGGTTACTCCGCAGGTGTGATGTCTTAGACTAATGCAGTGTGCAGCAGGCGGTCCGAGAAGCTGGGCGGCCATCTTCATGTCTCCAGGTCTGCTTTAGGGGTTTTCTCACTAGACAGTATATCCCATCTGCACAGGACCCCCAGTGAACAGCGCACTCTGAACGCACTGTGACTGGAGTAGCGGTGCGCATGCTTAAGCGCCATTTCACTCCCTTCTATAAGATGAATGGAGGTTGCTGAGCGCAAAAAAGCGATAGTCACGCATGTACACCGCTGCTCCATTCCACGAGGCATTCAGGGGGGATGCTGCTCTCTGGACCGCTGGGGGGTCTCAGCCGTTGGATCCTCAGTGATTAGACATCTGCAATACTGTGGGGTTTTCCAGAACTGAATTATTAAGCCAAGGATACAGACCTAATTTCTCCCCCAGATTTTTGATTTCAATAAATTGTAACTTGCCCAACTTTCAATAAATCATAACTAATTTTCTGCTGCCGTTGTATGAGGGCTTGTTTTGTTTTGTGGGAGTTGTATTTTTTAATGGCACTATTCAAGCCCTATAGAGGTATAAAAAGTCCATGTGCACTAATTATGTCCCATGTGAAAGGTTGCTTAATAGCAAGTAGAGCCAGGCTTCCACTAAATATAGCAACTACAGAGCCACACACTCCCACCCCAAACCGCAACTACAGAGCCACACACTCCCACCCCAAACCGCAACTACAGAGCCACACACTCCCACCCCAAACTGCAACTACAGAGCCTTTACTTTTTGCAGTAATAAAAAGTTTTTTTCTTTTAGTCCTTTTAAGGGGATTTGAACTTGTGATTGTTTGATCACTCTTACAGTATAATGCAATACCATAGTATTGCATTATGCCACATTTTGACAGGCTTTGTGGATCTTTATTTGCAATTTCGTGGGGTACTGGTGGATTATGTCGCCACCGGAAGCTAGGGATTTGACAGTAGGAACACCCCTGTCACACCCCTAGCTCCCGATTGGCTCAATGCTTTAAGGTGCTAGGAGCGTGTGGAAGTATTTTTGCCTGCCCTGCCCTGTTATGGTAAGGGGTTAGTTTTCCCCTTAGGCTTAGCTTATTTGCTGTAAATGCTGCCATGTTACAGCATTTACAGCGAATAAGCGAAGCCAAACAGGAAAACTAACCCCTAACCAGGCAGGGCAGGCAAAAGTACTTCCACATGCTGCAGCCATCAGTCAGTGCTCGTTGTGGGCCGGTCTGCCGCCGGCGGTGTGCTCTGTGGCGCCCCGCTAATTCACAGTTGTGGTCTGCTGTCCCTCAGCCAGCGCCACTCCTGCTTTGGCCACTGTCTCCTCGTGCTGTGTGTAACGGCACTTGGGGTATTTCAGAGGCTGGCAGTCGCAGCCTCTGCACTGTCCTCTGGTGCCTCCAGCCTCTGGCAGCTGTGCAGCTCGATGCAGTCCTCTCTGTCGCTTCCCAGGCTCGGCGCTGTCCTCTGCCGCCACTGCTCCCAGCCACACCGCAGTCCTCTGTCCCCAGCCAATCAGAAGTTGACAGGTGTATTATGTCGCCACCCCTTACTTCCGGTGACGACATAATACACCAATACCATTTAGTGGAAACCTTGTGGCTCTGTAGTTGCTGTTTAGTAGGGGGTGGACGTTGTAGCTCTGTATTTGTTGTATAGGGAGAGACCTCGGGGCTCTGTAGTTTGGGGGGGCGGGGGGACCTTGGGGCTCTGTAGTTATATTTAGTGGAAACCTTCTTGTTGTATATGCTATTATGGGGGAAGGGTGGGGAACCTTGGGGCTCTGTAATTGCAGCATGTGACTGCAGCATGTAAAGGGCTGTCACCATGGGTCCCCCCAGAATGTGATCAGGGAGTCCTGATGGGTCTCTGTGGAAGTCCCCTAAAGAGACAAAACGAAAAAAAAAATTGTTAAAAATTATTTAAAAAATAAAATAAATAAAATTAAATTAAAAACACTTGTCTGCCTTTACTTTATGAAAAATTAAAAATACAATTACACATGTGGTATCCCTGCGTCGTAATGACCCAGAGAAGGAAGTTAGTACATTATTTAACCCCTTAATGACACGGTCCCTTTTTTTCTTCTTTCCCCAATTGTTTTTTTCCTCCCCCCGTTTAAAAAATCATAACTCCTTTATTTATCCTTCGACGTCGCTGTATGAGGGCTTGTTTCTTGCGGAACGAGTTATATTTTTCAATGGTGCTATTTAAAGTACCATATAATGTACTGAAAAACTTTTACAAAAATCTAAGTGGAGTAAAATGAAAGAAAAATGACATTCCACCATCTTTCAGTGCGTCTTGCTTCTATGGTAGAGAAACTGCAACAAAAATGACCTGATAACTTTATTCTATGGGTCAGTACGATTACTATGATACCAAATGTGTAAACTTTTTTTTACTATAGCACTTGTATTTTTTTGCAAAGACATTTCATTTTTTAAAATTATTTTCTGCTGCATCTTCTGCGCGCAATAACTTCTTTATTTTTCCATCGACATACTTGAGCAAGGGCTCGTTTTTTGCGG
The DNA here is from genome assembly GCF_035609145.1 of Eleutherodactylus coqui. Lineage (NCBI taxonomy): Eukaryota > Metazoa > Chordata > Amphibia > Anura > Eleutherodactylidae > Eleutherodactylus > Eleutherodactylus coqui. The sequence goes on along the minus strand of NC_089842.1, from coordinate 214,331,364 downwards.
GACGTCCTGTAGTTAACGTTGGTACCATTTTGGAATACATACGACTTTTTGATCACTTTTTATTGCATTTTTTCTGGGAGACAGGGTGACTGAAAAAGTGCAGTTCTGGCGTTCTTTATTTTTTTTTTCGGATTACGTTCACCATGGGGGGTAAATAATGCACTATTTTGATAGATCAGACATTTACGGACGCGGCGATACCAAATATGTATTTTTCTTTTATGATTTAGATTTTTTATTATAGATATGGCAAAAGGAGGGGGATTTAACTTGTATTACTTTTTTTCCCTAATCTCCCTACAAATTTTTTCACAAAAGTTATGCAATACATTATATATACCCAAAAATGATGCCATCAAAAAGTACAACTTCTCCAGCAAAAAACAAGCCCTCACATGGCCGTGTCAATGGAAAAATGAAAAAGTTATAGCTCTTGGAACGCGACTGCAAAATTAGTTAAAATTAAATGATTGTCCAATTTAAAAAAACCTGCCCTGATGGGCACGACAGGGGGGTAGGAAACCCGCCACTCAAGGGGTTAATGTTTTCCACCTATCATAAATAGAGAGTGGGTCACGGCTTATCTTGGCCGACAGCAAGTGTGTGTAAAGTGCTGATATTAGTCCTCTAGGTCCCTGTAATTTAAGAATACCTACTGTTGGGTATTTGGAGATTTTGGTAGAATTCGGTGGAAATTCTGCATTCAAAGCATGTCTCAACTGAAAGTACCTGAAAAGTTGAAGTCTAGGTACTTTTAGATTCTCTCGTAATTGTATATAGGACAGCAGTATATTATCCTCGTATATATCTCCTAGAGTTTGTATCCCTAGTTTAACCCAGTATCCAACACCCTGCATCATCTTGAGTGAGGGCAAAGTAGGGTTATTCCATAAAGGAGTGTCAGTCATTGTATCTGTGTATTGTTGGATACGCTTTGCTGCGCGCCACACAGGGCCACTTTATGCATGGTTATAAGTCTTGATGATTTTCTAAAATCTGGATGTTCCAAAAACCCAATTAGATTCTGACCCTCTAACTCATCGGCTAGGTAATGATCTGTGATTGGCATCTCTTCCCAAAATGAACCAATCCCTGAGATTACGTAACTGTCTTGCTATGTAATACACTTTAAAGTCGGATAACGCCATTCCGGCTTGGTTTTTAGGGCGTTGTAGTGCAGTGAGTTTAAGCTTGGAGTGAGACGGGCCCCAAACAAATCTAATACCGACAGTTTAAGGTTTGGAAGAAACTTTCTGGAACTTTAACCGACATATGTTGTAACGAATATAAACATTTGGGTTGGATTACCATCCTAATAAGGTTTATACGACCTGCCACGGATATAGGTAATTTCCACCAGGCCTTCATTTTCGTTTGTATTAGGTTTTGCAGCGGACTTGTAGTTTTTATGGTCTTGCACTATATTAATTCCTACATACTTGAATTTGGTTATTTCCAATAGACCACAGGCTGACACATCAGAAATTGTGGTCGCGTTTTGGGCTGTATACATTATTGCAGATTTGGACCAGTGTATATAAAGTCCAGAATGTTGAGAGAGAGTCTATTATCTCAAGGGCTTGTGAGAAGGAATGCTCTGGGTTACGGAGGAAAAGAACCATATCATCTGCATATAGACCAACTTTACTCTCTCTACCCCTCCAACTCACTCCCGTAACCGCAGAAGTATTGCGCAAACGGATGGCCAGTACCTCAATTGCTATTGCAAAAAGGGAGGGAGACAAAGGACATCCCTGACGCGTCCCCCGAGACAGTAGAAAGTTCGCCGAAGATATACCGTTTACTATAACGTTGGCTGTGGGGGATTCATACAGTAACCTGATCCACCCTAGGAATCGGGACCAGAAACCAAAATGTATCAAACATGCCTCCAGGAAACTCCACTCCAATGAGTCAAATGCTTTTTTTGTATCTAGTGACACTACTGCCCAAGGCATATCATGCAGTCTCCCTATTTATACAATTGTTTGGACTCTGCGTATATTTATTGTGGTTGATTTTCCGGGCATAAACCCTATCTAGTCTTCATGGATTATGGAAAGGATTACTTGGTTAAGTCTAGTAGCCAGTATTTCTGTCAATATTTTATAATCCACATTAGGCAGTGATATTGGCCTATATGAGTCACAATTATCGGGTTCTTTACCAGGTTTCAACAACGCGATTATAGACGCTTTATAAAAGGAGGGTGGGAGGGAATTTCCCTGATAAACCCGCTGCAGAGTATCATATAGTATTGGAGAAAGCTGTTCTATATATTTATGATCTACCCCCAAGAGGAGGCCATCTGGCCCAGGGGACTTATTTAGTGCCATATCCATGATAGCTTGATGGATTTCCTCTAATGCTATTGGGGCATCTAAGGCCTCATGTCAACGGGGAAAATCAGGCCCGCTACGGATTCTCCATGGAGAATCCGTAGCGGGTCCCTCCTCCCCCGCGGACATGAGCGCTGAAAATAAGAATAAACTTACCCGCAGAGGACCGGGCAGGTCTTCTCTTCTTCGCGGCCGGATCTTCTTTCTGCGGCCTGCGGATGTGCCCGGCATGTCGTCGGCGTGCCGCTCGAATGCGCCGGGCACATCCGCTGGGCCGAAGAAAGAAGATCTGGCCGCGAAGAAGAGAAGACCTGCCCGGTCCGCTGCGGGTAAGTTTATTCTTATTTTAGGTCTCCCGCAGATCCGGACGGCTTCTATAGGCTTCAATAGAAGCCTGCGGGAGCTGTCCCCACGGGAGACCCGCACGAAAATGGAGCATGTCCGGATTTTTTCATGCTCCATATTTTTTTTTATTCACTTTTATTGACCATCCGCAGGTATTCACCTACCGGCGGGTGGTCAATGTATCCTTATGGGGTGCGGATCCGCGGGCGGGAGAAGAGTTAAAATCCGCTGCGGATTTTCATTCTTCTTTTCCCCGTAGACATGAGGCCTAATAGTGCTATTTGTTCAGCAGAAAGGGACGGGAAGGCAAGGTCTTCTAGATAGGCCAAATTATCCAACATCGACATTTCACTTGTTGAAGTATATAGATTGGTATAGTATTCCCTAAACCTGGTTGTTATAGATTGGGCCTCCGTGAGTATCCGTCCATCAGCCGCTTTAATTGTGAGGACAGAGTTGGTTAGCCCGTTTTGTTTCATTAATTGGCCAAATGGGGACTCGACTGGTTACCCATTTCTAAAAAATATTGCCGCGTAAAGAAGATTTTCCATTTGGTTTTAACATGTAATTAATGTCTAAGTAAGCTAAGTAATCCTAGCCAGCTTGTTTTGTTGGTGTCTGTAGGGTTCGCTATGTATTGTTTTTCGGCCTCTGCTGTCTGCTCCTCTAACAGAAAGTCAGCTTGGGAAGTAGATCTTTTTATGCAGGATATTGGTGATTTAAAACAACCTCTAAGGTAAGCTTTTAGTGTATCCCATATTAAGGCATTTCTCGTATCTTCTTCATGGATTTGGAGGAATGTGGTTATTTGATCTGGTATCCGGTCATTTGATCCTATTAGCTTAAGCCAAAAGAGATTAAGCTTCCAGGTCCGGGCAAAATACTGTCCTGGGAATTGTAATTTAAGGATGATTGGTTTATGATCAGATACTCCCCGAGTGCCATGAACTATTGAGGTTAAGTAGAGGGCAAGTGTTTGGAGAGCCAAATATGTATTCTATTCGAGAGAGAGACCTGCTCCCAGGAGACTGACAAGTGTACTCACATGTGTAGGGTGTGTTTATTGAATAAATTGGAGTTTTTCATTGGATCAAGTAGGATTGACCTACAAAAAGGGAGGTGGTAGAGGATATTATAAAGGGTCTACTGACTTAGCTATCAGTTACCCTCCAGCAACCTATTGTCACTATTTCCACTAAACTATTTTTGCTTGTAGCTAGGTTAGGTCCTCTTATGCTGCGCTGACTTGGGTCTTACATAGAGCTGATCTGGAGATAAATCATCCATTTATCTCCAGGTGTCTCTGCCCATCCTGCTGGCTCCCATTGTTCCTTTTCCCCCTTGATTGCCTGCTTTTGTAACTGAATCAACGGGTCATAATCCACAAGGGGTGAGGTCTGAGGGGGTACCTGTACCACCCCAAGCCCTGAAGGATCAATCTGGGCTTCTGTGTGGTTGTATTCACAGCCTTCTCAGCCAGGTGATATCTGATTGCCTCTTTTGAGCCATCCTTAGAGTGGCCTTTTGTTATGGAGTGGCTTTCAGGCCACTCTTTTGGGCAGCAGGAGGGTTTCCATCAGTGCCTTCACACCTTTACTGTTTTTAATTGGTTTTTTCATTTGCTTGTCAAGAATGACCTTGCTTTCCAGATGGGTCCATGGTAATCAGTAATGCCAAAGGCATAGTATGAGTCCTTGTAGTCCGTGTCTTCTTGAGCATGCTTGCATGCTTCTTCCAGAGCTCGTAATTCTGACTGACATGTGAGATGGAAGGGGTTCGGCTTTGGCCACAACATAACCTGTTTAGAACCTGCCTGCTTGACCATACCACAATGCATCCACAAAGAGTGTAAAATCAGGGTTGTCTAATGACTGATCAACAACATGACTGAATCCCCTGTCTCCCGGGCCATTAGCTTGTGCATGGTCATGTGTATCAGGCTGAAAGGAAAACTGTAAAATGATTATTTGCTTTTGCAGCAGCAGCTGGTTGTCATTGTGTTAAGGCACTCTGCCCCCCCCCCCCGAGCGCCAGGTGGGGTGCCCTGATCTTCCCGCACCCCACTGTCCCTGTCTACTTGCCTCAGCCCTGGCTAACCACAGGCGGACAACTGGACGGCGGTCCCTGCACTGGCTAGGGACCTGGCGACTGACAAGATGTGACTAACTGATGGAGGGAACAGAGTGCCGACAGAGAAGGCAGATGGAAATGACCAACAGAAAATACAGAGAAAGCAAAGCTGGAAATGGAAGCTGACAGGCAAACTAGAGGGTGAACTAAGACTTAGCTGCAGAAAGGACCGACTAGATGCTAGCAGAACCAATAACTGGCAGTGAGCTCAGGTCACTGCCAGCCTTAAAACTGCAAGCCTCCGCCCAGGGGCGGAGAGTGGGAGGAGCCGACTCTCCCACTGCTGCATAAGAAAGGTGGATGAGTGCGGGCGGCACCCTACGGGCGGACACGCCCATGCCGCCGCACACTGGCTGCCCCACGCCGCCGGGAGAGCCCCGACTCCAGAGCTCCAGGACGCCGGAGCCGACAACGGAGCGGCGCGCGCCGACCACGGGACCTTGCACCGCCATGCATGGTAACAGTTATTATTGAAGGGGATAGAATTTACAACTTCATTATCATGTCAAAATCTAGTAATAACAAAAGATACAACGTAGAACTTCATTATAATGCTATATAGAACTCCATTATGATGTCATAATGTAATGTAAAACTGCATTATGATGTCATAATCTACTCATAGTAGGGGGTAGAACTTACAACTCCATTATGATGTCACAATCTAGTAATAACAAAAGATACAATGTAGAATTTCATTATAATGTAGCATAGAACTCCATTATGATGTCATAATGTAATGTAAAACTGCATTATGATGTCATAATCTATTCATGGTAGGGGATAGAATTTACAACTCCATGATGATGTCACAATCTGGTAGTAACAAAGGATACAACGTAGAACAACATTATTATGTAATATAGAACTCCATTATGTCATAATGAAAAACTGCATTATGATGTCATAATGTATTTATAGTAGGGGATAGAATTTGCAACACCATTATGATGTCACAATCTAGTAATAACAAAAGATGCAATGTAGAACGTCATTATAATGTAGTATAGAACTCCATTATGATGTCATAATGTAATGTAAAACTGCATTATGATGTCATAATCTATTAATCGTAGGGGATAGAATTTACAACTCCATTATTATGTCACAATCTAGTAATAGCAAAAGATACAACATACAACGTAATTATAATGTAATATACAGCTCCATTATGTCATAATGTGAAACTGCATTATGCCGTCTTAATCTATTCATAGTAGGGGATAGGATTTACAACTCCATTATGATGTCACAATCTAGTAATAACAAAAGATACAATGTAGAACAACATAATTCTGTAATATAGAACTCCATTATGATGTCATAATGTATTCATAGTAGGGGATAGAATTTACAACTCCATTATGATGTCACAATCTAGTAATAACAAAAGATACAATGTAGAACTTCATTATAATGCTATATAGAACTCCATTATGATGTCATAATCTACTCATAGTAGGGGGTAGAACTTTAAACTCCATTATGATGTCACAATCTAGTAATAACAAAAGATACAATGTAGAACAACATTATTATGTAATATAGAATTCCATTATGATGTCATAATGCAAAACTGCATTATAATGTCATAATCTATTAATGGTAGGGTATAGAATTTACAACTCCATTATGATGTCACAATCTAGTAATAACAAAACATACAACGTAGAACAACATTTTTATGTAATATAGAACTGCATTATGATGTCATAATCTAAAACTGCATTATGATGTCATAATCTATTAATAGCAGGTGATAGAATTTACAACTCCATTATGATGTCACAATCTAGTAATAACAAAAGATACAATATAGAACATTATTATGTAATATAGAATTCCATTATGATGTCATAATGCAAAACTGCATTATGATGTCATAATGTATTCATAGGGGATAGAATTTACAACTCCATTATGATGTCACAATCTAGTAATAACAAAACATACAACGTAGAACAACATCATTATGTAATATAGAACTCCATTATGATGTCATAATGTGAAACTGCATTGTGACGTCATAATCTATTCATAGTAAGTGATAGGATTTGCAACTCCATTATGATGTCACAATCTAGAAATAACAAAAGATACAATGTAGAACATTATTATGTAAGATAGAACTCCATTGTGATGTCATAATGTAATGTAAAACTGCATTATGATGTCATAATTTATTCATGGTAGGGGGTAGACTTTACAACTCCATTATGATGTCACAATCTAGTAATATTAAAAGATACAACATAGAAAAACATTATGTAATATAGAACTCCATTATGATGTCATAATGTAAAACTGCATTATGATGTCATGATGTATTTATGGTAGGGGATAGAATTTACAACTCCATTATGATGTCACAATCTAGTAATAACAAAAGATAGAATGTAGAACTTCATTATAATGTAGTATAGAACTGCATTATAATGTCATAATGTAAAACTGCATTATAATGTCATAATCTATTTATAGCAGGTAATAGAATTTGCAAGTCCATTATGATGTCACAATCTAGTAATAACAAAAGATACAATGTAGAACAACATTATTATGTAATATAGAATTCCATTATGATGTCATAATGCAAAACTGCATTATGATGTCATAATGTATTCATAGTGGATAGAATTTACAACTCCATTATGATGTCACAATCTAGTAATAACAAAACATACAACATAGAACAACATCATTATGTAATATAGAACTCCATTATGATGTCATAATGTGAAACTGCATTAGGACGTCATAATCTATTCATAGTAGGGGATAGGATTTACAACTCCATTATGATGTCACAATCTAGTAATTACAAAAGATAGAATGTAGAACTTCATTATAATGTAGTATAGAACTGCATTATGATGTCCTAATGTAAAACTGCATTATGATGTCATAATCTATTCATAGCAGGTAATAGAATTTACAACTCCGTTATGATGTCACAATTTAGTAATAACAAAAGATACAATGTAGAACAACATTATTATGTAATATAGAACTCCATTATGATGTCATAATGCAAAACAGCATTATGATGTCATAATGTACTTATGGTAGGGGAAAGAATTTACAACTCCATTATGATGTCATAATTTAAAACTGCATTATGATGTCATAATGTATTCATAGGGGATAGAGTTTACAACTCCATTATGATGTCACAATCTAGTAATAACAAAACATACAACGTAGAACAACATCATTATATAATATAGAACTCCATTATGATGTCATAATGTAAAAACTGCATTATGACGTCATAATCTATTCATAGTAGGGGATAGGATTTACAACTCCATTAAGATGTCACAATCTAGTAATAACAAAAGATACAATGTAGAACAACATTATTATGTAATATAGAACTCCATTGTGATGTCATAAAGTAAAACTGCATTATGATGTCATAATCTATTCATGGTAGGGGATAGAATTTACAACTCCATGATGATGTCTTAATCTAGTAATAACAAAAGATACAATGTAGAACTTCATTATAATGTAGTATAGAACTCCATTATGATGTCATAATGTGAAACTGCATTATGACGTCATAATCTATTCATAGTAGGTGATAGGATTTACAACTCCATTATGATGTCACAATCTAGTAATAACAAAAGATACAGTGTAGAACTTAATTATATTGTACTATAGAACTCCATTATGATGTCATAATGTAAAACTGCATTATGATGTCATAATCTATTCATGGTAGGGGATAGTATTTAAAACTTCATTATGATGTCAGAAATTAGTAGTAAGAAAAGATACAACGTAGAGCAACATTATTATCTATATATATAAAATTGAATGTATGTCTGTCTGCGTGCGTGTCTGCGTGTCTGTTTGTCCTTTATGCGCTACTACACCATTCATCCGATCGCCATGAAACTTTGGGAAGTTGTTAAGTACACTCCTGGGAAGATTATAGGCATAGTACAAATATCCTACGATAAATGGCGCGCGCGCGAGCGTCGTCGAAAGTTACACCCCCCCCCACGTAGATCGAATAAGTAAGCCACCTGCTATTGCGACCACTGAGGTTTTGTAGGCCGCTGCTTCCCCCTTGCAGGCTGAATAAAATAGCCGTTGTGTGGAACATCCAATTTATCCGGCTGCTGTGGCTTCTTGGGAAGATAGCCTAGTACATGTTTGCCCACTTCCAACTCCAATGGAGACTGACTGTAAATGGCTGGCGTGCTCTAGTATTTATGGTTTCAAGCTGTACGTGTCATTGCATACAGTCTATCTATCTATCTATCTATCTATCTATCTATCTATCTATCTCCATATCTATCTATCAGGGTTATTGCATACAGTCTATCTATCTATCTATCTATCTATCTATCTATCTATCTATCTATGACATCAGGAAATGAGAGAATTAGATTCCGTACGTAAAATTTGAACGCTAATTCTTTGGCGCTTTGAATTGAATAATCGAGTTGGGACCCATTAACTTTTCCTATTTATGACATAATCAATGCTCGTGGCAAATTTCAAGTTTCTATGACATTGGGAAGTGAGAGAATTAAGTTGGGATGAGACATAAGGCCTTGCCCATAAGCATTCCCCAACCTCCAAGAACTGAACCTACCTACCTGAATGAGATTTTGTAGGCCGCTGCTTCCCCCTTGCGGGCTGAATAAAATAGCCGTTGGGTGGAACATACAATTTATCCGGCTGCTGTGGCTTCTTAGGAAGATATCCTAGTACTTGTTTACCCACTTCCAACTCCAATGGTAATTGGCTGGCGTGCTCTAGTGGTTCCAAGCTGTACGTGTCATAATAGAGCCTTAATGACATCACAATGCAGCTTTATAGAACATGTTGGGGCATGTTCTAGGGCGTCCGATGTTGATGACATCAGTGATGACATCACAATAGCAGGTGGCTTACTTATTCGATCTACGTGGGGGGGGGGGCGTAACTTTCGACGACGCTCGCGCGCCATTTATCGTAGGATATTTGTACTATGCCTATAATCTTCCCAGGAGTGTACTTAACAACTTCCCAAAGTTTCATGGCGATCGGATGAATGGTGTAGTAGCGCATAAAGGACAAACAGACACGCACGCAGACACGCACGCACGCAGACAGACATACATTCAATTTTATATATATAGATATAGAACTCCATTATGATGTCATAATGTAATGTAAAACTGCATTATGATGTCATAATCTATTCATGGTAAGGGATAGAATTTACAACTCTATTATGATGTCACAATCTAGTAGTAACAAAGGATACAATGTAGAACAACATTATTATGTAATATAGAACTCCATTATGATGTCATAATGTAAAACTGCATTATGATGTCATAATGTATTTATAGTAGGGGATAGAATTTGCAACACCATTATGATGTCACAATCTAGTAATAACAAGAGATGCAATGTAGAATTTCATTATAATGTAGTATAGAACTCCATTAACATGTCATAATGTAATGTAAAACTGCATTATGATGTCATAATCTATTAATCGTAGGGGATAGAATTTACAACTCCATTATGATGTCACAATGTATTAATACCAAGATACAACATACAACTTATTTATAATGTAAAATAGAACTCCATTATGATGTCATAATGTAAAACTGCATTATGATGTCATAATCTATTCATAGCAGGTGATAGAATTTACAACTCCATTATGATGTGACAATTTAGTAATAACAAACGATACAATGTAGAACTTCTTTATAATGTAGTATAGAACTCCATTATGATGTCATAATGTAATGTAAAACTGCATTATGATGTCATAATCTATTTATGGTAGGGGATAGAATTTACAACTCCATTATGATCTCTTAATCAAGTAATAACAAAAGATAGAATGTAGAACTTCATTATAATGTAGTCTAGAACTGCTTTATAATGTCATAATTAGAGATGAGCGAGCGTACTCGGAAAAGCACTACTCGCTCGAGTAATTTGCTTTATCCGAGTATCGCTGTGCTCGTCCCTGAAGATTCGGGTGCCGGCACGGAGCGGGGAGCTGCAGGGGAGAGCGGGGAGGAACGGAGGTAAGATCTTTTTTCTCCCTCTCTCCCACCCGCTCTCCCCTGCCCCCCGCTGCGACTCACCTGTCAGCCGCAGCGGCACCCGAATCTTCAGGGACGAGCACAGCGATACTCGAATAAAGCAAATTACTCGAGCGAGTAGTGCTTTTCCGAGTACGCTCGCTCATCTCTAGTCATAATGTAAAACTGCATTATAATGTCATAATCTATTCATAGCAGGTAATAGAATTTACAACTCCATTATGATGTCACAATCTAGTGATAACAAAAGATACAATGTAGAACAACATTATTATGTAATATAGAATTCCATTATGATGTCATAATGCAAAACTGCATTATGATGTCATAATCTATTCATGGTAGGGGATAGAATTTACAACTCCATTATGATCTCTTAATCTAGTAATAACAAAAGATACAATGTAGAACTTCATTATAATGTAGTATAGAACTCCATTATGATGTCATAATGTAAAACTGCATTATGATGTCATAATCTATTCATAGCAGGTAATAGAATTTACAACTCCATTATGATGTCACAATCTAGTAATAACAAAAGATACAACGTAGAACAACATTATTATGTAATATAGAACTCTATTATGATGTCATAATGTAAAACTGCATTATGATGTCATAATGTATTTATAGTAGGGGGTAGAATTTACAACTCCATTATGATGTCACAATCTAGTAATAACAAAAGATACAATGTAGAACTTCATTATAATTTAGTATACAGTCGTCACTGGGACAGGTGGGGTCCTTTAAATGAAATACAATTTCACTGTGAAACTACCCCAGAAATATTAGATTAGATAATCTGTTCTATTATTAAAATATAACTTTTATTATAGGACTTTATTTAAAATACACTAAATCACACCACCAAATGGCCCAGCACACATCAGAAAACTAGACGAACATAAACATACAAACACCCAAAGAACATACAGGACAGGGGATAGGTATATCACCTTATCGTGGTGATCCGCTATACCGATGTTAATTACCGTTCCCTTAATAGATTTACAGGTACGGTTATATTGCTATTTATACAGTGGTAATAACGGTATAAATTTTATTTCAGAAGGCTAAGGATGATAGACAAATAATATTTAATCGACGTGTTTCTACGGCCCTGATGTAATAAGTGAGCCGATTCATCAGGATCAAGACAAATAGCCTCTGTCTTTTGTACTCAAATGCCCCAAATGAAGAATGGTAATCTAATATTTCTGGGGTACTTTCACAGTGAAATTATAATTTAGTATAGAACTATATTAGGATGTCATAATGTAATGTAAAACTGCATTATGATGTCATAATCTATTCATGGTAGGGGATAGTATTTAAAACTGCATTATGATGTCACAAATTAGTAATAACAAAAGATGCAACGTAGAACTTCATTATATTGTAATATAGAGCTTCATTATGATGTCATCATGTAATGTAAAACTGCATTATGATGTCATAATCTATTCATGGTAGGGGATAGAATTTACAACTCCATTATGATGTCACAATCTAGTACTATTAAAGGATACAACGTAGAACAACATTATTATGTAATATAGAACTCCATTATGATGTCATAATGTAAAACTGCATTATGATGTCATCATGTATTTATAGTAGGGGATAGAATTTACAACTGCATTATGATGTCACAATCTAGTAATAACAAAAGATACAACATAGAACAACATTATTATGTAATATAGAACTCCATTATGATGTCATAATATTAAACTGCATTATGACGTCATAATGTATTCATAGTAGGGGATAGAATTTACAACACCATTATGATGTCAGAATATAGTAATAACAAAAGATGTAATGTAGAACTTCATTATAATGTAGTATAGAACTCTATTATGATGTCATAATGTAAAACTGCATTATGATGTCATAATGTGAAACTGCATTATGATGTCATAATGTATTTATTGTAGGGGATAGGATTTACAACTCCATTATGATGTCACAATCTAGTAATAACAGAAGATACTTTGTAGAACTTCATTATAATGTAGTATAGAACTCCATTATGATGTCATAATGTAAAACTGCATTATGATGTCATAATCTATTCATAGCAGGTAATAGAATTTACAACTCCATTATGATGTCACAATCTAGTAATAACAAAAGATACAACGTAGAACAACATTATTATGTAATATAGAACTCTATTATGATGTCATAATGTAAAACTGCATTATGATGTCATAATGTATTTATAGTAGGGGGTAGAATTTACAACTCCATTATGATGTCACAATCTAGTAATAACAAAAGATACAATGTAGAACTTCATTATAATTTAGTATACAGTCGTCACTGGGACAGGTGGGGTCCTTTAAATGAAATACAATTTTACTGTGAAAGTACCCCAGAAATATTAGATTAGATAATCTGTTCTATTATTAAAATATAACTTTTATTATAGGACTTTATTTAAAATACACTAAATCACACCACCAAATGGCCCAGCACACATCAGAAAACTAGACGAACATAAACATACAAACACCCAAAGAACATACAGGACAGGGGATAGGTATATCACCTTATCGTGGTGATCCGCTATACCGATGTTAATTACCGTTCCCTTAATAGATTTACAGGTACGGTTATATTGCTATTTATACAGTGGTAATAACGGTATAAATTTTATTTCAGAAGGCTAAGGATGATAGACAAATAATATTTAATCGACGTGTTTCTACGGCCCTGATGTAATAAGTGAGCCGATTCATCAGGATCAAGACAAATAGCCTCTGTCTTTTGTACTCAAATGCCCCAAATGAAGAATGGTAATCTAATATTTCTGGGGTACTTTCACAGTGAAATTATAATTTAGTATAGAACTATATTAGGATGTCATAATGTAATGTAAAACTGCATTATGATGTCATAATCTATTCATGGTAGGGGATAGTATTTAAAACTGCATTATGATGTCACAAATTAGTAATAACAAAAGATGCAACCTAGAACTTCATTATATTGTAATATAGAGCTCCATTATGATGTCATCATGTAATGTAAAACTGCATTATGATGTCATAATCTATTCATGGTAGGGGATAGAATTTACAACTCCATTATGATGTCACAATCTAGTAATAACAAAAGATACAATGTAGAAATCCATTATATTTTAGTATAGAACTCTATTATGATGTCGTAATGTAAAACTGCATTAGGATGTCATAATCTATTCATGGTAGGGGATCAAATTTACAATATCATTATGATGTCACAATCTAGTAATAACAAAAGATACAATGTAGAACAGCCTTTTTATGTAATATAGAACTCATTATGATGTCATAATGTGAAACTTCATTATGATGTCATAATGTATTTATAGTAGGGGGTAGAATTTACAACTCCATTATGATGTCACAATCTAGTAATAACAAAAGATACAATGTAGAACAGCATTTTTATGTAATATAGAACTCCATTATGATGTCATAACGTGAAACTGCTTTATGATGTCATAATGTATTCATTGTAGTGGATAGGATTTACAACTCCATTATGATGTCACAATTTAGTAATAACAAAAGATACAATGTAGAACTTCATTATAATTTAGTATAGAACTCTGTTATGATGTCATAACGTAATGTAAAACTGCATTATGATGTCATAATCTATTCGTGGTAGGGGATAGAATTTACAACTCCATTATGATGTCACAATCTTGTAATAGCAAAAGATACAATGTAGAACTTCATTATAATGTAGTATAGAACTCTATTTTGATGTCGTAATGTAAAACTGCATTATGATGTCATAATCTATTCATAGCAGGTAATAGAATTTACAACTCCATTATGATGTCAGAATCTAGTAATAACAAAAGATACAACGTAGAACAACATTATTATGTAATATAGAACTCCATTATGATGTCATAATGTGAAACTGCATTATGACGTAATAATGTATTCATAGTATGGGATAGGATTTACAACTCCATTATGATGTCAGAATCTAGTAATAACAAAAGATACAATGTAGAAAAACATTATTATGTAATATAGAACGCCATTATGATGTCATAATGTGAAACTGCATTATGATGTCATAATGTATTTATTGTAGGGGATAGGATTTACAACTCCATTATGATGTCACAATCTAGTAATAACAGAAGATACTTTGTAGAACTTCATTATAATGTAGTATAGAACTCCATTATGATGTCATAATGTAAAACTGCATTATGATGTCATAATCTATTCATAGCAGATAATAGAATTTACAACTCCATTATGATGTCACAATCTAGTAATAACAAAAGATACAACGTAGAACAACATTATTATGTAATATAGAACTCTATTATGATGTCATAATGTAAAACTGCATTATGATGTCATAATGTATTTATAGTAGGGGGTAGAATTTACAACTCCATTATGATGTCACAATCTAGTAATAACAAAAGATACAATGTAGAACTTCATTATAATTTAGTATACAGTCGTCACTGGGACAGGTGGGGTCCTTTAAATGAAATACAATTTCACTGTGAAACTACCCCAGAAATATTAGATTAGATAATCTGTTCTATTATTAAAATATAACTTTTATTATAGGACTTTATTTAAAATACACTAAATCACACCACCAAATGGCCCAGCACACATCAGAAAACTAGACGAACATAAACATACAAACACCCAAAGAACATACAGGACAGGGGATAGGTATATCACCTTATCGTGGTGATCCGCTATACCGATGTTAATTACCGTTCCCTTAATAGATTTACAGGTACGGTTATATTGCTATTTATACAGTGGTAATAACGGTATAAATTTTATTTCAGAAGGCTAAGGATGATAGACAAATAATATTTAATCGACGTGTTTCTACGGCCCTGATGTAATAAGTGAGCCGATTCATCAGGATCAAGACAAATAGCCTCTGTCTTTTGTACTCAAATGCCCCAAATGAAGAATGGTAATCTAATATTTCTGGGGTACTTTCACAGTGAAATTATAATTTAGTATAGAACTATATTAGGATGTCATAATGTAATGTAAAACTGCATTATGATGTCATAATCTATTCATGGTAGGGGATAGAATTTACAACTCCATTATGATGTCACAATCTAGTACTATTAAAGGATACAACGTAGAACAACATTATTATGTAATATAGAACTCCATTATGATGTCATAATGTAAAACTGCATTATGATGTCATCATGTATTTATAGTAGGGGATAGAATTTACAACTGCATTATGATGTCACAATCTAGTAATAACAAAAGATACAACATAGAACAACATTATTATGTAATATAGAACTCCATTATGATGTCATAATATTAAACTGCATTATGACGTCATAATGTATTCATAGTAGGGGATAGAATTTACAACACCATTATGATGTCAGAATATAGTAATAACAAAAGATGTAATGTAGAACTTCATTATAATGTAGTATAGAACTCTATTATGATGTCATAATGTAAAACTGCATTATGATGTCATAATCTATTCATAGCAAGTAATAGAATTTACAACTCCATTATGATATCACAATCTAGTAATAACAAAAGATGCAACGTAGAACAACACTACTTTGTAATATAGAACTCCATTATGATGTCATAATGTAAAACTGCTTATGATGTCATAATCTATTCATGGTAGGGGATAGAATTTACAATATCATTATGATGTCACAATCTAGTAATAACAAAAAATACAACGTAGAACAGCATTTTTATGTAATATAGAACTCCATTATGATGTCATAATGTGAAACTTCATTATGATGTCATAATGTATTTATTGTAGGGGATAGGATTTACAACTCCATTATGATGTCACAATCTAGTAATAACAGAAGATACTTTGTAGAACTTCATTATAATATAATATAGAACTCCATTATGATGTCATAATGTAAAACTGCATTATGATGTCATAATGTATTTATAGTAGGGGGTAGAATTTACAACTGCATTATGATGTCACAATCTAGTAATAACAAAAGATACAATGTAGAACTTCATTATAATTTAGTATAGAACTATATTAGGATGTCATAATGTAATGTAAAACTGCATTAAGATGTCATAATCTATTCATGGTAGGGGATAGTATTTAAAACTCCATTATGATGTCACAAATTAGTAATAACAAAAGATACAACATACAACTTAATGATAATGTAATATAGAACTCCATTATGATGTCATAATGTAAAACTGCATTATGATGTCATAATCTGTTCATGGTAGGGGATAGAATTTACAACTCCATTATGATGTCACAATCTAGTAATAACAAAAGATACAACATAATTATAATGTAATATAGAACTCTATTATGATGTCATAATGTAAAACTGCATTATGATGTCATAATGTTTTTATAGTAGGGGATAGAATTTACAACTTCATTATGATGTCGCAATCTAGTAGTAACAAAAGATACAACGTAGAACAACATTATTATGTAATATAGAACGCCATTATGATGTCATAATGTGAAACTGCATTATGACGTAATAATGTATTCATAGTAGGGGATAGGATTTACAACTCCATTATGATGTCAGAATCTAGTAATAACAAAAGATACAATGTAGAAAAACATTATTATGTAATATAGAACGCCATTATGATGTCATAATGTAAAACTGCATTATGATGTCATAATGTATTTATGGCAGGGGATTGAATTTACAACTCCATTATGATGTCACAATCTAGTAATAACAAAAGATACAATGTAGAACTTCATTATAATGTAGTATAGAACTCCATTATGATGTCATAATGTAAAACTGCTTTATGATGTCATAATTTATTTATAGCAGGTAATAGAATTTACAACTCCATAATGTCACAATCTAATAATAATAAAAGATACAAAGTAGAAAAACATTATGTAATATAGAACTTCATTATGATGTCATAATGTGAAACTGCATTATGACATCATAATCTATTCATAGTAGGGGATAGCATTTACAACTCCATTATGATGTCACAATCTAGTAATAACAAAAGATACAATGTAGAAATCCATTATATTTTAGTATAGAACTCTATTATGATGTCGTAATGTAAAACTGCATTAGGATGTCATAATCTATTCATGGTAGGGGATCAAATTTACAATATCATTATGATGTCACAATCTAGTAATAACAAAAGATACAATGTAGAACAGCCTTTTTATGTAATATAGAACTCATTATGATGTCATAATGTGAAACTTCATTATGATGTCATAATGTATTTATAGTAGGGGGTAGAATTTACAACTCCATTATGATGTCACAATCTAGTAATAACAAAAGATACAATGTAGAACAGCATTTTTATGTAATATAGAACTCCATTATGATGTCATAACGTGAAACTGCTTTATGATGTCATAATGTATTCATTGTAGTGGATAGGATTTACAACTCCATTATGATGTCACAATTTAGTAATAACAAAAGATACAATGTAGAACTTCATTATAATTTAGTATAGAACTCTGTTATGATGTCATAACGTAATGTAAAACTGCATTATGATGTCATAATCTATTCGTGGTAGGGGATAGAATTTTCAACTCCATTATGATGTCACAATCTTGTAATAGCAAAAGATACAATGTAGAACTTCATTATAATGTAGTATAGAACTCTATTTTGATGTCGTAATGTAAAACTGCATTATGATGTCATAATCTATTCATAGCAGGTAATAGAATTTACAACTCCATTATGATGTCAGAATCTAGTAATAACAAAAGATACAACGTAGAACAACATTATTATGTAATATAGAACTCCATTATGATGTCATAATGTGAAACTGCATTATGACGTAATAATGTATTCATAGTATGGGATAGGATTTACAACTCCATTATGATGTCAGAATCTAGTAATAACAAAAGATACAATGTAGAAAAACATTATTATGTAATATAGAACGCCATTATGATGTCATAATGTGAAACTGCATTATGATGTCATAATGTATTTATTGTAGGGGATAGGATTTACAACTCCATTATGATGTCACAATCTAGTAATAACAGAAGATACTTTGTAGAACTTCATTATAATGTAGTATAGAACTCCATTATGATGTCATAATGTAAAACTGCATTATGATGTCATAATCTATTCATAGCAGATAATAGAATTTACAACTCCATTATGATGTCACAATCTAGTAATAACAAAAGATACAACGTAGAACAACATTATTATGTAATATAGAACTCTATTATGATGTCATAATGTAAAACTGCATTATGATGTCATAATGTATTTATAGTAGGGGGTAGAATTTACAACTCCATTATGATGTCACAATCTAGTAATAACAAAAGATACAATGTAGAACTTCATTATAATTTAGTATACAGTCGTCACTGGGACAGGTGGGGTCCTTTAAATGAAATACAATTTCACTGTGAAACTACCCCAGAAATATTAGATTAGATAATCTGTTCTATTATTAAAATATAACTTTTATTATAGGACTTTATTTAAAATACACTAAATCACACCACCAAATGGCCCAGCACACATCAGAAAACTAGACGAACATAAACATACAAACACCCAAAGAACATACAGGACAGGGGATAGGTATATCACCTTATCGTGGTGATCCGCTATACCGATGTTAATTACCGTTCCCTTAATAGATTTACAGGTACGGTTATATTGCTATTTATACAGTGGTAATAACGGTATAAATTTTATTTCAGAAGGCTAAGGATGATAGACAAATAATATTTAATCGACGTGTTTCTACGGCCCTGATGTAATAAGTGAGCCGATTCATCAGGATCAAGACAAATAGCCTCTGTCTTTTGTACTCAAATGCCCCAAATGAAGAATGGTAATCTAATATTTCTGGGGTACTTTCACAGTGAAATTATAATTTAGTATAGAACTATATTAGGATGTCATAATGTAATGTAAAACTGCATTATGATGTCATAATCTATTCATGGTAGGGGATAGAATTTACAACTCCATTATGATGTCACAATCTAGTACTATTAAAGGATACAACGTAGAACAACATTATTATGTAATATAGAACTCCATTATGATGTCATAATGTAAAACTGCATTATGATGTCATCATGTATTTATAGTAGGGGATAGAATTTACAACTGCATTATGATGTCACAATCTAGTAATAACAAAAGATACAACATAGAACAACATTATTATGTAATATAGAACTCCATTATGATGTCATAATATTAAACTGCATTATGACGTCATAATGTATTCATAGTAGGGGATAGAATTTACAACACCATTATGATGTCAGAATATAGTAATAACAAAAGATGTAATGTAGAACTTCATTATAATGTAGTATAGAACTCTATTATGATGTCATAATGTAAAACTGCATTATGATGTCATAATCTATTCATAGCAAGTAATAGAATTTACAACTCCATTATGATATCACAATCTAGTAATAACAAAAGATGCAACGTAGAACAACACTACTTTGTAATATAGAACTCCATTATGATGTCATAATGTAAAACTGCTTATGATGTCATAATCTATTCATGGTAGGGGATAGAATTTACAATATCATTATGATGTCACAATCTAGTAATAACAAAAAATACAACGTAGAACAGCATTTTTATGTAATATAGAACTCCATTATGATGTCATAATGTGAAACTTCATTATGATGTCATAATGTATTTATTGTAGGGGATAGGATTTACAACTCCATTATGATGTCACAATCTAGTAATAACAGAAGATACTTTGTAGAACTTCATTATAATATAATATAGAACTCCATTATGATGTCATAATGTAAAACTGCATTATGATGTCATAATGTATTTATAGTAGGGGGTAGAATTTACAACTGCATTATGATGTCACAATCTAGTAATAACAAAAGATACAATGTAGAACTTCATTATAATTTAGTATAGAACTATATTAGGATGTCATAATGTAATGTAAAACTGCATTAAGATGTCATAATCTATTCATGGTAGGGGATAGTATTTAAAACTCCATTATGATGTCACAAATTAGTAATAACAAAAGATACAACATACAACTTAATGATAATGTAATATAGAACTCCATTATGATGTCATAATGTAAAACTGCATTATGATGTCATAATCTGTTCATGGTAGGGGATAGAATTTACAACTCCATTATGATGTCACAATCTAGTAATAACAAAAGATACAACATAATTATAATGTAATATAGAACTCTATTATGATGTCATAATGTAAAACTGCATTATGATGTCATAATGTTTTTATAGTAGGGGATAGAATTTACAACTTCATTATGATGTCGCAATCTAGTAGTAACAAAAGATACAACGTAGAACAACATTATTATGTAATATAGAACGCCATTATGATGTCATAATGTGAAACTGCATTATGACGTAATAATGTATTCATAGTAGGGGATAGGATTTACAACTCCATTATGATGTCAGAATCTAGTAATAACAAAAGATACAATGTAGAAAAACATTATTATGTAATATAGAACGCCATTATGATGTCATAATGTAAAACTGCATTATGATGTCATAATGTATTTATGGCAGGGGATTGAATTTACAACTCCATTATGATGTCACAATCTAGTAATAACAAAAGATACAATGTAGAACTTCATTATAATGTAGTATAGAACTCCATTATGATGTCATAATGTAAAACTGCTTTATGATGTCATAATTTATTTATAGCAGGTAATATAATTTACAACTCCATTATGTCACAATCTAATAATAATAAAAGATACAAAGTAGAAAAACATTATGTAATATAGAACTTCATTATGATGTCATAATGTGAAACTGCATTATGACATCATAATCTATTCATAGTAGGTGATAGCATTTACAACTCCATTAAGATGTCACAATCTAGTAATAACAAAAGATACAATGTAGAAATCCATTATATTTTAGTATAGAACTCTATTATGATGTCGTAATGTAAAACTGCATTAGGATGTCATAATCTATTCATGGTAGGGGATCAAATTTACAATATCATTATGATGTCACAATCTAGTAATAACAAAAGATACAATGTAGAACAGCCTTTTTATGTAATATACAACTCATTATGATGTCATAATGTGAAACTTCATTATGATGTCATAATGTATTTATAGTAGGGGGTAGAATTTACAACTCCATTATGATGTCACAATCTAGTAATAACAAAAGATACAATGTAGAACAGCATTTGTATGTAATATAGAACTCCATTATGATGTCATAACGTGAAACTGCATTATGATGTCATAATGTATTCATTGTAGTGGATAGGATTTACAACTCCATTATGATGTCACAATTTAGTAATAACAAAAGATACAATGTAGAACTTCATTATAATTTAGTATAGAACTCTGTTATGATGTCATAACGTAATGTAAAACTGCATTATGATGTCATAATCTATTCATGGTAGGGGATAGAATTTACAACTCCATTATGATGTCACAATCTTGTAATAGCAAAAGATACAATGTAGAACTTCATTATAATGTAGTATAGAACTCTATTTTGATGTCGTAATGTAAAACTGCATTATGATGTCATAATCTATTCATAGCAGGTAATAGAATTTACAACTCCATTATGATGTCAGAATCTAGTAATAACAAAAGATACAACGTAGAACAACATTATTATGTAATATAGAACTCCATTATGATGTCATAATGTGAAACTGCATTATGACGTAATAATGTATTCATAGTATGGGATAGGATTTACAACTCCATTATGATGTCAGAATCTAGTAATAACAAAAGATACAATGTAGAAAAACATTATTATGTAATATAGAACGCCATTATGATGTCATAATGTGAAACTGCATTATGATGTCATAATGTATTTATTGTAGGGGATAGGATTTACAACTCCATTATGATGTCACAATCTAGTAATAACAGAAGATACTTTGTAGAACTTCATTATAATGTAGTATAGAACTCCATTATGATGTCATAATGTAAAACTGCATTATGATGTCATAATCTATTCATAGCAGGTAATAGAATTTACAACTCCATTATGATGTCACAATCTAGTAATAACAAAAGATACAACGTAGAACAACATTATTATGTAATATAGAACTCTATTATGATGTCATAATGTAAAACTGCATTATGATGTCATAATGTATTTATAGTAGGGGGTAGAATTTACAACTCCATTATGATGTCACAATCTAGTAATAACAAAAGATACAATGTAGAACTTCATTATAATTTAGTATACAGTCGTCACTGGGACAGGTGGGGTCCTTTAAATGAAATGCAATTTCACTGTGAAACTACCCCAGAAATATTAGATTAGATAATCTGTTCTATTATTAAAATATAACTTTTATTATAGGACTTTATTTAAAATACACTAAATCACACCACCAAATGGCCCAGCACACATCAGAAAACTAGACGAACATAAACATACAAACACCCAAAGAACATACAGGACAGGGGATAGGTATATCACCTTATCGTGGTGATCCGCTATACCGATGTTAATTACCGTTCCCTTAATAGATTTACAGGTACGGTTATATTGCTATTTATACAGTGGTAATAACGGTATAAATTTTATTTCAGAAGGCTAAGGATGATAGACAAATAATATTTAATCGACGTGTTTCTACGGCCCTGATGTAATAAGTGAGCCGATTCATCAGGATCAAGACAAATAGCCTCTGTCTTTTGTACTCAAATGCCCCAAATGAAGAATGGTAATCTAATATTTCTGGGGTACTTTCACAGTGAAATTATAATTTAGTATAGAACTATATTAGGATGTCATAATGTAATGTAAAACTGCATTATGATGTCATAATCTATTCATGGTAGGGGATAGTATTTAAAACTGCATTATGATGTCACAAATTAGTAATAACAAAAGATGCAACGTAGAACTTCATTATATTGTAATATAGAGCTTCATTATGATGTCATCATGTAATGTAAAACTGCATTATGATGTCATAATCTATTCATGGTAGGGGATAGAATTTACAACTCCATTATGATGTCACAATCTAGTACTATTAAAGGATACAACGTAGAACAACATTATTATGTAATATAGAACTCCATTATGATGTCATAATGTAAAACTGCATTATGATGTCATCATGTATTTATAGTAGGGGATAGAATTTACAACTGCATTATGATGTCACAATCTAGTAATAACAAAAGATACAACATAGAACAACATTATTATGTAATATAGAACTCCATGATGATGTCATAATATTAAACTGCATTATGACGTCATAATGTATTCATAGTAGGGGATAGAATTTACAACACCATTATGATGTCAGAATATAGTAATAACAAAAGATGTAATGTAGAACTTCATTATAATGTAGTATAGAACTCTATTATGATGTCATAATGTAAAACTGCATTATGATGTCATAATGTGAAACTGCATTATGATGTCATAATGTATTTATTGTAGGGGATAGGATTTACAACTCCATTATGATGTCACAATCTAGTAATAACAGAAGATACTTTGTAGAACTCCATTATAATGTAGTATAGAACTCCATTATGATGTCATAATGTAAAACTGCATTATGATGTCATAATCTATTCATAGCAGGTAATAGAATTTACAACTCCATTATGATGTCACAATCTAGTAATAACAAAAGATACAACGTAGAACAACATTATTATGTAATATAGAACTCTATTATGATGTCATAATGTAAAACTGCATTATGATGTCATAATGTATTTATAGTAGGGGGTAGAATTTACAACTCCATTATGATGTCACAATCTAGTAATAACAAAAGATACAATGTAGAACTTCATTATAATTTAGTATACAGTCGTCACTGGGACAGGTGGGGTCCTTTAAATGAAATACAATTTCACTGTGAAAGTACCCCAGAAATATTAGATTAGATAATCTGTTCTATTATTAAAATATAACTTTTATTATAGGACTTTATTTAAAATACACTAAATCACACCACCAAATGGCCCAGCACACATCAGAAAACTAGACGAACATAAACATACAAATACCCAAAGAACATACAGGACAGGGGATAGGTATATCACCTTATCGTGGTGATCCGCTATACCGATGTTAATTACCGTTCCCTTAATAGATTTACAGGTACGGTTATATTGCTATTTATACAGTGGTAATAACGGTATAAATTTTATTTCAGAAGGCTAAGGATGATAGACAAATAATATTTAATCGACGTGTTTCTACGGCCCTGATGTAATAAGTGAGCCGATTCATCAGGATCAAGACAAATAGCCTCTGTCTTTTGTACTCAAATGCCCCAAATGAAGAATGGTAGTCTAATATTTCTGGGGTACTTTCACAGTGAAATTATAATTTAGTATAGAACTATATTAGGATGTCATAATGTAATGTAAAACTGCATTATGATGTCATAATCTATTCATGGTAGGGGATAGTATTTAAAACTGCATTATGATGTCACAAATTAGTAATAACAAAAGATGCAACGTAGAACTTCATTATATTGTAATATAGAGCTCCATTATGATGTCATCATGTAATGTAAAACTGCATTATGATGTCATAATCTATTCATGGTAGGGGATAGAATTTACAACTCCATTATGATGTCACAATCTAGTACTATTAAAGGATACAACGTAGAACAACATTATTATGTAATATAGAACTCCATTATGATGTCATAATGTAAAACTGCATTATGATGTCATCATGTATTTATAGTAGGGGATAGAATTTACAACTGCATTATGATGTCACAATCTAGTAATAACAAAAGATACAACATAGAACAACATTATTATGTAATATAGAACTCCATGATGATGTCATAATATTAAACTGCATTATGACGTCATAATGTATTCATAGTAGGGGATAGAATTTACAACACCATTATGATGTCAGAATATAGTAATAACAAAAGATGTAATGTAGAACTTCATTATAATGTAGTATAGAACTCTATTATGATGTCATAATGTAAAACTGCATTATGATGTCATAATCTATTCATAGCAAGTAATAGAATTTACAACTCCATTATGATATCACAATCTAGTAATAACAAAAGATGCAACGTAGAACAACACTACTTTGTAATATAGAACTCCATTATGATGTCATAATGTAAAACTGCTTATGATGTCATAATCTATTCATGGTAGGGGATAGAATTTACAATATCATTATGATGTCACAATCTAGTAATAACAAAAAATACAACGTAGAACAGCATTTTTATGTAATATAGAACTCCATTATGATGTCATAATGTGAAACTTCATTATGATGTCATAATGTATTTATTGTAGGGGATAGGATTTACAACTCCATTATGATATCACAATCTAGTAATAACAGAAGATACTTTGTAGAACTTCATTATAATATAATATAGAACTCCATTATGATGTCATAATGTAAAACTGCATTATGATGTCATAATGTATTTATAGTAGGGGGTAGAATTTACAACTGCATTATGATGTCACAATCTAGTAATAACAAAAGATACAATGTAGAACTTCATTATAATTTAGTATAGAACTATATTAGGATGTCATAATGTAATGTAAAACTGCATTAAGATGTCATAATCTATTCATGGTAGGGGATAGTATTTAAAACTCCATTATGATGTCACAAATTAGTAATAACAAAAGATACAACATACAACTTAATGATAATGTAATATAGAACTCCATTATGATGTCATAATGTAAAACTGCATTATGATGTCATAATCTGTTCATGGTAGGGGATAGAATTTACAACTCCATTATGATGTCACAATCTAGTAATAACAAAAGATACAACATAATTATAATGTAATATAGAACTCTATTATGATGTCATAATGTAAAACTGCATTATGATGTCATAATGTTTTTATAGTAGGGGATAGAATTTACAACTTCATTATGATGTCGCAATCTAGTAGTAACAAAAGATACAACGTAGAACAACATTATTATGTAATATAGAACGCCATTATGATGTCATAATGTGAAACTGCATTATGACGTAATAATGTATTCATAGTAGGGGATAGGATTTACAACTCCATTATGATGTCAGAATCTAGTAATAACAAAAGATACAATGTAGAAAAACATTATTATGTAATATAGAACGCCATTATGATGTCATAATGTAAAACTGCATTATGATGTCATAATGTATTTATGGCAGGGGATTGAATTTACAACTCCATTATGATGTCACAATCTAGTAATAACAAAAGATACAATGTAGAACTTCATTATAATGTAGTATAGAACTCCATTATGATGTCATAATGTAAAACTGCTTTATGATGTCATAATTTATTTATAGCAGGTAATATAATTTACAACTCCATTATGTCACAATCTAATAATAATAAAAGATACAAAGTAGAAAAACATTATGTAATATAGAACTTCATTATGATGTCATAATGTGAAACTGCATTATGACATCATAATCTATTCATAGTAGGTGATAGCATTTACAACTCCATTAAGATGTCACAATCTAGTAATAACAAAAGATACAATGTAGAAATCCATTATATTTTAGTATAGAACTCTATTATGATGTCGTAATGTAAAACTGCATTAGGATGTCATAATCTATTCATGGTAGGGGATCAAATTTACAATATCATTATGATGTCACAATCTAGTAATAACAAAAGATACAATGTAGAACAGCCTTTTTATGTAATATACAACTCATTATGATGTCATAATGTGAAACTTCATTATGATGTCATAATGTATTTATAGTAGGGGGTAGAATTTACAACTCCATTATGATGTCACAATCTAGTAATAACAAAAGATACAATGTAGAACAGCATTTGTATGTAATATAGAACTCCATTATGATGTCATAACGTGAAACTGCATTATGATGTCATAATGTATTCATTGTAGTGGATAGGATTTACAACTCCATTATGATGTCACAATTTAGTAATAACAAAAGATACAATGTAGAACTTCATTATAATTTAGTATAGAACTCTGTTATGATGTCATAACGTAATGTAAAACTGCATTATGATGTCATAATCTATTCATGGTAGGGGATAGAATTTACAACTCCATTATGATGTCACAATCTTGTAATAGCAAAAGATACAATGTAGAACTTCATTATAATGTAGTATAGAACTCTATTTTGATGTCGTAATGTAAAACTGCATTATGATGTCATAATCTATTCATAGCAGGTAATAGAATTTACAACTCCATTATGATGTCAGAATCTAGTAATAACAAAAGATACAACGTAGAACAACATTATTATGTAATATAGAACTCCATTATGATGTCATAATGTGAAACTGCATTATGACGTAATAATGTATTCATAGTATGGGATAGGATTTACAACTCCATTATGATGTCAGAATCTAGTAATAACAAAAGATACAATGTAGAAAAACATTATTATGTAATATAGAACGCCATTATGATGTCATAATGTGAAACTGCATTATGATGTCATAATGTATTTATTGTAGGGGATAGGATTTACAACTCCATTATGATGTCACAATCTAGTAATAACAGAAGATACTTTGTAGAACTTCATTATAATGTAGTATAGAACTCCATTATGATGTCATAATGTAAAACTGCATTATGATGTCATAATCTATTCATAGCAGGTAATAGAATTTACAACTCCATTATGATGTCACAATCTAGTAATAACAAAAGATACAACGTAGAACAACATTATTATGTAATATAGAACTCTATTATGATGTCATAATGTAAAACTGCATTATGATGTCATAATGTATTTATAGTAGGGGGTAGAATTTACAACTCCATTATGATGTCACAATCTAGTAATAACAAAAGATACAATGTAGAACTTCATTATAATTTAGTATACAGTCGTCACTGGGACAGGTGGGGTCCTTTAAATGAAATGCAATTTCACTGTGAAACTACCCCAGAAATATTAGATTAGATAATCTGTTCTATTATTAAAATATAACTTTTATTATAGGACTTTATTTAAAATACACTAAATCACACCACCAAATGGCCCAGCACACATCAGAAAACTAGACGAACATAAACATACAAACACCCAAAGAACATACAGGACAGGGGATAGGTATATCACCTTATCGTGGTGATCCGCTATACCGATGTTAATTACCGTTCCCTTAATAGATTTACAGGTACGGTTATATTGCTATTTATACAGTGGTAATAACGGTATAAATTTTATTTCAGAAGGCTAAGGATGATAGACAAATAATATTTAATCGACGTGTTTCTACGGCCCTGATGTAATAAGTGAGCCGATTCATCAGGATCAAGACAAATAGCCTCTGTCTTTTGTACTCAAATGCCCCAAATGAAGAATGGTAATCTAATATTTCTGGGGTACTTTCACAGTGAAATTATAATTTAGTATAGAACTATATTAGGATGTCATAATGTAATGTAAAACTGCATTATGATGTCATAATCTATTCATGGTAGGGGATAGTATTTAAAACTGCATTATGATGTCACAAATTAGTAATAACAAAAGATGCAACGTAGAACTTCATTATATTGTAATATAGAGCTTCATTATGATGTCATCATGTAATGTAAAACTGCATTATGATGTCATAATCTATTCATGGTAGGGGATAGAATTTACAACTCCATTATGATGTCACAATCTAGTACTATTAAAGGATACAACGTAGAACAACATTATTATGTAATATAGAACTCCATTATGATGTCATAATGTAAAACTGCATTATGATGTCATCATGTATTTATAGTAGGGGATAGAATTTACAACTGCATTATGATGTCACAATCTAGTAATAACAAAAGATACAACATAGAACAACATTATTATGTAATATAGAACTCCATGATGATGTCATAATATTAAACTGCATTATGACGTCATAATGTATTCATAGTAGGGGATAGAATTTACAACACCATTATGATGTCAGAATATAGTAATAACAAAAGATGTAATGTAGAACTTCATTATAATGTAGTATAGAACTCTATTATGATGTCATAATGTAAAACTGCATTATGATGTCATAATGTGAAACTGCATTATGATGTCATAATGTATTTATTGTAGGGGATAGGATTTACAACTCCATTATGATGTCACA
Source organism: Eleutherodactylus coqui (assembly GCF_035609145.1). Lineage (NCBI taxonomy): Eukaryota > Metazoa > Chordata > Amphibia > Anura > Eleutherodactylidae > Eleutherodactylus > Eleutherodactylus coqui. The sequence goes on along the minus strand of NC_089842.1, from coordinate 214,301,224 downwards.
ATCTAGTAATAACAGAAGATACTTTGTAGAACTCCATTATAATGTAGTATAGAACTCCATTATGATGTCATAATGTAAAACTGCATTATGATGTCATAATCTATTCATAGCAGGTAATAGAATTTACAACTCCATTATGATGTCACAATCTAGTAATAACAAAAGATACAACGTAGAACAACATTATTATGTAATATAGAACTCTATTATGATGTCATAATGTAAAACTGCATTATGATGTCATAATGTATTTATAGTAGGGGGTAGAATTTACAACTCCATTATGATGTCACAATCTAGTAATAACAAAAGATACAATGTAGAACTTCATTATAATTTAGTATACAGTCGTCACTGGGACAGGTGGGGTCCTTTAAATGAAATACAATTTCACTGTGAAACTACCCCAGAAATATTAGATTAGATAATCTGTTCTATTATTAAAATATAACTTTTATTATAGGACTTTATTTAAAATACACTAAATCACACCACCAAATGGCCCAGCACACATCAGAAAACTAGACGAACATAAACATACAAACACCCAAAGAACATACAGGACAGGGGATAGGTATATCACCTTATCGTGGTGATCCGCTATACCGATGTTAATTACCGTTCCCTTAATAGATTTACAGGTACGGTTATATTGCTATTTATACAGTGGTAATAACGGTATAAATTTTATTTCAGAAGGCTAAGGATGATAGACAAATAATATTTAATCGACGTGTTTCTACGGCCCTGATGTAATAAGTGAGCCGATTCATCAGGATCAAGACAAATAGCCTCTGTCTTTTGTACTCAAATGCCCCAAATGAAGAATGGTAATCTAATATTTCTGGGGTACTTTCACAGTGAAATTATAATTTAGTATAGAACTATATTAGGATGTCATAATGTAATGTAAAACTGCATTATGATGTCATAATCTATTCATGGTAGGGGATAGTATTTAAAACTGCATTATGATGTCACAAATTAGTAATAACAAAAGATGCAACGTAGAACTTCATTATATTGTAATATAGAGCTCCATTATGATGTCATCATGTAATGTAAAACTGCATTATGATGTCATAATCTATTCATGGTAGGGGATAGAATTTACAACTCCATTATGATGTCACAATCTAGTACTATTAAAGGATACAACGTAGAACAACATTATTATGTAATATAGAACTCCATTATGATGTCATAATGTAAAACTGCATTATGATGTCATCATGTATTTATAGTAGGGGATAGAATTTACAACTGCATTATGATGTCACAATCTAGTAATAACAAAAGATACAACATAGAACAACATTATTATGTAATATAGAACTCCATTATGATGTCATAATGTGAAACTTCATTATGATGTCATAATGTATTTATTGTAGGGGATAGGATTTACAACTCCATTATGATATCACAATCTAGTAATAACAGAAGATACTTTGTAGAACTTCATTATAATATAATATAGAACTCCATTATGATGTCATAATGTAAAACTGCATTATGATGTCATAATGTATTTATAGTAGGGGGTAGAATTTACAACTGCATTATGATGTCACAATCTAGTAATAACAAAAGATACAATGTAGAACTTCATTATAATTTAGTATAGAACTATATTAGGATGTCATAATGTAATGTAAAACTGCATTAAGATGTCATAATCTATTCATGGTAGGGGATAGTATTTAAAACTCCATTATGATGTCACAAATTAGTAATAACAAAAGATACAACATAATTATAATGTAATATAGAACTCTATTATGATGTCATAAAGTAAAACTGCATTATGATGTCATAATGTTTTTATAGTAGGGGATAGAATTTACAACTTCATTATGATGTCGCAATCTAGTAATAACAAAAGATACAACATAATTATAATGTAATATAGAACTCTATTATGATGTCATAATGTAAAACTGCATTATGATGTCATAATGTTTTTATAGTAGGGGATAGAATTTACAACTTCATTATGATGTCGCAATCTAGTAGTAACAAAAGATACAACGTAGAACAACATTATTATGTAATATAGAACGCCATTATGATGTCATAATGTGAAACTGCATTATGACGTAATAATGTATTCATAGTAGGGGATAGGATTTACAACTCCATTATGATGTCAGAATCTAGTAATAACAAAAGATACAATGTAGAAAAACATTATTATGTAATATAGAACGCCATTATGATGTCATAATGTAAAACTGCATTATGATGTCATAATGTATTTATGGCAGGGGATTGAATTTACAACTCCATTATGATGTCACAATCTAGTAATAACAAAAGATACAATGTAGAACTTCATTATAATGTAGTATAGAACTCCATTATGATGTCATAATGTAAAACTGCTTTATGATGTCATAATTTATTTATAGCAGGTAATATAATTTACAACTCCATTATGTCACAATCTAATAATAATAAAAGATACAAAGTAGAAAAACATTATGTAATATAGAACTTCATTATGATGTCATAATGTGAAACTGCATTATGACATCATAATCTATTCATAGTAGGTGATAGCATTTACAACTCCATTAAGATGTCACAATCTAGTAATAACAAAAGATACAATGTAGAAATCCATTATATTTTAGTATAGAACTCTATTATGATGTCGTAATGTAAAACTGCATTAGGATGTCATAATCTATTCATGGTAGGGGATCAAATTTACAATATCATTATGATGTCACAATCTAGTAATAACAAAAGATACAATGTAGAACAGCCTTTTTATGTAATATACAACTCATTATGATGTCATAATGTGAAACTTCATTATGATGTCATAATGTATTTATAGTAGGGGGTAGAATTTACAACTCCATTATGATGTCACAATCTAGTAATAACAAAAGATACAATGTAGAACAGCATTTGTATGTAATATAGAACTCCATTATGATGTCATAACGTGAAACTGCATTATGATGTCATAATGTATTCATTGTAGTGGATAGGATTTACAACTCCATTATGATGTCACAATTTAGTAATAACAAAAGATACAATGTAGAACTTCATTATAATTTAGTATAGAACTCTGTTATGATGTCATAACGTAATGTAAAACTGCATTATGATGTCATAATCTATTCATGGTAGGGGATAGAATTTACAACTCCATTATGATGTCACAATCTTGTAATAGCAAAAGATACAATGTAGAACTTCATTATAATGTAGTATAGAACTCTATTTTGATGTCGTAATGTAAAACTGCATTATGATGTCATAATCTATTCATAGCAGGTAATAGAATTTACAACTCCATTATGATGTCAGAATCTAGTAATAACAAAAGATACAATGTAGAACAACATTATTATGTAATATAGAACTCCATTATGATGTCATAATGTGAAACTGCATTATGACGTAATAATGTATTCATAGTATGGGATAGGATTTACAACTCCATTATGATGTCAGAATCTAGTAATAACAAAAGATACAATGTAGAAAAACATTATTATGTAATATAGAACGCCATTATGATGTCATAATGTGAAACTGCATTATGATGTCATAATGTATTTATTGTAGGGGATAGGATTTACAACTCCATTATGATGTCACAATCTAGTAATAACAGAAGATACTTTGTAGAACTTCATTATAATGTAGTATAGAACTCCATTATGATGTCATAATGTAAAACTGCATTATGATGTCATAATCTATTCATAGCAGGTAATAGAATTTACAACTCCATTATGATGTCACAATCTAGTAATAACAAAAGATACAACGTAGAACAACATTATTATATAATATAGAACTCTATTATGATGTCATAATGTAAAACTGCATTATGATGTCACAATCTAGTAATAACAAAAGATACAATGTAGAACTTCATTATAATTTAGTATACAGTCGTCACTGGGACAGGTGGGGTCCTTTAAATGAAATACAATTTCACTGTGAAAGTACCCCAGAAATATTAGATTAGATAATCTGTTCTATTAATAAAATATAACTTTTTTTATAGGACTTTATTTAAAATACACTAAATCACACCACCAAATGGCCCAGCACACATCAGAAAACTAGACGAACATAAACATACAAACACCCAAAGAACATACAGGACAGGGGATAGGTATATCACCTTATCGTGGTGATCCGCTATACCGATGTTAATTACCGTTCCCTTAATAGATTTACAGGTACGGTTATATTGCTATTTATACAGTGGTAATAACGGTATAAATTTTATTTCAGAAGGCTAAGGATGATAGACAAATAATATTTAATCGACGTGTTTCTACGGCCCTGATGTAATAAGTGAGCCGATTCATCAGGATCAAGACAAATAGCCTCTGTCTTTTGTACTCAAATGCCCCAAATGAAGAATGGTAATCTAATATTTCTGGGGTACTTTCACAGTGAAATTATAATTTAGTATAGAACTATATTAGGATGTCATAATGTAATGTAAAACTGCATTATGATGTCATAATCTATTCATGGTAGGGGATAGTATTTAAAACTGCATTATGATGTCACAAATTAGTAATAACAAAAGATGCAACGTAGAACTTCATTATATTGTAATATAGAGCTCCATTATGATGTCATCATGTAATGTAAAACTGCATTATGATGTCATAATCTATTCATGGTAGGGGATAGAATTTACAACTCCATTATGATGTCACAATCTAGTACTATTAAAGGATACAACGTAGAACAACATTATTATGTAATATAGAACTCCATTATGATGTCATAATGTAAAACTGCATTATGATGTCATCATGTATTTATAGTAGGGGATAGAATTTACAACTGCATTATGATGTCACAATCTAGTAATAACAAAAGATACAACATAGAACAACATTATTATGTAATATAGAACTCCATTATGATGTCATAATATTAAACTGCATTATGACGTCATAATGTATTCATAGTAGGGGATAGAATTTACAACACCATTATGATTTCAGAATCTAGTAATAACAAAAGATGTAATGTAGAACTTCATTATAATGTAGTATAGAACTCTATTATGATGTCATAATGTAAAACTGCATTATGATGTCATAATCTATTCATAGCAAGTAATAGAATTTACAACTCCATTATGATATCACAATCTAGTAATAACAAAAGATGCAACGTAGAACAACACTACTTTGTAATATAGAACTCCATTATGATGTCATAATGTAAAACTGCATTATGATGTCATAATCTATTCATGGTAGGGGATAGAATTTACAATATCATTATGATGTCACAATCTAGTAATAACAAAAAATACAACGTAGAACAGCATTTTTATGTAATATAGAACTCCATTATGATGTCATAATGTGAAACTTCATTATATGTCATAATGTATTTATTGTAGGGGATAGGATTTACAACTCCATTATGATGTCACAATCTAGTAATAACAGAAGATACTTTGTAGAACTTCATTATAATATAATATAGAACTCCATTATGATGTCATAATGTAAAACTGCATTATGATGTCATAATGTATTTATAGTAGGGGGTAGAATTTACAACTGCATTATGATGTCACAATCTAGTAATAACAAAAGATACAATGTAGAACTTCATTATAATTTAGTATAGAACTATATTAGGATGTCATAATGTAATGTAAAACTGCATTAAGATGTCATAATCTATTCATGGTAGGGGATAGTATTTAAAACTCCATTATGATGTCACAAATTAGTAATAACAAAAGATACAACATACAACTTAATGATAATGTAATATAGAACTCCATTATGTCATAATGTAAAACTGCATTATGATGTCATAATCTGTTCATGGTAGGGGATAGAATTTACAACTCCATTATGATGTCACAATCTAGTAATAACAAAAGATACAACATAATTATAATGTAATATAGAACTCTATTATGATGTCATAATGTAAAACTGCATTATGATGTCATAATGTTTTTATAGTAGGGGATAGTATTTACAACTTCATTATGATGTCGCAATCTAAGATACAACGTAGAACAACATTATTATGTAATATAGAACGCCATTATGATGTCATAATGTGAAACTGCATTATGACGTAATAATGTATTCATAGTAGGGGATAGGATTTACAACTCCATTATGATGTCAGAATCTAGTAATAACAAAAGATACAATGTAGAAAAACATTATGTAATATAGAACGCCATTATGATGTCATAATGTAAGACTGCATTATGATGTCATAATGTATTTATGGCAGGGGATTGAATTTACAACTCCATTATGATGTCACAATCTAGTAATAACAAAAGATACAATGTAGAACTTCATTATAATGTAGTATAGAACTCCATTATGATGTCATAATGTAAAACTGCTTTATGATGTCATAATTTATTTATAGCAGGTAATATAATTTACAACTCCATAATGTCACAATCTAATAATAATAAAAGATACAAAGTAGAAAAACATTATGTAATATAGAACTTCATTATGATGTCATAATGTGAAACTGCATTATGACATCATAATCTATTCATAGTAGGGGATAGCATTTACAACTCCATTATGATGTCACAATCTAGTAATAACAAAAGATACAATGTAGAAATCCATTATATTTTAGTATAGAACTCTATTATGATGTCGTAATGTAAAACTGCATTAGGATGTCATAATCTATTCATGGTAGGGGATCAAATTTACAATATCATTATGATGTCACAATCTAGTAATAACAAAAGATACAATGTAGAACAGCCTTTTTTATGTAATATAGAACTCATTATGATGTCATAATGTGAAACTTCATTATGATATCATAATGTATTTATAGTAGGGGGTAGAATTTACAACTCCATTATGATGTCACAATATAGTAATAACAAAAGATACAATGTAGAACAGCATTTTTATGTAATATAGAACTCCATTATGATGTCATAACGTGAAACTGCATTATGATGTCATAATGTATTCATTGTAGTGGATAGGATTTACAACTCCATTATGATGTCACAATTTAGTAATAACAAAAGATACAATGTAGAACTTCATTATAATTTAGTATAGAACTCTGTTATGATGTCATAACGTAATGTAAAACTGCATTATGATGTCATAATCTATTCATGGTAGGGGATAGAATTTACAACTCCATTATGATGTCACAATCTTGTAATAGCAAAAGATACAATGTAGAACTTCATTATAATGTAGTATAGAACTCTATTTTGATGTCGTAATGTAAAACTGCGTTATGATGTCATAATCTATTCATAGCAGGTAATAGAATTTACAACTCCATTATGATGTCAGAATCTAGTAATAACAAAAGATACAACGTAGAACAACATTATTATGTAATATAGAACTCCATTATGATGTCATAATGTGAAACTGCATTATGATGTCATAATGTATTTATAGTAGGGGGTAGAATTTACAACTGCATTATGATGTCACAATCTAGTAATAACAAAAGATACAATGTAGAACTTCATTATAATATAATATAGAACTCCATTATGATGTCATAATGTAAAACTGCATTATGATGTCATAATGTATTTATAGTAGGGGGTAGAATTTACAACTGCATTATGATGTCACAATCTAGTAATAACAAAAGATACAATGTAGAACTTCATTATAATTTAGTATAGAACTATATTAGGATGTCATAATGTAATGTAAAACTGCATTAAGATGTCATAATCTATTCATGGTAGGGGATAGTATTTAAAACTCCATTATGATGTCACAAATTAGTAATAACAAAAGATACAACATACAACTTAATGATAATGTAATATAGAACTCCATTATGTCATAATGTAAAACTGCATTATGATGTCATAATCTGTTCATGGTAGGGGATAGAATTTACAACTCCATTATGATGTCACAATCTAGTAATAACAAAAGATACAACATAATTATAATGTAATATAGAACTCTATTATGATGTCATAATGTAAAACTGCATTATGATGTCATAATGTTTTTATAGTAGGGGATAGAATTTACAACTTCATTATGATGTCGCAATCTAAGATACAACGTAGAACAACATTATTATGTAATATAGAACGCCATTATGATGTCATAATGTGAAACTGCATTATGACGTAATAATGTATTCATAGTAGGGGATAGGATTTACAACTCCATTATGATGTCAGAATCTAGTAATAACAAAAGATACAATGTAGAAAAACATTATTATGTAATATAGAACGCCATTATGATGTCATAATGTGAAACTGCATTATGATGTCATAATGTATTTATTGTAGGGGATAGGATTTACAACTCCATTATGATGTCACAATCTAGTAATAACAGAAGATACTTTGTAGAACTTCATTATAATGTAGTATAGAACTCCATTATGATGTCATAATGTAAAACTGCATTATGATGTCATAATCTATTCATAGCAGATAATAGAATTTACAACTCCATTATGATGTCACAATCTAGTAATAACAAAAGATACAACGTAGAACAACATTATTATGTAATATAGAACTCTATTATGATGTCATAATGTAAAACTGCATTATGATGTCATAATGTATTTATAGTAGGGGGTAGAATTTACAACTCCATTATGATGTCACAATCTAGTAATAACAAAAGATACAATGTAGAACTTCATTATAATTTAGTATACAGTCGTCACTGGGACAGGTGGGGTCCTTTAAATGAAATACAATTTCACTGTGAAACTACCCCAGAAATATTAGATTAGATAATCTGTTCTATTATTAAAATATAACTTTTATTATAGGACTTTATTTAAAATACACTAAATCACACCACCAAATGGCCCAGCACACATCAGAAAACTAGACGAACATAAACATACAAACACCCAAAGAACATACAGGACAGGGGATAGGTATATCACCTTATCGTGGTGATCCGCTATACCGATGTTAATTACCGTTCCCTTAATAGATTTACAGGTACGGTTATATTGCTATTTATACAGTGCTAATAACGGTATAAATTTTATTTCAGAAGGCTAAGGATGATAGACAAATAATATTTAATCGACGTGTTTCTACGGCCCTGATGTAATAAGTGAGCCGATTCATCAGGATCAAGACAAATAGCCTCTGTCTTTTGTACTCAAATGCCCCAAATGAAGAATGGTAATCTAATATTTCTGGGGTACTTTCACAGTGAAATTATAATTTAGTATAGAACTATATTAGGATGTCATAATGTAATGTAAAACTGCATTATGATGTCATAATCTATTCATGGTAGGGGATAGAATTTACAACTCCATTATGATGTCACAATCTAGTACTATTAAAGGATACAACGTAGAACAACATTATTATGTAATATAGAACTCCATTATGATGTCATAATGTAAAACTGCATTATGATGTCATCATGTATTTATAGTAGGGGATAGAATTTACAACTGCATTATGATGTCACAATCTAGTAATAACAAAAGATACAACATAGAACAACATTATTATGTAATATAGAACTCCATTATGATGTCATAATATTAAACTGCATTATGACGTCATAAGGTATTCATAGTAGGGGATAGAATTTACAACACCATTATGATGTCAGAATATAGTAATAACAAAAGATGTAATGTAGAACTTCATTATAATGTAGTATAGAACTCTATTATGATGTCATAATGTAAAACTGCATTATGATGTCATAATCTATTCATAGCAAGTAATAGAATTTACAACTCCATTATGATATCACAATCTAGTAATAACAAAAGATGCAACGTAGAACAACACTACTTTGTAATATAGAACTCCATTATGATGTCATAATGTAAAACTGCTTATGATGTCATAATCTATTCATGGTAGGGGATAGAATTTACAATATCATTATGATGTCACAATCTAGTAATAACAAAAAATACAACGTAGAACAGCATTTTTATGTAATATAGAACTCCATTATGATGTCATAATGTGAAACTTCATTATGATGTCATAATGTATTTATTGTAGGGGATAGGATTTACAACTCCATTATGATGTCACAATCTAGTAATAACAGAAGATACTTTGTAGAACTTCATTATAATATAATATAGAACTCCATTATGATGTCATAATGTAAAACTGCATTATGATGTCATAATGTATTTATAGTAGGGGGTAGAATTTACAACTGCATTATGATGTCACAATCTAGTAATAACAAAAGATACAATGTAGAACTTCATTATAATTTAGTATAGAACTATATTAGGATGTCATAATGTAATGTAAAACTGCATTAAGATGTCATAATCTATTCATGGTAGGGGATAGTATTTAAAACTCCATTATGATGTCACAAATTAGTAATAACAAAAGATACAACATACAACTTAATGATAATGTAATATAGAACTCCATTATGATGTCATAATGTAAAACTGCATTATGATGTCATAATCTGTTCATGGTAGGGGATAGAATTTACAACTCCATTATGATGTCACAATCTAGTAATAACAAAAGATACAACATAATTATAATGTAATATAGAACTCTATTATGATGTCATAATGTAAAACTGCATTATGATGTCATAATGTTTTTATAGTAGGGGATAGAATTTACAACTTCATTATGATGTCGCAATCTAGTAGTAACAAAAGATACAACGTTGAACAACATTATTATGTAATATAGAACGCCATTATGATGTCATAATGTGAAACTGCATTATGACGTAATAATGTATTCATAGTAGGGGATAGGATTTACAACTCCATTATGATGTCAGAATCTAGTAATAACAAAAGATACAATGTAGAAAAACATTATTATGTAATATAGAACGCCATTATGATGTCATAATGTAAAACTGCATTATGATGTCATAATGTATTTATGGCAGGGGATTGAATTTACAACTCCATTATGATGTCACAATCTAGTAATAACAAAAGATACAATGTAGAACTTCATTATAATGTAGTATAGAACTCCATTATGATGTCATAATGTAAAACTGCTTTATGATGTCATAATTTATTTATAGCAGGTAATATAATTTACAACTCCATTATGTCACAATCTAATAATAATAAAAGATACAAAGTAGAAAAACATTATGTAATATAGAACTTCATTATGATGTCATAATGTGAAACTGCATTATGACATCATAATCTATTCATAGTAGGTGATAGCATTTACAACTCCATTAAGATGTCACAATCTAGTAATAACAAAAGATACAATGTAGAAATCCATTATATTTTAGTATAGAACTCTATTATGATGTCGTAATGTAAAACTGCATTAGGATGTCATAATCTATTCATGGTAGGGGATCAAATTTACAATATCATTATGATGTCACAATCTAGTAATAACAAAAGATACAATGTAGAACAGCCTTTTTATGTAATATACAACTCATTATGATGTCATAATGTGAAACTTCATTATGATGTCATAATGTATTTATAGTAGGGGGTAGAATTTACAACTCCATTATGATGTCACAATCTAGTTATAACAAAAGATACAATGTAGAACAGCATTTGTATGTAATATAGAACTCCATTATGATGTCATAACGTGAAACTGCATTATGATGTCATAATGTATTCATTGTAGTGGATAGGATTTACAACTCCATTATGATGTCACAATTTAGTAATAACAAAAGATACAATGTAGAACTTCATTATAATTTAGTATAGAACTCTGTTATGATGTCATAACGTAATGTAAAACTGCATTATGATGTCATAATCTATTCATGGTAGGGGATAGAATTTACAACTCCATTATGATGTCACAATCTTGTAATAGCAAAAGATACAATGTAGAACTTCATTATAATGTAGTATAGAACTCTATTTTGATGTCGTAATGTAAAACTGCATTATGATGTCATAATCTATTCATAGCAGGTAATAGAATTTACAACTCCATTATGATGTCAGAATCTAGTAATAACAAAAGATACAACGTAGAACAACATTATTATGTAATATAGAACTCCATTATGATGTCATAATGTGAAACTGCATTATGACGTAATAATGTATTCATAGTATGGGATAGGATTTACAACTCCATTATGATGTCAGAATCTAGTAATAACAAAAGATACAATGTAGAAAAACATTATTATGTAATATAGAACGCCATTATGATGTCATAATGTGAAACTGCATTATGATGTCATAATGTATTTATTGTAGGGGATAGGATTTACAACTCCATTATGATGTCACAATCTAGTAATAACAGAAGATACTTTGTAGAACTTCATTATAATGTAGTATAGAACTCCATTATGATGTCATAATGTAAAACTGCATTATGATGTCATAATCTATTCATAGCAGGTAATAGAATTTACAACTCCATTATGATGTCACAATCTAGTAATAACAAAAGATACAACGTAGAACAACATTATTATATAATATAGAACTCTATTATGATGTCATAATGTAAAACTGCATTATGATGTCACAATCTAGTAATAACAAAAGATACAATGTAGAACTTCATTATAATTTAGTATACAGTCGTCACTGGGACAGGTGGGGTCCTTTAAATGAAATACAATTTCACTGTGAAACTACCCCAGAAATATTAGATTAGATAATCTGTTCTATTAATAAAATATAACTTTTTTTATAGGACTTTATTTAAAATACACTAAATCACACCACCAAATGGCCCAGCACACATCAGAAAACTAGACGAACATAAACATACAAACACCCAAAGAACATACAGGACAGGGGATAGGTATATCACCTTATCGTGGTGATCCGCTATACCGATGTTAATTACCGTTCCCTTAATAGATTTACAGGTACGGTTATATTGCTATTTATACAGTGCTAATAACGGTATAAATTTTATTTCAGAAGGCTAAGGATGATAGACAAATAATATTTAATCGACGTGTTTCTACGGCCCTGATGTAATAAGTGAGCCGATTCATCAGGATCAAGACAAATAGCCTCTGTCTTTTGTACTCAAATGCCCCAAATGAAGAATGGTAATCTAATATTTCTGGGGTACTTTCACAGTGAAATTATAATTTAGTATAGAACTATATTAGGATGTCATAATGTAATGTAAAACTGCATTATGATGTCATAATCTATTCATGGTAGGGGATAGTATTTAAAACTGCATTATGATGTCACAAATTAGTAATAACAAAAGATGCAACGTAGAACTTCATTATATTGTAATATAGAGCTCCATTATGATGTCATCATGTAATGTAAAACTGCATTATGATGTCATAATCTATTCATGGTAGGGGATAGAATTTACAACTCCATTATGATGTCACAATCTAGTACTATTAAAGGATACAACGTAGAACAACATTATTATGTAATATAGAACTCCATTATGATGTCATAATGTAAAACTGCATTATGATGTCATCATGTATTTATAGTAGGGGATAGAATTTACAACTGCATTATGATGTCACAATCTAGTAATAACAAAAGATACAACATAGAACAACATTATTATGTAATATAGAACTCCATTATGATGTCATAATATTAAACTGCATTATGACGTCATAATGTATTCATAGTAGGGGATAGAATTTACAACACCATTATGATTTCAGAATCTAGTAATAACAAAAGATGTAATGTAGAACTTCATTATAATGTAGTATAGAACTCTATTATGATGTCATAATGTAAAACTGCATTATGATGTCATAATCTATTCATAGCAAGTAATAGAATTTACAACTCCATTATGATATCACAATCTAGTAATAACAAAAGATGCAACGTAGAACAACACTACTTTGTAATATAGAACTCCATTATGATGTCATAATGTAAAACTGCATTATGATATCATAATCTATTCATGGTAGGGGATAGAATTTACAATATCATTATGATGTCACAATCTAGTAATAACAAAAAATACAACGTAGAACAGCATTTTTATGTAATATAGAACTCCATTATGATGTCATAATGTGAAACTTCATTATATGTCATAATGTATTTATTGTAGGGGATAGGATTTACAACTCCATTATGATGTCACAATCTAGTAATAACAGAAGATACTTTGTAGAACTTCATTATAATATAATATAGAACTCCATTATGATGTCATAATGTAAAACTGCATTATGATGTCATAATGTATTTATAGTAGGGGGTAGAATTTACAACTGCATTATGATGTCACAATCTAGTAATAACAAAAGATACAATGTAGAACTTCATTATAATTTAGTATAGAACTATATTAGGATGTCATAATGTAATGTAAAACTGCATTAAGATGTCATAATCTATTCATGGTAGGGGATAGTATTTAAAACTCCATTATGATGTCACAAATTAGTAATAACAAAAGATACAACATACAACTTAATGATAATGTAATATAGAACTCCATTATGTCATAATGTAAAACTGCATTATGATGTCATAATCTGTTCATGGTAGGGGATAGAATTTACAACTCCATTATGATGTCACAATCTAGTAATAACAAAAGATACAACATAATTATAATGTAATATAGAACTCTATTATGATGTCATAATGTAAAACTGCATTATGATGTCATAATGTTTTTATAGTAGGGGATAGAATTTACAACTTCATTATGATGTCGCAATCTAAGATACAACGTAGAACAACATTATTATGTAATATAGAACGCCATTATGATGTCATAATGTGAAACTGCATTATGACGTAATAATGTATTCATAGTAGGGGATAGGATTTACAACTCCATTATGATGTCAGAATCTAGTAATAACAAAAGATACAATGTAGAAAAACATTATGTAATATAGAACGCCATTATGATGTCATAATGTAAGACTGCATTATGATGTCATAATGTATTTATGGCAGGGGATTGAATTTACAACTCCATTATGATGTCACAATCTAGTAATAACAAAAGATACAATGTAGAACTTCATTATAATGTAGTATAGAACTCCATTATGATGTCATAATGTAAAACTGCTTTATGATGTCATAATTTATTTATAGCAGGTAATATAATTTACAACTCCATAATGTCACAATCTAATAATAATAAAAGATACAAAGTAGAAAAACATTATGTAATATAGAACTTCATTATGATGTCATAATGTGAAACTGCATTATGACATCATAATCTATTCATAGTAGGGGATAGCATTTACAACTCCATTATGATGTCACAATCTAGTAATAACAAAAGATACAATGTAGAAATCCATTATATTTTAGTATAGAACTCTATTATGATGTCGTAATGTAAAACTGCATTAGGATGTCATAATCTATTCATGGTAGGGGATCAAATTTACAATATCATTATGATGTCACAATCTAGTAATAACAAAAGATACCATGTAGAACAGCCTTTTTTATGTAATATAGAACTCATTATGATGTCATAATGTGAAACTTCATTATGATATCATAATGTATTTATAGTAGGGGGTAGAATTTACAACTCCATTATGATGTCACAATCTAGTAATAACAAAAGATACAATGTAGAACAGCATTTTTATGTAATATAGAACTCCATTATGATGTCATAACGTGAAACTGCATTATGATGTCATAATGTATTCATTGTAGTGGATAGGATTTACAACTCCATTATGATGTCACAATTTAGTAATAACAAAAGATACAATGTAGAACTTCATTATAATTTAGTATAGAACTCTGTTATGATGTCATAACGTAATGTAAAACTGCATTATGATGTCATAATCTATTCATGGTAGGGGATAGAATTTACAACTCCATTATGATGTCACAATCTTGTAATAGCAAAAGATACAATGTAGAACTTCATTATAATGTAGTATAGAACTCTATTTTGATGTCGTAATGTAAAACTGCGTTATGATGTCATAATCTATTCATAGCAGGTAATAGAATTTACAACTCCATTATGATGTCAGAATCTAGTAATAACAAAAGATACAACGTAGAACAACATTATTATGTAATATAGAACTCCATTATGATGTCATAATGTGAAACTGCATTATGATGTCATAATTAGAGATGAGCGAACGTGTCCGTTACGGACACATCCGCACCCGGACACCGGCTTTAGCGAACACTGCAGTGTTCGCGCGTAAGTGTCCGGGTGCCGCCGGGGGGCGGGGAGATGCGCGGCGGCGCGGGCGGCAGTAGCGGGGAACAGGGGGGAGCCCTCTCTCTCTCCCTCTCCCCCCCACTCCCCGCCGCAGCCCCCCGCGCTGCCACGGCGGCCCCCGAACTTTTTCGCCCGAACACCGAGGTGTTCGCAAAGTTCGGTGTTCGGGCGAAAAAGGGGCGGGGCCGAACGTGTTCGCTCATCTCTAGTCATAATGTATTTATAGTAGGGGGTAGAATTTACAACTGCATTATGATGTCACAATCTAGTAATAACAAAAGATACAATGTAGAACTTCATTATAATATAATATAGAACTCCATTATGATGTCATAATGTAAAACTGCATTATGATGTCATAATGTATTTATAGTAGGGGGTAGAATTTACAACTGCATTATGATGTCACAATCTAGTAATAACAAAAGATACAATGTAGAACTTCATTATAATTTAGTATAGAACTATATTAGGATGTCATAATGTAATGTAAAACTGCATTAAGATGTCATAATCTATTCATGGTAGGGGATAGTATTTAAAACTCCATTATGATGTCACAAATTAGTAATAACAAAAGATACAACATACAACTTAATGATAATGTAATATAGAACTCCATTATGTCATAATGTAAAACTGCATTATGATGTCATAATCTGTTCATGGTAGGGGATAGAATTTACAACTCCATTATGATGTCACAATCTAGTAATAACAAAAGATACAACATAATTATAATGTAATATAGAACTCTATTATGATGTCATAATGTAAAACTGCATTATGATGTCATAATGTTTTTATAGTAGGGGATAGAATTTACAACTTCATTATGATGTCGCAATCTAAGATACAACGTAGAACAACATTATTATGTAATATAGAACGCCATTATGATGTCATAATGTGAAACTGCATTATGACGTAATAATGTATTCATAGTAGGGGATAGGATTTACAACTCCATTATGATGTCAGAATCTAGTAATAACAAAAGATACAATGTAGAAAAACATTATTATGTAATATAGAACGCCATTATGATGTCATAATGTAAAACTGCATTATGATGTCATAATGTATTTATGGCAGGGGATTGAATTTACAACTCCATTATGATGTCACAATCTCGTAATAACAAAAGATACAATGTAGAACTTCATTATAATGTAGTATAGAACTCCATTATGATGTCATAATGTAAAACTGCTTTATGATGTCATAATTTATTTATAGCAGGTAATATAATTTACAACTCCATAATGTCACAATCTAATAATAATAAAAGATACAAAGTAGAAAAACATTATGTAATATAGAACTTCATTATGATGTCATAATGTGAAACTGCATTATGACATCATAATCTATTCATAGTAGGGGATAGCATTTACAACTCCATTATGATGTCACAATCTAGTAATAACAAAAGATACAATGTAGAAATCCATTATATTTTAGTATAGAACTCTATTATGATGTCGTAATGTAAAACTGCATTAGGATGTCATAATCTATTCATGGTAGGGGATCAAATTTACAATATCATTATGATGTCACAATCTAGTAATAACAAAAGATACAATGTAGAACAGCCTTTTTATGTAATATAGAACTCATTCTGATGTCATAATGTGAAACTTCATTATGATGTCATAATGTATTTATAGTAGGGGGTAGAATTTACAACTCCATTATGATGTCACAATCTAGTAATAACAAAAGATACAATGTAGAACAGCATTTTTATGTAATATAGAACTCCATTATGATGTCATAACGTGAAACTGCATTATGATGTCATAATGTATTCATTGTAGTGGATAGGATTTACAACTCCATTATGATGTCACAATTTAGTAATAACAAAAGATACAATGTAGAACTTCATTATAATTTAGTATAGAACTCTGTTATGATGTCATAACGTAATGTAAAACTGCATTATGATGTCATAATCTATTCATGGTAGGGGATAGAATTTACAACTCCATTATGATGTCACAATCTTGTAATAGCAAAAGATACAATGTAGAACTTCATTATAATGTAGTATAGAACTCTATTTTGATGTCGTAATGTAAAACTGCATTATGATGTCATAATCTATTCATAGCAGGTAATAGAATTTACAACTCCATTATGATGTCAGAATCTAGTAATAACAAAAGATACAACGTAGAACAACATTATTATGTAATATAGAACTCCATTATGATGTCATAATGTGAAACTGCATTATGACGTAATAATGTATTCATAGTATGGGATAGGATTTACAACTCCATTATGATGTCAGAATCTAGTAATAACAAAAGATACAATGTAGAAAAACATTATTATGTAATATAGAACGCCATTATGATGTCATAATGTGAAACTGCATTATGATGTCATAATGTATTTATTGTAGGGGATAGGATTTACAACTCCATTATGATGTCACAATCTAGTAATAACAGAAGATACTTTGTAGAACTTCATTATAATGTAGTATAGAACTCCATTATGATGTCATAATGTAAAACTGCATTATGATGTCATAATCTATTCATAGCAGATAATAGAATTTACAACTCCATTATGATGTCACAATCTAGTAATAACAAAAGATACAACGTAGAACAACATTATTATGTAATATAGAACTCTATTATGATGTCATAATGTAAAACTGCATTATGATGTCATAATGTATTTATAGTAGGGGGTAGAATTTACAACTCCATTATAATGTCACAATCTAGTAATAACAAAAGATACAATGTAGAACTTCATTATAATTTAGTATACAGTCGTCACTGGGACAGGTGGGGTCCTTTAAATGAAATACAATTTCACTGTGA
The DNA here is from genome assembly GCF_035609145.1 of Eleutherodactylus coqui. Classification (NCBI taxonomy): domain Eukaryota; kingdom Metazoa; phylum Chordata; class Amphibia; order Anura; family Eleutherodactylidae; genus Eleutherodactylus; species Eleutherodactylus coqui. The sequence continues at coordinate 214,282,204 of NC_089842.1, read as the reverse complement.
AACTACCCCAGAAATATTAGATTAGATAATCTGTTCTATTATTAAAATATAACTTTTATTATAGGACTTTATTTAAAATACACTAAATCACACCACCAAATGGCCCAGCACACATCAGAAAACTAGACGAACATAAACATACAAACACCCAAAGAACATACAGGACAGGGGATAGGTATATCACCTTATCGTGGTGATCCGCTATACCGATGTTAATTACCGTTCCCTTAATAGATTTACAGGTACGGTTATATTGCTATTTATACAGTGGTAATAACGGTATAAATTTTATTTCAGAAGGCTAAGGATGATAGACAAATAATATTTAATCGACGTGTTTCTACGGCCCTGATGTAATAAGTGAGCCGATTCATCAGGATCAAGACAAATAGCCTCTGTCTTTTGTACTCAAATGCCCCAAATGAAGAATGGTAATCTAATATTTCTGGGGTACTTTCACAGTGAAATTATAATTTAGTATAGAACTATATTAGGATGTCATAATGTAATGTAAAACTGCATTATGATGTCATAATCTATTCATGGTAGGGGATAGTATTTAAAACTGCATTATGATGTCACAAATTAGTAATAACAAAAGATGCAACGCAGAACTTCATTAAATTATAATATAGAGCTCCATTATGATGTCATCATGTAATGTAAAACTGCATTATGATGTCATAATCTATTCATGGTAGGGGATAGAATTTACAACTCCATTATGATGTCACAATCTAGTACTATTAAAGGATACAACGTAGAACAACATTATTATGTAATATAGAACTCCATTATGATGTCATAATGTAAAACTGCATTATGATGTCATCATGTATTTATAGTAGGGGATAGAATTTACAACTGCATTATGATGTCACAATCTAGTAATAACAAAAGATACAACATAGAACAACATTATTATGTAATATAGAACTTCATTATGATGTCATAATATTAAACTGCATTATGACGTCATAATGTATTCATAGTAGGGGATAGAATTTACAACTCCATTATGATGTCAGAATTTAGTAATAACAAAAGATGTAATGTAGAACTTCATTATAATGTAGTATAGAACTCTATTATGATGTCATAATGTAAAACTGCATTATGATGTCATAATCTATTCATAGCAAGTAATAGAATTTACAACTCCATTATGATATCACAATCTAGTAATAACAAAAGATGCAACGTAGAACAACACTACTTTGTAATATAGAACTCCATTATGATGTCATAATGTAAAACTGCATTATGATGTCATAATCTATTCATGGTAGGGGATAGAATTTACAATATCATTATGATGTCACAATCTAGTAATAACAAAAAATACAATGTAGAACAGCATTTTTATGTAATATAGAACTCCATTATGATGTCATAATGTGAAACTTCATTATGATGTCATAATGTATTTATTGTAGGGGATAGGATTTACAACTCCATTATGATGTCACAATCTAGTAATAACAGAAGATACTTTGTAGAACTTCATTATAATATAATATAGAACTCCATTATGATGTCATAATGTAAAACTGCATTATGATGTCATAATGTATTTATAGTAGGGGGTAGAATTTACAACTGCATTATGATGTCACAATCTAGTAATAACAAAAGATACAATGTAGAACTTCATTATAATTTAGTATAGAACTATATTAGGATGTCATAATGTAATGTAAAACTGCATTAAGATGTCATAATCTATTCATGGTAGGGGATAGTATTTAAAACTCCATTATGATGTCACAAATTAGTAATAACAAAAGATACAACATACAACTTAATTATAATGTAATATAGAACTCCATTATGATGTCATAATGTAAAACTGCATTATGATGTCATAATCTGTTCATGGTAGGGGATAGAATTTACAACTCCATTATGATGTCACAATCTAGTAATAACAAAAGATACAACATAATTATAATGTAATATAGAACTCTATTATGATGTCATAATGTAAAACTGCATTATGATGTCATAATGTTTTTATAGTAGGGGATAGAATTTACAACTTCATTATGATGTCGCAATCTAGTAGTAACAAAAGATACAACGTAGAACAACATTATTATGTAATATAGAACGCCATTATGATGTCATAATGTGAAACTGCATTATGATGTAATAATGTATTCATAGTAGGGGATAGGATTTACAACTCCATTATGATGTCAGAATCTAGTAATAGCAAAAGATACAATGTAGAAAAACATTATTATGTAATATAGAACGCCATTATGATGTCATAATGTAAAACTGCATTATGATGTCATAATGTATTTATGGCAGGGGATTGAATTTACAACTCCATTATGATGTCACAATCTAGTAATAACAAAAGATACAATGTAGAACTTCATTATAATGTAGTATAGAACTCTATTATGATGTCATAATGTAAAACTGCTTTATGATGTCATAATTTATTTATAGCAGGTAATATAATTTACAACTCCATTATGATGTCATAATCTAGTAATAACAAAAGATACAATGTAGAACAATATTATTATGTAATATAGAACTCCATTATGATGTCATAATGTAAAACTGCATTATGATGTCATAATGTAATTATAGTAGGGGGTAGAATTTACAACTCCATTATGATGTCACAATCTAGTAATAACAAAAGATACAACGTAAAACTTCATTATAATGTAATATAGAACTCCATTATGATGTCATAATTAGAGATGAGGGAGCACCAAAATGCTCAGGTGCTCGTTACTCAAGTCGAACTTTCCGCGATGCTCGAGGGTTCGTTTCGAGTAACGAACCCCATTGAAGTCAATGGGCGACCCGAGCATTTTTGTATATCGCCGATGCTCGCTAAGGTTCTCATTTCTGAAAATCTGGGAAATTCAAGAAATTGACACTGAAACGGATAGGGCAGGCGAAGGGCTACATGTTGGGCTGCATCTCAAGTTCCCAGGTCCCACTATTAAGCCACAATAGCGGCAAGAGTGGGCCCCCCCCCCAACAATTTTTTCTTCTGAAAAACCCTCATTAGCAAGGCATACCTCAGCTAAGCACCACACTACCTCCAACAAGGCACAATCACTGCCTGCATGACACTCCGCTGCCACTTCTCCTGGGTTACATGCTGCCCAACCCCCCCCTTCCCCCCCGCACGACCCAGTGTCCACAGCGCACACCAAAGTGTCCTTGCGCAGCCTTCAGCTGCCCTCATGCCACACACTGGCCTCATAGCCACACCACCCTCATGTCTATTTATAAGTGCGTCTGCCATGAGGAGGAACCGGAGGCACACACTGCAGAGGGTTAGCAGGGCCAGGCAGCGACCCTCTTTAAAAGGGGCGGGGCGATAGCCCACAATGCTGTACAGAAGCAATGAGAACTCCAATCCTGTGCCACCTCCGTCAGGAGCTGCAAACGTGGGCATAGCAATGGGGAATCCATGTGCCACACAGTATTCATTCTGTCAAGGTGTCGCATAGCTCAATCCACACTGCAAGGGGAAAGCAGTCAGCGCTCTGCCCCCTACCCAAGTCAGTCAGTGCCTTTGTGCCAGACAGGTCAAACACCACAATGGGAACTAAGTTTGCACCAACAGCATAGGTGGGTCCTAGGAAACCCAAGACATGAACAAAAAATTGATCTGAGCGGCCAAACATGGCATAGGCCTCGGCCCACACATTCAGCAATCCTAGGCTGGAAGCGGACTTTCACTGCACCCAGGACATAGGCCTCTGCACAAACCATCAGCAATCGCGTGCCTACAGCGGACTCCAATGCTAGCGTAGTAGCATAAAAGCACTATCCGTACAAGAAAGACAGATCTACCAATCTCAAAACATTTTGCTGAATTTCACCATACAATCAGTCAGCTCAAATTTAGGGTCATTGACTCTGTTGCCCCACTGCCTCAAGGTGGGGACCGGGAGGGAATCCTTAAATGTAAAGAGATCCGTTGGATACACGAACTTGATACCCTTTCCCCCAAGGGTCTTAATATAGAGTATCCCATTATGTCCTGTATATAAATAGGTCCAGTTGATAGTCATGTGTCAGACTAATGTGCACTTTCTCTATCTGCAAATTATGTATACATAATCTCATCTACGGTATTTGATTTTAATTACCTTTTATTTTATGTTACAGATACCTGTTTGATGCATGTGCTCCGGACTCCTTGTTGTTCCATTACTTGTTGTTTGGCTTCCAGTATAAACTCCCCCCCCCCCCCCAAAAAAAATATTTTGTGCATTAATGTGTGCTAATGTGCATAATAAATAAATATGATATCATTCTATGTATTGGCTGCTTTATGAGGTATCACTATAGGTTATGATAATAGAGGGAGCTGTACTCTAATTGTTGGACCCATGAGTCATATGTATGAGATATGAACTATGATTAAAGACATATTGCTGTGAGATATGGTAGATTATTGATTATTAATATATTAGGGTTATTACCCAAGATTATTTATATTTTGACATTTATTTCAATAATGGACATCATTTTCTCCATATCTCACTCTCCAATAAAAAGTTTGTTGCTAAATCAACATACAGATATATGAGGCTGATCAATATTACCATTATTGTTTAATGTTGCTGTGGAATATATATATATATGTGTATATATGTATATATATATATATATGTGTATATGTATATGTGTGTGTATGTATGTATGTATGTATGTATATATATATATATATATATATATATATATATAATATGGATTTGTTGTGTTGGAGCTAGTTTTCCCTATAAGACTACCTATAAACAGCATCTTATTTATAATTAATACTGTTTGCCACTACATATAGTCTTCTCCGTGGACCAGCGATACTTCTATTGCTATTAGAGCAGTGGAACTGCTAGCGCATGCGCACTTAACTTCTGAAGTCTCTTTTACTAAATAGAGTCCAATAGTTATATCAGCGGCATCACAGGACTCCAGGCGCATGCGCGATCAGTCCCTCAAGATTCCTCTTGCTCTTCTAAATCTCGCGATAGTGGCTAAATCATGCACAGGCGCACTCGTTCAGATGACAAACCGGAAGCATCGGGAGCCATGGAGGACGTGAGCACATGCGAATTAGGTACTGTTCAGCTGTTACATGTGGGATTTTAATTGTTGTTTCACTATATATAGTCTGTAACTAAGGGTGTATTTGTACTTGACAAAGATCACTGTGTTGATCGAAACGTCGTATGTGTGTGGAGGAATAAAGGAAGAAGTTTTACTGCATCGCTGTCTGCTGCCACAGTATTTTCCTTCTTGATTGCGCTAATGATTGCAGCATCACCGCTCACCATCTGGGTAGACTCCTCAAAGTTTCCAAGGACCTGGCAGATGTCTGCCAACCAGGCCCACTCTTCTGTAAAGAATTGAGGAGGCTGACTCCCACTACGCCGCCCATGTTGGAGTTGGTATTCCACTATAGCTCTACGCTGCTCATAGAGCCTGGCCAACATGTGAAGCATAGAGTTCCACCGTGTGGGCACGTCGCACAGCAGTCAGTGCACTGGCAGATTAAACCGATGTTGCAGGGTCCGCAGGGTGGCAGCGTCCGTGTTGGACTTGCGGAAATGTGCGCTGAGCCGGCGCACCTTTCCGAGCAGGTCTGACAAGCGTGGGTAGCTTTTCAGAAACCGCTGAACCACCAAATTAAAGACGTGGGCCAGGCATGGCACGTGCGTGAGGCTGCAGAGCCGCCACCAGGTTACGGCCGTTGTCACACACGACCATGCCCGGTTGGAGGCTCAGTGGTGAAAGCCAGCGGTCGGTCTGCTCTCAGACCCTGCAGCAGTTCGTGGGCCATGTGCCTCTTCTCTCCTAAGCTGAGTAGTTTCAGCACGGCCTGCTGACGCTTGCCCACCGCTGTGCTGCCACGCCGCGCGACACCGACTGCTGGCGACATGCTGCTGCTGACACATCTTGATTGTGAGATAGAGGTTGCGTAGGAGGAGGAGGAGGAGGGTGGTTTAGTGGAGGAAGCATACACCACCGCAGATACCACCACTGAGCTGGGGCCCGCAATTCTGGGGGTGGGTAGGACGTGAGCGGTCCCAGGCTCTGACTCGGTCCCAGCCTCCACTAAATTCACCCAATGTGCCGTCAGGGAGATATAGTTGCCCTCTCCGCCTGTGCTTGTCCACGTGTCCGTTGTTACGTGGACCTTGGCAGTAACCGCGTTGGTGAGGGTGCGTACAATGTTGCGGGAGACGTGGTCGTGCAGGGCTGGGACGGCACATCGGGAAAAGTAGTGGCGACTGGGAACCGAGTAGCGCGGGGCCGCCGCCGCCATCATGTTTTTGAAAGCCTCCGTTTCCACAAGCCTATACGGCAGCATCTCCAGGCTGATCAATTTGGCTATGTGCACGACGGCGTACTTGCGTTCAAACAGTTGCGCTAGCGACGGCTGGACGCTGCGCTGAGAGACATTGCTGGATGGGGCCGAGGACAGCGGAGGTGAGCATGTGGGTGCAGGCCAGGAGACGGTCGTGCCTGTGTCCTGAGAGGGGGGTTGGATCTCAGTGGCAGGTTGGGGCACAGGGGGAGAGGCAGTGGTGCAAACCAGAGGCTTGCACCACTGAATGACATCACTGAATGACATCATTGAATGGCTGTGATTGGTTAATCGGGCACTGGCTGATGCAGTGCTCCTCGGATACATGGAATACAGCAGCAACCACAGAGTACTAGAATGGAGGCAAATACTGACACAGAGACTAGTGTGGAGTATATGACTTGTGACCAGTGTCCGAACAAGCTTTCAACCAGTCCCTGAATGGATCGTCTATGCCAGAGTTATCAGCTAGTTCATTTTATTATGCATTTACCCCTTCCAGTGCTCAGGTATCATCTGGTGCCGTGTTATTAGGAATGAAAGTACAACAATATCCTCCAATCATTTTACAAACTTCTCCTTTTTCTGCTAGTAACATATCAAGAGCCATTCTATTTTGCCATGTAATAAGTAAGGTATGTCCTAGTTGTTCCTCTAGGCCCCTAATTGCATCTCTTGTATAATTAACAAATCTCTGTTGGTTATAGTATGTGTAATTAATCCAGTCTACATTTTTATCCACTGTTGCCCACCATGCAAGAAGAGACTCAAACCCGCTGCAGCCATCTGATTTCTTGCCCTATACTCGTTCAGTACCCCCCTTAGGACCCCTGATGGCGTCAAAGGAACCTTTGGGAGAGGAATTCCTAGTTTTCCGGACACGGCCCTTGCTGTTGCCCTCGGAGGTCATGAGGTGCACAGGCATTATCAGTTGTACCAAAGCACAATCCCGTTAGGGCCTGTACCTGGCACCTGTTCTAGGTACCTGTGACCACACAACCATCACACGTCTGCGTGTGCTCTTTGTAGCTCAGGCCATATCCCAGAAAACAGTGTGCCTCCATGGTTCTCCTCTCCATATAGTGTCCCTCAGGCAGTCTCCCGTAGTCTGCCTTGGTCCCATTACCAGGTAGCGCAAAGCAAGTATAACCCCAGGATCAGAGACAACAGCAGGTCCTTGCCCACAGGTGGAAACAGCAAACTCAATGTATAACATGGATCGCTTATCTGTGGGGTGTAGGTACAGTTAAGAAGCTTAATCCCACATTTTACGGTCATCACGGCTTGAAGACTTGTCATTACCTTTTTTTTTTATTCTTTATTTTTCAGATTATAACTTGATTACAGTTTACATAGTGTTCATTGCGCACCGTCACACCAACTTTATGAACATTACCATACCAAAGAATTAGAACAGTTTTTCTTTGTTGTGAATAAAAGGAAGACTTAACTTATTGCAACATTCAAGACTCGTTGTCCTTCTGTTCGTCATCTGTGTTTCTTTTCTTTCTATATTATATAAACTAACATGACCAATTAGACAGACGTGACACAAGGGGGATTAACCAGGGGGACACATTTAGGGGAAAAATAAAATAAAACTCAACCATTAAGTTGCGTGGAGTATAGCTATGTGGTCAGGTTTCGCTTTTGTCGTTTAGTGATCCATTAACGAGCGATATTCCTCAGATTCCTGGAACACCATCCAGTGATACCATATGTTCCTGAAGCTTTCCTGTGTGCCCCTTAGTGCCGCAGTGAAGTCCTCCATCTCCATGATCCTCCTTACTGTATTGAGCCATAGAGCCATTGTTGGTGAGGTTGTCTGTCTCCAAAGTTTAGGAATGCATGATCTTGCCGCACTCACTAGAAAACGTACTATAGATTCTTTGTAGGTCGCCAGTGGTATATCGCTGTGATGCAGGAGGAAGAAGGCCGGGGATTTTGGCAGGGGGTAGTGGGTGAATCTAGATGCTATCTGCCACACCTCTGATCAAAAAGCTCGCCAGGACCGAGCAGTCCCAAAAGACATGTAACATTGTCCCTTGCTCCGCCCCGCATCTCCAACATGTGGGGGGGACTGTCGGGAATATTCTATGCAAGTGGGAGGGCACCCTATACCACCTGGTGAGAACCTTGTATCCAGATTCTTGTATTTTGCTCAATATTGAAACCGAGTGTGTGATGATGAAAATTCTATCTCTTTCCTCCGGTGTAAGTGTGACTCCCAACTCTTCTTCCCATTTATTCATGTACTTAGGTGGTGAGGCCTCAGGTTGTGTGTTTAGTATGTTGTACATTTTGGATAGCGTATGCCTGAGGGTCCCTTCTCCCTACAGATGACTTCAAATTGTGTTTTTGGGCAGGCAAAAGTAGTGGGGCGGGGTAGCGTAGATAGAAAGTGTCTTACTTGTAATGCCTGCCATAATGGGAGTTGGGGTGAGTCCGTATTCCCTCTGAGCATTTCCAGTGGGAGCCACTGGCCTTCTTGCATAAAATGTTCTGCCCGGAATCTGCCTTCGGTAATCCTTGCACGGAATACTTTGTTCTCATTGCCTGGGGGAAATCTCGGGTTACCCAGAACCGGGAACATGGGTGAGGGCCTGGGAGAAATGTCTTTCCTGGCTAGTACTTTGATGGCGATCCCTAGCGTGGGGCCGATTGTAGGATGGAGTGCTAGTTCTGTGGGGGCTTGTCCCTCAGACCATGGGAGAGCTACTAACGGCGCCAGGGCTGCTGTTTGTTCTGTTGCTATCCACTGTTTAAGGGCTGCATGCCGGTGCCAGTCCACCATGCGTACTAAGTGTACTGCCTGGTGGTATTTTACGTAATCTAGTAGTCCCATGCCCCCCTCGCTTTTCGGCCGAGATAAAGTGTCTCTTGCTATCCGTGGGGCCTTTCCTGCCCATATGAATGTGGACGTGAGTGATTGTAAATGCTGGACGAAGAGCCTTGGCACTTGTATGGGAAGGGCCTGAAGTAGGTATAGTATACTGGGGAGTATATTAATTTTGATTATTGCTCCCCTGCCGAACCAAGAGAAAGTCCCTTTGGTCCAAGAGTTGAGGTCTTGTCGAATTTCGCTTAAGAGTGCTGGAAAGTAGGCGGGGTATAGGTCCTCAATGTTTGGCGTTAGCTTGGTCCCCAAGTATTGAATGTGATTCTTTTCCCACTGAAATGAGAACGAGTCCTTTAATTCCTCCACAAAATGTTGTGGGAGAGAGATGTTAAGAGCTGCTGACTTATGATAGTTTATTTTAAAGTTTGATATTTTGGAATAGTGGTTAATTTCTGCCAATAGGTTTGGTAAGGAGATTCGTGGGTTGGAGATAAAGAACAGGAGGTCGTCCGCATATGCGGCGATCTTATATTCTTCCTCCCCCACCGTGATCCCTTTAACGTTTGGGTTATTAAGTATTTGTGACAACAGTGGCTCCAGGCATATTATAAAGATCAGTGGCGATAGAGGGCAGCCCTGCCTTGTACCATTTGAAATGGAAAATGGCTTTGAAAGCTGGCTGTTTACTCTAACGGACGCGGATGGGCTGGAATATAGGCCTGTAATCCAGTGTAACATGTTAGGGCCCATACCCACGTGGGTAATTGTCGCAAATAGGAAGTCCCACTCCACCCTGTCAAATGCCTTTTCTGCATCTGTGGATAAAAGGCATATCGATTTGGAGAGTCTGTGCGCCTGGTGTATTAGGTTAATGGCTTTGGTTGTGTTGTCCCTTGCCTCTCTTAATGGGACGAAGCCGACTTGGTCTTTGTGTATTGTTACATAAGTAGGGGGAGATCCTATTTGCCAGAATTTTAGAAAATAATTTCAGGTCTGCGTTAAGTAAAGAGATGGGGCGGTAGCTCTGGCATTGCGCTGGGTCCTTCCCTTCTTTAGGGATGACCGCTATGTGTGCTGTTAGGGTATCTCTAGGTATTTTGTTTCCGGATGTTATGGAATTGAAGGCTTGGATGAAGTGGGGTGTAAGTGTTTCTGCGAATTTCTTATAATATGATAGGGTTAGCCCATCTGGACCTGGCGCTTTCCCTGTCTGAGAGTCTGTCAGCGCTTCTGCTAGCTCAGTCGGGGATATTGGGGCCTCCATCAGTTCTATGGCCTCCTTTGGGAATCTGCGAATGTTTGATCATTGTAGGCATTCGTGGATCCTAGCTTTCTTGTGTTCTCTGGCTTGCTCGGACTGTGGTGGAGATTGGTTATATAAAGAGTAGTAATATTGCCAAAACGCTTCTGTGATTTGTTCGGGAAGATGTAGTGTGTGGCCTTCGGAGTTCTTAATGTGTAGAACGTAGGCCCTAGCTCTTGCTGCGCGGAGGGCCCGGGCCAATATGCAGCTCGGTTTGTCTCCAAATTCAAAGAAATTACGTCTACATTTCGTCAGGCTCACTTTTGCCTTTCCCAGACAGTGGGAACGGACCTGCTCCTTCAACCGTAGTAATTCTGTTCCCTTCTCTCTGTCTAGTGTCGATTTGTGGGAGGACTCTAGTGCCTGGATCTGATCTAGGAGTCCCCTGAGATGTGCGCTACGTTCCTTTTTAATGCGTGAGCCAAGGCCTACACAGAAACCCCGTATCACGCACTTGTGTGCTTTCCATACTGTTAGTGGGTCAACCTCTGGAGTGACTTTGTGTTCAAAGTATTTCCTTAATGTTGTGCGGATTTCGTCTGAGTTCGCCGTGTATTGAATATCCAATGCCATATTCTATTGTGCAGGGTAGGTAATTTCAGCGCTAGTATGATCATTGCGTGGTCTGAAAATGTGATGGTGTCTATTGTAGCCGAGACTAGATTCGCTAGGGATGAGAGTTGGAGGAGGAAAAAATCGATTCTGGAGTATGAGTTGTGTGGTTGGGAAAAGAACGTGTAGTCCTTTGTGGTGGGGTGTAAGGTTCTCCAGGCGTCTTCCAACTGATACTTGTGTAATGTATTTTTGATCCTGCGGTACGCTGACCTGGGAAGGTTACCGCTGCCTTTAGATGTGTCTATTCTTGGGTCCAACGGCATGTTAAAATCTCCTCCCAGGACCAGGGTGCCCTCCTGAAATTCCTCCAGCTCCTCCAGGATCTCCTCTAAGAAGGACACCTGGTTGGAGTTGGGTGAATAGATGGCCGCTAGTGTGATTTGTGTGCCAGTGAGTTTCCCCTTGAGGAAAATATATCTACCTCCCGGATCACAGCGGACCTCTTCCTGCTCCCATGGGACGGAGTTGGCGATAAGGATGGAGACCCCTTTGGACTTGGATTCCGCATTTGTGCTGTGGTAGGTGTTTGGAAATCTGTCGTTTGCAAATCTGGGGCTTTTGTTCGTGCGGAAGTGGGTCTCCTGGATAAAGGCCACATGTACTCTTCTTTTCCAGAGGAGGTGGAGGATGGAGGACCTCTTCTCTGGCACGTTCAGTTCCTGCGCATTAATGGAGATTATGGAGAGGTTAGCGGAGCCTGACATTGCGAAAGAGAGAAGATCAGGTTGCAAAAAGAAGGGGTAGTGAAAGCACCAAGTTGAGAATCAGGAAAGATATAGAGAGAGAGGGGGAAGGAGAGGGGAGAGTGGAAGAAGAAGAGAAAAAAAAAGAGGAGGGGGGATGGACACTTACACGACACACAAGGAAAACTAATCCGGGACAAACACAACTAAGGCTAGCCCGGTGGCTAGCAACTATATTTTAGTCAGGGAGCCTGTTTCCCCCCCTCAAAAAAGGGGTTAAGCCAGGCCCCCTGATGCCCTACTGGAGGTAACGTGGAAGTGCACTTACTGTTAAGGCCGCTGTCTAACTCGGAGATCAGATAACAAGGAAAACGACCACCGATTCCGTATCTGTTCCTCTATAACCTTCTTACTCGGAACTTGCGGGATGCCACTATCATTAGAAGTAGTACTGTGGGAAAAAAACAAGAGGAAGCAAAGAGACAAAATTAGACAGCTTTCAGCCCGTCCGGCGGGTAAGAGACTGGGGAACGCGCCGCCGTCATTCGTAGGGTATCTGCTGGCGGGGCACAATAAGTCTCGATTTCTTTGATTGGTTGTTAGTCTCGGTCCCTGCTGCCTTGCCGGTTGGAAAGGTTCCCTGGGTCCTTCGCGGGTCACGGGTTGCTCTGTGCCGTGTCCATGGGCATAGTCCAGTCTGGAATGGGCACCGCCAGGACTTCTAGGAACCTGAAAGCTCTGTCCAGGTCTGTGGGTGATCTGACGGTGTACAGGCGGCCTCGCTTGTGTAATATTAAATGAAAGGGGTGGCCCCATTTGTAGGTCGCGTCCGCCTGGCGTGCTGCGTCCACAAGTGGTCTTATCAGTCACCGACTATTGAGGGTCAGTCTGGAGACATCTGGTAAGATAGTAATTTCCACTCCGTTAAAGTTAACTGGACCTCTTTCCCATGCCATGCGTTGGATTTCCTCCTTTTGTCTGTAAAAGTGCACTCGGCAGATGACATCCCTTGGCAGATTGGGGTTCCTTGTTCTCCCGCCCATCATTCTGTGGACCCTGTCCAGCTCTATTGTCCTGTCTTCCGGACGGCGTAGTAGCTTGTTGAAGACGGTTGTTACACACTCATAGAGCGCTTCTGGCGCCTCTCAGCTTTAGGTTGTTGCAGCGGCCTCTGTTTTCGACGTCGTCGAGGTGGAAAGTTAACTCACTGAGCTGTTTCTGCTGTTTTTCTATGAAGCTTGTTAGCTGTTGAAAGTCCATATAGGAGACCTCGGGGTTCTCTTCTAGCGCCATCACCCGTTCTGTAAAGGCCTGTACTGAGTGGTTAACTGCCGCGATGGCCCTCTCGTGTTTCTCTTCTATACATCGTATCTGCATCTCTAAGTCTGTTTTGGTCGGTAGGGCACGTATCATGACCCAGAGTGCTTGTAGTGTTTGGGAATCGTCTGCAGGTGGCGCTGTATGATTGCCAGGAGCTTCTGTTTCGGGAAATTACTGGGAGCTGTAGTCATGGAAGGTATTTATATCTCTGCTGTTGTCTCTCTGTTGAGAAGGAGGTCGGGCGATAGGGATAGGATTATCTCCCTGCATTACCCCGCTCTTGCTTGGGTTGTCCTTCCGGGGAGGGGTATGGTCTGCATCAGGTCCCTTTCTGCCACCCTTTGCGTTAGGGCTGTGTCCCTGGCTGGGGGTTTCATGGGATTCATTACCAATTGTGTAGAGTGTGGGTACAGTGGAATGTCTCGCTGGTGACCTCGGGGTCTCTGCCCTATTCCCCCTCCCATCCTGTTCAGGGTGTTGGGCTCTGTTTGGTGGTGAGGTACCTGGGTTCTTGGTCCACTGCTCCCTTAGTCCTTCTTGCTGCCCCTGCTCCGTGTTGGTGTGGAGCTGCGCTGCTCCTCCGGCATTTGAAGGTGGTGCTTCTGCACCCTGTACTGGCTGCCCGCTCTTTTCTGTCTGTAGCCCCTGGGTCTAGTCGGCAGGGGATTTTCTCCTTCCCTCAGGGTATGGCTCTGCTCCGCTGTTGTATGGGCTTCTCTCTCTGCCCTGGCGGTGTGCCAGCATGGGGCTCTCCTGCCTTCACCTGGCCTGTGGATAGGGTTGCTGGATCTCCACTCTGCTTCAGTGTGGGCTTGTCGCGCTGACCCAGTGCCATGTTGGAGAGCCGTCTTCCCGCTCCGGCGGCGTGTGTTCCGTGCAGGAACCGACTTATAGGGGATCCCTGGATCTGTGGCTGGTCTGCCTTCCTCTTCCCCACTCTAGTCATCATCGGGTATGGGCTATTTTCTTTGTTTTCTGGTTTTCTGAGAGTCAGTGGCAGCGGAGCTCTGAGATGTGCGGCCTCCCTCTCCTATGCCAAGCCACGCCCCCCATGCCACTTGTCATTAACTTTTATCTATCGTACAGTCATGTCTTTCTATCTCATATAATTATTAATAACATATAATTCTCTATACACTTAACCGCTTAATCCTCCAACCTTAACAACCCCCCCTCAGGAATTTCTCTTATCAAGGAGAGGTGATGGAGTAAGATAAACAAAGCTTTAACTGTTTTAGACTCCTACAGCTAACTGCAGTATCCTTGGAATATTTTTCCCTTAATAGGAACACTCAGGTCTCACATTATTAACAACTTAATTATTATTATTTTTTCTTACATGACATTATCACATTGAAAACACCATTTAACAATCAAACGCACTGCAAACCAATTACAGAACTAACATGTACACAAATAACAGCAAGAATGTATGTTCCCTATTCACACAAGTTTATATTAAACTTAATTCCTGATCATCTTCATTACAAGTCTATTCATTTCAAGCAAGCAGAGCATCGCTCTCAGACTACTACGTTAGAGAGTCAGTCACACACTCCCCCCTCCCTTCTTCTCACTAAACTCTAAAGCTGAAAGGTGAGGGTGAAAGTGAAACAAGCATTCCAATGTAACAGATGATTTAACCATTTGTGAGCTAACCCCACCACACAGAGCCAGCACTCAAGCCATTGTCTGTCAACTTCATTTAATACTACTGTAAACTTTCATTCCTTCACTGTCTTACCCCAGGACTATCTGCATCATGTAATCATCTCTGCTGTCCTGCTGCCTACTATCTCTGATCCTTGTCAGCACTACCGTCATCCATAGCAACCTGTCCCCTCACTACCTGACACTTATCTGAAGGAGACCATACATATTCCTCTGCTACGACTAAATATCCCACAGTATCATACTGACCCTATCTTATAACCCATATCACAGTTATAGACTAAAATGTATATACTTTAATGGAAATTTAACTTAAAAACATGAATGGGCTCACACACATGCGTATCGCATGGACGAACAAAACAACCACACAAAAACACAAAGGTCGCCTCTTCCTTATCTCAGGAAACTTATGGAGGCTAGAAAAATCAATATTGATAAAGGACTACTAATGTTATGTCCTCTATTTTTTATTTATATCACATAGGAGGTAAGAGGAAGGCTCTATCTGCTGTAGGGTGCCTGTAAGTATAATGCCCCCCGCAGAGTATTTTAGGTAGGGAACCTCTTCCTAACAAAAATTCGCCCCTCTGTGATTACAGTATAGCGCTTAGCGCATGACGAGATGGTTCAAATAGGAGAAACTCCAAGAGAACTAGACCCTTATGCGCAAGAATTACGGCGCAGACCAGGGTTATTCAATTGCAGTATGCTCGGCTCAACGCGTTTCCCCACACGAATGTGGTTCATCAGGAGCACAAATATTTTGAAGAAAGAATGATAAATCAGGATGATAACTGATTCTGCTTTTTGTTGTTTTTTCGTGATAAATAGATATTTTAAAATATTAGAACAGGGTGGCTTGGGAAAGCGCAATTTATGTGCTCGATCATATATAGACTGGATCACAGCATCTGATTTATTCAGGACAATTTCGAGCACTAAATCGCCATGGCGTGTCTCTATAGCCAAGTTCTTGGGAAATCCACACAATGGATAGCTATAGTGACAAATAACAGTACAGCTAGGGCTGAATGCGATTCACCACAAAAAGCCCACAAGTAGATCTTGCCCAGAACTAGGTATTGATTGCCGCAGGCAAAAGAAGTTGTTGCAGAGATAAATGCAACAGCCCCAAAAAGGCTAATAAGCCCTAGAGATTTTTTGACCCTTATTTGGTGTATTAGCTGCAGATGGTGCAGCCAGTTTCAAGAGTCAGCAGCTCATGAACAGCAAATAGTTGTTGCAGAGATAAATGCAACAGCCCCAAAAAGGCTAATAAGCCCTAGAGATTTTTTGAAAATAGAAAAACAAATAAATAAAAGGATAAAGCCTGTGGCTCTGATGGTGAGCCACAGGAGTAATGGCTCACCATCAGAGCCACAGGCTTTATCCTTTTATTTATTTGTTTTTCTATTATTGGGTGCTTTTAGGGATACTTTGGCGAATTAGATATCTGACATCTACTTGCAGGCTCTATTAGATAGCTCCTCTAATACCCTCACTGGGTTTTATGATAGAACTATTTGCTGTTCATGAGCTGCTGACTCTTGAAACTGGCTGCATCATCTGCAGCTAATACACCAAATAATCATCAAAAAAATCTCTAGGGCTTATTAGCCTTTTTGGGGCTGTTGCATTTATCTCTGCAACAACCATTTGCTGCTCATGAGCTGCTGACTCTTGAAATTGGCTGCACCATCTGCAGCTAATACACCAAATAAGGGTCAAAAAATCTCTAGGGCTTATTAGCCTTTTTGGGGCTGTTGCATTTATCTCTGCAACAACTATTTGCTGTTCATGAGCTGCTGACTCTTGAAACTGGCTGCACCATCTGCAGCTAATACACCAAATAAGGGTCAAAAAATCTCTAGGGCTTATTAGCCTTTTTGGGGCTGTTGCATTTATCTCTGCAACAACTTCTTTTGCCTGCGGCAATCAATACCTAGTTCTGGGCAAGATCTACTTGTGGGCTTTTTGTGGTGAATCGCATTCAGCCCTAGCTGTACTGTTATTTGTCACTATAGCTATCCATTGTGTGGATTTCCCAAGAACTTGGCTATAGAGACACGCCATGGCGATTTAGTGCTCGAAATTGTCCTGAATAAATCAGATGCTGTGATCCAGTCTATATATGATCGAGCACATAAATTGCGCTTTCCCAAGCCACCCTGTTCTAATATTTTAAAATATCTATTTATCACGAAAAAACAACAAAAAGCAGAATCAGTTATCATCCTGATTTATCATTCTTTCTTCAAAATATTTGTGCTCCTGATGAACCACATTCGTGTGGGGAAACGCGTTGAGCCGAGCATACTGCAATTGAATAACCCTGGTCTGCGCCGTAATTCTTGCGCATAAGGGTCTAGTTCTCTTGGAGTTTCTCCTATTTGAACCATCTCGTCATGCGCTAAGCGCTATACTGTAATCACAGAGGGGCGAATTTTTGTTAGGAAGAGGTTCCCTACCTAAAATACTCTGCGGGGGGCATTATACTTACAGGCGCCCTACAGCAGATAGAGCCTTCCTCTTACCTCCTATGTGATATAAATAAAAAATAGAGGACATAACATTAGTAGTCCTTTATCAATATTGATTTTTCTAGCCTCCATAAGTTTCCTGAGATAAGGAAGAGGCGACCTTTGTGTTTTTGTGTGGTTGTTTTGTTCGTCCATGCGATACGCATGTGTGTGAGCCCATTCATGTTTATAAGTTAAATTTCCATTAAAGTATATACATTTTAGTCTATAACTGTGATAAGGGCCAAATAATTTAGTCTATAGACTTTTTCCGTCTCTGTGACAAGTATCTTATAACCCACACTTAATAAGGTAGACTACATATCATCAACACACAGAGGACAGTGATGGAGGGTTCTTACTATTCCTGCACAAGTCAAAGAAGGCACTAATCACTAGTGTTGTGTACTACAATCAGTGCAAGCATTGGGATGCTAGGTAAAAGGTACATCTATGGGAGGTGTGAAGCCAAGGTGGCGCCTGGGCGACAGCCGAGGGTATTGCAGCAGGTACTAAAATGGCCGCAGGCCATGACTAGCACTAAAATGGCCACCAGGGATGTGGCCTGACTAAGAGTACTATCAAGCCAGGCAAGCATCTAGCCACGCCTTATTCCTTTGTGTACAATGCCAACAAGTCCCTCATCTGACACATATCTATAATAATCTTTATGTGTATAGCGCCAACATTTCCACAGTGTTTACATAGACAGGGGGAATACAGAAAGACAAAAGTACAAAAAATACAGAACCACGGATACATAGTAATCAGCTGATGGAAACAATAGGGGTGAGGGTTCTGCTCCATCGAGCTTACACAAGTAATGGGGTGATACAGAAGGTAAAGGGGCTGGAGATGTGCACAGTATAGCGGGGTGGAGAGTGAGGGATGCTATATACAGACAATGGTCAGAGCTCTTCCACCATTCCCCCATCGTGTAGGATCGGGTAATATGATGATGACCTCTGACAATTTCAGGGCTGTCATCAATAGCGTTCCCCAGACTCACCAATACACCGAAAAGAAATGTTATTCCTGTTATTTTTGTCCTTACCGAGGAGGCCCATGGGGAAAGGGTGTGGATTTCTTCACCGAGTTGAGATGGAGACCACCTAATGTGCCCCCCCCCACCCCCCTGTAATGGGCTAAACTAGACCCCCTCAGCACACTGTCCCTGCTCTGCCTGTGTTACCTTTTTACAGTGAGAATGGTGAATCCAGGTCTGCCATTCAGCAATCTTTATTGCAGCAGGAGTGGTCAGGAGTACCTGGTAAGGTCTTTCTCACTTTGGGGTCTTCCAGTTCTTTTTCTTTATCCCCTTGATGAGGACCCAATCACCTGGTATTATTTCCCTTAGTAATGCTTTAGCCACTGAGGCTTCATGCGACTGACCTGTGAGAAACACTTCTATCCACTTGGCTAAAGCATCTATAATAACTAGGCAGTATTTCTTACCTTCACATTTGTTTAATTCTATGTAGTCCATACAAATGTGTTGGAGGGGATACTGAGGTGTAGGACAGCATCCCCTCCATGGTCTTGTATTATTTGTGCTAAACACAAGGCACAAGGGAATATAAGATAAACAAAAATTTTTAGAGTAGTTTGTAAACGCATAGGCTGTGAATACTTTCGATATGAGTGCTACCATCCCCCCTGTTGAGAAATGACACAGGCCATGGCTCAAATTTGCTGCATATCTGAAGAACGATTTAGGTAAGATAGTTTTTTTTCCTTCTGCGGAGATGTCCAACCCATCTACAAAGAGTGTATTCAGCATCTACAAGAGATACATCCTGCAGATCTGGTCTGGGTAACACCTTATGTGCCATCTCTCCTAGACAGTTGTATGGAGGACCGTCTGAAGAAATAGGCAGTAAGGTAGATGGATGGAGCGTAGTACATCCCTCAGTTGTCAGGTGTGGCTGTGAGAGCAGTAGTGTCATGTAGGAGGGATGTCTGGAAGGACAAAGATATGAGTATAACCAACTGCGTGCGGTACACAGTGTGAGTGGCGGAACAGCACTATAGTGGCAGGTCTGACTGCTTCAGCTGCCGCTGCTACCGCTTGTACACAGGGTGGGAGCGCTCGGCCACTGGATCTAGTCTGCAGGAGTAGTATGCCAGCGATCTGTTTCCCACTGTGTGCCTGAGTTAACACAGAGGTCATATATCCTTCCCTTGAGTCAACAGCACAAAGAGCTTGCTGTAGTTCAGCAGCCCCCAAGACTGATGTGCCCACCAGAGTCTGTTTTAACCTGACAAAGGCTTCCTCAGAGGGTGCATCCCACTGGATCCTGTCAGCTGCAGAAAGAGGTTCATCATAGATGAGTCTGGTAAGAGGTGCTGTCAGGGATGCATAATTTAGGATCCAGGCTCTGCAGACGTTTGTCATTCCCAAAAAGGACAGAATTTGCTCGTGGTTTTGGGACTTCCAGAATTGCTTGCCTACCTTCATCTGACAGGTTATACTCCAGATATTTAACTGTTTGCTGACAGTATTGGAGTTTCTACCTGTTTACTTTATGGCCTTGCTTATAAAGAAACCTCAAGGGTTCGACTGTGTCCCCCCACAATTCGCTCCACTGTCTGCTGCTAGCTACCAACATACAGTAGTAGCCCAGTTCCAGCATCCTAGAGGTAGTCAGCTAAGTTTGCTGACATAGCCTGGGAGAAAATTGTTGGAGATTCACAGCAGCCCTGAGGTACTCTGGTGAAGGTGTACCTAATTTTATCATAATATCTTATCTCAACCATTTTACTGGACATATTTAAGACTATATAATCTGACATTTCACAGGCTTATTTGTCTCTAGGTCTGTTATAACTGGTTCAGAGAGGGATTCCCTGTGGGTCCGTCCATTAACCCCTTTTACCATGATATGACTATTACTACATTTTACATTGGGTATATATTGGGATGTATTAATGCCCTGGTGGCTCCTGAGCCCACCAGGAAAGTAATCATCCGCCCATTCACCTGGAGATCTATCTCAGGCAGTAGAAATTGCCAAGAGATCCTCCAAGTGTTGTACATCCATCCCTCTTAGTCATTTTTCCCCAAGGTGCCTGTGAGCATTGTTTCTCTGGGCATCCTCAGGCAAAATCACCAGATTTCCAATCATTCAAACACACATTTAAATCCCCGAGCTGTATCCCACCTCTGCTTCTTCCTTTGCCTCTACTTTCACATCCTCTCGCTGTCCAATGACCTCTCTGACTTTCTTGAACCGTCGTGTCACATTCTTCTCCCTGTATAAAAACTCTCACTTTCCCAACCTTTTCTTTGTAAAACTTTTCTGCATGTTTTGCATATTCCAAAACATCCTGCAATGATCCCATCCTAAGGGTAATCATGTATCTCATTATATAACCTCCTATTTCCTTCTTTACTGCACTTACAAACGCATTCTTTATAATGGCTGATTATATGCAGTGTTAGTATCATCTCTCTCCCCCTAGTTATCCTATGGAAGAGTTCTACCATCTCCGCCCTTCCCATTCTAATTTCCTTCTACAGAACTCCAATCTGGCCCTAGAATTTTTCTATCTGCTCTTTCCATTTAATTGTAACTCCTCATTAACCCTTTGAATTGTTTATCAAAACTGTCGGGGCTCTATTTATATGGGCGTGACAGTTTGGGGCTTCTTTTAACCAGGCTTCAGCAGCGGATAATTCGTATTTCTGCTGATCTTTAGCTGATTTTGTCCATATTTTATCACATAATTCTTTACAACTTGGAACTTTTAATTTATTTTTTAAATCCATATTTCTATCCCCCCTTATGTCACAATATTTGACAGTCAGGATCTAACTTGTCCATGTACTTCTTATCCCCTTCAAGGACTTCCTGTCATTGGCAACAACAGAGACATGCACAGGAGAATGCCTTACAATTTGTATTTCCCATTGTTAGTAATTATGTTCTTGACATCGATTTACAAGACAAACAACATAAAACAAGCCTCTGGCCACTAAAATGTATAGTGAAAACGCAGGGGTTCCTGACCAGAATCAGTGCTTCGCTATATACACGAAGACTCCTTCTTGCCTTTCCGAGTAGGGCCTGTGAACATAAAACACAATATGGGGCTTGTCCGAAAACAACCTGCACAGCAAGGCTGGTCCTTAATGTGTCCTAGAGGTCAGTGCCCACGTATCAGATCCGCTTATCTCAAATCACTCACACATTCGCTTCATGCAGTATAAGTCAACAATACAAATATTACAATATGTTAGTAGGCGGCCGCCCTCTTTATATTCTTAGTTACTCTATAACACAATATCAAAGAAAAAGTAGTAGTAGGAAGATAAGAAGTAAAGTTCCTGGACACCCCTGTGCCCCATGACGTCATCTAACCGATTCTTTTACGTGCTGCGTGGAGTAATTCTTTCCTGTAGCCTTCTCACAATGCCTATGGTCTCACATAGACTACTGCTATTGTCCCTTGACAACCAATTTGTCTATACTTGCTTCTAATTTACAATACACATCGCACATAGACTACTGCTATTGTCCCTTGACAACCCATTCCTCTATACTTGCTTCTCTTTTACAATACCCATTGTAAATTTTACTAACACCAAAGCATACAGAAGAAGAGAGAAGAAAAGTTTAACCATTGTTATACTTACTACACGTTATCTGGGAGGCTTCTAAATTCTTAGGCTAGTTCGGAAAAACATCACTGTTTCAGACAGGATGCCCGACTGGCCTCTAATGACGTCTAAGCAAGACGGAGGTCTTTTAATGATTGGAGAGTACTTCAGACCCACCTTTTCACAGCCAGGCTGTCCCTTCCCTCTGCAGTGAGTCTTTCCGTCTCGAAGGACCAAAAATGTAAGGAGAATTTATGTGTTTATCAAAGAGAAGATGATCCCAGATCTCGTGCAGAAGTCTGGACCCAGGAGAAATACATATCACACCAGCCTGTGCGGTATCAGATGATTTCTAATTTATTCAAAGGTGTATTTGGTTTATATACCATAAATGACATCACAGGAAAAGTATATACCTCCAAGGTTAATAATAATACATGATAGGCTGAAACTAAAATGTTTAACATAAGTTACACCTTTTAAGGTGTTACTATAACATACAATGAGACCGTTATGAGTTCAGTGAAAAGGAATGAAGGTGGGGGGGGGGGTTCTGGGAGACTGTCTTATCTGCTGTCTGTCCCACCAGTACCATGCACGAATATAGAAAGGTTTCGTTTATCCCCTTCACCATTTCTGGACCCAGGTATATGTTAAGGAAATTGTAGATCAATGTATCAATTAATAGCTCTTTTATTGGATTATAGACTAGAAAGATTTAGCATGCTAGTATAAGTAGTGAAGTCTGGGGCAATTCCACCATATATGTAAGAAGGTACCCTCACCCTCATAGGCCTGAAACCGGAGACCTGATACCCTAGGAAACATACAGGACAGTCTTTGAGGCTTCAGATACCATCACATTAAGAGTTTGCAGCCTGCTTTAATAATTGATACATTGACAGACAGCTTGGCAGTTGAATCAGCAATTTTATTCCGTTCCAAGACCAGAAGTTCCTCATCTGGTCCAACTCCTTGCTCAATGCAGGATCACTAAATCATACCAGACAGATGTCTGTCCAGCCTCTGTTTGAAGACTTCCATTGAAGTAGAACTCACCACCTCCCGTGGTAACCTGTTCCACTCATTGATCACCCTGACTGTCGAATATCTAATTTGTGTCTCCTGCCTTTCACTTTCATCCCATTGCTTCTAGTCTTTCCTTGTGCAGATGAGAATATGGCTGATCCCTCTGCACTGTGACAGCACTTCAGATATTTGTAGACAGCTATTAAGTCTCCTCTCAGCCCTCTTTTTTGCAAGCTAAACATTCCCATATCTCCTAACTGCTCCTCATAGGACATGATTTGCAGACGGCTCACAATCTTGGTAACTCTTCTCTGAACTTGCTTCAGTTTGCCTATGTCTTTTTTTAGAGTGGGGTGCTCAAAACTGGACAAAGTATTTCAGAACCAACGCAGGGTTCTTCTTCAGGCTTAAATCCTTGCCTTTAGTAACAACTGTTTTCCATCACTGAGCCCAAAGACACATTTTCCACCAGACCAAGCATTCTCATGTTATGTCCCAACCATTTATGTGTCACAATATCAAATGGTTTGGAAAAATCAGGACATACAGTACAATATCTAGTGTCTTACCATGATCCAGCTTAGAACTTACCTCCTCATAGAAGCTGATCAGATTGGTTTGACAGCAGCTTGTCGCTCTCACCTATTGAATGATATTGAACAACGCATCTCTACAGGGAGGTGTATGGCCATCTTCAAGCTTAAAGAGGTAAATTATTGATGGCGTTTTCTCGGGATGGGTTTAGTGCCAGGGACCCCCACCGGTCGATTGTTTTGTGGGTCAGTGAGCTCAAGTACCAAGCTGATTTCTGTTCCAACTGCACTGGCCTGGCTTGGTATTGCTAGCTAAGTTCTCAATTAAATGAATGGGCACTTGGCATGCAATACCAAGATGGGTTACTGCAGTGGGAACAGAGCTGTACACTTCTGCGGAAATCAGCTGAGTGCACCAGCCCAGAGAACAGCTGATCGGTGGGTCTGCCTCCCGCCTCTCTACTATTGATCACTCATCTTAAGAATAGGCCATCAACAATTGACAACTGAACAACCCCTTTAAGGGCAGTCCTCTTGAGACATTAATAGTATTTTTTAAAAGTAACTCCAACACAATATGCTTGATTCCATCATCGGAATCACTAACCAGGCAAAGAACAAGATTTTATTTCTCAACCATAGGAATACACAAATGGGTGTACATAGAGCAAAAGACAAAGGAGCTCCTCACCAGGTGCCACTACTCCCCCCTTCCCATTCGTGCAAGTGCATAAAAATACTGAATATATTTGTGCCTGCTCTGGCTATTCTGCTTCCCTTTTGCAAATGTTATATGCACTAGAGCTTTGAACACCTTCATAGCATCAATAGGAAAGAGTTTAACCAACCAATCACCTCCTTTTTTTCCTTCATGAGCCTCAATGCTGCAGCAGAAGTTCCTTATATATTATGTCCCCCCCCCCCCCCCCGACAAACACACCCACATACAAAATATTCATGGAAAGGAAAATAAATTAGGCTTTGAATATACGTTAACCTAGAATAATTCTATTGACTCTTACTGTGATCCCAAATATTGTATTTCCTGCCTTGGGTTCTATTCATACCATGTTTGATCATATACAGTTGCAATCAAAATTATTCACCCCCAAATTACATTTCATTGCTAAATTTACGAACTCCCGGCTCTTTGCAAAAAAAAAACTAAAACTAACAAAAACTATTTAAGTATCTCAATGCAACTAATATAACAGGGGGCTTCTCCAAATTCAACACAAAATGACACTTTTAAAGAATCCTGCAGTCTCAGAATTGTTCAACCCCCTCATGAGAATTGTCTTTAGTACTAATTAGAGCTCTTTGCTGTTATGACCTGCTGTAACCGTGATGCATAGCCCGACAGCAGCTTCTGACAGCGTTCCTGAGGACTCTTACCCAATTTCTCATGGATAATGGCCTCCAGCTCACCAATATTCTTGGGTTTGAATGCTGCAATTGCCTTCTTCACATCCCGCAAAAGATTTTTTTCTACGGGGTTCAAGTCAGGCAACTGTGAAGACCCCTCCAGAAGCTTCCAGGACTTCTTCTGAAACCACGGCTTGGTGGAGTTTGAGGTATGTTTGGGATCATTGTCCTATTATAAAGGTCCAATGACATCCAAGCTTCAGCTTCCTCACAGAGGCATGATTTCTTCTAAGATGCCCTGGATACTTGATTGAATCCATCTTGCCCTCTACATACTGGAGGTTTCCAGAGCCAGAACAACACAAAGCAGCCCCAGAGTATCACCCAGCCACGGCCATACTTCACTGTAGCAGGGGGTTCTTTTTAGCATATGCTTTATTCTTCCCAACATACCGCTGATCCACAGGCCTGAAAAGTTTCACTTTTGTTTCATCGTTCCACAGAACAGAATCCCAAAACTTCTGTTGCTTATTTATATGGCTTTAGGCATGAGCTGACTTTTCTTGTGCTTTGGGTCAGTAGAGCTGTACTCCTGTGCAAATTGAAACCGCAGTATCTGCTGCCACCAAATCTTGCTGCAGGTGTTTTGCAGTTATACAAGGGTATTTGACCACCTACCTGTTTAGGAATCTGGTGTCAGCCGGTGATAGCTTCCTCTTTCTGTCACATTTAGGTAGTGTAGCCAGTGTGTCTTTAACTTTAAACTTGCAAACTATGCTTCCAACTGTATCTATAGGAACCGTCAGTGCCTTTGCTAACTTTTTATATAATTTTCCTTGTTTATGCAATGATGTCTTCACTTTCCGGGGAGAGGGGGTTGGAAACAGGTTGTACTAGATGGACATTGTCTTCTTTCAGCCTAACATACTATGTTAAGGCCCATTTAGACACAACAATAATCGCTCGAAAGATTCTTCTCCCTAAGGGTAATCATGTATCTCATTGTGGTGGAAGCCCAGTATATATCTATATGGATCGGTGGGCCTTGGCAGTAGACAGTTGTCAATTTAACATTCTGTATACATATTTGCTTTCTGTCTTGCTACAAATATAATGTTCTTACAGTTATGCAATAGGTACTTCCGCTCATATGAAAATATCTGTTTTATAACTCTGCTGATATGGGGAAGCCAACATGAAACTTCTGTACTCAAAACGCTGACAAGATAATATATAGTATAAACACGTTACATTTTCCATCTGTTTTGCAATTTTGGAGGACAGTATAACTCAGACGGACAACCACAGTCTGAAACAGCCACCGCAGAAATTACCCAAGCAATTTTACTGGAAACGTATGCAAATAATATGGGAGGTTTGTGCAATTTATAGTTCATGATGTAACATCCAATCATATCGAAGGAACCACACGTGGCTCCAGGACAACCCACTCATTTCATCCACCACCTGATGGCCAATCACAGATGACCGGAGGATGGAAGAATTGCAAGATGCTTATCCAATAATTAAACAATACGTTGTATCTATGTAATCTTTGACCTGCCCAGATGGGCGGATATGTTAAACTCTTAAAATAGGCTACACGCCGATCATTAAAGTTAGAATTGAGGAAGCTATGCATGCTGAACCTCGTGTCAGTGTGAAAACTTCTTATGCGCATTATCAATTCAGAATTAATATGGAGGGGTGTAAACATTCCAACTTGAGTAAGCCGTGATTCTGCAAAGGAATTCTACGACAGTGGCACCCCAGATGGGACTGTGATCGATAGGCTCCGAAGAAATCGGACACAAGGCACGGACATAGACAACCTTGGACTTAGCGGGCCCACCAAATACACGGTAGGATAAATTAATTATCTATACCTGTGTGGCTAACTCCGGGCTTGCCTATGTGCCATGCCAGGCCGATAGATTTGGAGACGCACGACGACAGGTACTTCTTTAAGTCTCGATCACATGATAAGAACCTGTCATAAGATATAAAGGAATGTTTACATGCCTGTTGTTTTGAGAGTACTGGTCGAGTGGCGAGGTCAGTAGCTGCCTTAAGGGGGGGGTTGACCCTGCGCAGGTGTCCCGATTACTCGGTCCAGGTTTGGTTACAAAACCTAAGAGTAAGGGACCTGTGAGGGTAGTTTGACGGGAAGGCTTTCCTGCTCTGGTCTGGTTTGGTTACAAAGCCTAAGGGTCAGAAAGCCGTCAAACGTCTGGGCAGGTATCGCTACTTCGGTAAAGTCTGGTAAAAGGCTTCCGAAGAAAGGGAACTGACAGACCGGATCCCGAGGGGCAGTAAGACTAAAACCAGCCGTACTGGTGCTCTGTCTATTTGTGTGTGTCCACAAATATTTGTTTATCGTTTGAATGTCCACGAGTAGATCCCTCCGTCTGAGGGTAGATTGATAAACTGTGTAGCGACAGAAATGCTAGAGACTCTAGGGCGGGGCATATTGTGTCTGGCGTCTGAGGAGACTTCTATAATCATAAATCTGGCAGCCATGATTGAAATTGAAAGGCAGCGAACATTGTACCGAGGTTAATTCTTACACCCTCCAGGAAAGTGTGGAAGGGGTGGAGAGTCAAGTTATCATTGATTAATCAAGCAATCTTTCTGTGTGTTTAAAATGTCCTGCCTGTCCTTTATATAAAGTTAGTGTGCTTGTCTGTTGTGTAGAGCTAATCCTGCTGAGTTATTATATAGAATTAGTATCAGTCCTGCTCAGCTGTAAGAAGGGATTGTTAGCAATGAGCATTGCATTGGCTGGGTTATAGCCAAGATAATGCACCGTACACAGTGGCGCGCTGTGGGTTTGGACTTTATAGGTTAGGTTGCATTATTGGATCCCTTCTAGTAAAAGACAGACTACTAAACTGTGTTGCCTTTGAATTGTTAAACGTTAACAATAGCATAGAAGTATAGGCTTGTGCCCGTAAGTGTGTTTGGAGGAAAAGAAGAAAAAAAAGGCTGCTAAGTTCATTTAAAAAGAAGAAGTGGAACTCCTAATAGAAGCAAAGCGATTCTTGTGCTCCAACATTTGTTAGTTATTTAACTAATGTTGGATGTTAAAACTACTCGTATGTTTTATTATGTAATCTCTAAACTTTGTTATACACCCGTCACATAAATGTAAAAAGTTATATGCCACTCACATCCTGAGGGGGCTCTTAAGAATACAGACTGCGTAGCCCACCATGCCCACAAGAAAATACGTCTATGTTTGCCAAGTCCCCAACAGCATACATGTTAGCAGTCCCCAATTCAATTGTAACCACATACAATGTTAGGTGGTCACCGCTGTGACCGTAAAGTTACAACATAATATATGTGATTTATGCATTAGACGTTAGAATTTCCCTAAGAGACCTGAAAAGGGGAAGAGAAGGTGGGTTGAAATGGCGTCTGTATTAATACACGCCAAAGGCACCAGCGTTCAATATAACAGTTTAGTGAATAGAGAGAATTGCAGTACATTACCAATCAGATGGAGATGCCCGGCATCTAAGACTGCATCTGCCCGGTCGCCGGAAGTCTGGGACAAAAACTGTTGTAAAAGTAAAAATTGTAATCCCTTGTAATCCTGTCGCTGGGCTGTCACGGGAGGGAGAGATTCTGAAAAGAGGAAGTTACTTGCCCTGTAGTCCCAGCACAAGTAACGTATATTCACAGACAATATAAAATAAATAAATAAACTACAGGGAGTAAGAGAAACTGTGGAGAAACTGCAGAGAAGCCAAGGAATAGGAAACAAGCAGGTAACGATAAGGCCAGGTATCCACAGGAGGAACGGGGCAGATTGACTCGTAATTTGTAAAATGTAAATTGTGTGATGCATAAGACTTTATCTTTATTGAGTTGCGATGTGTGCCCAAGGACTGCCAAACATTGAATGAGAGAATAAGGAAGTGATTAGCCACACTCAGAGGGGTGGAGCTAGATGATGCAAGAACACGTCTCTTATCCAAGGAGGGGGTAAGAATCATAGATAGCCAGAAGAAAAAGTTTTGTTTTTTCTCTTGTCCCAAACTCAGCTTTCCACGGTTCCTGACAAATTATGGGACAACTACAAGACAGACATAGGAAAATTGAATATACCCACCATGATAATATATACGAGACCCGGATACACACCCCTGGGTCAAACAGTATTCCCCTAGTTAAAAAAAAAAAAAAAAGGGGGTGAAGGGTCAGCCACGCAGATCAGGTGCTGTGTGCTGATGCTTCGGAAAAACTGCCAACCGGCCACAATTTCACTGTTAATTTCTCTTGCAGAAGGCTGTAAGGCCTGGAGGCCTCCAAAGACTAACCAAGTTCTGCAGGCCATACCTGTACATACACTGTTGCCAAATTCCGCACCTTTCAGGGCCTTGCTTCATACTGCCACCCATACGACAGTATTGACGCAAAAGCACGGAGGACAACCACAGCCATGAGGTTAGATCCAGTGACTCGAGGAGCTCCCTCATCTGCTTGTGCGGTGGCAGCAGTACAGGCAATGGCTGACAAATCTTCTAAGTTGTTATTGGACTACCCCCTAGTGGTCCGCACCCCAAATGACACCCAGAACATACTCATGCAAGTGCAACCCAAGCACTTATCTCTGGCCTATTAGATCCGGCTACAATGTGCTCTTTCCATGCCTCCCCCAATATCTCTTCCCAATGTTGTAATACCTTGAACCCGGCTACTCTTCTTTTAATCAGGTATTCCTGGGGGGAGGGGAGGCATAGGTGATTTGAGTATGGCAGATCAGCTATTTTTTAAAATTGGTTAAAATTCTGTGCAACAAGATTCTGACATTATTGTAGTGATGTACACACTGTTAATGATGCATATTTTGAGGTTTCTTTGTAGATGGTATCAGGGTGAGGATTGATGATTCCGAACCAGATATGCAGAGGTGACACAACAAGATGTCCTAAACGCAGAAGCTCTGCCTCCGCATGTCTCAGGGCAAGAAGCGGAACCGGAGGCCCTCACTGAGGCGTGTGGAGTGGTGGAAGGTAAGTCGGCAACTTTTTACACTGACTCCTGGAATGCATTTGGCATAGCTCATGATTATGGCCCAATATGGAAGGCCAGACAGCTTGTTATCTCAGTAGGACAGCCAATTAAGAATGGTGCAGCGGTGCAGAGTCTCATGGAAACCCTACTACTACTACCTGGCAATGGAGAATCCACACCGATTTCTACAACGGAGAAGCGAGAGATGACACCCTCGCCGACAACACAGCAAAGGCAGCGGCCCTCAAGCCGTGGAAGAAAGAAGAATAAATACTGACAGCATGAGTCAGTGATAAAAACTTTGGACTTTGATAAAAACTTTGGACTTTGATAAATACTTTGGACTCTGATAAATACTTTGGACTTTGATATGTCAAGGACTTTACAGTTACAAGTCAACGAGGAAAGAAAGCAGATGGGCTAAAAGACGGGAGCGACAGAACAGGACGGCGTATGGCGAACAATCAACAGAACTTGCCTACAGAGGTCCCTGTCCCCCATGATGGCCCAACTGGTACACAGAATCAAAAGCAGCGATGACGTCGACACTGAACAAGAATGGGTGACACCTAGGTTCTCTGTAGCTGCTGCATCATTTGTCCAGTTAGCATGATCTTTGCCATATGCAAGTCCGGACAGAAGTAAGGTGGCCATATAACACTTGCCTTGACCACTCTACCCATTTCAGGGATTGCCAATTTGACCACATTCAGCTCACACCTGTTGGGGAGTATGAACATGTGCTTGTTGTTGCTTGAGTCTTTTTCAGGTTGGAGGCCCACCCTGATACTAAGGTAAATGAGCAGATAACCACACAGAAGCTCATGAATGAGGTAATCTGCAGATACAGGGTACCGGAAGTGAATGAGGTAAACGAAGGTACACAGGTGTTCTCTTCCAGACTCAGAGGCAGACACTGGGACACATATCTTGCAGCCTGGGGATTGGGTGCGCATCAAGAAGTTCCCCAGGAAGCACCCTCCTGAGCCCCGATTTGATGGCCCCTACCAGGTGCTTCTGACTACTGCCACAGCTGTGAAACTAGCCGAAAGACTTACATGGATCCATCCATGCTTCATACTGTAAGAAAGCTTCAGATCCGGGAGACCAGTCTTAGTTGTGCCAAGGACATTACTCTGGTTAGGGCTAGTGAGAGAGGAGGGTGGCAACTGGAATCCTTAGTCAGAAGAATATGGGGGTATGGTTACCTTCCAGTATAACTCGTTCAATGTTGATGAGGTACAATGCTAACAGGAGCAACAAGTCTAACTGTTGCGTGTGCGGTAGTGCCCGACTACACTCGGGGATGGTCCCCCTAAATCTCCCTGTAGATGCTGAAGAGTGGTTTATTAGTCTCTTCACGAACATTTCCGCTAATTACACTGTCCGTGAGAAATGGAAGAAGGAATACTCTATAACTACTTAAGTGTCTTGCACCGGAGAGAGTATTACTGACTACCCTGGAAACTACACCTGCCAGGCAATTAGGCAGGGTAGAGGGAGATTTTTGGGGAACTCACCAATATTTCCCTTATTTAAAAAAGATGAAGAGCCAGTTCCGATAATGCCAACCACATACGCTACCAAAGAAAAGGAGAAATGTACTAGTACTGTGCCTGCCCCGATCTCCTAAGATGGATTGTCAGTGGAATTCCCATTTGCCAAGGGATAGTGCAGAAGACCTTAGGTTCCGGCGAGGGCACACCCTGTGGGGTGTTAACTTGTACAGATAGAGGGTATGGATGCCCGGAAATGAGCCCAGGGAATCCATGGCCTCCCTCTTAGGTGAGGTAGGGATCCCCCCCCCTCCTAGGAGTAGGGACTTACGGGCAGTGGGAAAACCCTGACGCAAGGGTGAGGCGACCTGGACGTGTTCACCATTAGGACTATCTCCAGGAGGGACATTGGTGTGGGTGAAGATTAGGTAGTCCCACGCCGTGCGTACCTGTGCACACTACTAGTATGTACTTCTAGTACAGCACATTAGAGTGAGAAGAGAGGCTCCTGGTGATAGTTTTGACCCACACATGTACGTTGACGTCATAAGACAGCCAAGGGGGGTACCTGACGAGTTTTTAAAGAATTTTCCTGATTTATTAGGGTAAATAAATGTTGACTGGATTAATTATGTTTATTATAATTAACAGCGGTTTATAAATTATACTAGAGACGCCTTATAGGGACTAGTCTACCAATAGGACCTACCTCGACTATGACTTTCCAAAATAGAATGGCACTAGGTACGATTTAGCCAAAAAAGGGAGTGTCTGTAAGATGATAAGGGAGACTTGTACCTACATTCCAGACAAAACGTGACCCGCAGGTAAAGACGCAGTTGCCATTAAGAAGCACTAACTAAAAAGAGCTAACCTTAGTCTGTTTTCCTCAGTTAGGTACCTGACAGGAGAAGGGAAAAATATAGAAAAATAAGTTTTAAGACATTGTGTATTTAGAACACTGTGATAGGTTTTCGCTAAGATTTTGCTTTATTTTATCTGCAGTGCACTCTGCTTATGTCCACGCAACATACCGGTGCTACAACGCCCCTGGTCCTGTTACCTTGCCGCCTCTGGAAAAGGGAAGTGGGAATAATCACCTTGTAGCTCTTTCCTTCCAGACTAATATATATGATAATGCACGTACTAATAAGACAGGGGTTCAGTCATGTTGATCAGTTATTAGATAGTCCTGATTTTGCACTCTTGTCGATGAATCGAGGTAACGTCAAGAAGGCGGGTTCTATACCAGTTATGCAGTGTTTACCTGAAATAGTAAAGGTCGCACCTAATGCCTAATGCCTCGAGATCCCAGGTGGTAGCCTAGACCTCCACATGTACCAAAAGACCCGATTGCCATGAACCCACACCTAGGTATCAGAGGGGCATTTACAGCCTAAGCGACAGTTGTGAAAGACCGCCACTCTACTGAGTTTTCAGAACATTCTGCACAAGAGGTTATTCTGATAAGGAAGTTATTAATTATATTTGTCACCTTTATAGTCATCCTAATTTCTGTTTGTCGTTGCATACAGTGTATTCCGACCCTGATGACTGCCTGGTCCACCTGTCCCACTACGACGTCCAACAAAAAGCCCACTGTCAGCGCAACCGTCGTCATCATGGATCCAGAATGTGATGATGTCGAACCATCCTATACCCCCATGGCAGTAATAGGCCCAGTCGTCTACAACACAATGCGAGTCTAGGGTCAGCGGTGGGGGATTGGGGTGGGACGGAGCAGGGCGAGTTTAGTGAAACAGATAGTTTCAAGGGGGGTCTGTGGTGGAAGCCCAGTATATATCTATATGGATCCGTGGGCCTTGGCAGTAGACAGTTGTCAATTTAACATTCTGTATACATATTTGCTTTCTGTCTTGCTACAAATATAATGTTCTTACAGTTATGCAATAGGTACTTCCGCTCATATGAAAATATCTGTTTTATAACTCTGCTGACATGGGGAAGCCAACATGAAACTTCTGTACTCAAAACGCTGACAAGATAATATATAGTATAAACACGTTACATTTTCCATCTGTTTTGCAATTTTGGAGGACAGTATAACTCAGACGGACAACCACAGTCTGAAACAGCCACCGCAGAAATTACCCAAGCAATTTTACTGGAAACGTATGCAAATAATATGGGAGGTTTGTGCAATTTATAGTTCATGATGTAACATCCAATCATATTGAAGGAACCACACGTGGCTCCAGGACAACCCACTCATTTCATCCACCACCTGATGGCCAATCACAGATGACCGGAGGATGGAAGAATTGCAAGATGCTTATCCAATAATTAAACAATACGTTGTATCTATGTAATCTTTGACCTGCCCAGATGGGCGGATATGTTAAACTCTTAAAATAGGCTACACGCCGATCATTAAAGTTAGAATTGAGGAAGCTATGCATGCTGAACCTCGTGTCAGTGTGAAAACTTCTTATGCGCATTATCAATTCAGAATTAATATGGAGGGGTGTAAACATTCCAACTTGAGTAAGCCGTGATTCCGCAAAGGAATTCTACGACATCATTATATAACCTCCTATTTCCTTCTTTACTGCACTTACAAACGCATTCTTTATAATGGCTGATTATATGCAGTGTTAGTATCATCTCTCTCCCCCTAGTTATCCTATGGAAGAGTTCTACCATCTCCGCCCTTCCCATTCTAATTTCCTTCTACAGAACTCCAATCTGGCCCTAGAATTTTTCTATCTGCTCTTTCCATTTAATTGTAACTCCTCATTAACCCTTTGAATTGTTTATCAAAACTGTCGGGGCTCTATTTATATGGGCGTGACAGTTTGGGGCTTCTTTTAACCAGGCTTCAGCAGCGGATAATTCGTATTTCTGCTGATCTTTAGCTGATTTTGTCCGTATTTTATCACATAATTCTTTACAACTTGGAACTTTTAATTTATTTTTTAAATCCATATTTCTATCCCCCCTTATGTCACAATATTTGACAGTCAGGATCTAACTTGTCCATGTACTTCTTATCCCCTTCAAGGACTTCCTGTCATTGGCAACAACAGAGACATGCACAGGAGAATGCCTTACAATTTGTATTTCCCATTGTTAGTAATTATGTTCTTGACATCGATTTACAAGACAAACAACATAAAACAAGCCTCTGGCCACTAAAATGTATAGTGAAAACGCAGGGGTTCCTGACCAGAATCAGTGCTTCGCTATATACACGAAGACTCCTTCTTGCCTTTCCGAGTAGGGCCTGTGAACATAAAACACAATATGGGGCTTGTCCGAAAACAACCTGCACAGCAAGGCTGGTCCTTAATGTGTCCTAGAGGTCAGTGCCCACGTATCAGATCCGCTTATCTCAAATCACTCACACATTCGCTTCATGCAGTATAAGTCAACAATACAAATATTACAATATGTTAGTAGGCGGCCGCCCTCTTTATATTCTTAGTTACTCTATAACACAATATCAAAGAAAAAGTAGTAGTAGTAAGATAAGAAGTAAAGTTCCTGGACACCCCTGTGCCCCATGACGTCATCTAACCGATTCTTTTACGTGCTGCGTGGAGTAATTCTTTCCTGTAGCCTTCTCACAATGCCTATGGTCTCACATAGACTACTGCTATTGTCCCTTGACAACAAATTTGTCTATACTTGCTTCTAATTTACAATACACATCGCACATAGACTACTGCTATTGTCCCTTGACAACCCATTCCTCTATACTTGCTTCTCTTTTACAATACCCATTGTAAATTTTACTAACACCAAAGCATACAGAAGAAGAGAGAAGAAAAGTTTAACCATTGTTATACTTACTACACGTTATCTGGGAGGCTTCTAAATTCTTAGGCTAGTTCGGAAAAACATCACTGTTTCAGACAGGATGCCCGACTGGCCTCTAATGACGTCTAAGCAAGACGGAGGTCTTTTAATGATTGGAGAGTACTTCAGACCCACCTTTTCACAGCCAGGCTGTCCCTTCCCTCTGCAGTGAGTCTTTCCGTCTCGAAGGACCAAAAATGTAAGGAGAATTTATGTGTTTATCAAAGAGAAGATGATCCCAGATCTCGTGCAGAAGTCTGGACCCAGGAGAAATACATATCACACCAGCCTGTGCGGTATCAGATGATTTCTAATTTATTCAAAGGTGTATTTGGTTTATATACCATAAATGACATCACAGGAAAAGTATATACCTCCAAGGTTAATAATAATACATGATAGGCTGAAACTAAAATGTTTAACATAAGTTACACCTTTTAAGGTGTTACTATAACATACAATGAGACCGTTATGAGTTCAGTGAAAAGGAATGAAGGTGGGGGGGGGGGGGGTTCTGGGAGACTGTCTTATCTGCTGTCTGTCCCACCAGTACCATGCACGAATATAGAAAGGTTTCGTTTATCCCCTTCACCATTTCTGGACCCAGGTATATGTTAAGGAAATTGTAGATCAATGTATCAATTAATAGCTCTTTTATTGGATTATAGACTAGAAAGATTTAGCATGCTAGTATAAGTAGTGAAGTCTGGGGCAATTCCACCATATATGTAAGAAGGTACCCTCACCCTCATAGGCCTGAAACCGGAGACCTGATACCCTAGGAAACATACAGGACAGTCTTTGAGGCTTCAGATACCATCACATTAAGAGTTTGCAGCCTGCTTTAATAATTGATACATTGACAGACAGCTTGGCAGTTGAATCAGCAATTTTATTCCGTTCCAAGACCAGAAGTTCCTCATCTGGTCCAACTCCTTGCTCAATGCAGGATCACTAAATCATACCAGACAGATGTCTGTCCAGCCTCTGTTTGAAGACTTCCATTGAAGTAGAACTCACCACCTCCCGTGGTAACCTGTTCCACTCATTGATCACCCTGACTGTCGAATATCTAATTTGTGTCTCCTGCCTTTCACTTTCATCCCATTGCTTCTAGTCTTTCCTTGTGCAGATGAGAATATGGCTGATCCCTCTGCACTGTGACAGCACTTCAGATATTTGTAGACAGCTATTAAGTCTCCTCTCAGCCCTCTTTTTTGCAAGCTAAACATTCCCATATCTCCTAACTGCTCCTCATAGGACATGATTTGCAGACGGCTCACAATCTTGGTAACTCTTCTCTGAACTTGCTTCAGTTTGCCTATGTCTTTTTTTAGAGTGGGGTGCTCAAAACTGGACAAAGTATTTCAGAACCAACGCAGGGTTCTTCTTCAGGCTTAAATCCTTGCCTTTAGTAACAACTGTTTTCCATCACTGAGCCCAAAGACACATTTTCCACCAGACCAAGCATTCTCATGTTATGTCCCAACCATTTATGTGTCACAATATCAAATGGTTTGGAAAAATCAGGACATACAGTACAATATCTAGTGTCTTACCATGATCCAGCTTAGAACTTACCTCCTCATAGAAGCTGATCAGATTGGTTTGACAGCAGCTTGTCGCTCTCACCTATTGAATGATATTGAACAACGCATCTCTACAGGGAGGTGTATGGCCATCTTCAAGCTTAAAGAGGTAAATTATTGATGGCGTTTTCTCGGGATGGGTTTAGTGCCAGGGACCCCCACCGGTCGATTGTTTTGTGGGTCAGTGAGCTCAAGTACCAAGCTGATTTCTGTTCCAACTGCACTGGCCTGGCTTGGTATTGCTAGCTAAGTTCTCAATTAAATGAATGGGCACTTGGCATGCAATACCAAGATGGGTTACTGCAGTGGGAACAGAGCTGTACACTTCTGCGGAAATCAGCTGAGTGCACCAGCCCAGAGAACAGCTGATCGGTGGGTCTGCCTCCCGCCTCTCTACTATTGATCACTCATCTTAAGAATAGGCCATCAACAATTGACAACTGAACAACCCCTTTAAGGGCAGTCCTCTTGAGACATTAATAGTATTTTTTAAAAGTAACTCCAACACAATATGCTTGATTCCATCATCGGAATCACTAACCAGGCAAAGAACAAGATTTTATTTCTCAACCATAGGAATACACAAATGGGTGTACATAGAGCAAAAGACAAAGAGCTCCTCACCAGGTGCCACTACTCCCCCCTTCCCATTCGTGCAAGTGCATAAAAATACTGAATATATTTGTGCCTGCTCTGGCTATTCTGCTTCCCTTTTGCAAATGTTATATGCACTAGAGCTTTGAACACCTTCATAGCATCAATAGGAAAGAGTTTAACCAACCAATCACCTCCTTTTTTTCCTTCATGAGCCTCAATGCTGCAGCAGAAGTTCCTTATATATTATGTCCCCCCCCCCCCCCCCCCCGACAAACACACCCACATACAAAATATTCATGGAAAGGAAAATAAATTAGGCTTTGAATATACGTTAACCTAGAATAATTCTATTGACTCTTACTGTGATCCCAAATATTGTATTTCCTGCCTTGGGTTCTATTCATACCATGTTTGATCATATACAGTTGCAATCAAAATTATTTACCCCCAAATTACATTTCATTGCTAAATTTACGAACTCCCGGCTCTTTGCAAAAAAAAAACTAAAACTAACAAAAACTATTTAAGTATCTCAATGCAACTAATATAACAGGGGGCTTCTCCAAATTCAACACAAAATGACACTTTTAAAGAATCCTGCAGTCTCAGAATTGTTCAACCCCCTCATGAGAATGGTCTTTAGTACTAATTAGAGCTCTTTGCTGTTATGACCTGCTGTAACCGTGATGCATAGCCCGACAGCAGCTTCTGACAGCGTTCCTGAGGACTCTTACCCAATTTCTCATGGATAATGGCCTCCAGCTCACCAATATTCTTGGGTTTGAATGCTGCAATTGCCTTCTTCACATCCCGCAAAAGATTTTTTTCTACGGGGTTCAAGTCAGGCAACTGTGAAGACCCCTCCAGAAGCTTCCAGGACTTCTTCTGAAACCACGGCTTGGTGGAGTTTGAGGTATGTTTGGGATCATTGTCCTATTATAAAGGTCCAATGACATCCAAGCTTCAGCTTCCTCACAGAGGCATGATTTCTTCTAAGATGCCCTGGATACTTGATTGAATCCATCTTGCCCTCTACATACTGGAGGTTTCCAGAGCCAGAACAACACAAAGCAGCCCCAGAGTATCACCCAGCCACGGCCATACTTCACTGTAGCAGGGGGTTCTTTTTAGCATATGCTTTATTCTTCCCAACATACCGCTGATCCACAGGCCTGAAAAGTTTCACTTTTGTTTCATGTTCCACAGAACAGAATCCCAAAACTTCTGTTGCTTATTTATATGGCTTTAGGCATGAGCTGACTTTTCTTGTGCTTTGGGTCAGTAGAGCTGTACTCCTGTGCAAATTGAAACCGCAGTATCTGCTGCCACCAAATCTTGCTGCAGGTGTTTTGCAGTTATACAAGGGTATTTGACCACCTACCTGTTTAGGAATCTGGTGTCAGCCGGTGATAGCTTCCTCTTTCTGTCACATTTAGGTAGTGTAGCCAGTGTGTCTTTAACTTTAAACTTGCAAACTATGCTTCCAACTGTATCTATAGGAACAGTCAGTGCCTTTGCTAACTTTTTATATAATTTTCCTTGTTTATGCAATGATGTCTTCACTTTCCGGGGAGAGGGGGTTGGAAACAGGTTGTACTAGATGGACATTGTCTTCTTTCAGCCTAACATACTATGTTAAGGCCCATTTAGACACAACAATAATCGCTCGAAAGATGTCTTTTGAGCGACTTTTCAGCAATAATCGTTGTGTCATTTAAGCACAAGGTGATTGCTCAAACGTTGAGCGATCACCTTGCGATCCCAGCAGAGGATGCAGATGACAAGCGGGGAGCCACTTGTTCTCTGCATCCAGCTGTTCCCCGCTGGGAGCCCCCGTCTGTCATACAGCCGAGCGCTCGGAGCGGAGGATGCAGAAGACAAGCGGGGTGGCCCTGCTTGTCTTCTGCATCCAGCTGTTTTCTGCATGTAGCGCCCGGCTGTTATCCAGCCGAACGCCCCGAGAAGGGTATGGAGAACGCAGCTAGACAGCTGTGTTCTTCATACCCAGCCTGTCAGCAGGGTATGAAACAATAGTATCAGCTGTATCCCGCTGTGAATCCCCGATAAGGCTCATTGTTGTCTTTCAGCATGCTGAAAGACAACGTTGAGCGACAGCTTAACGAAAACTGCATGAAGTTAGTGCAGTTAAACATAACGATTATCGCTCAAAAGGCGAATTTTGAGCGATAATTGTTGTGTCTAAATGGGCCTTTAACCATATTTCTAACATGCAGTCAAATGTCGTCCACAAACCTCTATCTAGTCCAGATAGATAATAAAGCCCTTGATTAGTTGCATCAGGTGTGCTTAAGACAACACCTAATTTGCAAATGTGTGCTCCCATGAGGGATTTTATTGAGGGAGGAAGGTGAATAATTCTAAAAGTGCAGTAGTCATGAAAAATTATATTTTGTGTTGTATTTGGAGAAACCACTTATGTTAGTTGTGTTGAGCTATTTAAATTGTTCATCCCCTGCTTTTTTGCAAACAGCTGAAAGTTTGTAAATTTGGCAAATAAACTTGCAATGGGATTGAACAATTTTCATTGCAATTATAGATGGCAAAATATGTTTAAAAATATCTAATCATACAGCATATAATACAGCATTTCTAAAGTAAAGGTGGCCATTCACATTAGTTGAAGGGCTTCTGTCATCACTAACTGTAAACTAAGTTATGGGGCTCAAAGGTGAGGGCCGGTGGTCTGCTTATTATACTCAGTGTCCCCTGTTTCAGTGCTGGGCCCCTGAGAAATCAGCACACACACACACAGTGACCATATCAGAAGGCTGTGCGCATACGCTCTCCCATCTATCTCTTTAGGAGAGTGGGCGCACACAGCCTTGGGAAGAGTGTCACCATATATATGCGAACACTAATTTCTCAGAAACACAGTCCTGGAACAGGGACCCTGTGGCTATAAAAAGCATCTTACCTGATCCCCCGTCCCTTTATCTTTGAGGCCCATTATACAGTTCATGGGGCCAACAGTTGAAGACAGAGGCTCTTTAAGTGCATTTTGCATGGAGCAATTTGCTCCGGTAGCCAAGCGCCAAATCATTGGCACTTGTATACCAAGCCTTTACATAAGCTGATTCAAACCTTCTGCAGGACTAATCGTTTGTCCCACATAGAGAATCATTGCTGTCGGCACCACATCCCTTGTTGACATCATGAGGTTTGCAGCTGGCGATGATTTTGTTCAGCTGCATGAAAGTTGCGACCAGCTGCTGAACAAATGTTTGCTTATTAAATGGTGGATCAGGTACAGCTTTACATAGGTCAAAAGTCAGGCAAAAGGGTGTTCATGTGATCGTTCATGCCAGATTGTCAGCTCATGTACAAAGACGTATAGAAGGTGGTTGATCAGTCGTTAAATTTTCATCTAGTGAATGATTGTTTCACAGATGTAGCCATACGTTTGTAAGTCCGTGTTGGCTGCCACAGTTGTTCAAACTGGCCATACTAGTTCAATGACACTTGGCGACAGACTAATGAGCTTTTGTGCATGATTCTTCGAATCTTTTGCC
Organism: Eleutherodactylus coqui; assembly: GCF_035609145.1. Taxonomy (NCBI): domain Eukaryota; kingdom Metazoa; phylum Chordata; class Amphibia; order Anura; family Eleutherodactylidae; genus Eleutherodactylus; species Eleutherodactylus coqui. The sequence goes on along the minus strand of NC_089842.1, from coordinate 214,241,316 downwards.
TCACCCTTGGACAAAGATTTCCAGACAAGGTCTGTATGTCTAAGAAAGAGCTCTGTACTCCAACATACAATTGTAGATGTGAGGGTTTCATTAGACAGGCAATCCTAAGTCAGTAACATTTCATTCCACTCACATATTTGGACCCTTTTCAAACAATTGTTACTGGTAATCAAATATCATCACAAAGGATTAGCTGAATTGCACGAAGGAGAAGACATCGGTCACGTGTATGGCACCATATAATGCAGAGTTCTTACTTACATATATCAGATGGAACTCCTATTCTAGCACCCAGCTTACACCACAGTGCAGTCAACTATCTGACTAGATGAGTGTATGCGATTTGTCAGATGAAACAATTGTTGATTGTTAAATTTAACCTTATGAATGAGGATTTTGCTTGATATTGTCCATTTTCATCAACTTAAGTTTAATGTGTATGGGTACGAACATTGGGGAAGGCAATGGCAAACCACACGGCAAAAACGGTCTGCCAAGAAAATGTCATGACGTGACGTGGCCCTAGGAGTCAGTCATGACTCTGTGCTTGCACCAGGGGACTTTACTTTTACCTACCAACATACACCAAAAGTATATATGTCTTTATGGGATACATCTGGATACATTTTTTTTGGTACAGTACTAAAAACAATAAAATTATAAGTCAAGAGCAGAATCCAAGAATTATGCATATACACTACCACAGAATATGATTGGACCAACCCACATCCTCCTAATAATAAAAGGCGCATCCTCCATAGAAAACAAAACAATGTATCATCTAGATCCTGACTGTATTTTTGTATCTTCAAAACCAGCATACAATGGCATCCATGTGTTTTTTCTAACTATATCGTTGGTCATAGGATTTGGCAACAACAAACTGAATAACTTTACTTCCATCGTTACGAGGAAACTTTATAAAAGTTCGACAAAAAGTACTCGGCGAAAACAACAGAAAAAGTAAAGCAATAAAAGTAAAAAGAAACTCATCACTGCGGAGATGGAGCAGCGCTGTACATTCTCTACTACACTTTTTTGAAGTCAGGAAACATAGGACAAAAGAAGAACAGATTTTATTTATTTATTTTTTAAATAATGGTCAAGGATTTAATTCATCTTGTTTCAATATCATTACAGAAAATGTTATGGTACAGAGTTCTTCAGTATTTTCTTTGCTTCTTTTTCTCCACATGAATGCTGGTACACTGTAATCTGTACAAGATCAGTTTTTGATTTTTTTTTCTGTACATTTCTTAAATGTATTGGTTAAAAAGGCTGTCAGCACTTAAGGAAGCAATTTTTTTTTCAAAGAAAAGGTATTCAGTTACTGCCCAATAGTACTGAGCGGAGTGATTGCCAGGACGTCTCTCCTCCTTGTTAAGAAGATAAGATGGGAGTCTGGATCCAGATGCAACCACTTGGCACATCAACACGTTATACAAGATAAAGAACAAGCAGAGCTCTCTTGTGAAGCGGTTATGAAGCATACTGATAAGGGAAACAGCAGTGTCATCTAAGCTAGTATAAAGTAAGCAGACAGCCTTGGTTAAGAGCTTAAGTATTTGTACTTTAAGGATGAGAGAAACACAACTTTTGCAGGCATCTACTGCTGTCTACTAAAAGCTACTGCTATTAGACCTAGCATTGTAACACACAAAGCAATTGCAATGAAGGAAAAGTTGCCTTGATATAATCAGAATAAGGTTTTATAAGAGTTTTTTTTTATAAGGTTTTTTTTTTTGGGGGGGGGGGGGGGAGATTTTTTTTTCAGTTTTTCTCCTCAAAGTCAGTTTTTTGAAATTTAGTTCAAGATGTTGACTACACTGATCAACTTTATCCAAATCATAAAAACTAGCTGTGCCGTTGCATATTACAGGATACAGTCAATGATATGTGGACATGCATCAATGCTTCTCTCTTGCTTTTGTCATCATAGCCTTCCGATGACCAGGACATCCACCACCTCTCCCTTGTGAAGTTCCACATACTGCTCTGTCTTTGGAGGTAGCATCAACAGTCCATTGGCACTGCGCATACTCATCAGGCGACTGCTCATCTGATTACCTGCGTGGAGAAGACATAGACGTTAGCACACTCCTCGTAAGACAAGATGACAATGGACATTTCCTATATGGGAGTTCTTGGTGTCTGGATCAGTCGACGTAATGTAAAGACTGGTTCATTAATCAGCTTACTCTACCTAGTGGCTAATGATTAACCTTCTAGTGTGATGGGTTATTCGTCTTTAGGGTCTGGAGGAAGTAGTTGACTATACTAATAGATCACAGACTGAACATGAGTCAACACTGTGACGTAGCAGCAAAAATGAAAAACACAATTCTGTGATGTATTAAGAGAAGCATAGAGTCTAGATCATATGAGGTAATTATCTCCCTCTACTCTTCCTTAGTCAGACCTCAGCTGGAATACTGTGTCCAGTTCTGGGCACCCCAATTTTTAAAAAAATAGACAAACTGGATTAAGTTCAGAGAAGAGCTACCAGGATAGTGAGCGGTCTGCAAACCATGTCCTGTTAGGTACGGTTAAAGCATCTGGGAATGTTTAGCTTGCAAAAGTGAAGGCTGAGAGGAGACTTAATAGCGGTCTACAAATATCTGATGGGTTGTCACAGTGCAGAGAGATCAGCCCTATTCTCATCTGCACAAGGAAAGACTAGAAGCAATGGGATGAAAGTAAAAGGGAGGAGACACAAATTAGATAGTCGACAGTCAGGGTGATCAATGGGTGGAACAGGTTACCACGGGAGGTGGTGAGTTCTACTTCAATGGAAGTCTTCAAACAGAGGCTGGACAGACATCTGTCTGGTATGATTTAGTGATCCTGCATTGAGCAAGGAGTTGGACCGGATGACCATGGAGGTCCCTTCCAAATCCACGATTCTATGATATTTATGGGAACTATAAAAAGATTTTCCAAACCTGGCATCCATTTTTTTGGTCCTTAGGAACATAAAGTAAAAACTAAAACAATGTAAGGTACAATATACTGTGTATAATTCAAGTTGACTCCTCTGACTTTCTTGATGTAGGTAGTGGGACCCTTAGTGGTCATCTATTGTGGTGACGGGTTGAGTAATGTCTGTTTGGCAATCAAGGTCAGGTTTCCAGCTAAAGGATTTTCAGATCTCCTGATGATACAATATAGAATAGAGCCAGCGGATTTCCATTTCATCCCAATGTATTTTTACACCATATTATGCACCACGCCTGTTCTTTTTGCAATGTTTTGCCACATCGACTGTTAACGCTTTACCATACAAGCAAGCTATAGGAACCTTTCCTAAAAATGGTTCTTGCCACCATTTGGTCAGTTTTTTTTTTACTTCTTCCATGACTGATATGATAAATTCTTTTTGCTTTATAGCGAGTCATCCACCAGCATATTTCCATTCAAATCCCTCTTCTTCCTTGCAGGGCTAATAGAAATCAACCTTTACAAGTCTAAAAGGAGCCTAAGGGTGGCTTCACCTGTGCCAACTATTGGCTGAAAAATCGTTCGAACTAGCAATTTTGACTGATAGTTTTTCTGTGCAATAACGCAGGATTCGATTGAGCGAGAAATTGCTCATTGATCATTTTGTTTTGGCTAAGTGTAACAAAGCAACTAGTGAGTTCTCATTGAACAACTGTTTGTTCACAGTAAACGGAGGTTGACAGCCGGAAGAGATCTCCAGCGCGCTTCGCCTCCATTAACTGAACGACTATCGCTCCTGTGTGAAAGTACAGAAGTCTTAGTTGTTGGAATGGCTTTCGAACGCTTACATACCCGAAAGTCATCCTGTGAAAAGCTACCCTAAGAAAAGAAAATGGTGGCTTCCATTACCGGTTATGCAGTTATTTTTTGTTAGAAGCTGTAGGGGTGGGCACCCCGCCATGGCACTTTCTGACTGTGTGATATCTGCTAGTTATATTATCAAGTTGATGGCAATGTTATTAAAATATCCAGTACAACCTAACTGATAGAAGTGTCCAGTTATATGTAGTCAATAGAGACCTGTACTTTGTGCCCAAGGCAGTGGCTCTTGGTGATGCCACGTAAGTATGCAGCGATGGTACTCTGGGCGAGGATCCAACTTTACATCACAAGATAACTGCAAGACAGAAAAGAAAATGTTCTCCTATATTCAGTCATATTCACCTATTTTTCTTGTTGTATTTCAATCATCTGTCCAACTTTAAATACCATCTACGAGAGTGAAGAGCGGCAGCTAGGAGCATCTGAAAAAACAGACACATCTATGTATTACACAGACATGCCACTGATAGCAATGGACAAGTGTAGAAGTTCCCCTTGCTGTCTTTTCCCTCATAGATTCCAGTGGTTTGCTTGGGGTCCAGCAGTTGGACAAACTGGGATTAGCTTATTTTTAATGAGGGTCCCTTCTAACAAAAAGGAATGGTCTAAAGAGGACTTTGTAAATATATAGCATTACTGGATCAACACAGTAGGATAGACAGGCTGGACTAGATGGACAATGTCTTCATTCGGCCTTACATACTATGTTACTATGTTACTTATCTTGTACTGATCATGACTTACAGTCTGCATTATAATCAAGAGCTGTGCCCATAATTCTGCTGGTCCCCATTGCACTCCTATGATGCAGTGAAACTATTCAGTGCCTGATGTGAAAATCACATTTCCCAAATATGCCAATATATATCCAGACATACATCCAGTAATAAATCATAGGGTATTTTGGCAATGAAACCTGAAGAATTGGGAATGCAGCTCTGGAGAATAATACAGGATGTAACTCCGTACAAGTGGAGCTGGTGTTCTGCTTGCATACCAATTAAATTACTAGTTTCTTCAAGCACAAAAATAAGCCATGGTGAAATTGAGCATTACACACAGCCCATTAAAATGAGTAAGAGGTCTGTGTAATGCAGGGCAGGTCAAGTCCTCCAGATCAGGAGACATTCTTTCTAACTGCTCTCCACTCCTCAGGAGACAGGGACCCTCAATGCCCTCTTCTAATCTAATTTTGGACTCCTATGAGGCTTTTTCTTTCTGTCATTATACAAGAGCGCCACCTGCTGGCTAAAACCAGCACTGCAGTATGTGGTGTACCTAAGAGGCTCTGATGACGGAGCAGCCGACAATATACAGTAAAAATACCCTGTCGGACGTCTTCAGGCTTTAATCAGAATGTCGGAAGCTGTCAGACAGTTGATTGGAAAGGGTTAACTCATAATTCCCTAATAGGGTACACGAAAATGTTTTTTTTTTTAAAACAGTACAACCCCTTTAACATAACATCCTCCAATTGTTAGCAACATATTGTAGTAGTGAAATTGGGGAACACAAAGACCGTATAGTGTAAAGTTAGGGTGGTTTTATATCTGCAGCCATGGTTCCACTTTTGTGCTCTGTTCGGGGAGCAGGAAAGGGGAATCTCTGCAACCAAATGGCTCATTCTCTGGACAGCACCACAAGCACCAGACAGACCCCATTGATTATAATGAGGTCCGTCTGTTTTCCACTCGGCTGCCTAACTTTAGATGAAAGAAAAAGCTCTGCATGCAGCACTTTTTCTTCCAGTACTTTGAGCCGAATCTGCGACTGAACCTCCGACTCCGATGTGAAATCGGCCTTAATCACATACACATTTACCTGGAGTTTTTCCTTAAAGCGGTATTCCGGGCGATGGGACATTTTTTCCAGTTTTCACCCATCCAGTGAAAACTGATAGATCAGTGGGATCGTCCGATTGCTGTGCTTGGCTGTTTGCCCCTTTGAAATGAATGAAGCAGACAATAATAGTCGAGCACAGCACTCGGCTATTTCTGTCTGCCCCGTTGAAATGAATGGAGTGGCACTACTCCATTCATTTCAATAGGTCAGACATATAGGCAAACACAGCACAGCACTCGGCTATCTGCCTGCACCGTTGAGAGGAATCAGCCTGTTCTGTGTGACCAGCAGCTCTATTCCCTGCTTCCCTGCAGAAGCGAGACGATGTATGCTGAACTGTGAAATAAGCGGGACGCAGGTCCCCCAGTCTCAGGAACACTGAACACTGGGGGTCCCAGCAGTCATACCCCCACCGTTGAAACATCCCATCGTTGAAAATCCCTCTTAAAGTAAACCTTCAAAATTCTGTCCTTGTACCTAACGAAGTGGAGGGTAAATTACCTGCACTTGTTCTTCTATGCCACGCCTCCCAATCTGCCAGTTTCAGGCCGTGGCTCCACCTGTCCAAGATGGCTACAGCTATTTTCTAACTACCTAATGCACTGCTCTCTGATTGTCCATTGGCAAGTCAGCGAACAGGTATAATGCATCGTTAGTCTAAGACTACCAATACACTGTAGAGATTAGCTAGATTGAAGACTGAATCGGCCATCTTGAATGCCCGAAAAGAGGACCTGGAACTGCAAATTGGAAAGACGGCAGAGAAGAACAACTGCAGATAATATACACACCCACGTTCCTCCTCCGGCTCCATTGCAGAATTTTGTCCAGAAAACTGGAGGGTCACTTTAACATTTACTTATAAAACAAAAACAATATAAGTTTTCAAACAGCGGCAAAGTAATGGAAATTGAGCAGCTATTTTGTGTCTTCATATACAGAGACATTCATGTTGATGTAAAGTCATATAACTGCTTTATATGGTAAATTCTCAAAATAAAGACCCTTTGTACGTGTATAGAGCCGCCTCACTAGACACTTGGACATGAAACACACACTGTTTTAGAGGTGTATAACATTTCCTAATAGGGGTGACTGCAATAAATAGCGATGGAACGGCAGATACGAATTCCGCTCTCCATATAACATGGGCGGTATAAATACCCTGGCTTTGATGATTGTAGGTCTTGGATCCAGGATTCCCTGCATCTTTCTTAGTGCTGGTACGACAAAAAGATTACAGGTAACTACTGCTGACACAGGGTTGCCTAGAGTGAATGGAAGACAAATACCATTAATCAGGAGAAGGCAGGTAGTAAACAACGTAAATTATGTGTAACACGTTCAGGCTTTTACTCCAGAATCCACATTTGATTTTGTAAGATGTAGAAATAGATTTTTCCCTTTAACCTTGTGAATGCACGGTAAGTTCTGATCAATAAGGCCTTTTTCGAGCTGGACCCCTTCAAGACCATAGCACGACTAGTAAAACCAATGCTTTCCCTTGTATGGGTTAATTTATTAGGCATTACATAGGTTGATTGAAAAAACAATCAAAATACTAACGACCACCCGTCTGTCGGTGAGTTACATGCTCCGCCCCTGATCACATGACAGTGACCTCATCAACTAGTTACAGCGAGGTAATGAGGTGCCCCAAGGATGTCTAACCACCACCTAACTAGTTACACCGAGTTAGTGAGGTGCCCCAAGGATGTCTAACAACCACCTAACTAGTTACACCGAGGTAGTGAGGCGCCCCAAGGATGTCTAACAACCACCTGACCAGTTACACCAAGGTAGTGAGGTGCCCCAAGGATGTCTAACCACCACCTAACTAGTTACACCGAGGTAGTGAGGGGCCCCAAGGATGTCTAACCACCACCTAACTAGTTACACCGAGGTAGTGAGGCGCCCCAAGGATGTCTAACCACCACCTATCTAGTTACACCGAGGTAATGAGGTGCCCCAAGGATGTCTAACAACCACCTAACTAGTTACACCAAGGTAGTGAGGCACCCCAAGGATGTCTAACAACCACCTTACTAGTTACATCCAGGTAGTGAGGCACCCCAAGGATGTCTAACAACCACCTAACTAGTTACACCAAGGTAGTGAGGCACCCCAAGGATGTCTAACAACCACCTAACTAGTTACATCCAGGTGGTGAGGCACCCCAAGGATGTCTAACAACCACCTAACTAGTTACACCAAGGTAGTGAGGCACCCCAAGGATGTCTAACAACCACCTAACTAGTTACATCCAGGTGGTGAGGCACCCCAAGGATGTCTAACAACCACCTAACTAGTTACACTGAGGAAACACCAACCTCCCAGTAACCATTATTAACCATCTCTGTTCCTCCGGTCATCACAGCCTCATCCTCCGGTTACCCCACAGCCGACAGTCTGCATACAGCGGTCAGTTATCTCGCAGCTGACAGATACCAAGCAGTAGTTACCTCAGAGCTGACAGTGGACAGTTACCTCAGCGCAGCGCTCAGTCACCTCAGAGCTCAGTTACCTCAGCGCAGCGCTCAGTCACCTCAGAGCTCAGTCACCTCAGAGCAGCGCCCAGTCACCTCAGAGCTCAGCTACCTCAGCTCAGACATGACACCATTAATAAAACACAATTGTTAAGCAGACATACATTCCCCATCATCACCCTGACTCACCCTTTCTTTACAGCCTAGTAAGGGTTACCACTAACACATTTAAAACTGACCAATCTACCTTAGGGGGCGCTCACCCCAATGTAGTTGCATATGGGTATGTGTATATACAAGCCCATATATATATATACACGTATTGGCTCTATCATGTGCATATATGTGGCAAAAATACAACATGCTGCGTTCTGTTTTGCGCTCATGTATTACACAATTCCGATACGCTAATTTGAGAGGAACTGCGTAAGGCAATGCGATTAATTGCCTGCGAGTTACCACCTTTCATACGGGCATACAGAACACACGTAATACATGGTAATCATATGGCGGCCTAATGGATGGACAATCTCAGACAACGGTCCCTCCTCTAAGTACCTCAGACCCACCAAGCCATAATACACAAAGGGGTGAAGCTGTGTCACTCACCTGTTTCAGCTTGAAGGTTTTTTTAAAATGATATCCTCCAGGTCCAACAAATCTGGTTCTCTTGGACAACGGCGCTTGGACAGTGTCTAGAAAACGAAGCAGAAATGGTAACAATTTCTACCATGATATTGCGGGAAAAGTACAGTTCATCCATCAAGTGTACCACTAGCTTCTTAAGAGCAACAGATCAAAGTATGAATAGCTTTTTTCCCCTAATTCAGCATAGAGCTGAAAAAAAATTCTAGAAAATTAAGCATTAGTTTATGATTCAGTTTAGTGATCGGGTTTACAAACTACTCAGCAATGTCTACTAAGTGGAAGGATAAAACCACTTCCACAGGCCGGTACTGGAATATAACATTGGCTAGGAGGACTTGTTTTTTTAGTTGTAAATGGGTATTTCCAGAACGGACCGACCACCTATCCACAGAACAGTTGATAAAGTCTGATCAGCAGCGCGAATCTCACCACTGGGACACCCACCGATCCCAAAAACGCCAATCCCGTGTCCCTCTCTGCTGCTCACTTCAAACCCCGCAGTGAGGAGCAGCTTGACTAGTGTGGCGGCTGAGCATGTACAATGCCAGTCCATTACATTCTGTGGTCCTGCTTAAGTGCTTGTCCTGAGCTTTCTCCGGCAGCCCGATTGAAAGGAATTGAGCAGAAGCAAACAGTCATCCGCACCTTCATTCATGCACCAGGAGAGGCGGATACGGCGACCCTGTTCTTGGCATCAGTGCTGGTTTCGGTGGCGAGACCCTCACCAATCAGACTTTCGGCACCTATTTTGTGGATAGGTGCCAAGACAATCCTGAGATTAGTGCTTTATAGCAACCCTCTGGTTTCAGGACCAAACTTCTACCCTGGACTGAAGGAGGGTATATTACTTGCAGTTGTTCTTCTCTGCCATCTATCCGATTCACGAATTCCAGGTCACATTTTTCAGGCGCCCAAGATGGCTGTTGCAGTTTTCTAACTATCTAATGTATACTGTGCACTGCTCTCTGATTGACCAGTGTTGCTCATGTGATCAGTGCTGGCCAATCAGAGAGCAGGTATAGCAGGTTATATCAGCCACCTTAGACAACCAAAAACAGTACCCAGAACCAATGGATCAGAGGGACGGCAGAGAACAACTGCAGGTTATATACCCCCTTCTCCCTCCGACCCGGTAACAGATCTTTGTGAAGTATTCTACTTCACTAGACTTTAATTGGCTTCCATTTAGCACTGCACTTTAATATTATACATGTATTACCGGTTACAGGACTGTTTTCTCTCTGGGTTTCTCTTGGCTTTGAGATGGTTCTATTCATGATCTGCAGGATTTCTTTTTATGCAACTAGAAATAAAACAAGAGCATTTGAGAGGGAAGATTAAATATGTAAGACGGGTCTGACAGATGCATAATTAGCCCAACAACATTTAGAGAATATACAATCTATACTCCTTTCCCTTACAGAATATATTAAATGAGTTTCCCCACCGATAACACACATGGTATACAAAAATAATACTCAATATACACAAGCAAGGAGAAGATCTGCCAAGGCTGGATACTACCGGCAAGGAGCGCCCGCTGCGGCTCGGCCCCCTCACTTGAGTGTTGCGTCAAACTTCTAAGTAGATTTCTTTCTGTAGCGCAGCAGCGGTTCAGAATAAAACAAGACACATGCCAAATGGGCATCTCTGTCCTGGGTTCATGCTGCCCGTGGGTTTGGGTGGCATGAACCTAGTGACAGCTTCCTTTTAAGGATTAAAGATTACATACCGTACTGATTTCTCATTTTTATACAGCTCTATGCACACACTTGCTTCGGAACGGAAGACATAAGCATCAATTACAGGAGATTGTAAAATTGTGTGTATATAATAGAATATGAGAAACATCTATTTACAGTGAGCCGCTGAACAGAAAGGTGACAACTGGCCTGAAAGCACATTTATAGTCATGTATCTACTAGTAAACCGTATCCTGTAGTGAAAATGTCAGCACTGACTCTGAGAAGAGACATTTACACAGAACTGAAGGGGTTAAATAAGCATAGACTATAGATGCGAGATGTGAGACAGGTAGGTGGGAGGCGGTAGGTGTGAGATGGGTAGACGAGAGACACCCATTAACAGACCCCAGCCGATCAACTATTGATATCCCGAGGAAAGATCTTCAATAGTATTTCCCTGGAAAACCCCTGTAAGTCCTCCTGCCCGCGGCCGGGTCGGAATCCGACTGCGAAATCTCACAGCGGAATTAGACCCGGTGACCCCCAGAGACTCTATACTCGCCTATCCGGATCCGCTACGAGTGTTTCGGCTGGGGCAGGGCGTAACGCGCCAGCGCTGGGCTCTAACACGGATTCCTGCGATACTACTGCGAAAGTGCTGACGGCCGGTCAGCTTCCATTGACTGCAATGGAAACTGTCTGTGCGTTTTTCTGCACTAAATAGAACCTGCTGCGACTCACCCCCGCAAACGGAAAATCACAGTTAATTTCCGCCAGTGGGCAGGGAAGAATCTTTTAACATTGCATGTCAATGGACGGACATTGCTGCGGATTTCGCGGCGGGCGTCTGACTGCGAATTCCGCAGCAAAAGTCCGTCCATGGGCATTGGGCCTAAGAGAAGAGATTATTACTTTTTATAGACAAGGAAAGGGATACAGAAAGATAACGAGGCGCTGAACGCCCCTAGAGACACAGCTGGAAGCCAGACGCTGCCCTACTAAGTACTAATGCTCCATTCTAAATTAGTTCAAACAAAAGAAATTGCGCCGTAATCCTTGCGTGTAAATGCGCAGCCATCGTGCGCTATTAGTTTACTTTTCGTTTCAACCAGCATAATAATCATTGCTGTTTGCTTACTTCTCGCTGCGACTAACCCCCCCGCTCCGTGCTTCTCACAGAATATGATGATCTGCCTGTCTAAACGTTCTGCACGAGCGCGAACAACCAGCGGTGACGTCACATGTTCGCGCAGATCGTTTAGCCGACAGTTGTTTCATGTAAATGGGGCATGAGGTTATATGTACACAGGCAAGTGTGATAACTCAGACCTATATCGCACTCGTAAACCGCAGATTTACAGGCTTCTGCAATGCGCTTCCCCTTTAAAAACGTGCGATTTGCATCGCTGAATGTGTTTGTCACTCATGAAAACAATTGCTCATGCCTTCAATAGTTAAAATGGAAAAACACATCAAACTCATGAGAACTGCATTTGCAGATGAGTGTAATGCAGTATTTTTGTCTCCTCTACAGAATACTGGGTGATCCTTGCAGACAAAATCACCCAAAAATAAGACAAACTGTGATTTTTCACTTTCACTGTATTGGTACGAGCGAAACATTGCTGGATGAGAGCGAATCCACTGAAAATAATTGGTTCTTTAAACACGCAGGTTCTGTGCGCGGCGCAACAACACAGAACCCCCGGATTATTACCGCTGGTGTAAATACAGCCTAAGGGCTTACTCAGACGACCGTATATTGGCCAGGTATTCACGCCCGGCCAATATACGGTGTCCCTCTCTGCAGGGGGAGGAGGCTGGAAGAGATGGGAGTAGTGCACTGAGCTCCCACGCCCTCTCCACCCCTCGGCACTATTTGCAAAGGGAGGGGCGAGGCAGGGCAGAGCTAGGTCTCGAAACTTAGCTCTGTCCCCGCCCCGCCCTGCCCCCTCTCATGAATACCTATCCGATATACGGTCGTCTGAATAAGCCCTGAAGACGCTCGTCATGAAGGGGCTGAATACTTCTCAGACTGCAGGTTTTAAAAGTGGCATTCTATCTTCAACTTGGAGAAACCACTTTTATATCAGTTGTGTAGATTTATTTAAATTGCTTTTATTTGATTGAGTTTTACAAACAGCCGTAAGTTCTTAAATCTGACAAGCCTAATTTGCAGGGGGGGGGGGGGGGGATAATTTTGATTGTAACTTTAGTTATGCCCTATCCTATGAGTAACTTTATATTACTGGAATACCTCTTTAAGCACTTACAGAACTCCAGTGTTGTGACCTCATCGTAACCAAGACATCTGCCATAAGTGGTATGACATCACTCTCTCTGCCACCTGAACAACAGCACTGACTCTGAAGAGGTGGAGGCACATCTGAGACCAGAGGAAATGATACATCGCTTCTTCATCCAACAATACAGTAAGTAGATGGGAACTGGGTTATAGAGTCCGCATGGAGGGGGAGGAGGTGCACTGTGCTGTAGCGTTACATGAAATGCAGTATCATATATAAAATATAGATTTATTAATATATTTTACTTGAACTCAAAACTACCAATTACCTGATAGTTTTATTCTTTATGGAAAATAGGCGTCATAATAGCAATCCTATATAGATAGTAAATGTACATGCTGTCTCATGACATAGAGGTATTTCCTTATAAATTGTTTATGTTGCCATAGTAACGTCAGGAGACGACCACCAATAGGATTGCTGGTCATCAAATTGAAAGTTGTCAGTTGTGTGCAGTCAGTTATTGGTGGGTGATGTTCTTCTCTCCATTCAGTACTAGTAGACATGTGATGGAGATCTATACTGGAAGCTCGAGTAGAAGATCTATAGTTGTCCTGTGTTTAGGGCTCATTCACACGGGCGTAAGGGCATTTCAGCCACAGAAATACGCAGCATTTTGTGTGACTGGAATGCACTGATGCCCGCTTATTTTGCCGGCTTTGGCATGCATTTGCCACATGTTTGCGCACACAAATGTTGAGTGGATTGATTTCAATAGGCTCTTGCGGTGCACAAATGACACCAGGAAAGGTCATGTTGCAGATTTTTCACGCGATCGCAGATTGCATGAAATTGAGATCAATGGGTTCTATTTACTGAGGATTATGCATGCAAAATTTGTGTGGGTTTTATGTTGTGCGAATACGCCCAGGTGAACGAGCACTTATTCCCTATGGAGGGCATTTGCTGCCCGCAGGCTCCTCACTTGTAAGTCCTATTTTGGGTCTTTATCTCTGAGGATATAGAGGTCTTCTCTTGCTTTCTATGGTTACGTGTCAATGTGGCCTCTCGTATAGATATATCACAGCAATCACAGCCTATCAGTCACAAATATCAAATTATTTTGTTGATATAGAGCTGAAAGCAAGTGATGCCAAGAGAACATGACCGAAGCCAAAGGACAAGATGAGTTCATAATAGGGATCAATGGGAAGCCAGGTAAGTATAATAATGTGAAAAACACAGAAATACACAAATCATAAAAACACATTACATTAAAAAGATCCCTACATAATATAAGTCCCTGAAAGCATAATACAAAGCATATATTTATTATATAGCAGCCTGCTAGTATAAGCAGCAGCTAAATAGTTAAAATGAATTAGGGGACATATGTATTAAGTCTCCTAGACTGGGCAAGATATAGCACCCTGCTAGTATAAGCAGCAGCTAAATACTTCATATGAATAAGGGGACACATGTATTAAGTCTCCTAGACTGGGCAAGATATACAACCCTGCTAGTATAAGCAGCAGCTAAATAGTTAAAATGAATAAGGGGACACATGTATTAAGTCTCCTAGCCTGGGCAAGATATAGCACCCTGCTAGCATAAGCAGCAGCTAAATAGTTAACGTGTTTAATATTATATGCTTGTATGTGCAATGTTTTTCTATGTACCCCCACACCTCGTTCTCATGAGGCACCCGCAAATCAAGCCACCCATAGGGATGCATTAGCACTACAAAATAACTAAAACCATGTGGATGTCAATTTTTCCTGGCATGCAAATCGTACATGCAGGAAAAAAAAAATCACAGCATGCTCCATTTTTCTGTGGATCCAGCACTGACGGCTTCCATTGAAGCTGACACTGTGGATGTGCAGCAGATCCGCGGGAAAACAGGAGATTTAAATGTTAAAAAAAAAGCACAGCGCACCCGCAGTGCAGAAGAAAGAAGATCTGGCCGTGGACAGAAAAGACCCACACTGGCTTCGGACAAGTAAGAAAATGTTTTTTAGGCCTCATGGCTTTGGGCACGGGTGGAAACCACTGCGGGATTCCACACTTTGAAACCGTGCGTGTCCGTGGACATGAGGCATTATCACATACATGTCTGCTAGTAGTTTCATTCTTTTTGTGTCTTTGAAATCACACGTCTGAATAGTAGCACGTCTGTAACCTACACCTTAAGGCGTAAACATATGTTAATCATTAGCATTACAACCTGTTTTGAATACTCATTTGTTCTGCTTGTATATACTGTCTGCATGTATATAATGGTGTATATATATTCTGCAATGTCCACATATGTAATTTATATTCATGTTGGTAATATCATATGCAATGTACATAACATATTCTTGTATATAGTGTTTGTGTATGTATTATTAATATTGCAATGTCTGTACATATTATAAATGTCCACATGTTTTAGATATATTTATACACAATCTACACATAACGTGCACACAGTGTTTATACGTATAATATTTGTACTTTACTTTTTGGTGTTATGCCTGTTTATTTTTATATAAAGTTTGGATATACTGATGTCCATGTATATAATATATAACAAAAGTATCTCTCCCATGGGTTAGGCTGCCTTCACATCTGAAGACTGTGAGTATATAGAAGTGTAACTGTATCTATACATGCATATACATCCGTGTACTATTAATTCTGTAATATATATGTGATATGTTTCTATATCCTGGTAATGTTTCCGTGCATTAGCACATCAATATCTGTATATATGATTGATGCCCACGCATGTATTTATGTTATATCCTTAGGGAGCCAGAAGACTGTGAGTATATAAAAGTGTATATGTACCTATATATGCATATACATCTGTGTACTATTATTTCTGTCATATAATATATGTATAGAGTATAATGGTAACAAAAGCATCTCTCCCATGAGTTAGGCTGCCTTCACATCTGAAGACTGTGAGTATCTATATATGCATACACATCCATGTACTAATAATTCTGTAATACATATGTGATATGTTTCTATATCCTGTTAATGTTTCTGTGTATTGCATTAGCACATCAATATCTGTATATATGATTGGTGCCCACAAATGTATTCATGTTATATATTTAATGTATATATTGTTTGCATTGGTAATGTGTATATTTATGCCTGTATGGATATTATATGAATATGTGTATATGTGATGCTCTTCAATGTAATTAATGTTATGTTAATGTCATTGTATATATGTACACAGTATATATAATAAAGTATAATGTATTGTTAATTGCTTGAGATAATAGTAGTATCTTCAGTATAAGCTTCTTATTGTATCCTGTTAATGTTTATGTGACTGTATTATGTGATAAGTTCTGACCCTGATGTGACTGACCGTACAGAAGAAGCAGAATACAGGACAAGCTGCAATGGACAAAGCCTTCCAATTACACTCAGTATTGTCACTAAATAAGCAGAGCAGGATGTAAATGACATTTCTCTTCCCATCAGGCCCTCCAGGGCCCCTTATGGAGATGGGTCCCTATACTGACACTGTATATGTAGAACAGGAGATCTCCAGTGTAATTGGTCGGCTTTATAGGGATTCTCTGGTTATATGTAAGTAGCATTTATATAGCAGATACATAACTGATCACTACATGCGCTCTGACCTTCTTATATCATCACTGTGACCCTACAGAATCCTGAGCGCTGATCTCTGGTTCTGCCCTGCAGGGGGCGCACAGTGTAAAGATGCTCCTGATCATAGATGAGGATAACAGGTTAGAGCTCTAGTGACGGGTTATCTAGCAGCTAGTTATATATTCCCGGGGAATGCTTTACCATAGCAGTGTGATACTTTACCTGTATAGTCACTCACATCAGTATTATCTGTCCATGTGTTATTATATAAGGTAGCATACAGCAAGGCTCCTGCTGGAATGAAGCACATAATGTAGAATAAAAGCCACCTAGAAGTGTATAGATACAATGTGTGCAGTGTAACAACTGCAAACTAGATCAGTTATTAGAAGGTTCTGCATCATATTGATGCATATAGAGGACAATGTGATTCTGTGCTCTGACAGAGGATGACATGAGCCACATGGAGAAGTGACACATGCCACATCTGAGTATCTCCTCTTCTACAAATCTAGTCTTAGTGTAGGGACCCATCTGAATGAGGTCGCCGTGACGGGGCAGATGGGCTCGCACAATTGGAATAAAATGTGCGCCAAGAACCTCACATTTATACCTCTAGTTAGTAATATGTAAACTGTGTGGGAAAGAGTTTATCATTGGGATCTCTGCTCATATCAGTAGTATTAACTCAAATGGAAACTTTGCCAGGAAATCCCAGCAGCTCACGATAGGTAGACGAGAGCGCGAGATAGATAGATAGATAGAGAGCGATAGATAGAATCATATATAGGCTATAGATTTAGTAATAAACATACAGCCAGTCTGCTCCTTGTAATATATGTAATGACGGTATACGTGATCCAAGATCATCCTACACAACCCAAGTGCAGACACGCTCCAATAATGCCAAGTGTTGGTTCACACTTCTGTTTACAATAGAAAACCGTGACACAAGAGCTCGACTATCTCTAGCCGTCCCATTGACGTGAATGCGACAATGCTGCAGTACTCAGTAGGGCTGCCAGGAATAGTACGATGCTCTGAGTAATGCTGCCTTATTACGATATCCATCAAAAAATGGTTCAAATGAGCGAAAGTGAAGATAATTGTTGGGTTTAAACAAAAGCCAATAACAGAATGAGATTCAACAGGACTAACAGTCATTGTGAGCTCGTTCACTTATCATTGTGTTTAATCATCCCGCTCAGTTCCAGCGCAGATCCAACATGAAATGTCTGCAAGAGCCAAGCAGAACCCATATTATAGTCAATGGGGTTCATTCGGTCATTGAACCATTTGTCCAGAGGATTCCCTTTTTCAGCTTGCATAAACAGAGAAGGAAAATGGAATCCCCAATGCAAATGTGACTGTAGACTAAGAAGATGAATGCCGCCCTCAAATATGACCCCTGTTTATTAATCTGTCAGTGAGGAATCTCAGCCTCAGGTGAAGCTTCTGTCCAGCCTTGGACCATTCTCAAACTTCGAGAAGTAAATCTACATAAAGTGAATGTAGACCCCGCTGGGATCACACAAGTTTAGGCAAACATATACCTTCTCTTTTAGGGTTCTTCATGTGATTACATACAATAGTTTGACCATGGAGATTTACTATAAGTAGAGCGAATACAAATCATGTCCTGCCCGGTTTTTGTTTCCTTGCAGGTAACAGTGTGAAATGATAACGGTCTGTTCCTTATCTAACCAGTGAAATAATTTGGCCGTGATCCGACCGACGGTAGAATGAGGTTGTCCAGAAAAGTTCTGCATTCCCTTGCCAGCACCGTGACCAGAGCCCTCAGTGACAAGAACAGTATCGCAATGAGTGGAACTGACTCTTCAGCGCCCCCATACACACATCCTGAATAACTGTGCCCCCCCCCCCCCCCCCCCCCCGTCTGTATATTCTGTACATAACATTCTAAAGACCTGAGACAATGTATTTGATATCTCATTACATGACTTGTCATTCATTTCTTCTATCAGTCCTGCTTTGTTGTTGGGTTCTTCTCTCTTGTGTGGAAGGATTCATATTTGTGTCCAGTATATAGGCCTTCATTGTAAATTCACAAATGAAGTACACTCTATACACAACCGCTCCTCTTTAGTATTGCAGGATGATGTAACTAATGCATTCCATGCATCAGAATGTGCGCTATAACCATTAACCCCATACCACTGCAGGGCATATAGTTACATCCTGGAGGTTCAAGGTGTGTAATGGAGGGTGATCACGGGTCGATCCCGCTCTATACCATGCAGGTGTCAGCTATTTTTTACAGCCGATACCCGCCCACAATAGCCTTGAGAAGCAGTGCTGCTCATCGGGGTTTGTTAACCCTTCAAACGCTGCCATCAATTCTGACGTCCAATGCTATTATACACAGGCTGGACCGCACTGTCTACTGCCACAGTGTGTAACAAACAATGACTATTTCCCCATGCGTACCTTTCCGGTGGTAGGTCCTGGAAGTAGGTTAGGCCTACTAGTTCAAAGCAATCTTCAAGCACCCCTACATCGCCATCACGTTAAAGCCGAACTATCTGAGTCTCACTTGGATTTGGACTTGAATGAGGAACAGGTCTCTAAACTCTCCTCTCTGGTTGGTAGCCTAATACTTGCAGTGAAAGTGAACCTTCACCTGAAGGGTCTGACACCTACTTCATCTGAGAAAACCTTTACCTTCAGACGCCCAAAGGTCTTCCCTTCCCATACAGAATTTGAGGACCTTTTAGCTAGGGAATGAAACCTTCCCAGCAAACACTTCACCAAACAAAAGCATTTAGATATCTTGTATCATTTCGTCTTTACCAGTAGTGCCTATGGCTGATGCCTCGTTCTTTAGGGAGGCAGGAGCCAAAAATTTTGAATCCCTAGCCAAAGTTTCCTTTGGGGCAGAGGGTTCGGCACTACAACCTGTTTTTGTCTTTACCTGGTTCGATAGGGCCACCAGCGAATCTGCCAAGCAACTACATTGCAGCAGTCTTTTGTCTCTTCGCCAGAAGAATTAGACATTGTGCAGGAGATAGGCTAGGCAGGAAAATTTATCTGCGAAGCGGATACAGCAAGATTATTGGCCCGCACCGCAGCAGTGTCGGGAACCTCCCTCTGGACTTTATGGCTCAAGTTCTGGGCCGCAGATTGAATTGCTTAGGCTTGAATCTTTTAACTTTAAAGTTAGATTTAAACTAGGCCAAATAAATGATTTGCCTCAGAGGTTGAAAAAAATCCTCCTGTGGTGGAGTATGAGTCTCACAAATAATCGGGAGAGGTTGATAGTAGGAGATGCAGAGTCTATGCATAGATTTCCTTATCGTGTCGGGACCACTAGATGACAGACTGGACATCTACAACACAAAGGCTAAAATTGGTGCCATATATCCTCCTACCTGAAATCCAAGGTAGAGTAGAGAAACACCAGGGCTGCTTAGCACACTAACCCAAACAGTGAAAAAATATCAAGATCAGATTTTTTTTCAAATTTAATTTTTTATTGAACATTTTGAAGCTGTAGAATTAAAGATGCTTAACGCTTTCCAACCCACTGTCTGACATCTGAAGACATTCTGATTGAAGCCTGTACAGCTTCGATGTCAGAAGATGTCTGGCAGGGTATTCTTACTGTATATTACTGGCTGCTCTGTTGTCGGGGGGCCTCTCCAGCATGTCACACATCGCAGTACTGGCTCTAGCCAGCAGATGGCGCCATTGTAAAATCTTAGACAAAAGTAATAATGTAAACTGTGTGGCGTGTCCGAAGACAAGGGTAATTACAGAGGCTGCTGGGGATGGGCACATGGGGCATTTAAACATGAGGTATCCCTCCTCCTCCCATGCTTTTTTGGGGGGTATTTCTTGACCTCAGCGGCAGGGATGGGGTGTAGAAAGTGGTGGTCTGTGAGGCTTTGTAATCTTGGTGAGGTGCGGCGGTCTCACACAGAAGGCGCTGAACAAGCTGCTCCTGGAACTGCAGGAAGGTGAGAGTTGCCAGGGCTTCTTGTAAATTACGTATTACTGGTAGCGGTCTGAATAACGCCAGGCTCACACGGCTGTATGTAGAATCCACTTGTGAAGGCCCGCAGCGGATCCCAGCTGTGGCGCTACATATGGCCGTGTAATGTACTGCGCATAACTGCATACTTACACAGGCAGCCATGTGTAATACACCATTTTTTGTTTGTATTTCCTGCGCTGTCGCTTAGGAATGACACGGGTACCCGCAGCCCGTACATAATATAACTGCGTATGAGTTGTGGGTTTATACGTGACCATGGAGCACAATGGACTCTATGTCACGGATATCCGTGATAAAATAGAACATGCAGCGTTCTGTTTTCTGCGAGTGGATTACGTAATTCCGACCCTCTAGTCTGTGGAGAATTGCGTAATCCATTGATTTGATTCATCCGCGTATTACCGCAAATCAGACGCATGTGGAGTCGGAAATTTCTATCCAGTCGTATAAGACTGGCCTGAGGTAGATCGCTTCCTTTTTTATCAGGTGACCGGGGACCGCTCAACGAGGCCCCTGGTCACTGCTCCAGGCTCTCGATGACCTTTGATTGCCGGGAGCAAGGAGATTTTAAATTTCCCGGGCTCCCTGGCTCTAGCGAATGTGTCTGGCATTTTGCTGGCGGTCGCATGCGCAGAAGCCAGGAAGGTCCATGGAGAAGGATTACGTTGGGGTTCAAATATGCGGGCCTCCGGTAAAAAGTTTCATTTTCTCTCACCGATCGCATTGGTGAGGGAAGATGAAACTTCAACTTTTTAAAATATTTTTATGTGATCGCCATTATCCATTGACCAGGGACCATTTACTGCAGCCCCCCCCCGTGACATCTCCAAGCTCTCAGCTATCTTCGGTAGCCAGGAACAGGAAGCTTTTTCATTTTCTGGGCAATCCTCGACTTTTGCACATGTGTCTGCTATTTTGCTGATGGGCGCATGTTCCGAAGCCGGGGTAAGGTCCGCAGATAAAGATCCTATTGTGGGACAAACCAGGGGACTTTAGTTATGCAATTTCATCTCCCCTCATGGATACGATTAG
Source organism: Eleutherodactylus coqui (assembly GCF_035609145.1). Classification (NCBI taxonomy): domain Eukaryota; kingdom Metazoa; phylum Chordata; class Amphibia; order Anura; family Eleutherodactylidae; genus Eleutherodactylus; species Eleutherodactylus coqui. The sequence goes on along the minus strand of NC_089842.1, from coordinate 214,219,922 downwards.
AGATGAGCGAGCACCAAAATGCTCGGGTGCTCGTTACTCAAACCGAGCTTTTTGTAACGCTCAAGAGCTCGTTTCGAGTAACGAACACCATTGAAGTCAATGAGAGACCCGAGCATTTTTCAGGGTGATCGATGCTCAGTAGCTGCCTGACTTGATTTCAATGGAGCCGCGGTTGCTGCCGGCGGCTCCATTGAAAACAATAGTCTACCGGCACCCCTGAAATGTTTTTCAGGGAAGGGCTTTACATATAAGCCCTTCCCTGAAAAACAAAAATATTAGTGTAAAAAAAAAAAAATTTACCTCTCTGCCGCTGCCTTGTCCCACGCAGATGCAGAACACATCTGCTGCTGTGACAGATGCAGCAGGGGAATTCTGAATCCCTGCGGAGAATAAAGGATTCCCTACCGCAGCTGTCACACATGACAGCTGCGGTGGAGGATCCTGCTGCCATCACCCCTGAAATGTTTTTCAGGGAAGGGCTTTAAATATAAGGGCAGAATAAGACAGAGGGGGAAAGGCTGAGCTTATAGAGATTTACAGTTTATGATCGGATTCAGTATTTTTATGTAAAACAATTTTGAGATACTGTCAAGACTCAATGAGAGGTTGAGAGTTCTACTTCAACTGCCCATGCAGGGTGACTGACAGAAATGGCTATATACAGACTTAAGCCCCATTTACACGCAAATATGATCGCTCAAAATTCATTCAAAAGATAGGATGATTGACAGTTTTAAGCGATCATTTTACATAAGCTGCTAATGGGCACTTATTACCTTCGTTTGCATGTAAATGAGCCTCCCTGAGCTGTATATAGAGAACAACAGGTGGTCTGTTCTCTGCATACAGCCCCTATGTTTTCCTGCAGCACTGCAGCTGAACACAATGTTAACAGTGGTCCCAGGGAGAATCACAGCGTGCAGTCCCTGCTATCAGCTATCCGGCGAACGATGGATTTTAAGCTCAACTAAAAATCATTGTTCGGCAGAAAAGCAAACAATGGTAGCATTTACACACAACAGTTATCCCTCAAAAGACATTGTTTGATCAAATATTTAGTGATAATCGTTGCCTGTAAATGGGGCCTTATACAAGAAGAGCAATCAATCACGGTGTGTGGGCAGGGAAAGCAGCACTCACAGGCTCTCTATACAAGTCCTGCCAGCATTTAAGCAATGGCTTAGAAAAAAAATTGAACAAAACCATAGAACTCTAGATTTCCCCGAGTTCAGGATCTCCCACTCTTTCCTATACTGACCTGAGATAGGGTAAGCATAGAAGTCATGAAAGATCCACTTTTAAGCTAGGAAGTCCAGCAGTAAGGGGATCCCCTTTAAGTATTAGGCTGGGTTCACATAGGGCAGATTTGCTGTGGTTTTACCGCGGATTGCCGTTGCATATCCACACTGCGGCAAAACCGCTGCGTTTGTAGTGCAATGCAGCACAAATGAGTTTTGGCAAAAATGGAAAAAATGGATTTTTTCCACACAGCCGCAGTGCGGAAATGCAACTGCGGTGTGGTTTTCAAAGATGCAGCACGTCCATTCTTCTGTCTTTTCCGCAGCGCTTTTTTGTCCATTGACCTCTATGGACGCAGCAAAATCCGCGGCAAAAAGCAAAAACGCTGCAGAAAAAAACGCTTGCGGATTTTTCCGCGAGAAAATCCGTGAGCCAAAATTAACCTTTGAAGCGGTTTTGACGCAGAAGCAGTTCTTCTGCGGCAAAACTGCTACGGTAAAAGCTCATCAAAACTGCAACAAATCCGCCCTGTGTGAACCCAGCCTTAACTTTCTTCATATTACTTCATATTGTTTACTGGTTACTGTGATCTGGTTATTACGCCATACACACAGTCCTTGCACTTTCCCACTGTGGCATCTAATATTTTGTGTGATGTATGCTAACTAGGGATGAGCGAGTATACTCGCTAAAGCACTACTCGCTCGAGTAATGTGCTTTAGCCGAGTATCTCCCTGCTCGTCCCTGAAGATTCGGGAGCCGCCGCAGCTGACAGGTGAGTCGCAGCGGGGAGCAGGGGGGGGGGGGGGGAGGGAGAGTTACTTGCTGTAAACTCTGTTTTACAGACCCAAGTTTATTAACGAATCAATAACCATAACAGTTCATGTAAACTCTGTCTTACAGACACGAGTTTACCACCACCAAACTCTCCCCAAGTTTACCTGCCCACCCGCCTAATGCGGGCGACAATCCCCCACCAGGCCATGGCATCCACTAATGACATGGCCCCCTCAACACCCGCAGCCTCCTCAGTCATCTACACAAATCCATGTTAAAAATATCCAACTCAATCTCTGACAAGTATACTAGATCATTCCTATGGAAGCCTAGACCAAAACCTTCCAAATCAGTATATATAAAAGAAAAAAAATCCACTCCTGGCATGAGCTCTCTACCATCGGGTTACCCTTCTCCAAATTCTCTCGCTATATACAGACCTCGGCAATGACCATAATAATCGAGGTACAAAATCTGGAAAAAAAAAAACTATCACTGTATCCGGAACCTAGTTTCAATGCTCCACATCTCCCTTTCAATGTCCCATGCCACATCAATGTGTTCTCTTCTATGTCATTAACCCCCTAAGTGTAAAATTAAAACATCTGGACAGGGCCCACGTGACTTTCTAAGCCCATGTGACTCTTTATAGATCAGTTCAGCCATTAACCCACTCCACCTCATACATCTATTACCGCAAACTGTGATCTGTACAATCCCAAATTTTCGGAATAGCAGTGATCCGCCGCCCTTCTCCAAGCCCAGTACACAAAGGAGTGTCCAACAATCCACACAATACTTTTCTTAATTCCTAGAATGAAAGAAGAATTAGTACACCATATTATTCAGGCACATGTACAACTTACACCGAGATGAACCCCATCTGTCTACCTTTTTCTTCAATAAAACCGCACCTGTAAACAGTTTTTAAGCACCATTATACATTAAAAGCTAAAGATTAAAAGATAATGATTCTCCATCATCCCCGTCTTCCCGAAAACAATACAGGGTCTTCTACTAATTGCTCCATAAGATCTTACTTTTGCCATGTATAGCTGCGTGGACACTATTTACATTGAGTTTTTTTTTTTTTTTTATTAACTGCAACTTTTACCAACTTCCCTAGTAAGCTAAATGTGATAGCAGAGCGTTGATCAGCGGCATACACTACTGCCTTACAGCCCCTGATCAGCGGCGTACACTACTGCCTTACAGCCCCTGATCAGCGGCGTACACTACTGCCTTACAACCCCTGATCAGCGGCGTACACTACTGCCTTACAACCCCTGATCAGCGGCGTACACTACTGCCTTACAACCCCTGATCAGCGGCGTACACTACTGCCTTACAACCCCTGATCAGCGGCGTACACTACTGCCTTACAGCCCCTGATCAGCGGCGTACACTACTGCCTTACAGCCCCTGATCAGCGGCGTACACTACTGCCTTACAGCCCCTGATGAGCGGCATACACTACTGCCTTACAGCCCCTGATCAGCGGCGTACACTACTGCCTTACAGCCCCTGATCAGCGGCGTACACTACTGCCTTACAGCCCCTGATCAGCGGCGTACACTACTGCCCTGCCTTACAGCCCCTGATCAGCGGCGTACACTACTGCCTTACAGCCCCTGATCAGCGGCGTACACTACTGCCTTACAACCCCTGATCAGCGGCGTACACTACTGCCTTACAGCCCCTGATCAGTGGCGTACACTACTGCCTTGCAGCCCCTGATCAGGGGCGTACACTTCTGCCTTACAGCCCCTGATCAGCGCGTACACTACTGCCTTACAGCCCCTGATCAGCGGCGTACACTACTGCCTTACAGCCCCTGATCAGCGGCGTACACTACTGCCTTACAGCCCCTGATCAGTGGCGTACACTACTGCCTTACAGCCCCTGATCAGTGGCGTACACTACTGCCTTGCAGCCCCTGATCAGCGGCATACGCTACTGCCCTACAGCCCCTGATCAATCGCTCTACCTGAAAAACAGAATTAATAGGTACCACATTATACCATCTTTGAAAGAAAGCCATACCCAACAATACCTTCCAAACTGAGCTATATGAGCTGCATCCTAAATGTTGGACTCTTCTTCCCTGAATTGCTGCATCAGCAAACAAGACTATGAAATAGCAGCCGCATTAATCTCACACTGACCATCTCTAACCCTCAATAAGAGGTTATATGTTAGACATAATCTGATTAGTATACGAACTAACTCCTGCCGACCGGCTCTTACCAACAATCACTCCATAACCATTATCCACTAATGATAACTCCTCCGCTTCCACAAACTCCCATCACCAAGCTGACTGACCATTAAAGTCACAGATACCAACCATACCACTAGATCCTGCTTTAGCTCCCTTGATATCTGCGCATGCGATGTATGGGCCTTCCAGTCGCACATCACCACACATAACTTGCGGGAATACCTGGACCAATAATAATCACCTGTGAAGCCAAACAGGACCGACCTGCTAATGGCTGCAACTCCCTCCATGTAATCGTCCTTCATACGTAATGTCTGACTAATTAAACCCATAAACTATACACCCCTGACATTGGCAATTAGAACAACCATCACAATGCTATCAATTGAATACCTAAAAATTCCAACCGAGTACATGGCCATGGGATTTTTTCCGTTCGCCAGCAGCACCCCCAAAATCCTCCATCCTGACCACATGCCCTCTAAAACTTGTGCACCCCTCATTACCCTGATGCCCCATAAACAACAATCATCTAAGTAGTGTATTACACCAACATCCGGAGATTCCTTCCTCCCACCTACTCTAAAAATAAGGATAGTCCTAAATAATAGTAGGATGCCTTAGATCCCATCGGTAACGCCAAACCGGAAACCAAAGGATTAAAACCCCAACCAATAAGAAGTTATCCGAATACTGCATCACATGACCGAAGTGCCATATCAAAGCCAATGTAGTCACATGATGCATATCTTAATGCCAGCAGCTCAGGAGCGCCTCAGCATTCAGAGAAGACTGCTTGGGGTAAGATAGATGATAAATCACTGAGAGGAGATAGACTCCTTCTGTGGTATCACCCTTAAAGGGGACAACCTCAAATTGAAAAAAGGGGGGTATCAAAATGACCGGCAACTCTGCCCTCATCTATGTGATTAGCAATTTAACTACCTCAGGATCATAAACAGCTGAAATTAACTTATTAACCCCTTCACAGCCGGGTCCCTTTAACTCATGCACATATAAGCCGTACCGGGATCCTTCTTTATTGAGCCGGGCCTACTTCCAATATGAGAGGCTCACTGGAGTCTTGCCCTATTGCAGGAAACTATTTCCTGGATGCAAGGAATTTGTACTGATTTCTGACTAAAACAACCATAAATGGATGAGAGCGGCACAATATGAGCCCTCATGGCAGTACCCACAGCTCTCCATTACCTCGATCCCATAAATGTAAACACACATCCAGGTAGTGAGGCGCCCCAAGGATGTCTAACAGCCACCTAACTAGTCACACCGAGGTAGTGAGGCGCCCCAAGGATGTCTAACAACCACCTAACTGGTTACACCGAGGTAGTGAGGGGCCCCAAGGATGTCTAACAACCACCTAACTAGTTACACCGAGGTAGTGAGGCGCCCCAAGGATGTCTAACAACCACCTAACTAGTTACACCGAGGTAGTGAGGCGCCCCAAGGATATCTATAAACCACCTAACTAGTTACACCGAGGTAGTGAGGCGCCCCAAGGATGTCTAACAACCACCTCACTAGTTACACCGAGGTAGTGAGGGGCCCCAAGGATGTCTAACCACCACCTAACTAGTTACACCGAGGTAGTGAGGCGCCCCAAGGATGTCTAACAACCACCTCACTAGTTACACCGAGGTAGTGAGGGGCCCCAAGGATGTCTAACAACCACCTGACCAGTTACACCGAGGTAGTGAGGCGCCCCAAGGATGTCTAACAACCACCTAACTAGTTACACTGAGGAAACACCAGCGTCCCGGTAACCATTAATAACCATCTCTGTTCCTCCGGTCATCACAGCCTCATCCTCCAGTTACCCCACAGCCGACAGTCTGCATACAGTGGTTACCTCACAGCTGACTGCCTGCATACAGTGGCCAGTTATCTCACAGCTGACAGATACCAAGCAGTGGTTACCTCACAGCTGACTGCCTGCATACAGTGGTCAGTTATCTCGCACCCCCTTTATTTCAGGGGCATTGTGGAGTGCTGCTGTCAAATAAGGTATTTATTACGCCACTCCATACCCCTTCCCCTCTACGGTGCTGATGCTGCTCCCACTGAACACAGGCGAAGCCATCCCATGATGTCACAGCTGGGGGCATTGCAAGGAGCCCAGTGGTGAAGCCGCTTGAAGCTGAAAAGGAGGCATAGCACAGCAGAGACAGGAGCCAAGCCAATCAGCAGCTGTAGGTGTTCCCTATACCTTCCACAGCACAATCCCTGGTCTACACCCATTTTCGTGGTGGAGACAAGATACACCAGTACCCAAGAATCTAACTACTATAGTACTGCCCACTAAGTACAGGAATATAACTACTATAATACTGTCCCCTATGTACAAGAATATAACTGTTACAGTACTGCCCCGTATGTACAAGAATGCAACTACTATAATACTGTCTCATGTACAAGAATATAAGTACTAGAATACGGACTACTATGTACAAAGATTTTATTACTAGAATACTGCCCCCTATATAAAGTAATATAACTACTAGAATACTGTCTGTTACATACAAGAATATAACTAATATAATACTGCCCCCTATGTACAAGAATATAACTACTAAAATATAACTACGTAGAAGAATATAACTACTATAGAACTGCCCCTTATGTACAAAAATATAACTACTTTACTAATGTCTCCTATGTACAAGAATATTACTACTAGAATACTGTTCCCCCCCTGTGTACAAGAATATAACTACTAGAATACTGTCCCCTATGTACAAGAATATAACTACTAGAATACTGTCTCCTAAGTACAAGAATATAACTACTAGAATACTGTCTGTTACATACAAGAATATAACTAATATAATACTGCCCGCTATGTACAAGAATATAACTACTACTATACTTTCACCTATTAGCAGGAATATATTTACTAGTATACTGTCTCTTATGCACAAGACTATAACTACTAGGATACTGTCTCCTATGTACAAGAATATAACTACTATAATACTGTCTCCTATGTACAAGTATATAACTACTAGGATACTGTTCTCTATGTACAAGAATATAACTACTAGAATATTGTCCCCTATGTAGAAGAATGCAGCTACTAGAATATGGTCTACTATGTACAAAGATATAATTACTAGAACACTGCCATCTATGTACAGGAATATAACTACTATAATGCTGTCTCCTATGTAAAAGAATATAACTACAAGAATATTGTCTCCTATATACAATAATATAACTACTAGAATACTGTCTCCTATATACAATAATATAACTACTAGAATACTGTCTCCTATATACAAGAGTATAATTGCTATAGTAACAGGAAAATAACTGCTTGGATGATAATAATCATCGACTTGGCCTAAGAAGTTAAACGTACGGTATGCATTTTTTTTTTTTTGCCGCAGATAACTAACTATATCGCTATATATGCATCTATATATAGATAGATAATATATATATGTATATACACATATACACAGTCATTTAGCTGACATGTGGCTAAGCCGTATTGGACCGCAGTGCGAGATATGGGCAGGTGGTCCTTGAAGCTCCACCACAGATCGAGGGCGAGGCTGATCCAGGGCAGCAACAGTAAGTACTGGATGATAAGAGGCAGCGGATGCCAACAGAAGGCCAGGATATTGAATTTGGGAACTCCTCTCAGAGATGTTTCTCCATGTCGGTGGTTAACGCCCCACCTCTTCCCGATATTACAGTAATTTATTTACTAAATCACACAGTCATTAACTATCAATTGAAAACCCCAAACAACTGCGCAGCGGTTACGTTTTTTTAACCAGAATGTGTAAACCCAGCTTGAAACCTCATATATTTAATGGACATAATACGGACAACCTACAACACCATTGATTTGCATTGGTGTATTCATGTGTGCGGTGTTTTTCAGCATGTCTTATTTTATTCCATATTTACACACCAAAATTGCACATTCAAATCTATAGATGCATAAAAAAAACTATCCTACGGCTGTCAAATGCATATTCACTGCATTTATGCCAGAAGACCGTGTGAAGAAGAGCGGACATCAGTTGGGCCTTTTTTTTGCACAAGTGAAAAAAAGCACAAATTACACACAGACCAAAATAGCATGCGCCCGTATGAATGAGCCCTAAAGCTGAGATCTCACTGTGGGGAGTTTTTAACTTATGAGATGCAAGGAAAAAAACACTGAAAACCCAGAAATAAAACATACTGTTTTATAACATACATGCATTGTACAAGCTTAACCAGTGATAATCAGTCCTTGCACTATCATCATTTACATTCATATATATATATATATTGTAATGGAGCGACATGGGCCCTTTAATTTAGCTCTTGTGAGACAAGACATAACAGTTATCCTCTGTGTAGTGCAGTGAAGTGGGCGGAGCTTGAAGTGGGCGGAGCTTCCAGAAGAAAAAGTGGCAGTTGGTCAGTCAGACGCCATCTTGAAGCCAGATGAGAACTGTTGCTGCTGCTGACAAGAAGCTAACCCTACTGGATTGGATTTTGCCAGGAACAGCTGGAGAAGCCAGAAGAGGAGAAATGGTGACAGTGGCAGATGAAGAAGAAAGAAGAGGCAACAGAAAGTCATAGTCCAAGGAGATCTATCCTGTAGCAAAGACCAGGCAGACAAAGAGCGCAGCGGAGACCCAACTAGGGGCCCAATACGTTGGATTGGAGGACAGAAGGAACAGACATTAAGGACTGGATTATTACCTGATAGGACCAGTGATCTGCAGCTGTCCGCGGGGAAGCCAGTGCCGGCCGCAGCGTCAGCCTCAAGGAGCGCCAGCGAGGGGGTCACCTGGAGCCGTAAGCAACCAAGTCACACAAAGATTAGCAGTCATTTAATTCACAGTTTAATGTTATAGATTTTGTCTTGCATTTTGGGTGGACTTGCCGCAGATTTCACACTTTGGATTCAAAAAGGTGAAATCTGCAGCACATAGTTAACCTGCTGCGGATATAAAGTCCACAGCGTATCCCTCGGGGAGATCGTCTGCACTCTGCGGGGGAGATTTGCTAAACTCTCATCCCCATGGCTTATATTGTAAATGCTGCTGATTCACCTTGCGCAAAGTCCACACCGAAAATCATTCTTGTCCCATGTGATATACCCTAATGCTCCAGGAGGATTTGGACGATTAGGCCCCCTTCCCACGGACAGATTTCCGCCACATAATATGCGGCAAAAATCCGCCGCGTTGCCCGCAGCTATTAGGTTCTATTGAACCTAATAGCTCAATGCTCATGGTGCGGAATTCCGCACCGTGAAATCTCCCGTCCTCACCCGCGGCATGCTCTATTTGCCGCGGGTGTACACGCGGCCGGCTTCCATTGCAGTCAATGGAAGCCTTCCGCTCACACTATCTTCCGCTGTAGCACAGCGGAAGATAGTGTTAAATCGCCTCTCCGCCCATCGCCGCCGCGCGTCATATGACATGGCCGGCCGCGTCATGCGACGCTGTGGGCGTGTCTTGTGACGTGGCCGGCGTGTCACATGACGATGCGTGCTCGTCACGCCGAAGCGTCATGCGGGACCCAGAACACCAGATTCGCTGATAAGTATGGGGTCTCTGGGGGGCGCCATGACGGGCTTCGCCGTGGAATATTCCGCGGCGAAGCCCTTCACGGCCGTGTGCAGGCGGCCTAATTCTACATGTAGTATATTGGTGTGACTATTATATACAGAACAATAATATATGTATACACACACACTGAATAGCCATTGAGACTTGAAATAATAAAGTTAAAAGGGTTTTCCAATTCGGTGACATTTTTTGAAAATCGATCGATCAGTGGGGGTCCTACTGCTGGGAACCCCCTCCCATTTATCATCAGAATAATGGCTTTAAAGACGTTCAAATGGCCACCTTTAGCAGTCCTACTGCAATAAATGGAGCAGCAGTGTGTATGTACAGCCAACGCTCAATTAATTCTGCCAACTTCAGCACTACCATTGTGGTGATTGGTGGGGATGCCGGCAGTCGGACCCTCACCGATCTATCAGGTATCACCTATCCAGAGAACAGAAAGAGGAAACATGAAAAACGTCACCGAACCAGAAAACCCTTTAATATAGAAATATGACATTGCTGTATTTTCCTCAAATGGGCCGATACACAAGTAACGATTTCCTACTGAGTTATTTGGCCTATATGGTATTCATTGAGGACCCTTATCTATTTCATGTTTATCTAAGGAAACGGTTCTATAAGGAGCAGTCAGTCCACAATAGACTAATATGTAGGTGTAAGTAGTGATCGTTATTCCTCAATGACTGAAGCGCTTGTAGTGATGACATACGGGTCATTGGGGCTTTATTATAGATATTGGTAGAAATTACATCTCTGGAAATTACACAACTAAAATGCTGGTTATTTCATTAACCCCTTCATAATAAAGGTTGTACATGTTTGGGAGCCAAGCCCGCTCCAAGCACGGAGGGTGCCCAATGTGTTACATAGCAGACATCCACCTTCAGGGATCAGATGCCAGCTGCTTAACTTATTTCCCACTCAATGATGAACGTGGCATCTAAGCCGTTAGAGGGAATTCCTCCATCCCTCCCCAGCAACACAACTGTAGGGTGGCTATGGGTTACTATGGTAACCCAAGGCCTAGTTAATGCTACTGGGACTAGTGTATATTAAGGCCTTTTAAGTCTCAACAGTGAAAAGGTGTAATATATATAAGTATTGCAGTGTTTTCTGTCAGCAATCGCATGTTCCAGTCCCCTAATGGGACTAAAAAGTGTTTAATAACATTTTTAAAATAAAATATATTGAAAAGTTAAAAACCTCTCACATATATCTAGACAATAAATAAATATAATTGCTGTGACACAGTAGAAAGGATCACAGCACTACAGACATTACGTCATGTAAGTGTTGCAGGTTGTTCATATATTGTACATACCTACACAGTATTTGAATGGAAGAAGTCCGAAGTAGAAAACAGCCACAAATAAGGTAAGCTGCCAAAATGAACATTTCTTTCCTGTCTAAAGTTTATGGCGCTGTATGTATAAGAAGCGCTTTATGTACTTGTCCATTCCATATGGTATGCAGAATAATGTGCCCGGTTACAACAAACCTGTCAAGTCACCCAAATTCAGGGCTGCCAACCGTCCATAAATTCATGAACAGTTGACAAAAACTGGGTGCTATTTTTCTATCCCAAAAAAAAGCAACGTTCATTAATTTTCAGCTTTCATTTCTGAATTTGCACAGTGCGCATGTGCCAACATGGTTCCACTACTGCAGCCGACAGGAGAGGAAAGAGGATGTGACAAGAGAGGGGGGGATCTCATTCACCCAATCCCCACTCTCTTTAACCCCTTAAGGACATGACGTATTTTGGGCATATGGATGCCCACTTGTCAAAACTCATATTTTTTTTAATTTCTCTGATGACTTGAGGGCTTCTTTTACTTGCAAGGCGAAATGTAGTTTTTATTAGTACCATGTTTAGTGAAAAAATACCATATTTTGTAAATCTTAACTTTTTGGAGAGCAAAGAGAGAAAACACGTCAATTCTGCCATTGTTTCTTTTACAGCATTAATCATGCGGCATAATACATTTTTTATGAGAGTCAGTTCAATTATGACGATAACAAATTCTTATTTTTTTAGCTTTTCCACTTTTCCGCAATATTTCATTTCTACATCGCTGCAAAGTCCCATAACGTTTTTTCTGTCATGTTTGGAGCTCTGTGAGGGCTTGCTGTTAGCGTGACAAGATGTAGTTAATATTGGTTACCATTTTGGGGTACTGCTTTTTTAATCACTTCTATTGCGTTTTTGGGAGGCAAAAAGAAAATACCGTATATACCGGCGTATAAGACGACTTTTGAACCCCGAAAAATCTGCTCTGAAGTCGGGGGTCGTCTTATGCGCCGGTAATACAAAAAAAAAAAGGGTAAAAAAAAAAATCATTACTCACCTCCCCCGGCGTTCTGTCGCGCTCCGGCAGGATGTCGCTCGCTCCTCGTCCCCGGCGCAGCATTGCTTTCTGAATGCGGGGCTTGAAATCCCCGCTTCCAGAAAGCTAATACACACGCCGTCAGCCAGTTACAGCCATTCAATGACAGCATTGAATGGCTGTGATTGGCTAAAACACACGTGGCTTGAGCCAATCACACTATTCAATGACATCATTGAATGGCTGTGATTGGCTGAAGGCGCACGTGTGTTAGCAATCACACCCATTCAATGATGTCATTGAATAATTTTTTAACTTTTTTTTTTTTGTCCCTTTAGGGGACTTCCACAGGGACCCATCAGGACCCCCTGATCACATTCCGGGGGTCTGATGGTGACAGCCCTTTACATGCTGTAGTGACAGCCCTTTACATGCTGCAGTCACATAGACTGCAGCATGTAAAGGGTTAACACAGCAGAGATCGGAGGTTTTCTCTGATCTCTGCTTTAAGAGCTGGTACCTAGCTGTCCTCTGATAGCCAAGCACCAAGCTCTCCCTGTCACAGAGACCATCGGCTTGCTTCTGACAAGCCGATGGTCTCTATGGCAACCTGTAAACAAAGCAGGACATTGCCGATATGCCGGCAATATCTTCTGCTGGTTTTTCAAAGCCCTTGCTTTCTTCTTTGTGGGTCTGTGCAGGCAGAGCACAGTGTCACAGCTTGTGGCATTGTGCTCTGCAGCTTCCATAGTGATACATAGCCCGGAAGATTTCCGGGCTGTCACTATGAGCAGTGGAGCTCGTCCCGGAAAATTTCCGGGCGTGCCACTCAAGGGGTTAAACGTTTCATTTTTTTCCCCCTTCATTTTCCTGTAGGGGATTTGAATCATAATGCGAATAATCGCTATTAAAAGGCATTGTAGGACTTCCGTAACGCAATGCCTTATTGATTGTAATAGCGATCATAGGCAATGGCAAGACGGGACACCAGTATCTGGCATGCTGTTGCCATAGCAACTCATCACCCGGCTGCAATTACATTGCGGGGGGCCAATAATGTCACGAATAGAGCGCCCGCCCTCTGTAAACCCTATTCATACCGTGATCTAAATAGATAGTGGCTTATAGGGGGTTAAAAGCAAAGATTAATGTTAATTGTTCTCAGGTGTTGCAACGCATGATATAAGTTTATGTCCTGGTGCATTAAGTAGCATGCTGCCATGACGTAAACTTACTTCATACAATGTTGATGTTAACCAACAGGAATCAGAGAAGCATGCCATTACCTCACTATCTGAAGAAAATGGTACACTCACCTGCTCTATACAGAACAAGCCGTTCATTTGTTTCAAAAAACAACTAAAATACCCACTTATCTTTCCATAAAGAGAGGCCCTACGTGGGACAGACCGGCCGAGAGGCCCTACGTGGGACAGACCGGCCGAGAGGCCCTACGTGGGACAGACCGGCCGAGAGGCCCTACGTGGGACAGACCGGCCGAGAGGCCCTACGTGGGACAGACCGGCCGAGAGGCCCTACGTGGGACAGACCGGCCGAGAGGCCCTACGTGGGACAGACCGGCCGAGAGGCCCTACGTGGGACAGACCGGCCGAGAGGCCCTACGTGGGACAGACCGGCCGAGAGGCCCTACGTGGGACAGACCGGCCGAGAGGCCCTACGTGGGACAGACCGGCCGAGAGGCCCTACGTGGGACAGACCGGCCGAGAGGCCCTACGTGGGACAGACCGGCCGAGAGGCCCTACGTGGGACAGACCGGCCGAGAGGCCCTACGTGGGACAGACCGGCCGAGAGGCCCTACGTGGGACAGACCGGCCGAGAGGCCCTACGTGGGACAGACCGGCCGAGAGGCCCTACGTGGGACAGACCGGCCGAGAGGCCCTACGTGGGACAGACCGGCCGAGAGGCCCTACGTGGGACAGACCGGCCGAGAGGCCCTACGTGGGACAGACCGGCCGAGAGGCCCTACGTGGGACAGACCGGCCGAGAGGCCCTACGTGGGACAGACCGGCCGAGAGGCCCTACGTGGGACAGACCGGCCGAGAGGCCCTACGTGGGACAGACCGGCCGAGAGGCCCTACGTGGGACAGACCGGCCGAGAGGCCCTACGTGGGACAGACCGGCCGAGAGGCCCTACGTGGGACAGACCGGCCGAGAGGCCCTACGTGGGACAGACCGGCCGAGAGGCCCTACGTGGGACAGACCGGCCGAGAGGCCCTACGTGGGACAGACCGGCCGAGAGGCCCTACGTGGGACAGACCGGCCGAGAGGCCCTACGTGGGACAGACCGGCCGAGAGGCCCTACGTGGGACAGACCGGCCGAGAGGCCCTACGTGGGACAGACCGGCCGAGAGGCCCTACGTGGGACAGACCGGCCGAGAGGCCCTACGTGGGACAGACCGGCCGAGAGGCCCTACGTGGGACAGACCGGCCGAGAGGCCCTACGTGGGACAGACCGGCCGAGAGGCCCTACGTGGGACAGACCGGCCGAGAGGCCCTACGTGGGACAGACCGGCCGAGAGGCCCTACGTGGGACAGACCGGCCGAGAGGCCCTACGTGGGACAGACCGGCCGAGAGGCCCTACGTGGGACAGACCGGCCGAGAGGCCCTACGTGGGACAGACCGGCCGAGAGGCCCTACGTGGGACAGACCGGCCGAGAGGCCCTACGTGGGACAGACCGGCCGAGAGGCCCTACGTGGGACAGACCGGCCGAGAGGCCCTACGTGGGACAGACCGGCCGAGAGGCCCTACGTGGGACAGACCGGCCGAGAGGCCCTACGTGGGACAGACCGGCCGAGAGGCCCTACGTGGGACAGACCGGCCGAGAGGCCCTACGTGGGACAGACCGGCCGAGAGGCCCTACGTGGGACAGACCGGCCGAGAGGCCCTACGTGGGACAGACCGGCCGAGAGGCCCTACGTGGGACAGACCGGCCGAGAGGCCCTACGTGGGACAGACCGGCCGAGAGGCCCTACGTGGGACAGACCGGCCGAGAGGCCCTACGTGGGACAGACCGGCCGAGAGGCCCTACGTGGGACAGACCGGCCGAGAGGCCCTACGTGGGACAGACCGGCCGAGAGGCCCTACGTGGGACAGACCGGCCGAGAGGCCCTACGTGGGACAGACCGGCCGAGAGGCCCTACGTGGGACAGACCGGCCGAGAGGCCCTACGTGGGACAGACCGGCCGAGAGGCCCTACGTGGGACAGACCGGCCGAGAGGCCCTACGTGGGACAGACCGGCCGAGAGGCCCTACGTGGGACAGACCGGCCGAGAGGCCCTACGTGGGACAGACCGGCCGAGAGGCCCTACGTGGGACAGACCGGCCGAGAGGCCCTACGTGGGACAGACCGGCCGAGAGGCCCTACGTGGGACAGACCGGCCGAGAGGCCCTACGTGGGACAGACCGGCCGAGAGGCCCTACGTGGGACAGACCGGCCGAGAGGCCCTACGTGGGACAGACCGGCCGAGAGGCCCTACGTGGGACAGACCGGCCGAGAGGCCCTACGTGGGACAGACCGGCCGAGAGGCCCTACGTGGGACAGACCGGCCGAGAGGCCCTACGTGGGACAGACCGGCCGAGAGGCCCTACGTGGGACAGACCGGCCGAGAGGCCCTACGTGGGACAGACCGGCCGAGAGGCCCTACGTGGGACAGACCGGCCGAGAGGCCCTACGTGGGACAGACCGGCCGAGAGGCCCTACGTGGGACAGACCGGCCGAGAGGCCCTACGTGGGACAGACCGGCCGAGAGGCCCTACGTGGGACAGACCGGCCGAGAGGCCCTACGTGGGACAGACCGGCCGAGAGGCCCTACGTGGGACAGACCGGCCGAGAGGCCCTACGTGGGACAGACCGGCCGAGAGGCCCTACGTGGGACAGACCGGCCGAGAGGCCCTACGTGGGACAGACCGGCCGAGAGGCCCTACGTGGGACAGACCGGCCGAGAGGCCCTACGTGGGACAGACCGGCCGAGAGGCCCTACGTGGGACAGACCGGCCGAGAGGCCCTACGTGGGACAGACCGGCCGAGAGGCCCTACGTGGGACAGACCGGCCGAGAGGCCCTACGTGGGACAGACCGGCCGAGAGGCCCTACGTGGGACCCCATATATTTAAAAAATTATGTACTATACTCACTTTTCTCTTTTTCTTTTTAGAGGCCGCCCCCAGCGCCATCCAACACAGAGGCCGCCACCAGCTGCACCCAAGACAGAGGCCGCCACCAGCTGCACCCAAGACAGAGGCCGCCACCAGCTGCACCCAAGACAGAGGCCGCCACCAGCTGCACCCAAGACAGAAGCCGCCACCAGCTGCACCCAAGACAGAAGCCGCCACCAGCTGCACCCAAGACAGAAGCCGCCACCAGCTGCACCCAAGACAGAAGCCGCCACCAGCTGCACCCAAGACAGAAGCCGCCACCAGCTGCACCCAAGACAGAAGCCGCCACCAGCTGCACCCAAGACAGAAGCCGCCACCAGCTGCACCCAAGACAGAAGCCGCCACCAGCTGCACCCAAGACAGAAGCCGCCACCAGCTGCACCCAAGACAGAAGCCGCCACCAGCTGCACCCAAGACAGAAGCCGCCACCAGCTGCACCCAAGACAGAAGCCGCCACCAGCTGCACCCAAGACAGAAGCCGCCACCAGCTGCACCCAAGACAGAAGCCGCCACCAGCTCCATAGTTTAAGACAGCGGTCCCCAACTCCAGTCCTCAGGGACCACCAACAGGTCATGTTTTCAGGATATCCTATGGCAAGAACAGCTGTGGCAATGTCTGAGGCTCCGGCAATAATTACATCACCTGTGCAACACTGAGGAAATCCTGAAAACATGACCTGTTGGCGGTCCCTGAGGACTGGAGTTGGGGAACACTGGTTTAAAAGACTTTGTTCCTGCAAAAGCTTGCATACAGAGACAGTGTTGTTTAATAGTAAAGCAAGCATAGTCAAAGTAGTTGAAACTGTTCCAAGTTTGTGACTGTACCACTAATTCAGCTGTCAAATAAAGACCTTTATTTTACTGCAATGTGTGTTGTTGTTAAATCTACCTACACACGCTTTCAGTAGTAGTCTGTGACCTGGTTCTTAATTTGAACTAGGGGCCCTCTAGACTCTGAATTGAGGACATATCCTCTGGCAGGCCTCAATGCAAGATTCTGCAAGGCTACCCATTGTATAGATTAGCACAGCGCTCTTTCTGTAGCTCTTATTGAAGAAAAAAAGAGGCTACTGATACAGCATAAGGGCTTATTCAGATGTGCGTAAATCAGCCAGGTTTTCATGCCCAGCAGTACACTGAGCTCCCGCTCCCTCGCCACTCTTTGCAATGGGAGGGATGGGGTGGAGCTAAATTCCACCCTGCCCCTTCTATTGCAAATAGTGGCGAGGGGCGTAGAGGGGGCAAGAGCTCAGTGCACTGCTTCTGGCCTGGCCCACTTCCTCCCCCTGCAGAGAGGAACAGCGTATATCAGCCGGGCGTGAAAACCCCACCGATATACGCACGTCTGAATAAGCCCTAACACCGTGCACTGTGCTGCTTCCTTAACTCCCAGACTTTTGATAACAGTGTAGTGTTGGTCTGTGCCGTTTCCTTAGCCGCCATTTACTTCAATGAGATTAACAAAAACAGCCCTGTATTAAGCACTCAGTTCTCCTCTTTGACTGGTAAAATGCCGATCCAATACTCCCCTCTGCATAGGGTTTGTGTTGACAGTCTGCATTCAACCCGTTTACAGAAAATCAGACTACGGTAGCCAATCAGAGACCTCAGTGCTCGAATGCTGAGATCTGATTGGCTCCATCTGCCTGTGACATTCCATACACAGGCCGACTGCAGCCTGTCCACACTGCATTAGAGAGAAGACTGACGGATGTGACACTGCAGCTGCACAAACCTGGGAGAAGGGGCTATACATTATTTCTATGTAATATATATTTTTTTGCATTGTGAGCAGGAATATAAATGGAACCTGTCACGTCCCCACCGCACCATAGACAAAGTTAGTGCACCATTAGGGGATGTGACCGAGTCAGACGATGTATTATATATACTCACCGATCCCCATGATCCAGTGAAGAGTCTCATACATGTGCTCTCCAACAGACGTGTATGGGAGTGTGCATGCACAGGACTCGGAAAAGAATCGGAATTTCGTGCCATGCGTTGTCTTCAGAGGGGGCATCGTGAGAGTTTCTAAAAAATACTATATCTGGCTCCCTGTCACGTGTCTCAACAGCACCATAACTTTGTTTATGGCGCTGTGGGGACTAGACAGGTTTTCTGTAAAAAAAAAAAACAAAAAAAACTAAGTGACAAGCTATGCTGTTATTGCGCAATAGAAGAATAAAGAAAAATCTTCTACATAGTTGGCATCACTGTAATTGTACTGAGAATAAAGGTAACACATTATTGCCACTCGTTACTGTAGAATTTAAAATGCAAAATAAAAAGCAACACTTCTGGTTGTCTGAAAAAAGTGACAAAGTTGGCCTGGTAAGTAGTAGGAGATAAGTGCTTTGGTAATTGCCTCCGTTCAAACCGTCTATCCCATTTTTGGAGCAGAGCGACCAAAGTAAGGTCTCTTACACACTGGCGATAGGTTTTCTAGTGAGTGGAAATGCATGATTATGAAACCAATGTTTTTCAATGGTTTCTTTCTCATTTGCTGTATTTACTCAAGCCTCCGTGCGATACAAAAAAACTTGCAATATCACCCATTGTTTTTTATGGGGCCGGGGCCCCATTAAAATCAATAGGAGAAGATCGCACAACAGTCTTGGAATCCCCCATAGCGAGGGGAGAGAGCGGGCGGAGCTACACGGGATCTCTGACATATCTTGAAGAGATATGGGGCGCTGCTAAAGGGCTTTCTCAGGGTTTAGCTGAGAGAAGGGTGAGGCTAGAGGGATTCTCATAGTGATTCTTGTCTAGCAAAGAGAGAAGGCAGGGCTAGCGGGAGCATCCCGCTAACCCTACCCCCTCTCTTGGCCACAGATTGAATTACTATATCACTAGAAAAGTAAAGTTATGGGGGAAGAATTTACTAATACTGGAATTTGTTACAAACCTTGGCACAAAATGCCCCAAATTTATTAAGGGCTCAGGCCCATGGGCTATGTGTAAAACACGAGTTTAACTACAGAGGCCCCTCCCTCATATAAGTAGACCAAAGTATTATAAACACCGCATGTAAGTAGGGGGTCACTGTTATAGATTTTGCATCGGGGCCCAAGAGCTTCTAGTTACGCCTCTGCTTGTGACCAGAGAGCTGGCACAGACCGCGTATGGCACTGCACATGCCCGCGTATCATTTTTTATCTTGACTTTAGTAAAGCATTTGACAAAGTATCTCATACTATACTTATTGAAAAAAATGACCAAATATGGGATTAACAAGGCAACTGTTAGGTGGATTCACAACTGGCTGAGTGATTGTACTCAAAGAGTGGTCATAAATGGCTGCACATCCAAGTAGAAGAATGTATCAAGTGGGGTACCACAAGGCTCTGTCCTAGGCCCAGTGTTGTTCAACATTTTTATAAATGATCTGGAGGAGGGAATTGATGCGAAACTGATCAAATTTTCTGATGACACAAAGCTAGGAGGGATAGCTAACACTAGGGAAGAGAGGGAGTATTCAAAAAGATCTAGAAAAGCTTGAACAGTGGGTGGCGACTAACGGAATGGTATTTAACAAGGAGAAATGCAAAGTCCTACATCTAGGCAATAAAAATGAAAAAAGCACATACAGAATGGGAGGAATTGGGCTAAGCAGCACATGTGAAAGAGACTTGTGTATACGAATAGATCATAGACTGAACATGAGTCAACAATATGATGCAGCAGTCAAAAAGGCAAACACAATTCTGGGATGTATTAAGAGAAGCATAGAATCTAGATCATGTGAGGTAATTATCCCCCTCTACTCTTCCTTGGTCAGACCTCATCTGGAATACTGTGTCCAGTTCTGGGCACCCCACTTTAAAAAAGACATAGACAAACTGGAGCAAGTCCAAAGAAGAGTTACCAGGATGGTGGAATACTGTGTCCAGTTCTGGGCACCCCACTTTAAAAAAGACAGACAAACTGGAGCAAGTCCAAAGAAGAGTTACCAGGATGGTGAGCGGTCTGCAAATCATGTCCTATAAAGAACAGTTAAAGGATCTGGGAATGTTTAACTTGCAAAAAAGAAGGCTGAGAGGAGACCTAATAGCCTTCTACAACTATCTGAAGGGTTGCCACAGTGCAGAGGTATCAGCCCTATTCTCATTTGCACAAGGAAAGACCAGAAGCAATGGGATAAAACTGAAAGGGAGGACACACAAATTAGAT
This sequence comes from Eleutherodactylus coqui, assembly GCF_035609145.1. Lineage (NCBI taxonomy): Eukaryota > Metazoa > Chordata > Amphibia > Anura > Eleutherodactylidae > Eleutherodactylus > Eleutherodactylus coqui. The sequence goes on along the minus strand of NC_089842.1, from coordinate 214,199,402 downwards.
ATTAGAAAAAAACTTTCTGACAGTGAGGGGAATCAATGAGTGGAAGAGGTTACCACGGGAGGTGGCGAGTTTCCCTTCAATGGAAGTGTTCAAACAAAGGCTGGACAAATATCTGTCTGGGATGATTTAGTGAATCCTGCACTGAGCAGGGAGTTGGACCCAATGACCTGGGAGGTCCCTTCCAACTCTATGAGTCTATGAGTATCACACAGACATGCAGGGATGCATATGAAAATGCTACACATACACAATGTATTGCATAGCAGGGTCATACAAGCAGGACAGACCCATCAGCAGTCTATGCACTGGTCTTACCACTCTTGTCTGCTCCAGTCTTAAAGCCATCACTCACTAGTACTCCTCTGTGCTAGCAGGGCCATACTAGCAGCACAACCCCATCAGACATCTCTGCAGTGGTCTTACCCCTCTTGTCTGCTCCAGTCTTACAGCCATAACTCAGTAGTACTCCTCCATGCTAGCAGGGTCATACTAGCAGCACAGCCCCATCAGCAGTCTATGCCCCGTTCTTACCCCTCTTGTCTGCTTCAGTCTTACAGGCATCACTCAGTAGTACTCCTCCGTGCTAGCAGGGCCATACTAGCAGCACAGCCACATCAGCAGTCTATGCCCTGGTCTTACCCCTTTTGTCTGCTCCAGTCTTACAGCAATCACTCACTAGTACTCCTATAGAAAGAGCCAGCTCTTCTCACCTGGTCAGTCAGAGCAGCAGGTGTAATTCTTGGGATGGAATGAGGGTGGGGGATCCTCCCAACTCTTCCCCAAGCGGCTTCAGGACCCTCTCCATGCTGGACTGGGACAGAACACCGTTTTCTTCTATGTTTAAACACTATGGGGCTGATTTATTAAGACCAGTAACAGTAACCATGAATGTAACTTTGTGTCCTGTGGCATTAAGGGGTTAAGAGGTTTATGCCACTTAATAGATGTGTCTTGGATGGCTCATGTGCCAGAAGAAGAAATCTTTACCAGCTATGAGGAAGTTCCCTGGTGTAAATTCTACTAAATATAGTAGGTGCCCCCACCTACCTCTCTCAAAGTGTGGAGTGTGGTTCAAAAATCCCAAAAGTTACAAGTCTTAGTGCTGGCTATATTTGTGCACAAAATTAGCTACTTATTTTTTCCCAACATTTGTCCAAGTTGCCACCCCGCCATAACATCATTTTTTCTCATAATTAAAATTGCCAGTAAAAAATTATTCCCCACACCGGCCTCTAGATGTAATTACTGTCCAGGCCGGTCATTTACCAGCAGGGTGGCAACCCTAGTAATGAATGGGGCATACTGGGAGATGAGGGGACAGTAATGAATGTGACACATGGGGAGATGAGGGGACAGTAATGAATGTGACACATGGGGAGATGAGGGGACAGTAATGAATGTGACACATGGGGAGATGAGGGGACAGTAATTAATGTGACTCATGGGGAGATGGGGGGACAACAAGGATATGTTCACAAGGTGGATTCCACCTGGAATTCCATTCTGCTGCAGTTTTTGCCGTGAATCCACACGTGGATGTAGCCATCAATGGGCTAAATTTGCGAGCAAATTTTTGTGACGTGCATTCAAGAATAGAAGTCGTATGTTACTTCTTCATGCGGACCCATGCAAAAACGTGTCAGACATTCAGTACGCGGATTTTACCCATTGACAGAGCTAAATCCGCATATTGATCAAGAGCAAAAGCCTAATAAATGTGTCACACATGGAGATGAGAGGGCAGTAATGAATGTGACATAAATAGTATAAGATAGAGAGTGCCCCCATTGTGCCAGACAGACTACCATCATAAATAGTGCCAGACAGAGAATGCCTCCATATATAGTATCAGATGGAATGCCTTATAGTGACCCATAGAGAGCGACCCAATAAATAGTGCGAGATAGCGAATGTCACCCTAGTGCTACACAGAGTGCCCTCATAAATAGTATCAGATGGAGAGTGTCCCCACAAATAGTGCTAGACAGAGCGCCCCCATAAGCAGTGTCAGAATTCCTCTATAATGTAGGCAGTCAGCATTCCCCACGAACAGTGTCCGCCAAATAACGTCCCCGCAAAGAGCAGCCCCATAACCAGTGCCTGACAGTGACCCTGCAAAAACTATTAGCCAGTAAACAGTTCTAGCCCAACAACAGGCCCGTTCACAATATCAGGGCACTGCACAGTGCCAGCCACAGAGTGCCCACATTAACAGTGCCATGTAAGAGAACTGGAGGCAGGTTCACACGGATGGATATCTCATCATTGTCTGATTAGTGAGGGGTCCGCTGTTGGGACCCCTACCATTCCCACACCTTGCTGTAAAGGAAATGCAGCTGTATTCACCAGCATTATGGCAAGGAAAAAGCTAAAGAGGCAGTTGGGCCGTTACCCGGGGGGTGCAGACATCCATGGATATCACATAGCATCAGATATCACATAATATGCCATCAATGACATTATGTGTTGGGTAGGATTATCCCTTCAAATGCAGTTTAATAAGCAGACACTAGAGGGAGGCAATGAGCCAACATAGTTAATACACTACATAGCTGTGCCATCTATAGACATCAATATCCTCCTCATCTAGGTTCTTACGTTTTGGCACATGTGGACGATAGTGATTATCATCCATATGTAAAGAGACCTTCCTCAAAGGGTTTTCTTAATGGCCAATTTTTGGTTTTACACTTTTGTGTTTTTCTCCCCATTAAAAAAAAAAACATAACTTATTTATTTGTCCGGCAACATAACCATCTGAGGGCTTGTTTTTTGCGGACAAGTTGTAGGTTTCAATGGCATCATTTAATGTACCCCATAAAGTACTGAAAAGCTTTTAAAAATTTCTAAGTGGGCTGAAATGCAAAAAAACCCCCGCCATTTTTTGGAAGGGAAGGGGTTACAGTAAACAACCTGCAGCTAAAATGGAATGTTGGCTTTATTTTGTTAGAATGATTACAACAATATCACATGTATCTAGTTTATTTTTAAAATGAATATATAAAATATATTTTTTCTGTCACCATCTTCTGACACCATCCCTTTTTCATTTTTCTATCAAGTTGGTTGTTTAAAGGCTTTCTTTTTTGGGGGGGCGAAGGGGGACTCTAGTTTCTATTGACACCATTTTGGGGTATGTACGGATTTTTAATCGCTTTCTATAACATTTTTTTCTTGGAAATAAAAGTGCACTTTTTGTACGATGTATCCTTTTTCTAATGGTGTTAGCCGTGCGGCAAAAATAATACACTCTTTGTCAAAAAAAAATCAAGCAGCTAGAATTAGTTGTCGTTTTACTACAAAACCCGCCATGCAGTTATATCTCCGGCAGATATGCAAATAATTATAGTGGTGGCATGATTAGATGAACAGTCCTGCCAGCTGTGGCCTCTTTCACACGGGCTACAAAATTGCCACTACAAAACGCATGTATGTGAAGTCCATGGTTTCCAATGGGTTCTTTCAGGCTACAAAGCATCTCATGTGAAAGAACCCAATGGACACCATGGGCTTCACATACATGCATTTTGTAGCCCATGTGAAGGAGGCCTTAAAGGGGTGGTCTCGCGAAACCAAGTGGGGTTATACACTTCCGTATGGCCATATTAATGCACTTTGTAATGTACATTGTGCATTAAATATGAGCCATACAGAAGTTATTCCACTTACCTGCTCCGTTGCTAGCGTCCTCGTCTCCATGGTTCCGTCTTAATTCGCTGGCAGCTTGCTTTTTTAGACGCGCTTGCGCAGTCCGGTCTTCTCCATTCAGCACGAGCCGCTTCAGTGTGCTCCCCGCTACAGCTCTTCTGCGCATGCGCAGACGAGCTGTCACTGCTCGGGAGCGTGCTGCAGCGGCCATTCTGTACCTTCCTCTGTTAGAGGAAGGTGCAGAAAGTGGAGCTGCCCAGCGGAGAAGCCCAGCCCAGCAGCCCCGAGAAGCCTCCCAGGTAAGTGATTTGTCGGGGGGGGCTGCCGCTGCGCCGGGCTGCGCCGGGGGGGGGGGGGGCTGCCGCTGCGCCGAGCTGCGCCGGGGGGGGGGGGGCTGCCGCTGCGCCGGGGGGGGGGCTGCCGCTGTGATGGGGGAACTAGCGCTAGGCCGGGGGGGCTGTCGCTAGGCCGGGGGGGGGGGGGGGGCTGCCGCTAGGCCGGGGGGGGGCTGCCGCTGCGATGGGGGGGCTGTCGCTAGGCCGGGGGGGGCTGCCGCTAGGCCGGGGGAACTAGCGCTGGGCTCCGGAACCTAGCGCTGGGCTCCGGGGCCTTCACCTGGGCTGAGGGTCTAGCGCTGGGGAGCCGGGGGCTAGCGCCGGTTACCTGCTGCCTGGCGGTGGGCGTCTGGTCGGCGGCTGCGGGGCGTCTGGTCGGCGGCTGCGATGCGTCCGGTTGCCATGGAGACACAGCTGGCGGCGTCTCGGGAGCGCGCACGTCGGGCTGCAGCGAGCGACGGGGAAAGAGCCGGCGGCCATCTTGAGGAAACTTTTATAAGTTGCTGAAACGCTGGAACGGTAAGTACGAACCAGCTAGAAATGTCATTTACAGGGGGGCTTAGTAATGTGTACTTAATGGGGGGGACTGGGCAAAAAAAAAAATTAACTGCTTCCTCGAGACATCTCCTTTAAATTAGTTCCACCCTTGGCCTATAGAAAGGCTCTCAGAGACTACTTGTGTGTATTGGACCTCTTTTTCCGCTTGTGTAGAGCTTGTTGACCACTAGACGCCTCTACGTTATAATCAAAGAGATTTTGCCCAGTTAACGGAGTTTCAATGGGAAGGTATTATTGGAATGCGAGAACCTGGATGGTTCTATGTATAAATCGCCCATTACCTGGGCTGACCAGACTGTTAGGAGACATTGGGACCAGAGCATGTATGAGGGCACTTAATAGACCACCAGTATGGAGGATCATTTGATTGCCCGACAAGCATGAGCAGCTCCAACCGTATTATTGTCTGCCATCCACAGACAGGTGGCACCATTGTTACAGGCCACTGTGTCTTCTGTCGAAACATTTGCCGGCCACTTGGCTGAAAGAGATTTGGTGTCACGGCACCCATTATGCCTTTGACACTCACCCACCGTTTGCAGTGGCGTCGTGCACAGCTAAACTGGACTGCTACGGAGTGGAACTGGGCTGTCTTCAGCGAAAAAATCCAAGTTTAGTTTGGGCACCGACGCCGCCGTGTTCCTGTCTGTAGACCTAGGGGTGAGCGCCTCAATTCTACCTTTGCTGTAGAGCTGCACACTGTCGCCAATGGTGTGATGGTCTGGGGGCCATCGAATATGATATACAGTCATCTCTAGTAATGACACGAGGGACAATGAGAGCTCAGCAATATGTTCAGGACATCCTGCAGCCACGTGTGTTCTTCTCATGGCGGCTTCCAAGAGGCATTTTCCAACAGGATAATACTCGATCGCACACAAGTGTCACAGGAACGCCTCCACAATATTGCCACAATTCCGTGGCCCGCCGGGCACAAAATTTATCACCAATAGAACATGTATGGGACCATCTGGGACGCCAACTTCGACAGCCTACGAGTTTGTATGATCTAGAGGCTCAGTTACAGCAAATCTGGACCGATATGCTGCCATACAGAACCCGTATGCTTCCATGCCCGTCCGTATTCTTGTATCCAAGCTAGAGACGGTACCACGGGGTACTAGAGCCTCCATGCCCGCCTATATCACATCTTACATCCAAGCTAGAGGCGGTACAACAGGGTACTAGAGCCTCCATGCCCGCCTGTATCACATCTTACATCCAAACTAGAGGTGACCCACCAGGGTACTAGAGCCTCCATGCCTGCCCGTATCACATCTTACATCCAAGCTAGAGGTGGTAGAATAGGGTACTAGAGCCTCCATGCCCGCCTATATTACATCTTACATCCACGCTAGAGGCGGTACAGCAGGGTACTAGAGCTTCCATGCCCGCCCGTATCACATCTTACATCCAAGCTAGAAGCGGTACAGCAGGGTACTAGAGCCTCCCTTCAAGTGTTCGGTTTTCTGCAGTAAATTCTCCTTTTGGTCTGATATCGTAATCACTTCTTGATATCATCGTTGCAATCACACAGAGAAAGGTTCATTTGATTCCAAGAACATCTTCTAGGGGAGGAATTTCTTTTGATAATGAGTATATGTTTTATTTCAAATCAAAATTCGCACCAATGTTGCGGATTTTGACTCTGTTTTGGATTTGGAAATACTGCAGACATTCTGGATTCATGATAGGGCTACGTATTGCTGGTTGATCTTTGTGTAATAATGTGTCAGAAGCTCACCGGATGCCACAATCGTGGGTCAAATTTGAAGACGGTGGTCAGCAGAAGGAAATGTGCATCATCATAGTGAGACTGGAGCACTGAGACGAACAATTCACATATCCGGTGTTAGAAGTAGCTGCTCCACAATCCGCTGCTGGTGACATTATGCAGAGTATATGGACAGATTACTGCAGCATTTATCAGCATTGCCCCAACACTTCACACTGCACCCCAACATTCAGCACCCTCCTATTTATTGGACTTTTTCATCCACTTCACCGCCATCTAACATCCCACTCCAGGGATTACTGTGCATTCCTCTCAAAACCTCAATATTTATTTACTTCCAAGCCTGTATCCCAATATCAAACTATATCATCAATGGTTATTAAAGCACCATCCCACAGCGGAGATGTACCCCAATATTCAACACCCTATGGCCTTAGTCAGACGGGCGTTTTTAGCCGCGATTTGCGCATGTGTCCGGCGATTTTTTAAAACCATTGCTTTACAATGGTATCGGACACATGAGCGCTTTTTATGCGCTCGTCCGATAAATTATAGAACAAAAAAAAAAAAATTAAAAATCGCAGATCGCACCTATCTGCGATTCCTGTTCTCTTCTGTATATGCGCTCAATGGGGCCGGCGGCAGCAGCGCCGACCCCATTGAGAACATATAGAAGACAAATCATTCTTCTCTGCTACAGCTGTAACAGCTGTGGCAGAGAAGAACGATGTTTGCCCATTGAATTCAATGGAGCGGCAATACAGCCGCTCCATTGAAAGCAATGGGCTGCCGGCGTGCGCGGGGTGAATTGTCGGGAAGGGGTTAAATATATAAGCCCTTCCCTGCAATTCATCCTAAAATGTGTTAAAATAAAAAAAAAATTGTATACTCACCTTTCCGCTGCAGCCGGAGTCCAGCCGCGGCCGCTGTCAGTTCTCCTGAACTGCTTCTCGGCACTATTCAGCCGGCGGGGCTTTAAAATCCCCGCCTGCTGAATGATCTGCCTCTGATTGGTCACAGCCCTGACCAATCAGAGGCCGGTTTCACTCACACACCCATTCATGAATGGGTGAGTGACTGCTGCCTCTCAGCGCTGAGCCAATCAGGGGCAGGTCTGACTCACATCCATTCATGAATTCATGAATGGGTGTGAGTGAGGCATGCCTCTGATTGGCTCAGCGCTGAGCCAATCAGGGGGCAGGTCTGACTCACACCCCCTTCACACCCACTGCAGGACGGCCGCACGGAGCTCCGGCTGCCGGGAGAAGGTGAGTATACAATTTTTTTTTATTTTAACACATTTTAGGATGAATTGCAGGGAAGGGCTTATATATTTAAGCCCTTACCGACAATTCATCCCGGGCTCGCCCGCAGCGCATTGCTTTAAATGGAGGCGGCTCTATTGCCGTCTCCATTGAATGCAATGCGCTGGACAGCTCCGGCCTGTTTCTAATGAAACGCGGCTAGGAGCAGATTTTCGGGCGATTTTCGGGCGACTTGCGCGCACCGGTCACGCGATTTGCGGATGCGCATCCGTCATGCGATCCGCAAATCGCGCGAAAAACCGCCCGTCTGACTAAGGCCTATAGGTGCATCTTACACTTAGGGCAGTCATCTGGTATTGCTTTATCATCATCATCCAGCACCTGCACCCCAATATCCATGTACCATTGTGGTCTTGGTTTTGTGATCTTGATAACGGACGTTATTTTTCCCCCACATGCCCGTATTGTCATCGGCTTATCTAATGTCCATCACATCACACGTCAAAGTGTCTCCAGCGTTCGCAGTAGCCCGATAATTGTCGCCAAGTTCCATGTGATGAAAGAGGAGGGGTTCAGCTCATCATATGACACTCCCACATACAGACCTCACCTGCTCCATATATTACATGTTATTTTTATATTACTAAAATGTATTTTATCCCAGCGACTCTTAGGTTAGGACCAGTGGAGACCACAAAACTTGCTGCAGTCCTTTTGACCAGTCCCCCAATGCCCTAAGATGAAAGGCACCGGACCCAAAGATCTAGAGCTTGTGTCAAACAAAAGGCCCGCTGCCTCATTTTATGTGGCCCGCAGTTTGCCGACGGCTGCTCGCCACTGTACTGATTACCAGCTGGGGTGCCGCAGCTCCTCGCTGGTAATCACGCTGGCAGTGTTGATCCCGGCGCACACACTGACGTCAGTGTGCAGCCGGAATACTCCTCCCCTGAGTCCCCTGCTCTTCAGTTCCACAGGAGAGGACTCAGGGAGGAAGGGTTCTGGGTGCACACACTGATGTCAGTGTGCGCCCGGGCTCAGGGCGAGCAGAAAGGAAGCAGCGCTGACAGCAAGGAGGAGGCGAGTATATGGGTTAGGGGGGGGAACTATTACTACTATAGGGGGGGGGTTATATTACTGAGGGGGGGTTATTAATGCTGAGGGGGGTTATATTTCTGACTGGGGTTAATATTACTGAGGGGGATAATATTATTACTGAGGGGGTTTATTGTTACTGAGGGGGGTTAATAGTGCTATGGGGGTTAATATTACTGTGGAGGTTAATATTACTGACTGTGATAATATTATTACTAAGGGGGGTTAATATTACTATGGGGGGTTAAAATTATTACTTTGGGGGTTGCTATAACTAATGGGGCCACTGTGGGAGTCCCTTTTACTACTGGGGCCACTGTGGGGGGCGCTATTACTACTGAGGCCACTGTGGGGGGTGCTATTACTACTGAGGCCACTGTGGGGGGCGCCATTACTACTGGGGCCACTGTGGGGGTCACTATTTTTACTGGAGCCACTATGAGAGTCACTATTACTACTGCGACCACTATAGTGGTCACTATTAAGGCCCGTTCACATGGGCGTAATCATATTTCTGTCGCACAAATACGCTGTGTATTTGCGCAATCAAAAATCGCTTATGTCTGAATATTTGGTTACACAAAAAATAACGCAGATGGGCTCACTGAAAGGGTCAGCAAATATGCAGTGAATACATAGGTTTCCTGCGCATTCACCACGTATTTGCGCGGCCCATTCACTCCAATGGCCTATTGGGGTGCGTAGTACGCAACAAAATATGTCATACTGTGTGAAAATATACATCATGTGAATGAACTCATTGAAATCAATGGCTTCTATTCACTGCATATTATGTATGCAAATACACTTGTGTGAACAGGCCCTTACTATACTGTCTTCCATTCAGCCCTTTGAAGGTCACCATATGCCTGATGTGGCCCTTGGTGAAAAGGAGTTTGACACCCTTGATCTAGAGAAAGGCAATCCCTTCCAATATAATTCCTGCCAACACCAGATGTGGCAATCGGCTATCACCCTGGATCTAATCTGTCCTGCTGCATATATACATTAATTATAGATTTAGAAGAGCTAACGCTGTACAGAAATAGACATATACAACCTGTTCCTAAGAGCTTACAATCTAATGTACAATAGAAACTCTGCTGCTATGAGCTTCCAATCTAATAGAATATTAGATATACCTTAGTAGCAGCATATGCGTACCCTAAGGTAGCTGCAGGGCCGAGCACTCATTCAGCTGACAGTGATTCCTCCCAACTGCCCAAGGCCCGGGTCCTGTGAAAACAGCCTCGCGTCACTTCAGGAATCCTCCGGTCTGGTTGTCACAGCCATGGCAGAGGACCGTGGAGTTCTCCTATTGCTTTTAATGAGGTGGGCATCTGCAAGTAATTAAATACCTACGGATGTCATTTTATCCTAGTGTGCGGATCGCACGAGCGGGATAAAAATCGCTGCAGACTTTATTTTCTGAAAGAAAGAAGAAAGAAGAACCGGCCATGATGAAAGAGTTGTGCCGCGTCCGGATAGGTGAGAAAATGTCATTTTTAGCCTTATGGCTGTGGGATTCTGCACTCGGATTCTATGCGTGCTCATGGACATGAGGCCTTAAACCGGCTGGCTCTGTCAGCTCACCGTCAGACATGCACAGTACAGATTGTTTGCTACATCTGCATGTATATATTTTACACACACACTATCTTATATGCACTCACATATATTATACAGGGTGTTTCACTGGAAGCGTAACCCTTATTCCAACTTATTTGTGTAGAACTGTAACCATGTTCAGGAGTCTAGAGTTTATTAATGACCCTTGCTCTGTCTTATGCCATGGGTGTATCGTTCAACTGCTGGTGTGCAGTTCACATTTCCAAGTAGGTGGGTCTCATTTATCCAAACTATCTTACAGTAAATGCCCATTTAGACACAAAGATTATTGCTCAAAAGCCATATTTTGAGTGATAACCGTTGGGTCTAAACGCGTCAACAGCTATCTACAAAAAAAACACTCCATTCCATTCGGTTCCACCTATTACTTCTCTCACACAAACACACACGTTGATCCAGAGGAAGGAAGGGGAAAAAAAACAAACAATGAGTTAGAAGCCAATTTTCCCCATTTGGAGGAAAATATTTTCTCCCTGACTCTAATCTAGCAATTGGAATAATCCCTGGATAGACAACCCATCTGAATGGATTAATGAGAGGCAACTTGTCACATGTCCAACCACAACATGATGGAAGTTCATTCTTTCTTGGGGGACAGAATCAACTCGAAGGTGGGTTGTCCCACAGATCACTGGACCCTACCCCAGCAGACTTTTCCCTGTGGGCCACCAAAAGGGTTAACGGTTTGTCAATAAACCTCGCACTGACGAACATTAGATATGAAATTGCCACCATTGATGTGGGCATGTTGCAGCACACTTGACTACAGAGTGCCGGGTTCAGCAGTGCTTGGAGGGTAGCGGTGGCCACTTTCAACATGCTCTGTGAGGACTGATGAGTTCACTCGTGACATTGTTTCGAACACAAATATTACAATGTTACTGGGTTGCACTTCAAGTGAAGCACCCTGTACACACAATATATAATATAGAATAAATTGGATTCTGTTGATGGTTAGAGGACCGAGTTTATGTGGAAAACTAGACTGCTTGAATTATCAAGCACTTCTTATCACAGCAGTGATTGTTTTTCCTTTTCTCTCCTTCAAGAAAGAGAAAGTTTCTTCTGAATAAGGGAAGAGGTTTCTTATTGGGCTCCATCCATCTTTGCCATTTAAGAACATTGAATTATAGATACATTTAAGAGAATTCATGGGGTAAGTTTGCAAATACTTACTTCCATCTGTCATACAACATCCATTCCCTCCATCACCTCTCCAAACACAACATGTTTCCCATCAAGCCAGTCTGTCTTGTCACATGTGATGAAGAACTGTGATCCATTTGTATTTTGACCAGAATTTGCCATAGAGAGTAACCCTGTACAAAGACAGAACCTTAGAATTGAAAAACTAAACCGCCTAAAATACTGACCTAGTATAGGGGTGTTTCAATTGCTGCAGACTGAAGGATCCGCAAGTGACCCTGAATGACATTACTAGTCAATTTTGGTAAAATTCTTCTTTATCATTGACTATATACAGTGAGACATATGTTGTACAAATTGGGACATGTCTATTAAGTTATGTATGCCAAATTTCTGCAATACAAAGGTTGCAATGTTGGTACATATAAAATTGTGACTTTTCAGGGGCTTTAGGTTTGATGCACTTTTTTAGAAGTGGTTGTGGTCTAGCTTTAGGAGGCATGGCCATCCATAGCCTACCAGAGTAGCTGAAACCTACACTAGCTTGGGGGTTAGTCTGGCACATGGAGGTACTGCCAATTGCCACAAATATATTAAGAGGCACGTTCCTCTTAATACATTTATCTCATTGAGTCAGCTCATAGTTTACTTTGATCAGAGTATAAGGCAACAGTTTAAGTAACTAGGCTCCTAAGTGTTTATGGGACTTTGTGTTTAGTATTACAAATTTGTATGGTTTGTTAATAAAGGTTAAGTTTTATTAGATACTTCGTATTATAGTCTTGATAACTGCGGTATAAGTATGAAGGTCTTGAAGTGATGATTTAGGAAACACCTCTGCTAGTGAAATCTATCAAAATAAGCTTACCCACCTGCACCTGTGTATTTTAGAATGAGGTTCTCATCATCAAATTTCCGTCCATAGATGGATTTTCCGCCTGTGCCATTGTGATTGGTGAAGTCACCTCCCTGACACATGAATTGAGGGATAACTCTATGGAAGCTGCTTCCTTTGCAGCCAAAGCCCTTGTCATGTGTACAGAGGAAGCGAAAGTCTTCTGCAAATTAAAAAAACAAAAACATAAAAACACAAATGTGGACATTCTTACGTACAAATCAATTAGCTCAATTTATTGAATGAAAGCATTGTGCCGAGATGGCATCCCCTCTTCATATTAAGGCTCATGAATGTCAAAAGACAAGGTTCACTGGCCGGAACAAACCAGTCATGTGAAAGTCCATCCTGTAATACCACATTTTCCCTGCAGTGGAAATATCTCACTAGCAGCAGCTTTCCCTCGCATTACCAGCTTTTAATGGGGGTGACAAGAGTTGAGCCTGAGGAAATCATCATTTTGAATGGGATTGTGCATGTTGGCATAACCTCTTTTAACCCCTTCTCGCCACATGACTTAAGGTTACATCTTTGCAGGCTGGTACTTAAGGCAACATGACGTAACCTTACGTCATATGGAACTCGCGGGATCTGAAGAGATCCTGCGGTATCCGGCAGCGGGCGCCAGCTATTACTGATAGTAGGGGTGCATTGGGACAGCGACCCATGCTGTTAACCCCATACACGCTGCAATCTTTGTAGATCGAGGTTTATAAAGGGTTCACAGAGGGAGCTCACTCCCTGTGATGTCATTGGATCCCCCCCCCCCCCCGATTTAATCGAGGAGAGCCGACGAGTTGCCATGGCAACATGACGTTAGCTACAGGCGTCCTGCTTTGCCATTGCCTATGATCGCTTTAACCAGCAATAAGGCATTGCAGGACAGAAGTCCTGCAATGCCTTACCACAGCGATCATAGCTGCAATGGATCAAGTTCCTGAGGACCTAAATAGTGTAAAAAAACTAAATAAATAGTGTAAAACGAAAAACATTAAAAAATAGAAAAAAAACCCACAACCCCCTATTTATATGAAAAAACGTAAGAAACAAAAACGCACGTGTGGTATCATTGTGTCCGTAACGATCTGTGCTATAATTTGAGCACAGTAATCCTGTGCAGCAAAAACTGTTGAAAATAAGAAAAAAAGATTAAAGGGGTTGTCCCGCGCCGAAACGGGTTTTTTTTTTCCAACCCCCCCCCCCCCCCCCCCCGTTTGGCGCGAGACAACCCCGATGCAGGGACTTAAAAAAACAACAGCACAGCGCTTACCTGAATCCCCGCGCTCCGGTGACTTCTATACTTACCGGTTGAAGATGGCCGCCGGGATCTTCTTCCTCCGTGGACCGCAGCTCTTCTGTGCGGTCCATTGCCGATTCCAGCCTCCTGATTGGCTGGAATCGGCACGTGACAGGGCGGAGCTACACGGAGCCCCATTGAGAAGAGAAGAAGACCCGGACTGCGCAAGCGCGTCTAATTTGGCCATTAGACGGCGAAAATTAGACGGCTCCATGGAAACGAGGACGCTAGCAACGGAGCAGGTAAGTGAAAAACTTTTTATAACTTCTGTATGGCTCATAATTAATGCACAATGTACATTACAAAGTGCATTATTATGGCCATACAGAAGTGTATAGACCCACTTGCTGCCGCGGGACAACCCCTTTAAAGGCTTATTTATTCATTTTACCTTCAAAAAGACGCAATAAAAGCGATCCAAAAAGCTATATGTACCCTAAAATGGGAAAAATAAAAGCTACAGCTCGTGACGCAAAACAACAATACCTCACATAGCTGCGACAATGGAACGATTGAAAAATAATTATAATTTCCAAAAGAAAAGAGTGTCTATTGTGCAAAAGTGGAAAAATCTAAAAAATTATGTTTTTGTTACAGTTGTAATCGTACCGACCGCTGAAAAAATGTATTGTGTCATTTATGACTTGCTCCACTCCAATCCATACTAAGTGCAGCAGCTAGGCCCATTTCTCTATCCAGTCGTTACTCAGACGCCTCTGCATTATGCCAGTCGCTGCATTGGCTGCCCATCCACTGCAGAACTAAATTTAAACTCCTCTACCTCACTCACAAAGCTCTGCATGGCGCTGCACCAGCATACATCGCCTCTCTTCTGTCAGTACACCACCCAGCCTGCTCACTCCGATCGGCTAACACACTCAGACTAAACACCCCTGTAGTACGAACCTCACATGCTCGCCTACAGGACTTCACCAGAGCAGCACCCATCCTCTGGAACGCTCTACCCCAAGGTAATTAAAATGGATGTACTGCCCCGTTTCCTGTATCTTTGTCAAACAGTTCCCATTGGGCTCCCAAGAACATACCTGAAAAAAATCCGATCTCTAATCTCCAACTTTGTTTGGAAAGGACGCAAACCGCGCCTGAGATACTCATTGCTAAAGAGGAGAAAAGAGAAGGGGGGCCTGGGCCTACCGGACTTCTCCCTCTACCAAAAAGCTAACATAGCAAACTGCGTACTTGACATCCTCAAAAAGCAGAAACTCAAAGCTATGGGTGGATATAGACCACACAGGCGAAACAGATGGCCTATACAGAGCTCCCTGGATTCTGCCAAAATGGATCAAGTCTATACCCAAATCTCCCCCTTCAGCCTCCAACTATTTAAGGCATGGGCGAGTTTCGCCCCTCAATATAGGCTGGTTACAGCCCCAGGCCCCCTAACTCTGCTCTTAGCAAATCCCCTCTTTGAAGCTACTACAAATCAGAAGGGCCTTCTGGCTATTCCTGCGGACCCAATCCCTAGATTGAGGGACGTAGTGACGCAAACGGGACTGAAACCCATGATGGAGATCTTAAACCAGTCTCCACCGCAGCCAGGATTCTGGTTGCAATATCTTCAGCTGAGAGGGTTTGTGAGCACGCTGATCCCGAAAGAAAATCTGACGGCACCCCTGACTGAGTATGAGCAACTCTGTTTGTCAAGTCTAAATCAGAGGCATATGATCTCCACGTTATATAAAATGTTGCTGGATCGGGAGACGGAGGATGAGACTCTGAATTATAGGGAGGCCTGGGAACGGGAGTTGGGAGAAAACATTACGGGGGAGGACTAGTGTAAAATCTGGGCACTATCCACAGCTGGCAAAATACAAGACCTCAACTATAAGATAGTCTCAAGGTGGTATAGGACCCCGGACCACCTACAGAGGATCTTTCACCAGTTCTTCCCTGCGTGCTGGAAATGCAGTGGGAGCCGAGGTACAATGACCCACATTTGGTGGGACTGCTGGCCAGTAGCGGACCTATGGGAAGGGGGTGACAACTAGAGATGAGCGAGCGTACTCATCCGAGCTTGATGCTCATTCGAGTATTAGGGTACTCGAGATGCTCGTTACTCGAGACGAGGACCACGCGGTGTTCGAGTCACTTCCATTTTCTTCCCAGAAAAGTTTGCGCCCTTTTCTGGCCAATAGAAACACAGGGAAGGCATTAGAACTTCCTCCTGTGAAGTTCCAGCCCTATCTCACCCCCCTGCAGTGAGTGGCTGGGGAGATCAGGTGACACCCGAGTATATAAACTGGGGCCGGCCGCGGCTCGCCACAGATGCACGCTGAGAGACATTAGGGAAAGTGCCGTCCTGCTGTAGCTGCTATAGGGAGAGTGTTAGGCTGTTATCTTCGTCTTCAAAAACCCCAACGGTCCTTCTTAGGGCCACATCTGACCGTGTGCAGTACTGTTGAGGCTGCTTTTAGCAGTTTTGCACATTTTTTTTTTTTGTATATCGGGCGTGCAGACCATAGCGTCCTCAGTCTGCAGTCATTTTACTGAGTATAGGGGCAGTACTGGTGAGGCAGGGACAGTGGTACAGGGAAAGAGATATACTGGCTATATAGGCAGTGGGCTTTTTCAAAAAAATTGGAAAAAAAAAATCTTTGGGCTGCCTGTGACCGTGTTCAGTTTACTGCGTGTCTGCTGGGGGTAGTAGTCACTCACTATTACCCAGCTAGGTGTTACTGCAGCCTTGCGCATAATGTTTTCTGGCTGCACTGTGCTTTCAATAACCACAGTCATCCTCCAACAGGGAAATCCATATACAGGCTATATAGGCAGTGGGCTTTTTCCCAAAAATTGGAAAAAAATACTATATTTGGGCTGCCTGTGACCGTCTTCAGTTTACTGCGTGTCTGCTGGGGGTAGTAGTCGCTCATTAATACCCAGCCTTGCGCATAATTCTTTCTGGCTGCACTGTGCTTTCAATACCCACAGTCATCCTCCAACAGGGAAATCCATATACAGGCTATATAGGCAGTGGGCTTTTTCCCAAAAATTGGAAAAAAATACTATATTTGGGCTGCCTGTGACCGTCTTCAGTTTACTGCGTGTCTGCTGGGGGTAGTAGTCGCTCATTATTACCCAGCTAAGCGTTAAAGCAGGCTTGCGCATAATTGTTTCCTGGCTCTGCTGTGTCCGTTACATGATCGCCGTCATCCCGCCAGAGGGAAAGAGTATACATATATACGCTGCATACGGTGTCTGTCTGGTTTTTCACCTCACCATTTTAAAAAATTGAAGCAAAATACTTAAGGCCTACCACTAGCCTTTTGCCACTTGACTGGTTCTGCCCTGTGAATTCCAGTAGCTCAGTCATACGCACCTAGGTCTCACTACAGGCTTGCGCATAATTGTTTCCTGGCTCTGTTGTGCGTTCCGTAAGCGAAGTCAGCCTCCAACCACAGGCCAATAAGCGGCACAATTAATTACAGCGTTCTGTTTCTGCTCTACTCGTAATACACCATGCTGAGGGGTAGGGGTAGGCCTAGAGGACGTGGACGCGCGCGAAGACGCGGAGGCCCAAGTCAGGGTGTGGGCACAGGCCGAGCTCTTGGTTCAGGCGTATCGCAGCCGACTGCTGCGGGATTAGGAGAGAGGCAAGTTTCTGGGGTCCCCAGATTCATCTCACAATTAATGGGTCCACGCGGTAGACCTTTATTAGAAACTGAGCAGCGTGAGCAGGTCCTGTCGTGGATGGCAGAAAGTGCATCCAGCAAACTATCCACCGTCACCACCCAGTCTTCTACGCCTGAATGCTCTCGCTGCTGCTCCTCCCTTCTCCCAGCCTCCTCCCTCCCAGAAAATGACACATTCAGAAGAGCAGGCAGGCTCCCAGGAACTGTTCTCGGGTCCCGGCCTTGAGTGCGAAAAAATGGATCCTCTAACACCTGAGGAGTTTCTCATGACCAATGCCCAACTTTGGAAAGTTCCCGGGGTCCGGGTGAGGAGACTGGGGACTTCCGGCAACTGTCTCAAGAGCTTTCAGTGGGTGAGGAGGACGATGATGATGAGACACAGTTGTCTATCAGTGAGGTAGTAGTAAGGGCAGTAAGTCCGAGGGAGGAGCGCACAGAGGATTCGGAGGAAGAGCAGCTGGACGATGAGGTGACTGACCCCACCTGGTTTGCTAAGCCTACTGAGGACAGGTCTTCAGAGGGGGAGGCAAGTGCAGCAGCAGGGCAGGTTGGAAGAGGCAGTGCAGTGGCCAAGGGTAGAGGCAGGGCCAGACCGAATAATCCACCAACTGTTTCAAAAGTGTGGCAGTTTTTCACTGAGAGTGCAGACGACCGACGAACTGTGGTATGCAAGGTTTGTCGCGATAAGATCAGCCGGGGAGCCACCACCACTAGCATGCGCAGGCATATGATGGCCAAGCACCCCACAAGGTGGGACGAAGGCCGCTCACCGCCTCCGGTTTGCACCACTGCCTCTCCCCCTGTGCCCCGACCTGCCACTGAGATCCAACCCCCCTCTCAGGACACAGGCACTACCGTCTCCCGGCCTGCACCCACACCCTCACCTCTGCTGTCCTCGGCCCCATCCAGCAATGTCTCTCAGCGCTCCGTCCAGCCGTCGCTAGCGCAACTGTTTGAGCGCAAGCGCAAGTACGCCGCCACACACCCGCACGCTCCAGCGTTAAACGTGCACATAGCCAAATTGATCAGCCTGGAGATGCTGCTGTATAGGCTTGTGGAAACGGAGGCTTTCAAAAACATGATGGCGGCGGCAGCCCTGCGCTACTCGGTTCCCAGTCGCCACTACTTTTCCCGATGTGCCGTCCCAGCCCTGCACGACAACGTCACCAACGCGGTTACTGCCAAGGTCCACTTAACAACGGACACGTGGACAAGCACAGGCGGGCAGGGCCACTATATCTCCCTGACGGCACATTGGGTGAATTTAGTGGAGGCTGGGACCGCTCACTTCCTACCCACCCCCAGAATTGCGGGCCCCAGCTCGGTGCTGGTATCTGCGGCGGTGTAGGCTTCCTCCACTAAACCACCCTCCTCCTCCTCCTATGCAACCTCTGTCTCGCAATCAAGATGTGTCAGCAGCAGCACGTCGCCAGCAGTCGGTGTCGCGCGGCGTGGCAGCACAGCGGTGGGCAAGCGTCAGCAGGCCGTGCTGAAACTACTCAGCTTAGGAGAGAAGAGGCCCACGGCCCACGAACTGCTGCAGGGTCTGACAGAGCAGACCGACCGCTGGCTTTCACTGCTGAGCCTCCAACTGGGCATGGTCGTGTGTGACAACGGCCGTAACCTGGTGGCGGCTCTGCAGCTTGGCAGCCTCACGCACGTGCCATCCCTGGCCCACGTCTTTAATTTGGTGGTTCAGCGCTTTCTGAAAAGCTACCCACACTTTTCAGACCTGCTCGGAAAGGTGCGCCGGGTCAGCGCACATTTCCGCAAGTCCAACACGGATGCTGCCACCCTGCGGACCCTGCAACATCAGTTTAATCTGCCAGTGCACCGACTGCTGTGCGACGTGCTCACACGGTGGAACTCTACGCTCCACATGTTGGCCAGGCTCTATGAGCAGCGTAGAGCTATAGTGGAATACCAACTCCAACATGGGCGGCGTAGTGGGAGTCAGCCTCCTCAATTCTTTAGAGGAGTGGGCCTGGATGGCAGATATCTGCCAGGTCCTTGGAAACTTTGAGGAGTCCACCCTGATGGTGAGCGGCGATGCTGTAATCAAATCATTAGCGTCACCATTCTCCTGCTATGCCTGTTGAGAAGTTCCCTGCAAAGCATAAAGGCTGATGCTTTGCGGGCAGAAACGGAGGCGGGGGAAGACAGTATGTCGCTGGATAGTCAGAGCACCCTCATGTCTATATCTCAGCGCGTGGAAGAGGAGGAGGAGGGGGAGGAGCCTGAGGAGGAAGAGACAGCTGGGCCCACTGCAGAGGGTGCCCATGCAGCTTGCCTCTCTTCCATTCAGCGTGCATGGCCGGAGGAGGATACTCAAAGTGATCGTCCTAGTGAGGACAGCCATATGTTGCATCCAGGTACCCTGGCACACATGGCTGACTTTATGTTAGCATGCCTTTCTCGTGACCCTCGTGTTAGACGCATTCTGGCCACTACGGATTACTGGGTGTACACACTGCTTGACCCACAGTATAAGGAGAACCTTTCCACTCTCATTCCCGAAGAGGAAAGGGGTTTGAGAGTGATGCAATACCACAGGGCCCTGGTGGACAAACTGATGGTAAACTTCCCATCTGACAGCGCTAGTGGCAGAAGGTGCAGTTCCGAGGGCCACGTAGAAGGGGAGGCGCGGAGATCAGGCAGCATGTTCAGCGCAGGCAGGGGAACACTCTCCAAGGCCTTTGCCAGCTTTATGGTTCCCCAGCAAGACTGTCTCACACCTCCCAAGTCCAGGCTGAGTCGGAGGGAGCACTGTAAGAAGATGGTGAGGGAGTACGCAGCCGATCGTACCACCGTCCTCCGTGACGCCTCTGCTCCGTTTCTGTGTCGTTTCCAGCACTTTCTTGGGTTTTGCAGATTTTCACCAATGAAAACCTTAGAGAGCATCAGCGATATACAAAAATGCTCGAGTCGCCCATTGACTTCAATGGGGTTCATTACTCGAAACGAACCCTCGAGCATCGCGGAAAGTTCCACTCGAGCAACGAGCACCCGAGCATTTTGGTGCTCGCTCATCTCTAGTGACAACCCTATATAATCACATCAACCACTCAAGAGTGATTATGACACCGAAATTAGCCCTGCTCTCGCTGTTCCCGGACAGCATGAGAGCCACCAAATTATGCCTTCTAAAACATTTCATACTAGCGGTGAGAAGACTTATCCTAAGGCTCTAGCGCTCTTCAACCGTTCCCACTAGGGGCATGTGGGTGGAGGAACTCCACACCCTCATGAGATTTGATGAACTGGGAGCCGATGACCCCAAAACTTGGGAAGCATACTACAAGACATGGCAACCATGGGTAGCGTTCAGAGGGTCGGACGATCTGAAGCGATGGCTGGATTATGGTTCATTTGACTAAATCACCTGGCGGGCAGGCGCTCAGAGGTCTCCCCACCCAGAATCATGCCTCTGCAAGTATCTCTCCAATACTCATGAATGTACAATAGTAAAATAGCTTTGCAGCTTTCTAACATCCCTTCTGCTTTAATTGCTCCATTTTAATTCTATTTTGCAGATCTCTGCTTGCCATCAGTGAGTGTGGAAATTTGTTACATTGCAATGGCTGAAAAACTTGCCTTGAACATGTCAAACTTCATGGGTTGTACCAAAGCTGGACAACGCTTGGACATGATCAGGTGTAGATCTAGATGTAAACATAAATGCTTTAAATCACTGAAAGCAAACATCTCAAAAAGTGAGAAACTGAAATAAATTAAAATACTATTTCATCATACATTGGACAAGATTAACGAACATAAAACTAGAAGAAAAAAAAAAAGATTTTTTGGATAAAGACAGGAAATGCAAATGAAACATGCAGGTCATTGACAGAGAAATATCCTGCAATAGTCTGTAATAACCCAGCTCTGACAGAGCCGTGTATACATTGCCAGAACAGCTCTGATCCCATCAACAGCAAGTAGATTCAATTTTTATTTTTAAACCTAAGGCCCAATGTCCACGGGTGGATTTGATTTGCTGAATCTACGCGTGGCATCTGTGTGTGAGATCTGCAAATCAAGCCGCCCATAGGGAAGCATTGGGCATCTGCACTTCATTTAACATCAGCGGATTTTCAATTTGATTTGGGGATAATAAATCGCAGCATGCTCCATTTTACCGCGGATGTGGCTCCATTCATCTCTATGGGAGCTTACGATCCGCAGTGCATCCACAAATACATTTGCAGATTTAAAGGTTATAATCTATTCGGGAGGTGGCGGAAAGGCTGGGAGGTGGGGCTGCGGATTTGTTCCACACGGATGATCCGAAGGGCATCTGCGTGGGAAAAAAAACGCAATCCGCGATCTCCTGCAAGCAATAAAAAAAATCAATTTAATGACTCGCAGTGCATCCGCTGCGGAAATCCGCATAAAAAATCTGCATGAGGCCTAAGAAAGGTTTTCCCAAGTACACAGGATAGCATTGATCCTATTCCCAGCACCTGGATAGAATGCTAGGCAGCCCAACCTCTGTATCTTAATTCTTGATTAAAGGGGTATTCTGGCCTTCTTTCAACTGATGATCTATTCTGTGGATGTCAGTGCAGCAGGACATTGTCATCAGCGTGCAGGGGAGGCTTCACTACCATTGAAATCAATGGGAGCGCTGCACTTCTATCACACTACCCTGCTCTTCATCCGCGTTCCCGAATTGCTGGCATCACGGTGTTCAGAATGAGAGTACCAACGCCGATAGAATGAGCAGCGACACCACAGCAGTCACCTAACTTCCCGTGGCATTAGCCCTATTAAATGGATGTTATCTGGTAACCAGGGAACAGCTATAAAAACTATAAACTACAAAACTGTTTGACTTTTCAAAAGGCACCGGAGAGGGAAGTAATATAACCTGCGGCTCTCCTTTCACAGCTTTCTCCCCTGGATCTAATAGTTCCTAGCCCCCCTTCAGTCTTTCAAGATGCTGGTACAGCTCCTGTCACTACTCCGTGCACACCACCACGGTTGCAGATTTCTCATGTAAGCATTGCTGCCCAATCAAAGCAATGTGGAGCGCCTCAGAGTACCTATGCACCGACACTACACCATGTGCATCAGATAGTTAGGGAACCTATGTGACCATCTCCGAGAACTAAAAAGGGCCCATCAATTGGTGAATTTGTAGCAAGAAGCTGGAAAAGAAGAGCAGCAGGTAAAATGAACGCCGGCGTCTGGTACCAAGAAAAATTTTGTTTCAGGACCGGAAGGTTGCTTTAAGGCCATATATATTACTGGTACAACCCTTCTATTCAAGGACTTTGTGTAATCTATTAACCCCTTAGTGACCAAGCCAGTTTGCGCCTTAATGACCAGACCAAATTTTGGAAATCTGACATGTGTCACTTTAACATAAATTATTATTACTCTGTAAAGCTTTTGCATATCCAGGTGATTCTGACATTGTTTTTTCGCCACGTGTTGTACTTTATTTAGAAATTAGACCGACAGAATTTGTGTATAATTTATTTAAAGCGCCAAAATTGGAAAAAAAAGTTGTAATTTATTCTTATTTACAATTGCAATGTCTCAAACATATGCAAACATACCGTACACATGTTTGATAAGATATATATTTCCATCCGTTTACTCTATTCTGGACTCACATTTGAAAACCTTTTTTTTCTCTCTCTTTTTTTTTTTTTTTTACACACGCGATTTAGCAGATGTACAAATTTAACATTAATTAACATTTTGAGGAATACTTTGTTTTCCTACACCAAGCCAAGATTGCAAAGGCTCATAAGTGTCAGAATTATAGACACCCCCACAAATGACCCTATTTTAAAAAAATACACATCTTAATATATTCACTGTCATGGGTGTCATGAGTATTTTGATCCCACAGTTTCTTTTCAGAAGTTAATACAATTTTGAGGGGAAAAAATGAAATTTCATAATTTTGAAAATATGTCATTTTAAAATACATTTTTTTTTCTACAGTGCACATGAAAATGAGGATTTGCACCCCAAAATGGATACCAGTATTTGTCTTGTGTTTAGTAACATACCCATTCGTGTGCACAGAAGCCAGATAAAGTCCGCAGATAAAGCCGGGGGCCTTATGGACGTAATTTCATCTGCCCTCACAGATATGATCCATGAGGAAAGATGAAACAAACTTTTTTTCTTTTTTAAAATTTTTTTACATGATCACTGTTATCCATTGGATAACAGCGATCATGTGACTGGGGACCACATACAGCGGCTCCCAGTGACAACTCCGTGTTCTCGGCTACTCATACTAGCCGAGAGCAGGGAGTTTTTAAATTTCCCAGGCCTCCCGGCCCTGTGCGCATTCGTGTGATGTAATGCTGTCTGGCGCGCATGCACAGACGCCAGGTCCTGCAGGACCAGAACGCCGGGGGACATCGCGAAGGATGGTGAGTATCCTGAGATCTGATCCATTAAGGGGAGCTAAAACTAACTTTTTTAAACTTTACATTGCCTTTAATGCGATCGCTGGGGTGGGGGGTACTTGACAGCATGGAGCTGTCATGTCCAGAGCCTGCAGGGCTTTAATCCCTGAAGGAAGCATGTTTTTACCTCCTCTGGGATAAAGCCCAGCGGGCCAGGACTATGGGGTGGTCACTAAGGGGTTAAACACTGCTAAACGAGTTGAGTGTAATTGACAAATTGTAAGAATGAATGTATGTCTTCTCACAAAGGAAATGTTATTTCTAATACCAATGTTATCTGCTTTTCTTCTGATCTAGAACTATTATGTACAGCCAACGCAACGTGACCATGAATTATTTATGCAATATCAGATTCCGACACTCACCTACCGTCATCGGAACAACATCTGCTCGTAACAGGAAGCGAATACGTCCAGCAGGCTTGTTGCCAATCTTGATATCCATGTATACCTGGGGGTTAGCTCGTACCTTTTTAGCAGGTGGCTCTCCCTGCAAGTAATAAAGAAGATAAAAGAAAAAAAGAGGCACGAGATGACAGACACTAAATACATTTACAGGCATGCATGTTCGGCTGTAGGGGTTGCCTGGTTATCGGATAACAATTTCTCCTACAGGTCCAACTGTTCTAGAAATAACTAAATCAGCTGTACTAACCCTTCCATTGCCATGGTGATGAGCCCAACCGTGCTCCCGATGTTAAGTTAAGGAAGACATCAACAGATATCCTCTGACCGCTGCAGCCAATTGTAAATCGCAGTAAGTAACACTATTACAAACTCCTGGCATCATGGTGCCGGGATGTGAGTGTTGATGCCAGGAGAGCGGGCAGTGACATTACAGAAGTCAGGTGATAACCTGTGACGACATCTTCCACTTCAAACAGCGGGTGGATGGTGGTGCTGCAGTGATGGGTCCCTGCGGCAGATGACGGGTAAGTACAGCTACTTATGTTATGTTAGCACAGTTAGTGCTATGGGTGAACATTGTCCAGTAACCATCAAACACTTAGGATACCTCCACATGGAATGTATTGTCCAGATTTTTTTTTTTTACTTTATTTTCTTTATTAAAGGGGTTGTCCCGAGGCAGCAAGTGGGTCTATACACTTCTGTATGGCCATAATAATGCACTTTGTAATGTACATTGTGCATTAATTATGAGCCATACAGAAGTTATAAAAAGTTTTATACTTACCTGCTCCGTTGCTGGCGTCCTCGTCTCCATGGTGCCGACTAATTTTCGCCCTCCGAT
The DNA here is from genome assembly GCF_035609145.1 of Eleutherodactylus coqui. Taxonomy (NCBI): domain Eukaryota; kingdom Metazoa; phylum Chordata; class Amphibia; order Anura; family Eleutherodactylidae; genus Eleutherodactylus; species Eleutherodactylus coqui. Next base: position 214,174,467 of record NC_089842.1, on the reverse strand, counting down.
GGCCAAATTAGCCGCGCTTCCGCAGTCCGGGTCTTCTCCTCTTCTCTATGGGGCTCCGTGTAGCTCCGCCCCGTCACGTGCCGATTCCAGCCAATCAGGAGGCTGGAATCGGCAATGGACCGCACAGAAGCCCTGCGGTCCATGGAGACAGAGGATCCCGGCGGCCATCTTCAGCAGGTGAGTATGAAGACGCCGGACCGCCGGGATTCAGGTAAGCGCTGTGGGGGTTGTTTTTTTAACCCCTGCATCGGGGTTGTCTCGCGCCGAACGGGGGGGGGGGGGGGGGGGGTTAAAAAAAAAAAACCCCCGTTTCGGCGCGGGACAACCCCTTTAAGGAAAATTTGCACAGTACATAATAAAATCATATGGTAAACAAACTCGATATTACAAATAGTACATACTGTGTTGTAACTTGCTTAAACGTAATAACATAACATATTCCTTGTACATTTTTTCTTTTAGGTTGCGATAAACTTAAACAATTAAACTCAAACCGTCCATGCCTATTGGATGAATTCTTTATGAGATAAAGCTCTGCGTTTGCTATTTGCTTAGTAAATGGGGACACAGGAGAGCGTGGGGGGGGGGGGGGGGTGGAGAGAGGGAACATGAGTCTGGGAGTTCATTCTACAGATAAAGTGGAATTGGTATCTAGCCAGATATCCCTTTTTTTTTTTTAATTTGTTTGGGCAGCCTCTGTTTTGGTAAATAATTTTTTCGTAGGAGATTACTGTATTCACCGACCGAACCCAACATGAGATCGTAGGGATTCCCGCAGCCATCCAATAAGTAGCTATTGTTTTACGCGCCAAGAATAAGGTCTTCTGTAGGAAAATGCGGGTGTGGTACGGCCATTCCTCTTCCTCCAATAGGCCAAATAGGATCGGTATTGTCCAGATTTTGGTGCAAATTCACGGCAGATTACAACCCTAAACATTTGACGTGCTGAGATCCATAGTGAAAGCCCACAGCATAAGTTGACATACTGCGGATTTAAAATTCGCACTGCGGGTCAATTAACAATCGTCAGGATGTGGATAAGATGAGACTTCTTATAATCTCATCCACTTCGTCTGTATTGTAATATGCTGCGGATTTTCCGCACGCAAATCCATGGTAGAAAATATGCCGCTTATATGCCACATGTGAAGATACTTTTTCCCTAGGATAAGAGTTAAGGTAATAAGATTTAAGGTTTTGTATCCTCCTAATATCTGTACTTGGAGCTATGATTATTATAGGACCAGTACCTCTTGTGCTGCAGGTTTAGGAGCTTCTGTCCCCTCAGCCTGTTCGCTCTCCTCCAGTGTTTTACCAGAAAATCTTTTGAGCCAGTCGTCATCAGACCAAACTAGAATAAAAAAAATGAAGTGTAAACTTTAGAACATGGAAGTAAAGTAGACATTTGTAAAGGCCCATTTATACACAACGACCTGAGCGATTATCGCTGTGTCATTTACAGCGCAATATGCAGAAGGCAAGCGGGGTGACTTAGAAAGAGTCAGCTCTTCTCACCTGGTCAGTCAGAGCAGCAGGTGTAATTCATGGGATGGAATGAGGGTTGAGTATCCTCCCAACTCTTCCCCAAGCGGCTCCAGGACCCTCTCCATGCTGGACTGAGACACAACACGGCTTTCTTCTATGTTTAAACACTATGGGGCTGATTTATTAAGACCAGTAACTGTAACCAGTAATGTAACTTTATGTCCTGTGGCATTAAGGGTAAGAGGTCTATGCCACTTAATACAAGTGTCTTGGGCGGCTCATGTGCCAGAAGAAGAAATCGTTACCAGCTATGAGGAAGTTCCCTGGTGTAAATTCTACTAAATATAGTGGGTGCCCCCACTTACTTCTCTAAAAGTGTGGAGTGTGGTGCAAAAATCCCAAAAGTTACAAGTCTTAGTGCTGGCTATATTTGTGCACAAAATCAGCTACTTATTTTTTCCCAACATTTGTCCAAGTTGCCACCCCGCCATAACATCATTTTTTCTCATAATTAAAATTGCCAGTAAAAAATTATTACCCGCACCGGCCTCTAGATGTAATTACTGTCCAGGCCGGTCATTTACCAGGAGGGTGGCAACCCTAGTAATGGATGGGACATACTGGGAGATGAGAGGACGGTAATGAATGTGACACATGGGGAGATGAGGGGACGGTAATGAATGTGACACATGGTGAGATGAGGGGACGGTAATGAATGTGACACATGGGGAGCTGAGGGGACGGTAATGAATGTGACACATGGGGAGCTGAGGGGACGGTAATGAATGTGACACATGGGGAGCTGAGGGGACGGTAATGAATGTGACACATGGGGAGCTGAGGGGACGGTAATGAATGTGACACATGGGGAGCTGAGGGGACGGTAATGAATGTGACACATGGGGAGCTGAGGGGACGGTAATGAATGTGACACATGGGGAGCTGAGGGGACGGTAATGAATGTGACACATGGGGAGCTGAGGGGACGGTAATGAATGTGACACATGGGGAGCTGAGGGGACGGTAATGAATGTGACACATGGGGAGCTGAGGGGACGGTAATGAATGTGACACATGGGGAGATGAGGGGACGGTATTGAATGTAACACATGGGGAGATGAGGGGACAGTAATGAATGTGACATATGGGGAGATGAGGGGACAGTAATGAATGTAACACATGGGGAGATGAGGGGACAGTAATGAATGTAACATATGGGGAGATGAGGGGACGGTATTGAATGTAACACATGGGGAGATGAGGGGACAGTAATGAATGTGACATATGGGGAGATGAGGGGACAGTAATGAATGTGACATATGGGGAGATGAGGGGACAGTAATGAATGTAACATATGGGGAGATGAGGGGACAGTAATGAATGTAACATATGGGGAGATGAGGGGACAGTAATGAATGTAACATATGGGGAGATGAGGGGACAGTAATGAATGTGACTCATGGTGAGATGAGGGGACAGTAAGGATATGTTCACAAGGTGGATTCCACCTGGAATTCCATTCTGCTGCAGTTTTTGCCGTGGATCCACACGTGGCTGCAGCCATCAGTGGGAAAAATTTGCAAGCACGTTTTTTGACGTGTATTCAAGAAAAAAAAGTTGTATGTTACTTCATGCGGATCCATGAAAAAATGTGTCAGACATTCAGTACGCGGATTTTGCCCACTGACAGATCTAAATCCACATATTGATCACGAGCAAAAGCCATAAATAGTGCCAAATGGTATCAGATAGAATGCCCTCATAGTGACCCATAGAGAGCGACCCAATAAATAGGGCAAGATACTGAATGCCACCCGAGTGCTACACAGAGTGCCCTCATAAATAGTATCAGATAGAGTGTCCCCACAAATAGTGCTAGACAGAGCGCCCCCATTAATAGTGCTAGATAGAGTGCCCCCATAAACAGTGTACACAGGCAGCTTGCGTGCCCCTATGAACAGCTCGATCACACATGCCTGACAGTGACCCTATAAAGAGTAGCAGCCATAGTGTCCCAGTAAACAGTTCAACCCCAACAACAGCCCCGTTCACAATATCAGAGCACTGCACAGTGCCAGCCACGGGGTGCCCACGTTAGCAGTGCCATATGACAGAATTGGAGGCAGGTTCACACGGATGGTATATTGATAGAATATCTCATCATTGTCTGATTAGTGAGGGGTCCGCTGTTGGGACCCCTACAATCCCCACACCTTGCTGTAAAGGAAGTGCAGCTGCATTCACCAGCATTATTATGAGAAAAAAGCTAAAGGGACAGTTGAGCCGTTACCCGGGGGGTGCAGACATCCATGGATATCACATAGCATCAGATATCACATAATATGCCATCAATGACATTATGTGTTGGGTAGGATTATCCCTTCAAATGCAGTTTAATAAGCAGACACTAGAGGGAGGCACTGAGCCAACATAGTTAATACACTACATAGCTGTGCCATCTATAGACATCAATGCCCTCCTCATCTGCGTTCTTGCGTTGTGGCACATGTGGACGATAGTGATTATCATCCATATGTAAAGAGACCGTCCTTAAAGGGGTTTTTTAACGGCCAATTTTTGGTTTAACATTTTTCTTTTTTTTCTCCCCATTAAAAAAAAAACAAAAAAAAAAAACATACCTTATTTATTTGTCCGGCAACATATCCACCTGAGGGCTTGATTTTTACGGACAAGTTGTATGTTTCAATTGTATTATTTAATGTACCACATAATGTACTGAAAAGCTTTTAAAGGGGTTGTCCCGCGCCGAAACGGTTTTTTTTTTTAATTCAATAGACCCCCGTTCGGCGCAAGACAAACCCAATGCATGGGTTAAAAAAAACAAAAACGTTTAGTACTTACCCGAATCCCCGCGCTGCGGCGACTTCTTATTTACCTTACCAAGATGGCCGCCGGGATCTTCACCCACGATGCACCGCCGTCTTCTCCCATGGTGCACCGTGGGCTCTGTGCGGTCCATTGCCGATTCCAGCCTCCTGATTGACTGGAATCGGCACACGTGACGGGGCGGAGCTACGAGGACCAGGTCTCTGGCACGAGCGGCCCCATTCACCAGGGAGAAGACAGGACTGCGCAAGCGCGTCTAATCAGGCGATTAGACGCTGAAATTAGACGGCACCATGGCGACGGGGACGCTAGCAACGGAGGAGGTAAGTGAATAACTTCTGTATGGCTCATAATTAATGCACGATGTACATTACAAAGTGCATTAAAGGGGTTGTCCCACGCCGAAACGGGGACCCGATGCGGGGACCTAAAAAAAAAATCCGCACAGCGGTTACCTGAATCCCCGCGCTCCGGTGACTTCTTACTTACCGGTTGAAGATGGCCGCCGGGATCTTCTCCCTCGGTGGACCGCAGCTCTTCTGTGCGGTCCATTGCCGATTCCAGCCTCCTGATGTGCCGATTCCAGCCTCCTGATTGGCTGGAATTGGCACGTGACGGGGCGGAAAACACGGAGCCGGCATCCGGCACGAGCGGCCCCATTGAGAAAAGAAGAAGACCCAGACTGCGCAAGCGCGTCTAATTTGGCGATTAGATGCTGAAAATTAGACGGCACCATGGAGACGAGGACGCTAGCAACGGAACAGGAAAGTGAATAACTTCTTATAACTTCTGTATGGCTCATAATTAATGCACAATGTACATTACAAAGTGCATTAATATGGCCACACAGAAGTGTATAACCCCACTTGCTTTCGCGGGACAACCCCTTTAAACATTTCTAAGTGAGCTGAAATGAAAAACAAACCCTCAGGTTTGCCATTTTTTGTAAAGGGGGGGGGGGGGGGGTTACAGTAAACAACCTGCAGCTAAAATGACATGTTGACTTTATTTTGTCAGAATAATTACAACAATATCAGATGAGTTTAGAGATGAGTGAACTAGGGTACTCGAGATGCTCGTTACTCGAGACGATCACCACGCGGTACTGGAGTCAATTGCATTGCCTTCCTCGCATGTTTAGCGCCATTTTCTAGCCATTAAAGAGAGAAGGCATTACCACTTCCTGCTGTGACGTGCCCCCCTTCCCCCAGTAGTGAGTGGCTGGGCCGATCAGGTGACCGCCGAGTACTTAAACTGGTCCCGCCCGCGGCTCGCCTCAGACGCATGCTGGCAGGGGTTAGGGAAAGTGCTGCTGCTGATATAGGGACAGTGTTAGAGTAGGATCCTGTCGTCAAGAACCCCAACGGTCCTTCTTAGGGCTACTCCACATCGTCTGCATTACTGTTGTTGCTGGCTGGGAGCAGTAGTGCACCAATTTTTTTTTTAACCATCTCGGGCTGTGCAGGCCATTTCAACTTTAGCGTTCTCAGTCTGCAGTGTATTACGCAGAGTTTAGGGACGGAGCTGCCTATACAGGGAAAGTTTTACAGTACTCCTGATCCTCTGTGCAAGAACCCCAACGGTCCTTCTTAGGGCTACATCTGACCGTGTGCATTATAGTTGTGGCTGGCTGGTAGCAGTAGTGCATCAAGTTTTGTATTACGCATCTAGGCCTGTTCCCAGCCTTGCAGTTATAGCGTTCTCAGCCTGCAGTGCATAACGCAGAGTTTAGGGACAGAGCTGCTTCTATAGGGAAAGTTATACAGTCCTCATCCTCCGTACAAGAACCCCAACGGTCCTTCTTAGGGCTACATCTGATCCGTGTACTTTACAATTGTGGCTGGCTGGGAGCAGTAGTGCACCAACTTTTGTATTACGCATCTAGGCCTGTTCCCAGTCTTTCCGTAATAGCGTTCTCAGCCTGCAGTGCCGTACAACCAGCTCTCACCATGAAACCGCACTCTAAGGCTGGGTTCACACAGGGCGGATTTGCCGCAGTTTTTCTGTTGCGGTTTGGCCGCAGAAGAAATGCTTCTGCGGCAAAACGACTTCAAAAGGTTAATTTTGGCTTGCGGATTTTCCTGTGGAAAAATCCGCAAGCATTCTTTTCCGCAGTTTTTTAAAAGTTTTTGCCGAGTATTTTGGTAGGGATTTTGCTGCGTCCATAGAGGTCTATGGAAAAAAGAGCTGCGGAAAAGACAGAAGAGTGGACATGCTGCATCTTTGAAAAACGCTCCGCAGTTGCATTTACGCACTGCGGCTGTGCGGAAAAAATCCGCCCTGTGAGAACAGCTTTTTTGCAAAACTCATTTGTGCTGCATTGCACTGCAAAGGCAGCGGTTTTGCCGCAGTGCGGATATGTAACGGCAATCCGCGGCAAAACCGCAGCAAATCCGCCCTGTGTGAACCCAGGCTAACATTTCCTAGCCTACTGCAAACAACTTCAGTTATACCGTTCTGTGTCTGCAGTGCATTAGACAGAGGTCTCACCGCTAAACAGTACTGTAATATTTCCTGGGCCACTGCAAAATATTTCAGCTCTGCCGCTGTGCAGAGCGTCTCACCATACCCTTTTCTTGGTGGGGTTGAGATAGCCACAGTTACCAGCACTATCCACTGGCTTTAGAGTCTTCTCCCACTCCATACAGCCTCTATTATCTACAAATCTCTGCGAGCAGTAAATTACCCCTAGGTATCAGCGCAAGACAGCGGGTTAATTTTTTCAAGTCACAGCATAGCATTCCGCTATCTACAAGTCTCTGTGTGCGGTGAATTAAGCCATAGTTGTCAGTGCTGTACAGTCGGCTAATTAATTTGGGCCCTGCTCTATTCTTAATCCGCCATGATGAGGAGTAGGGGTAAGGGTCGAGGGCACGGACATCCAAGTGAGGGTGTGGGTCATCAGATTAATCACCAATAGAACATATATATGACCATTTGGGACGCCAACTTCCACAGCCCACGAGTTTGCATGATCTAGAGCAGTGGTCCCCAACCTTTTTGGCACTAGGGACCGGCTTCAAGCAAGACCATTTTTACAAGGCCCGGCAGAGTGGGGCGGGACATGGGTGGGGCTTTGGTTATATGGGGCGGGGTTATGAAGGGGGCAGTATAATATATCCCCCCCCCCAGCCTGGCAGCACACACATAGAGCAGTATATAATGTATTTCCCCCTGCCCCCCCAGCACACACATAGGGCAGCAAAAATTTATCCCCCCCCCCCCCCCCCAAAGCACACACATAGGGCAGCATATAATTTATCTCCCCCCCCCCAGTAATAGGAAGACCCCACTCCTCAGTAATAAGCAGCCCCCCCCCAGTAATAGGCAGCCTCCTCCACAGTAATAAGCACCCCCCACCCCAGTAATAGGCAGCCACCACCTCTCAGAAATAAACAGCCCCCCTAGTAATAAGCACCCCCCCCCCCCCAACCCATATACTTACCTCCTCCCTGCTGTCAGCGTCGCTCCCTCTCTAATTGCCCTGAGCACACTGTAGTCAGTGTGTAGCCTGGCATGCTTCCTCCCCGAGTCCTCTCCTGCGGAACTAATGAGCAGGGGACTCGGGGAGGAGGATCCTGGCTGCACACTGACGTCAGTGTGCGCTGGATCAGTGGGAATAGCGCGATTACCAGCAGGGAGCTGCGGCACCTGAGCTGGTAATCGCTTTAGTGGTGAGCGGCGTCGGCACGCCGCACATGACACGAGGCAGCGGGCCTTGTGTTTAGAACAAAACTTCCCGCCGATGCCGCGGACCGGCGCTAAACACCTAAAGAAAGGCAGTACAACAGGGTACTAGAGCCTCCATGCCCACTGTATCACATGCTGTATCCCAGCTAGAGGTAGTACAACAGGGTACTAGAGCCTCCATGCCCATCCATATTGCATCTTGTATCCAAGCTAGAGGCGGTACAACAGAGTACTAAGCCACCATGCCAGCCCGTATCACATCTTGTATTCAAGCTAGAGGTGGTACAACAGGGTACTAGAGTCTCCATGCCCGCCTGTATCATACCTTGTATCATAGCTAGAGGCAGTACAACAGGGTACTAGAGTCTCCTTTCCGGCAAAAAAACAAAAAAGAAAAACAAGCACTCAGAGGATCCATTGATGGAAAAATAAAAAACATAATGTCTCCTGGAATGCAGCGACTGAAAAGTAAGTATAAAAAATACAAATTCAAAGCGCATCAATTCTGCTATAGATTTTTTTGGTTGGGTTTCTTACAGCGTTAATCATCAGCATAAATGACACAAAACATTTTTTCCACGGGCCGTAACGATTACGATGATACCAAAACTTTTTTTTTTGTTTTTTTCACTTTTTCGCAATAAAAACCCTTTTTTGGAAATTATTTTCTTTTTCTAAATCGCGACATTCAAAGTCCTATAACTTATTTTTCCATGGACGGAGCTCGGTGAGGGCTTATTTTTTGCGAGACGAGCAGTAGTTTTTACTGGTACCATTTTGGGGTACATACGGATTTTTTTGATCACTTTTATTGCGTTTTTTGGGAGGCAAAATACTAAAAATTAGCATGTTGCCTCAGTTTTTTGCGTTTAACGCTTTTTGCCGTGCAGGATAAAAACCATGTTTGATTTATTCTACAAGTCTTTATGGACACGACGATACCAAATATGTGGGGTTTTTTATGCTAATATGAGAAAAAGCATTTAAAAAGTGGCAGGGAAGGAGATGCCCTCCCCACTGTTGCAGCGGGACGCCGGCTATGACTGACAGCCAGCTCCTCATATGTGATCTCGCGCTATCCCCAGGACGTAAGTTTACGCCCTGTCGCAGGAAGTACCCTGCTGCCAGGACGTAAACTTACGCCCTGGGGCGGGAAGGGGTTAATTAAAAAAAAAAAAAAAGTAGTACAGCAAAAAAAAAAATAAAAAAACCCTACACAAGTTTGGTATCGTATAGAATAAAGTTATCATGTCATTTTTGTATGTTGTAGAAACAAGACCACTGAAAGATGGCAGAATGTCAATTTTTTCCCCATTTCACTGCATTAGGAATTTTTTAAAAGTTTTTCAGTACCTTATATGGTACATTAAATAACACCATTGAAAAATACAACTCGTCCCGCAAAAAACAAGCCCTCATACAGCGACGTCGATGGATAAACAAAGGAGTTATGATTTTATAAAAGGGGGAGGAAAAAACAAACATGATAACAAAGGATGGCGTCCTGCCTCCCTCACACAGGCGATATTTTTGGCTTTAGGCGCAGCCTCTCAGACGGCCTCAGACTGCTGCGATTTCCGTGTCTGGTCTATTTTTGAGCGTGTAGTGCTCCTCAATGACGAGGACTGCTGAAAGCCAGTGAAAACGTAACGTGCGGCAAAGCGCCGGAATTTAAATTGCGCTGCTTTCCCGCGTTCCTGTGTGAGGGAGGGGCTAAAAGCAGCCGGGTGCATATTTACTGTGGGATCCGCCTGTAGTTGCCATTTGAGTGGGCCTGCCCTTACTACCATCAGCTTGGTCCAAGGCCTTTCTTCCCCTCAGGTAACGCTGACCACAGTACACATCACCGTGTTCCCTGCCGCAGGCACTCCCCTCCTGTGCCGCTCACGTCCCCATATGAGCCGCACTACCCTCAGCCGCCAGAGGAGGCACGTTACCTTGTTCACGTGAGACAACCGTACCACGTGATGTAATGGGTCAGGTGCTTCATCACGTGTTGTGGTGACGTAAGAGGACCTTACGGAGAGGGAAAGGTAATGGGCTCCGCACTCCTCAGAGAGGCTGGCGGTTCATTCATAGCCGGTATATTGGGGGCACCATGCAGCGCAGTGCATTGTGGGTGCCTGGATGTGGAGAGCCCTTCATACACGCCTGCTGAACGAGGGATGCGTCTAGCATTAACCCCTTCCTGCATGCTGGAGGCGGGATGTCTGGTATTAACCCCTTCATACACGGATATGCTTCTACTCTTGTTTCTCTATAGACCCCTGTAGCCTAATATCAGAGCAGGGCACGTATATTGGTGGCTGCCTGTCTGGTCGTTTAGTATAGTTGGCCGCCCATATGGCTATCAGAGTGCTGCTGACGGGCGCAGGAACGCTGTAGTGTCGATGCACCTTCATTCTTCTGCTTGGCAGAAGTACTGGCAGTGAGATTCCTACTGGCTGGGCAGTAAGGCCTCCTTCCCACGAGCGCTGACGGGCTCCGCCGCGTAATATTCCGCAGTGAAGCCCGTCACGGCGCCCCCCAGAGACCCCATACTTACCAGCGGAAGATAGCGTGAAGACGCTTCCCCGCCCACCGCCGTCGCGTCATGTGACACGCCCACCACGTCACATGACGCGCGGCGGTAGGCGGGGGAAGTGTTTTTTCACGCTATCTTCCGCTGGTTGCAGCGGGAAATAGCGTGAACGGACGGCTTCCATTGACTGCAATGGAAGCCGTCAGCGTGTACACCCGCAGCAAATAGAACATGCTGCGGGTGAGGACGGGAGATTTCACGGTGCGTAATTCCGCGGTGGAATTACGCATCGTGAGCATTGAGCTATTAGGTTCAATAGAACCTAATAGCAGGGGGCAACGCAGCGGATTTTTGCCGCGGATTTACGCGGCGTAAATCCGTTCGTGGGAAGGAGGCCTAATGGTGTATCGTGGTCATACTACATCATACGGCCAAAGGCTGTACAGTTAGAGCTTCCCAAAGCAGAGCGCATGACGGTCCTAGAGGTGCAAAGGAAGAACAATGGTGGCGCCTGACTGTCCTGCATACGTTCTTGTGCGGAATCAGGAATGCACCTTTCCTTCCAGTTATGGCTGTGGCTCAGGGCTTATTCAGACGACCGTATATCGGCCGGGTATTCACGCCGGCCGATATACAGCGTCTCTCTCTGCAGGGGGAGGAGGCTGGAAGAGCCGGGAGCAGTGCTCTGACCTCCCGCCCCCTCTCCGCCAACTCTCCGCCCCTCCACACTATTTGCAATGAGGGAGATGGGACGGGGCGGAGCTAATTCCAGGAACTTAGCCCCCGCCTCCATCCTGCCCCTTCTCATTGCAGATAGTGGAGAGGGGGCAGGAGCTCAGTGCAGTGCTCCCGCCTCTTCCAACCTTCTCCCCCTGCAGAGAGGGACACCGTATATCGGCCGGCGTGAATACGCTTACAAATAAAGAACGTATCTAGCTGCCTACACGCGGGTGAGTGCGATCTCAGGTGGAGAAATTCGGCCCCATATTGCGCTCGTCAATGTGAATTTTCACAGCAACGTGAGGCATTTTACTGACAAAAGTGTCTCCCATCCTTTCTGTGGAGCAGTGATCCTCCGCCAAGTGTTACCATTGTTTTCAATGGGTAACCTCGCATCACACTTACGTACACCTCGCACGCCGTGCAATGCAGTTTCCTGTTCCATTGAAAACAGTGGGTGAAGCGTTCCAAGGGTCGCAAAAATATAGCACATTGTTTCCTGCACCGCATTGTGAACAACTCACTGCAAGACGCACAGATCTGGCGCTACTATGAGGCCCATTTTTTTGAATGGAGTCCTATACGTGAGCGATCGCAGCAAGTCGTATCTTTTTCTGTTCCTCGGAACGCATCGCCCATTCCTTTCAATGGAACAGTAAAACACATGACACAGTGTGCAATGTGAGGAATCCCACTGAAAACAATGGGAACCGCTCATCCTCCGACGTGGCAGAGGATCGCTGCTTTACTGAAGTGATGGGAGGCGGTTTTGCCATAAAAACATTTGGCATCGCGGTGAGAATGCACGTTAGCGAGCGCAATATTGGGCTGAGAAACTCCGGATGATATCCGCCCGCCCATGTGCAGGTAGCCTAAAGTAAATCTTATGGATTGCTTTTTTGTACATGTATGATAAATGTTAATAACATATATATTCTTTTAGAAATGTATAGATTCCGTTATATATTTGATAACTATCAAAAAATGACATAAACCCCTTAACAACACAGGATGTAAGATTACGTCCTCCACGTTTGGGGTATCCATTGAGGGAGATCATGGGGTGATTCCCTTTCATACAGCGCAGGTGCCGTCTGTTTCTGACATCCGCCTGCAACATCCATCGGCCAATGTTCCAGCGGGCCGTGCGGGTGTCATGGCAGCTTGGGGCCTTCTTGAAGGCCCCAGGACTGTATTAGCAAAATGCCTATCAAACCATGCCTGAGGCATGGCTTGATAGGATGCCTGTTAGGCCTCAGTCAGACGGGCGATTTTTCGCACAATTTGCGCATGCGTCTGGCGATTTTTTTTTTTTTTTAAACCATTGCTTTGCAATGGTATCGGACACATGAGCGCTTTTTATGCGCTCGTCCGATAAATTATAGAACAGAAATCGCAGATCGCACCTATGTGCGATCTGCGATTCCTGTTCTCTTCTCTATATGCGCTCAATGGGGCCGGCGGCAGCAGCGCCGACCCCATTGAGAACATATAGAAGACAAATCATTCTTCTCTGCCACAGCTGTAACAGCTGTGGCAGAGAAGAACGATGTTTGCCCATTGAATTCAATGGAGCTGGCAATACAGCCGGCTCCATTGAAAGCAATGGGCTGCCGGACAGCGCTGGATGAATTGTCGGGAAGGGCTTAAATATATAAGCCCTTCCCTGCAATTCATCCAGAAATGTGTTAAAATAAAAAATATATATATATATATATATACTCACCTTGTCCCAGGAGTCGGAGTTCAGCACGGCCGGCCTGCAGTGGGTGTGAAGGGGGTGTGACTCAAAGCTGCCCCTGATTGGCTCAGCGCTGAGCCAATCAGAGGCAGGTCTCACTCACACCCATTCATGAATTGGCTCAGGCTGAGCCAATCAGGGGCAGGTCTGACTCACACCCACTGCAGGCCGGCCGTGCTGAACTCCATCTGCCGGGACAAGGTAAGTATATATATTTTTTTTATTTTAACACATTTCTGGATGAATTGCAGGGAAGGGCTTATATATTTAAGCCCTTCCCGACAATTCATCCCGCGCTCGCCCACAGCACATTGCTTTCATGGAGCCGGCTGTATTGCCGGCTCCATTGAATGCAATGCGCTGGACAGCTCCAGCCTGTTTCTAATGAAACGCGGCTAGGAGCAGCTTTTCGGGCGATTTTTGGGCATCGGTCACGCGATTTGCGGATGCGCATCCGTCATGCGATCCGCAAACCGCGCGAAAAAACGCCCGTGTGACTAAGGCCTTAGAATGCGGTATGATGTTATGCTATGACAGTACATCATACTGCAGGAGCAATCAAAACATCACTAGTTCTTGTTCCCTCGGGGGACTTAAAAATAAAAAAAAATGTCATTTTAAAAAAGTTTTACTAATTATGAAAAAAAAAAACGGTAATAAAAGTTAAAAAAATCCTTTTGCTATTTTATAATAAAAGAATCGAAATAATAAAACAAGAATACATGTTTCGTATCGCTGTGCCTGCAAAAGTCCGATCTATCAATGTAAAACATTATATACTCCGCATGGTGAACGTCGTCAGAAAAAAAATAAAGAACGCCAGAATTGCACTTTTATGGTCACTTCGTCTCCAAGAAAAAATGTAATAAAAAGTCATATGTACTCCAGAATGGTACCAACGAAAACTACAGGACATCTCGCAGAATATGAGATGTAGCATAACAATGTCAACGGAAAAACTAAAAAGTTATAGCTGTCAGAAAATGGCAGCAGATAGTAATTTTAAAAATTTATTAATAAAAGCAATACAACAACAAAAACTTGGTAAATTTGGTATCCTAGTAATCGTACTGACCATTAAAATAAAGTTATCAGGTCATTTTTGTTGCAATGTTTACACCGTAGAAAGAAGACGCAATCAAAGATGGCGGAATTTAAAATAAAAGAGTTATGATTTTTTAAAATTGGGGAGGAAAAAACAAAAATGGGGGAAAAAAAGGTGACAGTCCCTAACCCCTTCCCTCTATATGACGTACATTTACATCATGCAGCATTGGGGTATTATGAAGAGAGATCGTGGGGCGCCTGCTGTTTACTACAGCTGACACCCGCGGGCAATAGCTGCAATCAGCAGCACAGCTAATCGCGGTTTTTAACCCTTTAACGCCCCGTGTGAGATTGCAGGAAGCTGTGCTGGTGGCAGCCAGGGATGGATTGATAGGCTGCCTGTCAGATTGCAGTATGATGTAATGCCATGGCAGGAGCGATCAAGTTGTGGTCCTAAAAAAAAAAAAATTAAAATCAGATCAATAAAGTTTTACTAATTGTGTAAAAAAAAAAAATTATAATAAAAATTTAAATCACCCTCCTTTGCCATATCTATAATAAAATCTAAATCATAAAACAAAAATACATAATTGGTATCGCTGCGTCTGTAAGGCCTCATGTCCACGAGCAAAATATGATTTAAGATCCGCAGCGGATCTCCCGCGCGCGGATCCGCATCCCATAGGGATGCATTGACCACCCGCGGGTAGATAAATACCCGCGGATGGTCAATAAAACGGATTTTAAAAAAAAATGGAGCATGAAAAAATCTGGACCATGCTCCATTTTCGTGCGGGTCTCCCGCGGGGACGGCTCCCGCGGGCTTCTATTGAAGCCTATGGAAGCCGTCCGGATCCGCGGGAGACCTAAAATAGGAATTTAAAAGTATTTACCCATCCGGAGCGGACCGGGAAGGTCTTCTATTCCTCACGGCCGGATCTTTCTTGCTTCGGCTCGGCGGATGTGCCCGGCGCATGCGCGCGGCACGTCAACGACGTGCCGCCGGCGTGACGAATTCATCCGCCGGCCGAAAATGAAGATCCGGCCGTGAGGAACAGCAGACTTTCCCCGCCCGCTACGGATAGGTAAATTCTTTTAAATTCTTATTTTAAGCGCTCATGTCCGCGGGGCAGGAGGGACCCGCTACGGATTCTACATGTAGAATCCGTAGCGGGCCTGATTTTCCCTGTGGACATGAGGCCTAAAAGTCTGATCTATTTACAGCGCATTATTTACAGCACACGGTGAACTTCGTCCGGAAAAAAAAAAAAGAACATCAGAAATGCACTTTCAGTCACCATCTCCCAGAAAAAATGCAATAAAAAAGTGATCAAAAAGTCTTATGTATTCCGAAATGGTACGAACATAAACTACAGGATGTCTCGCCAGAAATGAGCCCATACTCAACTATGTCGATGGAAAAATAAAAACGTTTTTGCAGCAGAGAATAATTCTAAAAAATTAAATGTCTTGTATTTTTTTCTTAGTAGTACAGCAAAAAAACACTATAAAAGTTTGGTATAATAATAATAGTAGTGACTCATAGAATAAGGTTATTGTGTCATTTTTGTTGTAGCTAGAAACAGGATGCACTGAAAGATGGCGGAATGACGTGGGTTTTTTTGTTTGTTTTTTTTTAATTTTACTCCACTTAGAATTTTTTAAACATTTTTCAGTACCTTATAAGGTACATTAAATAGCACCATTGAAAAATACAACTCGTCCCGCAAAAAACAAGCCCTCATACATGGACAAATAAGGGAGATACAATTTTTTAAAAGGGGGGAGGAAGAAACAAAAGTAGAAAAAAAAGGCGCTGCATCATTAAGGGGTTAAAAGAGAATTATTTTTTTCCCTTTAACAAAAATATTCCATAGGGTGCGTTCAGACGCAGCTGCAGATTTACACCAACGTTACGGAAACGGTGCGGATTTCACCCTTTCCATAGAAGGGGTAAAGTCCGCTGCAGATCTGCACCAAGAATGATACGGAAATGATGCAGACTTTCCACTAGGTGTGAACGTACCCATAAATGGATTCTAATTAGTGATCTTTATCTCTAGCACGTTCATATAGCAGTGCAGTAGTCGGTGTATGACTGGATACGCAGATAACATCACACTAACGTCTGTTTGTCATTCTTACAGGATGAAACATTTATCGTCTCTGACAATCTGCCCGCATCTCTGGCGCTCCATGCCATGCCATCTCTCTGAGCTCCGCCTGGATTATGTTCTGGCAGGTGGTCAGTCCTTTCGGTTGGTTTGGTTTTGGTGTATTTTTTGTTTCTTTTATAAGTGTAACATATTCCTGATAACAAGTAAATGTACTACGTTTGTCCCCCTTTGTGACTGCAAACTTCTTGCTAATTCGTGACTGGAAAACTCTGTAGCTTATCTCCTGCAGCCTCATTTTAGCACCCTTACTTTTTCCGGAACACATTAGGCCTCATGTCCTCGGAGCGGAATCCGACCCTGCTTACCCGTTCGGGTCTTCTGTGTGTCTGTCCGGATCTTCAATTTTCTTCACTGCAGATGTGTGCAGGAGCGCCGGCCATCGCACATGTGCAGTGGAGATTTTTTTTAAACTCCTGCTTTACCGTGGGAACCGCACTGCAATGGAGCATGCTGCGACTTGTTTTCTGTGCTAAAAGGTCAGCAAAACAAATCTGCATGCTTTTACCCCTTAGTGACGGCCCCATAGTGTTTTTACATCCTAGCTAAGTGGGCTTTAATCCCAGAGGACGTAAAAACATGCATCTTCTGAGGATTAAAGCCCCATGGGCTGTGGACGTGACAGCTCCATGTTGTCGGTTCCAGGGGGTAGCTGACAACATGGAGCAATCATGAGGGCCCACGGGGAGACCCCACCCAGCAATGCGATCGGTGCTATCCGATGGATGGCGCCGATCGCAATAAGGTAAATAAAAAGTTAAAGTTTCAGCTCCCCTCACAGAATGTACCCACGAGGGAGGCTAAAACTACTCACCTCCATCCTGCGTGATGTCCGGCGACGATCTGGGCGGGAGCGGACCCTCCGGCGTCTTCTGCGCATGTGCGCCTTAGTTAAAATGGTGATGCATGTGCAGATAACCAGATCGCCATGGGGCATTTGAAATCTCCTGTTTTCCGGCTACTGAAGGTAGCCGGGAGGCAGGAGATGTTGCTGGGCTCCGTGATCGCCGCTATCCAATGGATATCCTATAAGTCTTCAGTAGGGGCAAAAAATAATGACCTTATTTATGGAGAATGAACGTCTCTAGAGAGCTCAAACACCTTTGAGACGCCTCAGAGATTCCTATTACCAACATGTTAGAATCCAAGCAATCCCTGAGTCAAGGTAAAAACCCTGCAACTCTCCGACTGCTCAGCGCCCATCAGTCCTGGGCAGGTACTTAGTGAGTATGCTCGCTCATCTCTACGCTTAAGTAATACGGATATGCCCCCTTGTTTCTTCTGCCCATGAACATATTACATATATCATATCTGCACTTGTATTTTTATATAGTCTCGGTCAACACAGTCAATAGCAAGTCAGGACCCCAATGCTGAGATTACAGAGGCAGTGGCACCAATCTAGCATTGCGTCCCATTCACAATGTTTCCCCCATACAGGGGTTCCCCAATAGCATCCTTATTTCAGAACATTCAGTGTTGAGATATTACAATCTCCTCTGAGCATCCCCAGTCCTCCGAGAACAAGGCCTTCACACATATGGTGCGTCCGCTACCTTTAGATGGCGCTTTCCCTCCTACCTTTATATCTCAAGTTACTTCCCAAGATACTTTAGGCTGTATTCACACGGGGCGGTTGGAGTTCAGTAAAAAACAACATTGACCAAACTGCCCACGTTTTTGCTACGGCTTTGATGCAATTGTGGTGAAAACTGAAACCGCATCAAAACCGCGGCAACAACATAAGCAGTTTTCCCGCTGCGGTTTTGTACATTGTTTCCACCATAAATCCCGGCCAGCGGCCATATTTACCTATACAGCGGTACCTCGGGTTACGAGTGCCTTGGCTGGAGAGTTTTTCACTTGCGAGCAGGCTCTTTCCCTAATTTTTGCTCCAATTTCCGAGCAAAAATTTGGGATACAAGCCTGCTTGCAAGTCAAAAACTCACAAGCTAAGGCTCGGGGGGGAGCGGGAGTTTCTATACTCACCTGTCGCCGGCGTGTCGTCTTCCCAATGGTCTGCAGGCTGTCACTCCCTCCTCTACGCTGACAGAGAATTGCTTTCTGGATCTGGGGCTTAAATGTCCTGCCTCCAGCAAGCATTGAATTTAATAAATGGTAGAGCGCTGCCTGTGATTGGCTGAGCACTGTGACCAATCATAGGCATCGCTCAGCTGTTCAATAAATGGCTGAGCGCTGCCTGTGATTGGCTGAGCACTGTGACCGATCAAAGGCATCGCTCAGCTGTTGTTCAATGAATGGCTGAGCACTGCCTGTGATTGGCTGAGCACTCAGCCAATCAGACGCAGCCCTTTCAGCAGCGGGGATTTTAAGTCCCTGCCTGCTGAAAAGCTTCACAGCCGTGCGGGGAGAAGACAGGCCAGTATAGATTTTACTTTTTACTACAGCTAGGGATGATTTTTTAGGCTTCGATTTAAAGCCCTTCCCCTAAAATTACTGCAGGTGTGACGGCAGGGCATTGCAGTGGCCCCCGGATCCCCCACAAGCTGGGAGCGCCTCACACGGAGAGTATGTGTGTAATACGCACCAAGACGGTGCACGCCGCTGTCTGTTTTGCGCTCACATTCTGTCCGCTGTCCCCGGAGGCACAAATAGAGCCATGTAGCGGTTGTTACCGGGTCTTACACACTCCACACAGTAAAGCCGCTGCTCATTTACATGTGAAGGTACACTTGTTTTACAGCCCCAAAATACCAGAATTTCTGCCTAATAGTCTCAGCATTGTGATGCCCTTTAAGGTTCATTCACACGAGCGTGCGGGAAATCGCTGGGTGTATAAGGGGGCGACCTGCTGATTGGGGGTCTCACTGCTCAGAGCCCACCGATCTAGAGAACAGGACTCCGATGTCCCCCTCTGCCCGGCACTTCAGGGGTCGCCCCTCCCCCGCAGGGACACCATTGTGGCTGGCCACGAATCAGCTTCAGTGTGGCTGATGGACGGGCGGTGCGGCTACCTCGGCAGCCCCATGTAAAGTGACAGGTGTCAGCGCACAGCGTGATCCAGCCAGTTACCTCCTCACACAGGATTACCAGTGTGACCGCCATACCGCCACATACTGCATATCTCACACATGCCGTCCTGCACGGTCTTCCTGGTTTCCCGCTGTCACCCGGCGGCATGGTGTATAAATGCCACAATAATTGTGCCCAGAGGTTTATATGCCACCATGGGAAACAGGGCTGCAGTGCAGACAATACACCACAACATGCCGGGTCCTGGAGAGGCCGTGAGAACTGCGAGCAGCACAACACAGAGGGGGATTACATCTAACGCCATATCATACACACTACAGCACACAATACACAGGAGGGCGCCCCCTGGGGGAAGAGCCACAACTGCATGAGAGCGCTAACCATGAGGGAATACTAGCGCCCCTCACAGGAGCCGGCCGCGTCCCCCCTGTCAGCGCTGAGCTGCCGCTACAGGACGCTGCCAGCCTGACGGGCCTCCACGGATGAAGTTACCTCACGAGCCGCATCCTCCCGCCGCGCGGTCGGCCTCTGCTGACTGGATGCGCGCGGGCCGACCTCTGAAAGCTGCCTGCTGTGTCTTTCTCTCTCTCTCCCCCCGAATCCATAAAACCTATGTCCCGCCCACCACTTCCGGTTGGAGCCCCGATGAAGTGCAGGAATGTTCTGGAAGGAGGACGGCGGGTTTCCTGCTCCATGAGCCCCACGTGATCGGCTCCTTTCCCGCGCAGTGAGCTCTCTGCACTGAGGGGGGAAGCGTGAAAGGCGGCTGCGAGCTGAGGTGCCGGACAAGAGGCTTCACGGACTATGAGTGGGCTCCGTGCTCGGCTTATTAGACTGCTTTCTCATTGGCAGCAGTGTATGAAGAGACGGCCTGGTGTCAGTACAGCTGCTTGTGGGGCATTATGTGTCTAGGAAGTTGGGTGGGAAACAGTCAGCCATCTTGGAGGTAATCGGTGAGCCCCTCGCATTACTGACCGATACAAGCAGATGTGTCATATGGCCCAGACAACTACAGTTTGTGGTCAGCTGATAAGGGCTATGTGATATTATTCAACTAAACCACCGAAACAGAAATACTGGGGTGGTGCGGTGCATAGCTCTACAGCTGCGTCCCCGAGGTGGTGCGTTGTGTGGCCCCGGTGGCTGCGTCCCTGGGGTGGTGCGGTGCGTGGCCCCCGCCGGCTGCGTCCCCGGGGTTGGGCGGTGCGTGGCCCCCGCTGGCTGCGTCCCCAAGGTTGGAGTTTTGCTCTGTATGGCTTGTGGTCGCTGCTCCTTGCTGCTCACCCTTCACCCCCATTGACCCCAATGATATGGTTGGATGACGACACAAGATCTCTGCTGGCCCGGCTACAGTCTGCTGTCACCTTCGGGGCCTGAAGGAACAAAAATGGCTGAACCACTTCCCTGCCCGCCTGATGCAGACTGTTCACAGTACTCATCCGTAGCCTAAACCAGAGTTGCACAACCATATTCGTGCACACAATATGCTGAAAATAGAACCCATTGTTTCTTTCCCCCTCCATCCTCTCCCCAGTGGGTTCGTTCACACGCACGTATTTGGCGCTCGTGCACAATGCGGTTGTGCAATAAAAATGTGCAGCCTTTTCTATCTCTCCGTGCATTTGTGCATAGAGAGAACATTTGGAACTCCTGAAGCTATCAGCCATTTAAATGGCTGAGAGCATTGGTGCATGTTTTTTTTTTTTTCGCATGCAATTGCGCACATCTTGCGTAGTTTACAGTGCATTTTGCATGGGCAAATCCCACTTCGCAAATACGCTTACACTACGCTCTGATCGGACTTGGCAGCACTGGTTACTCCGCAGGTGTGATGTCTTAGACTAATGCAGTGTGCAGCAGGCGGTCCGAGAAGCTGGGCGGCCATCTTCATGTCTCCAGGTCTGCTTTAGGGGTTTTCTCACTAGACAGTATATCCCATCTGCACAGGACCCCCAGTGAACAGCGCACTCTGAACGCACTGTGACTGGAGTAGCGGTGCGCATGCTTAAGCGCCATTTCACTCCCTTCTATAAGATGAATGGAGGTTGCTGAGCGCAAAAAAGCGATAGTCACGCATGTACACCGCTGCTCCATTCCACGAGGCATTCAGGGGGGATGCTGCTCTCTGGACCGCTGGGGGGTCTCAGCCGTTGGATCCTCAGTGATTAGACATCTGCAATACTGTGGGGTTTTCCAGAACTGAATTATTAAGCCAAGGATACAGACCTAATTTCTCCCCCAGATTTTTTATTTCAATAAATTGTAACTTGCCCAACTTTCAATAAATCATAACTAATTTTCTGCTGCCGTTGTATGAGGGCTTGTTTTGTTTTGTGGGAGTTGTATTTTTTAATGGCACTATTCAAGCCCTATAGAGGTATAAAAAGTCCATGTGCACTAATTATGTCCCATGTGAAAGGTTGCTTAATAGCAAGTAGAGCCAGGCTTCCACTAAATATAGCAACTACAGAGCCACACACTCCCACCCCAAACCGCAACTACAGAGCCACACACTCCCACCCCAAACCGCAACTACAGAGCCACACACTCCCACCCCAAACCGCAACTACAGAGCCACACACTCCCACCCCAAACTGCAACTACAGAGCCTTTACTTTTTGCAGTAATAAAAAGTTTTTTTCTTTTAGTCCTTTTAAGGGGATTTGAACTTGTGATTGTTTGATCACTCTTACAGTATAATGCAATACCATAGTATTGCATTATGCCACATTTTGACAGGCTTTGTGGATCTTTATTTGCAATTTCGTGGGGTACTGGTGGATTATGTCGTCTAATCCCTGACACCCCTGTCACACCCCTAGCTCCCGATTGGCTCAATGCTTTAAGGTGCTAGGAGCGTGTGGAAGTATTTTTGCCTGCCCTGCCCTGTTATGGTAAGGGGTTAGTTTTCCCCTTAGGCTTAGCTTATTTGCTGTAAATGCTGCCATGTTACAGCATTTACAGCGAATAAGCGAAGCCAAACAGGAAAACTAACCCCTAACCAGGCAGGGCAGGCAAAAGTACTTCCACATGCTGCAGCCATCAGTCAGTGCTCGTTGTGGGCCGGTCTGCCGCCGGCGGTGTGCTCTGTGGCGCCCCGCTAATTCACAGTTGTGGTCTGCTGTCCCTCAGCCAGCGCCACTCCTGCTTTGGCCACTGTCTCCTCGTGCTGTGTGTAACGGCACTTGGGGTATTTCAGAGGCTGGCAGTCGCAGCCTCTGCACTGTCCTCTGGTGCCTCCAGCCTCTGGCAGCTGTGCAGCTCGATGCAGTCCTCTCTGTCGCTTCCCAGGCTCGGCGCTGTCCTCTGCCGCCACTGCTCCCAGCCACACCGCAGTCCTCTGTCCCCAGCCAATCAGAAGTTGACAGGTGTATTATGTCGCCACCCCTTACTTCCGGTGACGACATAATACACCAATACCATTTAGTGGAAACCTTGTGGCTCTGTAGTTGCTGTTTAGTAGGGGGTGGACGTTGTAGCTCTGTATTTGTTGTATAGGGAGAGACCTCGGGGCTCTGTAGTTTGGGGGGGCGGGGGGACCTTGGGGCTCTGTAGTTATATTTAGTGGAAACCTTCTTGTTGTATATGCTATTATGGGGGAAGGGTGGGGAACCTTGGGGCTCTGTAATTGCAGCATGTGACTGCAGCATGTAAAGGGCTGTCACCATGGGTCCCCCCAGAATGTGATCAGGGAGTCCTGATGGGTCTCTGTGGAAGTCCCCTAAAGAGACAAAACGAAAAAAAAAATTGTTAAAAATTATTTAAAAAATAAAATAAATAAAATTAAATTAAAAACACTTGTCTGCCTTTACTTTATGAAAAATTAAAAATACAATTACACATGTGGTATCCCTGCGTCGTAATGACCCAGAGAAGGAAGTTAGTACATTATTTAACCCCTTAATGACACCGTCCCTTTTTTTCTTCTTTCCCCAATTGTTTTTTTCCTCCCCCCGTTTAAAAAATCATAACTCCTTTATTTATCCTTCGACGTCGCTGTATGAGGGCTTGTTTCTTGCGGAACGAGTTATATTTTTCAATGGTGCTATTTAAAGTACCATATAATGTACTGAAAAACTTTTACAAAAATCTAAGTGGAGTAAAATGAAAGAAAAATGACATTCCACCATCTTTCAGTGCGTCTTGCTTCTATGGTAGAGAAACTGCAACAAAAATGACCTGATAACTTTATTCTATGGGTCAGTACGATTACTATGATACCAAATGTGTAAACTTTTTTTTACTATAGCACTTGTATTTTTTTGCAAAGACATTTCATTTTTTAAAATTATTTTCTGCTGCATCTTCTGCGCGCAATAACTTCTTTATTTTTCCATCGACATACTTGAGCAAGGGCTCGTTTTTTGCGGGACGTCCTGTAGTTAACGTTGGTACCATTTTGGAATACATACGACTTTTTGATCACTTTTTATTGCATTTTTTCTGGGAGACAGGGTGACTGAAAAAGTGCAGTTCTGGCGTTCTTTATTTTTTTTTTCGGATTACGTTCACCATGGGGGGTAAATAATGCACTATTTTGATAGATCAGACATTTACGGACGCGGCGATACCAAATATGTATTTTTCTTTTATGATTTAGATTTTTTATTATAGATATGGCAAAAGGAGGGGGATTTAACTTGTATTACTTTTTTTCCCTAATCTCCCTACAAATTTTTTCACAAAAGTTATGCAATACATTATATATACCCAAAAATGATGCCATCAAAAAGTACAACTTCTCCAGCAAAAAACAAGCCCTCACATGGCCGTGTCAATGGAAAAATGAAAAAGTTATAGCTCTTGGAACGCGACTGCAAAATTAGTTAAAATTAAATGATTGTCCAATTTAAAAAAACCTGCCCTGATGGGCACGACAGGGGGGTAGGAAACCCGCCACTCAAGGGGTTAATGTTTTCCACCTATCATAAATAGAGAGTGGGTCACGGCTTATCTTGGCCGACAGCAAGTGTGTGTAAAGTGCTGATATTAGTCCTCTAGGTCCCTGTAATTTAAGAATACCTACTGTTGGGTATTTGGAGATTTTGGTAGAATTCGGTGGAAATTCTGCATTCAAAGCATGTCTCAACTGAAAGTACCTGAAAAGTTGAAGTCTAGGTACTTTTAGATTCTCTCGTAATTGTATATAGGACAGCAGTATATTATCCTCGTATATATCTCCTAGAGTTTGTATCCCTAGTTTAACCCAGTATCCAACACCCTGCATCATCTTGAGTGAGGGCAAAGTAGGGTTATTCCATAAAGGAGTGTCAGTCATTGTATCTGTGTATTGTTGGATACGCTTTGCTGCGCGCCACACAGGGCCACTTTATGCATGGTTATAAGTCTTGATGATTTTCTAAAATCTGGATGTTCCAAAAACCCAATTAGATTCTGACCCTCTAACTCATCGGCTAGGTAATGATCTGTGATTGGCATCTCTTCCCAAAATGAACCAATCCCTGAGATTACGTAACTGTCTTGCTATGTAATACACTTTAAAGTCGGATAACGCCATTCCGGCTTGGTTTTTAGGGCGTTGTAGTGCAGTGAGTTTAAGCTTGGAGTGAGACGGGCCCCAAACAAATCTAATACCGACAGTTTAAGGTTTGGAAGAAACTTTCTGGAACTTTAACCGACATATGTTGTAACGAATATAAACATTTGGGTTGGATTACCATCCTAATAAGGTTTATACGACCTGCCACGGATATAGGTAATTTCCACCAGGCCTTCATTTTCGTTTGTATTAGGTTTTGCAGCGGACTTGTAGTTTTTATGGTCTTGCACTATATTAATTCCTACATACTTGAATTTGGTTATTTCCAATAGACCACAGGCTGACACATCAGAAATTGTGGTCGCGTTTTGGGCTGTATACATTATTGCAGATTTGGACCAGTGTATATAAAGTCCAGAATGTTGAGAGAGAGTCTATTATCTCAAGGGCTTGTGAGAAGGAATGCTCTGGGTTACGGAGGAAAAGAACCATATCATCTGCATATAGACCAACTTTACTCTCTCTACCCCTCCAACTCACTCCCGTAACCGCAGAAGTATTGCGCAAACGGATGGCCAGTGCCTCAATTGCTATTGCAAAAAGGGAGGGAGACAAAGGACATCCCTGACGCGTCCCCCGAGACAGTAGAAAGTTCGCCGAAGATATACCGTTTACTATAACGTTGGCTGTGGGGGATTCATACAGTAACCTGATCCACCCTAGGAATCGGGACCAGAAACCAAAATGTATCAAACATGCCTCCAGGAAACTCCACTCCAATGAGTCAAATGCTTTTTTTGTATCTAGTGACACTACTGCCCAAGGCATATCATGCAGTCTCCCTATTTATACAATTGTTTGGACTCTGCGTATATTTATTGTGGTTGATTTTCCGGGCATAAACCCTATCTAGTCTTCATGGATTATGGAAAGGATTACTTGGTTAAGTCTAGTAGCCAGTATTTCTGTCAATATTTTATAATCCACATTAGGCAGTGATATTGGCCTATATGAGTCACAATTATCGGGTTCTTTACCAGGTTTCAACAACGCGATTATAGACGCTTTATAAAAGGAGGGTGGGAGGGAATTTCCCTGATAAACCCGCTGCAGAGTATCATATAGTATTGGAGAAAGCTGTTCTATATATTTATGATCTACCCCCAAGAGGGGGCCATCTGGCCCAGGGGACTTATTTAGTGCCATATCCATGATAGCTTGATGGATTTCCTCTAATGTTATTGGGGCATCTAAGGCCTCATGTCAACGGGGAAAATCAGGCCCGCTACGGATTCTCCATGGAGAATCCGTAGCGGGTCCCTCCTCCCCCGCGGACATGAGCGCTGAAAATAAGAATAAACTTACCCGCAGAGGACCGGGCAGGTCTTCTCTTCTTCGCGGCCGGATCTTCTTTCTGCGGCCTGCGGATGTGCCCGGCATGTCGGCGGCGTGCCGCTCGAATGCGCCGGGCACATCCGCTGGGCCGAAGAAAGAAGATCTGGCCGCGAAGAAGAGAAGACCTGCCCGGTCCGCTGCGGGTAAGTTTATTCTTATTTTAGGTCTCCCGCAGATCCGGACGGCTTCTATAGGCTTCAATAGAAGCCTGCGGGAGCTGTCCCCACGGGAGACCCGCACGAAAATGGAGCATGTCCGGATTTTTTCATGCTCCATATTTTTTTTTATTCACTTTTATTGACCATCCGCAGGTATTCACCTACCGGCGGGTGGTCAATGTATCCTTATGGGGTGCGGATCCGCGGGCGGGAGAAGAGTTAAAATCCGCTGCGGATTTTCATTCTTCTTTTCCCCGTAGACATGAGGCCTAATAGTGCTATCTGTTCAGCAGAAAGGGACGGGAAGGCAAGGTCTTCTAGATAGGCCAAATTATCCAACATCGACATTTCACTTGTTGAAGTATATAGATTGGTATAGTATTCCCTAAACCTGGTTGTTATAGATTGGGCCTCCGTGAGTATCCGTCCATCAGCCGCTTTAATTGTGAGGACAGAGTTGGTTAGCCCGTTTTGTTTCATTAATTGGCCAAACGGGGACTCGACTGGTTACCCATTTCTAAAAAATATTGCCGCGTAAAGAAGATTTTCCATTTGGTTTTAACATGTAATTAATGTCTAAGTAAGCTAAGTAATCCTAGCCAGCTTGTTTTGTTGGTGTCTGTAGGGTTCGCTATGTATTGTTTTTCGGCCTCTGCTGTCTGCTCCTCTAACAGAAAGTCAGCTTGGGAAGTAGATCTTTTTATGCAGGATATTGGTGATTTAAAACAACCTCTAAGGTAAGCTTTTAGTGTATCCCATATTAAGGCATTTCTCGTATCTTCTTCATGGATTTGGAGGAATGTGGTTATTTGATCTGGTATCCGGTCATTTGATCCTATTAGCTTAAGCCAAAAGAGATTAAGCTTCCAGGTCGGGGCAAAATACTGTCCTGGGAATTGTAATTTAAGGATGATTGGTTTATGATCAGATACTCCCCGAGTGCCATGAACTATTGAGGTTAAGTAGAGGGCAAGTGTTTGGAGAGCCAAATATGTATTCTATTCGAGAGAGAGACCTGCTCCCAGGAGACTGACAAGTGTACTCACATGTGTAGGGTGTGTTTATTGAATAAATTGGAGTTTTTCATTGGATCAAGTAGGATTGACCTACAAAAAGGGAGGTAGTAGAGGATATTATAAAGGGTCTACTGACTTAGCTATCAGTTACCCTCCAGCAACCTATTGTCACTATTTCCACTAAACTATTTTTGCTTGTAGCTAGGTTAGGTCCTCTTATGCTGCGCTGACTTGGGTCTTACATAGAGCTGATCTGGAGATAAATCATCCATTTATCTCCAGGTGTCTCTGCCCATCCTGCTGGCTCCCATTGTTCCTTTTCCCCCTTGATTGCCTGCTTTTGTAACTGAATCAACGGGTCATAATCCACAAGGGGTGAGGTCTGAGGGGGTACCTGTACCACCCCAAGCCCTGAAGGATCAATCTGGGCTTCTGTGTGGTTGTATTCACAGCCTTCTCAGCCAGGTGATATCTAATTGCCTCTTTTGAGCCATCCTTAGAGTGGCCTTTTGTTATGGAGTGGCTTTCAGGCCACTCTTTTGGGCAGCAGGAGGGTTTCCATCAGTGCCTTCACACCTTTACTGTTTTTAATTGGTTTTTTCATTTGCTTGTCAAGAATGACCTTGCTTTCCAGATGGGTCCATGGTAATCAGTAATGCCAAAGGCATAGTATGAGTCCTTGTAGTCCGTGTCTTCTTGAGCATGCTTGCATGCTTCTTCCAGAGCTCGTAATTCTGACTGACATGTGAGATGGAAGGGGTTCGGCTTTGGCCACAACATAACCTGTTTAGAACCTGCCTGCTTGACCATACCACAATGCATCCACAAAGAGTGTAAAATCAGGGTTGTCTAATGACTGATCAACAACATGACTGAATCCCCTGTCTCCCGGGCCATTAGCTTGTGCATGGTCATGTGTATCAGGCTGAAAGGAAAACTGTAAAATGATTATTTGCTTTTGCAGCAGCAGCTGGTTGTCATTGTGTTAAGGCACTCTGCCCCCCCCCCCCCCCCCCCCCGAGCGCCAGGTGGGGTGCCCTGATCTTCCCGCACCCCACTGTCCCTGTCTACTTGCCTCAGCCCTGGCTAACCACAGGCGGACAACTGGACGGCGGTCCCTGCACTGGCTAGGGACCTGGCGACTGACAAGATGTGACTAACTGATGGAGGGAACAGAGTGCCGACAGAGAAGGCAGATGGAAATGACCAACAGAAAATACAGAGAAAGCAAAGCTGGAAATGGAAGCTGACAGGCAAACTAGAGGGTGAACTAAGACTTAGCTGCAGAAAGGACCGACTAGATGCTAGCAGAACCAATAACTGGCAGTGAGCTCAGGTCACTGCCAGCCTTAAAACTGCAAGCCTCCGCCCAGGGGCGGAGAGTGGGAGGAGCCGACTCTCCCACTGCTGCATAAGAAAGGTGGATGAGTGCGGGCGGCACCCTACGGGCGGACACGCCCATGCCGCCGCACACTGGCTGCCCCACGCCGCCGGGAGAGCCCCGACTCCAGAGCTCCAGGACGCCGGAGCCGACAACGGAGCGGCGCGCGCCGACCACGGGACCTTGCACCGCCATGCATGGTAACAGTTATTATTGAAGGGGATAGAATTTACAACTTCATTATCATGTCAAAATCTAGTAATAACAAAAGATACAACGTAGAACTTCATTATAATGCTATATAGAACTCCATTATGATGTCATAATGTAATGTAAAACTGCATTATGATGTCATAATCTACTCATAGTAGGGGGTAGAACTTACAACTCCATTATGATGTCACAATCTAGTAATAACAAAAGATACAATGTAGAATTTCATTATAATGTAGCATAGAACTGCATTATGATGTCCTAATGTAAAACTGCATTATGATGTCATAATCTATTCATAGCAGGTAATAGAATTTACAACTCCATTATGATGTCACAATCTAGTAACAACAAAAGATACAACGCAGAACAACATTATTATGTAATATAGAACTCCATTATGATGTCATAATCTAAAACTGCATTATGATGTCATAATCTATTAAGAGCAGGTGATAGAATTTACAACTCCATTATGATGTCACAATCTAGTAATAACAAAAGATGCAATGTAGAACGTCATTATAATGTAGTATAGAACTCCATTATGATGTCATAATGTAATGTAAAACTGCATTATGATGTCATAATCTATTAATCGTAGGGGATAGAATTTACAACTCCATTATTATGTCACAGTCTAGTAATAGCAAAAGATACAACATACAACGTAATTATAATGTAATATACAGCTCCATTATGTCATAATGTGAAACTGCATTATGCCGTCTTAATCTATTCATAGTAGGGGATAGGATTTACAACTCCATTATGATGTCACAATCTAGTAATAACAAAAGATACAATGTAGAACAACATAATTCTGTAATATAGAACTCCATTATGATGTCATAATGTATTCATAGTAGGGGATAGAATTTACAACTCCATTATGATGTCACAATCTAGTAATAACAAAAGATACAATGTAGAACTTCATTATAATGCTATATAGAACTCCATTATGATGTCATAATCTACTCATAGTAGGGGGTAGAACTTTAAACTCCATTATGATGTCACAATCTAGTAATAACAAAAGATACAATGTAGAACAACATTATTATGTAATATAGAATTCCATTATGATGTCATAATGCAAAACTGCATTATAATGTCATAATCTATTAATGGTAGGGTATAGAATTTACAACTCCATTATGATGTCACAATCTAGTAATAACAAAACATACAACGTAGAACAACATTTTTATGTAATATAGAACTGCATTATGATGTCATAATCTAAAACTGCATTATGATGTCATAATCTATTAATATCAGGTGATAGAATTTACAACTCCATTATGATGTCACAATCTAGTAATAACAAAACATACAATGTAGAACTTCATTATAATGTAGTATAGAACTCCATTATGATGTCATAATGTAAAACTGCATGATGATGTCATAATCTATTCATAGCAGGTAATAGAATTTACAACTTCATTATGATGTCACAATCTAGTAACAACAAAAGATACAACGCAGAACAACATTATTATGTAATATAGAACTCCATTATGATGTCATAATCTAAAACTGCATTATGATGTCATAATCTATTAAGAGCAGGTGATAGAATTTACAACTCCATTATGATGTCACAATCTAGTAATAACAAAAGATGCAATGTAGAACGTCATTATAATGTAGTATAGAACTCCATTATGATGTCATAATGTAATGTAAAACTGCATTATGATGTCAGAATCTATTAATCGTAGGGGATAGAATTTACAACTCCATTATTATGTCACAATCTAGTAATAGCAAAAGATACAACATACAACGTAATTATAATGTAATATACAGCTCCATTATGTCATAATGTGAAACTGCATTATGCCGTCTTAATCTATTCATAGTAGGGGATAGGATTTACAACTCCATTATGATGTCACAATCTAGTAATAACAAAAGATACAATGTAGAACAACATAATTCTGTAATATAGAACTCCATTATGATGTCATAATGTATTCATAGTAGGGGATAGAATTTACAACTCCATTATGATGTCACAATCTAGTAATAACAAAAGATACAATGTAGAACTTCATTATAATGCTATATAGAACTCCATTATGATGTCATAATCTACTCATAGTAGGGGGTAGAACTTTAAACTCCATTATGATGTCACAATCTAGTAATAACAAAAGATACAATGTAGAATTTCATTATAATGTAGTATAGAACTCCATTATGATGTCATAATGTAAAACTGCATGATGATGTCATAATCTATTCATAGCAGGTAATAGAATTTACAACTCCATTATGATGTCACAATCTAGTAATAACAAAAGATGCAACGTAGAAAAACATTATTATGTAATATAGAACTCCATTATGATGTCATAATCTAAAACTGCATTATGATGTCATAATCTATTCATGGTAGGGGATAGTATTTAAAACTCCATTATGATGTCACAAATTAGTAATAAAAGATACAACGTAGATCTTCATTATAATGTAATATAGAACTCCATTATGATGTCATAATGTGATGTAAAACTGCATTATGATGTCATAATCTATTCATGGTAGGGGATAGAATTTACAACTCCATTATCATGTCACAATCTAGTAGTAACAAAAGATACAACGTAGAACATTATTATGTAATATAGAACTCCATTATGATGTCATAATGTAAAACTGCATTATGATGTCATAATGTATTTGTAGTAGGGAGTAGAATTTACAACTCCATCATGATCTCACAATCTAGTAATAACAAAAGATACAATGTAGAACTTCATTATAATTTAGTATAGAACTACATTATGTTGTCATAATGTTATGTAAAACTGCTTTATGATGTCATAATCTATTCATGGTAGGAGATAGTATTTAAAACTCCATTATGATGTCACTAATTAGTAGTAACAAAAGATACAACGTAGAACAACATTATTATGTAATATAGAACTCCATTATGATGTCATAATGTAAAACTGCATTATGATGTCATAATCTATTCATAGCAGGTAATAGAGTTTACAACTCCATTATGATGTCACAATCTAGTAATAACAAAAGATAGAATGTAGAACTTCATTATAATGTAGTATAGAACTGCATTATAATGTCATAATGTAAAACTGCATTATAATGTCATAATCTATTCATAGCAGGTAATAGAATTTACAACTCCATTATGATGTCACAATCTAGTAATAACAAAAGATACAATATAGAACATTATTATGTAATATAGAATTCCATTATGATGTCATAATGCAAAACTGCATTATGATGTCATAATGTATTCATAGGGGATAGAATTTACAACTCCATTATGATGTCACAATCTAGTAATAACAAAACATACAACATAGAACAACATCATTATGTAATATAGAACTCCATTATGATGTCATAATGTGAAACTGCATTGTGACGTCATAATCTATTCATAGTAAGTGATAGGATTTGCAACTCCATTATGATGTCACAATCTAGAAATAACAAAAGATACAATGTAGAACATTATTATGTAAGATAGAACTCCATTGTGATGTCATAATGTAATGTAAAACTGCATTATGATGTCATAATTTATTCATGGTAGGGGGTAGACTTTACAACTCCATTATGATGTCACAATCTAGTAATATTAAAAGATACAACATAGAAAAACATTATGTAATATAGAACTCCATTATGATGTCATAATGTAAAACTGCATTATGATGTCATGATGTATTTATGGTAGGGGATAGAATTTACAACTCCATTATGATGTCACAATCTAGTAATAACAAAAGATAGAATGTAGAACTTCATTATAATGTAGTATAGAACTGCATTATAATGTCATAATGTAAAACTGCATTATAATGTCATAATCTATTTATAGCAGGTAATAGAATTTGCAACTCCATTATGATGTCACAATCTAGTAATAACAAAAGATACAATGTAGAACAACATTATTATGTAATATAGAATTCCATTATGATGTCATAATGCAAAACTGCATTATGATGTCATAATGTATTCATAGTGGATAGAATTTACAACTCCATTATGATGTCACAATCTAGTAATAACAAAACATACAACATAGAACAACATCATTATGTAATATAGAACTCCATTATGATGTCATAATGTGAAACTGCATTATGACGTCATAATCTATTCATAGTAGGGGATAGGATTTACAACTCCATTATGATGTCACAATCTAGTAATTACAAAAGATAGAATGTAGAACTTCATTATAATGTAGTATAGAACTGCATTATGATGTCCTAATGTAAAACTGCATTATGATGTCATAATCTATTCATAGCAGGTAATAGAATTTACAACTCCGTTATGATGTCACAATTTAGTAATAACAAAAGATACAATGTAGAACAACATTATTATGTAATATAGAACTCCATTATGATGTCATAATGCAAAACAGCATTATGATGTCATAATGTACTTATGGTAGGGGATAGAATTTACAACTCCATTATGATGTCATAATTTAAAACTGCATTATGATGTCATAATGTATTCATAGCGGATAGAGTTTACAACTCCATTATGATGTCACAATCTAGTAATAACAAAACATACAACGTAGAACAACATCATTATATAATATAGAACTCCATTATGATGTCATAATGTAAAAACTGCATTATGACGTCATAATCTATTCATAGTAGGGGATAGGATTTACAACTCCATTAAGATGTCACAATCTAGTAATAACAAAAGATACAATGTAGAACAACATTATTATGTAATATAGAACTCCATTGTGATGTCATAAAGTAAAACTGCATTATGATGTCATAATCTATTCATGGTAGGGGATAGAATTTACAACTCCATGATGATGTCTTAATCTAGTAATAACAAAAGATACAATGTAGAACTTCATTATAATGTAGTATAGAACTCCATTATGATGTCATAATGTGAAACTGCATTATGACGTCATAATCTATTCATAGTAGGTGATAGGATTTACAACTCCATTATGATGTCACAATCTAGTAATAACAAAAGATACAATGTAGAACTTAATTATATTGTACTATAGAACTCCATTATGATGTCATAATGTAAAACTGCATTATGATGTCATAATCTATTCATGGTAGGGGATAGTATTTAAAACTTCATTATGATGTCAGAAATTAGTAGTAAGAAAAGATACAACGTAGAGCAACATTATTATCTATATATATAAAATTGAATGTATGTCTGTCTGCGTGCGTGCGTGTCTGCGTGTCTGCGTGTCTGTTTGTCCTTTATGCGCTACTACACCATTCATCCGATCGCCATGAAACTTTGGGAAGTTGTTAAGTACACTCCTGGGAAGATTATAGGCATAGTACAAATATCCTACGATAAATGGCGCGCGCGCGAGCGTCGTCGAAAGTTACACCCCCCCCCACGTAGATCGAATAAGTAAGCCACCTGCTATTGCGACCACTGAGGTTTTGTAGGCCGCTGCTTCCCCCTTGCAGGCTGAATAAAATAGCCGTTGTGTGGAACATCCAATTTATCCGGCTGCTGTGGCTTCTTGGGAAGATAGCCTAGTACATGTTTGCCCACTTCCAACTCCAATGGAGACTGACTGTAAATGGCTGGCGTGCTCTAGTATTTATGGTTTCAAGCTGTACGTGTCATTGCATACAGTCTATCTATCTATCTATCTATCTATCTATCTATCTATCTATCTATCTATCTATCTCCATATCTATCTATCAGGGTTATTGCATACAGTCTATCTATCTATCTATCTATCTATCTATCTATGACATCAGGAAATGAGAGAATTAGATTCCGTACGTAAAATTTGAACGCTAATTCTTTGGCGCTTTGAATTGAATAATCGAGTTGGGACCCATTAACTTTTCCTATTTATGACATAATCAATGCTCGTGGCAAATTTCAAGTTTCTATGACATTGGGAAGTGAGAGAATTAAGTTGGGATGAGACATAAGGCCTTGCCCATAAGCATTCCCCAACCTCCAAGAACTGAACCTACCTACCTGAATGAGATTTTGTAGGCCGCTGCTTCCCCCTTGCGGGCTGAATAAAATAGCCGTTGGGTGGAACATACAATTTATCCGGCTGCTGTGGCTTCTTGGGAAGATAGCCTAGTACTTGTTTACCCACTTCCAACTCCAATGGTAATTGGCTGGCGTGCTCTAGTGGTTCCAAGCTGTACGTGTCATAATAGAGCCTTAATGACATCACAATGCAGCTTTATAGAACATGTTGGGGCATGTTCAAGGGCGTCCGATGTTGATGACATCAGTGATGACATCACAATAGCAGGTGGCTTACTTATTCGATCTACGTGGGGGGGGGGTGTAACTTTCGACGACGCTCGCGCGCGCGCCATTTATCGTAGGATATTTGTACTATGCCTATAATCTTCCCAGGAGTGTACTTAACAACTTCCCAAAGTTTCATGGCGATCGGATGAATGGTGTAGTAGCGCATAAAGGACAAACAGACACGCACGCACGCAGACAGACATACATTCAATTTTATATATATAGATAAAAGTCCATTATGATGTCATAATGTAAAACTGCACTATGATGTCATAATGTATTTATAGTAGGGGATAGAGTTTACAACTCCATTATGATGTCATAATGTAATATAAAACTGCATTATGATGTCATAATCTATTCATGGTAGGGGATAGAATTTACAACTCCATTATGATGTCACAATCTAGTAATAACAAAAGATATAACGTAGAACAACATTATTATGTAATATAGAACTCCAGTATGATGTCATAATTTGAAACTGCATGATGATGTCATAATCTATTCATAGCAGGTAATAGAGTTTACAACTCCATTATGATGTCACAATCTAGTAATAACAAAAGATACAATGTAGAACTTCATTATAATGTAGTATAGAACTCCATTATGATGTCATAATGTAAAAATGCATGATGATGTCATAATCTATTTATGGTAGGGGATAGTATTTAAAACTCCATTATGATGTCACAAATTAGTAATAACAAAAGATACAATGTAGATCTTCATTATAATGTAACTAGCGTACCCGTCGCGCGTTGCTGCGAAGACAGACATACATACATACATTCGTTTTTATATATCTAGATGAAGGCAGCAGCGACCACTGAGGTTTTGTAGGCCGCTGCTTCCCCCTTGCAGGCTGAATAAAATAGCCGTTGTGTGGAACATCCAATTTATCCGGCTGCTGTGGCTTCTTGGGAAGATAGCCTAGTACATGTTTGCCCACTTCCAACTCCAATGGAGACTGACTGTAAATGGCTGGCGTGCTCTAGTATTTATGGTTTCAAGCTGTACGTGTCATTGCATACAGTCTATCTATCTATCTATCTATCTATCTCCATATCTATCTATCAGGGTTATTGCATACAGTCTATCTATCTATCTATCTATCTATCTATCTATCTATGACATCAGGAAATGAGAGAATTAGATTCCGTACGTAAAATTTGAACGCTAATTCTTTGGCGCTTTGAATTGAATAATCGAGTTGGGACCCATTAACTTTTCCTATTTATGACATAATCAATGCTCGTGGCAAATTTCAAGTTTCTATGACATTGGGAAATGAGAGAATTAAGTTGGGATGAGACATAAGGCCTTGCCCATAAGCATTCCCCAACCTCCAAGAACTGAACCTACCTACCTGAATGAGATTTTGTAGGCCGCTGCTTCCCCCTTGCGGGCTGAATAAAATAGCCGTTGGGTGGAACATACAATTTATCCGGCTGCTGTGGCTTCTTGGGAAGATAGCCTAGTACTTGTTTACCCACTTCCAACTCCAATGGTAATTGGCTGGCGTGCTCTAGTGGTTCCAAGCTGTACGTGTCATAATAGAGCCTTAATGACATCACAATGCAGCTTTATAGAACATGTTGGGGCATGTTCAAGGGCGTCCGATGTTGATGACATCAGTGATGACATCACAATAGCAGGTGGCTTACTTATTCGATCTACGTGGGGGGGGTGTAACTTTCGACGACGCTCGTGCGCGCGCCATTTGTCGTAGGATATTTGTACTATGCCTATAATCTTCCCAGGAGTGTACTTAACAACTTCCCAAAGTTTCATGGCGATCGGATGAATGGTGTAGTAGCGCATAAAGGACAAACAGACACGCAGACACGCAGACACGCACGCACGCAGACAGTCATACATTCAATTTTATATATATAGACTAGCGTACCCGTCGCGCGTTGCTGCGAAGACAGACATACATACATACATTCGTTTTTATATATCTAGATGACGGCAGCAGCGACCACTGAGGTTTTGTAGGCCGCTGCTTCCCCCTTGCAGGCTGAATAAAATAGCCGTTGTGTGGAACATCCAATTTATCCGGCTGCTGTGGCTTCTTGGGAAGATAGCCTAGCACATGTTTGCCCACTTCCAACTCCAATGGAGACTGACTGTAAATGGCTGGCGTGCTCTAGTATTTATGGTTTCAAGCTGTACGTGTCATTGCATACAGTCTATCTATCTATCTATCTATCTATCTATCAGGGTTATTGCATACAGTCTATCTATCTATCTATCTATCTATCTATGACATCAGGAAATGAGAGAATTAGATTCCGTACGTAAAATTTGAACGCTAATTCTTTGGCGCTTTGAATTGAATAATCGAGTTGGGACCCATTAACTTTTCCTATTTATGACATAATCAATGATCGTGCCAAATTTTAAGTTTCTATGACATTGGGAAGTGAGAGAATTAAGTTGGGATGAGACATAAGGCCTTGCCCATAAGCATTCCCCAACCTCCAAGAACTGAACCTACCTACCTGAATGAGATTTTGTAGGCCGCTGCTTCCCCCTTGCGGGCTGAATAAAATAGCCGTTGGGTGGAACATACAATTTATCCGGCTGCTGTGGCTTCTTAGGAAGATATCCTAGTACTTGTTTACCCACTTCCAACTCCAATGGTAATTGGCTGGCGTGCTCTAGTGGTTCCAAGCTGTACGTGTCATAATACAGCCTTAATGACATCACAATGCAGCTTTATAGAACATGTTGGGGCATGTTCAAGGGCGTCCGATGTTGATGACATCAGTGATGACATCACAATAGCAGGTGGCTTACTTATTCGATCTACGTGGGGGGGGGGGCGTAACTTTCGACGACGCTCGCGCGCCATTTATCGTAGGATATTTGTACTATGCCTATAATCTTCCCAGGAGTGTACTTAACAACTTCCCAAAGTTTCATGGCGATCGGATGAATGGTGTAGTAGCGCATAAAGGACAAACAGACACGCACGCAGACACGCACGCACGCAGACAGACATACATTCAATTTTATATATATAGATATAGAACTCCATTATGATGTCATAATGTAATGTAAAACTGCATTATGATGTCATAATCTATTCATGGTAAGGGATAGAATTTACAACTCTATTATGATGTCACAATCTAGTAGTAACAAAGGATACAATGTAGAACAACATTATTATGTAATATAGAACTCCATTATGATGTCATAATGTAAAACTGCATTATGATGTCATAATGTATTTATAGTAGGGGATAGAATTTGCAACACCATTATGATGTCACAATCTAGTAATAACAAGAGATGCAATGTAGAACTTCATTATAATGTAGTATAGAACTCCATTAACATGTCATAATGTAATGTAAAACTGCATTATGATGTCATAATCTATTAATCGTAGGGGATAGAATTTACAACTCCATTATGATGTCACAATGTATTAATAACAAGATACAACATACAACTTATTTATAATGTAAAATAGAACTCCATTATGATGTCATAATGTAAAACTGCATTATGATGTCATAATCTATTCATAGCAGGTGATAGAATTTACAACTCCATTATGATGTGACAATTTAGTAATAACAAACGATACAATGTAGAACTTCTTTATAATGTAGTATAGAACTCCATTATGATGTCATAATGTAATGTAAAACTGCATTATGATGTCATAATCTATTTATGGTAGGGGATAGAATTTACAACTCCATTATGATGTCTTAATCTAGTAATAACAAAAGATAGAATGTAGAACTTCATTATAATGTAGTCTAGAACTGCTTTATAATGTCATAATTAGAGATGAGCGAGCGTACTCGGAAAAGCACTACTCGTTCGAGTAATTTGCTTTATCCGAGTATCGCTGTGCTCGTCCCTGAAGATTCGGGTGCCGGCACGGAGCGGGGAGCTGCAGGGGAGAGCGGGGAGGAACGGAGGTAAGATCTTTTTTCTCCCTCTCTCCCACCCGCTCTCCCCTGCCCCCCGCTGCGACTCACCTGTCAGCCGCAGCGGCACCCGAATCTTCAGGGACGAGCACAGCGATACTCGAATAAAGCAAATTACTCGAGCGAGTAGTGCTTTTCCGAGTACGCTCGCTCATCTCTAGTCATAATGTAAAACTGCATTATAATGTCATAATCTATTCATAGCAGGTAATAGAATTTACAACTCCATTATGATGTCACAATCTAGTGATAACAAAAGATACAATGTAGAACAACATTATTATGTAATATAGAATTCCATTATGATGTCATAATGCAAAACTGCATTATGATGTCATAATCTATTCATGGTAGGGGATAGAATTTACAACTCCATTATGATCTCTTAATCTAGTAATAACAAAAGATACAATGTAGAACTTCATTATAATGTAGTATAGAACTCCATTATGATGTCATAATGTAAAACTGCATTATGATGTCATAATCTATTCATAGCAGGTAATAGAATTTACAACTCCATTATGATGTCACAATCTAGTAATAACAAAAGATACAACGTAGAACAACATTATTATGTAATATAGAACTCCATTATGATGTCATAATATTAAACTGCATTATGATGTCATAATGTATTCATAGTAGGGGATAGAATTTACAACACCATTATGAGGTCAGAATATAGTAATAACAAAAGATGTAATGTAGAACTTCATTATAATGTAGTATAGAACTCTATTATGATGTCATAATGTAAAACTGCATTATGATGTCATAATGTGAAACTGCATTATGATGTCATAATGTATTTATTGTAGGGGATAGGATTTACAACTCCATTATGATGTCACAATCTAGTAATAACAGAAGATACTTTGTAGAACTTCATTATAATGTAGTATAGAACTCCATTATGATGTCATAATGTAAAACTGCATTATGATGTCATAATCTATTCATAGCAGGTAATAGAATTTACAACTCCATTATGATGTCACAATCTAGTAATAACAAAAGATACAACGTAGAACAACATTATTATGTAATATAAAACTCTATTATGATGTCATAATGTAAAACTGCATTATGATGTCATAATGTATTTATAGTAGGGGGTAGAATTTACAACTCCATTATGATGTCACAATCTAGTAATAACAAAAGATACAATGTAGAACTTCATTATAATTTAGTATACAGTCGTCACTGGGACAGGTGGGGTCCTTTAAATGAAATACAATTTCACTGTGAAAGTACCCCAAAAATTTTAGATTAGATAATCTGTTCTATTATTAAAATATAACTTTTATTATAGGACTTTATTTAAAATACACTAAATCACACCACCAAATGGCCCAGCACACATCAGAAAACTAGACGAACATAAACATACAAACACCCAAAGAACATACAGGACAGGGGATAGGTATATCACCTTATCGTGGTGATCCGCTATACCGATGTTAATTACCGTTCCCTTAATAGATTTACAGGTACGGTTATATTGCTATTTATACAGTGGTAATAACGGTATAAATTTTATTTCAGAAGGCTAAGGATGATAGACAAATAATATTTAATCGACGTGTTTCTACGGCCCTGATGTAATAAGTGAGCCGATTCATCAGGATCAAGACAAATAGCCTCTGTCTTTTGTACTCAAATGCCCCAAATGAAGAATGGTAATCTAATATTTCTGGGGTACTTTCACAGTGAAATTATAATTTAGTATAGAACTATATTAGGATGTCATAATGTAATGTAAAACTGCATTATGATGTCATAATCTATTCATGGTAGGGGATAGTATTTAAAACTGCATTATGATGTCACAAATTAGTAATAACAAAAGATGCAACCTAGAACTTCATTATATTGTAATATAGAGCTCCATTATGATGTCATCATGTAATGTAAAACTGCATTATGATGTCATAATCTATTCATGGTAGGGGATAGAATTTACAACTCCATTATGATGTCACAATCTAGTATTATTAAAGGATACAACGTAGAACAACATTATTATGTAATATAGAACTCCATTATGATGTCATAATGTAAAACTGCATTATGATGTCATCATGTATTTATAGTAGGGGATAGAATTTACAACTGCATTATGATGTCACAATCTAGTAATAACAAAAGATACAACATAGAACAACATTATTATGTAATATAGAACTCCATTATGATGTCATAATATTAAACTGCATTATGACGTCATAATGTATTCATAGTAGGGGATAGAATTTACAACACCATTATGATTTCAGAATCTAGTAATAACAAAAGATGTAATGTAGAACTTCATTATAATGTAGTATAGAACTCTATTATGATGTCATAATGTAAAACTGCATTATGATGTCATAATCTATTCATAGCAAGTAATAGAATTTACAACTCCATTATGATATCACAATCTAGTAATAACAAAAGATGCAACGTAGAACAACACTACTTTGTAATATAGAACTCCATTATGATGTCATAATGTAAAACTGCATTATGATGTCATAATCTATTCATGGTAGGGGATAGAATTTACAATATCATTATGATGTCACAATCTAGTAATAACAAAAAATACAACGTAGAACAGCATTTTTATGTAATATAGAACTCCATTATGATGTCATAATGTGAAACTTCATTATATGTCATAATGTATTTATTGTAGGGGATAGGATTTACAACTCCATTATGATGTCACAATCTAGTAATAACAGAAGATACTTTGTAGAACTTCATTATAATATAATATAGAACTCCATTATGATGTCATAATGTAAAACTGCATTATGATGTCATAATGTATTTATAGTAGGGGGTAGAATTTACAACTGCATTATGATGTCACAATCTAGTAATAACAAAAGATACAATGTAGAACTTCATTATAATTTAGTATAGAACTATATTAGGATGTCATAATGTAATGTAAAACTGCATTAAGATGTCATAATCTATTCATGGTAGGGGATAGTATTTAAAACTCCATTATGATGTCACAAATTAGTAATAACAAAAGATACAACATACAACTTAATGATAATGAAATATAGAACTCCATTATGTCATAATGTAAAACTGCATTATGATGTCATAATCTGTTCATGGTAGGGGATAGAATTTACAACTCCATTATGATGTCACAATCTAGTAATAACAAAAGATACAACATAATTATAATGTAATATAGAACTCTATTATGATGTCATAATGTAAAACTGCATTATGATGTCATAATGTTTTTATAGTAGGGGATAGAATTTACAACTTCATTATGATGTCGCAATCTAAGATACAACGTAGAACAACATTATTATGTAATATAGAACGCCATTATGATGTCATAATGTGAAACTGCATTATGACGTAATAATGTATTCATAGTAGGGGATAGGATTTACAACTCCATTATGATGTCAGAATCTAGTAATAACAAAAGATACAATGTAGAAAAACATTATGTAATATAGAACGCCATTATGATGTCATAATGTAAGACTGCATTATGATGTCATAATGTATTTATGGCAGGGGATTGAATTTACAACTCCATTATGATGTCACAATCTAGTAATAACAAAAGATACAATGTAGAACTTCATTATAATGTAGTATAGAACTCCATTATGATGTCATAATGTAAAACTGCTTTATGATGTCATAATTTATTTATAGCAGGTAATATAATTTACA
This sequence comes from Eleutherodactylus coqui, assembly GCF_035609145.1. NCBI lineage: Eukaryota > Metazoa > Chordata > Amphibia > Anura > Eleutherodactylidae > Eleutherodactylus > Eleutherodactylus coqui. The sequence goes on along the minus strand of NC_089842.1, from coordinate 214,131,600 downwards.
ACTCCATAATGTCACAATCTAATAATAATAAAAGATACAAAGTAGAAAAACATTATGTAATATAGAACTTCATTATGATGTCATAATGTGAAACTGCATTATGACATCATAATCTATTCATAGTAGGGGATAGCATTTACAACTCCATTATGATGTCACAATCTAGTAATAACAAAAGATACAATGTAGAAATCCATTATATTTTAGTATAGAACTCTATTATGATGTCGTAATGTAAAACTGCATTAGGATGTCATAATCTATTCATGGTAGGGGATCAAATTTACAATATCATTATGATGTCACAATCTAGTAATAACAAAAGATACAATGTAGAACAGCCTTTTTATGTAATATAGAACTCATTATGATGTCATAATGTGAAACTTCATTATGATGTCATAATGTATTTATAGTAGGGGGTAGAATTTACAACTCCATTATGATGTCACAATCTAGTAATAACAAAAGATACAATGTAGAACAGCATTTTTATGTAATATAGAACTCCATTATGATGTCATAATATTAAACTGCATTATGACGTCATAATGTATTCATAGTAGGGGATAGAATTTACAACACCATTATGATGTCAGAATATAGTAATAACAAAAGATGTAATGTAGAACTTCATTATAATGTAGTATAGAACTCTATTATGATGTCATAATGTAAAACTGCATTATGATGTCATAATGTGAAACTGCATTATGATGTCATAATGTATTTATTGTAGGGGATAGGATTTACAACTCCATTATGATGTCACAATCTAGTAATAACAGAAGATACTTTGTAGAACTTCATTATAATGTAGTATAGAACTCCATTATGATGTCATAATGTAAAACTGCATTATGATGTCATAATCTATTCATAGCAGGTAATAGAATTTACAACTCCATTATGATGTCACAATCTAGTAATAACAAAAGATACAACGTAGAACAACATTATTATGTAATATAGAACTCTATTATGATGTCATAATGTAAAACTGCATTATGATGTCATAATGTATTTATAGTAGGGGGTAGAATTTACAACTCCATTATGATGTCACAATCTAGTAATAACAAAAGATACAATGTAGAACTTCATTATAATTTAGTATACAGTCGTCACTGGGACAGGTGGGGTCCTTTAAATGAAATACAATTTCACTGTGAAAGTACCCCAGAAATATTAGATTAGATAATCTGTTCTATTATTAAAATATAACTTTTATTATAGGACTTTATTTAAAATACACTAAATCACACCACCAAATGGCCCAGCACACATCAGAAAACTAGACGAACATAAACATACAAACACCCAAAGAACATACAGGACAGGGGATAGGTATATCACCTTATCGTGGTGATCCGCTATACCGATGTTAATTACCGTTCCCTTAATAGATTTACAGGTACGGTTATATTGCTATTTATACAGTGGTAATAACGGTATAAATTTTATTTCAGAAGGCTAAGGATAATAGACAAATAATATTTAATCGACGTGTTTCTACGGCCCTGATGTAATAAGTGAGCCGATTCATCAGGATCAAGACAAATAGCCTCTGTCTTTTGTACTCAAATGCCCCAAATGAAGAATGGTAATCTAATATTTCTGGGGTACTTTCACAGTGAAATTATAATTTAGTATAGAACTATATTAGGATGTCATAATGTAATGTAAAACTGCATTATGATGTCATAATCTATTCATGGTAGGGGATAGTATTTAAAACTGCATTATGATGTCACAAATTAGTAATAACAAAAGATGCAACCTAGAACTTCATTATATTGTAATATAGAGCTCCATTATGATGTCATCATGTAATGTAAAACTGCATTATGATGTCATAATCTATTCATGGTAGGGGATAGAATTTACAACTCCATTATGATGTCACAATCTAGTATTATTAAAGGATACAACGTAGAACAACATTATTATGTAATATAGAACTCCATTATGATGTCATAATGTAAAACTGCATTATGATGTCATCATGTATTTATAGTAGGGGATAGAATTTACAACTGCATTATGATGTCACAATCTAGTAATAACAAAAGATACAACATAGAACAACATTATTATGTAATATAGAACTCCATTATGATGTCATAATATTAAACTGCATTATGACGTCATAAAGTATTCATAGTAGGGGATAGAATTTACAACACCATTATGATTTCAGAATCTAGTAATAACAAAAGATGTAATGTAGAACTTCATTATAATGTAGTATAGAACTCTATTATGATGTCATAATGTAAAACTGCATTATGATGTCATAATCTATTCATAGCAAGTAATAGAATTTACAACTCCATTATGATATCACAATCTAGTAATAACAAAAGATGCAACGTAGAACAACACTACTTTGTAATATAGAACTCCATTATGATGTCATAATGTAAAACTGCATTATGATGTCATAATCTATTCATGGTAGGGGATAGAATTTACAATATCATTATGATGTCACAATCTAGTAATAACAAAAAATACAACGTAGAACAGCATTTTTATGTAATATAGAACTCCATTATGATGTCATAATGTGAAACTTCATTATATGTCATAATGTATTTATTGTAGGGGATAGGATTTACAACTCCATTATGATGTCACAATCTAGTAATAACAGAAGATACTTTGTAGAACTTCATTATAATATAATATAGAACTCCATTATGATGTCATAATGTAAAACTGCATTATGATGTCATAATGTATTTATAGTAGGGGGTAGAATTTACAACTGCATTATGATGTCACAATCTAGTAATAACAAAAGATACAATGTAGAACTTCATTATAATTTAGTACAGAACTATATTAGGATGTCATAATGTAATGTAAAACTGCATTAAGATGTCATAATCTATTCATGGTAGGGGATAGTATTTAAAACTCCATTATGATGTCACAAATTAGTAATAACAAAAGATACAACATACAACTTAATGATAATGTAATATAGAACTCCATTATGTCATAATGTAAAACTGCATTATGATGTCATAATCTGTTCATGGTAGGGGATAGAATTTACAACTCCATTATGATGTCACAATCTAGTAATAACAAAAGATACAACATAATTATAATGTAATATAGAACTCTATTATGATGTCATAATGTAAAACTGCATTATGATGTCATAATGTTTTTATAGTAGGGGATAGAATTTACAACTTCATTATGATGTCGCAATCTAAGATACAACGTAGAACAACATTATTATGTAATATAGAACGCCATTATGATGTCATAATGTGAAACTGCATTATGACGTAATAATGTATTCATAGTAGGGGATAGGATTTACAACTCCATTATGATGTCAGAATCTAGTAATAACAAAAGATACAATGTAGAAAAACATTATTATGTAATATAGAACGCCATTATGATGTCATAATGTAAAACTGCATTATGATGTCATAATGTATGTATGGCAGGGGATTGAATTTACAACTCCATTATGATGTCACAATCTAGTAATAACAAAAGATACAATGTAGAACTTCATTATAATGTAGTATAGAACTCCATTATGATGTCATAATGTAAAACTGCTTTATGATGTCATAATTTATTTATAGCAGGTAATATAATTTACAACTCCATTATGTCACAATCTAATAATAATAAAAGATACAAAGTAGAAAAACATTATGTAATATAGAACTTCATTATGATGTCATAATGTGAAACTGCATTATGACATCATAATCTATTCATAGTAGGGGATAGCATTTACAACTCCATTATGATGTCACAATCTAGTAATAACAAAAGATACAACGTAGAAATCCATTATATTTTAGTATAGAACTCTATTATGATGTCGTAATGTAAAACTGCATTAGGATGTCATAATCTATTCATGGTAGGGGATCAAATTTACAATATCATTATGATGTCACAATCTAGTAATAACAAAAGATACAATGTAGAACAGCCTTTTTATGTAATATACAACTCATTATGATGTCATAATGTGAAACTTCATTATGATGTCATAATGTATTTATAGTAGGGGGTAGAATTTACAACTCCATTATGATGTCACAATCTAGTAATAACAAAAGATACAATGTAGAACAGCATTTTTATGTAATATAGAACTCCATTATGATGTCATAACGTGAAACTGCATTATGATGTCATAATGTATTCATTGTAGTGGATAGGATTTACAACTCCATTATGATGTCACAATTTAGTAATAACAAAAGATACAATGTAGAACTTCATTATAATTTAGTATAGAACTCTGTTATGATGTCATAACGTAATGTAAAACTGCATTATGATGTCATAATCTATTCATGGTAGGGGATAGAATTTACAACTCCATTATGATGTCACAATCTTGTAATAGCAAAAGATACAATGTAGAACTTCATTATAATGTAGTAAAGAACTCTATTTTGATGTCGTAATGTAAAACTGCATTATGATGTCATAATCTATTCATAGCAGGTAATAGAATTTACAACTCCATTATGATGTCAGAATCTAGTAATAACAAAAGATACAACGTAGAACAACATTATTATGTAATATAGAACTCCATTATGATGTCATAATGTGAAACTGCATTATGACGTAATAATGTATTCATAGTATGGGATAGGATTTACAACTCCATTATGATGTCAGAATCTAGTAATAACAAAAGATACAATGTAGAAAAACATTATTATGTAATATAGAACGCCATTATGATGTCATAATGTGAAACTGCATTATGATGTCATAATGTATTTATTGTAGGGGATAGGATTTACAACTCCATTATGATGTCACAATCTAGTAATAACAGAAGATACTTTGTAGAACTTCATTATAATGTAGTATAGAACTCCATTATGATGTCATAATGTAAAACTGCATTATGATGTCATAATCTATTCATAGCAGGTAATAGAATTTACAACTCCATTATGATGTCACAATCTAGTAATAACAAAAGATACAACGTAGAACAACATTATTATATAATATAGAACTCTATTATGATGTCATAATGTAAAACTGCATTATGATGTCACAATCTAGTAATAACAAAAGATACAATGTAGAACTTCATTATAATTTAGTATACAGTCGTCACTGGGACAGGTGGGGTCCTTTAAATGAAATACAATTTCACTGTGAAAGTACCCCAGAAATATTAGATTAGATAATCTGTTCTATTAATAAAATATAACTTTTATTATAGGACTTTATTTAAAATACACTAAATCACACCACCAAATGGCCCAGCACACATCAGAAAACTAGACGAACATAAACATACAAACACCCAAAGAACATACAGGACAGGGGATAGGTATATCACCTTATCGTGGTGATCCGCTATACCGATGTTAATTACCGTTCCCTTAATAGATTTACAGGTACGGTTATATTGCTATTTATACAGTGGTAATAACGGTATAAATTTTATTTCAGAAGGCTAAGGATGATAGACAAATAATATTTAATCGACGTGTTTCTACGGCCCTGATGTAATAAGTGAGCCGATTCATCAGGATCAAGACAAATAGCCTCTGTCTTTTGTACTCAAATGCCCCAAATGAAGAATGGTAATCTAATATTTCTGGGGTACTTTCACAGTGAAATTATAATTTAGTATAGAACTATATTAGGATGTCATAATGTAATGTAAAACTGCATTATGATGTCATAATCTATTCATGGTAGGGGATAGTATTTAAAACTGCATTATGATGTCACAAATTAGTAATAACAAAAGATGCAACGTAGAACTTCATTAAATTATAATATAGAGCTCCATTATGATGTCATCATGTAATGTAAAACTGCATTATGATGTCATAATCTATTCATGGTAGGGGATAGAATTTACAACTCCATTATGATGTCACAATCTAGTACTATTAAAGGATACAACGTAGAACAACATTATTATGTAATATAGAACTCCATTATGATGTCATAATGTAAAACTGCATTATGATGTCATCATGTATTTATAGTAGGGGATAGAATTTACAACTGCATTATGATGTCACAATCTAGTAATAACAAAAGATACAACATACAACAACATTATTATGTAATATAGAACTTCATTATGATGTCATAATATTAAACTGCATTATGACGTCATAATGTATTCATAGTAGGGGATAGAATTTACAACTCCATTATGATGTCAGAATTTAGTAATAACAAAAGATGTAATGTAGAACTTCATTATAATGTAGTATAGAACTCTATTATGATGTCATAATGTAAAACTGCATTATGATGTCATAATCTATTCATAGCAAGTAATAGAATTTACAACTCCATTATGATATCACAATCTAGTAATAACAAAAGATGCAACGTAGAACAACACTACTTTGTAATATAGAACTCCATTATGATGTCATAATGTAAAACTGCATTATGATGTCATAATCTATTCATGGTAGGGGATAGAATTTACAATATCATTATGATGTCACAATCTAGTAATAACAAAAAATACAATGTAGAACAGCATTTTTATGTAATATAGAACTCCATTATGATGTCATAATGTGAAACTTCATTATGATGTCATAATGTATTTATTGTAGGGGATAGGATTTACAACTCCATTATGATGTCACAATCTAGTAATAACAGAAGATACTTTGTAGAACTTCATTATAATATAATATAGAACTCCATTATGATGTCATAATGTAAAACTGCATTATGATGTCATAATGTATTTATAGTAGGGGGTAGAATTTACAACTGCATTATGATGTCACAATCTAGTAATAACAAAAGATACAATGTAGAACTTCATTATAATTTAGTATAGAACTATATTAGGATGTCATAATGTAATGTAAAACTGCATTAAGATGTCATAATCTATTCATGGTAGGGGATAGTATTTAAAACTCCATTATGATGTCACAAATTAGTAATAACAAAAGATACAACATACAACTTAATTATAATGTAATATAGAACTCCATTATGATGTCATAATGTAAAACTGCATTATGATGTCATAATCTGTTCATGGTAGGGGATAGAATTTACAACTCCATTATGATGTCACAATCTAGTAATAACAAAAGATACAACATAATTATAATGTAATATAGAACTCTATTATGATGTCATAATGTAAAACTGCATTATGATGTCATAATGTTTTTATAGTAGGGGATAGAATTTACAACTTCATTATGATGTCGCAATCTAGTAGTAACAAAAGATACAACGTAGAACAACATTATTATGTAATATAGAACGCCATTATGATGTCATAATGTGAAACTGCATTATGATGTAATAATGTATTCATAGTAGGGGATAGGATTTACAACTCCATTATGATGTCAGAATCTAGTAATAGCAAAAGATACAATGTAGAAAAACATTATTATGTAATATAGAACGCCATTATGATGTCATAATGTAAAACTGCATTATGATGTCATAATGTATTTATGGCAGGGGATTGAATCTACAACTCCATTATGATGTCACAATCTAGTAATAACAAAAGATACAATGTAGAACTTCATTATAATGTAGTATAGAACTCCATTATGATGTCATAATGTAAAACTGCTTTATGATGTCATAATTTATTTATAGCAGGTAATATAATTTACAACTCCATTATGATGTCATAATCTAGTAATAACAAAAGATACAATGTAGAACAATATTATTATGTAATATAGAACTCCATTATGATGTCATAATGTAAAACTGCATTATGATGTCATAATGTAATTATAGTAGGGGGTAGAATTTACAACTCCATTATGATGTCACAATCTAGTAATAACAAAAGATACAACGTAAAACTTCATTATAATGTAATATAGAACTCCATTATGATGTCATAATTAGAGATGAGGGAGCACCAAAATGCTCAGGTGCTCGTTACTCAAGTCGAACTTTCCGCGATGCTCGAGGGTTCGTTTCGAGTAACGAACCCCATTGAAGTCAATGGGCGACCCGAGCATTTTTGTATATCGCCGATGCTCGCTAAGGTTCTCATTTCTGAAAATCTGGGAAATTCAAGAAATTGACACTGAAACGGATAGGGCAGGCGAAGGGCTACATGTTGGGCTGCATCTCAAGTTCCCAGGTCCCACTATTAAGCCACAATAGCGGCAAGAGTGGGCCCCCCCCCCAACAATTTTTTCTTCTGAAAAACCCTCATTAGCAAGGCATACCTCAGCTAAGCACCACACTACCTCCAACAAGGCACAATCACTGCCTGCATGACACTCCGCTGCCACTTCTCCTGGGTTACATGCTGCCCACCCCCCCCCCCCTTCCCCCCCGCACGACCCAGTGTCCACAGCGCACACCAAAGTGTCCTTGCGCAGCCTTCAGCTGCCCTCATGCCACACACTGGCCTCATAGCCACACCACCCTCATGTCTATTTATAAGTGCGTCTGCCATGAGGAGGAACCGGAGGCACACACTGCAGAGGGTTAGCAGGGCCAGGCAGCGACCCTCTTTAAAAGGGGCGGGGCGATAGCCCACAATGCTGTACAGAAGCAATGAGAACTCCAATCCTGTGCCACCTCCGTCAGGAGCTGCAAACGTGGGCATAGCAATGGGGAATCCATGTGCCACACAGTATTCATTCTGTCAAGGTGTCGCATAGCTCAATCCACACTGCAAAGGGAAAGCAGTCAGCGCTCTGCCCCCTACCCAAGTCAGTCAGTGCCTTTGTGCCAGACAGGTCAAACACCACAATGGGAACTAAGTTTGCACCAACAGCATAGGTGGGTCCTAGGAAACCCAAGACATGAACAAAAAATTGATCTGAGCGGCCAAACATGGCATAGGCCTCGGCCCACACATTCAGCAATCCTAGGCTGGAAGCGGACTTTCACTGCACCCAGGACATAGGCCTCTGCACAAACCATCAGCAATCGCGTGCCTACAGCGGACTCCAATGCTAGCGTAGTAGCATAAAAGCACTATCCGTACAAGAAAGACAGATCTACCAATCTCAAAACATTTTGCTGAATTTCACCATACAATCAGTCAGCTCAAATTTAGGGTCATTGACTCTGTTGCCCCACTGCCTCAAGGTGGGGACCGGGAGGGAATCCTTAAATGTAAAGAGATCCGTTGGATACACGAACTTGATACCCTTTCCCCCAAGGGTCTTAATATAGAGTATCCCATTATGTCCTGTATATAAATAGGTCCAGTTGATAGTCATGTGTCAGACTAATGTGCACTTTCTCTATCTGCAAATTATGTATACATAATCTCATCTACGGTATTTGATTTTAATTACCTTTTATTTTATGTTACAGATACCTGTTTGATGCATGTGCTCCGGACTCCTTGTTGTTCCATTACTTGTTGTTTGGCTTCCAGTATAAACTCCCCCCCCCCCCCCCCCCAAAAAAAAATATTTTGTGCATTAATGTGTGCTAATGTGCATAATAAATAAATATGATATCATTCTATGTATTGGCTGCTTTATGAGGTATCACTATAGGTTATGATAATAGAGGGAGCTGTACTCTAATTGTTGGACCCATGAGTCATATGTATGAGATATGAACTATGATTAAAGACATATTGCTGTGAGATATGGTAGATTATTGATTATTAATATATTAGGGTTATTACCCAAGATTATTTATATTTTGACATTTATTTCAATAATGGACATCATTTTCTCCATATCTCACTCTCCAATAAAAAGTTTGTTGCTAAATCAACATACAGATATATGAGGCTGATCAATATTACCATTATTGTTTAATGTTGCTGTGGAATATATATATATATGTGTATATATGTATATATATATATGTGTATATGTATATGTGTGTGTATGTATGTATGTATGTATGTATATATATATATATATATATATATATATATATATATATATATATATATATATAATATGGATTTGTTGTGTTGGAGCTAGTTTTCCCTATAAGACTACCTATAAACAGCATCTTATTTATAATTAATACTGTTTGCCACTACATATAGTCTTCTCCGTGGACCAGCGATACTTCTATTGCTATTAGAGCAGTGGAACTGCTAGCGCATGCGCACTTAACTTCTGAAGTCTCTTTTACTAAATAGAGTCCAATAGTTATATCAGCGGCATCGCAGGACTCCAGGCGCATGCGCGATCAGTCCCTCAAGATTCCTCTTGCTCTTCTAAATCTCGCGATAGTGGCTAAATCATGCACAGGCGCACTCGTTCAGATGACAAACCGGAAGCATCGGGAGCCATGGAGGACGTGAGCACATGCGAATTAGGTACTGTTCAGCTGTTACATGTGGGATTTTAATTGTTGTTTCACTATATATAGTCTGTAACTAAGGGTGTATTTGTACTTGACAAAGATCACTGTGTTGATCGAAACGTCGTATGGAAGAAGGAAGAAGTTTTACTGCATCGCTGTCTGCTGCCACAGTATTTTCCTTCTTGATTGCGCTAATGATTGCAGCATCACCGCTCACCATCTGGGTAGACTCCTCAAAGTTTCCAAGGACCTGGCAGATGTCTGCCAACCAGGCCCACTCTTCTGTAAAGAATTGAGGAGGCTGACTCCCACTACGCCGCCCATGTTGGAGTTGGTATTCCACTATAGCTCTACGCTGCTCATAGAGCCTGGCCAACATGTGAAGCATAGAGTTCCACCGTGTGGGCACGTCGCACAGCAGTCAGTGCACTGGCAGATTAAACCGATGTTGCAGGGTCCGCAGGGTGGCAGCGTCCGTGTTGGACTTGCGGAAATGTGCGCTGAGCCGGCGCACCTTTCCGAGCAGGTCTGACAAGCGTGGGTAGCTTTTCAGAAACCGCTGAACCACCAAATTAAAGACGTGGGCCAGGCATGGCACGTGCGTGAGGCTGCAGAGCCGCCACCAGGTTACGGCCGTTGTCACACACGACCATGCCCGGTTGGAGGCTCAGTGGCGAAAGCCAGCGGTCGGTCTGCTCTCAGACCCTGCAGCAGTTCGTGGGCCATGTGCCTCTTCTCTCCTAAGCTGAGTAGTTTCAGCACGGCCTGCTGACGCTTGCCCACCGCTGTGCTGCCACGCCGCGCGACACCGACTGCTGGCGACATGCTGCTGCTGACACATCTTGATTGTGAGACAGAGGTTGCGTAGGAGGAGGAGGAGGAGGAGGAGGGTGGTTTAGTGGAGGAAGCATACACCACCGCAGATACCACCACTGAGCTGGGGCCCGCAATTCTGGGGGTGGGTAGGACGTGAGCGGTCCCAGGCTCTGACTCGGTCCCAGCCTCCACTAAATTCACCCAATGTGCCGTCAGGGAGATATAGTTGCCCTCTCCGCCTGTGCTTGTCCACGTGTCCGTTGTTACGTGGACCTTGGCAGTAACCGCGTTGGTGAGGGTGCGTACAATGTTGCGGGAGACGTGGTCGTGCAGGGCTGGGACGGCACATCGGGAAAAGTAGTGGCGACTGGGAACCGAGTAGCGCGGGGCCGCCGCCGCCATCATGTTTTTGAAAGCCTCCGTTTCCACAAGCCTATACGGCAGCATCTCCAGGCTGATCAATTTGGCTATGTGCACGACGGCGTACTTGCGTTCAAACAGTTGCGCTAGCGACGGCTGGACGCTGCGCTGAGAGACATTGCTGGATGGGGCCGAGGACAGCGGAGGTGAGCATGTGGGTGCAGGCCAGGAGACGGTCGTGCCTGTGTCCTGAGAGGGGGGTTGGATCTCAGTGGCAGGTTGGGGCACAGGGGGAGAGGCAGTGGTGCAAACCAGAGGCTTGCACCACTGAATGACATCACTGAATGACATCATTGAATGGCTGTGATTGGTTAATCGGGCACTGGCTGATGCAGTGCTCCTCGGATACATGGAATACAGCAGCAACCACAGAGTACTAGAATGGAGGCAAATACTGACACAGAGACTAGTGTGGAGTATATGACTTGTGACCAGTGTCCGAACAAGCTTTCAACCAGTCCCTGAATGGATCGTCTATGCCAGAGTTATCAGCTAGTTCATTTTATTATGCATTTACCCCTTCCAGTGCTCAGGTATCATCTGGTGCCGTGTTATTAGGAATGAAAGTACAACAATATCCTCCAATCATTTTACAAACTTCTCCTTTTTCTGCTAGTAACATATCAAGAGCCATTCTATTTTGCCATGTAATAAGTAAGGTATGTCCTAGTTGTTCCTCTAGGCCCCTAATTGCATCTCTTGTATAATTAACAAATCTCTGTTGGTTATAGTATGTGTAATTAATCCAGTCTACATTTTTATCCACTGTTGCCCACCATGCAAGAAGAGACTCAAACCCGCTGCAGCCATCTGATTTCTTGCCCTATACTCGTTCAGTACCCCCCTTAGGACCCCTGATGGCGTCAAAGGAACCTTTGGGAGAGGAATTCCTAGTTTTCCGGACACGGCCCTTGCTGTTGCCCTCGGAGGTCATGAGGTGCACAGGCATTATCAGTTGTACCAAAGCACAATCCCGTTAGGGCCTGTACCTGGCACCTGTTCTAGGTACCTGTGACCACACAACCATCACACGTCTGCGTGTGCTCTTTGTAGCTCAGGCCATATCCCAGAAAACAGTGTGCCTCCATGGTTCTCCTCTCCATATAGTGTCCCTCAGGCAGTCTCCCGTAGTCTGCCTTGGTCCCATTACCAGGTAGCGCAAAGCAAGTATAACCCCAGGATCAGAGACAACAGCAGGTCCTTGCCCACAGGTGGAAACAGCAAACTCAATGTATAACATGGATCGCTTATCTGTGGGGTGTAGGTACAGTTAAGAAGCTTAATCCCACATTTTACGGTCATCACGGCTTGAAGACTTGTCATTACCTTTTTTTTTTATTCTTTATTTTTCAGATTATAACTTGATTACAGTTTACATAGTGTTCATTGCGCACCGTCACACCAACTTTATGAACATTACCATACCAAAGAATTAGAACAGTTTTTCTTTGTTGTGAATAAAAGGAAGACTTAACTTATTGCAACATTCAAGACTCGTTGTCCTTCTGTTCGTCATCTGTGTTTCTTTTCTTTCTATATTATATAAACTAACATGACCAATTAGACAGACGTGACACAAGGGGGATTAACCAGGGGGACACATTTAGGGGAAAAATAAAATAAAACTCAACCATTAAGTTGCGTGGAGTATAGCTATGTGGTCAGGTTTCGCTTTTGTCGTTTAGTGATCCATTAACGAGCGATATTCCTCAGATTTCTGGAACACCATCCAGTGATACCATATGTTCCTGAAGCTTTCCTGTGTGCCCCTTAGTGCCGCAGTGAAGTCCTCCATCTCCATGATCCTCCTTACTGTATTGAGCCATAGAGCCATTGTTGGTGAGGTTGTCTGTCTCCAAAGTTTAGGAATGCATGATCTTGCCGCACTCACTAGAAAACGTACTATAGATTCTTTGTAGGTCGCCAGTGGTATATCGCTGTGATGCAGGAGGAAGAAGGCCGGGGATTTTGGCAGGGGGTAGTGGGTGAATCTAGATGCTATCTGCCACACCTCTGATCAAAAAGCTCGCCAGGACCGAGCAGTCCCAAAAGACATGTAACATTGTCCCTTGCTCCGCCCCGCATCTCCAACATGTGGGGGGGACTGTCGGGAATATTCTATGCAAGTGGGAGGGCACCCTATACCACCTGGTGAGAACCTTGTATCCAGATTCTTGTATTTTGCTCAATATTGAAACCGAGTGTGTGATGATGAAAATTCTATCTCTTTCCTCCGGTGTAAGTGTGACTCCCAACTCTTCTTCCCATTTATTCATGTACTTAGGTGGTGAGGCCTCAGGTTGTGTGTTTAGTATGTTGTACATTTTGGATAGCGTATGCCTGAGGGTCCCTTCTCCCTACAGATGACTTCAAATTGTGTTTTTGGGCAGACAAAAGTAGTGGGGCGGGGTAGCGTAGATAGAAAGTGTCTTACTTGTAATGCCTGCCATAATGGGAGTTGGGGTGAGTCCGTATTCCCTCTGAGCATTTCCAGTGGGAGCCACTGGCCTTCTTGCATAAAATGTTCTGCCCGGAATCTGCCTTCGGTAATCCTTGCACGGAATACTTTGTTCTCATTGCCTGGGGGAAATCTCGGGTTACCCAGAACCGGGAACATGGGTGAGGGCCTGGGAGAAATGTCTTTCCTGGCTAGTACTTTGATGGCGATCCCTAGCGTGGGGCCGATTGTAGGATGGAGTGCTAGTTCTGTGGGGGCTTGTCCCTCAGACCATGGGAGAGCTACTAACGGCGCCAGGGCTGCTGTTTGTTCTGTTGCTATCCACTGTTTAAGGGCTGCATGCCGGTGCCAGTCCACCATGCGTACTAAGTGTACTGCCTGGTGGTATTTTACGTAATCTAGTAGTCCCATGCCCCCCTCGCTTTTCGGCCGAGATAAAGTGTCTCTTGCTATCCGTGGGGCCTTTCCTGCCCATATGAATGTGGACGTGAGTGATTGTAAATGCTGGACGAAGAGCCTTGGCACTTGTATGGGAAGGGCCTGAAGTAGGTATAGTATACTGGGGAGTATATTAATTTTGATTATTGCTCCCCTGCCGAACCAAGAGAAAGTCCCTTTGGTCCAAGAGTTGAGGTCTTGTCGAATTTCGCTTAAGAGTGCTGGAAAGTAGGCGGGGTATAGGTCCTCAATGTTTGGCGTTAGCTTGGTCCCCAAGTATTGAATGTGATTCTTTTCCCACTGAAATGAGAACGAGTCCTTTAATTCCTCCACAAAATGTTGTGGGAGAGAGATGTTAAGAGCTGCTGACTTATGATAGTTTATTTTAAAGTTTGATATTTTGGAATAGTGGTTAATTTCTGCCAATAGGTTTGGTAAGGAGATTCGTGGGTTGGAGATAAAGAACAGGAGGTCGTCCGCATATGCGGCGATCTTATATTCTTCCTCCCCCACCGTGATCCCTTTAACGTTTGGGTTATTAAGTATTTGTGACAACAGTGGCTCCAGGCATATTATAAAGATCAGTGGCGATAGAGGGCAGCCCTGCCTTGTACCATTTGAAATGGAAAATGGCTTTGAAAGCTGGCTGTTTACTCTAACGGACGCGGATGGGCTGGAATATAGGCCTGTAATCCAGTGTAACATGTTAGGGCCCATACCCACGTGGGTAATTGTCGCAAATAGGAAGTCCCACTCCACCCTGTCAAATGCCTTTTCTGCATCTGTGGATAAAAGGCATATCGATTTGGAGAGTCTGTGCGCCTGGTGTATTAGGTTAATGGCTTTGGTTGTGTTGTCCCTTGCCTCTCTTAATGGGACGAAGCCGACTTGGTCTTTGTGTATTGTTACATAAGTAGGGGGAGATCCTATTTGCCAGAATTTTAGAAAATAATTTCAGGTCTGCGTTAAGTAAAGAGATGGGGCGGTAGCTCTGGCATTGCGCTGGGTCCTTCCCTTCTTTAGGGATGACCGCTATGTGTGCTGTTAGGGTATCTCTAGGTATTTTGTTTCCGGATGTTATGGAATTGAAGGCTTGGATGAAGTGGGGTGTAAGTGTTTCTGCGAATTTCTTATAATATGATAGGGTTAGCCCATCTGGACCTGGCGCTTTCCCTGTCTGAGAGTCTGTCAGCGCTTCTGCTAGCTCAGTCGGGGATATTGGGGCCTCCATCAGTTCTATGGCCTCCTTTGGGAATCTGCGAATGTTTGATCATTGTAGGCATTCGTGGATCCTAGCTTTCTTGTGTTCTCTGGCTTGCTCGGACTGTGGTGGAGATTGGTTATATAAAGAGTAGTAATATTGCCAAAACGCTTCTGTGATTTGTTCGGGAAGATGTAGTGTGTGGCCTTCGGAGTTCTTAATGTGTAGAACGTAGGCCCTAGCTCTTGCTGCGCGGAGGGCCCGGGCCAATATGCAGCTCGGTTTGTCTCCAAATTCAAAGAAATTACGTCTACATTTCGTCAGGCTCACTTTTGCCTTTCCCAGACAGTGGGAACGGACCTGCTCCTTCAACCGTAGTAATTCTGTTCCCTTCTCTCTGTCTAGTGTCGATTTGTGGGAGGACTCTAGTGCCTGGATCTGATCTAGGAGTCCCCTGAGATGTGCGCTACGTTCCTTTTTAATGCGTGAGCCAAGGCCTACACAGAAACCCCGTATCACGCACTTGTGTGCTTTCCATACCGTTAGTGGGTCAACCTCTGGAGTGACTTTGTGTTCAAAGTATTTCCTTAATGTTGTGCGGATTTCGTCTGAGTTCGCCGTGTATTGAATATCCAATGCCATATTCTATTGTGCAGGGTAGGTAATTTCAGCGCTAGTATGATCATTGCGTGGTCTGAAAATGTGATGGTGTCTATTGTAGCCGAGACTAGATTCGCTAGGGATGAGAGTTGGAGGAGGAAAAAATCGATTCTGGAGTATGAGTTGTGTGGTTGGGAAAAGAACGTGTAGTCCTTTGTGGTGGGGTGTAAGGTTCTCCAGGCGTCTTCCAACTGATACTTGTGTAATGTATTTTTGATCCTGCGGTACGCTGACCTGGGAAGGTTACCGCTGCCTTTAGATGTGTCTATTCTTGGGTCCAACGGCATGTTAAAATCTCCTCCCAGGACCAGGGTGCCCTCCTGAAATTCCTCCAGCTCCTCCAGGATCTCCTCTAAGAAGGACACCTGGTTGGAGTTGGGTGAATAGATGGCCGCTAGTGTGATTTGTGTGCCAGTGAGTTTCCCCTTGAGGAAAATATATCTACCTCCCGGATCACAGCGGACCTCTTCCTGCTCCCATGGGACGGAGTTGGCGATAAGGATGGAGACCCCTTTGGACTTGGATTCCGCATTTGTGCTGTGGTAGGTGTTTGGAAATCTGTCGTTTGCAAATCTGGGGCTTTTGTTCGTGCGGAAGTGGGTCTCCTGGATAAAGGCCACATGTACTCTTCTTTTCCAGAGGAGGTGGAGGATGGAGGACCTCTTCTCTGGCACGTTCAGTTCCTGCGCATTAATGGAGATTATGGAGAGGTTAGCGGAGCCTGACATTGCGAAAGAGAGAAGATCAGGTTGCAAAAAGAAGGGGTAGTGAAAGCACCAAGTTGAGAATCAGGAAAGATATAGAGAGAGAGGGGGAAGGAGAGGGGAGAGTGGAAGAAGAAGAGAAAAAAAAAGAGGAGGGGGGATGGACACTTACACGACACACAAGGAAAACTAATCCGGGACAAACACAACTAAGGCTAGCCCGGTGGCTAGCAACTATATTTTAGTCAGGGAGCCTGTTTCCCCCCCTCAAAAAAGGGGTTAAGCCAGGCCCCCTGATGCCCTACTGGAGGTAACGTGGAAGTGCACTTACTGTTAAGGCCGCTGTCTAACTCGGAGATCAGATAACAAGGAAAACGACCACCGATTCCGTATCTGTTCCTCTATAACCTTCTTACTCGGAACTTGCGGGATGCCACTATCATTAGAAGTAGTACTGTGGGAAAAAAACAAGAGGAAGCAAAGAGACAAAATTAGACAGCTTTCAGCCCGTCCGGCGGGTAAGAGACTGGGGAACGCGCCGCCGTCATTCGTAGGGTATCTGCTGGCGGGGCACAATAAGTCTCGATTTCTTTGATTGGTTGTTAGTCTCGGTCCCTGCTGCCTTGCCGGTTGGAAAGGTTCCCTGGGTCCTTCGCGGGTCACGGGTTGCTCTGTGCCGTGTCCATGGGCATAGTCCAGTCTGGAATGGGCACCGCCAGGACTTCTAGGAACCTGAAAGCTCTGTCCAGGTCTGTGGGTGATCTGACGGTGTACAGGCGGCCTCGCTTGTGTAATATTAAATGAAAGGGGTGGCCCCATTTGTAGGTCGCGTCCGCCTGGCGTGCTGCGTCCACAAGTGGTCTTATCAGTCACCGACTATTGAGGGTCAGTCTGGAGACATCTGGTAAGATAGTAATTTCCACTCCGTTAAAGTTAACTGGACCTCTTTCCCATGCCATGCGTTGGATTTCCTCCTTTTGTCTGTAAAAGTGCACTCGGCAGATGACATCCCTTGGCAGATTGGGGTTCCTTGTTCTCCCGCCCATCATTCTGTGGACCCTGTCCAGCTCTATTGTCCTGTCTTCCGGACGGCGTAGTAGCTTGTTGAAGACGGTTGTTACACACTCATAGAGCGCTTCTGGCGCCTCTCAGCTTTAGGTTGTTGCAGCGGCCTCTGTTTTCGACGTCGTCGAGGTGGAAAGTTAACTCACTGAGCTGTTTCTGCTGTTTTTCTATGAAGCTTGTTAGCTGTTGAAAGTCCATATAGGAGACCTCGGGGTTCTCTTCTAGCGCCATCACCCGTTCTGTAAAGGCCTGTACTGAGTGGTTAACTGCCGCGATGGCCCTCTCGTGTTTCTCTTCTATACATCGTATCTGCATCTCTAAGTCTGTTTTGGTCGGTAGGGCACGTATAATGACCCAGAGTGCTTGTAGTGTTTGGGAATCGTCTGCAGGTGGCGCTGTATGATTGCCAGGAGCTTCTGTTTCGGGAAATTACTGGGAGCTGTAGTCATGGAAGGTATTTATATCTCTGCTGTTGTCTCTCTGTTGAGAAGGAGGTCGGGCGATAGGGATAGGATTATCTCCCTGCATTACCCCGCTCTTGCTTGGGTTGTCCTTCCGGGGAGGGGTATGGTCTGCATCAGGTCCCTTTCTGCCACCCTTTGCGTTAGGGCTGTGTCCCTGGCTGGGGGTTTCATGGGATTCATTACCAATTGTGTAGAGTGTGGGTACAGTGGAATGTCTCGCTGGTGACCTCGGGGTCTCTGCCCTATTCCCCCTCCCATCCTGTTCAGGGTGTTGGGCTCTGTTTGGTGGTGAGGTACCTGGGTTCTTGGTCCACTGCTCCCTTAGTCCTTCTTGCTGCCCCTGCTCCGTGTTGGTGTGGAGCTGCGCTGCTCCTCCGGCATTTGAAGGTGGTGCTTCTGCACCCTGTACTGGCTGCCCGCTCTTTTCTGTCTGTAGCCCCTGGGTCTAGTCGGCAGGGGATTTTCTCCTTCCCTCAGGGTATGGCTCTGCTCCGCTGTTGTATGGGCTTCTCTCTCTGCCCTGGCGGTGTGCCAGCATGGGGCTCTCCTGCCTTCACCTGGCCTGTGGATAGGGTTGCTGGATCTCCACTCTGCTTCAGCGCGGGCTTGTCGCGCTGACCCAGTGCCATGTTGGAGAGCCGTCTTCCCGCTCCGGCGGCGTGTGTTCCGTGCAGGAACCGACTTATAGGGGATCCCTGGATCTGTGGCTGGTCTGCCTTCCTCTTCCCCACTCTAGTCATCATCGGGTATGGGCTATTTTCTTTGTTTTCTGGTTTTCTGAGAGTCAGTGGCAGCGGAGCTCTGAGATGTGCGGCCTCCCTCTCCTATGCCAAGCCACGCCCCCCATGCCACTTGTCATTAACTTTTATCTATCGTACAGTCATGTCTTTCTATCTCATATAATTATTAATAACATATAATTCTCTATACACTTAACCGCTTAATCCTCCAACCTTAACAACCCCCCCTCAGGAATTTCTCTTATCAAGGAGAGGTGATGGAGTAAGATAAACAAAGCTTTAACTGTTTTAGACTCCTACAGCTAACTGCAGTATCCTTGGAATATTTTTCCCTTAATAGGAACACTCAGGTCTCACATTATTAACAACTTAATTATTATTATTTTTTCTTACATGACATTATCACATTGAAAACACCATTTAACAATCAAACGCACTGCAAACCAATTACAGAACTAACATGTACACAAATAACAGCAAGAATGTATGTTCCCTATTCACACAAGTTTATATTAAACTTAATTCCTGATCATCTTCATTACAAGTCTATTCATTTCAAGCAAGCAGAGCATCGCTCTCAGACTACTACGTTAGAGAGTCAGTCACACACTCCCCCCTCCCTTCTTCTCACTAAACTCTAAAGCTGAAAGGTGAGGGTGAAAGTGAAACAAGCATTCCAATGTAACAGATGATTTAACCATTTGTGAGCTAACCCCACCACACAGAGCCAGCACTCAAGCCATTGTCTGTCAACTTCATTTAATACTACTGTAAACTTTCATTCCTTCACTGTCTTACCCCAGGACTATCTGCATCATGTAATCATCTCTGCTGTCCTGCTGCCTACTATCTCTGATCCTTGTCAGCACTACCGTCATCCATAGCAACCTGTCCCCTCACTACCTGACACTTATCTGAAGGAGACCATACATATTCCTCTGCTACGACTAAATATCCCACAGTATCATACTGACCCTATCTTATAACCCATATCACAGTTATAGACTAAAATGTATATACTTTAATGGAAATTTAACTTAAAAACATGAATGGGCTCACACACATGCGTATCGCATGGACGAACAAAACAACCACACAAAAACACAAAGGTCGCCTCTTCCTTATCTCAGGAAACTTATGGAGGCTAGAAAAATCAATATTGATAAAGGACTACTAATGTTATGTCCTCTATTTTTTATTTATATCACATAGGAGGTAAGAGGAAGGCTCTATCTGCTGTAGGGCGCCTGTAAGTATAATGCCCCCCGCAGAGTATTTTAGGTAGGGAACCTCTTCCTAACAAAAATTCGCCCCTCTGTGATTACAGTATAGCGCTTAGCGCATGACGAGATGGTTCAAATAGGAGAAACTCCAAGAGAACTAGACCCTTATGCGCAAGAATTACGGCGCAGACCAGGGTTATTCAATTGCAGTATGCTCGGCTCAACGCGTTTCCCCACACGAATGTGGTTCATCAGGAGCACAAATATTTTGAAGAAAGAATGATAAATCAGGATGATAACTGATTCTGCTTTTTGTTGTTTTTTCGTGATAAATAGATATTTTAAAATATTAGAACAGGGTGGCTTGGGAAAGCGCAATTTATGTGCTCGATCATATATAGACTGGATCACAGCATCTGATTTATTCAGGACAATTTCGAGCACTAAATCGCCATGGCGTGTCTCTATAGCCAAGTTCTTGGGAAATCCACACAATGGATAGCTATAGTGACAAATAACAGTACAGCTAGGGCTGAATGCGATTCACCACAAAAAGCCCACAAGTAGATCTTGCCCAGAACTAGGTATTGATTGCCGCAGGCAAAAGAAGTTGTTGCAGAGATAAATGCAACAGCCCCAAAAAGGCTAATAAGCCCTAGAGATTTTTTGACCCTTATTTGGTGTATTAGCTGCAGATGGTGCAGCCAGTTTCAAGAGTCAGCAGCTCATGAACAGCAAATAGTTGTTGCAGAGATAAATGCAACAGCCCCAAAAAGGCTAATAAGCCCTAGAGATTTTTTGACCCTTATTTGGTGTATTAGCTGCAGATGGTGCAGCCAATTTCAAGAGTCAGCAGCTCATGAGCAGCAAATGGTTGTTGCAGAGATAAATGCAACAGCCCCAAAAAGGACTAATAAGCCCTAGAGATTTTTTTGATGATTATTTGGTGTATTAGGTGTATTAGGAGTAATGGCTCACCATCAGAGCCACAGGCTTTATCCTTTTATTTATTTGTTTTTCTATTATTGGGTGCTTTTAGGGATACTTTGGCGAATTAGATATCTGACATCTACTTGCAGGCTCTATTAGATAGCTCCTCTAATACCCTCACTGGGTTTTATGATAGAACTATTTGCTGTTCATGAGCTGCTGACTCTTGAAACTGGCTGCATCATCTGCAGCTAATACACCAAATAATCATCAAAAAAATCTCTAGGGCTTATTAGCCTTTTTGGGGCTGTTGCATTTATCTCTGCAACAACCATTTGCTGCTCATGAGCTGCTGACTCTTGAAATTGGCTGCACCATCTGCAGCTAATACACCAAATAAGGGTCAAAAAATCTCTAGGGCTTATTAGCCTTTTTGGGGCTGTTGCATTTATCTCTGCAACAACCATTTGCTGCTCATGAGCTGCTGACTCTTGAAATTGGCTGCACCATCTGCAGCTAATACACCAAATAAGGGTCAAAAAATCTCTAGGGCTTATTAGCCTTTTTGGGGCTGTTGCATTTATCTCTGCAACAACTATTTGCTGTTCATGAGCTGCTGACTCTTGAAACTGGCTGCACCATCTGCAGCTAATACACCAAATAAGGGTCAAAAAATCTCTAGGGCTTATTAGCCTTTTTGGGGCTGTTGCATTTATCTCTGCAACAACTTCTTTTGCCTGCGGCAATCAATACCTAGTTCTGGGCAAGATCTACTTGTGGGCTTTTTGTGGTGAATCGCATTCAGCCCTAGCTGTACTGTTATTTGTCACTATAGCTATCCATTGTGTGGATTTCCCAAGAACTTGGCTATAGAGACACGCCATGGCGATTTAGTGCTCGAAATTGTCCTGAATAAATCAGATGCTGTGATCCAGTCTATATATGATCGAGCACATAAATTGCGCTTTCCCAAGCCACCCTGTTCTAATATTTTAAAATATCTATTTATCACGAAAAAACAACAAAAAGCAGAATCAGTTATCATCCTGATTTATCATTCTTTCTTCAAAATATTTGTGCTCCTGATGAACCACATTCGTGTGGGGAAACGCGTTGAGCCGAGCATACTGCAATTGAATAACCCTGGTCTGCGCCGTAATTCTTGCGCATAAGGGTCTAGTTCTCTTGGAGTTTCTCCTATTTGAACTATCTCGTCATGCGCTAAGCGCTATACTGTAATCACAGAGGGGCGAATTTTTGTTAGGAAGAGGTTCCCTACCTAAAATACTCTGCGGGGGGCATTATACTTACAGGCGCCCTACAGCAGATAGAGCCTTCCTCTTACCTCCTATGTGATATAAATAAAAAATAGAGGACATAACATTAGTAGTCCTTTATCAATATTGATTTTTCTAGCCTCCATAAGTTTCCTGAGATAAGGAAGAGGCGACCTTTGTGTTTTTGTGTGGTTGTTTTGTTCGTCCATGCGATACGCATGTGTGTGAGCCCATTCATGTTTTTAAGTTAAATTTCCATTAAAGTATATACATTTTAGTCTATAACTGTGATAAGGGCCAAATAATTTAGTCTATAGACTTTTTCCGTCTCTGTGACAAGTATCTTATAACCCACACTTAATAAGGTAGACTACATATCATCAACACACAGAGGACAGTGATGGAGGGTTCTTACTATTCCTGCACAAGTCAAAGAAGGCACTAATCACTAGTGTTGTGTACTACAATCAGTGCAAGCATTGGGATGCTAGGTAAAAGGTACATCTATGGGAGGTGTGAAGCCAAGGTGGCGCCTGGGCGACAGCCGAGGGTATTGCAGCAGGTACTAAAATGGCCGCAGGCCATGACTAGCACTAAAATGGCCACCAGGGATGTGGCCTGACTAAGAGTACTATCAAGCCAGGCAAGCATCTAGCCACGCCTTATTCCTTTGTGTACAATGCCAACAAGTCCCTCATCTGACACATATCTATAATAATCTTTATGTGTATAGCGCCAACATTTCCACAGTGTTTACATAGACAGGGGGAATACAGAAAGACAAAAGTACAAAAAATACAGAACCACGGATACATAGTAATCAGCTGATGGAAACAATAGGGGTGAGGGTTCTGCTCCATCGAGCTTACACAAGTAATGGGGTGATACAGAAGGTAAAGGGGCTGGAGATGTGCACAGTATAGCGGGGTGGAGAGTGAGGGATGCTATATACAGACAATGGTCAGAGCTCTTCCACCATTCCCCCATCGTGTAGGATCGGGTAATATGATGATGACCTCTGACAATTTCAGGGCTGTCATCAATAGCGTTCCCCAGACTCACCAATACACCGAAAAGAAATGTTATTCCTGTTATTTTTGTCCTTACCGAGGAGGCCCATGGGGAAAGGGTGTGGATTTCTTCACCGAGTTGAGATGGAGACCACCTAATGTGCCCCCCCCCCCACCCCCTGTAATGGGCTAAACTAGACCCCCTCAGCACACTGTCCCTGCTCTGCCTGTGTTACCTTTTTACAGTGAGAATGGTGAATCCAGGTCTGCCATTCAGCAATCTTTATTGCAGCAGGAGTGGTCAGGAGTACCTGGTAAGGTCTTTCTCACTTTGGGGTCTTCCAGTTCTTTTTCTTTATCCCCTTGATGAGGACCCAATCACCTGGTATTATTTCCCTTAGTAATGCTTTAGCCACTGAGGCTTCATGCGACTGACCTGTGAGAAACACTTCTATCCACTTGGCTAAAGCATCTATAATAACTAGGCAGTATTTCTTACCTTCACATTTGTTTAATTCTATGTAGTCCATACAAATGTGTTGGAGGGGATACTGAGGTGTAGGACAGCATCCCCTCCATGGTCTTGTATTATTTGTGCTAAACACAAGGCACAAGGGAATATAAGATAAACAAAAATTTTTAGAGTAGTTTGTAAACGCATAGGCTGTGAATACTTTCGATATGAGTGCTACCATCCCCCCTGTTGAGAAATGACACAGGCCATGGCTCAAATTTGCTGCATATCTGAAGAACGATTTAGGTAAGATAGTTTTTTTTCCTTCTGCGGAGATGTCCAACCCATCTACAAAGAGTGTATTCAGCATCTACAAGAGATACATCCTGCAGATCTGGTCTGGGTAACACCTTATGTGCCATCTCTCCTAGACAGTTGTATGGAGGACCGTCTGAAGAAATAGGCAGTAAGGTAGATGGATGGAGCGTAGTACATCCCTCAGTTGTCAGGTGTGGCTGTGAGAGCAGTAGTGTCATGTAGGAGGGATGTCTGGAAGGACAAAGATATGAGTATAACCAACTGCGTGCGGTACACAGTGTGAGTGGCGGAACAGCACTATAGTGGCAGGTCTGACTGCTTCAGCTGCCGCTGCTACCGCTTGTACACAGGGTGGGAGCGCTCGGCCACTGGATCTAGTCTGCAGGAGTAGTATGCCAGCGATCTGTTTCCCACTGTGTGCCTGAGTTAACACAGAGGTCATATATCCTTCCCTTGAGTCAACAGCACAAAGAGCTTGCTGTAGTTCAGCAGCCCCCAAGACTGATGTGCCCACCAGAGTCTGTTTTAACCTGACAAAGGCTTCCTCAGAGGGTGCATCCCACTGGATCCTGTCAGCTGCAGAAAGAGGTTCATCATAGATGAGTCTGGTAAGAGGTGCTGTCAGGGATGCATAATTTAGGATCCAGGCTCTGCAGACGTTTGTCATTCCCAAAAAGGACAGAATTTGCTCGTGGTTTTGGGACTTCCAGAATTGCTTGCCTACCTTCATCTGACAGGTTATACCCCAGATATTTAACTGTTTGCTGACAGTATTGGAGTTTCTACCTGTTTACTTTATGGCCTTGCTTATAAAGAAACCTCAAGGGTTCGACTGTGTCCCCCCACAATTCGCTCCACTGTCTGCTGCTAGCTACCAACATACAGTAGTAGCCCAGTTCCAGCATCCTAGAGGTAGTCAGCTAAGTTTGCTGACATAGCCTGGGAGAAAATTGTTGGAGATTCACAGCAGCCCTGAGGTACTCTGGTGAAGGTGTACCTAATTTTATCATAATATCTTATCTCAACCATTTTACTGGACATATTTAAGACTATATAATCTGACATTTCACAGGCTTATTTGTCTCTAGGTCTGTTATAACTGGTTCAGAGAGGGATTCCCTGTGGGTCCGTCCATTAACCCCTTTTACCATGATATGACTATTACTACATTTTACATTGGGTATATATTGGGATGTATTAATGCCCTGGTGGCTCCTGAGCCCACCAGGAAAGTAATCATCAGCCCATTCACCTGGAGATCTATCTCAGGCAGTAGAAATTGCCAAGAGATCCTCCAAGTGTTGTACATCCATCCCTCTTAGTCATTTTTCCCCAAGGTGCCTGTGAGCATTGTTTCTCTGGGCATCCTCAGGCAAAATCACCAGATTTCCAATCATTCAAACACACATTTAAATCCCCGAGCTGTATCCCACCTCTGCTTCTTCCTTTGCCTCTACTTTCACATCCTCTCGCTGTCCAATGACCTCTCTGACTTTCTTGAACCGTCGTGTCACATTCTTCTCCCTGTATAAAAACTCTCACTTTCCCAACCTTTTCTTTGTAAAACTTTTCTGCATGTTTTGCATATTCCAAAACATCCTGCAATGATCCCATCCTAAGGGTAATCATGTATCTCATTGTGGTGGAAGCCCAGTATATATCTATATGGATCGGTGGGCCTTGGCAGTAGACAGTTGTCAATTTAACATTCTGTATACATATTTGCTTTCTGTCTTGCTACAAATATAATGTTCTTACAGTTATGCAATAGGTACTTCCGCTCATATGAAAATATCTGTTTTATAACTCTGCTGACATGGGGAAGCCAACATGAAACTTCTGTACTCAAAACGCTGACAAGATAATATATAGTATAAACACGTTACATTTTCCATCTGTTTTGCAATTTTGGAGGACAGTATAACTCAGACGTACAACCACAGTCTGAAACAGCCACCGCAGAAATTACCCAAGCAATTTTACTGGAAACGTATGCAAATAATATGGGAGGTTTGTGCAATTTATAGTTCATGATGTAACATCCAATCATATCGAAGGAACCACACGTGGCTCCAGGATAACCCACTCATTTCATCCACCACCTGATGGCCAATCACAGATGACCGGAGGATGGAAGAATTGCAAGATGCTTATCCAATAATTAAACAATACGTTGTATCTATGTAATCTTTGACCTGCCCAGATGGGCGGATATGTTAAACTCTTAAAATAGGCTACACGCCGATCATTAAAGTTAGAATTGAGGAAGCTATGCATGCTGAACCTCGTGTCAGTGTGAAAACTTCTTATGCGCATTATCAATTCAGAATTAATATGGAGGGGTGTAAACATTCCAACTTGAGTAAGCCGTGATTCCGCAAAGGAATTCTACGACAGTGGCACCCCAGATGGGACTGTGATCGATAGGCTCCGAAGAAATCGGACACAAGGCACGGACATAGACAACCTTGGACTTAGCGGGCCCACCAAATACACGGTAGGATAAATTAATTATCTATACCTGTGTGGCTAACTCCGGGCTTGCCTATGTGCCGTGCCAGGCCGATAGATTTGGAGACGCACGACGACAGGTACTTCTTTAAGTCTCGATCACATGATAAGAACCTGTCATAAGATATAAAGGAATGTTTACATGCCTGTTGTTTTGAGAGTACTGGTCGAGTGGCGAGGTCAGTAGCTGCCTTAAGGGGGGGGTTGACCCTGCGCAGGTGTCCCGATTACTCGGTCCAGGTTTGGTTACAAAACCTAAGAGTAAGGGACCTGTGAGGGTAGTTTGACGGGAAGGCTTTCCTGCTCTGGTCTGGTTTGGTTACAAAGCCTAAGGGTCAGAAAGCCGTCAAACGTCTGGGCAGGTATCGCTACTTCGGTAAAGTCTGGTAAAAGGCTTCCGAAGAAAGGGAACTGACAGACCGGATCCCGAGGGGCAGTAAGACTAAAACCAGCCGTACTGGTGCTCTGTCTATTTGTGTGTGTCCACAAATATTTGTTTATCGTTTGAATGTCCACGAGTAGATCCCTCCGTCTGAGGGTAGATTGATAAACTGTGTAGCGACAGAAATGCTAGAGACTCTAGGGCGGGGCATATTGTGTCTGGCGTCTGAGGAGACTTCTATAATCATAAATCTGGCAGCCATGATTGAAATTGAAAGGCAGCGAACATTGTACCGAGGTTAATTCTTACACCCTCCAGGAAAGTGTGGAAGGGGTGGAGAGTCAAGTTATCATTGATTAATCAAGCAATCTTTCTGTGTGTTTAAAATGTCCTGCCTGTCCTTTATATAAAGTTAGTGTGCTTGTCTGTTGTGTAGAGCTAATCCTGCTGAG
Source organism: Eleutherodactylus coqui (assembly GCF_035609145.1). Classification (NCBI taxonomy): domain Eukaryota; kingdom Metazoa; phylum Chordata; class Amphibia; order Anura; family Eleutherodactylidae; genus Eleutherodactylus; species Eleutherodactylus coqui. The sequence continues at coordinate 214,103,784 of NC_089842.1, read as the reverse complement.
TTATTATATAGAATTAGTATCAGTCCTGCTCAGCTGTAAGAAGGGATTGTTAGCAATGAGCATTGCATTGGCTGGGTTATAGCCAAGATAATGCACCGTACACAGTGGCGCGCTGTGGGTTTGGACTTTATAGGTTAGGTTGCATTATTGGATCCCTTCTAGTAAAAGACAGACTACTAAACTGTGTTGCCTTTGAATTGTTAAACGTTAACAATAGCATAGAAGTATAGGCTTGTGCCCGTAAGTGTGTTTGGAGGAAAAGAAGAAAAAAAAGGCTGCTAAGTTCATTTAAAAAGAAGAAGTGGAACTCCTAATAGAAGCAAAGCGATTCTTGTGCTCCAACATTTGTTAGTTATTTAACTAATGTTGGATGTTAAAACTACTCGTATGTTTTATTATGTAATCTCTAAACTTTGTTATACACCCGTCACATAAATGTAAATAGTTATATGCCACTCACATCCTGAGGGGGCTCTTAAGAATACAGACTGCGTAGCCCACCATGCCCACAAGAAAATACGTCTATGTTTGCCAAGTCCCCAACAGCATACATGTTAGCAGTCCCCAATTCAATTGTAACCACATACAATGTTAGGTGGTCACCGCTGTGACCGTAAAGTTACAACATAATATATGTGATTTATGCATTAGACGTTAGAATTTCCCTAAGAGACCTGAAAAGGGGAAGAGAAGGTGGGTTGAAATGGCGTCTGTATTAATACACGCCAAAGGCACCAGCGTTCAATATAACAGTTTAGTGAATAGAGAGAATTGCAGTACATTACCAATCAGATGGAGATGCCCGGCATCTAAGACTGCATCTGCCCGGTCGCCGGAAGTCTGGGACAAAAACTGTTGTAAAAGTAAAAATTGTAATCCCTTGTAATCCTGTCGCTGGGCTGTCACGGGAGGGAGAGATTCTGAAAAGAGGAAGTTACTTGCCCTGTAGTCCCAGCACAAGTAACGTATATTCACAGACAATATAAAATAAATAAATAAACTACAGGGAGTAAGAGAAACTGTGGAGAAACTGCAGAGAAGCCAAGGAATAGGAAACAAGCAGGTAACGATAAGGCCAGGTATCCACAGGAGGAACGGGGCAGATTGACTCGTAATTTGTAAAATGTAAATTGTGTGATGCATAAGACTTTATCTTTATTGAGTTGCGATGTGTGCCCAAGGACTGCCAAACATTGAATGAGAGAATAAGGAAGTAAGTGATTAGCCACACTCAGAGGGGTGGAGCTAGATGATGCAAGAACACGTCTCTTATCCAAGGAGGGGGTAAGAATCATAGATAGCCAGAAGAAAAAGTTTTGTTTTTTCTCTTGTCCCAAACTCAGCTTTCCACGGTTCCTGACAAATTATGGGACAACTACAAGACAGACATAGGAAAATTGAATATACCCACCATGATAATATATACGAGACCCGGATACACACCCCTGGGTCAAACAGTATTCCCCTAGTTAAAAAAAAAAAAAAAAGGGGGTGAAGGGTCAGCCATGCAGATCAGGTGCTGTGTGCTGATGCTTCGGAAAAACTGCCAACCGGCCACAATTTCACTGTTAATTTCTCTTGCAGAAGGCTGTAAGGCCTGGAGGCCTCCAAAGACTAACCAAGTTCTGCAGGCCATACCTGTACATACACTGTTGCCAAATTCCGCACCTTTCAGGGCCTTGCTTCATACTGCCACCCATACGACAGTATTGACGCAAAAGCACGGAGGACAACCACAGCCATGAGGTTAGATCCAGTGACTCGAGGAGCTCCCTCATCTGCTTGTGCGGTGGCAGCAGTACAGGCAATGGCTGACAAATCTTCTAAGTTGTTATTGGACTACCCCCTAGTGGTCCGCACCCCAAATGACACCCAGAACATACTCATGCAAGTGCAACCCAAGCACTTATCTCTGGCCTATTAGATCCGGCTACAATGTGCTCTTTCCATGCCTCCCCCAATATCTCTTCCCAATGTTGTAATACCTTGAACCCGGCTACTCTTCTTTTAATCAGGTATTCCTGGGGGGAGGGGAGGCATAGGTGATTTGAGTATGGCAGATCAGCTATTTTTTAAAATTGGTTAAAATTCTGTGCAACAAGATTCTGACATTATTGTAGTGATGTACACACTGTTAATGATGCATATTTTGAGGTTTCTTTGTAGATGGTATCAGGGTGAGGATTGATGATTCCGAACCAGATATGCAGAGGTGACACAACAAGATGTCCTAAACGCAGAAGCTCTGCCTCCGCATGTCTCAGGGCAAGAAGCGGAACCGGAGGCCCTCACTGAGGCGTGTGGAGTGGTGGAAGGTAAGTCGGCAACTTTTTACACTGACTCCTGGAATGCATTTGGCATAGCTCATGATTATGGCCCAATATGGAAGGCCAGACAGCTTGTTATCTCAGTAGGACAGCCAATTAAGAATGGTGCAGTGGTGCAGAGTCTCATGGAAACCCTACTACTACTACCTGGCAATGGAGAATCCACACCGATTTCTACAACGGAGAAGCGAGAGATGACACCCTCGCCGACAACACAGCAAAGGCAGCGGCCCTCAAGCCGTGGAAGAAAGAAGAATAAATACTGACAGCATGAGTCAGTGATAAAAACTTTGGACTTTGATAAAAACTTTGGACTTTGATAAATACTTTGGACTCTGATAAATACTTTGGACTTTGATATGTCAAGGACTTTACAGTTACAAGTCAACGAGGAAAGAAAGCAGATGGGCTAAAAGACGGGAGCGACAGAACAGGACGGCGTATGGCGAACAATCAACAGAACTTGCCTACAGAGGTCCCTGTCCCCCATGATGGCCCAACTGGTACACAGAATCAAAAGCAGCGATGACGTCGACACTGAACAAGAATGGGTGACACCTAGGTTCTCTGTAGCTGCTGCATCATTTGTCCAGTTAGCATGATCTTTGCCATATGCAAGTCCGGACAGAAGTAAGGTGGCCATATAACACTTGCCTTGACCACTCTACCCATTTCAGGGATTGCCAATTTGACCACATTCAGCTCACACCTGTTGGGGAGTATGAACATGTGCTTGTTGTTGCTTGAGTCTTTTTCAGGTTGGAGGCCCACCCTGATACTAAGGTAAATGAGCAGATAACCACACAGAAGCTCATGAATGAGGTAATCTGCAGATACAGGGTACCGGAAGTGAATGAGGTAAACGAAGGTACACAGGTGTTCTCTTCCAGACTCAGAGGCAGACACTGGGACACATATCTTGCAGCCTGGGGATTGGGTGCGCATCAAGAAGTTCCCCAGGAAGCACCCTCCTGAGCCCCGATTTGATGGCCCCTACCAGGTGCTTCTGACTACTGCCACAGCTGTGAAACTAGCCGAAAGACTTACATGGATCCATCCATGCTTCATACTGTAAGAAAGCTTCAGATCCGGGAGACCAGTCTTAGTTGTGCCAAGGACATTACTCTGGTTAGGGCTAGTGAGAGAGGAGGGTGGCAACTGGAATCCTTAGTCGGAAGAATATGGGGGTATGGTTACCTTCCAGTATAACTCGTTCAATGTTGATGAGGTACAATGCTAACAGGAGCAACAAGTCTAACTGTTGCGTGTGCGGTAGTGCCCGACTACACTCGGGGATGGTCCCCCTAAATCTCCCTGTAGATGCTGAAGAGTGGTTTATTAGTCTCTTCACGAACATTTCCGCTAATTACACTGTCCGTGAGAAATGGAAGAAGGAATACTCTATAACTACTTAAGTGTCTTGCACCGGAGAGAGTATTACTGACTACCCTGGAAACTACACCTGCCAGGCAATTAGGCAGGGTAGAGGGAGATTTTTGGGGAACTCACCAATATTTCCCTTATTTAAAAAAGATGAAGAGCCAGTTCCGATAATGCCAACCACATACGCTACCAAAGAAAAGGAGAAATGTACTAGTACTGTGCCTGCCCCGATCTCCTAAGATGGATTGTCAGTGGAATTCCCATTTGCCAAGGGATAGTGCAGAAGACCTTAGGTTCCGGCGAGGGCACACCCTGTGGGGTGTTAACTTGTACAGATAGAGGGTATGGATGCCCGGAAATGAGCTCAGGGAATCCATGGCCTCCCTCTAAGGTGAGGAAGGGATCCCCCCCCCCTCCTAGGAGTAGGGACTTACGGGCAGTGGGAAAACCCTGACGCAAGGGTGAGGCGACCTGGACGTGTTCACCATTAGGACTATCTCCAGGAGGGACATTGGTGTGGGTGAAGATTAGGTAGTCCCACGCCGTGCGTACCTGTGCACACTACTAGTATGTACTTCTAGTACAGCACATTAGAGTGAGAAGAGAGGCTCCTGGTGATAGTTTTGACCCACACATGTACGTTGACGTCATAAGACAGCCAAGGGGGGTACCTGACGAGTTTTTAAAGAATTTTCCTGATTTATTAGGGTAAATAAATGTTGACTGGATTAATTATGTTTATTATAATTAACAGCGGTTTATAAATTATACTAGAGACGCCTTATAGGGACTAGTCTACCAATAGGACCTACCTCGACTATGACTTTCCAAAATAGAATGGCACTAGGTACGATTTAGCCAAAAAAGGGAGTGTCTGTAAGATGATAAGGGAGACTTGTACCTACATTCCAGACAAAACGTGACCCGCAGGTAAAGACGCAGTTGCCATTAAGAAGCACTAACTAAAAAGAGCTAACCTTAGTCTGTTTTCCTCAGTTAGGTACCTGACAGGAGAAGGGAAAAATATAGAAAAATAAGTTTTAAGACATTGTGTATTTAGAACACTGTGATAGGTTTTCGCTTAGATTTTGCTTTATTTTATCTGCAGTGCACTCTGCTTATGTCCACGCAACATACCGGTGCTACAACGCCCCTGGTCCTGTTACCTTGCCGCCTCTGGAAAAGGGAAGTGGGAATAATCACCTTGTAGCTCTTTCCTTCCAGACTAATATATATGATAATGCACGTACTAATAAGACAGGGGTTCAGTCATGTTGATCAGTTATTAGATAGTCCTGATTTTGCACTCTTGTCGATGAATCGAGGTAACGTCAAGAAGGCGGGTTCTATACCAGTTATGCAGTGTTTACCTGAAATAGTAAAGGTCGCACCTAATGCCTAATGCCTCGAGATCCCAGGTGGTAGCCTAGACCTCCACATGTACCAAAAGACCCGATTGCCATGAACCCACACCTAGGTATCAGAGGGGCATTTACAGCCTAAGCGACAGTTGTGAAAGACCGCCACTCTACTGAGTTTTCAGAACATTCTGCACAAGAGGTTATTCTGATAAGGAAGTTATTAATTATATTTGTCACCTTTATAGTCATCCTAATTTCTGTTTGTCGTTGCATACAGTGTATTCCGACCCTGATGACTGCCTGGTCCACCTGTCCCACTACGACGTCCAACAAAAAGCCCACTGTCAGCGCAACCGTCGTCATCATGGATCCAGAATGTGATGATGTCGAACCATCCTATACCCCCATGGCAGTAATAGGCCCAGTCGTCTACAACACAATGCGAGTCTAGGGTCAGCGGTGGGGGATTGGGGTGGGACGGAGCAGGGCGAGTTTAGTGAAACAGATAGTTTCAAGGGGGGTCTGTGGTGGAAGCCCAGTATATATCTATATGGATCCGTGGGCCTTGGCAGTAGACAGTTGTCAATTTAACATTCTGTATACATATTTGCTTTCTGTCTTGCTACAAATATAATGTTCTTACAGTTATGCAATAGGTACTTCCGCTCATATGAAAATATCTGTTTTATAACTCTGCTGACATGGGGAAGCCAACATGAAACTTCTGTACTCAAAACGCTGACAAGATAATATATAGTATAAACACGTTACATTTTCCATCTGTTTTGCAATTTTGGAGGACAGTATAACTCAGACGGACAACCACAGTCTGAAACAGCCACCGCAGAAATTACCCAAGCAATTTTACTGGAAACGTATGCAAATAATATGGGAGGTTTGTGCAATTTATAGTTCATGATGTAACATCCAATCATATTGAAGGAACCACACGTGGCTCCAGGACAACCCACTCATTTCATCCACCACCTGATGGCCAATCACAGATGACCGGAGGATGGAAGAATTGCAAGATGCTTATCCAATAATTAAACAATACGTTGTATCTATGTAATCTTTGACCTGCCCAGATGGGCGGATATGTTAAACTCTTAAAATAGGCTACACGCCGATCATTAAAGTTAGAATTGAGGAAGCTATGCATGCTGAACCTCGTGTCAGTGTGAAAACTTCTTATGCGCATTATCAATTCAGAATTAATATGGAGGGGTGTAAACATTCCAACTTGAGTAAGCCGTGATTCCGCAAAGGAATTCTACGACATCATTATATAACCTCCTATTTCCTTCTTTACTGCACTTACAAACGCATTCTTTATAATGGCTGATTATATGCAGTGTTAGTATCATCTCTCTCCCCCTAGTTATCCTATGGAAGAGTTCTACCATCTCCGCCCTTCCCATTCTAATTTCCTTCTACAGAACTCCAATCTGGCCCTAGAATTTTTCTATCTGCTCTTTCCATTTAATTGTAACTCCTCATTAACCCTTTGAATTGTTTATCAAAACTGTCGGGGCTCTATTTATATGGGCGTGACAGTTTGGGGCTTCTTTTAACCAGGCTTCAGCAGCGGATAATTCGTATTTCTGCTGATCTTTAGCTGATTTTGTCCGTATTTTATCACATAATTCTTTACAACTTGGAACTTTTAATTTATTTTTTAAATCCATATTTCTATCCCCCCTTATGTCACAATATTTGACAGTCAGGATCTAACTTGTCCATGTACTTCTTATCCCCTTCAAGGACTTCCTGTCATTGGCAACAACAGAGACATGCACAGGAGAATGCCTTACAATTTGTATTTCCCATTGTTAGTAATTATGTTCTTGACATCGATTTACAAGACAAACAACATAAAACAAGCCTCTGGCCACTAAAATGTATAGTGAAAACGCAGGGGTTCCTGACCAGAATCAGTGCTTCGCTATATACACGAAGACTCCTTCTTGCCTTTCCGAGTAGGGCCTGTGAACATAAAACACAATATGGGGCTTGTCCGAAAACAACCTGCACAGCAAGGCTGGTCCTTAATGTGTCCTAGAGGTCAGTGCCCACGTATCAGATCCGCTTATCTCAAATCACTCACACATTCGCTTCATGCAGTATAAGTCAACAATACAAATATTACAATATGTTAGTAGGCGGCCGCCCTCTTTATATTCTTAGTTACTCTATAACACAATATCAAAGAAAAAGTAGTAGTAGTAAGATAAGAAGTAAAGTTCCTGGACACCCCTGTGCCCCATGACGTCATCTAACCGATTCTTTTACGTGCTGTGTGGAGTAATTCTTTCCTGTAGCCTTCTCACAATGCCTATGGTCTCACATAGACTACTGCTATTGTCCCTTGACAACAAATTTGTCTATACTTGCTTCTAATTTACAATACACATCGCACATAGACTACTGCTATTGTCCCTTGACAACCCATTCCTCTATACTTGCTTCTCTTTTACAATACCCATTGTAAATTTTACTAACACCAAAGCATACAGAAGAAGAGAGAAGAAAAGTTTAACCATTGTTATACTTACTACACGTTATCTGGGAGGCTTCTAAATTCTTAGGCTAGTTCGGAAAAACATCACTGTTTCAGACAGGATGCCCGACTGGCCTCTAATGACGTCTAAGCAAGACGGAGGTCTTTTAATGATTGGAGAGTACTTCAGACCCACCTTTTCACAGCCAGGCTGTCCCTTCCCTCTGCAGTGAGTCTTTCCGTCTCGAAGGACCAAAAATGTAAGGAGAATTTATGTGTTTATCAAAGAGAAGATGATCCCAGATCTCGTGCAGAAGTCTGGACCCAGGAGAAATACATATCACACCAGCCTGTGCGGTATCAGATGATTTCTAATTTATTCAAAGGTGTATTTGGTTTATATACCATAAATGACATCACAGGAAAAGTATATACCTCCAAGGTTAATAATAATACATGATAGGCTGAAACTAAAATGTTTAACATAAGTTACACCTTTTAAGGTGTTACTATAACATACAATGAGACCGTTATGAGTTCAGTGAAAAGGAATGAAGGTGGGGGGGGGGGGGTTCTGGGAGACTGTCTTATCTGCTGTCTGTCCCACCAGTACCATGCCCGAATATAGAAAGGTTTCGTTTATCCCCTTCACCATTTCTGGACCCAGGTATATGTTAAGGAAATTGTAGATCAATGTATCAATTAATAGCTCTTTTATTGGATTATAGACTAGAAAGATTTAGCATGCTAGTATAAGTAGTGAAGTCTGGGGCAATTCCACCATATATGTAAGAAGGTACCCTCACCCTCATAGGCCTGAAACCGGAGACCTGATACCCTAGGAAACATACAGGACAGTCTTTGAGGCTTCAGATACCATCACATTAAGAGTTTGCAGCCTGCTTTAATAATTGATACATTGACAGACAGCTTGGCAGTTGAATCAGCAATTTTATTCCGTTCCAAGACCAGAAGTTCCTCATCTGGTCCAACTCCTTGCTCAATGCAGGATCACTAAATCATACCAGACAGATGTCTGTCCAGCCTCTGTTTGAAGACTTCCATTGAAGTAGAACTCACCACCTCCCGTGGTAACCTGTTCCACTCATTGATCACCCTGACTGTCGAATATCTAATTTGTGTCTCCTCCCTTTCACTTTCATCCCATTGCTTCTAGTCTTTCCTTGTGCAGATGAGAATATGGCTGATCCCTCTGCACTGTGACAGCACTTCAGATATTTGTAGACAGCTATTAAGTCTCCTCTCAGCCCTCTTTTTTGCAAGCTAAACATTCCCATATCTCCTAACTGCTCCTCATAGGACATGATTTGCAGACGGCTCACAATCTTGGTAACTCTTCTCTGAACTTGCTTCAGTTTGCCTATGTCTTTTTTTAGAGTGGGGTGCTCAAAACTGGACAAAGTATTTCAGAACCAACGCAGGGTTCTTCTTCAGGCTTAAATCCTTGCCTTTAGTAACAACTGTTTTCCATCACTGAGCCCAAAGACACATTTTCCACCAGACCAAGCATTCTCATGTTATGTCCCAACCATTTATGTGTCACAATATCAAATGGTTTGGAAAAATCAGGACATACAGTACAATATCTAGTGTCTTACCATGATCCAGCTTAGAACTTACCTCCTCATAGAAGCTGATCAGATTGGTTTGACAGCAGCTTGTCGCTCTCACCTATTGAATGATATTGAACAACGCATCTCTACAGGGAGGTGTATGGCCATCTTCAAGCTTAAAGAGGTAAATTATTGATGGCGTTTTCTCGGGATGGGTTTAGTGCCAGGGACCCCCACCGGTCGATTGTTTTGTGGGTCAGTGAGCTCAAGTACCAAGCTGATTTCTGTTCCAACTGCACTGGCCTGGCTTGGTATTGCTAGCTAAGTTCTCAATTAAATGAATGGGCACTTGGCATGCAATACCAAGATGGGTTACTGCAGTGGGAACAGAGCTGTACACTTCTGCGGAAATCAGCTGAGTGCACCAGCCCAGAGAACAGCTGATCGGTGGGTCTGCCTCCCGCCTCTCTACTATTGATCACTCATCTTAAGAATAGGCCATCAACAATTGACAACTGAACAACCCCTTTAAGGGCAGTCCTCTTGAGACATTAATAGTATTTTTTAAAAGTAACTCCAACACAATATGCTTGATTCCATCATCGGAATCACTAACCAGGCAAAGAACAAGATTTTATTTCTCAACCATAGGAATACACAAATGGGTGTACATAGAGCAAAAGACAAAGAGCTCCTCACCAGGTGCCACTACTCCCCCCTTCCCATTCGTGCAAGTGCATAAAAATACTGAATATATTTGTGCCTGCTCTGGCTATTCTGCTTCCCTTTTGCAAATGTTATATGCACTAGAGCTTTGAACACCTTCATAGCATCAATAGGAAAGAGTTTAACCAACCAATCACCTCCTTTTTTTCCTTCATGAGCCTCAATGCTGCAGCAGAAGTTCCTTATATATTATGTCCCCCCCCCCCCCCCCGACAAACACACCCACATACAAAATATTCATGGAAAGGAAAATAAATTAGGCTTTGAATATACGTTAACCTAGAATAATTCTATTGACTCTTACTGTGATCCCAAATATTGTATTTCCTGCCTTGGGTTCTATTCATACCATGTTTGATCATATACAGTTGCAATCAAAATTATTCACCCCCAAATTACATTTCATTGCTAAATTTACGAACTCCCGGCTCTTTGCAAAAAAAAAACTAAAACTAACAAAAACTATTTAAGTATCTCAATGCAACTAATATAACAGGGGGCTTCTCCAAATTCAACACAAAATGACACTTTTAAAGAATCCTGCAGTCTCAGAATTGTTCAACCCCCTCATGAGAATTGTCTTTAGTACTAATTAGAGCTCTTTGCTGTTATGACCTGCTGTAACCGTGATGCATAGCCCGACAGCAGCTTCTGACAGCGTTCCTGAGGACTCTTACCCAATTTCTCATGGATAATGGCCTCCAGCTCACCAATATTCTTGGGTTTGAATGCTGCAATTGCCTTCTTCACATCCCGCAAAAGATTTTTTTCTACGGGGTTCAAGTCAGGCAACTGTGAAGACCCCTCCAGAAGCTTCCAGGACTTCTTCTGAAACCACGGCTTGGTGGAGTTTGAGGTATGTTTGGGATCATTGTCCTATTATAAAGGTCCAATGACATCCAAGCTTCAGCTTCCTCACAGAGGCATGATTTCTTCTAAGATGCCCTGGATACTTGATTGAATCCATCTTGCCCTCTACATACTGGAGGTTTCCAGAGCCAGAACAACACAAAGCAGCCCCAGAGTATCACCCAGCCACGGCCATACTTCACTGTAGCAGGGGGTTCTTTTTAGCATATGCTTTATTCTTCCCAACATACCGCTGATCCACAGGCCTGAAAAGTTTCACTTTTGTTTCATGTTCCACAGAACAGAATCCCAAAACTTCTGTTGCTTATTTATATGGCTTTAGGCATGAGCTGACTTTTCTTGTGCTTTGGGTCAGTAGAGCTGTACTCCTGTGCAAATTGAAACCGCAGTATCTGCTGCCACCAAATCTTGCTGCAGGTGTTTTGCAGTTATACAAGGGTATTTGACCACCTACCTGTTTAGGAATCTGGTGTCAGCCGGTGATAGCTTCCTCTTTCTGTCACATTTAGGTAGTGTAGCCAGTGTGTCTTTAACTTTAAACTTGCAAACTATGCTTCCAACTGTATCTATAGGAACAGTCAGTGCCTTTGCTAACTTTTTATATAATTTTCCTTGTTTATGCAATGATGTCTTCACTTTCCGGGGAGAGGGGGTTGGAAACAGGTTGTACTAGATGGACATTGTCTTCTTTCAGCCTAACATACTATGTTAAGGCCCATTTAGACACAACAATAATCGCTCGAAAGATGTCTTTTGAGCGACTTTTCAGCAATAATCGTTGTGTCATTTAAGCACAAGGTGATTGCTCAAACGTTGAGCGATCACCTTGCGATCCCAGCAGAGGATGCAGATGACAAGCGGGGAGCCACTTGTTCTCTGCATCCAGCTGTTCCCCGCTGGGAGCCCCCGTCTGTCATACAGCCGAGCGCTCGGAGCGGAGGATGCAGAAGACAAGCGGGGTGGCCCTGCTTGTCTTCTGCATCCAGCTGTTTTCTGCATGTAGCGCCTGGCTGTTATCCAGCCGAACGCCCCGAGAAGGGTATGGAGAACGCAGCTAGACAGCTGTGTTCTTCATACCCAGCCTGTCAGCAGGGAGCGGGATACAGCTGAAACAATAGTATCAGCTGTATCCCGCTGTGAATCCCCGATAAGGCTCATTGTTGTCTTTCAGCATGCTGAAAGACAACGTTGAGCAACAGCTTAACGAAAACTGCATGAAGTTAGTGCAGTTAAACATAACGATTATCGCTCAAAAGGCGAATTTTGAGCGATAATTGTTGTGTCTAAATGGGCCTTTAACCATATTTCTAACATGCAGTCAAATGTCGTCCACAAACTTCTATCTAGTCCAGATAGATAATAAAGCCCTTGATTAGTTGCATCAGGTGTGCTTAAGACAACACCTAATTTGCAAATGTGTGCTCCCATGAGGGATTTTATTGAGGGAGGAAGGTGAATAATTCTAAAAGTGCAGTAGTCATGAAAAATTATATTTTGTGTTGTATTTGGAGAAACCACTTATGTTAGTTGTGTTGAGCTATTTAACCCTTTCCAATCCACTGTCTGATGTCTGAAGACATTCTGATTGAAGGCTGTACAGCTTCGATGTCGGAAGATGTCCGGCAGGGTATTCTTCCTGTAGATTACTGGCCCCCTCTGTTGTCTCGGGTCTGTCCAGCATGTCCCATACCGCAGTACTGGCTCTAGCCAGCAGATGGCGCCATTGTATAATGGCAGAAAGAGAAAGCCCCCTAGGAAACCCTGAATCCAAAATTGGATTGCAAAGGGTTAAATTGTTCATCCCCTGCTTTTTTGCAAACAGCTGAAAGTTTGTAAATTTGGCAAATAAACTTGCAATGGGATTGAACAATTTTCATTGCAATTATAGATGGCAAAATATGTTTAAAAATATCTAATCATACAGCATATAATACAGCATTTCTAAAGTAAAGGTGGCCATTCACATTAGTTGAAGGGCTTCTGTCATCACTAACTGTAAACTAAGTTATGGGGCTCAAAGGTGAGGGCCGGTGGTCTGCTTATTATACTCAGTGTCCCCTGTTTCAGTGCTGGGCCCCTGAGAAATCAGCACACACACACACACAGTGACCATATCAGAAGGCTGTGCGCATACGCTCTCCCATCTATCTCTTTAGGAGAGTGGGCGCACACAGCCTTGGGAAGAGTGTCACCATATATATGCGAACACTAATTCCTCAGAAACACAGTCCTGGAACAGGGACCCTGTGGCTATAAAAAGCATCTTACCTGATCCCCCGTCCCTTTATCTTTGAGGCCCATTATACAGTTCATGGGGCCAACAGTTGAAGACAGAGGCTCTTTAAGTGCATTTTGCATGGAGCAATTTGCTCCGGTAGCCAAGCGCCAAATCATTGGCACTTGTATACCAAGCCTTTACATAAGCTGATTCAAACCTTCTGCAGGACTAATCGTTTGTCCCACATAGAGAATCATTGCTGTCGGCACCACATCCCTTGTTGACATCATGAGGTTTGCAGCTGGCGATGATTTTGTTCAGCTGCATGAAAGTTGCGACCAGCTGCTGAACAAATGTTTGCTTATTAAATGGTGGATCAGGTACAGCTTTACATAGGTCAAAAGTCAGGCAAAAGGGTGTTCATGTGATCGTTCATGCCAGATTGTCAGCTCATGTACAAAGACGTATAGAAGGTGGTTGATCAGTCGTTAAATTTTCATCTAGTGAATGATTGTTTCACAGATGTAGCCATACGTTTGTAAGTCCGTGTTGGCTGCCACAGTTGTTCAAACTGGCCATACTAGTTCAATGACACTTGGCGACAGACTAATGAGCTTTTGTGCATGATTCTTCGAATCTTTTGCCTCACCCTTGGACAAAGATTTCCAGACAAGGTCTGTATGTCTAAGAAAGAGCTCTGTACTCCAACATACAATTGTAGATGTGAGGGTTTCATTAGACAGGCAATCCTAAGTCAGTAACATTTCATTCCACTCACATATTTGGACCCTTTTCAAACAATTGTTACTGGTAATCAAATATCATCACAAAGGATTAGCTGAATTGCACGAAGGAGAAGACATCGGTCACGTGTATGGCACCATATAATGCAGAGTTCTTACTTACATATATCAGATGGAACTCCTATTCTAGCACCCAGCTTACACCACAGTGCAGTCAACTATCTGACTAGATGAGTGTATGCGATTTGTCAGATGAAACAATTGTTGATTGTTAAATTTAACCTTATGAATGAGGATTTTGCTTGATATTGTCCATTTTCATCAACTTAAGTTTAATGTGTATGGGTACGAACATTGGGGAAGGCAATGGCAAACCACACGGCAAAAACGGTCTGCCAAGAAAATGTCATGACGTGACGTGGCCCTAGGAGTCAGTCATGACTCTGTGCTTGCACCAGGGGACTTTACTTTTACCTACCAACATACACCAAAAGTATATATGTCTTTATGGGATACATCTGGCTACATTTTTTTTGGTACAGTACTAAAAACAATAAAATTATAAGTCAAGAGCAGAATCCAAGAATTATGCATATACACTACCACAGAATATGATTGGACCAACCCACATCCTCCTAATAATAAAAGGCGCATCCTCCATAGAAAACAAAACAATGTATCATCTAGATCCTGACTGTATTTTTGTATCTTCAAAACCAGCATACAATGGCATCCATGTGTTTTTTCTAACTATATCGTTGGTCATAGGATTTGGCAACAACAAACTGAATAACTTTACTTCCATCGTTACGAGGAAACTTTATAAAAGTTCGTCAAAAAGTACTCGGCGAAAACAACAGAAAAAGTAAAGCAATAAAAGTAAAAAGAAACTCATCACTGCGGAGATGGAGCAGCGCTGTACATTCTCTACTACACTTTTTTGAAGTCAGGAAACATAGGACAAAAGAAGAACAGATTTTATTTATTTGTTTTTTAAATAATGGTCAAGGATTTAATTCATCTTGTTTCAATATCATTACAGAAAATGTTATGGTACAGAGTTCTTCAGTATTTTCTTTGCTTCTTTTTCTCCACATGAATGCTGGTACACTGTAATCTGTACAAGATCAGTTTTTGATTTTTTTTTCTGTACATTTCTTAAATGTATTGGTTAAAAAGGCTGTCAGCACTTAAGGAAGCAATTTTTTTTTCAAAGAAAAGGTATTCAGTTACTGCCCAATAGTACTGAGCGGAATGATTGCCAGGACGTCTCTCCTCCTTGTTAAGAAGATGGGAGTCTGGATCCAGATGCAACCACTTGGCACATCAACACGTTATACAAGATAAAGAACAAGCAGAGCTCTCTTGTGAAGCGGTTATGAAGCATACTGATAAGGGAAACAGCAGTGTCATCTAAGCTAGTATAAAGTAAGCAGACAGCCTTGGTTAAGAGCTTAAGTATTTGTACTTTAAGGATGAGAGAAACACAACTTTTGCAGGCATCTACTGCTGTCTACTAAAAGCTACTGCTATTAGACCTAGCATTTTAACACACAAAGCAATTGCAATGAAGGAAAAGTTGCCTTGATATAATCAGAATAAGGTTTTATAAGAGTTTTTTTTTATAAGGTTTTTTTGGGGGGGGGGGGGAGATTTTTTTTTCAGTTTTTCTCCTCAAAGTCAGTTTTTTGAAATTTAGTTCAAGATGTTGACTACACTGATCAACTTTATCCAAATCATAAAAACTAGCTGTGCCATTGCATATTACAGGATACAGTCAATGATATGTGGACATGCATCAATGCTTCTCTCTTGCTTTTGTCATCATAGCCTTCCGATGACCATGACATCCACCACCTCTCCCTTGTGAAGTTCCACATACTGCTCTGTCTTTGGAGGTAGCATCAACAGTCCATTGGCACTGCGCATACTCATCAGGCGACTGCTCATCTGATTACCTGCGTGGAGAAGACATAGACGTTAGCACACTCCTCGTAAGACAAGATGACAATGGACATTTCCTATATGGGAGTTCTTGGTGTCTGGATCAGTCGACGTAATGTAAAGACTGGTTCATTAATCAGCTTACTCTACCTAGTGGCTAATGATTAACCTTCTAGTGTGATGGGTTATTCGTCTTTAGGGTCTGGAGGAAGTAGTTGACTATACTAATAGATCACAGACTGAACATGAGTCAACACTGTGACGTAGCAGCAAAAATGAAAAACACAATTCTGTGATGTATTAAGAGAAGCATAGAGTCTAGATCATATGAGGTAATTATCTCCCTCTACTCTTCCTTAGTCAGACCTCAGCTGGAATACTGTGTCCAGTTCTGGGCACCCCAATTTTTAAAAAAATAGACAAACTGGATTAAGTTCAGAGAAGAGCTACCAGGATAGTGAGCGGTCTGCAAACCATGTCCTGTTAGGTACGGTTAAAGCATCTGGGAATGTTTAGCTTGCAAAAGTGAAGGCTGAGAGGAGACTTAATAGCGGTCTACAAATATCTGATGGGTTGTCACAGTGCAGAGAGATCAGCCCTATTCTCATCTGCACAAGGAAAGACTAGAAGCAATGGGATGAAAGTGAAAGGGAGGAGACACAAATTAGATATTCGACAGTCAGGGTGATCAATGGGTGGAACAGGTTACCACGGGAGGTGGTGAGTTCTACTTCAATGGAAGTCTTCAAACAGAGGCTGGACAGACATCTGTCTGGTATGATTTAGTGATCCTGCATTGAGCAAGGAGTTGGACCGGATGACCATGGAGGTCCCTTCCAAATCCACGATTCTATGATATTTATGGGAACTATAAAAAGATTTTCCAAACCTGGCATCCATTTTTTTGGTCCTTAGGAACATAAAGTAAAAACTAAAACAATGTAAGGTACAATATACTGTGTATAATTCAAGTTGACTCCTCTGACTTTCTTGATGTAGGTAGTGGGACCCTTAGTGGTCATCTATTGTGGTGACGGGTTGAGTAATGTCTGTTTGGCAATCAAGGTCAGGTTTCCAGCTAAAGGATTTTCAGATCTCCTGATGATACAATATAGAATAGAGCCAGCGGATTTCCATTTCATCCCAATGTATTTTTACACCATATTATGCACCACGCCTGTTCTTTTTGCAATGTTTTGCCACATCGACTGTTAACGCTTTACCATACAAGCAAGCTATAGGAACCTTTCCTAAAAATGGTTCTTGCCACCATTTGGTCAGTTTTTTTTTTACTTCTTCCATGACTGATATGATAAATTCTTTTTGCTTTATAGCGAGTCATCCACCAGCATATTTCCATTCAAATCCCTCTTCTTCCTTGCAGGGCTAATAGAAATCAACCTTTACAAGTCTAAAAGGAGCCTAAGGGTGGCTTCACCTGTGCCAACTATTGGCTGAAAAATCGTTCGAACTAGCAATTTTGACTGATAGTTTTTCTGTGCAATAACGCAGGATTCGATTGAGCGAGAAATTGCTCATTGATCATTTTGTTTTGGCTAAGTGTAACAAAGCAACTAGTGAGTTCTCATTGAACAACTGTTTGTTCACAGTAAACGGAGGTTGACAGCCGGAAGAGATCTCCAGCGCGCTTCGCCTCCATTAACTGAACGACTATCGCTCCTGTGTGAAAGTACAGAAGTCTTAGTTGTTGGAATGGCTTTCGAACGCTTACATACCCGAAAGTCATCCTGTGAAAAGCTACCCTAAGAAAAGAAAATGGTGGCTTCCATTACCGGTTATGCAGTTATTTTTTGTTAGAAGCTGTAGGGGTGGGCACCCCGCCATGGCACTTTCTGACTGTGTGATATCTGCTAGTTATATTATCAAGTTGATGGCAATGTTATTAAAATATCCAGTACAACCTAACTGATAGAAGTGTCCAGTTATATGTAGTCAATAGAGACCTGTACTTTGTGCCCAAGGCAGTGGCTCTTGGTGATGCCACGTAAGTATGCAGCGATGGTACTCTGGGCGAGGATCCAACTTTACATCACAAGATAACTGCAAGACAGAAAAGAAAATGTTCTCCTATATTCAGTCATATTCACCTATTTTTCTTGTTGTATTTCAATCATCTGTCCAACTTTAAATACCATCTACGAGAGTGAAGAGCGGCAGCTAGGAGCATCTGAAAAAACAGACACATCTATGTATTACACAGACATGCCACTGATAGCAATGGACAAGTGTAGAAGTTCCCCTTGCTGTCTTTTCCCTCATAGATTCCAGTGGTTTGCTTGGGGTCCAGCAGTTGGACAAACTGGGATTAGCTTATTTTTAATGAGGGTCCCTTCTAACAAAAAGGAATGGTCTAAAGAGGACTTTGTAAATATATAGCATTACTTATCTTGTACTGATCATGACTTACAGTCTGCATTATAATCAAGAGCTGTGCCCATAATTCTGCTGGTCCCCATTGCACTCCTATGATGCAGTGAAACTATTCAGTGCCTGATGTGAAAATCACATTTCCCAAATATGCCAATATATATCCAGACATACATCCAGTAATAAATCATAGGGTATTTTGGCAATGAAACCTGAAGAATTGGGAATGCAGCTCTGGAGAATAATACAGGATGTAACTCCGTACAAGTGGAGCTGGTGTTCTGCTTGCATACCAATTAAATTACTAGTTTCTTCAAGCACAAAAATAAGCCATGGTGAAATTGAGCATTACACACAGCCCATTAAAATGAGTAAGAGGTCTGTGTAATGCAGGGCAGGTCAAGTCCTCCAGATCAGGAGACATTCTTTCTAACTGCTCTCCACTCCTCAGGAGACAGGGACCCTCAATGCCCTCTTCTAATCTAATTTTGGATTCCTATGAGGCTTTTTCTTTCTGTCATTATACAAGAGCGCCACCTGCTGGCTAAAACCAGCACTGCAGTATGTGGTGTACCTAAGAGGCTCTGATGACGGAGCAGCCGACAATATACAGTAAAAATACCCTGTCGGACGTCTTCAGGCTTTAATCAGAATGTCGGAAGCTGTCAGACAGTTGATTGGAAAGGGTTAACTCATAATTCCCTAATAGGGTACACGAAAATGTTTTTTTTTTAAAACAGTACAACCCCTTTAACATAACATCCTCCAATTGTTAGCAACATATTGTAGTAGTGAAATTGGGGAACACAAAGACCGTATAGTGTAAAGTTAGGGTGGTTTTATATCTGCAGCCATGGTTCCACTTTTGTGCTCTGTTCGGGGAGCAGGAAAGGGGAATCTCTGCAACCAAATGGCTCATTCTCTGGACAGCACCACAAGCACCAGACAGACCCCATTGATTATAATGAGGTCCGTCTGTTTTCCACTCGGCTGCCTAACTTTAGATGAAAGAAAAAGCTCTGCATGCAGCACTTTTTCTTCCAGTACTTTGAGCCGAATCTGCGACTGAACCTCCGACTCCGATGTGAAATCGGCCTTAATCACATACACATTTACCTGGAGTTTTTCCTTAAAGCGGTATTCCGGGCGATGGGACATTTTTTCCAGTTTTCACCCATCCAGTGAAAACTGATAGATCAGTGGGATCGTCCGATTGCTGTGCTTGGCTGTTTGCCCCTTTGAAATGAATGAAGCAGACAATAATAGTCGAGCACAGCACTCGGCTATTTCTGTCTGCCCCGTTGAAATGAATGGAGTGGCACTACTCCATTCATTTCAATAGGTCAGACATATAGGCAAACACAGCACAGCACTCGGCTATCTGCCTGCACCGTTGAGAGGAATCAGCCTGTTCTGTGTGACCAGCAGCTCTATTCCCTGCTTCCCAGCAGAAGCGAGACGATGTATGCTGAACTGTGAAATAAGCGGAACGCAGGTCCCCCAGTCTCAGGAACACTGGGGGTCCCAGCAGTCATACCCCCACCGTTGGAACATCCCATCGTTGAAAATCCCTCTTAAAGTAAACCTTCAAAATTCTGTCCTTGTACCTAACGAAGTGGAGGGTAAATTACCTGCACTTGTTCTTCTATGCCACGCCTCCCAATCTGCCAGTTTCAGGCCGTGGCTCCACCTGTCCAAGATGGCTACAGCTATTTTCTAACTACCTAATGCACTGCTCTCTGATTGTCCATTGGCAAGTCAGCGAACAGGTATAATGCATCGTTAGTCTAAGACTACCAATACACTGTAGAGATTAGCTAGATTGAAGACTGAATCGGCCATCTTGAATGCCCGAAAAGAGGACCTGGAACTGCAAATTGGAAAGACGGCAGAGAAGAACAACTGCAGATAATATACACACCCACGTTCCTCCTCCGGCTCCATTGCAGAATTTTGTCCAGAAAACTGGAGGGTCACTTTAACATTTACTTATAAAACAAAAACAATATAAGTTTTCAAACAGCGGCAAAGTAATGGAAATTGAGCAGCTATTTTGTGTCTTCATATACAGAGACATTCATGTTGATGTAAAGTCATATAACTGCTTTATATGGTAACTTCTCAAAATAAAGACCCTTTGTACGTGTATAGAGCCGCCTCACTAGACACTTGGACATGAAACACACACTGTTTTAGAGGTGTATAACATTTCCTAATAGGGGTGACTGCAATAAATAGCGATGGAACGGCAGATACGAATTCCGCTCTCCATATAACATGGGCGGTATAAATACCCTGGCTTTGATGATTGTAGGTCTTGGATCCAGGATTCCCTGCATCTTTCTTAGTGCTGGTACGACAAAAAGATTACAGGTAACTACTGCTGACACAGGGTTGCCTAGAGTGAATGGAAGACAAATACCATTAATCAGGAGAAATATAGATGCAAACAATGGTTCAGACAGCGCCAAATGGATATAAAGCGGGTTCCCCAATGTGCTTCTCTCTAATCCTCCTTGTAGGAGGAGAGCTGCAATAACAATAAAAAGGGGGGACTCTCACCAGGAGAGTGGGCCCCCAAGGAAGAAACAAAGAATAGGTTTTAAGTAAAAACAGTTATGCGCTCGTGGAAAGAGCAAAATGGGGTAAGTCAAATGTAAATGCTGTCCCTCCCGCAAGAAACGGAAAGCATAAATAAAAGTATAAAATGGCACTTACTCCGAAGGAGGGGGGTGTATAAAACAAGAAGCCCCCTCCTCTGTGTGCCGACTCCTCACGGTTCTCACTGTCGTCAATGGAAGTCGCAGGAACCAAGTAGATTAATCCAGTTTTAATATAATAAAAACAGGTTTACAGAAAGGCAACGCGTTTCGGTGCAATATGCACCTTTTTCAAGCCTATTAAAACATATACTGACAGCCAGATTAACTCACATTTATATATGTCAGGATAACATTTTGCTTCTGTGTGCAGCGCCATATTCTGGGTGGAGCTACATAATCCGGAGGGGAGGAGTTTGTGATGATAGGTAGGTTTGTACCACGTGTTCCGTTGGGTGATGTGGCCGTATAGGCCGGAAGTGTTACGTGGCGTTTGTGTGTTTCTAACTTTCATTTTCCTGTGGCGTGGTCACGTGAATCCGGCGTGCCACGTCAACACGAAGGGATTACAGTCAAGGGACTTGGTGACGCGATCACGCTGTTAGTGCGTGTCGCGTCGTTCTGAACGAATCTGTGTAGAGATGGCGCCGGCACGTCTGATGTACGTGCCCCGTCATCACGGAAGGTCCTTGGTCCTGTGACCTGATGACGCAACCACGCTGTCAGAGCGTGCTGCGTCATTCTCAAAGGCACTGTTTTAATATGCTTGAAAAAGGTGCATATTGCACCGAAACGCGTTGCCTTTCTGTAAACCTGTTTTTATTATATTAAAACTGGATTAATCTACTTGGTTCCTGCGACTTCCATTGACGACAGTGAGAACCGTGAGGAGTCGGCACACAGAGGAGGGGGCTTCTTGTTTTATACACCCCCCTCCTTCGGAGTAAGTGCCATTTTATACTTTTATTTATGCTTTCCGTTTCTTGCGGGAGGGACAGCATTTACATTTGACTTACCCCATTTTGCTCTTTCCACGAGCGCATAACTGTTTTTACTTAAAACCTATTAATCAGGAGAAGGCAGGTAGTAAACAACGTAAATTATGTGTAACACGTTCAGGCTTTTACTCCAGAATCCACATTTGATTTTGTAAGATGTAGAAATAGATTTTTCCCTTTAACCTTGTGAATGCACGGTAAGTTCTGATCAATAAGGCCTTTTTCGAGCTGGACCCCTTCAAGACCATAACGCGACTAGTAACACCAATGCTTTCCCTTGTATGGGTTAATTTATTAGGCATTACATATGTTGATTGAAAAAACATAATCAAAATACTAACGACCACCCGTCTGTCCGTGAGTTACATGCTCCACCCCTGATCACATGACAGTGACCTCATCAACTAGTTACAGCGAGGTAATGAGGTGCCCCAAGGATATCTAACCACCACCTAACTAGTTACACCGAGTTAGTGAGGTGCCCCAAGGATGTCTAACCACCACCTAACTAGTTACACCGAGGTAGTGAGGGGCCCCAAGGATGTCTAACCACCACCTAACTAGTTACACCGAGGTAGTGAGGCGCCCCAAGGATGTCTAACAACCAGCTAACTAGTTAAAGCGAGGTAGTGAGGCGCCCTAAGGATGTCTAACAACCACCTATCTAGTTACACCGAGGTAATGAGGTGCCCCAAGGATGTCTAACAACCACCTAACTAGTTACACCGAGGTAGTGAGGCGCCCCAAGGATGTCTAACAACCACCTAACTAGTTACATCCAGGTGGTGAGGCACCCCAAGGATGTCTAACAACCACCTAACTAGTTACATCCAGGTAGTGAGGCACCCCAAGGATGTCTAACAACCACCTAACTAGTTACACCAAGGTAGTGAGGCGCCCCAAGGATGTCTAACAACCACCTAACTAGTTACATCCAGGTGGTGAGGCACCCCAAGGATGTCTAACAACCACCTAACTAGTTACACTGAGGAAACACCAACCTCCCAGTAACCATTATTAACCATCTCTGTTCCTCCGGTCATCACAGCCTCATCCTCCGGTTACCCCACAGCCGACAGTCTGCATACAGCGGTCAGTTATCTCGCAGCTGACAGATACCAAGCAGTAGTTACCTCAGAGCTGACAGTGGACAGTTACCTCAGAACAGTCTCCTGCAGCGCTCAGTTACCTCAGCGCAGCGCTCAGTCACCTCAGAGCTCAGTTACCTCAGCGCAGCGCTCAGTCACCTCAGAGCTCAGTCACCTCAGAGCAGCGCCCAGTCACCTCAGAGCTCAGCTACCTCAGCTCAGACATGACACCATTAATAAAACACAATTGTTAAGCAGACATACATTCCCCATCATCACCCTGACTCACCCTTTCTTTACAGCCTAGTAAGGGTTACCACTAACACATTTAAAACTGACCAATCTACCTTAGGCGGCGCTCACCCCAATGTAATTGCATATGGGTATGTGTATATACAAGCCCATATATATATATATATATATACACGTATTGGCTCTATCATGTGCATATATGTGGCAAAAATACAACATGCTGCGTTCTGTTTTGCGCTCATGTATTACACAATTCCGATACGCTAATTTGAGAGGAACTGCGTAAGGCAATGCGATTAATTGCCTGCGAGTTACCACCTTTCATACGGGCATACAGAACACACGTAATACATGGTAATCATACGGCGGCCTAATGGATGGACAATCTCAGACAACGGTCCCTCCTCTAAGTACCTCAGACCCACCAAGCCATAATACACAAAGGGGTGAAGCTGTGTCACTCACCTGTTTCAGCTTGAAGGTTTTTTTAAAATGATATCCTCCAGGTCCAACAAATCTGGTTCTCTTGGACAACGGCGCTTGGACAGTGTCTAGAAAACGAAGCAGAAATGGTAACAATTTCTACCATGATATTGCGGGAAAAGTACAGTTCATCCATCAAGTGTACCACTAGCTTCTTAAAGGAGATGTCCCGCGCCGAAACGGGCTTTTTTTTTTTTTAAACCCCCCCCCCGTTCGGCGCGAGACAACCCCGATGCAGGGGTTAAAAAAACCACCCGCACAGCGCTTACCTGAATCCCGGCGGTCCGGCGTCTTCATACTCACCTGCTGAAGATGGCCGCCGGGATCCTCTGTCTTCGTGGACCGCAGCTCTTCTGTGCGGTCCACTGCCGATTCCAGCCTCCTGATTGGCTGGAATCGGCACGTGACGGGGCGGAGCTACACGGAGCCGCTCTCTGGCACGAGCGGCTCCATAGAAGACTGCTGAAGACCCGGACTGCGCAAGCGCGGCTAATTTGGCCATCGGAGGCCAAAAATTAGTCGGCACCATGGAGACGAGGACGCCAGCAACGGAGCAGGTAAGTATAAAACTTTTTATAACTTCTGTATGGCTCATAATTAATGCACAATGTATATTACAAAGTGCATTATTATGGCCATACAGAAGTGTATAGACCCACTTGCTGCCTCGGGACAACCCCTTTAAGAGCAACAGATCAAAGTATGAATAGCTTTTTTCCCCTAATTCAGCATAGAGCTGAAAAAAAATTCTAGAAAATTAAGCATTAGTTTATGATTCAGTTTAGTGATCGGGTTTACAAACTACTCAGCAATGTCTACTAAGTGGAAGGATAAAACCACTTCCACAGGCCGGTACTGGAATATAACATTGGCTAGGAGGACTTGTTTTTTTAGTTGTAAATGGGTATTTCCAGAACGGACCGACCACCTATCCACAGAACAGTTGATAAAGTCTGATCAGCAGCGCGAATCTCACCACTGGGACACCCACCGATCCCAAAAACGCCAATCCCGTGTCCCTCTCTGCTGCTCACTTCAAACCCCGCAGTGAGGAGCAGCTTGACTAGTGTGGCGGCTGAGCATGTACAATGCCAGTCCATTACATTCTGTGGTCCTGCTTAAGTGCTTGTCCTGAGCTTTCTCCGGCAGCCCGATTGAAAGGAATTGAGCAGAAGCAAACAGTCATCCGCACCTTCATTCATGCACCAGGAGAGGCGGATACGGCGACCCTGTTCTTGGCATCAGTGCTGGTTTCGGTGGCGAGACCCTCACCAATCAGACTTTCGGCACCTATTTTGTGGATAGGTGCCAAGACAATCCTGAGATTAGTGCTTTATAGCAACCCTCTGGTTTCAGGACCAAACTTCTACCCTGGACTGAAGGAGGGTATATTACTTGCAGTTGTTCTTCTCTGCCATCTATCCGATTCACGAATTCCAGGTCACATTTTTCAGGCGCCCAAGATGGCTGTTGCAGTTTTCTAACTATCTAATGTATACTGTGCACTGCTCTCTGATTGACCAGTGTTGCTCATGTGATCAGTGCTGGCCAATCAGAGAGCAGGTATAGCAGGTTATATCAGCCACCTTAGACAACCAAAAACAGTACCCAGAACCAATGGATCAGAGGGACGGCAGAGAACAACTGCAGGTTATATACCCCCTTCTCCCTCCGACCCGGTAACAGATCTTTGTGAAGTATTCTACTTCACTAGACTTTAATTGGCTTCCATTTAGCACTGCACTTTAATATTATACATGTATTACCGGTTACAGGACTGTTTTCTCTCTGGGTTTCTCTTGGCTTTGAGATGGTTCTATTCATGATCTGCAGGATTTCTTTTTATGCAACTAGAAATAAAACAAGAGCATTTGAGAGGGAAGATTAAATATGTAAGACGGGTCTGACAGATGCATAATTAGCCCAACAACATTTAGAGAATATACAATCTATACTCCTTTCCCTTACAGAATATATTAAATGAGTTTCCCCACCGATAACACACATGGTATACAAAAATAATACTCAATATACACAAGCAAGGAGAAGATCTGCCAAGGCTGGATACTACCGGCAAGGAGCGCCCGCTGCGGCTCGGCCCCCTCACTTGAGTGTTGCGTCAAACTTCTAAGTAGATTTCTTTCTGTAGCGCAGCAGCGGTTCAGAATAAAACAAGACACATGCCAAATGGGCATCTCTGTCCTGGGTTCATGCTGCCCGTGGGTTTGGGTGGCATGAACCTAGTGACAGCTTCCTTTTAAGGATTAAAGATTACATACCGTACTGATTTCTCATTTTTATACAGCTCTATGCACACACTTGCTTCGGAACGGAAGACATAAGCATCAATTACAGGAGATTGTAAAATTGTGTGTATATAATAGAATATGAGAAACATCTATTTACAGTGAGCCGCTGAACAGAAAGGTGACAACTGGCCTGAAAGCACATTTATAGTCATGTATCTACTAGTAAACCGTATCCTGTAGTGAAAATGTCAGCACTGACTCTGAGAAGAGACATTTACACAGAACTGAAGGGGTTAAATAAGCATAGACTATAGATGCGAGATGTGAGACAGGTAGGTGGGAGGCGGTAGGTGTGAGATGGGTAGACGAGAGACACCCATTAACAGACCCCAGCCGATCAACTATTGATATCCCGAGGAAAGATCTTCAATAGTATTTCCCTGGAAAACCCCTGTAAGTCCTCCTGCCCGCGGCCGGGTCGGAATCCGACTGCGAAATCTCACAGCGGAATCAGACCTGGTGACCCCCAGAGACTCTATACTCGCCTATCCGGATCCGCTACGAGTGTTTCGGCTGGGGCAGGGCGTAACGCGCCAGCGCTGGGCTCTAACACGGATTCCTGCGATACTACTGCGAAAGTGCTGACGGCCGGTCAGCTTCCATTGACTGCAATGGAAACTGTCTGTGCGTTTTTCTGCACTAAATAGAACCTGCTGCGACTCACCCCCGCAAACGGAAAATCACTGTTAATTTCCGCCAGTGGGCAGGGAAGAATCTTTTAACATTGCATGTCAATGGACGGACATTGCTGCGGATTTCGCGGCGGGCGTCTGACTGCGAATTCCGCAGCAAAAGTCCGTCCATGGGCATTGGGCCTAAGAGAAGAGATTATTACTTTTTATAGACAAGGAAAGGGATACAGAAAGATAACGAGGCGCTGAACGCCCCTAGAGACACAGCTGGAAGCCAGACGCTGCCCTACTAAGTACTAATGCTCCATTCTAAATTAGTTCAAACAAAAGAAATTGCGCCGTAATCCTTGCGTGTAAATGCGCAGCCATCGTGCGCTACTAGTTTACTTTTCGTTTCAACCAGCATAATAATCATTGCTGTTTGCTTACTTCTCGCTGCGACTAACCCCCCCGCTCCGTGCTTCTCACAGAATGTGATGATCTGCCTGTCTAAACGTTCTGCACGAGCGCGAACAACCAGTGGTGACGTCACATGTTCGCGCAGATCGTTTAGCCGACAGTTGTTTCATGTAAATGGGGCATGAGGTTATATGTACACAGGCAAGTGTGATAACTCAGACCTATATCGCACTCGTAAACCGCAGATTTACAGGCTTCTGCAATGC
Source organism: Eleutherodactylus coqui (assembly GCF_035609145.1). Classification (NCBI taxonomy): domain Eukaryota; kingdom Metazoa; phylum Chordata; class Amphibia; order Anura; family Eleutherodactylidae; genus Eleutherodactylus; species Eleutherodactylus coqui. The sequence goes on along the minus strand of NC_089842.1, from coordinate 214,076,723 downwards.
GCTTCCCCTTTAAAAACGTGCGATTTGCATCGCTGAACGTGTTTGTCACTCATGAAAACAATTGCTCATGCCTTCAATAGTTAAAATGGAAAAACACATCAAACTCATGAGAACTGCATTTGCAGATGAGTGTGATGCAGTATTTTTGTCTCCTCTACAGAATACTGGGTGATCCTTGCAGACAAAATCACCCAAAAATAAGACAAACTGTGATTTTTCACTTTCACTGTATTGGTACGAGCGAAACATTGCTGGATGAGAGCGAATCCACTGAAAATAATTGGTTCTTTAAACACGCAGGTTCTGTGCGCGGCGCAACAACACAGAACCCCCGGATTATTACCGCTGGTGTAAATACAGCCTAAGGGCTTACTCAGACGACCGTATATTGGCCAGGTATTCACGCCCGGCCAATATACGGTGTCCCTCTCTGCAGGGGGAGGAGGCTGGAAGAGATGGGAGTAGTGCACTGAGCTCCCACGCCCTCTCCACCCCTCGGCACTATTTGCAAAGGGAGGGGCGAGGCAGGGCAGAGCTAGGTCTCGAAACTTAGCTCTGTCCCCGCCCCGCCCTGCCCCCTCTCATGAATACCTATCCGATATACGGTCGTCTGAATAAGCCCTGAAGACGCTCGTCATGAAGGGGCTGAATACTTCTCAGACTGCAGGAGGTTTTAAAAGTGGCATTCTATCTTCAACTTGGAGAAACCACTTTTATATCAGTTGTGTAGATTTATTTAAATTGCTTTTATTTGATTGAGTTTTACAAACAGCCGTAAGTTCTTAAATCTGACAAGCCTAATTTGCAGGGGGGGGGGGGGATAATTTTGATTGTAACTTTAGTTATGCCCTATCCTATGAGTAACTTTATATTACTGGAATACCTCTTTAAGCACTTACAGAACTCCAGTGTTGTGACCTCATCGTAACCAAGACATCTGCCATAAGTGGTATGACATCACTCTCTCTGCCACCTGAACAACAGCACTGACTCTGAAGAGGTGGAGACACATCTGAGACCAGAGGAAATGATACATCGCTTCTTCATCCAACAATACAGTAAGTAGATGGGAACTGGGTTATAGAGTCCGCATGGAGGGGGAGGAGGTGCACTGTGCTGTAGCGTTACATGAAATGCAGTATCATATATAAAATATAGATTTATTAATATATTTTACTTGAACTCAAAACTACCAATTACCTGATAGTTTTATTCTTTATGGAAAATAGGCGTCATAATAGCAATCCTATATAGATAGTAAATGTACATGCTGTCTCATGACATAGAGGTATTTCCTTATAAATTGTTTATGTTGCCATAGTAACGTCAGGAGACGACCACCAATAGGATTGCTGGTCATCAAATTGAAAGTTGTCAGTTGTGTGCAGTCAGTTATTGGTGGGTGATGTTCTTCTCTCCATTCAGTACTAGTAGACATGTGATGGAGATCTATACTGGAAGCTCGAGTAGAAGATCTATAGTTGTCCTGTGTTTAGGGCTCATTCACACGGGCGTAAGGGCATTTCAGCCACAGAAATACGCAGCATTTTGTGTGACTGGAATGCACTGATGCCCGCTTATTTTGCCGGCTTTGGCATGTATTTGCCACATGTTTGCGCACACAAATGTTGAGTGGATTGATTTCAATAGGCTCTTGCGGTGCACAAATGACACCAGGAAAGGTCATGTTGCAGATTTTTCACGCGATCGCAGATTGCATGAAATTGAGATCAATGGGTTCTATTTACTGAGGATTATGCATGCAAAATTTGTGTGGGTTTTATGTTGTGCGAATACGCCCAGGTGAACGAGCACTTATTCCCTATGGAGGGCATTTGCTGCCCGCAGGCTCCTCACTTGTAAGTCCTATTTTGGGTCTTTATCTCTGAGGATATAGAGGTCTTCTCTTGCTTTCTATGGTTACGTGTCAATGTGGCCTCTCGTATAGATATATCACAGCAATCACAGCCTATCAGTCACAAATATCAAATTATTTTGTTGATATAGAGCTGAAAGCAAGTGATGCCAAGAGAACATGACCGAAGCCAAAGGACAAGATGAGTTCATAATAGGGATCAATGGGAAGCCAGGTAAGTATAATAATGTGAAAAACACAGAAATACACAAATCATAAAAACACATTACATTAAAAAGATCCCCACATAATATAAGTCCCTGAAAGCATAATACAAAGCATATATTTATTATATAGCAGCCTGCTAGTATAAGCAGCAGCTAAATAGTTAAAATGAATTAGGGGACATATGTATTAAGTCTCCTAGACTGGGCAAGATATAGCACCCTGCTAGTATAAGCAGCAGCTAAATACTTCATATGAATAAGGGGACACATGTATTAAGTATCCTAGCCTGGGCAAGATATAGCACCCTGCTAGTATAAGCAGCAGCTAAATACTTCATATGAATAAGGGGACACATGTATTAAGTATCCTAGCCTGGGCAAGATATACAACCCTGCTAGTATAAGCAGCAGCTAAATAGTTAAAATGAATAAGGGGACATATGTATTAAGTCTCCTAGACTGGGCAAGATATAGCACCCTGCTAGTATAAGCAGCAGCTAAATAGTTAAAATGAATAAGGGGACACATGTATTAAGTCTCCTAGCCTGGGCAAGATATAGCACCCTGCTAGCATAAGCAGCAGCTAAATAGTTAACGTGTTTAATATTATATGCTTGTATGTGCAATGTTTTTCTATGTACCCCCACACCTCGTTCTCATGAGGCACCCATGCGAGAGATCCGCAAATCAAGCCACCCATAGGGATGCATTAGCACTACAAAATAACTAAAACCATGTGGATGTCAATTTTTCCTGGCATGCAAATCGTACATGCAGGAAAAAAAAAATCACAGCATGCTCCATTTTTCTGTGGATCCAGCACTGACGGCTTCCATTGAAGCTGACACTGTGGATGTGCAGCAGATCCGCGGGAAAACAGGAGATTTAAATGTTATAAAAAAAGCACAGCGCACCCGCAGTGCAGAAGAAAGAAGATCTGGCCGTGGACAGAAAAGACCCACACTGGCTTCGGACAAGTAAGAAAATGTTTTTTAGGCCTCATGGCTTTGGGCACGGGTGGAAACCACTGCGGGATTCCACACTTTGAAACCGTGCGTGTCCGTGGACATGAGGCATTATCACATACATGTCTGCTAGTAGTTTCATTCTTTTTGTGTCTTTGAAATCACACGTCTGAATAGTAGCACGTCTGTAACCTACACCTTAAGGCGTAAACATATGTTAATCATTAGCATTACAACCTGTTTTGAATACTCATTTGTTCTGCTTGTATATACTGTCTGCATGTATATAATGGTGTATATATATTCTGCAATGTCCACATATGTAATTTATATTCATGTTGGTAATATCATATGCAATGTACATAACATATTCTTGTATATAGTGTTTGTGTATGTATTATTAATATTGCAATGTCTGTACATATTATAAATGTCCACATGTTTTAGATATATTTATACACAATCTACACATAACGTGCACACAGTGTTTATACGTATAATATTTGTACTTTACTTTTTGGTGTTATGCCTGTTTATTTTTATATAAAGTTTGGATATACTGATGTCCATGTATATAATATATAACAAAAGTATCTCTCCCATGGGTTAGGCTGCCTTCACATCTGAAGACTGTGAGTATATATAAGTGTAACTGTATCTATACATGCATATACATCCGTGTACTATTAATTCTGTAATATATATGTGATATGTTTCTATATCCTGGTAATGTTTCCGTGCATTAGCACATCAATATCTGTATATATGATTGATGCCCACACATGTATTTATGTTATATCCTTAGGGAGCCAGAAGACTGTGAGTATATAAAAGTGTATATGTATCTATATATGCATATACATCTGTGTACTATTATTTCTGTCATATAATATATGTATAGAGTATAATGGTAACAAAAGCATCTCTCCCATGAGTTAGGCTGCCTTCACATCTGAAGACTGTGAGTATCTATATATGCATACACATCCATGTACTAATAATTCTGTAATACATATGTGATATGTTTCTATATCCTGTTAATGTTTCTGTGTATTGCATTACCACATCAATATCTGTATATATGATTGGTGCCCACAAATGTATTCATGTTATATATTTAATGTATATATTGTTTGCATTGGTAATGTGTATATTTATGCCTGTATGGATATGATATGAATATGTGTATATGTGATGCTCTTCAATGTAATTAATGTTATGTTAATGTCATTGTATATATGTACACAGTATATATAATAAAGTATAATGTATTGTTAATTGCTTGAGATAATAGTAGTATCTTCAGTATAAGCTTCTTATTGTATCCTGTTAATGTTTATGTGACTGTATTATGTGATAAGTTCTGACCCTGATGTGACTGACCGTACAGAAGAAGCAGAATACAGGACAAGCTGCAATGGACAAAGCCTTCCAATTACACTCAGTATTGTCACTAAATAAGCAGAGCAGGATGTAAATGACATTTCTCTTCCCATCGGGCCCTCCAGGGCCCCTTATGGAGATGGGTCCCTATACTGACACTGTATATGTAGAACAGGAGATCTCCAGTGTAATTGGTCGGCTTTATAGGGATTCACTGGTTATATGTAAGTAGCATTTATATAGCAGATACATAACTGATCACTACATGCGCTCTGACCTGCTTATATCATCACTGTAACCCTACAGAATCCTGAGCGCTGATCTCTGGTTCTGCCCTGCAGGGGGCGCACAGTGTAAAGATGCTCCTGATCATAGATGAGGATAACAGGTTAGAGCTCTAGTGACGGGTTATCTAGCAGCTAGTTATATATTCCCGGGGAATGCTTTACCATAGCAGTGTGATACTTTACCTGTATAGTCACTCACATCAGTATTATCTGTCCATGTGTTATTATATAAGGTAGCATACAGCAAGGCTCCTGCTGGAATGAAGCACATAATGTAGAAAAAAAGCCACCTAGAAGTGTATAGATACAATGTGTGCAGTGTAACAACTGCAAACTAGATCAGTTATTAGAAGGTTCTGCATCATATTGATGCATAGAGAGGACAATGTGATTCTGTGCTCTGACAGAGGATGACATGAGCCACATGGAGAAGTGACACATGCCACATCTGAGTATCTCCTCTTCTACAAATCTAGTCTTAGTGTAGGGACCCATCTGAATGAGGTCGCCGTGACGGGGCAGATGGGCTCGCACAATTGGAATAAAATGTGCGCCAAGAACCTCACATTTATACCTCTAGTTAGTAATATGTAAACTGTGTGGGAAAGAGTTTATCATTGGGATCTCTGCTCATATCAGTAGTATTAACTCAAATGGAAACTTTGCCAGGAAATCCCAGCAGCTCACGATAGGTAGACGAGAGCGCGAGATAGATAGATAGATAGATAGATAGATAGATAGATAGAGAGCGATAGATAGAATCATATATAGGCTGTAGATTTAGTAATAAACATACAGCCAGTCTGCTCCTTGTAATATATGTAATGACGGTACACGTGATCCAAGATCATCCTACACAACCCAAGTGCAGACACGCTCCAATAATGCCAAGTGTTGGTTCACACTTCTGTTTACAATAGAAAACCGTGACACAAGAGCTCGACTATCTCTAGCCGTCCCATTGACGTGAATGCGACAATGCTGCAGTACTCAGTAGGGCTGCCAGGAATAGTACGATGCTCTGAGTAATGCTGCCTTATTACGATATCCATCAAAAAATGGTTCAAATGAGCGAAAGTGAAGATAATTGTTGGGTTTAAACAAAAGCCAATAACAGAATGAGATTCAGCAGGACTAACAGTCATTGTGAGCTCGTTCACTTATCATTGTGTTTAATCATCCCGCTCAGTTCCAGCGCAGATCCAACATGAAATGTCTGCAAGAGCCAAGCAGAACCCATATTATAGTCAATGGGGTTCATTCGGTCATTGAACCATTTGTCCAGAGGATTCCCTTTTTCAGCTTGCATAAACAGAGAAGGAAAATGGAATCCCCAATGCAAATGTGACTGTAGACTAAGAAGATGAATGCCGCCCTCAAATATGACCCCTGTTTATTAATCTGTCAGTGAGGAATCTCAGCCTCAGGTGAAGCTTCTGTCCAGCCTTGGACCATTCTCAAACTTCGAGAAGTAAATCTACATAAAGTGAATGTAGACCCCGCTGGGATCACACAAGTTTAGGCAAACATATACCTTCTCTTTTAGGGTTCTTCATGTGATTACATACAATAGTTTGACCATGGAGATTTACTATAAGTAGAGCGAATACAAATCATGTCCTGCCCGGTTTTTGTTTCCTTGCAGGTAACAGTGTGAAATGATAACGGTCTGTTCCTTATCTAACCAGTGAAATAATTTGGCCGTGATCCGACCGACGGTAGAATGAGGTTGTCCAGAAAAGTTCTGCATTCCCTTGCCAGCACCGTGACCAGAGCCCTCAGTGACAAGAACAGTATCGCAATGAGTGGAACCGACTCTTCAGCGCCCCCATACACACATCCTGAATAACTGTGCCCCCCCCCCCGTCTGTATATTCTGTACATAACATTCTAAAGACCTGAGACAATGTATTTGATATCTCATTACATGACTTGTCATTCATTTCTTCTATCAGTCCTGCTTTGTTGTTGGGTTCTTCTCTCTTGTGTGGAGGAATTCATATTTGTGTCCAGTATATAGGCCTTCATTGTAAATTCACAAATGAAGTACACTCTATACACAACCGCTCCTCTTTAGTATTGCAGGATGATGTAACTAATGCATTCCATGCATCAGAATGTGCGCTATAACCATTAACCCCATACCACTGCAGGGCATATAGTTACATCCTGGAGGTTCAAGGTGTGTAATGGAGGGTGATCACGGGTCGATCCCGCTCTATACCATGCAGGTGTCAGCTATTTTTTACAGCCGATACCCGCCCACAATAGCCTTGAGAAGCAGTGCTGCTCATCGGGGTTTGTTAACCCTTCAAACGCTGCCATCAATTCTGACGTCCAATGCTATTATACACAGGCTGGACCGCACTGTCTACTGCCACAGTGTGTAACAAACAATGACTATTTCCCCATGCGTACCTTTCCGGTGGTAGGTCCTGGAAGTAGGTTAGGCCTACTAGTTCAAAGCAATCTTCAAGCACCCCTACATCGCCATCGCGTTAAAGCCGAACTATCTGAGTCTCACTTGGATTTGGACTTGAATGAGGAACAGGTCTCTAAACTCTCCTCTCTGGTTGGTAGCCTAATACTTGCAGTGAAAGTGAACCTTCACCTGAAGGGTCTGACACCTACTTCATCTGAGAAAACCTTTACCTTCAGACGCCCAAAGGTCTTCCCTTCCCATACAGAATTTGAGGACCTTTTAGCTAGGGAATGAAACCTTCCCAGCAAACACTTCACCAAACAAAAGCATTTAGATATCTTGTATCATTTCGTCTTTACCAGTAGTGCCTATGGCTGATGCCTCGTTCTTTAGGGAGGCAGGAGCCAAAAATTTTGAATCCCTAGCCAAAGTTTCCTTTGGGGCAGAGGGTTCGGCACTACAACCTGTTTTTGTCTTTACCTGGTTCGATAGGGCCACCAGCGAATCTGCCAAGCAACTACATTGCAGCAGTCTTTTGTCTCTTCGCCAGAAGAATTAGACATTGTGCAGGAGATAGGCTAGGCAGGAAAATTTATCTGCGAAGCCGATACAGCAAGATTATTGGCCCGCACCGCAGCAGTGTCGGGAACCTCCCTCTGGACTTTATGGCTCAAGTTCTGGGCCGCAGATTGAATTGCTTAGGCTTGAATCTTTTAACTTTAAAGTTAGATTTAAACTAGGCCAAATAAATGATTTGCCTCAGAGGTTGAAAAAAATCCTCCTGTGGTGGAGTATGAGTCTCACAAATAATCGGGAGAGGTTGATAGTAGGAGATGCAGAGTCTATGCATAGATTTCCTTATCGTGTCGGGACCACTAGATGACAGACTGGACATCTACAACACAAAGGCTAAAATTGGTGCCATATATCCTCCTACCTGAAATCCAAGGTAGAGTAGAGAAACACCAGGGCTGCTTAGCACACTAACCCAAACAGTGAAAAAATATCAAGATCAGATTTTTTTTCAAATTTAATTTTTTATTGAACATTTTGAAGCTGTAGAATTAAAGATGCTTAACGCTTTCCAACCCACTGTCTGACATCTGAAGACATTCTGATTGAAGCCTGTACAGCTTCGATGTCAGAAGATGTCCGGCAGGGTATTCTTACTGTATATTACTGGCCGCTCTGTTGTCGGGGGGCCTCTCCAGCATGTCACACATCGCAGTACTGGCTCTAGCCAGCAGATGGCGCCATTGTAAAATCTTAGACAAAAGTAATAATGTAAACTGTGTGGCGTGTCCGAAGACAAGGGTAATTACAGAGGCTGCTGGGGATGGGCACATGGGGCATTTAAACATGAGGTATCCCTACTCCTCCCATGCTTTTTTGGGGGGTATTTCTTGACCTCAGCGGCAGGGATGGGGTGTAGAAAGTGGTGGTCTGTGAGGCTTTGTAATCTTGGTGAGGTGCGGCGGTCTCACACAGAAGGCGCTGAACAAGCTGCTCCTGGAACTGCAGGAAGGCGAGAGTTGCCAGGGCTTCTTGTAAATTACGTATTACTGGTAGCGGTCTGAATAACGCCAGGCTCACACGGCTGTATGTAGAATCCGCTTGTGAAGGCCCGCAGCGGATCCCAGCTGTGTGCCTGGCTGTGGCGCTACATATGGCCGTGTAATGTACTGCGCATAACTGCATACTTACACAGGCAGCCATGTGTAATACACCATTTTTTGTTTGTATTTCCTGCGCTGTCGCTTAGGAATGACACGGGTACCCGCAGACCGTACATAATATAACTGCGTATGAGTTGTGGGTTTATACGTGACCATGGAGCACAATGGACTCTATGTCACGGATATCCGTGATAAAATAGAACATGCAGCGTTCTGTTTTCTGCGAGTGGATTACGTAATTCCGACCCTCTAGTCTGTGGAGATTTGCGTAATCCATTGATTTGATTCATCCGCGTATTACCGCAAATCAGACGCATGTGGAGTCGGAAATTTCTATCCAGTCGTATAAGACTGGCCTAAGGTAGATCGCTTCCTTTTTTATCAGGTGACCGGGGACCGCTCAACGAGGCCCCTGGTCACTGCTCCAGGCTCTCGATGACCTTTGATTGCCGGGAGCAAGGAGATTTTAAATTTCCCGGGCTCCCTGGCTCTAGCGAATGTGTCTGGCATTTTGCTGGCGGTCGCATGCGCAGAAGCCAGGAAGGTCCATGGAGAAGGATTACGTTGGGGTTCAAATATGCGGGCCTCCGGTAAAAAGTTTCATTTTCTCTCACCGATCGCATTGGTGAGGGAAGATGAAACTTCAACTTTTTAAAATATTTTTATGTGATCGCCATTATCCATTGACCAGGGACCATTTACTGCAGCCCCCCCCCCCCCCCGTGACATCTCCAGGCTCTCAGCTACCTTCGGTAGCCAGGAACAGGAAGCTTTTTCATTTTCTGGGCAATCCTCGACTTTTGCACATGTGTCTGCTATTTTGCTGATGGGCGCATGTTCCGAAGCCGGGGTAAGGTCCGCAGATAAAGATCCTATTGTGGGACAAACCAGGGGACTTTAGTTATGCAATTTCATCTCCCCTCATGGATACGATTAGAGATGAGCGAGCACCAAAATGCTCGGGTGCTCGTTACTCAAACCGAGCTTTTTCTAACGCTCAAGAGCTCGTTTCGAGTAACGAACACCATTGAAGTCGATGAGAGACCCGAGCATTTTTCAGGGTGATCGATGCTCAGTAGCTGCCTGACTTGATTTCAATGGAGCCGTGGTTGCTGCCGGCGGCTCCATTGAAAACAATAGTCTACCGGCACCCCTGAAATGTTTTTCAGGGAAGGGCTTTAAATATAAGGGCAGAATAAGACAGAGGGGGAAAGGCTGAGCTTATAGAGATTTACAGTTTATGATCGGATTCAGTATTTTTATGTAAAACAATTTTGAGATACTGTCAAGACTCAATGAGAGGTTGAGAGTTCTACTTCAACTGCCCATGCAGGGTGACTGACAGAAATGGCTATATACAGACTTAAGACCCATTTACACGCAAATATGATCGCTCAAAATTCATTCAAAAGATAGGATGATTGACAGTTTTAAGCGATCATTTTACATAAGCTGCTAATGGGCACTTATTACCTTCGTTTGCATGTAAATGAGCCTCCCTGAGCTGTATATAGAGAACAACAGGTGGTCTGTTCTCTGCATACAGCCCCTATGTTTTCCTGCAGCACTGCAGCTGAACACAATGTTAACAGTGGTCCCAGGGAGAATCACAGCGTGCAGTCCCTGCTATCAGCTATCCGGCGAACGATGGATTTTAAGCTCAACTAAAAATCATTGTTCGGCAGAAAAGCAAACAATGGTAGCATTTACACACAACAGTTATCCCTCAAAAGACATTGTTTGATCAAATATTTAGTGATAATCGTTGCCTGTAAATGGGGCCTTATACAAGAAGAGCAATCAATCACTGTGTGTGGGCAGGGAAAGCAGCACTCACAGGCTCTCTATACAAGTCCTGCCAGCATTTAAGCAATGGCTTAGAAAAAAATTGAACAAAACCATAGAACTCTAGATTTCCCCGAGTTCAGGATCTCCCACTCTTTCCTATACTGACCTGAGATAGGGTAAGCATAGAAGTCATGAAAGATCCACTTTTAAGCTAGGAAGTCCAGCAGTAAGGGGATCCCCTTTAAGTATTAGGCTGGGTTCACACAAGGCAGATTTGCTGTGGTTTTACCGCGGATTGCCGTTGCATATCCACACTGCGGCAAAACCGCTGCGTTTGTAGTGCAATGCAGCACAAATGAGTTTTGGCAAAAAGCTGTTCTCACAGGATGGATTTTTTCCGCACAGCCGCAGTGCGGAAATGCAACTGCGGTGTGGTTTTCAAAGATGCAGCACGTCCATTCTTCTGTCTTTTCCGCAGCGCTTTTTTGTCCATTGACCTCTATGGACGCAGCAAAATCCGCGGCAAAAAGCAAAAACGCTGCAGAAAAAACCGCTTGCGGATTTTTCCGCGAGAAAATCCGTGAGCCAAAATTAACCTTTGAAGCGGTTTTGACGCAGAAGCAGTTCTTCTGCGGCAAAACTGCTACGGTAAAAGCTCATCAAAACTGCAACAAATCTGCCCTGTGTGAACCCAGCCTTAACTTTCTTCATATTACTTCATATTGTTTACTGGTTACTGTGATCTGGTTATTACGCCATACACACAGTCCTTGCACTTTCCCACTGTGGCATCTAATATTTTGTGTGATGTATGCTAACTAGGGATGAGCGAGTATACTCGCTAAAGCACTACTCGCTCGAGTAATGTGCTTTAGCCGAGTATCTCCCTGCTCGTCCCTGAAGATTCGGGAGCCGCCGCAGCTGACAGGTGAGTCGCAGCGGGGACCAGGGGGGGGGGGGGGGGGGGGAGGGAGAGTTACTTGCTGTAAACTCTGTTTTACAGACCCAAGTTTATTAACGAATCAATAACCATAACAGTTCATGTAAACTCTGTCTTACAGACACGAGTTTACCACCACCAAACTCTCCCCAAGTTTACCTGCCCACCCGCCTAATGCGGGCGACAATCCCCCACCAGGCCATGGCATCCACTAATGACATGGCCCCCTCAACACCCGCAGCCTCCTCAGTCATCTACACAAATCCATGTTAAAAATATCCAACTCAATCTCTGACAAGTATACTAGATCATTCCTATGGAAGCCTAGACCAAAACCTTCCAAATCAGTATATATAAAAGAAAAAAAATCCACTCCTGGCATGAGCTCTCTACCATCGGGTTACCCTTCTCCAAATTCTCTCGCTATATACAGACCTCGGCAATGACCATAATAATCGAGGAACAATATCTGAAAAAAAAAAATATCACTGTATCCGGAACCTAGTTTCAATGCTCCACATCTCCCTTTCAATGTCCCATGCCACATCAATGTGTTCTCTTCTATGTCACTAACCCCTAAGTGTAAAATTAAAACATCTGGACAGGGCCCACGTGACTTTCTAAGCCCATGTGACTCTTTATAGATCAGTTCAGCCATTAATCCACTCCACCTCATACATCTATTACCGCAAACTGTGATCTGTACAATCCCAAATTTTCGGAATAGCAGTGATCCGCCGCCCTTCTCCAAGCCCAGTACACAAAGGAGTGTCCAACAATCCACACAATACTTTTCTTAATTCCTAGAATGAAAGAAGAATTAGTACACCATATTATTCAGGCACATCTACAACTTACACCGAGATGAACCCCATCTGTCTACCTTTTTCTTCAATAAAACCGCACCTGTAAACAGTTTTTAAGCACCATTATACATTAAAAGCTAAAGATTAAAAGATAATGATTCTCCATCATCCCCGTCTTCCCGAAAACAATACAGGGTCTTCTACTAATTGCTCCATAAGATCTTACTTTTGCCATGTATAGCTGCCTGGACACTATTTACATTGAGTTTTTTTTTAATTTTTATTAACTGCAACTTTTACCAACTTCCCTAGTAAGCTAAATGTGATAGCAGAGCGTTGATCAGCGGCGTACACTACTGCCTTACAGCCCCTGATCAGCGGCGTACACTACTGCCTTACAGCCCCTGATCAGCGGCGTACACTACTGCCTTACAGCCCCTGATCAGCGGCATACACTACTGCCTTACAGCCCCTGATCAGCGGCATACACTACTGCCTTACAGCCCCTGATCAGCGGCGTACACTACTGCCCTGCCTTACAGCCCCTGATCAGCGGCGTACACTACTGCCTTACAGCCCCTGATCAGCGGCGTACACTACTGCCTTACAACCCCTGATCAGCGGCGTACACTACTGCCTTACAGCCCCTGATGAGCGGCGTACACTACTGCCTTACAGCCCCTGATGAGCGGCGTACACTACTGCCTTACAGCCCCTGATGAGCGGCGTACACTACTGCCTTACAGCCCCTGATCAGCGGCGTACACTACTGCCCTGCCTTACAGCCCCTGATCAGCGGTGTACACTACTGCCTTACAACCCCTGATCAGCGGCGTACACTACTGCCTTACAGCCCCTGATGAGCGGCGTACACTACTGCCTTACAGCCCCTGATGAGCGGCGTACACTACTGCCTTACAGCCCCTGATGAGCGGCGTACACTACTGCCTTACAGCCCCTGATGAGCGGCGTACACTACTGCCCTGCCTTACAGCCCCTGATCAGCGGTGTACACTACTGCCTTACAGCTGCTGATCAGGGGCGTACACTTCTGCCTTACAGCCCCTGATCAGCGCGTACACTACTGCCTTACAGCCCCTGATCAGCGGCATACACTACTGCCTTACAGCCCCTGATCAGTGGCGTACACTACTGCCTTGCAGCCCCTGATCAGCGGCATACGCTACTGCCCTACAGCCCCTGATCAATCGCTCTACCTGAAAAACAGAATTAATAGGTACCACATTATACCATCTTTGAAAGAAAGCCATACCCAACAATACCTTCCAAACTGAGCTATATGAGCTGCATCCTAAATGTTGGACTCTTCTTCCCTGAATTGCTGCATCAGCAAACAAGACTATGAAATAGCAGCCGCATTAATCTCACACTGACCATCTCTAACCCTCAATAAGAGGTTATATGTTAGACATAATCTGATTAGTATACGAACTAACTCCTGCCGACCGGCTCTTACCATCACTCCATAACCATTATCCACTAATGATAACTCCTCCGCTTCCACAAACTCCCATCACCAAGCTGACTGACCATTAAAGTCACAGATACCAACCATACCACTAGATCCTGCTTTAGCTCCCTTGATATCTGCGCATGCGATGTATGGGCCTTCCAGTCGCACATCACCACACATAACTTGCGGGAATACCTGGACCAATAATAATCACCTGTGAAGCCAAACAGAACCGACCTGCTAATGGCTGCAACTCCCTCCATGTAATCGTCCTTCATACGTAATGTCTGACTAATTAAACCCATAAACTATACACCCCTGACATTGGCAATTAGAACAACCATCACAATGCTATCAATTGAATACCTAAAAATTCCAACCGAGTACATGGCCATGGGATTTTTTCCGTTCGCCAGCAGCACCCCCAAAATCCTCCATCCTGACCACATGCCCTCTAAAACTTGTGCACCCCTCATTACCCTGATGCCCCATAAACAACAATCATCTAAGTAGTGTATTACACCAACATCCGGAGATTCCTTCCTCCCACCTACTCTAAAAATAAGGATAGTCCTAAATAATAGTAGGATGCCTTAGATCCCATCGGTAACGCCAAACCGGAAACCAAAGGATTAAAACCCCAACCAATAAGAAGTTATCCGAATACTGCATCACATGACCGAAGTGCCATATCAAAGCCAATGTAGTCACATGATGCATATCTTAATGCCAGCAGCTCAGGAGCGCCTCAGCATTCAGAGAAGACTGCTTGGGGTAAGATAGATGATAAATCACTGAGAGGAGATAGACTCCTTCTGTGGTATCACCCTTAAAGGGGACAACCTCAAATTGAAAAAAGGGGGGTATCAAAATGACCGGCAACTCTGCCCTCATCTATGTGATTAGCAATTTAACTACCTCAGGATCATAAACAGCTGAAATTAACTTATTAACCCCTTCACAGCCGGGTCCCTTTAACTCATGCACATATAAGCCGTACCGGGATCCTTCTTTATTGAGCCGGGCCTACTTCCAATATGAGAGGCTCACTGGAGTCTTGCCCTATTGCAGGAAACTGTATTTCCTGGATGCAAGGAATTTGTACTGATTTCTGACTAAAACAACCATAAATGGATGAGAGCGGCACAATATGAGCCCTCATGGCAGTACCCACAGCTCTCCATTACCTCGATCCCATAAATGTAAACACACATCCAGGTAGTGAGGCGCCCCAAGGATGTCTAACAACCACCTCACTAGTTACACCGAGGTAGTGAGGGGCCCCAAGGATGTCTAACCACCACCTAACTAGTTACACCGAGGTAGTGAGGCGCCCCAAGGATGTCTAACAACCACCTCACTAGTTACACCGAGGTAGTGAGGGGCCCCAAGGATGTCTAACAACCACCTGACCAGTTACACCGAGGTAGTGAGGCGCCCCAAGGATGTCTAACAACCACCTAACTAGTTACACTGAGGAAACACCAGCGTCCCGGTAACCATTAATAACCATCTCTGTTCCTCCGGTCATCACAGCCTCATCCTCCAGTTACCCCACAGCCGACAGTCTGCATACAGTGGTTACCTCACAGCTGACTGCCTGCATACAGTGGCCAGTTATCTCACAGCTGACAGATACCAAGCAGTGGTTACCTCACAGCTGACTGCCTGCATACAGTGGTCAGTTATCTCGCACCCCCTTTATTTCAGGGGCATTGTGGAGTGCTGCTGTCAAATAAGGTATTTATTACGCCACTCCATACCCCTTCCCCTCTACGGTGCTGATGCTGCTCCCACTGAACACAGGCGAAGCCATCCCATGATGTCACAGCTGGGGGCATTGCAAGGAGCCCAGTGGTGAAGCCGCTTGAAGCTGAAAAGGAGGCATAGCACAGCAGAGACAGGAGCCAAGCCAATCAGCAGCTGTAGGTGTTCCCTATACCTTCCACAGCACAATCCCTGGTCTACACCCATTTTCGTGGTGGAGACAAGATACACCAGTACCCAAGAATCTAACTACTATAGTACTGCCCACTAAGTACAGGAATATAACTACTATAATACTGTCCCCTATGTACAAGAATATAACTGTTACAGTACTGCCCCGTATGTACAAGAATGCAACTACTATAATACTGTCTCATGTACAAGAATATAAGTACTAGAATACGGACTATGTACAAAGATTTTATTACTAGAATACTGCCCCCTATATAAAGTAATATAACTACTAGAATACTGTCTGTTACATACAAGAATATAACTAATATAATACTGCCCCCTATGTACAAGAATATAACTACTAAAATATAACTACGTAGAAGAATATAACTACTATAGAACTGCCCCTTATGTACAAAAATATAACTACTTTACTAATGTCTCCTATGTACAAGAATATTACTACTAGAATACTGTTCCCCCCCTGTGTACAAGAATATAACTACTAGAATACTGTCCCCTATGTACAAGAATATAACTACTAGAATACTGTCTCCTAAGTACAAGAATATAACTACTAGAATACTGTCTGTTACATACAAGAATATAACTAATATAATACTGCCCGCTATGTACAAGAATATAACTACTACTATACTTTCACCTATTAGCAGGAATATATTTACTAGTATACTGTCTCTTATGCACAAGACTATAACTACTAGGATACTGTCTCCTATGTACAAGAATATAACTACTATAATACTGTCTCCTATGTACAAGTATATAACTACTAGGATACTGTTCTCTATGTACAAGAATATAACTACTAGAATATTGTCCCCTATGTAGAAGAATGCAGCTACTAGAATATGGTCTACTATGTACAAAGATATAATTACTAGAACACTGCCATCTATGTACAGGAATATAACTACTATAATGCTGTCTCCTATGTAAAAGAATATAACTACAAGAATATTGTCTCCTATATACAATAATATAACTACTAGAATACTGTCTCCTATATACAATAATATAACTACTAGAATACTGTCTCCTATATACAAGAGTATAATTGCTATAGTAACAGGAAAATAACTGCTTGGATGATAATAATCATCGACTTGGCCTAAGAAGTTAAACGTACGGTATGCATTTTTTTTTTTTTGCCGCAGATAACTAACTATATCGCTATATATGCATCTATATATAGATAGATAATATATATATGTATATACACATATACACAGTCATTTAGCTGACATGTGGCTAAGCCGTATTGGACCGCAGTGCGAGATATGGGCAGCTGGTCCTTGAAGCTCCACCACAGATCGAGGGCGAGGCTGATCCAGGGCAGCAACAGTAAGTACTGGATGATAAGAGGCAGCGGATGCCAACAGAAGGCCAGGATATTGAATTTGGGAACTCCTCTCAGAGATGTTTCTCCATGTCGGTGGTTAACGCCCCACCTCTTCCCGATATTACAGTAATTTATTTACTAAATCACACAGTCATTAACTATCAATTGAAAACCCCAAACAACTGCGCAGCGGTTACGTTTTTTTAACCAGAATGTGTAAACCCAGCTTGAAACCTCATATATTTAATGGACATAATACGGACAACCTACAACACCATTGATTTGCATTGGTGTATTCATGTGTGTGGTGTTTTTCAGCATGTCTTATTTTATTCCATATTTACACACCAAAATTGCACATTCAAATCTATAGATGCATAAAAAAAACTATCCTACGGCTGTTAAATGCATATTCACTGCATTTATGCCAGAAGACCGTGTGAAGAAGAGCGGACATCAGTTGGGCCTTTTTTTTGCACAAGTGAAAAAAAGCACAAATTACACACAGACCAAAATAGCATGCGCCCGTATGAATGAGCCCTAAAGCTGAGATCTCACTGTGGGGAGTTTTTAACTTATGAGATGCAAGGAAAAAAACACTGAAAACCTAGAAATAAAACATACTGTTTTATAACATACATGCATTGTACAAGCTTAACCAGTGATAATCAGTCCTTGCACTATCATCATTTACATTCATATATATATATATATTGTAATGGAGCGACATGGGCCCTTTAATTTAGCTCTTGTGAGACAAGACATAACAGTTATCCTCTGTGTAGTGCAGTGAAGTGGGCGGAGCTTGAAGTGGGCGGAGCTTCCAGAAGAAAAAGTGGCAGTTGGTCAGTCAGACGCCATCTTGAAGCCAGATGAGAACTGTTGCTGCTGCTGACAAGAAGCTAACCCTACTGGATTGGATTTTGCCAGGAACAGCTGGAGAAGCCAGAAGAGGAGAAATGGTGACAGTGGCAGATGAAGAAGAAAGAAGAGGCAACAGAAAGTCATAGTCCAAGGAGATCTATCCTGTAGCAAAGACCAGGCAGACAAAGAGCGCAGCGGAGACCCAACTAGGGGCCCAATACGTTGGATTGGAGGACAGAAGGAACAGACATTAAGGACTGGATTATTACCTGATAGGACCAGTGATCTGCAGCTGTCCGCGGGGAAGCCAGTGCCGGCCGCAGCGTCAGCCTCAAGGAGCGCCAGCGAGGGGGTCACCTGGAGCCGTAAGCAACCAAGTCACACAAAGATTAGCAGTCATTTAATTCACAGTTTAATGTTATAGATTTTGTCTTGCATTTTGGGTGGACTTGCCGCAGATTTCACACTTTGGATTCAAAAAGGTGAAATCTGCAGCACATAGTTAACCTGCTGCGGATATAAAGTCCACAGCGTATCCCTCGGGGAGATCGTCTGCACTCTGCGGGGGAGATTTGCTAAACTCTCATCCCCATGGCTTATATTGTAAATGCTGCTGATTCACCTTGCGCAAAGTCCACACCGAAAATCATTCTTGTCCCATGTGATATACCCTAATGCTCCAGGAGGATTTGGACGATTAGGCCTCCTTCCCACGGACAGATTTCCGCCACATAATATGCGGCAAAAATCCACCGCGTTGCCCGCAGCTATTAGGTTCTATTGAACCTAATAGCTCAATGCTCATGGTGCGGAATTCCGCACCGTGAAATCTCCCGTCCTCACCCGCGGCATGCTCTATTTGCCGCGGGTGTACACGCGGCCGGCTTCCATTGCAGTCAATGGAAGCCTTCCGCTCACACTATCTTCCGCTGTAGCACAGCGGAAGATAGCGTGAAATCGCCTCTCCGCCCATCGCCGCCGCGCGTCATATGACATGGCCGGCCGCGTCATGCGACGCTGTGGGCGTGTCTTGTGACGTGGCCGGCGTGTCACATGACGATGCGTGCTCGTCACGCCGAAGCGTCATGCGGGACCCAGAACACCAGATTCGCTGATAAGTATGGGGTCTCTGGGGGGCGCCATGACGGGCTTCGCCGTGGAATATTCCGCGGCGAAGCCCTTCACGGCCGTGTGCAGGCGGCCTAATTCTACATGTAGTATATTGGTGTGACTATTATATACAGAACAATAATATATGTATACACACACACTGAATAGCCATTGAGACTTGAAATAATAAAGTTAAAAGGGTTTTCCAATTCGGTGACATTTTTTGAAAATCGATCGATCAGTGGGGGTCCTACTGCTGGGAACCCCCTCCCATTGATCATCAGAATAATGGCTTTAAAGACGTTCAAATGGCCACCTTTAGCAGTCCTACTGCAATAAATGGAGCAGCAGTGTGTATGTACAGCCAACGCTCAATTAATTCTGCCAACTTCAGCACTACCATTGTGGTGATTGGTGGGGATGCCGGCAGTCGGACCCTCACCGATCTATCAGGTATCACCTATCCAGAGAACAGAAAGAGGAAACATGAAAAACGTCACCGAACCAGAAAACCCTTTAATATAGAAATATGACATTGCTGTATTTTCCTCAAATGGGCCGATACACAAGTAACGATTTCCTACTGAGTTATTTGGCCTATATGGTATTCATTGAGGACCCTTATCTATTTCATGTTTATCTAAGGAAACCGTTCTATAAGGAGCAGTCAGTCCACAATAGACTAATATGTAGGTGTAAGTAGTGATCGTTATTCCTCAATGACTGAAGCGCTTGTAGTGATGACATACGGGTCATTGGGGCTTTATTATAGATATTGGTAGAAATTACATCTCTGGAAATTACACAACTAAAATGCTGGTTATTTCATTAACCCCTTCATAATAAAGGTTGTACATGTTTGGGAGCCAAGCCCGCTCCAAGCACGGAGGGTGCCCAATGTGTTACATAGCAGACATCCACCTTCAGGGATCAGATGCCAGCTGCTTAACTTATTTCACACTCAATGATGAACGTGGCATCTAAGCCGTTAGAGGGAATCCCTTCATCCCTCCCCAGCAACACAACTGTAGGGTGGCTATGGGTTACTATGGTAACCCAAGGCCTAGTTAATGCTACTGGGACTAGTGTATATTAAGGCCTTTTAAGTCTCAACAGTGAAAAGGTGTAATATATATAAGTATTGCAGTGTTTTCTGTCAGCAATCGCATGTTCCAGTCCCCTAATGGGACTAAAAAGTGTTTTCAATATATTTTATTTTAAAAATGTTATTAAAGTTAAAAACCTCTCACATATATCTAGACAATAAATAAATATAATTGCTGTGACACAGTAGAAAGGATCACAGCACTACAGACATTACGTCATGTAAGTGTTGCAGGTTGTTCATATATTGTACATACCTACACAGTATTTGAATGGAAGAAGTCCGAAGTAGAAAACAGCCACAAATAAGGTAAGCTGCCAAAATGAACATTTCTTTCCTGTCTAAAGTTTATGTCGCTGTATGTATAAGAAGCGCTTTATGTACTTGTCCATTCCATATGGTATGCAGAATAATGTGCCCGGTTACAACAAACCTGTCAAGTCACCCAAATTCAGGGCTGCCAACCGTCCATAAATTCATGAACAGTTGACAAAAACTGGGTGCTATTTTTCTATCCCAAAAAAAAGCAACGTTCATTAATTTTCAGCTTTCATTTCTGAATTTGCACAGTGCGCATGTGCCAACATGGTTCCACTACTGCAGCCGACAGGAGAGGAAAGAGGATGTGACAAGAGAGGGGGGGATCTCATTCACCCAATCCCCACTCTCTTTAACCCCTTAAGGACACGTATTTTGGGCATATGGATGTCCACTTGTCAAAACTCATATTTTTTTTAATTTCTCTGATGACTTGAGGGCTTCTTTTACTTGCAAGGCGAAATGTAGTTTTTATTAGTACCATGTTTAGTGAAAAAATACCATATTTTGTAAATCTTAACTTTTTGGAGAGCAAAGAGAGAAAACACGTCAATTCTGCCATTGTTTCTTTTACAGCATTAATCATGCGGCATAATACATTTTTTATGAGAGTCAGTTCAATTATGACGATAACAAATTCTTATTTTTTTAGCTTTTCCACTTTTCCGCAATATTTCATTTCTACATCGCTGCAAAGTCCCATAACGTTTTTTCTGTCATGTTTGGAGCTCTGTGAGGGCTTGCTGTTAGCGTGACAAGATGTAGTTAATATTGGTTACCATTTTGGGGTACTGCTTTTTTAATCACTTCTATTGCGTTTTTGGGAGGCAAAAAGAAAATACCGTATATACCGGCGTATAAGACGACTTTTGAACCCCGAAAAATCTGCTCTGAAGTCGGGGGTCGTCTTATGCGCCGGTAATACAAAAAAAAAAAAGGGTAAAAAAAAAAATCATTACTCACCTCCCCCGGCGTTCTGTCGCGCTCCGGCAGGATGTCGCTCGCTCCTCGTCCCCGGCGCAGCATTGCTTTCTGAATGCGGGGCTTGAAATCCCCGCTTCCAGAAAGCTAATACACACGCCGTCAGCCAGTTACAGCCATTCAATGACAGCATTGAATGGCTGTGATTGGCTAAAACACACGTGGCTTGAGCCAATCACACTATTCAATGACATCATTGAATGGCTGTGATTGGCTGAAGGCGCACGTGTGTTAGCAATCACACCCATTCAATGATGTCATTGAATAATTTTTTAACTTTTTTTTTTTTTGTCCCTTTAGGGGACTTCCACAGGGACCCATCAGGACCCCCTGATCACATTCCGGGGGTCTGATGGTGACAGCCCTTTACATGCTGTAGTGACAGCCCTTTACATGCTGCAGTCACATAGACTGCAGCATGTAAAGGGTTAACACAGCAGAGATCGGAGGTTTTCTCTGATCTCTGCTTTAAGAGCTGGTACCTAGCTGTCCTCTGATAGCCAAGCACCAAGCTCTCCCTGTCACAGAGACCATCGGCTTGCTTCTGACAAGCCGATGGTCTCTATGGCAACCTGTAAACAAAGCAGGACATTGCCGATATGCCGGCAATATCTTCTGCTGGTTTTTCAAAGCCCTTGCTTTCTTCTTTGTGGGTCTGTGCAGGCAGAGCACAGTGTCACAGCTTGTGGCATTGTGCTCTGCAGCTTCCATAGTGATACATAGCCCGGAAGATTTCCGGGCTGTCACTATGAGCAGTGGAGCTCGTCCCGGAAAATTTCCGGGCGTGCCACTCAAGGGGTTAAACGTTTCATTTTTTTCCCCCTTCATTTTCCTGTAGGGGATTTGAATCATAATGCGAATAATCGCTATTAAAAGGCATTGTAGGACTTCCGTAACGCAATGCCTTATTGATTGTAATAGCGATCATAGGCAATGGCAAGACGGGACACCAGTATCTGGCATGCTGTTGCCATAGCAACTCATCACCCAGCTGCAATTACATTGCGGGGGGCCAATAATGTCACGAATAGAGCGCCCGCCCTCTGTAAACCCTATTCATACCGTGATCTAAATAGATAGTGGCTTATAGGGGGTTAAAAGCAAAGATTAATGTTAATTGTTCTCAGGTGTTGCAACGCATGATATAAGTTTATGTCCTGGTGCATTAAGTAGCATGCTGCCATGACGTAAACTTACTTCATACAATGTTGATGTTAACCAACAGGAATCAGAGAAGCATGCCATTACCTCACTATCTGAAGAAAATGGTACACTCACCTGCTCTATACAGAACAAGCCGTTCATTTGTTTCAAAAAACAACTAAAATACCCACTTATCTTTCCATAAAGAGAGGCCCTACGTGGGACAGACCGGCCGAGAGGCCCTACGTGGGACAGACCGGCCGAGAGGCCCTACGTGGGACAGACCGGCCGAGAGGCCCTACGTGGGACAGACCGGCCGAGAGGCCCTACGTGGGACAGACCGGCCGAGAGGCCCTACGTGGGACAGACCGGCCGAGAGGCCCTACGTGGGACAGACCGGCCGAGAGGCCCTACGTGGGACAGACCGGCCGAGAGGCCCTACGTGGGACAGACCGGCCGAGAGGCCCTACGTGGGACAGACCGGCCGAGAGGCCCTACGTGGGACAGACCGGCCGAGAGGCCCTACGTGGGACAGACCGGCCGAGAGGCCCTACGTGGGACAGACCGGCCGAGAGGCCCTACGTGGGACAGACCGGCCGAGAGGCCCTACGTGGGACAGACCGGCCGAGAGGCCCTACGTGGGACAGACCGGCCGAGAGGCCCTACGTGGGACAGACCGGCCGAGAGGCCCTACGTGGGACAGACCGGCCGAGAGGCCCTACGTGGGACAGACCGGCCGAGAGGCCCTACGTGGGACAGACCGGCCGAGAGGCCCTACGTGGGACAGACCGGCCGAGAGGCCCTACGTGGGACAGACCGGCCGAGAGGCCCTACGTGGGACAGACCGGCCGAGAGGCCCTACGTGGGACAGACCGGCCGAGAGGCCCTACGTGGGACAGACCGGCCGAGAGGCCCTACGTGGGACAGACCGGCCGAGAGGCCCTACGTGGGACAGACCGGCCGAGAGGCCCTACGTGGGACAGACCGGCCGAGAGGCCCTACGTGGGACAGACCGGCCGAGAGGCCCTACGTGGGACAGACCGGCCGAGAGGCCCTACGTGGGACAGACCGGCCGAGAGGCCCTACGTGGGACAGACCGGCCGAGAGGCCCTACGTGGGACAGACCGGCCGAGAGGCCCTACGTGGGACAGACCGGCCGAGAGGCCCTACGTGGGACAGACCGGCCGAGAGGCCCTACGTGGGACAGACCGGCCGAGAGGCCCTACGTGGGACAGACCGGCCGAGAGGCCCTACGTGGGACAGACCGGCCGAGAGGCCCTACGTGGGACAGACCGGCCGAGAGGCCCTACGTGGGACAGACCGGCCGAGAGGCCCTACGTGGGACAGACCGGCCGAGAGGCCCTACGTGGGACAGACCGGCCGAGAGGCCCTACGTGGGACAGACCGGCCGAGAGGCCCTACGTGGGACAGACCGGCCGAGAGGCCCTACGTGGGACAGACCGGCCGAGAGGCCCTACGTGGGACAGACCGGCCGAGAGGCCCTACGTGGGACAGACCGGCCGAGAGGCCCTACGTGGGACAGACCGGCCGAGAGGCCCTACGTGGGACAGACCGGCCGAGAGGCCCTACGTGGGACAGACCGGCCGAGAGGCCCTACGTGGGACAGACCGGCCGAGAGGCCCTACGTGGGACAGACCGGCCGAGAGGCCCTACGTGGGACAGACCGGCCGAGAGGCCCTACGTGGGACAGACCGGCCGAGAGGCCCTACGTGGGACAGACCGGCCGAGAGGCCCTACGTGGGACAGACCGGCCGAGAGGCCCTACGTGGGACAGACCGGCCGAGAGGCCCTACGTGGGACAGACCGGCCGAGAGGCCCTACGTGGGACAGACCGGCCGAGAGGCCCTACGTGGGACAGACCGGCCGAGAGGCCCTACGTGGGACAGACCGGCCGAGAGGCCCTACGTGGGACAGACCGGCCGAGAGGCCCTACGTGGGACAGACCGGCCGAGAGGCCCTACGTGGGACAGACCGGCCGAGAGGCCCTACGTGGGACAGACCGGCCGAGAGGCCCTACGTGGGACAGACCGGCCGAGAGGCCCTACGTGGGACAGACCGGCCGAGAGGCCCTACGTGGGACAGACCGGCCGAGAGGCCCTACGTGGGACAGACCGGCCGAGAGGCCCTACGTGGGACAGACCGGCCGAGAGGCCCTACGTGGGACAGACCGGCCGAGAGGCCCTACGTGGGACAGACCGGCCGAGAGGCCCTACGTGGGACAGACCGGCCGAGAGGCCCTACGTGGGACAGACCGGCCGAGAGGCCCTACGTGGGACAGACCGGCCGAGAGGCCCTACGTGGGACAGACCGGCCGAGAGGCCCTACGTGGGACAGACCGGCCGAGAGGCCCTACGTGGGACAGACCGGCCGAGAGGCCCTACGTGGGACAGACCGGCCGAGAGGCCCTACGTGGGACAGACCGGCCGAGAGGCCCTACGTGGGACAGACCGGCCGAGAGGCCCTACGTGGGACAGACCGGCCGAGAGGCCCTACGTGGGACAGACCGGCCGAGAGGCCCTACGTGGGACAGACCGGCCGAGAGGCCCTACGTGGGACAGACCGGCCGAGAGGCCCTACGTGGGACAGACCGGCCGAGAGGCCCTACGTGGGACAGACCGGCCGAGAGGCCCTACGTGGGACAGACCGGCCGAGAGGCCCTACGTGGGACAGACCGGCCGAGAGGCCCTACGTGGGACAGACCGGCCGAGAGGCCCTACGTGGGACAGACCGGCCGAGAGGCCCTACGTGGGACAGACCGGCCGAGAGGCCCTACGTGGGACAGACCGGCCGAGAGGCCCTACGTGGGACAGACCGGCCGAGAGGCCCTACGTGGGACAGACCGGCCGAGAGGCCCTACGTGGGACAGACCGGCCGAGAGGCCCTACGTGGGACAGACCGGCCGAGAGGCCCTACGTGGGACAGACCGGCCGAGAGGCCCTACGTGGGACAGACCGGCCGAGAGGCCCTACGTGGGACAGACCGGCCGAGAGGCCCTACGTGGGACAGACCGGCCGAGAGGCCCTACGTGGGACAGACCGGCCGAGAGGCCCTACGTGGGACAGACCGGCCGAGAGGCCCTACGTGGGACAGACCGGCCGAGAGGCCCTACGTGGGACAGACCGGCCGAGAGGCCCTACGTGGGACAGACCGGCCGAGAGGCCCTACGTGGGACAGACCGGCCGAGAGGCCCTACGTGGGACAGACCGGCCGAGAGGCCCTACGTGGGACAGACCGGCCGAGAGGCCCTACGTGGGACAGACCGGCCGAGAGGCCCTACGTGGGACAGACCGGCCGAGAGGCCCTACGTGGGACAGACCGGCCGAGAGGCCCTACGTGGGACAGACCGGCCGAGAGGCCCTACGTGGGACAGACCGGCCGAGAGGCCCTACGTGGGACAGACCGGCCGAGAGGCCCTACGTGGGACAGACCGGCCGAGAGGCCCTACGTGGGACAGACCGGCCGAGAGGCCCTACGTGGGACAGACCGGCCGAGAGGCCCTACGTGGGACAGACCGGCCGAGAGGCCCTACGTGGGACAGACCGGCCGAGAGGCCCTACGCGGGACAGACCGGCCGAGAGGCCCTACGCGGGACAGACCGGCCGAGAGGCCCTACGCGGGACAGACCGGCCGAGAGGCCCTACGCGGGACAGACCGGCCGAGAGGCCCTACGCGGGACAGACCGGCCGAGAGGCCCTAC
The DNA here is from genome assembly GCF_035609145.1 of Eleutherodactylus coqui. NCBI lineage: Eukaryota > Metazoa > Chordata > Amphibia > Anura > Eleutherodactylidae > Eleutherodactylus > Eleutherodactylus coqui. The sequence continues at coordinate 214,050,357 of NC_089842.1, read as the reverse complement.
GCGGGACAGACCGGCCGAGAGGCCCTACGCGGGACAGACCGGCCGAGAGGCCCTACGCGGGACAGACCGGCCGAGAGGCCCTACGCGGGACAGACCGGCCGAGAGGCCCTACGCGGGACAGACCGGCCGAGAGGCCCTACGCGGGACAGACCGGCCGAGAGGCCCTACGCGGGACCCCATATATTTAAAAAATTATGTACTATACTCACTTTTCTCTTTTTCTTTTTAGAGGCCGCCCCCCAGCGCCATCCAACACAGAGGCCGCCACCAGCTGCACCCAAGACAGAAGCCGCCAGCAGCTGCACCCAAGACAGAAGCCGCCAGCAGCTGCACCCAAGACAGAAGCCGCCAGCAGCTGCACCCAAGACAGAAGCCGCCAGCAGCTGCACCCAAGACAGAAGCCGCCACCAGCTGCACCCAAGACAGAAGCCGCCACCAGCTGCACCCAAGACAGAAGCCGCCACCAGCTGCACCCAAGACAGAAGCCGCCACCAGCTGCACCCAAGACAGAAGCCGCCACCAGCTGCACCCAAGACAGAAGCCGCCACCAGCTCCATAGTTTAAGACAGCGGTCCCCAACTCCAGTCCTCAGGGACCACCAACAGGTCATGTTTTCAGGATATCCTATGGCAAGAACAGCTGTGGCAATGTCTGAGGCTCCGGCAATAATTACATCACCTGTGCAACACTGAGGAAATCCTGAAAACATGACCTGTTGGCGGTCCCTGAGGACTGGAGTTGGGGAACACTGGTTTAAAAGACTTTGTTCCTGCAAAAGCTTGCATACAGAGACAGTGTTGTTTAATAGTAAAGCAAGCATAGTCAAAGTAGTTGAAACTGTTCCAAGTTTGTGACTGTACCACTAATTCAGCTGTCAAATAAAGACCTTTATTTTACTGCAATGTGTGTTGTTGTTAAATCTACCTACACACGCTTTCAGTAGTAGTCTGTGACCTGGTTCTTAATTTGAACTAGGGGCCCTCTAGACTCTGAATTGAGGACATATCCTCTGGCAGGCCTCAATGCAAGATTCTGCAAGGCTACCCATTGTATAGATTAGCACAGCGCTCTTTCTGTAGCTCTTATTGAAGAAAAAAGAGGCTACTGATACAGCATAAGGGCTTATTCAGATGTGCGTAAATCAGCCAGGTTTTCATGCCCAGCAGTACACTGAGCTCCCGCTCCCTCGCCACTCTTTGCAATGGGAGGGATGGGGTGGAGCTAAATTCCACCCTGCCCCTTCTATTGCAAATAGTGGCGAGGGGCGTAGAGGGGGCAAGAGCTCAGTGCACTGCTTCTGGCCTGGCCCACTTCCTCCCCCTGCAGAGAGGAACAGCGTATATCAGCCGGGCGTGAAAACCCCACCGATATACGCACGTCTGAATAAGCCCTAACACCGTGCACTGTGCTGCTTCCTTAACTCCCAGACTTTTGATAACAGTGTAGTGTTGGTCTGTGCCGTTTCCTTAGCCGCCATTTACTTCAATGAGATTAACAAAAACAGCCCTGTATTAAGCACTCAGTTCTCCTCTTTGACTGGTAAAATGCCGATCCAATATTCCCCTCTGCATAGGGTTTGTGTTGACAGTCTGCATTCAACCCGTTTACAGAAAATCAGACTACGGCAGCCAATCAGAGACCTCAGTGCTCGAATGCTGAGATCTGATTGGCTCCATCTGCCTGTGACATTCCATACACAGGCCGACTGCAGCCTGTCCACACTGCATTAGAGAGAAGACTGACGGATGTGACACTGCAGCTGCACAAACCTGGGAGAAGGGGCTATACATTATTTCTATGTAATATATATTTTTTTGCATTGTGAGCAGGAATATAAATGGAACCTGTCACGTCCCCACCGCACCATAGACAAAGTTAGTGCACCATTAGGGGATGTGACCGAGTCAGACGATGTATTATATATACTCACCGATCCCCATGATCCAGTGAAGAGTCTCATACATGTGCTCTCCAACAGACGTGTATGGGAGTGTGCATGCACAGGACTCGGAAAAGAATCGGAATTTCGTGCCATGCGTTGTCTTCAGAGGGGGCATCGTGAGAGTTTCTAAAAAATACTATATCTGGCTCCCTGTCACGTGTCTCAACAGCACCATAACTTTGTTTATGGCGCTGTGGGGACTAGACAGGTTTTCTGTAAAAAAAAACAAAAAAAAAACTAAGTGACAAGCTATGCTGTTATTGCGCAATAGAAGAATAAAGAAAAATCTTCTACATAGTTGGCATCACTGTAATTGTACTGAGAATAAAGGTAACACATTATTGCCACTCGTTACTGTAGAATTTAAAATGCAAAATAAAAAGCAACACTTCTGGTTGTCTGAAAAAAGTGACAAAGTTGGCCTGGTAAGTAGTAGGAGATAAGTGCTTTGGTAATTGCCTCCGTTCAAACCGTCTATCCCATTTTTGGAGCAGAGCGACCAAAGTAAGGTCTCTTACACACTGGCGATAGGTTTTCTAGTGAGTGGAAATGCATGATTATGAAACCAATGTTTTTCAATGGTTTCTTTCTCATTTGCTGTATTTACTCAAGCCTCCGTGCGATACAAAAAAACTTGCAATATCACCCATTGTTTTTTATGGGGCCGGGGCCCCATTAAAATCAATAGGAGAAGATCGCACAACAGTCTTGGAATCCCCCATAGCGAGGGGAGAGAGCGGGCGGAGCTACACGGGATCTCTGACATATCTTGAAGAGATATGGGGCGCTGCTAAAGGGCTTTCTCAGGGTTTAGCTGAGAGAAGGGTGAGGCTAGAGGGATTCTCATAGTGATTCTTGTCTAGCAAAGAGAGAAGGCAGGGCTAGCGGGAGGATCCCGCTAACCCTACCCCCTCTCTTGGCCACAGATTGAATTACTATATCACTAGAAAAGTAAAGTTATGGGGGAAGAATTTACTAATACTGGAATTTGTTACAAACCTTGGCACAAAATGCCCCAAATTTATTAAGGGCTCAGGCCCATGGGCTATGTGTAAAACACGAGTTTAACTACAGAGGCCCCTCCCTCATATAAGTAGACCAAAGTATTATAAACACCGCATGTAAGTAGGGGGTCACTGTTATAGATTTTGCATCGGGGCCCAAGAGCTTCTAGTTACGCCTCTGCTTGTGACCAGAGAGCTGGCACAGACCGCGTATGGCACTGCACATGCCCGCGTATCATTTTTTATCTTGACTTTAGTAAAGCATTTGACAAAGTATCTCATACTATACTTATTGAAAAAAATGACCAAATATGGGATTAACAAGGCAACTGTTAGGTGGATTCACAACTGGCTGAGTGATTGTACTCAAAGAGTGGTCATAAATGGCTGCACATCCAAGTAGAAGAATGTATCAAGTGGGGTACCACAAGGCTCTGTCCTAGGCCCAGTGTTGTTCAACATTTTTATAAATGATCTGGAGGAGGGAATTGATGCGAAACTGATCAAATTTTCTGATGACACAAAGCTAGGAGGGATAGCTAACACTAGGGAAGAGAGGGAGTATTCAAAAAGATCTAGAAAAGCTTGAACAGTGGGTGGCGACTAACGGAATGGTATTTAACAAGGAGAAATGCAAAGTCCTACATCTAGGCAATAAAAATGAAAAAAGCACATACAGAATGGGAGGAATTGGGCTAAGCAGCACATGTGAAAGAGACTTGTGTATACGAATAGATCATAGACTGAACATGAGTCAACAATATGATGCAGCAGTCAAAAAGGCAAACACAATTCTGGGATGTATTAAGAGAAGCATAGAATCTAGATCATGTGAGGTAATTATCCCCCTCTACTCTTCCTTGGTCAGACCTCATCTGGAATACTGTGTCCAGTTCTGGGCACCCCACTTTAAAAAAGACATAGACAAACTGGAGCAAGTCCAAAGAAGAGTTACCAGGATGGTGAGCGGTCTGCAAATCATGTCCTATAAAGAACAGTTAAAGGATCTGGGAATGTTTAACTTGCAAAAAAGAAGGCTGAGAGGAGACCTAATAGCCTTCTACAACTATCTGAAGGGTTGCCACAGTGCAGAGGTATCAGCCCTATTCTCATTTGCACAAGGAAAGACCAGAAGCAATGGGATAAAACTGAAAGGGAGGACACACAAATTAGATATTAGAAAAAAACTTTCTGACAGTGAGGGGAATCAATGAGTGGAAGAGGTTACCACGGGAGGTGGCGAGTTTCCCTTCAATGGAAGTGTTCAAACAAAGGCTGGACAAATATCTGTCTGGGATGATTTAGTGAATCCTGCACTGAGCAGGGAATTGGACCCAATGACCTGGGAGGTCCCTTCCAACTATGAGTCTATGAGTATCACACAGACATGCAGGGATGCATATGAAAATGCTACACAATGTATTGCATAGCAGGGTCATACAAGCAGGACAGACCCATCAGCAGTCTATGCACTGGTCTTACCACTCTTGTCTGCTCCAGTCTTAAAGCCATCACTCACTAGTACTCCTCTGTGCTAGCAGGGCCATACTAGCAGCACAACCCCATCAGACATCTCTGCAGTGGTCTTACCCCTCTTGTCTGCTCCAGTCTTACAGCCATAACTCAGTAGTACTCCTCCATGCTAGCAGGGTCATACTAGCAGCACAGCCCCATCAGCAGTCTATGCCCCGTTCTTACCCCTCTTGTCTGCTTCAGTCTTACAGGCATCACTCAGTAGTACTCCTCCGTGCTAGCAGGGCCATACTAGCAGCACAGCCACATCAGCAGTCTATGCCCTGGTCTTACCCCTTTTGTCTGCTCCAGTCTTACAGCAATCACTCACTAGTACTCCTATAGAAAGAGCCAGCTCTTCTCACCTGGTCAGTCAGAGCAGCAGGTGTAATTCTTGGGATGGAATGAGGGTGGGGGATCCTCCCAACTCTTCCCCAAGCGGCTTCAGGACCCTCTCCATGCTGGACTGGGACAGAACACCGTTTTCTTCTATGTTTAAACACTATGGGGCTGATTTATTAAGACCAGTAACAGTAACCATGAATGTAACTTTGTGTCCTGTGGCATTAAGGGGTTAAGAGGTTTATGCCACTTAATAGATGTGTCTTGGATGGCTCATGTGCCAGAAGAAGAAATCTTTACCAGCTATGAGGAAGTTCCCTGGTGTAAATTCTACTAAATATAGTAGGTGCCCCCACCTACCTCTCTCAAAGTGTGGAGTGTGGTTCAAAAATCCCAAAAGTTACAAGTCTTAGTGCTGGCTATATTTGTGCACAAAATTAGCTACTTATTTTTTCCCAACATTTGTCCAAGTTGCCACCCCGCCATAACATCATTTTTTCTCATAATTAAAATTGCCAGTAAAAAATTATTCCCCACACCGGCCTCTAGATGTAATTACTGTCCAGGCCGGTCATTTACCAGCAGGGTGGCAACCCTAGTAATGAATGGGGCATACTGGGAGATGAGGGGACAGTAATGAATGTGACACATGGGGAGATGAGGGGACAGTAATGAATGTGACACATGGGGAGATGAGGGGACAGTAATGAATGTGACACATGGGGAGATGAGGGGACAGTAATTAATGTGACTCATGGGGAGATGGGGGGACAACAAGGATATGTTCACAAGGTGGATTCCACCTGGAATTCCATTCTGCTGCAGTTTTTGCCGTGAATCCACACGTGGATGTAGCCATCAGTGGGCTAAATTTGCGAGCAAATTTTTGTGACGTGCATTCAAGAATAGAAGTCGTATGTTACTTCTTCATGCGGACCCATGCAAAAACGTGTCAGACATTCAGTACGCGGATTTTACCCATTGACAGAGCTAAATCCGCATATTGATCAAGAGCAAAAGCCTAATAAATGTGTCACACATGGAGATGAGAGGGCAGTAATGAATGTGACATAAATAGTATAAGATAGAGAGTGCCCCCATTGTGCCAGACAGACTACCATCATAAATAGTGCCAGACAGAGAATGCCTCCATATATAGTATCAGATGGAATGCCTTATAGTGACCCATAGAGAGCGACCCAATAAATAGTGCGAGATAGCGAATGTCACCCTAGTGCTACACAGAGTGCCCTCATAAATAGTATCAGATGGAGAGTGTCCCCACAAATAGTGCTAGACAGAGCGCCCCCATAAGCAGTGTCAGAATTCCTCTATAATGTAGGCAGTCAGCATTCCCCACGAACAGTGTCCGCCAAATAACGTCCCCGCAAAGAGCAGCCCCATAACCAGTGCCTGACAGTGACCCTGCAAAAACTATTAGCCAGTAAACAGTTCTAGCCCAACAACAGGCCCGTTCACAATATCAGGGCACTGCACAGTGCCAGCCACAGAGTGCCCACATTAACAGTGCCATGTAAGAGAACTGGAGGCAGGTTCACACGGATGGATATCTCATCATTGTCTGATTAGTGAGGGGTCCGCTGTTGGGACCCCTACCATTCCCACACCTTGCTGTAAAGGAAGTGCAGCTGTATTCACCAGCATTATGGCAAGGAAAAAGCTAAAGAGGCAGTTGGGCCGTTACCCGGGGGGTGCAGACATCCATGGATATCACATAGCATCAGATATCACATAATATGCCATCAATGACATTATGTGTTGGGTAGGATTATCCCTTCAAATGCAGTTTAATAAGCAGACACTAGAGGGAGGCAATGAGCCAACATAGTTAATACACTACATAGCTGTGCCATCTATAGACATCAATATCCTCCTCATCTAGGTTCTTACGTTTTGGCACATGTGGACGATAGTGATTATCATCCATATGTAAAGAGACCTTCCTCAAAGGGTTTTCTTAATGGACAATTTTTGGTTTTACACTTTTGTGTTTTTCTCCCCATTAAAAAAAAAACATAACTTATTTATTTGTCCGGCAACATAACCATCTGAGGGCTTGTTTTTTGCGGACAAGTTGTAGGTTTCAATGGCATCATTTAATGTACCCCATAAAGTACTGAAAAGCTTTTAAAAATTTCTAAGTGGGCTGAAATGCAAAAAAAACCCCGCCATTTTTTGGAAGGGAAGGGGTTACAGTAAACAACCTGCAGCTAAAATGGAATGTTGGCTTTATTTTGTTAGAATGATTACAACAATATCACATGTATCTAGTTTATTTTTAAAATGAATATATAAAATATATTTTTTCTGTCACCATCTTCTGACACCATCCCTTTTTCATTTTTCTATCAAGTTGGTTGTTTAAAGGCTTTCTTTTTTGGGGGGGTGAAGAGGGACTCTAGTTTCTATTGACACCATTTTGGGGTATGTACGGATTTTTAATCACTTTCTATAACATTTTTTTCTTGGAAATAAAAGTGCACTTTTTGTACGATGTATCCTTTTTCTAATGGTGTTAGCCGTGCGGCAAAAATAATACACTCTTTGTCAAAAAAAAATCAAGCAGCTAGAATTAGTTGTCGTTTTACTACAAAACCCGCCATGCAGTTATATCTCCGGCAGATATGTAAATAATTATAGTGGTGGCATGATTAGATGAACAGTCCTGCCAGCTGTGGCCTCTTTCACACGGGCTACAAAATTGCCACTACAAAACGCATGTATGTGAAGTCCATGGTTACCAATGGGTTCTTTCAGGCTACAAAGCATCTCATGTGAAAGAACCCAATGGACACCATGGGCTTCACATACATGCATTTTGTAGCCCATGTGAAGGAGGCCTTAAAGGGGTGGTCTCGCGAAACCAAGTGGGGTTATACACTTCCGTATGGCCATATTAATGCACTTTGTAATGTACATTGTGCATTAAATATGAGCCATACAGAAGTTATTCCACTTACCTGCTCCGTTGCTAGCGTCCTCGTCTCCATGGTTCCGTCTAAATTCGCTGGCAGCTTGCTTTTTTAGACGCGCTTGCGCAGTCCGGTCTTCTCCATTCAGCACGAGCCGCTTCAGTGTGCTCCCCGCTACAGCTCTTCTGCGCATGCGCAGACGAGCTGTCACTGCTCGGGAGCGCGCTGCAGCGGCCATTCTGTACCTTCCTCTGTTAGAGGAAGGTGCAGAAAGTGGAGCTGCCCAGCGGAGAAGCCCAGCCCAGCAGCCCCGAGAAGCCTCCCAGGTAAGTGATTTGTCGGGGGGGGGGGGCTGCCGCTGCGCCGGGGGGGGGCTGCCGCTGCGCCGGGGGGGGGGCTGCCGCTGTGATGGGGGAACTAGCGCTAGGCCGGGGGGGGGCTGCCGCTAGGCCGGGGGGGGGGGGGGGGCTGCCGCCAGGCCGGGGGGGGGGCTGCCGCTAGGCCGGGGGAACTAGCGCTGGGCTCCGGAACCTAGCGCTGGGCTCCGGGGCCTTCACCTGGGCTGAGGGTCTAGCGCTGGGGAGCCGGGGGCTAGCGCCGGTTACCTGCTGCCTGGCGGTGGGCGTCTGGTCGGCGGCTGCGGGGCGTCTGGTCGGCGGCTGCGATGCGTCCGGTTGCCATGGAGACACAGCTAGCGGCGTCTCGGGAGCGCGCACGTCGGGCTGCAGCGAGCGACGGGGAAAGAGCCGGCGGCCATCTTGAGGAAACTTTTATAAGTTGCTGAAACGCTGGAACGGTAAGTACGAACCAGCTAGAAATGTCATTTACAGGGGGGCTTAGTAATGTGTACTTAATGGGGGGGACTGGGCAAAAAAAAAATTTAACTGCTTCCTCGAGACATCTCCTTTAAATTAGTTCCACCCTTGGCCTATAGAAAGGCTCTCAGAGACTACTTGTGTGTATTGGACCTCTTTTTCCGCTTGTGTAGAGCTTGTTGACCACTAGACGCCTCTACGTTATAATCAAAGAGATTTTGCCCAGTTAACGGAGTTTCAATGGGAAGGTATTATTGGAATGCGAGAACCTGGATGGTTCTATGTATAAATCGCCCATTACCTGGGCTGACCAGACTGTTAGGAGACATTGGGACCAGAGCATGTATGAGGGCACTTAATAGACCACCAGTATGGAGGATCATTTGATTGCCCGACAAGCATGAGCAGCTCCAACCGTATTATTGTCTGCCATCCACAGACAGGTGGCACCATTGTTACAGGCCACTGTGTCTTCTGTCGAAACATTTGCCGGCCACTTGGCTGAAAGAGATTTGGTGTCACGGCACCCATTATGCCTTTGACACTCACCCACCGTTTGCAGTGGCGTCGTGCACAGCTAAACTGGACTGCTACGGAGTGGAACTGGGCTGTCTTCAGCGAAAAATCCAAGTTTAGTTTGGGCACCGACGCCGCCGTGTTCCTGTCTGTAGACCTAGGGGTGAGCGCCTCAATTCTACCTTTGCTGTAGAGCTGCACACTGTCGCCAATGGTGTGATGGTCTGGGGGCCATCGAATATGATATACAGTCATCTCTAGTAATGACACGAGGGACAATGAGAGCTCAGCAATATGTTCAGGACATCCTGCAGCCACGTGTGTTCTTCTCATGGCGGCTTCCAAGAGGCATTTTCCAACAGGATAATACTCGATCGCACACAAGTGTCACAGGAACGCCTCCACAATATTGCCACAATTCCGTGGCCCGCCGGGCACAAAATTTATCACCAATAGAACATGTATGGGACCATCTGGGACGCCAACTTCGACAGCCTACGAGTTTGTATGATCTAGAGGCTCAGTTACAGCAAATCTGGACCGATATGCTGCCATACAGAACCCGTATGCTTCCATGCCCGTCCGTATTCTTGTATCCAAGCTAGAGACGGTACCACGGTGTACTAGAGCCTCCATGCCCGCCTATATCACATCTTACATCTAAGCTAGAGGCGGTACAACAGGGTACTAGAGCCTCCATGCCCGCCTGTATCACATCTTACATCCAAACTAGAGGTGACCCACCAGGGTACTAGAGCCTCCATGCCTGCCCGTATCACATCTTACATCCACGCTAGAGGCGGTACAGCAGGGTACTAGAGCTTCCATGCCCGCCCGTATCACATCTTACATCCAAGCTAGAAGCGGTACAGCAGGGTACTAGAGCCTCCCTTCAAGTGTTCGGTTTTCTGCAGTAAATTCTCCTTTTGGTCTGATATCGTAATCACTTCTTGATATCATCGTTGCAATCACACAGAGAAAGGTTCATTTGATTCCAAGAACATCTTCTAGGGGAGGAATTTCTTTTGATAATGAGTATATGTTTTATTTCAAATCAAAATTCGCACCAATGTTGCGGATTTTGACTCTGTTTTGGATTTGGAAATACTGCAGACATTCTGGATTCATGATAGGGCTACGTATTGCTGGTTGATCTTTGTGTAATAATGTGTCAGAAGCTCACCGGATGCCACAATCGTGGGTCAAATTTGAAGACGGTGGTCAGCAGAAGGAAATGTGCATCATCATAGTGAGACTGGAGCACTGAGACGAACAATTCACATATCCGGTGTTAGAAGTAGCTGCTCCACAATCCGCTGCTGGTGACATTATGCAGAGTATATGGACAGATTACTGCAGCATTTATCAGCATTGCCCCAACACTTCACACTGCACCCCAACATTCAGCACCCTCCTATTTATTGGACTTTTTCATCCACTTCACCGCCATCTAACATCCCACTCCAGGGATTACTGTGCATTCCTCTCAAAACCTCAATATTTATTTACTTCCAAGCCTGTATCCCAATATCAAACTATATCATCAATGGTTATTAAAGCACCATCCCACAGCGGAGATGTACCCCAATATTCAACACCCTATGGCCTTAGTCAGACGGGCGTTTTTAGCCGCGATTTGCGCATGCGCATGCGCCCGGCGATTTTATAAAACCATTGCTTTACAATGGTATCGGACACATGAGCGCTTTTTATGCGCTCGTCCGATAAATTATAGAACAAAAAAAAATTTAAAAAAAAAAAAAAATCGCAGATCGCACCTATCTGCGATTCCTGTTCTCTTCTGTATATGCGCTCAATGGGGCCGGTGGCAGCAGCGCCGACCCCATTGAGAACATATAGAAGACAAATCATTCTTCTCTGCTACAGCTGTAACAGCTGTGGCAGAGAAGAACGATGTTTGCCCATTGAATTCAATGGAGCGGCAATACAGCCGCTCCATTGAAAGCAATGGGCTGCCGGCGTGAATTGTCGGGAAGGGGTTAAATATATAAGCCCTTCCCTGCAATTCATCCTAAAATGTGTTAAAATAAAAAAAAAAATTGTATACTCACCTTTCCGCTGCAGCCGGAGTCCAGCCGCGGCCGCTGTCAGTTCTCCTGAACTGCTTCTCGGCACTATTCAGCCGGCGGGGCTTTAAAATCCCCGCCTGCTGAATGATCTGCCTCTGATTGGTCACAGCCCTGACCAATCAGAGGCCGGTTTCACTCACACACCCATTCATGAATGGGTGAGTGACTGCTGCCTCTCAGCGCTGAGCCAATCAGGGGCAGGTCTGACTCACATCCATTCATGAATTCATGAATGGGTGTGAGTGAGGCATGCCTCTGATTGGCTCAGCGCTGAGCCAATCAGGGGGCAGGTCTGACTCACACCCCCTTCACACCCACTGCAGGACGGCCGCACGGAGCTCCGGCTGCCGGGAGAAGGTGAGTATACAATTTTTTTTTATTTTAACACATTTTAGGATGAATTGCAGGGAAGGGCTTATATATTTAAGCCCTTACCGACAATTCATCCCGGGCTCGCCCGCAGCGCATTGCTTTAAATGGAGGCGGCTCTATTGCCGTCTCCATTGAATGCAATGCGCTGGACAGCTCCGGCCTGTTTCTAATGAAACGCGGCTAGGAGCAGATTTTCGGGCGATTTTCGGGCGACTTGCGCGCACCGGTCACGCGATTTGCGGATGCGCATCCGTCATGCGATCCGCAAATCGCGCGAAAAACCGCCCGTCTGACTAAGGCCTATAGGTGCATCTTACACTTAGGGCAGTCATCTGGTATTGCTTTATCCTCATCATCCAGCACCTGCACCCCAATATCCATGTACCATTGTGGTCTTGGTTTTGTGATCTTGATAACGGACGTTATTTTTCCCCCACATGCCCGTATTGTCATTGGCTTATCTAATGTCCATCACATCACACGTCAAAGTGTCTCCAGCGTTCGCAGTAGCCTGATAATTGTCGCCAAGTTCCATGTGATGAAAGAGGAGGGGTTCAGCTCATCATATGACACTCCCACATACAGACCTCACCTGCTCCATATATTACATGTTATTTTTATATTACTAAAATGTATTTTATCCCAGCGACTCTTAGGTTAGGACCAGTGGAGACCACAAAACTTGCTGCAGTCCTTTTGACCAGTCCCCCAATGCCCTAAGATGAAAGGCACCGGACCCAAAGATCTAGAGCTTGTGTCAAACAAAAGGCCCGCTGCCTCATTTTATGTGGCCCGCAGTTTGCCGACGGCTGCTCGCCACTGTACTGATTACCAGCTGGGGTGCCGCAGCTCCTCGCTGGTAATCACGCTGGCAGTGTTGATCCCGGCGCACACACTGACGTCAGTGTGCAGCCGGAATACTCCTCCCCTGAGTCCCCTGCTCTTCAGTTCCACAGGAGAGGACTCAGGGAGGAAGGGTTCTGGGTGCACACACTGATGTCAGTGTGCGCCTGGGCTCAGGGCGAGCAGAAAGGAAGCAGCGCTGACAGCAAGGAGGAGGCGAGTATATGGGTTAGGGGGGGAACTATTACTACTATAGGGGGGGGGGTTATATTACTGAGGGGGGGTTATTAATGCTGAGGGGGGTTATATTTCTGACTGGGGTTAATATTACTGAGGGGGATAATATTATTACTGAGGGGGTTTATTGTTACTGAGGGGGGTTAATAGTGCTATGGGGGTTAATATTACTGTGGAGGTTAATATTACTGACTGTGATAATATTATTACTAAGGGGGGTTAATATTACTATGGGGGGTTAAAATTATTACTTTGGGGGTTGCTATAACTAATGGGGCCACTGTGGGAGTCCCTTTTACTACTGGGGCAACTGTGGGGGGCGCTATTACTACTGAGGCCACTGTGGGGGGTGCCATTACTACTGGGGCCACTGTGGGGGTCACTATTTTTACTGGAGCCACTATGAGAGTCACTATTACTACTGCGACCACTATAGTGGTCACTATTAAGGCCCGTTCACATGGGCGTAATCATATTTCTGTCGCACAAATACGCTGTGTATTTGCGCAATCAAAAATCGCTTATGTCTGAATATTTGGTTACACAAAAAATAACGCAGATGGGCTCACTGAAAGGGTCAGCAAATATGCAGTGAATACATAGGTTTCCTGCGCATTCACCACGTATTTGCGCGGCCCATTCACTCCAATGGCCTATTGGGGTGCGTAGTACGCAACAAAATATGTCATACTGTGTGAAAATATACATCATGTGAATGAACTCATTGAAATCAATGGCTTCTATTCACTGCATATTATGTATGCAAATACACTTGTGTGAACAGGCCCTTACTATACTGTCTTCCATTCAGCCCTTTGAAGGTCACCATATGCCTGATGTGGCCCTTGGTGAAAAGGAGTTTGACACCCTTGATCTAGAGAAAGGCAATCCCTTCCAATATAATTCCTGCCAACACCAGATGTGGCAATCGGCTATCACCCTGGATCTAATCTGTCCTGCTGCATATATACATTAATTATAGATTTAGAAGAGCTAACGCTGTACAGAAATAGACATATACAACCTGTTCCTAAGAGCTTACAATCTAATGTACAATAGAAACTCTGCTGCTATGAGCTTCCAATCTAATAGAATATTAGATATACCTTAGTAGCAGCATATGCGTACCCTAAGGTAGCTGCAGGGCCGAGCACTCATTCAGCTGACAGTGATTCCTCCCAACTGCCCAAGGCCCGGGTCCTGTGAAAACAGCCTCGCATCACTTCAGGAATCCTCCGGTCTGGTTGTCACAGCCATGGCAGAGGACCGTGGAGTTCTCCTATTGCTTTTAATGAGGTGAGCATCTGCAAGTAATTAAATACCTACGGATGTCATTTTATCCTAGTGTGCGGATCGCACGAGCGGGATAAAAAAATCGCTGCAGACTTTATTTTCTGCAGCTTCCTGTAGGACAGCAGGAGATTTAAAGACTCTTGGACAGATCCGCCGGGCAGAAGAAAGAAGAACCGGCCATGATGAAAGAGTTATGCCGCGTCCGGATAGGTGAGAAAATGTCATTTTTAGCCTTATGGCTGTGGGATTCTGCACTCGGATTCTATGCGTGCTCATGGACATGAGGCCTTAAACCGGCTGGCTCTGTCAGCTCACCGTCAGACATGCACAGTACAGATTGTTTGCTACATCTGCATGTATATATTTTACACACACACTATCTTATATGCACTCACATATATTATACAGGGTGTTTCACTGGAAGCGTAACCCTTATTCCAACTTATTTGTGTAGAACTGTAACCATGTTCAGGAGTCTAGAGTTTATTAATGACCCTTGCTCTGTCTCATGCCATGGGTGTATCGTTCAACTGCTGGTGTGCAGTTCACATTTCCAAGTAGGTGGGTCTCATTTATCCAAACTATCTTACAGTAAATGCCCATTTAGACACAAAGATTATTGCTCAAAAGCCATATTTTGAGTGATAACCGTTGGGTCTAAACGCGTCAACAGCTATCTACAAAAAAAACACTCCATTCCATTCGGTTCCACCTATTACTTCTCTCACACAAACACACACGTTGATCCAGAGGAAGGAAGGGGAAAAAAAACAAACAATGAGTTAGAAGCCAATTTTCCCCATTTGGAGGAAAATATTTTCTCCCTGACTCTAATCTAGCAATTGGAATAATCCCTGGATAGACAACCCATCTGAATGGATTAATGAGAGGCAACTTGTCACATGTCCAACCACAACATGATGGAAGTTCATTCTTTCTTGGGGGACAGAATCAACTCGAAGGTGGGTTGTCCCACAGATCACTGGACCCTACCCCAGCAGACTTTTCCCTGTGGGCCACCAAAAGGGTTAACGGTTTGTCAATAAACCTTGCACTGAAGAACATTAGATATGAAATTGCCACCATTGATGTGGGCATGTTGCAGCACACTTGACTACAGAGTGCCGGGTTCAGCAGTGCTTGGAGGGTAGCGGTGGCCACTTTCAACATGCTCTGTGAGGACTGATGAGTTCACTCGTGACATTGTTTCGAACACAAATATTACAATGTTACTGGGTTGCACTTCAAGTGAAGCACCCTGTACACACAATATATAATATAGAATAAATTGGATTCTGTTGATGGTTAGAGGACCGAGTTTATGTGGAAAACTAGACTGCTTGAATTATCAAGCACTTCTTATCACAGCAGTGATTGTTTTTCCTTTTCTCTCCTTCAAGAAAGAGAAAGTTTCTTCTGAATAAGGGAAGAGGTTTCTTATTGGGCTCCATCCATCTTTGCCATTTAAGAACATTGAATTATAGATACATTTAAGAGAATTCATGGGGTAAGTTTGCAAATACTTACTTCTATCTGTCATACAACATCCATTCCCTCCATCACCTCTCCAAACACAACATGTTTCCCATCAAGCCAGTCTGTCTTGTCACATGTGATGAAGAACTGTGATCCATTTGTATTTTGACCAGAATTTGCCATAGAGAGTAACCCTGTACAAAGACAGAACCTTAGAATTGAAAAACTAAACCGCCTAAAATACTGACCTAGTATAGGGGTGTTTCAATTGCTGCAGACTGAAGGATCCGCAAGTGACCCTGAATGACATTACTAGTCAATTTTGGTAAAATTCTTCTTTATCATTGACTATATACAGTGAGACATATGTTGTACAAATTGGGACATGTCTATTAAGTTATGTATGCCAAATTTCTGCAATACAAAGGTTGCAATGTTGGTACATATAAAATTGTGACTTTTCAGGGGCTTTAGGTTTGATGCACTTTTTTAGAAGTGGTTGTGGTCTAGCTTTAGGAGGCATGGCCATCCATAGCCTACCAGAGTAGCTGAAACCTACACTAGCTTGGGGGTTAGTCTGGCACATGGAGGTACTGCCAATTGCCACAAATATATTAAGAGGCACGTTCCTCTTAGTACATTTATCTCATCGAGTCAGCTCATAGTTTACTTTGATCAGAGTATAAGGCAACAGTTTAAGTAACTAGGCTCCTAAGTGTTTATGGGACTTTGTGTTTAGTATTACAAATTTGTATGGTTTGTTAATAAAGGTTAAGTTTTATTAGATACTTCGTATTATAGTCTTGATAACTGCGGTATAAGTATGAAGGTCTTGAAGTGATGATTTAGGAAACACCTCTGCTAGTGAAATCTATCAAAATAAGCTTACCCACCTGCACCTGTGTATTTTAGAATGAGGTTCTCATCATCAAATTTCCGTCCATAGATGGATTTTCCGCCTGTGCCATTGTGATTGGTGAAGTCACCTCCCTGACACATGAATTGAGGGATAACTCTATGGAAGCTGCTTCCTTTGCAGCCAAAGCCCTTGTCATGTGTACAGAGGAAGCGAAAGTCTTCTGCAAATTAAAAAAACAAAAACATAAAAAACACAAATGTGGACATTCTTACGTACAAATCAATTAGCTCAATTTATTGAATGAAAGCATTGTGCCGAGATGGCATCCCCTCTTCATATTAAGGCTCATGAATGTCAAAAGACAAGGTTCACTGGCCGGAACAAACCAGTCATGTGAAAGTCCATCCTGTAATACCACATTTTCCCTACAGTGGAAATATCTCACTAGCAGCAGCTTTCCCTCGCATTACCAGCTTTTAATGGGGGTGACAAGAGTTGAGCCTGAGGAAATCATCATTTTGAATGGGATTGTGCATGTTGGCATAACCTCTTTTAACCCCTTCTCGCCACATGACTTAAGGTTACATCTTTGCAGGCTGGTACTTAAGGCAACATGACGTAACCTTACGTCATATGGAACTCGCGGGATCTGAAGAGATCCTGCGGTATCCGGCAGCGGGCGCCAGCTATTACTGATAGTAGGGGTGCATTGGGACAGCGACCCATGCTGTTAACCCCATACACGCTGCAATCTTTGTAGATCGAGGTTTATAAAGGGTTCACAGAGGGAGCTCACTCCCTGTGATGTCATTGGATCCCCCCCCCCGATTTAATCGAGGAGAGCCGACGAGTTGCCATGGCAACATGACGTTAGCTACAGGCGTCCTGCTTTGCCATTGCCTATGATCGCTTTAACCAGCGATAAGGCATTGCAGGACAGAAGTCCTGCAATGCCTTACCACAGCGATCATAGCTGCAATGGATCAAGTTCCTGAGGACCTAAATAGTGTAAAAAAACTAAATAAATAGTGTAAAACGAAAAACATTAAAAAATAGAAAAAAAAACCCACAACCCCCTATTTATATGAAAAAACGTAAGAAACAAAAACGCACGTGTGGTATCATTGTGTCCGTAACGATCTGTGCTATAATTTGAGCACAGTAATCCTGTGCAGCAAAAACTGTTGAAAATAAGAAAAAAAGATTAAAGGGGTTGTCCCGCGCCGAAACGGGTTTTTTTTTTCCAACCCCCCCCCCCCGTTTGGCGCGAGACAACCCCGATGCAGGGACTTAAAAAAACAACAGCACAGCGCTTACCTGAATCCCCGCGCTCCGGTGACTTCTATACTTACCGGTTGAAGATGGCCGCCGGGATCTTCTTCCTCCGTGGACCGCAGCTCTTCTGTGCGGTCCATTGCCGATTCCAGCCTCCTGATTGGCTGGAATCGGCACGTGACAGGGCGGAGCTACACGGAGCCCCATTGAGAAGAGAAGACCCGGACTGCGCAAGCGCGTCTAATTTGGCCATTAGACGGCGAAAATTAGACGGCTCCATGGAAACGAGGACGCTAGCAACGGAGCAGGTAAGTGAAAAACTTTTTATAACTTCTGTATGGCTCATAATTAATGCACAATGTACATTACAAAGTGCATTATTATGGCCATACAGAAGTGTATAGACCCACTTGCTGCCGCGGGACAACCCCTTTAAAGGCTTATTTATTCATTTTACCTTCAAAAAGACGCAATAAAAGCGATCCAAAAAGCTATATGTACCCTAAAATGGGAAAAATAAAAGCTACAGCTCGTGACGCAAAACAACAATACCTCACATAGCTGCGACAATGGAACGATTGAAAAATAATTATAATTTCCAAAAGAAAAGAGTGTCTATTGTGCAAAAGTGGAAAAATCTAAAAAATTATGTTTTTGTTACAGTTGTAATCGTACCGACCGCTGAAAAAATGTATTGTGTCATTTATGACTTGCTCCACTCCAATCCATACTAAGTGCAGCAGCTAGGCCCATTTCTCTATCCAGTCGTTACTCAGACGCCTCTGCATTATGCCAGTCGCTGCATTGGCTGCCCATCCACTGCAGAACTAAATTTAAACTCCTCTACCTCACTCACAAAGCTCTGCATGGCGCTGCACCAGCATACATCGCCTCTCTTCTGTCAGTACACCACCCAGCCTGCTCACTCCGATCGGCTAACACACTCAGACTAAACACCCCTGTAGTACGAACCTCACATGCTCGCCTACAGGACTTCACCAGAGCAGCACCCATCCTCTGGAACGCTCTACCCCAAGGTAATTAAAATGGATGTACTGCCCCGTTTCCTGTATCTTTGTCAAACAATTCCCATTGGGCTCCCAAGAACATACCTGAAAAAAATCCGATCTCTAATCTCCAACTTTGTTTGGAAAGGACGCAAACCGCGCCTGAGATACTCATTGCTAAAGAGGAGAAAAGAGAAGGGGGGCCTGGGCCTACCGGACTTCTCCCTCTACCAAAAAGCTAACATAGCAAACTGCGTACTTGACATCCTCAAAAAGCAGAAACTCAAAGCTATGGGTGGATATAGACCACACAGGCGAAACAGATGGCCTATACAGAGCTCCCTGGATTCTGCCAAAATGGATCAAGTCTATACCCAAATCTCCCCCTTCAGCCTCCAACTATTTAAGGCATGGGCGAGTTTCGCCCCTCAATATAGGCTGGTTACAGCCCCAGGCCCCCTAACTCTGCTCTTAGCAAATCCCCTCTTTGAAGCTACTACAAATGAGAAGGGCCTTCTGGCTATTCCTGCGGACCCAATCCCTAGATTGAGGGACGTAGTGACGCAAACGGGACTGAAACCCATGATGGAGATCTTAAACCAGTCTCCACCGCAGCCAGGATTCTGGTTGCAATATCTTCAGCTGAGAGGGTTTGTGAGCACGCTGATCCCGAAAGAAAATCTGACGGCACCCCTGACTGAGTATGAGCAACTCTGTTTGTCAAGTCTAAATCAGAGGCATATGATCTCCACGTTATATAAAATGTTGCTGGATCGGGAGACGGAGGATGAGACTCTGAATTATAGGGAGGCCTGGGAACGGGAGTTGGGAGAAAACATTACGGGGGAGGACTAGTGTAAAATCTGGGCACTATCCACAGCTGGCAAAATACAAGACCTCAACTATAAGATAGTCTCAAGGTGGTATAGGACCCCGGACCACCTACAGAGGATCTTTCACCAGTTCTTCCCTGCGTGCTGGAAATGCAGTGGGAGCCGAGGTACAATGACCCACATTTGGTGGGACTGCCGGCCAGTAGCGGACCTATGGGAAGGGGTGACAACTAGAGATGAGCGAGCGTACTCATCCGAGCTTGATGCTCATTCGAGTATTAGGGTACTCGAGATGCTCGTTACTCGAGACGAGGACCACGCGGTGTTCGAGTCACTTCCATTTTCTTCCCAGAAAAGTTTGCGCCCTTTTCTGGCCAATAGAAACACAGGGAAGGCATTAGAACTTCCTCCTGTGAAGTTCCAGCCCTATCTCACCCCCCTGCAGTGAGTGGCTGGGGAGATCAGGTGACACCCGAGTATATAAACTGGGGCCGGCCGCGGCTCGCCACAGATGCACGCTGAGAGACATTAGGGAAAGTGCCATCCTGCTGTAGCTGCTATAGGGAGAGTGTTAGGCTGTTATCTTCGTCTTCAAAAACCCCAACGGTCCTTCTTAGGGCCACATCTGACCGTGTGCAGTACTGTTGAGGCTGCTTTTAGCAGTTTTGCACATTTTTTTTTTTTGTATATCGGGCGTGCAGACCATAGCGTCCTCAGTCTGCAGTCATTTTACTGAGTATAGGGGCAGTACTGGTGAGGCAGGGACAGTGGTACAGGGAAAGAGATATACTGGCTATATAGGCAGTGGGTTTTTCCAAAAAAATTGGAAAAAAAAAATCTTTGGGCTGCCTGTGACCGTGTTCAGTTTACTGCGTGTCTGCTGGGGGTAGTAGTCACTCACTATTACCCAGCTAGGTGTTACTGCAGCCTTGCGCATAATGTTTTCTGGCTGCACTGTGCTTTCAATACCCACAGTCATCCTCCAACAGGGAAATCCATATACAGGCTATATAGGCAGTGGGCTTTTTCCCAAAAATTGGAAAAAAATACTATATTTGGGCTGCCTGTGACCGTCTTCAGTTTACTGCGTGTGTGCTGGGGGTAGTAGTCGCTCATTATTACCCAGCTAAGCCTGTGACCGTCTACAGTTTACTGCGTGTCTGCTGGGGGTAGCAGTCGCTCATTAATACCCAGCCTTGCGCATAATTCTTTCTGGCTGCACTGTGCTTTCAATACCCACAGTCATCCTCCAACAGGGAAATCCATATACAGGCTATATAGGCAGTGGGCTTTTTCCCAAAAATTGGAAAAAAATACTATATTTGGGCTGCCTGTGACCGTCTTCAGTTTACTGCGTGTCTGCTGGGGGTAGTAGTCGCTCATTATTACCCAGCTAAGCGTTAAAGCAGGCTTGCGCATAATTGTTTCCTGGCTCTGCTGTGTCCGTTACATGATCGCCGTCATCCCGCCAGAGGGAAAGAGTATACATATATACGCTGCATACAGTGTCTGTCTGGTTTTTCACCTCACCATTTTAAAAAATTGAAGCAAAATACTTAAGGCCTACCACTAGCCTTTTGCCACTTGACTGGTTCTGCCCTGTGAATTCCAGTAGCTCAGTCATACGCACCTAGGTCTCACTACAGGCTTGCGCATAATTGTTTCCTGGCTCTGTTGTGCGTTCCGTAAGCGAAGTCAGCCTCCAACCACAGGCCAATAAGCGGCACAATTAATTACAGCGTTCTGTTTCTGCTCTACTCGTAATACACCATGCTGAGGGGTAGGGGTAGGCCTAGAGGACGTGGACGCGCGCGAAGACGCGGAGGCCCAAGTCAGGGTGTGGGCACAGGCCGAGCTCTTGGTTCAGGCGTATCGCAGCCGACTGCTGCGGGATTAGGAGAGAGGCAAGTTTCTGGGGTCCCCAGATTCATCTCACAATTAATGGGTCCACGCGGTAGACCTTTATTAGAAACTGAGCAGCGTGAGCAGGTCCTGTCGCGGATGGCAGAAAGTGCATCCAGCAAACTATCCACCGTCACCACCCAGTCTTCTACGCCTGAATGCTCTCGCTGCTGCTCCTCCCTTCTCCCAGCCTCCTCCCTCCCAGCAAATGACACATTCAGAAGAGCAGGCAGGCTCCCAGGAACTGTTCTCGGGTCCCGGCCTTGAGTGCGAAAAAATGGATCCTCTAACACCTGAGGAGTTTCTCATGACCAATGCCCAACTTTGGAAAGTTCCCGGGGTCCGGGTGAGGAGACTGGGGACTTCCGGCAACTGTCTCAAGAGCTTTCAGTGGGTGAGGAGGACGATGATGATGAGACACAGTTGTCTATCAGTGAGGTAGTAGTAAGGGCAGTAAGTCCGAGGGAGGAGCGCACAGAGGATTCGGAGGAAGAGCAGCTGGACGATGAGGTGACTGACCCCACCTGGTTTGCTAAGCCTACTGAGGACAGGTCTTCAGAGGGGGAGGCAAGTGCAGCAGCAGGGCAGGTTGGAAGAGGCAGTGCGGTGGCCAAGGGTAGAGGCAGGGCCAGACCGAATAATCCACCAACTGTTTCAAAAGTGTGGCAGTTTTTCACTGAAAGTGCAGACGACCGACGAACTGTGGTATGCAAGGTTTGTCGCGATAAGATCAGCCGGGGAGCCACCACCACTAGCATGCGCAGGCATATGATGGCCAAGCACCCCACAAGGTGGGACGAAGGCCGCTCACCGCCTCCGGTTTGCACCACTGCCTCTCCCCCTGTGCCCCGACCTGCCACTGAGATCCAACCCCCCTCTCAGGACACAGGCACTACCGTCTCCCGGCCTGCACCCACACCCTCACCTCTGCTGTCCTCGGCCCCATCCAGCAATGTCTCTCAGCGCTCCGTCCAGCCGTCGCTAGCGCAACTGTTTGAGCGCAAGCGCAAGTACGCCGCCACGCACCCGCACGCTCCAGCGTTAAACGTGCACATAGCCAAATTGATCAGCCTGGAGATGCTGCTGTATAGGCTTGTGGAAACGGAGGCTTTCAAAAACATGATGGCGGCGGCAGCCCTGCGCTACTCGGTTCCCAGTCGCCACTACTTTTCCCGATGTGCCGTCCCAGCCCTGCACGACAACGTCACCAACGCGGTTACTGCCAAGGTCCACTTAACAACGGACACGTGGACAAGCACAGGCGGGCAGGGCCACTATATCTCCCTGACGGCACATTGGGTGAATTTAGTGGAGGCTGGGACCGCTCACTTCCTACCCACCCCCAGAATTGCGGGCCCCAGCTCGGTGCTGGTATCTGCGGCGGTGTAGGCTTCCTCCACTAAACCACCCTCCTCCTATGCAACCTCTGTCTCGCAATCAAGATGTGTCAGCAGCAGCACGTCGCCAGCAGTCGGTGTCGCGCGGCGTGGCAGCACAGCGGTGGGCAAGCGTCAGCAGGCCGTGCTGAAACTACTCAGCTTAGGAGAGAAGAGGCCCACGGCCCACGAACTGCTGCAGGGTCTGACAGAGCAGACCGACCGCTGGCTTTCACTGCTGAGCCTCCAACAGGGCATGGTCGTGTGTGACAACGGCCGTAACCTGGTGGCGGCTCTGCAGCTTGGCAGCCTCACGCACGTGCCATCCCTGGCCCACGTCTTTAATTTGGTGGTTCAGCGCTTTCTGAAAAGCTACCCACACTTTTCAGACCTGCTCGGAAAGGTGCGCCGGGTCAGCGCACATTTCCGCAAGTCCAACACGGATGCTGCCACCCTGCGGACCCTGCAACATCAGTTTAATCTGCCAGTGCACCGACTGCTGTGCGACGTGCTCACACGGTGGAACTCTACGCTCCACATGTTGGCCAGGCTCTATGAGCAGCGTAGAGCTATAGTGGAATACCAACTCCAACATGGGCGGCGTAGTGGGAGTCAGCCTCCTCAATTCTTTAGAGGAGTGGGCCTGGATGGCAGATATCTGCCAGGTCCTTGGAAACTTTGAGGAGTCCACCCTGATGGTGAGCGGCGATGCTGTAATCAAATCATTAGCGTCACCATTCTCCTGCTATGCCTGTTGAGAAGTTCCCTGCAAAGCATAAAGGCTGATGCTTTGCGGGCAGAAACGGAGGCGGGGGAAGACAGTATGTCGCTGGATAGTCAGAGCACCCTCATGTCTATATCTCAGCGCGTGGAGGAGGAGGGGGAGGAGCCTGAGGAGGAAGAGACAGCTGGGCCCACTGCAGAGGGTGCCCATGCAGCTTGCCTCTCTTCCATTCAGCGTGCATGGCCGGAGGAGGATACTCAAAGTGATCGTCCTAGTGAGGACAGCCATATGTTGCATCCAGGTACCCTGGCACACATGGCTGAGTTTATGTTAGCATGCCTTTCTCGTGACCCTAGTGTTAGACGCATTCTGGCCACTACGGATTACTGGGTGTACACACTGCTTGACCCACAGTATAAGGAGAACCTTTCCACTCTCATTCCCGAAGAGGAAAGGGGTTTGAGAGTGATGCAATACCACAGGGCCCTGGTGGACAAACTGATGGTAAACTTCCCATCTGACAGCGCTAGTGGCAGAAGGTGCAGTTCCGAGGGCCACGTAGAAGGGGAGGCGCGGAGATCAGGCAGCATGTTCAGCGCAGGCAGGGGAACACTCTCCAAGGCCTTTGCCAGCTTTATGGCTCCCCAGCAAGACTGTCTCACACCTCCCAAGTCCAGGCTGAGTCGGAGGGAGCACTGTAAGAAGATGGTGAGGGAGTACGCAGCCGATCGTACCACCGTCCTCCGTGACGCCTCTGCTCCGTTTCTGTGTCGTTTCCAGCACTTTCTTGGGTTTTGCAGATTTTCACCAATGAAAACCTTAGAGAGCATCAGCGATATACAAAAATGCTCGAGTCGCCCATTGACTTCAATGGGGTTCATTACTCGAAACGAACCCTCGAGCATCGCGGAAAGTTCCACTCGAGCAACGAGCACCCGAGCATTTTGGTGCTCGCTCATCTCTAGTGACAACCCTATATAATCACATCAACCACTCAAGAGTGATTATGACACTGAAATTAGCCCTGCTCTCGCTGTTCCCGGACAGCATGAGAGCCGCCAAATTATGCCTTCTAAAACATTTCATACTAGCGGTGAGAAGACTTATCCTAAGGCTCTAGCGCTCTTCAACCGTTCCCACTAGGGGCGTGTGGGTGGAGGAACTCCACACCCTCATGAGATTTGATGAACTGGGAGCCGATGACCCCAAAACTTGGGAAGCATACTACAAGACATGGCAACCATGGGTAGCGTTCAGAGGGTCGGACGATCTGAAGCGATGGCTGGATTATGGTTCATTTGACTAAATCACCTGGCGGGCAGGCGCTCAGAGGTCTCCCCACCCAGAATCATGCCTCTGCAAGTATCTCTCCAATACTCATGAATGTACAATAGTAAAATAGCTTTGCAGCTTTCTAACATCCCTTCTGCTTTAATTGCTCCATTTTAATTCTATTTTGCAGATCTCTGCTTGCCATCAGTGAGTGTGGAAATTTGTTACATTGCAATGGCTGAAAAACTTGCCTTGAACATGTCAAACTTCATGGGTTGTACCAAAGCTGGACAACGCTTGGACATGATCAGGTGTAGATCTAGATGTAAACATAAATGCTTTAAATCACTGAAAGCAAACATCTCAAAAAGTGAGAAACTGAAATAAATTAAAATACTATTTCATCATACATTGGACAAGATTAACGAACATAAAACTAGAAGAAAAAAAAAAAGATTTTTTGGATAAAGACAGGAAATGCAAATGAAACATGCAGGTCATTGACAGAGAAATATCCTGCAATAGTCTGTAATAACCCAGCTCTGACAGAGCCGTGTATACATTGCCAGAACAGCTCTGATCCCATCAACAGCAAGTAGATTCAATTTTTATTTTTAAACCTAAGGCCCAATGTCCACGGGTGGATTTGATTTGCTGAATCTACGCGTGGCATCTGTGTGTGAGATCTGCAAATCAAGCCGCCCATAGGGAAGCATTGGGCATCTGCACTTCATTTAACATCAGCGGATTTTCAATTTGATTTGGGGATAATAAATCGCAGCATGCTCCATTTTACCGCGGATGTGGCTCCATTCATCTCTATGGGAGCTTACGATCCGCAGTGCATCCACAAATACATTTGCAGATTTAAAGGTTATAATCTATTCGGGAGGTGGCGGAAAGGCTGGGAGGTGGGGCTGCGGATTTGTTCCACACGGATGATCCGAAGGGCATCTGCGTGGGAAAAAAAACGCAATCCGCGATCTCCTGCAAGCAATAAAAAAATCAATTTAATGACTCGCAGTGCATCCGCTGCGGAAATCCGCATAAAAAATCTGCATGAGGCCTAAGAAAGGTTTTCCCAAGTACACAGGATAGCATTGATCCTATTCCCAGCACCTGGATAGAATGCTAGGCAGCCCAACCTCTGTATCTTAATTCTTGATTAAAGGGGTATTCTGGCCTTCTTTCAACTGATGATCTATTCTGTGGATGTCAGTGCAGCAGGACATTGTCATCAGCGTGCAGGGGAGGCTTCACTACCATTGAAATCAATGGGAGCGCTGCACTTCTATCACACTACCCTGCTCTTCATCCGCGTTCCCGAATTGCTGGCATCACAGTGTTCAGAATGAGAGTACCAACGCCGATAGAATGAGCAGCGACACCACAGCAGTCACCTAACTTCCCGTGGCATTAGCCCTATTAAATGGATGTTATCTGGTAACCAGGGAACAGCTATAAAAACTATAAACTACAAAACTGTTTGACTTTTCAAAAGGCACTGGAGAGGGAAGTAATATAACCTGCGGCTCTCCTTTCACAGCTTTCTCCCCTGGATCTAATAGTTCCTAGCCCCCCTTCAGTCTTTCAAGATGCTGGTACAGCTCCTGTCACTACTCCGTGCACACCACCACGGTTGCAGATTTCTCATGTAAGCATTGCTGCCCAATCAAAGCAATGTGGAGCGCCTCAGAGTACCTATGCACCGACACTACACCATGTGCATCAGATAGTTAGGGAACCTATGTGACCATCTCCGAGAACTAAAAAGGGCCCATCAATTGGTGAATTTGTAGCAAGAAGCTGGAAAAGAAGAGCAGCAGGTAAAATGAACGCCGGCGTCTGGTACCAAGAAAAATTTTGTTTCAGGACCGGAAGGTTGCTTTAAGGCCATATATATTACTGGTACAACCCTTCTATTCAAGGACTTTGTGTAATCTATTAACCCCTTAGTGACCAAGCCAGTTTGCGCCTTAATGACCAGACCAAATTTTGGAAATCTGACATGTGTCACTTTAACATAAATTATTATTACTCTGTAAAGCTTTTGCATATCCAGGTGATTCTGACATTGTTTTTTCGCCACGTGTTGTACTTTATTTAGAAATTAGACCGACAGAATTTGTGTATAATTTATTTAAAGCGCCAAAATTGGAAAAAAAAGTTGTAATTTTTTCTTATTTTCAATTGCAATGTCTCAAACATATGCAAACATACCGTACACATGTTTGATAAGATATATATTTCCATCCGTTTACTCTATTCTGGAATCACATTTGAAAACCTTTTTTTTCTCTCTTTTTTTTTTTTTTTTTACACACGCGATTTAGCAGATGTACAAATTTAACATTAATTAACATTTTGAGGAATACTTTGTTTTCCTACACCAAGCCAAGATTGCAAAGGCTCATAAGTGTCAGAATTATAGACACCCCCACAAATGACCCTATTTTAAAAAAATACACATCTTAATATATTCACTGTCATGGGTGTCATGAGTATTTTGATCCCACAGTTTCTTTTCAGAAGTTAATACAATTTTGAGGGGAAAAAATGAAATTTCATAATTTTGAAAATATGTCATTTTAAAATACATTTTTTTTTCTACAGTGCACATGAAAATGAGGATTTGCACCCCAAAATGGATACCAGTATTTGTCTTGTGTTTAGTAACATACCCATTCGTGTGCACAGAAGCCAGATAAAGTCCGCAGATAAAGCCGGGGGCCTTATGGACGTAATTTCATCTGCCCTCACAGATATGATCCATGAGGAAAGATGAAACAAACTTTTTTTCTTTTTTAAAATTTTTTTACATGATCACTGTTATCCATTGGATAACAGCGATCATGTGACTGGGGACCACATACAGCGGCTCCCAGTGACAACTCCGTGTTCTCGGCTACTCATACTAGCCGAGAGCAGGGAGTTTTTAAATTTCCCAGGCCTCCCGGCCCTGTGCGCATTCGTGTGACGTAATGCTGTCTGGCGCGCATGCACAGACGCCAGGTCCTGCAGGACCAGAACGCCGGGGGACATCGCGAAGGATGGTGAGTATCCTGAGATCTGATCCATTAAGGGGAGCTAAAACTAACTTTTTTAAACTTTACATTGCCTTTAATGCGATCGCTGGGGTGGGGGGTACTTGACAGCATGGAGCTGTCATGTCCAGAGCCTGCAGGGCTTTAATCCCTGAAGGAAGCATGTTTTTACCTCCTCTGGGATAAAGCCCAGCGGGCCAGGACTATGGGGTGGTCACTAAGGGGTTAAACACTGCTAAACGAGTTGAGTGTAATTGACAAACTGTAAGAATGAATGTATGTCTTCTCACAAAGGAAATGTTATTTCTAATACCAATGTTATCTGCTTTTCTTCTGATCTAGAACTATTATGTACAGCCAACGCAACGTGACCATGAATTATTTATGCAATATCAGATTCCGACACTCACCTACCGTCATCGGAACAACATCTGCTCGTAACAGGAAGCGAATACGTCCAGCAAGCTTGTTGCCAATCTTGATATCCATGTATACCTGGGGGTTAGCTCGTACCTTTTTAGCAGGTGGCTCTCCCTGCAAGTAATAAAGAAGATAAAAGAAAAAAAGAGGCACGAGATGACAGACACTAAATACATTTACAGGCATGCATGTTCGGCTGTAGGGGTTGCCTGGTTATCGGATAACAATTTCTCCTACAGGTCCAACTGTTCTAGAAATAACTAAATCAGCTGTACTTACCCTTCCATTGCCATGGTGATGAGCCCAACCGTGCTCCCGATGTTAAGTTAAGGAAGACATCAACAGATATCCTCTGACCGCTGCAGCCAATTGTAAATCGCAGTAAGTAACACTATTACAAACTCCTGGCATCATGGTGCCGGGATGTGAGTGTTGATGCCAGGAGAGCGGGCAGTGACATTACAGAAGTCAGGTGATAACCTGTGACGACATCTTCCACTTCAAACAGCGGGTGGATGGTGGTGCTGCAGTGATGGGTCCCTGCGGCAGATGACGGGTAAGTACAGCTACTTATGTTATGTTAGCACAGTTAGTGCTATGGGTGAACATTGTCCAGTAACCATCAAACACTTAGGATACCTCCACATGGAATGTATTGTCCAGATTTTTTTTTTTTACTTTATTTTCTTTATTAAAGGAGATGTCTCGAGGAAGCAGTTAATTTTTTTTTTTGCCCAGTCCCCCCCATTAAACATACATTACAAAGCCCCCTGTAAATGACATTTCTAGCTGGTTCGTACTTAACGTTCCAGCGTTTCAGCAACTTATAAAAGTTTCCTCAAGATGGCCGCCAGCTCTTTCCCCGTCGCTCGCTGCAGCCCGACGTGCGCGCTCCCGAGACGCCGCCAGCTGTGTCTCCATGGCAACCGGACGCATCGCAGCCGCCGACCAGACGCCCCGCAGCCGCCGACCAGACAGCAGGTAACCGGCGCTAGCCCCCGGCTCCCCAGCGCTAGACCCTCAGCCCAGGTGAAGGCCCCGGAGCCCAGCGCTAGGTTCCGGAGCCCAGCGCTAGTTCCCCCGGCCTAGCGGCAGCCCCCCCGGCGCAGCCCGGCGCAGCGGCAGCCCCCCCCGGCCTAGCGACAGCCCCCCCCATCACAGCGGCAGCCCCCCCGGCCTAGCGACAGCCCCCCCGGCGCAGCGGCAGCCCCCCCCCGGCCTAGCGACAGCCCCCCCATCACAGCGGCAGCCCCCCCCCGGCCTAGCGACAGCCCCCCCGGCGCAGCGGCAGCCCCCCCCCCGGCCTAGCGACAGCCCCCCCGGCGCAGCGGCAGCCCCCCCCGGCCTAGCGACAGCCCCCCCCGGCGCAGCGGCAGCCCCCCCCGGCCTAGCGACAGCCCCCCCATCACAGCGGCAGCCCCCCCCGGCCTAGCGACAGCCCCCCCGGCGCAGCGACAGCCCCCCCGGCGCAGCGACAGCCCCCCCGGCGCAGCGACAGCCCCCCCGGCGCAGCGACAGCCCCCCCGGCGCAGCGACAGCCCCCCCGGCGCAGCGACAGCCCCCCCGGCGCAGCGACAGCCCCCCCCCCGACCCATCACTTACCTGGGAGGCTTCTCGGGGCTGCTGGGCTGGGCTTCTCCGCTGGGCAGCTCCACTTTCTGCACCTTCCTCTAACAGAGGATGGTGCAGAATGGCCGCTTCAGCGCGCTCCCGAGCAGTGACAGCTCGTCTGCGCATGCGCAGAAGAGCTGTAGCGGGGAGCACACTGAAGCGGCTCGTGCTGAATGGAGAAGACCGGACTGCGCAAGCGCGTCTAAAAAAGCAAGCTGCCAGCGAATTTAGACGGAACCATGGAGACGAGGACGCTAGCAACGGAGCAGGTAAGTGGAATAACTTCTGTATGGCTCATATTTAATGCACAATGTACATTACAAAGTGCATTAATATGGCCATACGGAAGTGTATAACCCCACTTGGTTTCGCGAGACCACCCCTTTAAGGAAAATTTGCACAGTACATAATAAAATCATATGGTAAACAAACTCGATATTACAAATAGTACATACTGTGTTGTAACTTGCTTAAACGTAATAACATAACATATTCCTTGTACATTTTTTCTTTTAGGTTGCGATAAACTTAAACAATTAAACTCAAACCGTCCATGCCTATTGGATGAATTCTTTATGAGATAAAGCTCTGCGTTTGCTATTTGCTTAGTAAATGGGGACACAGGAGAGCGTGGGGGGGGGGGGGGGTGGAGAGAGGGAACATGAGTCTGGGAGTTCATTCTACAGATAAAGTGGAATTGGTATCTAGCCAGATATCCCATATTTTTTTTAAATTTGTTTGGGCAGCCTCTGTTTTGGTAAATAATTTTTTCGTAGGAGATTACTGTATTCACCGACCGAACCCAACATGAGATCGTAGGGATTCCCGCAGCCATCCAATAAGTAGCTATTGTTTTACGCGCCAAGAATAAGGTCTTCTGTAGGAAAATGCGGGTGTGGTACGGCCATTCCTCTTCCTCCAATAGGCCAAATAGGATCGGTATTGTCCAGATTTTGGTGCAAATTCACGGCAGATTACAACCCTAAACATTTGATGTGCTGAGATCCATAGTGAAAGCCCACAGCATAAGTTGACATACTGCGGATTTAAAATTCGCACTGCGGGTCAATTAACAATCGTCAGGATGTGGATAAGATGAGACTTCTTATAATCTCATCCACTTCGTCTGTATTGTAATATGCTGCGGATTTTCCGCACGCAAATCCATGGTAGAAAATATGCCGCTTATATGCCACATGTGAAGATACTTTTTCCCTAGGATAAGAGTTAAGGTAATAAGATTTAAGGTTTTGTATCCTCCTAATATCTGTACTTGGAGCTATGATTATTATAGGACCAGTACCTCTTGTGCTGCAGGTTTAGGAGCTTCTGTCCCCTCAGCCTGTTCGCTCTCCTCCAGTGTTTTACCAGAAAATCTTTTGAGCCAGTCGTCATCAGACCAAACTAGAATAAAAAAAATGAAGTGTAAACTTTAGAACATGGAAGTAAAGTAGACATTTGTAAAGGCCCATTTATACACAACGACCTGAGCGATTATCGCTGTGTCATTTACAGCGCAATATGCAGAAGGCAAGCGGGGTGACTTAGAAAGAGTCAGCTCTTCTCACCTGGTCAGTCAGAGCAGCAGGTGTAATTCATGGGATGGAATGAGGGTTGAGTATCCTCCCAACTCTTCCCAAGCGGCTCCAGGACCCTCTCCATGCTGGACTGAGACACAACACGGCTTTCTTCTATGTTTAAACACTATGGGGCTGATTTATTAAGACCAGTAACTGTAACCAGTAATGTAAC
Source organism: Eleutherodactylus coqui (assembly GCF_035609145.1). NCBI lineage: Eukaryota > Metazoa > Chordata > Amphibia > Anura > Eleutherodactylidae > Eleutherodactylus > Eleutherodactylus coqui. Next base: position 214,018,907 of record NC_089842.1, on the reverse strand, counting down.
TTTATGTCCTGTGGCATTAAGGGTAAGAGGTCTATGCCACTTAATACAAGTGTCTTGGGCGGCTCATGTGCCAGAAGAAGAAATCGTTACCAGCTATGAGGAAGTTCCCTGGTGTAAATTCTACTAAATATAGTAGGTGCCCCCACTTACTTCTCTAAAAGTGTGGAGTGTGGTGCAAAAATCCCAAAAGTTACAAGTCTTAGTGCTGGCTATATTTGTGCACAAAATCAGCTACTTATTTTTTCCCAACATTTGTCCAAGTTGCCACCCCGCCATAACATCATTTTTTCTCATAATTAAAATTGCCAGTAAAAAATTATTACCCGCACCGGCCTCTAGATGTAATTACTGGCCAGGACGGTCATTTACCAGGAGGGTGGCAACCCTAGTAATGGATGGGACACATGGGGAGATGAGGGGACAGTAATGAATGTGACACATGGGGAGATGAGGGGACGGTAATGAATGTGACACATGGGGAGATGAGGGGACGGTAATGAATGTGACACATGGGGAGATGAGGGGACGGTAATGAATGTGACACATGGGGAGATGAGGGGACGGTAATGAATGTGACACATGGGGAGATGAGGGGACGGTAATGAATGTGACACATGGGGAGATGAGGGGACGGTAATGAATGTGACACATGGGGAGATGAGGGGACGGTAATGAATGTGACACATGGGGAGATGAGGGGACGGTAATGAATGTGACACATGGGGAGATGAGGGGACGGTAATGAATGTGACACATGGGGAGATGAGGGGACGGTAATGAATGTGACACATGGGGAGATGAGGGGACGGTAATGAATGTGACACATGGGGAGATGAGGGGACGGTAATGAATGTGACACATGGGTAGATGAGGGGACGGTAATGAATGTAACACATGGGGAGATGAGGGGACAGTAATGAATGTAACACATGGGGAGATGAGGGGACGGTAATGAATGTAACACATGGGGAGATGAGGGGACAGTAATGAATGTGACATATGGGGAGATGAGGGGACAGTAATGAATGTAACATATGGGGAGATGAGGGGACAGTAATGAATGTAACATATGGGGAGATGAGGGGACAGTAATGAATGTAACATATGGGGAGATGAGGGGACAGTAATGAATGTAACATATGGGGAGATGAGGGGACAGTAATGAATGTAACATATGGGGAGATGAGGGGACAGTAATGAATGTAACATATGGGGAGATGAGGGGACAGTAATGAATGTAACATATGGGGAGATGAGGGGACAGTAATGAATGTAACATATGGGGAGATGAGGGGACAGTAAGGAATGTGACTCATGGTGAGATGAGGGGACAGTAAGGATATGTTCACAAGGTGGATTCCACCTGGAATTCCATTCTGCTGCAGTTTTTGCCGTGGATCCACACGTGGCTGCAGCCATCAGTGGGAAAAATTTGCGAGCACGTTTTTTGACGTGTATTCAAGAAAAAAAAGTCGTATGTTACTTCTTCATGCGGATCCATGAAAAAATGTGTCAGACATTCAGTACGCGGATTTTGCCCACTGACAGATCTAAATCCACATATTGATCACGAGCAAAAGCCATAAATAGTGCCAAATGGTATCAGATAGAATGCCCTCATAGTGACCCATAGAGAGCGACCCAATAAATAGGGCAAGATACTGAATGCCACCCGAGTGCTACACAGAGTGCCCTCATAAATAGTATCAGATAGAGTGTCCCCACAAATAGTGCTAGACAGAGCGCCCCCATTAATAGTGCTAAATAGAGTGCCCCCATAAACAGTGTACACAGGCAGCTTGCGTGCCCCTATGAACAGCTCGGTCACACATGCCTGACAGTGACCCTATAAAGAGTAGCAGCCATAGTGTCCCAGTAAACAGTTCAACCCCAACAACAGCCCCGTTCACAATATCAGAGCACTGCACAGTGCCAGCCACGGGGTGCCCACGTTAGCAGTGCCATATGACAGAATTGGAGGCAGGTTCACACGGATGGTATATTGATAGAATATCTCATCATTGTCTGATTAGTGAGGGGTCCGCTGTTGGGACCCCTACAATCCCCACACCTTGCTGTAAAGGAAGTGCAGCTGCATTCACCAGCATTATTATGAGAAAAAAGCTAAAGGGACAGTTGAGCCGTTACCCGGGGGGTGCAGACATCCATGGATATCACATAGCATCAGATATCACATAATATGCCATCAATGACATTATGTGTTGGGTAGGATTATCCCTTCAAATGCAGTTTAATAAGCAGACACTAGAGGGAGGCACTGAGCCAACATAGTTAATACACTACATAGCTGTGCCATCTATAGACATCAATGCCCTCCTCATCTGCGTTCTTGCGTTGTGGCACATGTGGACGATAGTGATTATCATCCATATGTAAAGAGACCGTCCTTAAAGGGGTTTTTTAACGGCCAATTTTTGGTTTAACATTTTTCTTTTTTTTCTCCCCATTAAAAAAAAAACAAAAAAAAAAAACATACCTTATTTATTTGTCCGGCAACATATCCACCTGAGGGCTTGATTTTTACGGACAAGTTGTATGTTTCAATTGTATTATTTAATGTACCACATAATGTACTGAAAAGCTTTTAAAGGGGTTGTCCCGCGCCGAAACGTTTTTTTTTTTAATTCAATAGGCCCCCCGTTCGGCGCGAGACAAACCCAATGCATGGGTTAAAAAAAACAAAAACGTTTAGTACTTACCCGAATCCCCGCGCTGCGGCGACTTCTTATTTACCTTATCAAGATGGCCGCCGGGATCTTCACCCACGATGCACCGCCGTCTTCTCCCATGGTGCACCGTGGGCTCTGTGCGGTCCATTGCCGATTCCAGCCTCCTGATTGACTGGAATCGGCACACGTGACGGGGCGGAGCTACGAGGACCAGGTCTCTGGCACGAGCGGCCCCATTCACCAGGGAGAAGACAGGACTGCGCAAGCGCGTCTAATCAGGCGATTAGACGCTGAAATTAGACGGCACCATGGCGACGGGGACGCTAGCAACGGAGCAGGTAAGTGAATAACTTCTGTATGGCTCATAATTAATGCACGATGTACATTACAAAGTGCATTAAAGGGGTTGTCCCACGCCGAAACGGGTTTTTTTTTTTTTCAACAGCCCCCCCCCCCCCCCCCGTTCGGCGCGAGACAAACCCGATGCGGGGACCTAAAAAAAAATCCGCACAGCGCTTACCTGAATCCCCGCGCTCCGGTGACTTCTTACTTACCGGTTGAAGATGGCCGCCGGGATCTTCTCCCTCGGTGGACCGCAGCTCTTCTGTGCGGTCCATTGCCGATTCCAGCCTCCTGATTGGCTGGAATTGGCACGTGACGGGGCGGAAAACACGGAGCCGGCATCCGGCACGAGCGGCCCCATTGAGAAAAGAAGAAGACCCAGACTGCGCAAGCGCGTCTAATTTGGCGATTAGATGCTGAAAATTAGACGGCACCATGGAGACGGGGACGCTGGTAACGGAACAGGAAAGTGAATAACTTCTTATAACTTCTGTATGGCTCATAATTAATGCACAATGTACATTACAAAGTGCATTAATATGGCCATACAGAAGTGTATAACCCCACTTGCTTTCGCGGGACAACCCCTTTAAACATTTCTAAGTGAGCTGAAATGAAAAACAAACCCTCAGGTTTGCCATTTTTTGTAAAGGGGGGGGGGGGGGGGGGGTTACAGTAAACAACCTGCAGCTAAAATGACATGTTGACTTTATTTTGTCAGAATAATTACAACAATATCAGATGTATCTAGTTTAGAGATGAGTGAACTAGGGTACTCGAGATGCTCGTTACTCGAGACGATCACCACGCGGTACTGGAGTCAATTGCATTGCCTTCCTCGCATGTTTAGCGCCATTTTCTAGCCATTAAAGAGAGAAGGCATTACCACTTCCTGCTGTGACGTGCCCCCCTTCCCCCAGTAGTGAGTGGCTGGGCCGATCAGGTGACCGCCGAGTACTTAAACTGGTCCCGCCCGTGGCTCGCCTCAGACGCATGCTGGCAGGGGTTAGGGAAAGTGCTGCTGCTGATATAGGGACAGTGTTAGAGTAGGATCCTGTCGTCAAGAACCCCAACGGTCCTTCTTAGGGCTACTCCACATCGTCTGCATTACTGTTGTTGCTGGCTGGGAGCAGTAGTGCACCAATTTTTTTTTTAACCATCTCGGGCTGTGCAGGCCATTTCAACTTTAGCATTCTCAGTCTGCAGTGTATTACGCAGAGTTTAGGGACGGAGCTGCCTATACAGGGAAAGTTTTACAGTACTCCTGATCCTCTGTGCAAGAACCCCAACGGTCCTTCTTAGGGCTACATCTGACCGTGTGCATTATAGTTGTGGCTGGCTGGTAGCAGTAGTGCATCAAGTTTTGTATTACGCATCTAGGCCTGTTCCCAGCCTTGCAGTTATAGCGTTCTCAGCCTGCAGTGCATAACGCAGAGTTTAGGGACAGAGCTGCTTCTATAGGGAAAGTTATACAGTCCTCATCCTCCGTACAAGAACCCCAACGGTCCTTCTTAGGGCTACATCTGATCCGTGTACTTTACAATTGTGGCTGGCTGGGAGCAGTAGTGCACCAACTTTTGTATTACGCATCTAGGCCTGTTCCCAGTCTTTCCGTAATAGCGTTCTCAGCCTGCAGTGCCGTACAACCAGCTCTCACCATGAAACTGCACTCTAAGGCTGGGTTCACACAGGGCGGATTTGCCGCAGTTTTTCCGTTGCGGTTTGGCCGCAGAAGAAATGCTTCTGCGGCAAAACGACTTCAAAAGGTTAATTTTGGCTTGCGGATTTTCCTGTGGAAAAATCCGCAAGCATTCTTTTCCGCAGTTTTTTAAAAGTTTTTGCCGAGTATTTTGGTAGGGATTTTGCTGCGTCCATAGAGGTCTATGGAAAAAAGAGCTGCGGAAAAGACAGAAGAGTGGACATGCTGCATCTTTGAAAAACGCTCCGCAGTTGCATTTACGCACTGCGGCTGTGCGGAAAAAATCCGCCCTGTGAGAACAGCTTTTTTGCAAAACTCATTTGTGCTGCATTGCACTGCAAAGGCAGCGGTTTTGCCGCAGTGCAGATATGTAACGGCAATCCGCGGCAAAACCGCAGCAAATCCGCCCTGTGTGAACCCAGGCTAACATTTCCTAGCCTACTGCAAACAACTTCAGTTATACCGTTCTGTGTCTGCAGTGCATTAGACAGAGGTCTCACCGCTAAACAGTACTGTAATATTTCCTGGGCCACTGCAAAATATTTCAGCTCTGCCGCTGTGCAGAGCGTCTCACCATACCCTTTTCTTGGTGGGGTTGAGATAGCCACAGTTACCAGCACTATCCACTGGCTTTAGAGTCTTCTCCCACTCCATACAGCCTCTATTATCTACAAATCTCTGCGAGCAGTAAATTACCCCTAGGTATCAGCGCAAGACAGAGGGTTAATTTTTTCAAGTCACAGCATAGCATTCCGCTATCTACAAGTCTCTGTGTGCGGTGAATTAAGCCATAGTTGTCAGTGCTGTACAGTCGGCTAATTAATTTGGGCCCTGCTCTATTCTTAATCCGCCATGATGAGGAGTAGGGGTAAGGGTCGAGGGCACGGACATCCAAGTGAGGGTGTGGGTCATCAGATTAATCACCAATAGAACATATATATGACCATTTGGGACGCCAACTTCCACAGCCCACGAGTTTGCATGATCTAGAGCAGTGGTCCCCAACCTTTTTGGCACTAGGGACCGGCTTCAAGCAAGACCATTTTTACAAGGCCCGGCAGAGTGGGGCGGGACATGGGTGGGGCTTTGGTTATATGGGGCGGGGTTATGAAGGGGGCAGTATAATATATCCCCCCCCCAGCCTGGCAGCACACACATAGAGCAGTATATAATGTATTTCCCCCTGCCCCCCCAGCACACACATAGGGCAGCAAAAATTTATCCCCCCCCCCCCCCCAAGCACACACATAGGGCAGCATATAATTTATCTCCCCCCCCCCCAGTAATAGGAAGCCCCCACTCCTCAGTAATAAGCAGCCCCCCCCCCCAGTAATAGGCAGCCTCCTCCACAGTAATAAGCACCCCCCACCCCAGTAATAGGCAGCCACCACCTCTCAGAAATAAACAGCCCCCCTAGTAATAAGCACCCCCCCCCCAACCCATATACTTACCTCCTCCCTGCTGTCAGCGTCGCTCCCTCTCTAATTGCCCTGAGCACACTGTAGTCAGTGTGTAGCCTGGCATGCTTCCTCCCCGAGTCCTCTCCTGCGGAACTAATGAGCAGGGGACTCGGGGAGGAGGATCCTGGCTGCACACTGACGTCAGTGTGTGCTGGATCAGTGGGAATAGCGCGATTACCAGCGGGGAGCTGCGACACCTGAGCTGGTAATCGCTTTAGTGGTGAGCGGCGTCGGCACGCCGCACATGACACGAGGCAGCGGGCCTTGTGTTTAGAACAAAACTTCCCGCCGATGCCGCGGACCGGCGCTAAACACCTAAAGAAAGGCAGTACAACAGGGTACTAGAGCCTCCATGCCCACTGTATCACATGCTGTATCCCAGCTAGAGGTAGTACAACAGGGTACTAGAGCCTCCATGCCCATCCATATTGCATCTTGTATCCAAGCTAGAGGCGGTACAACAGAGTACTAAGCCACCATGCCAGCCCGTATCACATCTTGTATTCAAGCTAGAGGTGGTACAACAGGGTACTAGAGTCTCCATGCCCGCCTGTATCATACCTTGTATCATAGCTAGAGGCAGTACAACAGGGTACTAGAGTCTCCTTTCCGGCAAAAAAACAAAAAAGAAAAACAAGCACTCAGAGGATCCATTGATGGAAAAATAAAAAACATAATGTCTCCTGGAATGCAGCGACTGAAAAGTAAGTATAAAAAATACAAATTCAAAGCGCATCAATTCTGCTATAGATTTTTTTGGTTGGGTTTCTTACAGCGTTAATCATCAGCATAAATGACACAAAACATTTTTTCCACGGGCCGTAACGATTACGATGATACCAAAACTTTTTTTTTTGTTTTTTTCACTTTTTCGCAATAAAAACCCTTTTTTGGAAATTATTTTCTTTTTCTAAATCGCGACATTCAAAGTCCTATAACTTTTATTTTTCCATGGACGGAGCTCGGTGAGGGCTTATTTTTTGCGAGACGAGCAGTAGTTTTTACTGGTACCATTTTGGGGTACATACGGATTTTTTTGATCACTTTTATTGCGTTTTTTGGGAGGCAAAATACTAAAAATTAGCATGTTGCCTCAGTTTTTTGCGTTTAACGCTTTTTGCCGTGCAGGATAAAAACCATGTTTGATTTATTCTACAAGTCTTTATGGACACGACGATACCAAATATGTGGGGTTTTTTATGCTAATATGAGAAAAAGCATTTAAAAAGTGGCAGGGAAGGAGATGCCCTCCCCACTGTTGCAGCGGGACGCCGGCTATGACTGACAGCCAGCTCCTCATATGTGATCTCGCGCTATCCCCAGGACGTAAGTTTACGCCCTGTCGCAGGAAGTACCCTGCTGCCAGGACGTAAACTTACGCCCTGGGGCGGGAAGGGGTTAATTAAAAAAAAAAAAAAAAGTAGTACAGCAAAAAAAAAAACAAAAAAAAAAAAACCCTACACAAGTTTGGTATCGTATAGAATAAAGTTATCATGTCATTTTTGTATGTTGTAGAAACAAGACCACTGAAAGATGGCAGAATGTCAATTTTTTCCCCATTTCACTGCATTAGGAATTTTTTAAAAGTTTTTCAGTACCTTATATGGTACATTAAATAACACCATTGAAAAATACAACTCGTCCCGCAAAAAACAAGCCCTCATACAGCGACGTCGATGGATAAACAAAGGAGTTATGATTTTATAAAAGGGGGAGGAAAAAACAAACATAACAAAGGATGGCGTCCTGCCTCCCTCACACAGGCGATATTTTTGGCTTTAGGCGCAGCCTCTCACACGGCCTCAGACTGCTGCGATTTCCGTGTCTGGTCTATTTTTGAGCGTGTACTGCTCCTCAATGACGAGGACTGCTGAAAGCCAGTGAAAACGTAACGTGCGGCAAAGCGCCGGAATTTAAATTGCGCTGCTTTCCCGCGTTCTTGTGTGAGGGAGGGGCTAAAAGCAGCCGGGTGCATATTTACTGTGGGATCCGCCTGTAGTTGTCATTTGAGTGGGCCTGCCCTTACTACCATCAGCTTGGTCCAAGGCCTTTCTTCCCCTCAAGTAACGCTGACCACAGTACACATCACCCTGTTCCCTGCCGCAGGCACTCCCCTCCTGTGCCGCTCACGTCCCCATATGAGCCGCACTACCCTCAGCCGCCAGAGGAGGCACGTTACCTTGTTCACGTGAGACAACCGTACCACGTGATGTAATGGGTCAGGTGCTTCATCACGTGTTGTGGTGACGTAAGAGGACCTTACGGAGAGGGAAAGGTAATGGGCTCCGCACTCCTCAGAGAAGCTGGCGGTTCATTCATAGCCGGTATATTGGGGGCACCATGCAGCGCAGTGTGGGTGCCTGGATGTGGAGATCCCTTCATACACGCCTGCTGAACGAGGGATGCGTCTAGCATTAACCCCTTCCTGCATGCTGGAGGCGGGATGTCTGGTATTAACCCCTTCATACACGGATATGCTTCTACTCTTGTTTCTCTATAGACCCCTGTAGCCTAAAATCAGAGCAGGGCACGTATATTGGTGGCTGCCTGTCTGGTCGTTTAGTATAATTGGCCGCCCATATGGCTATCAGAGTGCTGCTGACGGGCGCAGGAACGCTGTAGTGTCGATGCACCTTCATTCTTCTGCTTGGCAGAAGTACTGGCAGTGAGATTCCTACTGGCTGGGCAGTAAGGCCTCCTTCCAACGAGCGCTGACGGGCTCCGCCGCGTAATATTCCGCAGTGAAGCCCGTCACGGCGCCCCCATACTTACCAGCGGAAGATAGCGTGAAGACGCTTCCCCGCCCACCGCCGTCGCGTCATGTGACACGCCCACCGCGTCACATGACGCGGCCGGCCGTGTCACGTGACTCGCCGGCCGCGTCATATGACGCGCGGCGGTAGGCGGGGAAGCGTTTTTTCACGCTATCTTCCGCTGGTTGCAGTGGGAGATAGCGTGAATGGACGGCTTCCATTGACTGCAATGGAAGCCGTCAGCGCGTACACCCGCAGCAAATAGAACATGCTGCGGGTGAGGACGGGAGATTTCATGGTGCGTAATTCCGCGGTGGAATTACGCATCGTGAGCATTGAGCTATTAGGTTCAATAGAACCTAATAGCAGGGGGCAAAGCAGCGGATTTTTGCCGCGGATTTACGCGGCGTAAATCCGTTCGTGGGAAGGAGGCCTAATGGTGTATCGTGGTCATACTACATCATACGGCCAAAGGCTGTACAGTTAGAGCTTCCCAAAGCAGAGCGCATGACGGTCCTAGAGGTGCAAAGGAAGAACAATGGTGGCGCCCGACTGTCCTGCATACGTTCTTGTGCGGAATCAGGAATGCGCCTTTCCTTCCAGTTATGGCTGTGGCTCAGGGCTTATTCAGACGACCGTATATCGGCCGGGTATTCACGCCGGCCGATATACGGCGTGTCTCTCTGCAGGGGGAGGAGGCTGGAAGAGCCGGGAGCAGTGCTCTGACCTCCCGCCCCCTCTCCGCCAACTCTCCGCCCCTCCACACTATTTGCAATGAGGGGAGATGGGACGGGGCGGAGCTAATTCCAGGAACTTAGCCCCCGCCTCCATCCTGCCCCTTCTCATTGCAGATAGTGGAGAGGGGGCAGGAGCTCAGTGCAGTGCTCCCGCCTCTTCCAACCTTCTCCCCCTGCAGAGAGGGACACCGTATATCGGCCGGCGTGAATACGCTTACAAATAAAGAACGTATCTAGCTGCCTACACGCGGGTGAGTGCGATCTCAGGTGGAGAAATTCGGCCCCATATTGCGCTCGTCAATGTGAATTTTCACAGCAACGTGAGGCATTTTACTGACAAAAGTGTCTCCCATCCTTTCTGTGGAGCAGTGATCCTCCACCAAGTGTTACCATTGTTTTCAATGGGTAACCTCGCATCACACTTACGTACACCTCGCACGCCGTGCAATGCAGTTTCCTGTTCCATTGAAAACAGTGGGTGAAGCGTTCCAAGGGTCGCAAAAATATAGCACATTGTTTCCTGCACCGCATTGTTAACAACTCACTGCAGGACGCACAGATCTGGCGCTACTATTGTTCTGGATTATGATTTTCTCCAGCAGGCTTCGGGGTATTTTGCCGCTTCCGAATTGTATCGTGTGCACACATCATCGAACCAGATCAGACACAAATGCTGGTCTAAAACTGGGAGAGTCTCTACAATGTATAGAGGCTCAAGCCTTTTATTATAACACATGACAACCGCCCTTCAATGGGCGTGCAACAGATTACATCAGTAACATATAAGATTCTCATTTGTCGGATCATATAGAATCTCCCACCTCTCTGCCCACCCTCTTCCAAGTGCTGATGTAGCATGGACCTTTGTCCTAGCTCCAGTCATGTCTGTGTATAAGCAAGTCTTATCAACATGTGCTCAGGCTGAAGCAATTCCTTTGTTTGTAGAAGTTTCAGGATGGGAGGGGTGAAGAAGTGCTAGTTCAACACTCAGTGTTGTACACAAATATACATGTAACACTATGACCCTTAACTCTTAGAGGCTTCTTGTGCAATTCCTATGTACTTAGCTAACATTAACATCATACATCCATTGTCTAGCAAATACCATGATTAGATTGTGTGTGTGTCCTTTAAACTCCACAGAGCTAAGAGTCATTACAACAGCAAAATACATTTCGTTTATACAAATCGATAGACATTTTATACCAGCAATCATAATGTCTATCACACTATGAGGCCCATTTTTTTGAATGGAGTCCTATACGTGAGCGATCGCAGCGAGTCGTATCTTTTCCTGTTCCTCGGAAAGCATCGCCCATTCCTTTCAATGGAACAGTAAAACACATGACACAGTGTGCAATGTGAGGAATCCCACTGAAAACAATGGGAACCGCTCATCCTCCGACGTGGCAGAGGATCGCTGCTTTACTGAAGTGATGGGAGGCGGTTTTGCCATAAAAACATTTGGCATCGCGGTGAGAATGCACGTTAGCGAGCGCAATATTGGGCTGAGAAACTCCGGATGATATCCGCCCGCCCATGTGCAGGTAGCCTAAAGTAAATCTTATGGATTGCTTTTTTGTACATGTATGATAAATGTTAATAACATATATATTCTTTTAGAAATGTATAGATTCTTTGGTGTCTTCCGTTATATATTTGATAACTATCAAAAAATGACATAAACCCCTTAACAACACAGGATGTAAGATTACGTCCTCCACGTTTGGGGTATCCATTGAGGGAGATCATGGGGTGATTCCCTTTCATACAGCGCAGGTGCCAGCTGTTTCTGACATCCGCCTGCAACATCCATCGGCCAATGTTCCAGCGGGCCGTGCGGGTGTCATGGCAGCTTGGGGCCTTCTTGAAGGCCCCAGGACTGTATTAGCAAAATGCCTATCAAACCATGCCTGAGGCATGGCTTGATAGGATGCCTGTTAGGCCTCAGTCAGACGGGCGACTTTTCGCACAATTTGCGCATGCGTCTGGCGATTTTTTTTTTTTTTTTAAACCATTGCTTTGCAATGGTATCGGACACATGAGCGCTTTTTATGCGCTCATCCGATAAATTATAGAACAGAAATCGCAGTTCGCACCTATGTGCGATCTGCGATTCCTGTTCTCTTCTCTATATGCGCTCAACGGGGCTGGCGGCAGCAGCGACGACCCCATTGAGAACATATAGAAGACAAATCATTCTTCTCTGCCACAGCTGTAACAGCTGTGGCAGAGAAGAACGATGTTTGCCCATTGAATTCAATGGAGCTGGCAATACAGCCGGCTCCATTGAAAGCAATGGGCTGCCGGACAGCGCTGGATGAATTGTCGGGAAGGGCTTAAATATATAAGCCCTTCCCTGCAATTCATCCAGAAATGTGTTAAAATAAAAAATATATATATACTCACCTTGTCCCAGGAGTCGGAGTTCAGCACGGCCGGCCTGCAGTGGGTGTGAAGGGGGTGTGACTCAAAGCTGCCCCTGATTGGCTCAGGGCTGAGCCAATCAGGGGCAGGTCTGACTCACACCCACTGCAGGCCGGCCGCGCTGAACTCCATCTGCCGGGACAAGGTAAGTATATATATTTTTTTTATTTTAACACATTTCTGGATGAATTGCAGGGAAGGGCTTATATATTTAAGCCCTTCCCGACAATTCATCCCGCACTCGCCCACAGCACATTGCTTTCATAGAGCCGGCTGTATTGCCGGCTCCATTGAATGCAATGCGCTGGACAGCTCCAGCCTGTTTCTAATGAAACGCGGCTAGGAGCAGCTTTTCGGGCGATTTTTGGGCATCGGTTACGCGATTTGCGGATGCGCATCCGTCATGCGATCCGCAAACCGTGCGAAAAAACGCCCATGTGACTAAGGCCTTAGAATGCGGTATGATGTTATGCTATGACAGTACATCGTACTGCAGGAGCGATCAAAACATCACTAGTTCTTGTTCCCTCGGGGGACTTAAAAAAAAAAAAAAAAAAAAAAATGTCATTTTAAAAAAGTTTTACTAATTATGAAAAAAAAAACGGTAATAAAAGTTAAAAAAATCCTTTTGCTATTTTATAATAAAAGAATCGAAATAATAAAACAAGAATACGTTTGGTATCGCTGTGCCTGCAAAAGTCCGATCTATCAATGTAAAACATTATATACTCCGCATGGTGAACGTCGTCAGAAAAAAAATAAAGAACGCCAGAATTGCACTTTTATGGTCACTTCGTCTCCAAGAAAAAATGTAATAAAAAGTCATATGTACTCCAGAATGGTACCAACGAAAACTACAGGACATCTCGCAGAATATGAGATGTAGCATAACAATGTCAACGGAAAAACTAAAAAGTTATAGCTGTCAGAAAATGGCAGCAGATAGTAATTTTAAAAATTTATTAATAAAAGCAATACAACAACAAAAACTTGGTAAATTTGGTATCCTAGTAATCGTACTGACCCTTAAAATAAAGTTATCAGGTCATTTTTGTTGCAATGTTTACACCGTAGAAAGAAGACGCAATCAAAGATGGCGGAATTTAAAATAAAAGAGTTATGATTTTTTAAAATTAGGGAGGAAAAAACAAAAATGGGGGAAAAAAAGGTGACAGTCCCTAACCCCTTCCCTCTATATGACGTACATTTACATCATGCAGCATTGGGGTATTATGAAGAGAGATCGTGGGGCGCCTGCTGTTTACTACAGCTGACACCCGCGGGCAATAGCTGCAATCAGCAGCACAGCCAATCGCGGTTTTTAACCCTTTAACGCCCCGTGTGAGATTGCAGGAAGCTGTGCTGGTGGCAGCCAGGGATGGATTGATAGGCTGCCTGTCAGATTGCAGTATGATGTAATGCCATGGCAGGAGCGATCAAGTTGTGGTCCTAAAAAAAAAAAAGTTAAAATCAGATCAATAAAGTTTTACTAATTGTGTAAAAAAAAAAAAAATTATAATAAAAATTTAAATCACCCTCCTTTTGCCATATCTATAATAAAATCTAAATCATAAAACAAAAATACATAATTGGTATCGCTGCGTCTGTAAAAGTCTGATCTATTTACAGCGCATTATTTACAGCACACGGTGAACTTCGTCCGGAAAAAAAAAAAGAACATCAGAAATGCACTTTTTCAGTCACCATCTCCCAGAAAAAATGCAATAAAAAAGCGATCAAAAAGTCTTATGTATTCCGAAATGGTACGAACATAAACTACAGGATGTCTCGCCAGAAATGAGCCCATACTCAACTATGTCGATGGAAAAATAAAAACGTTTTTTGCAGCAGAGAATAATTCTAAAAAATTAAATGTCTTGTATTTTTTTCTTAGTAGTACAGCAAAAAAACACTATAAGGCCTCCTTCCCACGAGCGTGACGGGCTCCGCAGCGTAATATTCCGCTGCGAAGCCCGTCACGGCGCCCCCCAGAGCCCCTATACTTACCTGCGGGAGATAGCGTGAAATCGCTTCCCCGCCCACCGCCGCGCGTCACCGCCCGTCACCGCCCACCGCCCTCGCGTCACCAGCCGTGTCACGTGCACGGCCGGCCGTGTCACGTGACGCGGCCGGACCGCGTCATTTGGCGTCATATGACGCTCGGCGGTGGGCGGGAAAGCGTTTTTTCACGCTATCTCCCGCTGGTTACAGCGGGAGATAGCGTGAATGGACGGCTTCCATTGACTGCAATGGAAGCCGTCAGTGCGTACAGCCCGTCCTCACCCGCAGAAAATAGAGCATGCTGCGGGTGAGGACGGGAGAAATCGCGGTGCGTAATTCCGCGGTGGAATTACGCATCGTGAGCATTGTGCTATTAGGTTCAATAGAACCTAATAGCTGCGGGCAACGCAGCGGATTTTCGCCGCGAATTACGCGGCGGAAATCCGTTCGTGGGAAGGAGGCCTAAAAGTTTGGTATAATAATAATAGTAGTGACTCATAGAATAAAGTTATTGTGTCATTTTTGTTGTAGCTAGAAACAGGATGCACTGAAAGATGGCGGAATGACGTGGGTTTTTTTTTGTTTTTTTTAAATTTTACTCCACTTAGAATTTTTTAAACATTTTTCAGTACCTTATAAGGTACATTAAATAGCACCATTGAAAAATACAACTCGTCCCGCAAAAAACAAGCCCTCATACATGGACAAATAAGGGAGATACAATTTTTTAAAAGGGGGGAGGAAGAAACAAAAGTAGAAAAAAAAGGCGCTGCATCATTAAGGGGTTAAAAGAGAATTCTTTTTTTCCCCTTTAACAAAAATATTCCATAGGGTGCGTTCAGACGCAGCTGCAGATTTACACCAACGTTACGGAAACGGTGCGGATTTCACCCTTTCCATAGAAGGGGTAAAGTCCGCTGCAGATCTGCACCAAGAATGATACGGAAATGATGCAGACTTTCCACTAGGTGTGAACGTACCCATAAATGGATTCTAATTAGTGATCTTTATCTCTAGCACGTTCATATAGCAGTGCAGTAGTCGGTGTATGACTGGATACGCAGATAACATCACACTAACGTCTGTTTGTCATTCTTACAGGATGAAACATTTATCGTCTCTGACAATCTGCCCGCATCTCTGGCGCTCCATGCCATGCCATCTCTCTGAGCTCCGCCTGGATTATGTTCTGGCAGGTGGTCAGTCCTTTCAGTTGGTTTGGTTTTGGTGTATTTTTTGTTTCTTTTATAAGTGTAACATATTCCTGATAACAAGTAAATGTACTACGTTTGTCCCCCTTTGTGACTGCAAACTTCTTGCAAATTCGTGACTGGAAAACTCTGTAGCTTATCTCCCGCAGCCTCATTTTAGCACCCTTACTTTTTCCGGAACACATTAGGCCTCATGTCCTCGGAGCGGAATCCGACCCTGCTTACCCGTTCGGGTCTTCTGTGTGTCTGTCCGGATCTTCAATTTTCTTCACTGCAGATGTGTGCAGGAGCGCCGGCCATCGCACATGTGCAGTGGAGATTTTTTTTAAACTCCTGCTTTACCGTGGGAACCGCACTGCAATGGAGCATGCTGCGACTTGTTTTCTGTGCTAAAAGGTCAGCAAAACAAATCTGCATGCTTTTACCCCTTAGTGACGGCCCCATAGTGTTTTTACATCCTAGCTAAGTGGGCTTTAATCCCAGAGGACGTAAAAACATGCATCTTCTGAGGATTAAAGCCCCATGGGCTGTGGACGTGACAGCTCCATGTTGTCGGTTCCAGGGGGTAGCTGACAACATGGAGCAATCATGAGGGCCCACGGGGAGCCCCCACCCAGCAATGCGATCGGTGCTATCCGATGGATGGCGCCGATCGCAATAAGGTAAATAAAAAGTTAAAGTTTCAGCTCCCCTCACAGAATGTACCCACGAGGGAGGCTAAAACTACTCACCTCCATCCTGCGTGATGTCCGGCGACGATCTGGGCGGGAGCGGACCCTCCGGCGTCTTCTGCGCATGTGCGCCTTAGTTAAAATGGTGATGCATGTGCAGATAACCAGATCGCCATGGGGCATTTGAAATCTCCTGTTTTCCGGCTACTGAAGGTAGCCGGGAGGCAGGAGATGTTGCCGGGCTCCGTGATCGCCGCTATCCAATGGATATCCTATAAGTCTTCAGTAGGGGCAAAAAATAATGACCTTATTTATGGAGAATGAACGTCTCTAGAGAGCTCAAACACCTTTGAGACGCCTCAGAGATTCCTATTACCAACATGTTAGAATCCAAGCAATCCCTGAGTCAAGGTAAAAACCCTGCAACTCTCCGACTGCTCAGCGCCCATCAGTCCTGGGCAGGTACTTAGTGAGTATGCTCGTTCATCTCTACGCTTAAGTAATACGGATATGCCCCCTTGTTTCTTCTGCCCATGAACATATTACATATATCATATCTGCACTTGTATTTTTATATAGAGTCTCGGTCAACACAGTCAATAGCAAGTCAGGACCCCAATGCTGAGATTACAGAGGCAGTGGCACCAATCTAGCATTGCGTCCCATTCACAATGTTTCCCCCATACAGGGGTTCCCCAATAGCATCCTTATTTCAGAACATTCAGTGTTGAGATATTACAATCTCCTCTGAGCATCCCCAGTCCTCCGAGAACAAGACCTTCACACATGTGGTGCGTCCGCTACCTTTAGATGGCGCTTTCCCTCCTACCTTTATATCTCAAGTTACTTCCCAAGATACTTTAGGCTGTATTCACACGGGGCGGTTGGAGTTCAGTAAAAAACAACATTGACCAAACTGCCCACGTTTTTGCTACGGCTTTGATGCAATTGTGGTGAAAACTGAAACCGCATCAAAACCGCGGCAACAACATAAGCAGTTTTCCCGCTGCGGTTTTGTACATTGTTTCCACCATAAATCCCGGCCAGCGGCCATATTTACCTATACAGCGGTACCTCGGGTTACGAGTGCCTTGGCTGGAGAGTTTTTCACTTGCGAGCAGGCTCTTTCCCTAATTTTTGCTCCAATTTCCGAGCAAAAATTTGGGATACAAGCCTGCTTGCAAGTCAAAAACTCACAAGCTAAGGCTCGGGGGGGAGCGGGAGTTTCTATACTCACCTGTCGCCGGCGTGTCGTCTTCCCAATGGTCTGCAGGCTGTCACTCCCTCCTCTACGCTGACAGAGAATTGCTTTCTGGATCTGGGGCTTAAATGTCCTGCCTCCAGCAAGCATTGAATTTAATAAATGGTAGAGCGCTGCCTGTGATTGGCTGAGCACTGTGACCAATCATAGGCATCGCTCAGCTGTTCAATAAATGGCTGAGCGCTGCCTGTGATTGGCTGAGCACTGTGACCGATCAAAGGCATCGCTCAGCTGTTCAATGAATGGCTGAGCGCTGCCTGTGATTGGCTGAGCACTCAGCCAATCAGACGCAGCCCTTTTAGCAGCGGGGATTTTAAGTCCCTGCCTGCTGAAAAGCTTCACAGCCGTGCGGGGAGAAGACAGGCCAGTATAGATTTTACTTTTTACTACAGCTAGGGATGATTTTTTAGGCTTCGATTTAAAGCCCTTCCCCTAAAATTACTGCAGGTGTGACGGCAGGGCATTGCAGTGGCCCCCGGATCCCCCACAAGCTGGGAGCGCCTCACACGGAGAGTATGTGTGTAATACGCACCAAGACGGTGCACGCCGCTGTCTGTTTTGCGCTCACATTCTGTACGCTGTCCCCGGAGGCACAAATAGAGCCATGTAGCGGTTGTTACCGGGTCTTACACACTCCACACAGTAAAGCCGCTGCTCATTTACATGTGAAGGTACACTTGTTTTACAGCCCCAAAATACCAGAATTTCTGCCTAATAGTCTCAGCATTGTGATGCCCTTTAAGGCTCATTCACACGAGCGTGCGGGAAATCGCTGGGTGTATAAGGGGGCCACCTGCTGATTGGGGGTCTCACTGCTCAGAGCCCACCGATCTAGAGAACAGGACTCCGATGTCCCCCTCTGCCCGGCACTTCAGGGGTCGCCCCTCCCCCGCAGGGACACCATTGTGGCTGGCCACGAATCAGCTTCAGTGTGGCTGATGGACGGGCGGTGCGGCTACCTCGGCAGCCCCATGTAAAGTGACAGGTGTCAGCGCACAGCGTGATCCAGCCAGTTACCTCCTCACACAGGATTACCAGTGTGACCGCCATACCGCCACATACTGCATATCTCACACATGCCGTCCTGCACGGTCTTCCTGGTTTCCCGCTGTCACCCGGCGGCATGGTGTATAAATGCCACAATAATTGTGCCCAGAGGTTTATATGCCACCATGGGAAACAGGGCTGCAGTGCAGACAATACACCACAACATGCCGGGTCCTGGAGAGGCCGTGAGAACTGCGAGCAGCACAACACAGAGGGGGATTACATCTAACGCCATATCATACACACTACAGCACACAATACACAGGAGGGCGCCCCCTGGGGGAAGAGCCACAACTGCATGAGAGCGCTAACCATGAGGGAATACTAGCGCCCCTCACAGGAGCCGGCCGCGTCCCCCCTGTCAGCGCTGAGCTGCCGCTACAGGACGCTGCCAGCCTGACGGGCCTCCACGGATGAAGTTACCTCACGAGCCGCATCCTCCCGCCGCGCGGTCGGCCTCTGCTGACTGGATGCGCGCGGGCCGACCTCTGAAAGCTGCCTGCTGTGTCTTTCTCTCTCTCTCCCCCCGAATCTATAAAACCTATGTCCCGCCCACCACTTCCGGTTGGAGCCCCGATGAAGTGCAGGAATGTTCTGGAAGGAGGACGGCGGGTTTCCTGCTCCATGAGCCCCACGTGATCGGCTCCTTTCCCGCGCAGTGAGCTCTCTGCACTGAGGGGGGAAGCGTGAAAGGCGGCTGCGAGCTGAGGTGTCGGACAAGAGGCTTCACGGACTATGAGTGGGCTCCGTGCTCGGCTTATTAGACTGCTTTCTCATTGGCAGCAGTGTATGAAGAGACGGCCTGGTGTCAGTACAGCTGCTTGTGGGGCATTATGTGTCTAGGAAGTTGGGTGGGAAACAGTCAGCCATCTTGGAGGTAATCGGTGAGCCCCTCGCATTACTGACCGATACAAGCAGATGTGTCATATGGCCCAGACAACTACAGTTTGTGGTCAGCTGATAAGGGCTATGTGATATTATTCAACTAAACCACCGAAACAGAAATACTGGGGTGGTGCGGTGCATAGCTCTACAGCTGCGTCCCCGAGGTGGTGCGTTGTGTGGCCCCGGTGGCTGCGTCCCCGGGGTGGTGCGGTGCGTGGCCCCCGCCGGCTGCGTCCCCGGGGTTGGGTGGTGCGTGGCCCCCGCTGGCTGCGTCCCCAAGGTTGGAGTTTTGCTCTGTATGGCTTGTGGTCGCTGCTCCTTGCTGCTCACCCTTCACCCCCATTGACCCCAATGATATTGCGAGGTTGGATGACGACACAAGATCTCTGCTGGCCCGGCTACAGTCTGCTGTCACCTTCGGGGCCTGAAGGAACAAAAATGGCTGAACCACTTCCCTGCCCGCCTGATGCAGACTGTTCACAGTACTCATCCGTAGCCTAAACCAGAGTTGCACAACCATATTTGTGCACACAATATGCTGAAAATAGAACCCATTGTTTCTTTCCCCCTCCATCCTCTCCCCAGTGGGTTCGTTCACACGCACGTATTTGGCGCTCGTGCACAATGCGGTTGTGCAATAAAAATGTGCAGCCTTTTCTATCTCTCCGTGCATTTGTGCATAGAGAGAACATTTGGAACTCCTGAAGCTATCAGCCATTTAAATGGCTGAGAGCATTGGTGCATGTTTTTTTTTTTTCCGCATGCAATTGCGCACATCTTGCGTAGTTTACAGTGCATTTTGCATGGGCAAATCCCACTTCGCAAATACGCTTACACTACGCTCTGATCGGACTTGGCAGCACTGGTTACTCCGCAGGTGTGATGTCTTAGACTAATGCAGTGTGCAGCAGGCGGTCCGAGAAGCTGGGCGGCCATCTTCATGTCTCCAGGTCTGCTTTAGGGGTTTTCTCACTAGACAGTATATCCCATCTGCACAGGACCCCCAGTGAACAGCGCACTCTGAACGCACTGTGACTGGAGTAGCGGTGCGCATGCTTAAGCGCCATTTCACTCCCTTCTATAAGATGAATGGAGGTTGCTGAGCGCAAAAAAGCGATAGTCACGCATGTATACCGCTGCTCCATTCCACGAGGCATTCAGGGGGGATGCTGCTCTCTGGACCGCTGGGGGGTCTCAGCCGTTGGATCCTCAGTGATTAGACATCTGCAATACTGTGGGGTTTTCCAGAACTGAATTATTAAGCCAAGGATACAGACCTAATTTCTCCCCCAGATTTTTGATTTCAATAAATTGTAACTTGCCCAACTTTCAATAAATCATAACTAATTTTCTGCTGCCGTTGTATGAGGGCTTGTTTTGTTTTGTGGGAGTTGTATTTTTTAATGGCACTATTCAAGCCCTATAGAGGTATAAAAAGTCCATGTGCACTAATTATGTCCCATGTGAAAGGTTGCTTAATAGCAAGTAGAGCCAGGCTTCCACTAAATATAGCAACTACAGAGCCACACACTCCCACCCCAAACCGCAACTACAGAGCCACACACTCCCACCCCAAACCGCAACTACAGAGCCACACACTCCCACCCCAAACTGCAACTACAGAGCCTTTACTTTTTGCAGTAATAAAAAGTTTTTTTCTTTTAGTCCTTTTAAGGGGATTTGAACTTGTGATTGTTTGATCACTCTTACAGTATAATGCAATACCATAGTATTGCATTATGCCACATTTTGACAGGCTTTGTGGATCTTTATTTGCAATTTCGTGGGGTACTGGTGGATTATGTCGCCACCGGAAGCTAGGGATTTGACAGTAGGAACACCCCTGTCACACCCCTAGCTCCCGATTGGCTCAATGCTTTAAGGTGCTAGGAGCGTGTGGAAGTATTTTTGCCTGCCCTGCCCTGTTATGGTAAGGGGTTAGTTTTCCCCTTAGGCTTAGCTTATTTGCTGTAAATGCTGCCATGTTACAGCATTTACAGCGAATAAGCGAAGCCAAACAGGAAAACTAACCCCTAACCAGGCAGGGCAGGCAAAAGTACTTCCACATGCTGCAGCCATCAGTCAGTGCTCGTTGTGGGCCGGTCTGCCGCCGGCGGTGTGCTCTGTGGCGCCCCGCTAATTCACAGTTGTGGTCTGCTGTCCCTCAGCCAGCGCCACTCCTGCTTTGGCCACTGTCTCCTCGTGCTGTGTGTAACGGCACTTGGGGTATTTCAGAGGCTGGCAGTCGCAGCCTCTGCACTGTCCTCTGGTGCCTCCAGCCTCTGGCAGCTGTGCAGCTCGATGCAGTCCTCTCTGTCGCTTCCCAGGCTCGGCGCTGTCCTCTGCCGCCACTGCTCCCAGCCACACCGCAGTCCTCTGTCCCCAGCCAATCAGAAGTTGACAGGTGTATTATGTCGCCACCCCTTACTTCCGGTGACGACATAATACACCAATACCATTTAGTGGAAACCTTGTGGCTCTGTAGTTGCTGTTTAGTAGGGGGTGGACGTTGTAGCTCTGTATTTGTTGTATAGGGAGAGACCTCGGGGCTCTGTAGTTTGGGGGGGCGGGGGGACCTTGGGGCTCTGTAGTTATATTTAGTGGAAACCTTCTTGTTGTATATGCTATTATGGGGGAAGGGTGGGGAACCTTGGGGCTCTGTAATTGCAGCATGTGACTGCAGCATGTAAAGGGCTGTCACCATGGGTCCCCCCAGAATGTGATCAGGGAGTCCTGATGGGTCTCTGTGGAAGTCCCCTAAAGAGACAAAACGAAAAAAAAAATTGTTAAAAATTATTTAAAAAATAAAATAAATAAAATTAAATTAAAAACACTTGTCTGCCTTTACTTTATGAAAAATTAAAAATACAATTACACATGTGGTATCCCTGCGTCGTAATGACCCAGAGAAGGAAGTTAGTACATTATTTAACCCCTTAATGACACGGTCCCTTTTTTTCTTCTTTCCCCAATTGTTTTTTTCCTCCCCCCGTTTAAAAAATCATAACTCCTTTATTTATCCTTCGACGTCGCTGTATGAGGGCTTGTTTCTTGCGGAACGAGTTATATTTTTCAATGGTGCTATTTAAAGTACCATATAATGTACTGAAAAACTTTTACAAAAATCTAAGTGGAGTAAAATGAAAGAAAAATGACATTCCACCATCTTTCAGTGCGTCTTGCTTCTATGGTAGAGAAACTGCAACAAAAATGACCTGATAACTTTATTCTATGGGTCAGTACGATTACTATGATACCAAATGTGTAAACTTTTTTTTACTATAGCACTTGTATTTTTTTGCAAAGACATTTCATTTTTTAAAATTATTTTCTGCTGCATCTTCTGCGCGCAATAACTTCTTTATTTTTCCATCGACATACTTGAGCAAGGGCTCGTTTTTTGCGGGACGTCCTGTAGTTAACGTTGGTACCATTTTGGAATACATACGACTTTTTGATCACTTTTTATTGCATTTTTTCTGGGAGACAGGGTGACTGAAAAAGTGCAGTTCTGGCGTTCTTTATTTTTTTTTTCGGATTACGTTCACCATGGGGGGTAAATAATGCACTATTTTGATAGATCAGACATTTACGGACGCGGCGATACCAAATATGTATTTTTCTTTTATGATTTAGATTTTTTATTATAGATATGGCAAAAGGAGGGGGATTTAACTTGTATTACTTTTTTTCCCTAATCTCCCTACAAATTTTTTCACAAAAGTTATGCAATACATTATATATACCCAAAAATGATGCCATCAAAAAGTACAACTTCTCCAGCAAAAAACAAGCCCTCACATGGCCGTGTCAATGGAAAAATGAAAAAGTTATAGCTCTTGGAACGCGACTGCAAAATTAGTTAAAATTAAATGATTGTCCAATTTAAAAAAACCTGCCCTGATGGGCACGACAGGGGGGTAGGAAACCCGCCACTCAAGGGGTTAATGTTTTCCACCTATCATAAATAGAGAGTGGGTCACGGCTTATCTTGGCCGACAGCAAGTGTGTGTAAAGTGCTGATATTAGTCCTCTAGGTCCCTGTAATTTAAGAATACCTACTGTTGGGTATTTGGAGATTTTGGTAGAATTCGGTGGAAATTCTGCATTCAAAGCATGTCTCAACTGAAAGTACCTGAAAAGTTGAAGTCTAGGTACTTTTAGATTCTCTCGTAATTGTATATAGGACAGCAGTATATTATCCTCGTATATATCTCCTAGAGTTTGTATCCCTAGTTTAACCCAGTATCCAACACCCTGCATCATCTTGAGTGAGGGCAAAGTAGGGTTATTCCATAAAGGAGTGTCAGTCATTGTATCTGTGTATTGTTGGATACGCTTTGCTGCGCGCCACACAGGGCCACTTTATGCATGGTTATAAGTCTTGATGATTTTCTAAAATCTGGATGTTCCAAAAACCCAATTAGATTCTGACCCTCTAACTCATCGGCTAGGTAATGATCTGTGATTGGCATCTCTTCCCAAAATGAACCAATCCCTGAGATTACGTAACTGTCTTGCTATGTAATACACTTTAAAGTCGGATAACGCCATTCCGGCTTGGTTTTTAGGGCGTTGTAGTGCAGTGAGTTTAAGCTTGGAGTGAGACGGGCCCCAAACAAATCTAATACCGACAGTTTAAGGTTTGGAAGAAACTTTCTGGAACTTTAACCGACATATGTTGTAACGAATATAAACATTTGGGTTGGATTACCATCCTAATAAGGTTTATACGACCTGCCACGGATATAGGTAATTTCCACCAGGCCTTCATTTTCGTTTGTATTAGGTTTTGCAGCGGACTTGTAGTTTTTATGGTCTTGCACTATATTAATTCCTACATACTTGAATTTGGTTATTTCCAATAGACCACAGGCTGACACATCAGAAATTGTGGTCGCGTTTTGGGCTGTATACATTATTGCAGATTTGGACCAGTGTATATAAAGTCCAGAATGTTGAGAGAGAGTCTATTATCTCAAGGGCTTGTGAGAAGGAATGCTCTGGGTTACGGAGGAAAAGAACCATATCATCTGCATAT
This sequence comes from Eleutherodactylus coqui, assembly GCF_035609145.1. Lineage (NCBI taxonomy): Eukaryota > Metazoa > Chordata > Amphibia > Anura > Eleutherodactylidae > Eleutherodactylus > Eleutherodactylus coqui. The sequence goes on along the minus strand of NC_089842.1, from coordinate 213,994,682 downwards.
AGACCAACTTTACTCTCTCTACCCCTCCAACTCACTCCCGTAACCGCAGAAGTATTGCGCAAACGGATGGCCAGTACCTCAATTGCTATTGCAAAAAGGGAGGGAGACAAAGGACATCCCTGACGCGTCCCCCGAGACAGTAGAAAGTTCGCCGAAGATATACCGTTTACTATAACGTTGGCTGTGGGGGATTCATACAGTAACCTGATCCACCCTAGGAATCGGGACCAGAAACCAAAATGTATCAAACATGCCTCCAGGAAACTCCACTCCAATGAGTCAAATGCTTTTTTTGTATCTAGTGACACTACTGCCCAAGGCATATCATGCAGTCTCCCTATTTATACAATTGTTTGGACTCTGCGTATATTTATTGTGGTTGATTTTCCGGGCATAAACCCTATCTAGTCTTCATGGATTATGGAAAGGATTACTTGGTTAAGTCTAGTAGCCAGTATTTCTGTCAATATTTTATAATCCACATTAGGCAGTGATATTGGCCTATATGAGTCACAATTATCGGGTTCTTTACCAGGTTTCAACAACGCGATTATAGACGCTTTATAAAAGGAGGGTGGGAGGGAATTTCCCTGATAAACCCGCTGCAGAGTATCATATAGTATTGGAGAAAGCTGTTCTATATATTTATGATCTACCCCCAAGAGGAGGCCATCTGGCCCAGGGGACTTATTTAGTGCCATATCCATGATAGCTTGATGGATTTCCTCTAATGCTATTGGGGCATCTAAGGCCTCATGTCAACGGGGAAAATCAGGCCCGCTACGGATTCTCCATGGAGAATCCGTAGCGGGTCCCTCCTCCCCCGCGGACATGAGCGCTGAAAATAAGAATAAACTTACCCGCAGAGGACCGGGCAGGTCTTCTCTTCTTCGCGGCCGGATCTTCTTTCTGCGGCCTGCGGATGTGCCCGGCATGTCGTCGGCGTGCCGCTCGAATGCGCCGGGCACATCCGCTGGGCCGAAGAAAGAAGATCTGGCCGCGAAGAAGAGAAGACCTGCCCGGTCCGCTGCGGGTAAGTTTATTCTTATTTTAGGTCTCCCGCAGATCCGGACGGCTTCTATAGGCTTCAATAGAAGCCTGCGGGAGCTGTCCCCACGGGAGACCCGCACGAAAATGGAGCATGTCCGGATTTTTTCATGCTCCATATTTTTTTTTATTCACTTTTATTGACCATCCGCAGGTATTCACCTACCGGCGGGTGGTCAATGTATCCTTATGGGGTGCGGATCCGCGGGCGGGAGAAGAGTTAAAATCCGCTGCGGATTTTCATTCTTCTTTTCCCCGTAGACATGAGGCCTAATAGTGCTATTTGTTCAGCAGAAAGGGACGGGAAGGCAAGGTCTTCTAGATAGGCCAAATTATCCAACATCGACATTTCACTTGTTGAAGTATATAGATTGGTATAGTATTCCCTAAACCTGGTTGTTATAGATTGGGCCTCCGTGAGTATCCGTCCATCAGCCGCTTTAATTGTGAGGACAGAGTTGGTTAGCCCGTTTTGTTTCATTAATTGGCCAAACGGGGACTCGACTGGTTACCCATTTCTAAAAAATATTGCCGCGTAAAGAAGATTTTCCATTTGGTTTTAACATGTAATTAATGTCTAAGTAAGCTAAGTAATCCTAGCCAGCTTGTTTTGTTGGTGTCTGTAGGGTTCGCTATGTATTGTTTTTCGGCCTCTGCTGTCTGCTCCTCTAACAGAAAGTCAGCTTGGGAAGTAGATCTTTTTATGCAGGATATTGGTGATTTAAAACAACCTCTAAGGTAAGCTTTTAGTGTATCCCATATTAAGGCATTTCTCGTATCTTCTTCATGGATTTGGAGGAATGTGGTTATTTGATCTGGTATCCGGTCATTTGATCCTATTAGCTTAAGCCAAAAGAGATTAAGCTTCCAGGTCCGGGCAAAATACTGTCCTGGGAATTGTAATTTAAGGATGATTGGTTTATGATCAGATACTCCCCGAGTGCCATGAACTATTGAGGTTAAGTAGAGGGCAAGTGTTTGGAGAGCCAAATATGTATTCTATTCGAGAGAGAGACCTGCTCCCAGGAGACTGACAAGTGTACTCACATGTGTAGGGTGTGTTTATTGAATAAATTGGAGTTTTTCATTGGATCAAGTAGGATTGACCTACAAAAAGGGAGGTAGTAGAGGATATTATAAAGGGTCTACTGACTTAGCTATCAGTTACCCTCCAGCAACCTATTGTCACTATTTCCACTAAACTATTTTTGCTTGTAGCTAGGTTAGGTCCTCTTATGCTGCGCTGACTTGGGTCTTACATAGAGCTGATCTGGAGATAAATCATCCATTTATCTCCAGGTGTCTCTGCCCATCCTGCTGGCTCCCATTGTTCCTTTTCCCCCTTGATTGCCTGCTTTTGTAACTGAATCAACGGGTCATAATCCACAAGGGGTGAGGTCTGAGGGGGTACCTGTACCACCCCAAGCCCTGAAGGATCAATCTGGGCTTCTGTGTGGTTGTATTCACAGCCTTCTCAGCCAGGTGATATCTGATTGCCTCTTTTGAGCCATCCTTAGAGTGGCCTTTTGTTATGGAGTGGCTTTCAGGCCACTCTTTTGGGCAGCAGGAGGGTTTCCATCAGTGCCTTCACACCTTTACTGTTTTTAATTGGTTTTTTCATTTGCTTGTCAAGAATGACCTTGCTTTCCAGATGGGTCCATGGTAATCAGTAATGCCAAAGGCATAGTATGAGTCCTTGTAGTCCGTGTCTTCTTGAGCATGCTTGCATGCTTCTTCCAGAGCTCGTAATTCTGACTGACATGTGAGATGGAAGGGGTTCGGCTTTGGCCACAACATAACCTGTTTAGAACCTGCCTGCTTGACCATACCACAATGCATCCACAAAGAGTGTAAAATCAGGGTTGTCTAATGACTGATCAACAACATGACTGAATCCCCTGTCTCCCGGGCCATTAGCTTGTGCATGGTCATGTGTATCAGGCTGAAAGGAAAACTGTAAAATGATTATTTGCTTTTGCAGCAGCAGCTGGTTGTCATTGTGTTAAGGCACTCTGCCCCCCCCCCCCCCCCCGAGCACCAGGTGGGGTGCCCTGATCTTCCCGCACCCCACTGTCCCTGTCTACTTGCCTCAGCCCTGGCTAACCACAGGCGGACAACTGGACGGCGGTCCCTGCACTGGCTAGGGACCTGGCGACTGACAAGATGTGACTAACTGATGGAGGGAACAGAGTGCCGACAGAGAAGGCAGATGGAAATGACCAACAGAAAATACAGAGAAAGCAAAGCTGGAAATGGAAGCTGACAGGCAAACTAGAGGGTGAACTAAGACTTAGCTGCAGAAAGGACCGACTAGATGCTAGCAGAACCAATAACTGGCAGTGAGCTCAGGTCACTGCCAGCCTTAAAACTGCAAGCCTCCGCCCAGGGGCGGAGAGTGGGAGGAGCCGACTCTCCCACTGCTGCATAAGAAAGGTGGATGAGTGCGGGCGGCACCCTACGGGCGGACACGCCCATGCCGCCGCACACTGGCTGCCCCACGCCGCCGGGAGAGCCCCGACTCCAGAGCTCCAGGACGCCGGAGCCGACAACGGAGCGGCGCGCGCCGACCACGGGACCTTGCACCGCCATGCATGGTAACAGTTATTATTGAAGGGGATAGAATTTACAACTTCATTATCATGTCAAAATCTAGTAATAACAAAAGATACAACGTAGAACTTCATTATAATGCTATATAGAACTCCATTATGATGTCATAATGTAATGTAAAACTGCATTATGATGTCATAATCTACTCATAGTAGGGGGTAGAACTTACAACTCCATTATGATGTCACAATCTAGTAATAACAAAAGATACAATGTAGAATTTCATTATAATGTAGCATAGAACTCCATTATGATGTCATAATGTAATGTAAAACTGCATTATGATGTCATAATCTATTCATGGTAGGGGATAGAATTTACAACTCCATGATGATGTCACAATCTGGTAGTAACAAAGGATACAACGTAGAACAACATTATTATGTAATATAGAACTCCATTATGTCATAATGAAAAACTGCATTATGATGTCATAATGTATTTATAGTAGGGGATAGAATTTGCAACACCATTATGATGTCACAATCTAGTAATAACAAAAGATGCAATGTAGAACGTCATTATAATGTAGTATAGAACTCCATTATGATGTCATAATGTAATGTAAAACTGCATTATGATGTCATAATCTATTAATCGTAGGGGATAGAATTTACAACTCCATTATTATGTCACAATCTAGTAATAGCAAAAGATACAACATACAACGTAATTATAATGTAATATACAGCTCCATTATGTCATAATGTGAAACTGCATTATGCCGTCTTAATCTATTCATAGTAGGGGATAGGATTTACAACTCCATTATGATGTCACAATCTAGTAATAACAAAAGATACAATGTAGAACAACATAATTCTGTAATATAGAACTCCATTATGATGTCATAATGTATTCATAGTAGGGGATAGAATTTACAACTCCATTATGATGTCACAATCTAGTAATAACAAAAGATACAATGTAGAACTTCATTATAATGCTATATAGAACTCCATTATGATGTCATAATCTACTCATAGTAGGGGGTAGAACTTTAAACTCCATTATGATGTCACAATCTAGTAATAACAAAAGATACAATGTAGAACAACATTATTATGTAATATAGAATTCCATTATGATGTCATAATGCAAAACTGCATTATAATGTCATAATCTATTAATGGTAGGGTATAGAATTTACAACTCCATTATGATGTCACAATCTAGTAATAACAAAACATACAACGTAGAACAACATTTTTATGTAATATAGAACTGCATTATGATGTCATAATCTAAAACTGCATTATGATGTCATAATCTATTAATAGCAGGTGATAGAATTTACAACTCCATTATGATGTCACAATCTAGTAATAACAAAACATACAATGTAGAACTTCATTATAATGTAGTATAGAACTCCATTATGATGTCATAATGTAAAACTGCATGATGATGTCATAATCTATTCATAGCAGGTAATAGAATTTACAACTTCATTATGATGTCACAATCTAGTAACAACAAAAGATACAACGCAGAACAACATTATTATGTAATATAGAACTCCATTATGATGTCATAATCTAAAACTGCATTATGATGTCATAATCTATTAAGAGCAGGTGATAGAATTTACAACTCCATTATGATGTCACAATCTAGTAATAACAAAAGATGCAATGTAGAACGTCATTATAATGTAGTATAGAACTCCATTATGATGTCATAATGTAATGTAAAACTGCATTATGATGTCAGAATCTATTAATTGTAGGGGATAGAATTTACAACTCCATTATTATGTCACAATCTAGTAATAGCAAAAGATACAACATACAACGTAATTATAATGTAATATACAGCTCCATTATGTCATAATGTGAAACTGCATTATGCCGTCTTAATCTATTCATAGTAGGGGATAGGATTTACAACTCCATTATGATGTCACAATCTAGTAATAACAAAAGATACAATGTAGAACAACATAATTCTGTAATATAGAACTCCATTATGATGTCATAATGTATTCATAGTAGGGGATAGAATTTACAACTCCATTATGATGTCACAATCTAGTAATAACAAAAGATACAATGTAGAACTTCATTATAATGCTATATAGAACTCCATTATGATGTCATAATCTACTCATAGTAGGGGGTAGAACTTTAAACTCCATTATGATGTCACAATCTAGTAATAACAAAAGATACAATGTAGAATTTCATTATAATGTAGTATAGAACTCCATTATGATGTCATAATGTAAAACTGCATGATGATGTCATAATCTATTCATAGCAGGTAATAGAATTTACAACTCCATTATGATGTCACAATCTAGTAATAACAAAAGATGCAACGTAGAAAAACATTATTATGTAATATAGAACTCCATTATGATGTCATAATCTAAAACTGCATTATGATGTCATAATCTATTCATGGTAGGGGATAGTATTTAAAACTCCATTATGATGTCACAAATTAGTAATAAAAGATACAACGTAGATCTTCATTATAATGTAATATAGAACTCCATTATGATGTCATAATGTGATGTAAAACTGCATTATGATGTCATAATCTATTCATGGTAGGGGATAGAATTTACAACTCCATTATCATGTCACAATCTAGTAGTAACAAAAGATACAACGTAGAACATTATTATGTAATATAGAACTCCATTATGATGTCATAATGTAAAACTGCATTATGATGTCATAATGTATTTGTAGTAGGGAGTAGAATTTACAACTCCATCATGATCTCACAATCTAGTAATAACAAAAGATACAATGTAGAACTTCATTATAATTTAGTATAGAACTACATTATGTTGTCATAATGTTATGTAAAACTGCTTTATGATGTCATAATCTATTCATGGTAGGAGATAGTATTTAAAACTCCATTATGATGTCACTAATTAGTAGTAACAAAAGATACAACGTAGAACAACATTATTATGTAATATAGAACTCCATTATGATGTCATAATGTAAAACTGCATTATGATGTCATAATCTATTCATAGCAGGTAATAGAGTTTACAACTCCATTATGATGTCACAATCTAGTAATAACAAAAGATAGAATGTAGAACTTCATTATAATGTAGTATAGAACTGCATTATAATGTCATAATGTAAAACTGCATTATAATGTCATAATCTATTCATAGCAGGTAATAGAATTTACAACTCCATTATGATGTCACAATCTAGTAATAACAAAAGATACAATATAGAACATTATTATGTAATATAGAATTCCATTATGATGTCATAATGCAAAACTGCATTATGATGTCATAATGTATTCATAGGGGATAGAATTTACAACTCCATTATGATGTCACAATCTAGTAATAACAAAACATACAACGTAGAACAACATCATTATGTAATATAGAACTCCATTATGATGTCATAATGTGAAACTGCATTATGACGTCATAATCTATTCATAGTAAGTGATAGGATTTGCAACTCCATTATGATGTCACAATCTAGAAATAACAAAAGATACAATGTAGAACATTATTATGTAAGATAGAACTCCATTGTGATGTCATAATGTAATGTAAAACTGCATTATGATGTCATAATTTATTCATGGTAGGGGGTAGACTTTACAACTCCATTATGATGTCACAATCCAGTAATAACAAAAGATAGAATGTAGAACTTCATTATAATGTAGTATAGAACTGCATTATAATGTCATAATGTAAAACTGCATTATAATGTCATAATCTATTTATAGCAGGTAATAGAATTTGCAACTCCATTATGATGTCACAATCTAGTAATAACAAAAGATACAATGTAGAACAACATTATTATGTAATATAGAATTCCATTATGATGTCATAATGCAAAACTGCATTATAATGTCATAATCTATTAATGGTAGGGTATAGAATTTACAACTCCATTATGATGTCACACTCTAGTAATAAGAAAAGATACAATGTAGAACAACATTATTATGTAATATAGAATTCCATTATGATGTCATAATGCAAAACTGCATTATAATGTCATAATCTATTAATGGTAGGGTATAGAATTTACAACTCCATTATGATGTTACAATCTAGTAATAACAAAAGATACAACGTAGAACAACCTTTTTATGTAATATAGAACTGCATTATGATGTCATAATCTAAAACTGCATTATGATGTCATAATCTATTAATAGCAGGTGATAGAATTTACAACTCCATTATGATGTCACAATCTAGTAATAACAAAACATACAATGTAGAACTTCATTATAATGTAGTATAGAACTCCATTATGATGTCATAATGTAAAACTGCATGATGATGTCATAATCTATTCATAGCAGGTAATAGAATTTACAACTCCATTATGATGTCACAATCTAGTAACAACAAAAGATACAACGCAGAACAACATTATTATGTAATATAGAACTCCATTATGATGTCATAATCTAAAACTGCATTATGATGTCATAATCTATTAAGAGCAGGTGATAGAATTTACAACTCCATTATGATGTCACAATCTAGTAATAACAAAACATACAACGTAGAACAACATCATTATCTATATATCTAAAATTGAATGTATGTCTGTCTGCGTGCGTATCTGTCTGTCTGTCTGCGTGTCTGTCTGTTTGTCCTTTATGCGCTACTACACCATTCATCCGATCGCCATGAAACTTTGGGAAGTTGTTGAGTACACTCCTGGGAAGATTATAGGCATAGTACAACTATCCTACGATAAATGGCGCGCGCGCGAGCGTCGTCGAAAGTTACGACCCCCCACGTAGATCGAATAAGTAAGCCACCTGCTATTGTGATGTCATCACTGCCATTGTGATGTCATCAACATCGGACGCCCTTGAACATGCCCCAACATGTTCTATAAAGCTGCATTGTGATGTCATTAAGGCTCTATTATGACACGTACAGCACGCCAGCCATTTACAGTCAGTCTCCATTGGAGTTGGAAGTGGGTAAACAAGTACTAGGATATCTTCCTAAGAAGCCACAGCAGCCGGATAAATTGTATGTTCCACCCAACGGCTATTTTATTCAGCCCACAAGGGGGAAGCAGCGGCCTACAAAATCTCATTCAGGTAGGTAGGTTCAGTTCTTGGAGGTTGGGGAATGCTTATGGGCAAGGCCTTATGTCTCATCCCAACTCGATTATTCAATTCTAAGCGCAAAAGAATTAGCGTCCAAATTTTATGTACGGAATTTAATTCTCTCACTTCCCAATTTCATAGAAACTTGAAATTTGGCATGAGCATTGATTATGTCATAAATGGGAAAAGCTAATCGGTCCCAACTTGATTATTCAATTCAAAGCGCCAAAGAATTAGCGTTCAAATTTTACGTACGGAATCTAATTCTCTCATTTTCTGATGTCATAGATAGATAGATAGATAGATAGATAGACTGTATGCAATAACCCTGATAGATAGATAGATAGATAGATAGATAGATAGATAGACTGTATGCAATGACACGTACAGCTTGGAACCATAAATACTAGAGCACGCCAGCCATTTACAGTCAGTCTCCATTGGAGTTGGAAGTGGGCAAACATGTACTAGGCTATCTTCCCAAGAAGCCACAGCAGCCAGATAAATTGGATGTTCCACACAACGGCTATTTTATTCAGCCTGCAAGGGGGAAGCAGCGGCCTACAAAGCTTATTGGTCGCTGCTGCCGTCATTTTTAAAAAAGGTACGCTCAGTTCTTTCATGGAGAACAATGTTTAGTGGAGAACTCGCTTATTGGATACAATGTTGCGAGCTGGGCAAAACCCCTAGAATAATCCACGGCACACAGGCAGACAAGCAAAGTGTAAATAACTGGATTGGATAGCTGCGCTAAAATTCTTGCTTGGTTGCTATTTCTTATACTGCTGAGGTAACATAAAAGCTGTGCTGTGATTGGTTGTTATTTCCTATACCCCTGAGGTAAAATAAAAGCTGCACTGTGATTGGTTGCTATTTCTTATACTGCTGAGGTAACATGAAAGCTGCTGTGCTGTGATTGGTTGTTATATATTATACCGCTGAGGTAACTTGAAAGCTACGCTGTGATTGGTTGTTATCTAGATATATAAAAACGAATGTATGTATGTATGTATGTCTGTCTTCGCAGCAACGCGCGACGGGTACGCTAGTGTAATATAAAACTCCATTATGATGTCATAATGTGAAACTGCATTATGACGTCATAATCTATTCATAGTAGGGGATAGGATTTACAACTCCATTATGATGTCACAATCTAGTAATTACAAAAGATAGAATGTAGAACTTCATTATAATGTAGTATAGAACTGCATTATGATGTCCTAATGTAAAACTGCATTATGATGTCATAATCTATTCATAGCAGGTAATAGAATTTACAACTCCATTATGATGTCACAATCTAGTAACAACAAAAGATACAACGCAGAACAACATTATTATGTAATATAGAACTCCATTATGATGTCATAATTAGAGATGAGCGAACGTGTCCGTAACGGACACATCCGCACCCGGACACCGGCTTTAGCGAACACTGGAGTGTTCGCGCGTAAGTGTCCGGGTGCCGCCGGGGGGCGGGGAGATGCGCGGCGGCGCGGGCGGCAGTAGCGGGGAACAGGGGGGAGCCCTCTCTCTCTCCCTCTCCCCCCCGCTCCCCGCCGCACCCCCCCGCGCTGCCACGGCGGCCCCCGAACTTTTTCGCCCGAACACCGAGGTGTTCGCAAAGTTCGGTGTTCGGGCGAAAAAGGGGCGGGGCCGAACGTGTTCGCTCATCTCTAGTCATAATCTAAAACTGCATTATGATGTCATAATCTATTAAGAGCAGGTGATAGAATTTACAACTCCATTATGATGTCACAATCTAGTAATAACAAAAGATGCAATGTAGAACGTCATTATAATGTAGTATAGAACTCCATTATGATGTCATAATGTAATGTAAAACTGCATTATGATGTCAGAATCTATTAATTGTAGGGGATAGAATTTACAACTCCATTATTATGTCACAATCTAGTAATAGCAAAAGATACAACGTACAACGTAATTATAATGTAATATACAGCTCCATTATGTCATAATGTGAAACTGCATTATGCCGTCTTAATCTATTCATAGTAGGGGATAGGATTTACAACTCCATTATGATGTCACAATCTAGTAATAACAAAAGATACAATGTAGAACAACATAATTCTGTAATATAGAACTCCATTATGATGTCATAATGTATTCATAGTAGGGGATAGAATTTACAACTCCATTATGATGTCACAATCTAGTAATAACAAAAGATACAATGTAGAACTTCATTATAATGCTATATAGAACTCCATTATGATGTCATAATCTACTCATAGTAGGGGGTAGAACTTTAAACTCCATTATGATGTCACAATCTAGTAATAACAAAAGATACAATGTAGAACTTCATTATAATGTAGTATAGAACTCCATTATGATGTCATAATGTAAAACTGCATGATGATGTCATAATCTATTCATAGCAGGTAATAGAATTTACAACTCCATTATGATGTCACAATCTAGTAATAACAAAAGATGCAACGTAGAAAAACATTATTATGTAATATAGAACTCCATTATGATGTCATAATCTATTCATGGTAGGGGATAGTATTTAAAACTCCATTATGATGTCACAAATTAGTAATAAAAGATACAACGTAGATCTTCATTATAATGTAATATAGAACTCCATTATGATGTCATAATGTGATGTTAAACTGCATTATGATGTCATAATCTATTCATGGTAGGGGATAGAATTTACAACTCCATTATCATGTCACAATCTAGTAGTAACAAAAGATACAACGTAGAACATTATTATGTAATATAGAACTCCATTATGATGTCATAATGTAAAACTGCATTATGATGTCATAATGTATTTGTAGTAGGGAGTAGAATTTACAACTCCATCATGATCTCACAATCTAGTAATAACAAAAGATACAATGTAGAACTTCATTATAATTTAGTATAGAACTACATTATGTTGTCATAATGTTATGTAAAACTGCTTTATGATGTCATAATCTATTCATGGTAGGAGATAGTATTTAAAACTCCATTATGATGTCACTAATTAGTAGTAACAAAAGATACAACGTAGAACAACATTATTATGTAATATAGAACTCCATTATGATGTCATAATGTAAAACTGCATTATGATGTCATAATCTATTCATAGCAGGTAATAGAGTTTACAACTCCATTATGATGTCACAATCTAGTAATAACAAAAGATAGAATGTAGAACTTCATTATAATGTAGTATAGAACTGCATTATAATGTCATAATGTAAAACTGCATTATAATGTCATAATCTATTCATAGCAGGTAATAGAATTTACAACTCCATTATGATGTCACAATCTAGTAATAACAAAAGATACAATATAGAACATTATTATGTAATATAGAATTCCATTATGATGTCATAATGCAAAACTGCATTATGATGTCATAATGTATTCATAGGGGATAGAATTTACAACTCCATTATGATGTCACAATCTAGTAATAACAAAACATACAACATAGAGCAACATCATTATGTAATATAGAACTCCATTATGATGTCATAATGTGAAACTGCATTGTGACGTCATAATCTATTCATAGTAAGTGATAGGATTTGCAACTCCATTATGATGTCACAATCTAGAAATAACAAAAGATACAATGTAGAACATTATTATGTAAGATAGAACTCCATTGTGATGTCATAATGTAATGTAAAACTGCATTATGATGTCATAATTTATTCATGGTAGGGGGTAGACTTTACAACTCCATTATGATGTCACAATCTAGTAATATTAAAAGATACAACATAGAAAAACATTATGTAATATAGAACTCCATTATGATGTCATAATGTAAAACTGCATTATGATGTCATGATGTATTTATGGTAGGGGATAGAATTTACAACTCCATTATGATGTCACAATCTAGTAATAACAAAAGATAGAATGTAGAACTTCATTATAATGTAGTATAGAACTGCATTATAATGTCATAATGTAAAACTGCATTATAATGTCATAATCTATTTATAGCAGGTAATAGAATTTGCAACTCCATTATGATGTCACAATCTAGTAATAACAAAAGATACAATGTAGAACAACATTATTATGTAATATAGAATTCCATTATGATGTCATAATGCAAAACTGCATTATGATGTCATAATGTATTCATAGTGGATAGAATTTACAACTCCATTATGATGTCACAATCTAGTAATAACAAAACATACAACATAGAACAACATCATTATGTAATATAGAACTCCATTATGATGTCATAATGTGAAACTGCATTAGGACGTCATAATCTATTCATAGTAGGGGATAGGATTTACAACTCCATTATGATGTCACAATCTAGTAATTACAAAAGATAGAATGTAGAACTTCATTATAATGTAGTATAGAACTGCATTATGATGTCCTAATGTAAAACTGCATTATGATGTCATAATCTATTCATAGCAGGTAATAGAATTTACAACTCCGTTATGATGTCACAATTTAGTAATAACAAAAGATACAATGTAGAACAACATTATTATGTAATATAGAACTCCATTATGATGTCATAATGCAAAACAGCATTATGATGTCATAATGTACTTATGGTAGGGGAAAGAATTTACAACTCCATTATGATGTCATAATTTAAAACTGCATTATGATGTCATAATGTATTCATAGGGGATAGAGTTTACAACTCCATTATGATGTCACAATCTAGTAATAACAAAACATACAACGTAGAACAACATCATTATATAATATAGAACTCCATTATGATGTCATAATGTAAAAACTGCATTATGACGTCATAATCTATTCATAGTAGGGGATAGGATTTACAACTCCATTAAGATGTCACAATCTAGTAATAACAAAAGATACAATGTAGAACAACATTATTATGTAATATAGAACTCCATTGTGATGTCATAAAGTAAAACTGCATTATGATGTCATAATCTATTCATGGTAGGGGATAGAATTTACAACTCCATGATGATGTCTTAATCTAGTAATAACAAAAGATACAATGTAGAACTTCATTATAATGTAGTATAGAACTCCATTATGATGTCATAATGTGAAACTGCATTATGACGTCATAATCTATTCATAGTAGGTGATAGGATTTACAACTCCATTATGATGTCACAATCTAGTAATAACAAAAGATACAGTGTAGAACTTAATTATATTGTACTATAGAACTCCATTATGATGTCATAATGTAAAACTGCATTATGATGTCATAATCTATTCATGGTAGGGGATAGTATTTAAAACTTCATTATGATGTCAGAAATTAGTAGTAAGAAAAGATACAACGTAGAGCAACATTATTATCTATATATATAAAATTGAATGTATGTCTGTCTGCGTGCGTGCGTGTCTGCGTGTCTGTTTGTCCTTTATGCGCTACTACACCATTCATCCGATCGCCATGAAACTTTGGGAAGTTGTTAAGTACACTCCTGGGAAGATTATAGGCATAGTACAAATATCCTACGATAAATGGCGCGCGCGCGAGCGTCGTCGAAAGTTACACCCCCCCCCACGTAGATCGAATAAGTAAGCCACCTGCTATTGCGACCACTGAGGTTTTGTAGGCCGCTGCTTCCCCCTTGCAGGCTGAATAAAATAGCCGTTGTGTGGAACATCCAATTTATCCGGCTGCTGTGGCTTCTTGGGAAGATAGCCTAGTACATGTTTGCCCACTTCCAACTCCAATGGAGACTGACTGTAAATGGCTGGCGTGCTCTAGTATTTATGGTTTCAAGCTGTACGTGTCATTGCATACAGTCTATCTATCTATCTATCTATCTATCTATCTATCTATCTCCATATCTATCTATCAGGGTTATTGCATACAGTCTATCTATCTATCTATCTATCTATCTATCTATGACATCAGGAAATGAGAGAATTAGATTCCGTACGTAAAATTTGAACGCTAATTCTTTGGCGCTTTGAATTGAATAATCGAGTTGGGACCCATTAACTTTTCCTATTTATGACATAATCAATGCTCGTGGCAAATTTCAAGTTTCTATGACATTGGGAAGTGAGAGAATTAAGTTGGGATGAGACATAAGGCCTTGCCCATAAGCATTCCCCAACCTCCAAGAACTGAACCTACCTACCTGAATGAGATTTTGTAGGCCGCTGCTTCCCCCTTGCGGGCTGAATAAAATAGCCGTTGGGTGGAACATACAATTTATCCGGCTGCTGTGGCTTCTTGGGAAGATAGACTAGTACTTGTTTACCCACTTCCAACTCCAATGGTAATTGGCTGGCGTGCTCTAGTGGTTCCAAGCTGTACGTGTCATAATAGAGCCTTAATGACATCACAATGCAGCTTTATAGAACATGTTGGGGCATGTTCAAGGGCGTCCGATGTTGATGATATCAGTGATGACATCACAATAGCAGGTGGCTTACTTATTCGATCTACGTGGGGGGGGGTGTAACTCTCGACGACGCTCGCGCGCGCGCCATTTATCGTAGGATATTTGTACTATGCCTATAATCTTCCCAGGAGTGTACTTAACAACTTCCCAAAGTTTCATGGCGATCGGATGAATGGTGTAGTAGCGCATAAAGGACAAACAGACACGCAGACACGCACGCACGCAGACAGACATACATTCAATTTTATATATATAGATAAAAGTCCATTATGATGTCATAATGTAAAACTGCATTATGATGTCATAATGTATTTATAGTAGGGGATAGAGTTTACAACTCCATTATGATGTCATAATGTAATATAAAACTGCATTATGATGTCATAATCTATTCATGGTAGGGGATAGAATTTACAACTCCATTATGATGTCACAATCTAGTAATAACAAAAGATATAACGTAGAACAACATTATTATGTAATATAGAACTCCAGTATGATGTCATAATTTGAAACTGCATGATGATGTCATAATCTATTCATAGCAGGTAATAGAGTTTACAACTCCATTATGATGTCACAATCTAGTAATAACAAAAGATACAATGTAGAACTTCATTATAATGTAGTATAGAACTCCATTATGATGTCATAATGTAAAAATGCATGATGATGTCATAATCTATTTATGGTAGGGGATAGTATTTAAAACTCCATTATGATGTCACAAATTAGTAATAACAAAAGATACAATGTAGATCTTCATTATAATGTAACTAGCGTACCCGTCGCGCGTTGCTGCGAAGACAGACATACATACATACATTCGTTTTTATATATCTAGATGACGGCAGCAGCGACCACTGAGGTTTTGTAGGCCGCTGCTTCCCCCTTGCAGGCTGAATAAAATAGCCGTTGTGTGGAACATCCAATTTATCCGGCTGCTGTGGCTTCTTGGGAAGATAGCCTAGTACATGTTTGCCCACTTCCAACTCCAATGAAGACTGACTGTAAATGGCTGGCGTGCTCTAGTATTTATGGTTTCAAGCTGTACGTGTCATTGCATACAGTCTATCTATCTATCTATCTATCTATCTATCTATCTATCTATCTATCTCCATATCTATCTATCAGGGTTATTGCATACAGTCTATCTATCTATCTATCTATCTATCTATCTATCTATGACATCAGGAAATGAGAGAATTAGATTCCGTACGTAAAATTTGAACGCTAATTCTTTGGCGCTTTGAATTGAATAATCGAGTTGGGACCCATTAACTTTTCCTATTTATGACATAATCAATGCTCGTGGCAAATTTCAAGTTTCTATGACATTGGGAAGTGAGAGAATTAAGTTGGGATGAGACATAAGGCCTTGCCCATAAGCATTCCCCAACCTCCAAGAACTGAACCTACCTACCTGAATGAGATTTTGTAGGCCGCTGCTTCCCCCTTGCGGGCTGAATAAAATAGCCGTTGGGTGGAACATACAATTTATCCGGCTGCTGTGGCTTCTTAGGAAGATATCCTAGTACTTGTTTACCCACTTCCAACTCCAATGGTAATTGGCTGGCGTGCTCTAGTGGTTCCAAGCTGTACGTGTCATAATAGAGCCTTAATGACATCACAATGCAGCTTTATAGAACATGTTGGGGCATGTTCAAGGGCGTCCGATGTTGATGACATCAGTGATGACATCACAATAGCAGGTGGCTTACTTATTCGATCTACGTGGGGGGGGGGGCGTAACTTTCGACGACGCTCGCGCGCCATTTATCGTAGGATATTTGTACTATGCCTATAATCTTCCCAGGAGTGTACTTAACAACTTCCCAAAGTTTCATGGCGATCGGATGAATGGTGTAGTAGCGCATAAAGGACAAACAGACACGCACGCAGACACGCACGCACGCAGACAGACATACATTCAATTTTATATATATAGATATAGAACTCCATTATGATGTCATAATGTAATGTAAAACTGCATTATGATGTCATAATCTATTCATGGTAAGGGATAGAATTTACAACTCTATTATGATGTCACAATCTAGTAGTAACAAAGGATACAATGTAGAACAACATTATTATGTAATATAGAACTCCATTATGATGTCATAATGTAAAACTGCATTATGATGTCATAATGTATTTATAGTAGGGGATAGAATTTGCAACACCATTATGATGTCACAATCTAGTAATAACAAGAGATGCAATGTAGAACTTCATTATAATGTAGTATAGAACTCCATTAACATGTCATAATGTAATGTAAAACTGCATTATGATGTCATAATCTATTAATCGTAGGGGATAGAATTTACAACTCCATTATGATGTCACAATGTATTAATAACAAGATACAACATACAACTTATTTATAATGTAAAATAGAACTCCATTATGATGTCATAATGTAAAACTGCATTATGATGTCATAATCTATTCATAGCAGGTGATAGAATTTACAACTCCATTATGATGTGACAATTTAGTAATAACAAACGATACAATGTAGAACTTCTTTATAATGTAGTATAGAACTCCATTATGATGTCATAATGTAATGTAAAACTGCATTATGATGTCATAATCTATTTATGGTAGGGGATAGAATTTACAACTCCATTATGATCTCTTAATCAAGTAATAACAAAAGATAGAATGTAGAACTTCATTATAATGTAGTCTAGAACTGCTTTATAATGTCATAATTAGAGATGAGCGAGCGTACTCGGAAAAGCACTACTCGCTCGAGTAATTTGCTTTATCCGAGTATCGCTGTGCTCGTCCCTGAAGATTCGGGTGCCGGCACGGAGCGGGGAGCTGCAGGGGAGAGCGGGGAGGAACGGAGGTAAGATCTTTTTTCTCCCTCTCTCCCACCCGCTCTCCCCTGCCCCCCGCTGCGACTCACCTGTCAGCCGCAGCGGCACCCGAATCTTCAGGGACGAGCACAGCGATACTCGAATAAAGCAAATTACTCGAGCGAGTAGTGCTTTTCCGAGTACGCTCGCTCATCTCTAGTCATAATGTAAAACTGCATTATAATGTCATAATCTATTCATAGCAGGTAATAGAATTTACAACTCCATTATGATGTCACAATCTAGTGATAACAAAAGATACAATGTAGAACAACATTATTATGTAATATAGAATTCCATTATGATGTCATAATGCAAAACTGCATTATGATGTCATAATCTATTCATGGTAGGGGATAGAATTTACAACTCCATTATGATCTCTTAATCTAGTAATAACAAAAGATACAATGTAGAACTTCATTATAATGTAGTATAGAACTCCATTATGATGTCATAATGTAAAACTGCATTATGATGTCATAATCTATTCATAGCAGGTAATAGAATTTACAACTCCATTATGATGTCACAATCTAGTAATAACAAAAGATACAACGTAGAACAACATTATTATGTAATATAGAACTCTATTATGATGTCATAATGTAAAACTGCATTATGATGTCATAATGTATTTATAGTAGGGGGTAGAATTTACAACTCCATTATGATGTCACAATCTAGTAATAACAAAAGATACAATGTAGAACTTCATTATAATTTAGTATACAGTCGTCACTGGGACAGGTGGGGTCCTTTAAATGAAATACAATTTCACTGTGAAACTACCCCAGAAATATTAGATTAGATAATCTGTTCTATTATTAAAATATAACTTTTATTATAGGACTTTATTTAAAATACACTAAATCACACCACCAAATGGCCCAGCACACATCAGAAAACTAGACGAACATAAACATACAAACACCCAAACAACATACAGGACAGGGGATAGGTATATCACCTTATCGTGGTGATCCGCTATACCGATGTTAATTACCGTTCCCTTAATAGATTTACAGGTACGGTTATATTGCTATTTATACAGTGGTAATAACGGTATAAATTTTATTTCAGAAGGCTAAGGATGATAGACAAATAATATTTAATCGACGTGTTTCTACGGCCCTGATGTAATAAGTGAGCCGATTCATCAGGATCAAGACAAATAGCCTCTGTCTTTTGTACTCAAATGCCCCAAATGAAGAATGGTAATCTAATATTTCTGGGGTACTTTCACAGTGAAATTATAATTTAGTATAGAACTATATTAGGATGTCATAATGTAATGTAAAACTGCATTATGATGTCATAATCTATTCATGGTAGGGGATAGTATTTAAAACTGCATTATGATGTCACAAATTAGTAATAACAAAAGATGCAACGTAGAACTTCATTATATTGTAATATAGAGCTTCATTATGATGTCATCATGTAATGTAAAACTGCATTATCATGTCATAATCTATTCATGGTAGGGGATAGAATTTACAACTCCATTATGATGTCACAATCTAGTACTATTAAAGGATACAACGTAGAACAACATTATTATGTAATATAGAACTCCATTATGATGTCATAATGTAAAACTGCATTATGATGTCATCATGTATTTATAGTAGGGGATAGAATTTACAACTGCATTATGATGTCACAATCTAGTAATAACAAAAGATACAACATAGAACAACATTATTATGTAATATAGAACTCCATTATGATGTCATAATATTAAACTGCATTATGACGTCATAATGTATTCATAGTAGGGGATAGAATTTACAACACCATTATGATGTCAGAATATAGTAATAACAAAAGATGTAATGTAGAACTTCATTATAATGTAGTATAGAACTCTATTATGATGTCATAATGTAAAACTGCATTATGATGTCATAATGTGAAACTGCATTATGATGTCATAATGTATTTATTGTAGGGGATAGGATTTACAACTCCATTATGATGTCACAATCTAGTAATAACAGAAGATACTTTGTAGAACTTCATTATAATGTAGTATAGAACTCCATTATGATGTCATAATGTAAAACTGCATTATGATGTCATAATCTATTCATAGCAGGTAATAGAATTTACAACTCCATTATGATGTCACAATCTAGTAATAACAAAAGATACAACGTAGAACAACATTATTATGTAATATAGAACTCTATTATGATGTCATAATGTAAAACTGCATTATGATGTCATAATGTATTTATAGTAGGGGGTAGAATTTACAACTCCATTATGATGTCACAATCTAGTAATAACAAAAGATACAATGTAGAACTTCATTATAATTTAGTATACAGTCGTCACTGGGACAGGTGGGGTCCTTTAAATGAAATACAATTTCACTGTGAAACTACCCCAGAAATATTAGATTAGATAATCTGTTCTATTATTAAAATATAACTTTTATTATAGGACTTTATTTAAAATACACTAAATCACACCACCAAATGGCCCAGCACACATCAGAAAACTAGACGAACATAAACATACAAACACCCAAAGAACATACAGGACAGGGGATAGGTATATCACCTTATCGTGGTGATCCGCTATACCGATGTTAATTACCGTTCCCTTAATAGATTTACAGGTACGGTTATATTGCTATTTATACAGTGGTAATAACGGTATAAATTTTATTTCAGAAGGCTAAGGATGATAGACAAATAATATTTAATCGACGTGTTTCTACGGCCCTGATGTAATAAGTGAGCCGATTCATCAGGATCAAGACAAATAGCCTCTGTCTTTTGTACTCAAATGCCCCAAATGAAGAATGGTAATCTAATATTTCTGGGGTACTTTCACAGTGAAATTATAATTTAGTATAGAACTATATTAGGATGTCATAATGTAATGTAAAACTGCATTATGATGTCATAATCTATTCATGGTAGGGGATAGTATTTAAAACTGCATTATGATGTCACAAATTAGTAATAACAAAAGATGCAACCTAGAACTTCATTATATTGTAATATAGAGCTCCATTATGATGTCATCATGTAATGTAAAACTGCATTATGATGTCATAATCTATTCATGGTAGGGGATAGAATTTACAACTCCATTATGATGTCACAATCTAGTATTATTAAAGGATACAACGTAGAACAACATTATTATGTAATATAGAACTCCATTATGATGTCATAATGTAAAACTGCATTATGATGTCATCATGTATTTATAGTAGGGGATAGAATTTACAACTGCATTATGATGTCACAATCTAGTAATAACAAAAGATACAACATAGAACAACATTATTATGTAATATAGAACTCCATTATGATGTCATAATATTAAACTGCATTATGACGTCATAATGTATTCATAGTAGGGGATAGAATTTACAACACCATTATGATGTCAGAATATAGTAATAACAAAAGATGTAATGTAGAACTTCATTATAATGTAGTATAGAACTCTATTATGATGTCATAATGTAAAACTGCATTATGATGTCATAATCTATTCATAGCAAGTAATAGAATTTACAACTCCATTATGATATCACAATCTAGTAATAACAAAAGATGCAACGTAGAACAACACTACTTTGTAATATAGAACTCCATTATGATGTCATAATGTAAAACTGCTTATGATGTCATAATCTATTCATGGTAGGGGATAGAATTTACAATATCATTATGATGTCACAATCTAGTAATAACAAAAAATACAACGTAGAACAGCATTTTTATGTAATATAGAACTCCATTATGATGTCATAATGTGAAACTTCATTATGATGTCATAATGTATTTATTGTAGGGGATAGGATTTACAACTCCATTATGATGTCACAATCTAGTAATAACAGAAGATACTTTGTAGAACTTCATTATAATATAATATAGAACTCCATTATGATGTCATAATGTAAAACTGCATTATGATGTCATAATGTATTTATAGTAGGGGGTAGAATTTACAACTGCATTATGATGTCACAATCTAGTAATAACAAAAGATACAATGTAGAACTTCATTATAATTTAGTATAGAACTATATTAGGATGTCATAATGTAATGTAAAACTGCATTAAGATGTCATAATCTATTCATGGTAGGGGATAGTATTTAAAACTCCATTATGATGTCACAAATTAGTAATAACAAAAGATACAACATACAACTTAATGATAATGTAATATAGAACTCCATTATGATGTCATAATGTAAAACTGCATTATGATGTCATAATCTGTTCATGGTAGGGGATAGAATTTACAACTCCATTATGATGTCACAATCTAGTAATAACAAAAGATACAACATAATTATAATGTAATATAGAACTATATTATGATGTCATAATGTAAAACTGCATTATGATGTCATAATGTTTTTATAGTAGGGGATAGAATTTACAACTTCATTATGATGTCGCAATCTAGTAGTAACAAAAGATACAACGTAGAACAACATTATTATGTAATATAGAACGCCATTATGATGTCATAATGTGAAACTGCATTATGACGTTATAATGTATTCATAGTAGGGGATAGGATTTACAACTCCATTATGATGTCAGAATCTAGTAATAACAAAAGATACAATGTAGAAAAACATTATTATGTAATATAGAACGCCATTATGATGTCATAATGTAAAACTGCATTATGATGTCATAATGTATTTATGGCAGGGGATTGAATTTACAACTCCATTATGATGTCACAATCTAGTAATAACAAAAGATACAATGTAGAACTTCATTATAATGTAGTATAGAACTCCATTATGATGTCATAATGTAAAACTGCTTTATGATGTCATAATTTATTTATAGCAGGTAATATAATTTACAACTCCATTATGTCACAATCTAATAATAATAAAAGATACAAAGTAGAAAAACATTATGTAATATAGAACTTCATTATGATGTCATAATGTGAAACTGCATTATGACATCATAATCTATTCATAGTAGGTGATAGCATTTACAACTCCATTAAGATGTCACAATCTAGTAATAACAAAAGATACAATGTAGAAATCCATTATATTTTAGTATAGAACTCTATTATGATGTCGTAATGTAAAACTGCATTAGGATGTCATAATCTATTCATGGTAGGGGATCAAATTTACAATATCATTATGATGTCACAATCTAGTAATAACAAAAGATACAATGTAGAACAGCCTTTTTATGTAATATACAACTCATTATGATGTCATAATGTGAAACTTCATTATGATGTCATAATGTATTTATAGTAGGGGGTAGAATTTACAACTCCATTATGATGTCACAATCTAGTAATAACAAAAGATACAATGTAGAACAGCATTTGTATGTAATATAGAACTCCATTATGATGTCATAACGTGAAACTGCATTATGATGTCATAATGTATTCATTGTAGTGGATAGGATTTACAACTCCATTATGATGTCACAATTTAGTAATAACAAAAGATACAATGTAGAACTTCATTATAATTTAGTATAGAACTCTGTTATGATGTCATAACGTAATGTAAAACTGCATTATGATGTCATAATCTATTCATGGTAGGGGATAGAATTTACAACTCCATTATGATGTCACAATCTTGTAATAGCAAAAGATACAATGTAGAACTTCATTATAATGTAGTATAGAACTCTATTTTGATGTCGTAATGTAAAACTGCATTATGATGTCATAATCTATTCATAGCAGGTAATAGAATTTACAACTCCATTATGATGTCAGAATCTAGTAATAACAAAAGATACAACGTAGAACAACATTATTATGTAATATAGAACTCCATTATGATGTCATAATGTGAAACTGCATTATGACGTAATAATGTATTCATAGTATGGGATAGGATTTACAACTCCATTATGATGTCAGAATCTAGTAATAACAAAAGATACAATGTAGAAAAACATTATTATGTAATATAGAACGCCATTATGATGTCATAATGTGAAACTGCATTATGATGTCATAATGTATTTATTGTAGGGGATAGGATTTACAACTCCATTATGATGTCACAATCTAGTAATAACAGAAGATACTTTGTAGAACTTCATTATAATGTAGTATAGAACTCCATTATGATGTCATAATGTAAAACTGCATTATGATGTCATAATCTATTCATAGCAGGTAATAGAATTTACAACTCCATTATGATGTCACAATCTAGTAATAACAAAAGATACAACGTAGAACAACATTATTATGTAATATAGAACTCTATTATGATGTCATAATGTAAAACTGCATTATGATGTCATAATGTATTTATAGTAGGGGGTAGAATTTACAACTCCATTATGATGTCACAATCTAGTAATAACAAAAGATACAATGTAGAACTTCATTATAATTTAGTATACAGTCGTCACTGGGACAGGTGGGGTCCTTTAAATGAAATGCAATTTCACTGTGAAACTACCCCAGAAATATTAGATTAGATAATCTGTTCTATTATTAAAATATAACTTTTATTATAGGACTTTATTTAAAATACACTAAATCACACCACCAAATGGCCCAGCACACATCAGAAAACTAGACGAACATAAACATACAAACACCCAAAGAACATACAGGACAGGGGATAGGTATATCACCTTATCGTGGTGATCCGCTATACCGATGTTAATTACCGTTCCCTTAATAGATTTACAGGTACGGTTATATTGCTATTTATACAGTGGTAATAACGGTATAAATTTTATTTCAGAAGGCTAAGGATGATAGACAAATAATATTTAATCGACGTGTTTCTACGGCCCTGATGTAATAAGTGAGCCGATTCATCAGGATCAAGACAAATAGCCTCTGTCTTTTGTACTCAAATGCCCCAAATGAAGAATGGTAATCTAATATTTCTGGGGTACTTTCACAGTGAAATTATAATTTAGTATAGAACTATATTAGGATGTCATAATGTAATGTAAAACTGCATTATGATGTCATAATCTATTCATGGTAGGGGATAGTATTTAAAACTGCATTATGATGTCACAAATTAGTAATAACAAAAGATGCAACGTAGAACTTCATTATATTGTAATATAGAGCTTCATTATGATGTCATCATGTAATGTAAAACTGCATTATGATGTCATAATCTATTCATGGTAGGGGATAGAATTTACAACTCCATTATGATGTCACAATCTAGTACTATTAAAGGATACAACGTAGAACAACATTATTATGTAATATAGAACTCCATTATGATGTCATAATGTAAAACTGCATTATGATGTCATCATGTATTTATAGTAGGGGATAGAATTTACAACTGCATTATGATGTCACAATCTAGTAATAACAAAAGATACAACATAGAACAACATTATTATGTAATATAGAACTCCATGATGATGTCATAATATTAAACTGCATTATGACGACATAATGTATTCATAGTAGGGGATAGAATTTACAACACCATTATGATGTCAGAATATAGTAATAACAAAAGATGTAATGTAGAACTTCATTATAATGTAGTATAGAACTCTATTATGATGTCATAATGTAAAACTGCATTATGATGTCATAATGTGAAACTGCATTATGATGTCATAATGTATTTATTGTAGGGGATAGGATTTACAACTCCATTATGATGTCACAATCTAGTAATAACAGAAGATACTTTGTAGAACTCCATTATAATGTAGTATAGAACTCCATTATGATGTCATAATGTAAAACTGCATTATGATGTCATAATCTATTCATAGCAGGTAATAGAATTTACAACTCCATTATGATGTCACAATCTAGTAATAACAAAAGATACAACGTAGAACAACATTATTATGTAATATAGAACTCTATTATGATGTCATAATGTAAAACTGCATTATGATGTCATAATGTATTTATAGTAGGGGGTAGAATTTACAACTCCATTATGATGTCACAATCTAGTAATAACAAAAGATACAATGTAGAACTTCATTATAATTTAGTATACAGTCGTCACTGGGACAGGTGGGGTCCTTTAAATGAAATACAATTTCACTGTGAAAGTACCCCAGAAATATTAGATTAGATAATCTGTTCTATTATTAAAATATAACTTTTATTATAGGACTTTATTTAAAATACACTAAATCACACCACCAAATGGCCCAGCACACATCAGAAAACTAGACGAACATAAACATACAAACACCCAAAGAACATACAGGACAGGGGATAGGTATATCACCTTATCGTGGTGATCCGCTATACCGATGTTAATTACCGTTCCCTTAATAGATTTACAGGTACGGTTATATTGCTATTTATACAGTGGTAATAACGGTATAAATTTTATTTCAGAAGGCTAAGGATGATAGACAAATAATATTTAATCGACGTGTTTCTACGGCCCTGATGTAATAAGTGAGCCGATTCATCAGGATCAAGACAAATAGCCTCTGTCTTTTGTACTCAAATGCCCCAAATGAAGAATGGTAATCTAATATTTCTGGGGTACTTTCACAGTGAAATTATAATTTAGTATAGAACTATATTAGGATGTCATAATGTAATGTAAAACTGCATTATGATGTCATAATCTATTCATGGTAGGGGATAGTATTTAAAACTGCATTATGATGTCACAAATTAGTAATAACAAAAGATGCAACGTAGAACTTCATTATATTGTAATATAGAGCTCCATTATGATGTCATCATGTAATGTAAAACTGCATTATGATGTCATAATCTATTCATGGTAGGGGATAGAATTTACAACTCCATTATGATGTCACAATCTAGTACTATTAAAGGATACAACGTAGAACAACATTATTATGTAATATAGAACTCCATTATGATGTCATAATGTAAAACTGCATTATGATGTCATCATGTATTTATAGTAGGGGATAGAATTTACAACTGCATTATGATGTCACAATCTAGTAATAACAAAAGATACAACATAGAACAACATTATTATGTAATATAGAACTCCATTATGATGTCATAATATTAAACTGCATTATGACGTCATAATGTATTCATAGTAGGGGATAGAATTTACAACACCATTATGATGTCAGAATATAGTAATAACAAAAGATGTAATGTAGAACTTCATTATAATGTAGTATAGAACTCTATTATGATGTCATAATGTAAAACTGCATTATGATGTCATAATCTATTCATAGCAAGTAATAGAATTTACAACTCCATTATGATATCACAATCTAGTAATAACAAAAGATGCAACGTAGAACAACACTACTTTGTAATATAGAACTCCATTATGATGTCATAATGTAAAACTGCTTATGATGTCATAATCTATTCATGGTAGGGGATAGAATTTACAATATCATTATGATGTCACAATCTAGTAATAACAAAAAATACAACGTAGAACAGCATTTTTATGTAATATAGAACTCCATTATGATGTCATAATGTGAAACTTCATTATGATGTCATAATGTATTTATTGTAGGGGATAGGATTTACAACTCCATTATGATATCACAATCTAGTAATAACAGAAGATACTTTGTAGAACTTCATTATAATATAATATAGAACTCCATTATGATGTCATAATGTAAAACTGCATTATGATGTCATAATGTATTTATAGTAGGGGGTAGAATTTACAACTGCATTATGATGTCACAATCTAGTAATAACAAAAGATACAATGTAGAACTTCATTATAATTTAGTATAGAACTATATTAGGATGTCATAATGTAATGTAAAACTGCATTAAGATGTCATAATCTATTCATGGTAGGGGATAGTATTTAAAACTCCATTATGATGTCACAAATTAGTAATAACAAAAGATACAACATAATTATAATGTAATATAGAACTCTATTATGATGTCATAATGTAAAACTGCATTATGATGTCATAATGTTTTTATAGTAGGGGATAGAATTTACAACTTCATTATGATGTCGCAATCTAGTAATAACAAAAGATACAACATAATTATAATGTAATATAGAACTCTATTATGATGTCATAATGTAAAACTGCATTATGATGTCATAATGTTTTTATAGTAGGGGATAGAATTTACAACTTCATTATGATGTCGCAATCTAGTAGTAACAAAAGATACAACGTAGAACAACATTATTATGTAATATAGAACGCCATTATGATGTCATAATGTGAAACTGCATTATGACGTAATAATGTATTCATAGTAGGGGATAGGATTTACAACTCCATTATGATGTCAGAATCTAGTAATAACAAAAGATACAATGTAGAAAAACATTATTATGTAATATAGAACGCCATTATGATGTCATAATGTAAAACTGCATTATGATGTCATAATGTATTTATGGCAGGGGATTGAATTTACAACTCCATTATGATGTCACAATCTAGTAATAACAAAAGATACAATGTAGAACTTCATTATAATGTAGTATAGAACTCCATTATGATGTCATAATGTAAAACTGCTTTATGATGTCATAATTTATTTATAGCAGGTAATATAATTTACAACTCCATTATGTCACAATCTAATAATTATAAAAGATACAAAGTAGAAAAACATTATGTAATATAGAACTTCATTATGATGTCATAATGTGAAACTGCATTATGACATCATAATCTATTCATAGTAGGTGATAGCATTTACAACTCCATTAAGATGTCACAATCTAGTAATAACAAAAGATACAATGTAGAAATCCATTATATTTTAGTATAGAACTCTATTATGATGTCGTAATGTAAAACTGCATTAGGATGTCATAATCTATTCATGGTAGGGGATCAAATTTACAATATCATTATGATGTCACAATCTAGTAATAACAAAAGATACAATGTAGAACAGCCTTTTTATGTAATATACAACTCATTATGATGTCATAATGTGAAACTTCATTATGATGTCATAATGTATTTATAGTAGGGGGTAGAATTTACAACTCCATTATGATGTCACAATCTAGTAATAACAAAAGATACAATGTAGAACAGCATTTGTATGTAATATAGAACTCCATTATGATGTCATAACGTGAAACTGCATTATGATGTCATAATGTATTCATTGTAGTGGATAGGATTTACAACTCCATTATGATGTCACAATTTAGTAATAACAAAAGATACAATGTAGAACTTCATTATAATTTAGTATAGAACTCTGTTATGATGTCATAACGTAATGTAAAACTGCATTATGATGTCATAATCTATTCATGGTAGGGGATAGAATTTACAACTCCATTATGATGTCACAATCTTGTAATAGCAAAAGATACAATGTAGAACTTCATTATAATGTAGTATAGAACTCTATTTTGATGTCGTAATGTAAAACTGCATTATGATGTCATAATCTATTCATAGCAGGTAATAGAATTTACAACTCCATTATGATGTCAGAATCTAGTAATAACAAAAGATACAACGTAGAACAACATTATTATGTAATATAGAACTCCATTATGATGTCATAATGTGAAACTGCATTATGACGTAATAATGTATTCATAGTATGGGATAGGATTTACAACTCCATTATGATGTCAGAATCTAGTAATAACAAAAGATACAATGTAGAAAAACATTATTATGTAATATAGAACGCCATTATGATGTCATAATGTGAAACTGCATTATGATGTCATAATGTATTTATTGTAGGGGATAGGATTTACAACTCCATTATGATGTCACAATCTAGTAATAACAGAAGATACTTTGTAGAACTTCATTATAATGTAGTATAGAACTCCATTATGATGTCATAATGTAAAACTGCATTATGATGTCATAATCTATTCATAGCAGGTAATAGAATTTACAACTCCATTATGATGTCACAATCTAGTAATAACAAAAGATACAACGTAGAACAACATTATTATATAATATAGAACTCTATTATGATGTCATAATGTAAAACTGCATTATGATGTCACAATCTAGTAATAACAAAAGATACAATGTAGAACTTCATTATAATTTAGTATACAGTCGTCACTGGGACAGGTGGGGTCCTTTAAATGAAATACAATTTCACTGTGAAAGTACCCCAGAAATATTAGATTAGATAATCTGTTCTATTAATAAAATATAACTTTTTTTATAGGACTTTATTTAAAATACACTAAATCACACCACCAAATGGCCCAGCACACATCAGAAAACTAGACGAACATAAACATACAAACACCCAAAGAACATACAGGACAGGGGATAGGTATATCACCTTATCGTGGTGATCCGCTATACCGATGTTAATTACCGTTCCCTTAATAGATTTACAGGTACGGTTATATTGCTATTTATACAGTGGTAATAACGGTATAAATTTTATTTCAGAAGGCTAAGGATGATAGACAAATAATATTTAATCGACGTGTTTCTACGGCCCTGATGTAATAAGTGAGCCGATTCATCAGGATCAAGACAAATAGCCTCTGTCTTTTGTACTCAAATGCCCCAAATGAAGAATGGTAATCTAATATTTCTGGGGTACTTTCACAGTGAAATTATAATTTAGTATAGAACTATATTAGGATGTCATAATGTAATGTAAAACTGCATTATGATGTCATAATCTATTCATGGTAGGGGATAGTATTTAAAACTGCATTATGATGTCACAAATTAGTAATAACAAAAGATGCAACGTAGAACTTCATTATATTGTAATATAGAGCTTCATTATGATGTCATCATGTAATGTAAAACTGCATTATGATGTCATAATCTATTCATGGTAGGGGATAGAATTTACAACTCCATTATGATGTCACAATCTAGTACTATTAAAGGATACAACGTAGAACAACATTATTATGTAATATAGAACTCCATTATGATGTCATAATGTAAAACTGCATTATGATGTCATCATGTATTTATAGTAGGGGATAGAATTTACAACTGCATTATGATGTCACAATCTAGTAATAACAAAAGATACAACATAGAACAACATTATTATGTAATATAGAACTCCATTATGATGTCATAATATTAAACTGCATTATGACGTCATAATGTATTCATAGTAGGGGATAGAATTTACAACACCATTATGATGTCAGAATATAGTAATAACAAAAGATGTAATGTAGAACTTCATTATAATGTAGTATAGAACTCTATTATGATGTCATAATGTAAAACTGCATTATGATGTCATAATGTGAAACTGCATTATGATGTCATAATGTATTTATGGCAGGGGATTGAATTTACAACTCCATTATGATGTCACAATCTAGTAATAACAAAAGATACAATGTAGAACTTCATTATAATGTAGTATAGAACTCCATTATGATGTCATAATGTAAAACTGCATTATGATGTCATAATCTATTCATAGCAGGTAATAGAATTTACAACTCCATAATGTCACAATCTAATAATAATAAAAGATACAAAGTAGAAAAACATTATGTAATATAGAACTTCATTATGATGTCATAATGTGAAACTGCATTATGACATCATAATCTATTCATAGTAGGGGATAGCATTTACAACTCCACTATGATGTCACAATCTAGTAATAACAAAAGATACAATGTAGAAATCCATTATATTTTAGTATAGAACTCTATTATGATGTCGTAATGTAAAACTGCATTAGGATGTCATAATCTATTCATGGTAGGGGATCAAATTTACAATATCATTATGATGTCACAATCTAGTAATAACAAAAGATACAATGTAGAACAGCCTTTTTATGTAATATAGAACTCATTATGATGTCATAATGTGAAACTTCATTATGATGTCATAATGTATTTATAGTAGGGGGTAGAATTTACAACTCCATTATGATGTCACAATCTAGTAATAACAAAAGATACAATGTAGAACAGCATTTTTATGTAATATAGAACTCCATTATGATGTCATAACGTGAAACTGCTTTATGATGTCATAATGTATTCATTGTAGTGGATAGGATTTACAACTCCATTATGATGTCACAATTTAGTAATAACAAAAGATACAATGTAGAACTTCATTATAATTTAGTATAGAACTCTGTTATGATGTCATAACGTAATGTAAAACTGCATTATGATGTCATAATCTATTCGTGGTAGGGGATAGAATTTTCAACTCCATTATGATGTCACAATCTTGTAATAGCAAAAGATACAATGTAGAACTTCATTATAATGTAGTATAGAACTCTATTTTGATGTCGTAATGTAAAACTACATTATGATGTCATAATCTATTCATAGCAGGTAATAGAATTTACAACTCCATTATGATGTCAGAATCTAGTAATAACAAAAGATACAACGTAGAACAACATTATTATGTAATATAGAACTCCATTATGATGTCATAATGTGAAACTGCATTATGACGTAATAATGTATTCATAGTATGGGATAGGATTTACAACTCCATTATGATGTCAGAATCTAGTAATAACAAAAGATACAATGTAGAAAAACATTATTATGTAATATAGAACGCCATTATGATGTCATAATGTGAAACTGCATTATGATGTCATAATGTATTTATTGTAGGGGATAGGATTTACAACTCCATTATGATGTCACAATCTAGTAATAACAGAAGATACTTTGTAGAACTTCATTATAATGTAGTATAGAACTCCATTATGATGTCATAATGTAAAACTGCATTATGATGTCATAATCTATTCATAGCAGATAATAGAATTTACAACTCCATTATGATGTCACAATCTAGTAATAACAAAAGATACAACGTAGAACAACATTATTATGTAATATAGAACTCTATTATGATGTCATAATGTAAAACTGCATTATGATGTCATAATGTATTTATAGTAGGGGGTAGAATTTACAACTCCATTATGATGTCACAATCTAGTAATAACAAAAGATACAATGTAGAACTTCATTATAATTTAGTATACAGTCGTCACTGGGACAGGTGGGGTCCTTTAAATGAAATACAATTTCACTGTGAAACTACCCCAGAAATATTAGATTAGATAATCTGTTCTATTATTAAAATATAACTTTTATTATAGGACTTTATTTAAAATACACTAAATCACACCACCAAATGGCCCAGCACACATCAGAAAACTAGACGAACATAAACATACAAACACCCAAAGAACATACAGGACAGGGGATAGGTATATCACCTTATCGCGGTGATCCGCTATACCGATGTTAATTACCGTTCCCTTAATAGATTTACAGGTACGGTTATATTGCTATTTATACAGTGGTAATAACGGTATAAATCTTATTTCAGAAGGCTAAGGATGATAGACAAATAATATTTAATCGACGTGTTTCTACGGCCCTGATGTAATAAGTGAGCCGATTCATCAGGATCAAGACAAATAGCCTCTGTCTTTTGTACTCAAATGCCCCAAATGAAGAATGGTAATCTAATATTTCTGGGGTACTTTCACAGTGAAATTATAATTTAGTATAGAACTATATTAGGATGTCATAATGTAATGTAAAACTGCATTATGATGTCATAATCTATTCATGGTAGGGGATAGAATTTACAACTCCATTATGATGTCACAATGTAGTACTATTAAAGGATACAACGTAGAACAACATTATTATGTAATATAGAACTCCATTATGATGTCATAATGTAAAACTGCATTATGATGTCATCATGTATTTATAGTAGGGGATAGAATTTACAACTGCATTATGATGTCACAATCTAGTAATAACAAAAGATACAACATAGAACAACATTATTATGTAATATAGAACTCCATTATGATGTCATAATATTAAACTGCATTATGACGTCATAATGTATTCATAGTAGGGGATAGAATTTACAACACCATTATGATGTCAGAATATAGTAATAACAAAAGATGTAATGTAGAACTTCATTATAATGTAGTATAGAACTCTATTATGATGTCATAATGTAAAACTGCATTATGATGTCATAATCTATTCATAGCAAGTAATAGAATTTACAACTCCATTATGATATCACAATCTAGTAATAACAAAAGATGCAACGTAGAACAACACTACTTTGTAATATAGAACTCCATTATGATGTCATAATGTAAAACTGCTTATGATGTCATAATCTATTCATGGTAGGGGATAGAATTTACAATATCATTATGATGTCACAATCTAGTAATAACAAAAAATACAACGTAGAACAGCATTTTTATGTAATATAGAACTCCATTATGATGTCATAATGTGAAACTTCATTATGATGTCATAATGTATTTATTGTAGGGGATAGGATTTACAACTCCATTATGATGTCACAATCTAGTAATAACAGAAGATACTTTGTAGAACTTCATTATAATATAATATAGAACTCCATTATGATGTCATAATGTAAAACTGCATTATGATGTCATAATGTATTTATAGTAGGGGGTAGAATTTACAACTGCATTATGATGTCACAATCTAGTAATAACAAAAGATACAATGTAGAACTTCATTATAATTTAGTATAGAACTATATTAGGATGTCATAATGTAATGTAAAACTGCATTAAGATGTCATAATCTATTCATGGTAGGGGATAGTATTTAAAACTCCATTATGATGTCACAAATTAGTAATAACAAAAGATACAACATACAACTTAATGATAATGTAATATAGAACTCCATTATGATGTCATAATGTAAAACTGCATTATGATGTCATAATCTGTTCATGGTAGGGGATAGAATTTACAACTCCATTATGATGTCACAATCTAGTAATAACAAAAGATACAACATAATTATAATGTAATATAGAACTCTATTATGATGTCATAATGTAAAACTGCATTATGATGTCATAATGTTTTTATAGTAGGGGATAGAATTTACAACTTCATTATGATGTCGCAATCTAGTAGTAACAAAAGATACAACGTAGAACAACATTATTATGTAATATAGAACGCCATTATGATGTCATAATGTGAAACTGCATTATGACGTAATAATGTATTCATAGTAGGGGATAGGATTTACAACTCCATTATGATGTCAGAATCTAGTAATAACAAAAGATACAATGTAGAAAAACATTATTATGTAATATAGAACGCCATTATGATGTCATAATGTAAAACTGCATTATGATGTCATAATGTATTTATGGCAGGGGATTGAATTTACAACTCCATTATGATGTCACAATCTAGTAATAACAAAAGATACAATGTAGAACTTCATTATAATGTAGTATAGAACTCCATTATGATGTCATAATGTAAAACTGCTTTATGATGTCATAATTTATTTATAGCAGGTAATATAATTTACAACTCCATTATGTCACAATCTAATAATAATAAAAGATACAAAGTAGAAAAACATTATGTAATATAGAACTTCATTATGATGTCATAATGTGAAACTGCATTATGACATCATAATCTATTCATAGTAGGTGATAGCATTTACAACTCCATTAAGATGTCACAATCTAGTAATAACAAAAGATACAATGTAGAAATCCATTATATTTTAGTATAGAACTCTATTATGATGTCGTAATGTAAAACTGCATTAGGATGTCATAATCTATTCATGGTAGGGGATCAAATTTACAATATCATTATGATGTCACAATCTAGTAATAACAAAAGATACAATGTAGAACAGCCTTTTTATGTAATATACAACTCATTATGATGTCATAATGTGAAACTTCATTATGATGTCATAATGTATTTATAGTAGGGGGTAGAATTTACAACTCCATTATGATGTCACAATCTAGTAATAACAAAAGATACAATGTAGAACAGCATTTTTATGTAATATAGAACTCCATTATGATGTCATAACGTGAAACTGCTTTATGATGTCATAATGTATTCATTGTAGTGGATAGGATTTACAACTCCATTATGATGTCACAATTTAGTAATAACAAAAGATACAATGTAGAACTTCATTATAATTTAGTATAGAACTCTGTTATGATGTCATAACGTAATGTAAAACTGCATTATGATGTCATAATCTATTCGTGGTAGGGGATAGAATTTTCAACTCCATTATGATGTCACAATCTTGTAATAGCAAAAGATACAATGTAGAACTTCATTATAATGTAGTATAGAACTCTATTTTGATGTCGTAATGTAAAACTGCATTATGATGTCATAATCTATTCATAGCAGGTAATAGAATTTACAACTCCATTATGATGTCAGAATCTAGTAATAACAAAAGATACAACGTAGAACAACATTATTATGTAATATAGAACTCCATTATGATGTCATAATGTGAAACTGCATTATGACGTAATAATGTATTCATAGTATGGGATAGGATTTACAACTCCATTATGATGTCAGAATCTAGTAATAACAAAAGATACAATGTAGAAAAACATTATTATGTAATATAGAACGCCATTATGATGTCATAATGTGAAACTGCATTATGATGTCATAATGTATTTATTGTAGGGGATAGGATTTACAACTCCATTATGATGTCACAATCTAGTAATAACAGAAGATACTTTGTAGAACTTCATTATAATGTAGTATAGAACTCCATTATGATGTCATAATGTAAAACTGCATTATGATGTCATAATCTATTCATAGCAGATAATAGAATTTACAACTCCATTATGATGTCACAATCTAGTAATAACAAAAGATACAACGTAGAACAACATTATTATGTAATATAGAACTCTATTATGATGTCATAATGTAAAACTGCATTATGATGTCATAATGTATTTATAGTAGGGGGTAGAATTTACAACTCCATTATGATGTCACAATCTAGTAATAACAAAAGATACAATGTAGAACTTCATTATAATTTAGTATACAGTCGTCACTGGGACAGGTGGGGTCCTTTAAATGAAATACAATTTCACTGTGAAACTACCCCAGAAATATTAGATTAGATAATCTGTTCTATTATTAAAATATAACTTTTATTATAGGACTTTATTTAAAATACACTAAATCACACCACCAAATGGCCCAGCACACATCAGAAAACTAGACGAACATAAACATACAAACACCCAAAGAACATACAGGACAGGGGATAGGTATATCACCTTATCGTGGTGATCCGCTATACCGATGTTAATTACCGTTCCCTTAATAGATTTACAGGTACGGTTATATTGCTATTTATACAGTGGTAATAACGGTATAAATTTTATTTCAGAAGGCTAAGGATGATAGACAAATAATATTTAATCGACGTGTTTCTACGGCCCTGATGTAATAAGTGAGCCGATTCATCAGGATCAAGACAAATAGCCTCTGTCTTTTGTACTCAAATGCCCCAAATGAAGAATGGTAATCTAATATTTCTGGGGTACTTTCACAGTGAAATTATAATTTAGTATAGAACTATATTAGGATGTCATAATGTAATGTAAAACTGCATTATGATGTCATAATCTATTCATGGTAGGGGATAGAATTTACAACTCCATTATGATGTCACAATCTAGTACTATTAAAGGATACAACGTAGAACAACATTATTATGTAATATAGAACTCCATTATGATGTCATAATGTAAAACTGCATTATGATGTCATCATGTATTTATAGTAGGGGATAGAATTTACAACTGCATTATGATGTCACAATCTAGTATTATTAAAGGATACAACATAGAACAACATTATTATGTAATATAGAACTCCATTATGATGTCATAATATTAAACTGCATTATGACGTCATAATGTATTCATAGTAGGGGATAGAATTTACAACACCATTATGATGTCAGAATATAGTAATAACAAAAGATGTAATGTAGAACTTCATTATAATGTAGTATAGAACTCTATTATGATGTCATAATGTAAAACTGCATTATGATGTCATAATCTATTCATAGCAAGTAATAGAATTTACAACTCCATTATGATATCACAATCTAGTAATAACAAAAGATGCAACGTAGAACAACACTACTTTGTAATATAGAACTCCATTATGATGTCATAATGTAAAACTGCTTATGATGTCATAATCTATTCATGGTAGGGGATAGAATTTACAATATCATTATGATGTCACAATCTAGTAATAACAAAAAATACAACGTAGAACAGCATTTTTATGTAATATAGAACTCCATTATGATGTCATAATGTGAAACTTCATTATGATGTCATAATGTATTTATTGTAGGGGATAGGATTTACAACTCCATTATGATGTCACAATCTAGTAATAACAGAAGATACTTTGTAGAACTTCATTATAATATAATATAGAACTCCATTATGATGTCATAATGTAAAACTGCATTATGATGTCATAATGTATTTATAGTAGGGGGTAGAATTTACAACTGCATTATGATGTCACAATCTAGTAATAACAAAAGATACAATGTAGAACTTCATTATAATTTAGTATAGAACTATATTAGGATGTCATAATGTAATGTAAAACTGCATTAAGATGTCATAATCTATTCATGGTAGGGGATAGTATTTAAAACTCCATTATGATGTCACAAATTAGTAATAACAAAAGATACAACATACAACTTAATGATAATGTAATATAGAACTCCATTATGATGTCATAATGTAAAACTGCATTATGATGTCATAATCTGTTCATGGTAGGGGATAGAATTTACAACTCCATTATGATGTCACAATCTAGTAATAACAAAAGATACAACATAATTATAATGTAATATAGAACTCTATTATGATGTCATAATGTAAAACTGCATTATGATGTCATAATGTTTTTATAGTAGGGGATAGAATTTACAACTTCATTATGATGTCGCAATCTAGTAGTAACAAAAGATACAACGTAGAACAACATTATTATGTAATATAGAACGCCATTATGATGTCATAATGTGAAACTGCATTATGACGTAATAATGTATTCATAGTAGGGGATAGGATTTACAACTCCATTATGATGTCAGAATCTAGTAATAACAAAAGATACAATGTAGAAAAACATTATTATGTAATATAGAACGCCATTATGATGTCATAATGTAAAACTGCATTATGATGTCATAATGTATTTATGGCAGGGGATTGAATTTACAACTCCATTATGATGTCACAATCTAGTAATAACAAAAGATACAATGTAGAACTTCATTATAATGTAGTATAGAACTCCATTATGATGTCATAATGTAAAACTGCTTTATGATGTCATAATTTATTTATAGCAGGTAATATAATTTACAACTCCATTATGTCACAATCTAATAATAATAAAAGATACAAAGTAGAAAAACATTATGTAATATAGAACTTCATTATGATGTCATAATGTGAAACTGCATTATGACATCATAATCTATTCATAGTAGGTGATAGCATTTACAACTCCATTAAGATGTCACAATCTAGTAATAACAAAAGATACAATGTAGAAATCCATTATATTTTAGTATAGAACTCTATTATGATGTCGTAATGTAAAACTGCATTAGGATGTCATAATCTATTCATGGTAGGGGATCAAATTTACAATATCATTATGATGTCACAATCTAGTAATAACAAAAGATACAATGTAGAACAGCCTTTTTATGTAATATACAACTCATTATGATGTCATAATGTGAAACTTCATTATGATGTCATAATGTATTTATAGTAGGGGATAGAATTTACAACTCCATTATGATGTCACAATCTAGTAATAACAAAAGATACAATGTAGAACAGCATTTGTATGTAATATAGAACTCCATTATGATGTCATAACGTGAAACTGCATTATGATGTCATAATGTATTCATTGTAGTGGATAGGATTTACAACTCCATTATGATGTCACAATTTAGTAATAACAAAAGATACAATGTAGAACTTCATTATAATTTAGTATAGAACTCTGTTATGATGTCATAACGTAATGTAAAACTGCATTATGATGTCATAATCTATTCATGGTAGGGGATAGAATTTACAACTCCATTATGATGTCACAATCTTGTAATAGCAAAAGATACAATGTAGAACTTCATTATAATGTAGTATAGAACTCTATTTTGATGTCGTAATGTAAAACTGCATTATGATGTCATAATCTATTCATAGCAGGTAATAGAATTTACAACTCCATTATGATGTCAGAATCTAGTAATAACAAAAGATACAACGTAGAACAACATTATTATGTAATATAGAACTCCATTATGATGTCATAATGTGAAACTGCATTATGACGTAATAATGTATTCATAGTATGGGATAGGATTTACAACTCCATTATGATGTCAGAATCTAGTAATAACAAAAGATACAATGTAGAAAAACATTATTATGTAATATAGAACGCCATTATGATGTCATAATGTGAAACTGCATTATGATGTCATAATGTATTTATTGTAGGGGATAGGATTTACAACTCCATTATGATGTCACAATCTAGTAATAACAGAAGATACTTTGTAGAACTTCATTATAATGTAGTATAGAACTCCATTATGATGTCATAATGTAAAACTGCATTATGATGTCATAATCTATTCATAGCAGGTAATAGAATTTACAACTCCATTATGATGTCACAATCTAGTAATAACAAAAGATACAACGTAGAACAACATTATTATGTAATATAGAACTCTATTATGATGTCATAATGTAAAACTGCATTATGATGTCATAATGTATTTATAGTAGGGGGTAGAATTTACAACTCCATTATGATGTCACAATCTAGTAATAACAAAAGATACAATGTAGAACTTCATTATAATTTAGTATACAGTCGTCACTGGGACAGGTGGGGTCCTTTAAATGAAATGCAATTTCACTGTGAAACTACCCCAGAAATATTAGATTAGATAATCTGTTCTATTATTAAAATATAACTTTTATTATAGGACTTTATTTAAAATACACTAAATCACACCACCAAATGGCCCAGCACACATCAGAAAACTAGACGAACATAAACATACAAACACCCAAAGAACATACAGGACAGGGGATAGGTATATCACCTTATCGTGGTGATCCGCTATACCGATGTTAATTACCGTTCCCTTAATAGATTTACAGGTACGGTTATATTGCTATTTATACAGTGGTAATAACGGTATAAATTTTATTTCAGAAGGCTAAGGATGATAGACAAATAATATTTAATCGACGTGTTTCTACGGCCCTGATGTAATAAGTGAGCCGATTCATCAGGATCAAGACAAATAGCCTCTGTC
Organism: Eleutherodactylus coqui; assembly: GCF_035609145.1. NCBI lineage: Eukaryota > Metazoa > Chordata > Amphibia > Anura > Eleutherodactylidae > Eleutherodactylus > Eleutherodactylus coqui. The sequence goes on along the minus strand of NC_089842.1, from coordinate 213,953,449 downwards.
TTTTGTACTCAAATGCCCCAAATGAAGAATGGTAATCTAATATTTCTGGGGTACTTTCACAGTGAAATTATAATTTAGTATAGAACTATATTAGGATGTCATAATGTAATGTAAAACTGCATTATGATGTCATAATCTATTCATGGTAGGGGATAGTATTTAAAACTGCATTATGATGTCACAAATTAGTAATAACAAAAGATGCAACGTAGAACTTCATTATATTGTAATATAGAGCTTCATTATGATGTCATCATGTAATGTAAAACTGCATTATGATGTCATAATCTATTCATGGTAGGGGATAGAATTTACAACTCCATTATGATGTCACAATCTAGTACTATTAAAGGATACAACGTAGAACAACATTATTATGTAATATAGAACTCCATTATGATGTCATAATGTAAAACTGCATTATGATGTCATCATGTATTTATAGTAGGGGATAGAATTTACAACTGCATTATGATGTCACAATCTAGTAATAACAAAAGATACAACATAGAACAACATTATTATGTAATATAGAACTCCATGATGATGTCATAATATTAAACTGCATTATGACGTCATAATGTATTCATAGTAGGGGATAGAATTTACAACACCATTATGATGTCAGAATATAGTAATAACAAAAGATGTAATGTAGAACTTCATTATAATGTAGTATAGAACTCTATTATGATGTCATAATGTAAAACTGCATTATGATGTCATAATGTGAAACTGCATTATGATGTCATAATGTATTTATTGTAGGGGATAGGATTTACAACTCCATTATGATGTCACAATCTAGTAATAACAGAAGATACTTTGTAGAACTCCATTATAATGTAGTATAGAACTCCATTATGATGTCATAATGTAAAACTGCATTATGATGTCATAATCTATTCATAGCAGGTAATAGAATTTACAACTCCATTATGATGTCACAATCTAGTAATAACAAAAGATACAACGTAGAACAACATTATTATGTAATATAGAACTCTATTATGATGTCATAATGTAAAACTGCATTATGATGTCATAATGTATTTATAGTAGGGGGTAGAATTTACAACTCCATTATGATGTCACAATCTAGTAATAACAAAAGATACAATGTAGAACTTCATTATAATTTAGTATACAGTCGTCACTGGGACAGGTGGGGTCCTTTAAATGAAATACAATTTCACTGTGAAAGTACCCCAGAAATATTAGATTAGATAATCTGTTCTATTATTAAAATATAACTTTTATTATAGGACTTTATTTAAAATACACTAAATCACACCACCAAATGGCCCAGCACACATCAGAAAACTAGACGAACATAAACATACAAACACCCAAAGAACATACAGGACAGGGGATAGGTATATCACCTTATCGTGGTGATCCGCTATACCGATGTTAATTACCGTTCCCTTAATAGATTTACAGGTACGGTTATATTGCTATTTATACAGTGGTAATAACGGTATAAATTTTATTTCAGAAGGCTAAGGATGATAGACAAATAATATTTAATCGACGTGTTTCTACGGCCCTGATGTAATAAGTGAGCCGATTCATCAGGATCAAGACAAATAGCCTCTGTCTTTTGTACTCAAATGCCCCAAATGAAGAATGGTAATCTAATATTTCTGGGGTACTTTCACAGTGAAATTATAATTTAGTATAGAACTATATTAGGATGTCATAATGTAATGTAAAACTGCATTATGATGTCATAATCTATTCATGGTAGGGGATAGTATTTAAAACTGCATTATGATGTCACAAATTAGTAATAACAAAAGATGCAACGTAGAACTTCATTATATTGTAATATAGAGCTCCATTATGATGTCATCATGTAATGTAAAACTGCATTATGATGTCATAATCTATTCATGGTAGGGGATAGAATTTACAACTCCATTATGATGTCACAATCTAGTACTATTAAAGGATACAACGTAGAACAACATTATTATGTAATATAGAACTCCATTATGATGTCATAATGTAAAACTGCATTATGATGTCATCATGTATTTATAGTAGGGGATAGAATTTACAACTGCATTATGATGTCACAATCTAGTAATAACAAAAGATACAACATAGAACAACATTATTATGTAATATAGAACTCCATTATGATGTCATAATATTAAACTGCATTATGACGTCATAATGTATTCATAGTAGGGGATAGAATTTACAACACCATTATGATGTCAGAATATAGTAATAACAAAAGATGTAATGTAGAACTTCATTATAATGTAGTATAGAACTCTATTATGATGTCATAATGTAAAACTGCATTATGATGTCATAATCTATTCATAGCAAGTAATAGAATTTACAACTCCATTATGATATCACAATCTAGTAATAACAAAAGATGCAACGTAGAACAACACTACTTTGTAATATAGAACTCCATTATGATGTCATAATGTAAAACTGCTTATGATGTCATAATCTATTCATGGTAGGGGATAGAATTTACAATATCATTATGATGTCACAATCTAGTAATAACAAAAAATACAACGTAGAACAGCATTTTTATGTAATATAGAACTCCATTATGATGTCATAATGTGAAACTTCATTATGATGTCATAATGTATTTATTGTAGGGGATAGGATTTACAACTCCATTATGATATCACAATCTAGTAATAACAGAAGATACTTTGTAGAACTTCATTATAATATAATATAGAACTCCATTATGATGTCATAATGTAAAACTGCATTATGATGTCATAATGTATTTATAGTAGGGGGTAGAATTTACAACTGCATTATGATGTCACAATCTAGTAATAACAAAAGATACAATGTAGAACTTCATTATAATTTAGTATAGAACTATATTAGGATGTCATAATGTAATGTAAAACTGCATTAAGATGTCATAATCTATTCATGGTAGGGGATAGTATTTAAAACTCCATTATGATGTCACAAATTAGTAATAACAAAAGATACAACATAATTATAATGTAATATAGAACTCTATTATGATGTCATAATGTAAAACTGCATTATGATGTCATAATGTTTTTATAGTAGGGGATAGAATTTACAACTTCATTATGATGTCGCAATCTAGTAATAACAAAAGATACAACATAATTATAATGTAATATAGAACTCTATTATGATGTCATAATGTAAAACTGCATTATGATGTCATAATGTTTTTATAGTAGGGGATAGAATTTACAACTTCATTATGATGTCGCAATCTAGTAGTAACAAAAGATACAACGTAGAACAACATTATTATGTAATATAGAACGCCATTATGATGTCATAATGTGAAACTGCATTATGACGTAATAATGTATTCATAGTAGGGGATAGGATTTACAACTCCATTATGATGTCAGAATCTAGTAATAACAAAAGATACAATGTAGAAAAACATTATTATGTAATATAGAACGCCATTATGATGTCATAATGTAAAACTGCATTATGATGTCATAATGTATTTATGGCAGGGGATTGAATTTACAACTCCATTATGATGTCACAATCTAGTAATAACAAAAGATACAATGTAGAACTTCATTATAATGTAGTATAGAACTCCATTATGATGTCATAATGTAAAACTGCTTTATGATGTCATAATTTATTTATAGCAGGTAATATAATTTACAACTCCATTATGTCACAATCTAATAATAATAAAAGATACAAAGTAGAAAAACATTATGTAATATAGAACTTCATTATGATGTCATAATGTGAAACTGCATTATGACATCATAATCTATTCATAGTAGGTGATAGCATTTACAACTCCATTAAGATGTCACAATCTAGTAATAACAAAAGATACAATGTAGAAATCCATTATATTTTAGTATAGAACTCTATTATGATGTCGTAATGTAAAACTGCATTAGGATGTCATAATCTATTCATGGTAGGGGATCAAATTTACAATATCATTATGATGTCACAATCTAGTAATAACAAAAGATACAATGTAGAACAGCCTTTTTATGTAATATACAACTCATTATGATGTCATAATGTGAAACTTCATTATGATGTCATAATGTATTTATAGTAGGGGGTAGAATTTACAACTCCATTATGATGTCACAATCTAGTAATAACAAAAGATACAATGTAGAACAGCATTTGTATGTAATATAGAACTCCATTATGATGTCATAACGTGAAACTGCATTATGATGTCATAATGTATTCATTGTAGTGGATAGGATTTACAACTCCATTATGATGTCACAATTTAGTAATAACAAAAGATACAATGTAGAACTTCATTATAATTTAGTATAGAACTCTGTTATGATGTCATAACGTAATGTAAAACTGCATTATGATGTCATAATCTATTCATGGTAGGGGATAGAATTTACAACTCCATTATGATGTCAGAATCTAGTAATAACAAAAGATACAATGTAGAAAAACATTATTATGTAATATAGAACGCCATTATGATGTCATAATGTGAAACTGCATTATGATGTCATAATGTATTTATTGTAGGGGATAGGATTTACAACTCCATTATGATGTCACAATCTAGTAATAACAGAAGATACTTTGTAGAACTTCATTATAATGTAGTATAGAACTCCATTATGATGTCATAATGTAAAACTGCATTATGATGTCATAATCTATTCATAGCAGGTAATAGAATTTACAACTCCATTATGATGTCACAATCTAGTAATAACAAAAGATACAACGTAGAACAACATTATTATGTAATATAGAACTCTATTATGATGTCATAATGTAAAACTGCATTATGATGTCATAATGTATTTATAGTAGGGGGTAGAATTTACAACTCCATTATGATGTCACAATCTAGTAATAACAAAAGATACAATGTAGAACTTCATTATAATTTAGTATACAGTCGTCACTGGGACAGGTGGGGTCCTTTAAATGAAATGCAATTTCACTGTGAAACTACCCCAGAAATATTAGATTAGATAATCTGTTCTATTATTAAAATATAACTTTTATTATAGGACTTTATTTAAAATACACTAAATCACACCACCAAATGGCCCAGCACACATCAGAAAACTAGACGAACATAAACATACAAACACCCAAAGAACATACAGGACAGGGGATAGGTATATCACCTTATCGTGGTGATCCGCTATACCGATGTTAATTACCGTTCCCTTAATAGATTTACAGGTACGGTTATATTGCTATTTATACAGTGGTAATAACGGTATAAATTTTATTTCAGAAGGCTAAGGATGATAGACAAATAATATTTAATCGACGTGTTTCTACGGCCCTGATGTAATAAGTGAGCCGATTCATCAGGATCAAGACAAATAGCCTCTGTCTTTTGTACTCAAATGCCCCAAATGAAGAATGGTAATCTAATATTTCTGGGGTACTTTCACAGTGAAATTATAATTTAGTATAGAACTATATTAGGATGTCATAATGTAATGTAAAACTGCATTATGATGTCATAATCTATTCATGGTAGGGGATAGTATTTAAAACTGCATTATGATGTCACAAATTAGTAATAACAAAAGATGCAACGTAGAACTTCATTATATTGTAATATAGAGCTTCATTATGATGTCATCATGTAATGTAAAACTGCATTATGATGTCATAATCTATTCATGGTAGGGGATAGAATTTACAACTCCATTATGATGTCACAATCTAGTACTATTAAAGGATACAACGTAGAACAACATTATTATGTAATATAGAACTCCATTATGATGTCATAATGTAAAACTGCATTATGATGTCATCATGTATTTATAGTAGGGGATAGAATTTACAACTGCATTATGATGTCACAATCTAGTAATAACAAAAGATACAACATAGAACAACATTATTATGTAATATAGAACTCCATGATGATGTCATAATATTAAACTGCATTATGACGTCATAATGTATTCATAGTAGGGGATAGAATTTACAACACCATTATGATGTCAGAATATAGTAATAACAAAAGATGTAATGTAGAACTTCATTATAATGTAGTATAGAACTCTATTATGATGTCATAATGTAAAACTGCATTATGATGTCATAATGTGAAACTGCATTATGATGTCATAATGTATTTATTGTAGGGGATAGGATTTACAACTCCATTATGATGTCACAATCTAGTAATAACAGAAGATACTTTGTAGAACTCCATTATAATGTAGTATAGAACTCCATTATGATGTCATAATGTAAAACTGCATTATGATGTCATAATCTATTCATAGCAGGTAATAGAATTTACAACTCCATTATGATGTCACAATCTAGTAATAACAAAAGATACAACGTAGAACAACATTATTATGTAATATAGAACTCTATTATGATGTCATAATGTAAAACTGCATTATGATGTCATAATGTATTTATAGTAGGGGGTAGAATTTACAACTCCATTATGATGTCACAATCTAGTAATAACAAAAGATACAATGTAGAACTTCATTATAATTTAGTATACAGTCGTCACTGGGACAGGTGGGGTCCTTTAAATGAAATACAATTTCACTGTGAAAGTACCCCAGAAATATTAGATTAGATAATCTGTTCTATTATTAAAATATAACTTTTATTATAGGACTTTATTTAAAATACACTAAATCACACCACCAAATGGCCCAGCACACATCAGAAAACTAGACGAACATAAACATACAAACACCCAAAGAACATACAGGACAGGGGATAGGTATATCACCTTATCGTGGTGATCCGCTATACCGATGTTAATTACCGTTCCCTTAATAGATTTACAGGTACGGTTATATTGCTATTTATACAGTGGTAATAACGGTATAAATTTTATTTCAGAAGGCTAAGGATGATAGACAAATAATATTTAATCGACGTGTTTCTACGGCCCTGATGTAATAAGTGAGCTGATTCATCAGGATCAAGACAAATAGCCTCTGTCTTTTGTACTCAAATGCCCCAAATGAAGAATGGTAATCTAATATTTCTGGGGTACTTTCACAGTGAAATTATAATTTAGTATAGAACTATATTAGGATGTCATAATGTAATGTAAAACTGCATTATGATGTCATAATCTATTCATGGTAGGGGATAGTATTTAAAACTGCATTATGATGTCACAAATTAGTAATAACAAAAGATGCAACGTAGAACTTCATTATATTGTAATATAGAGCTCCATTATGATGTCATCATGTAATGTAAAACTGCATTATGATGTCATAATCTATTCATGGTAGGGGATAGAATTTACAACTCCATTATGATGTCACAATCTAGTACTATTAAAGGATACAACGTAGAACAACATTATTATGTAATATAGAACTCCATTATGATGTCATAATGTAAAACTGCATTATGATGTCATCATGTATTTATAGTAGGGGATAGAATTTACAACTGCATTATGATGTCACAATCTAGTAATAACAAAAGATACAACATAGAACAACATTATTATGTAATATAGAACTCCATTATGATGTCATAATATTAAACTGCATTATGACGTCATAATGTATTCATAGTAGGGGATAGAATTTACAACACCATTATGATGTCAGAATATAGTAATAACAAAAGATGTAATGTAGAACTTCATTATAATGTAGTATAGAACTCTATTATGATGTCATAATGTAAAACTGCATTATGATGTCATAATCTATTCATAGCAAGTAATAGAATTTACAACTCCATTATGATATCACAATCTAGTAATAACAAAAGATGCAACGTAGAACAACACTACTTTGTAATATAGAACTCCATTATGATGTCATAATGTAAAACTGCTTATGATGTCATAATCTATTCATGGTAGGGGATAGAATTTACAATATCATTATGATGTCACAATCTAGTAATAACAAAAAATACAACGTAGAACAGCATTTTTATGTAATATAGAACTCCATTATGATGTCATAATGTGAAACTTCATTATGATGTCATAATGTATTTATTGTAGGGGATAGGATTTACAACTCCATTATGATATCACAATCTAGTAATAACAGAAGATACTTTGTAGAACTTCATTATAATATAATATAGAACTCCATTATGATGTCATAATGTAAAACTGCATTATGATGTCATAATGTATTTATAGTAGGGGGTAGAATTTACAACTGCATTATGATGTCACAATCTAGTAATAACAAAAGATACAATGTAGAACTTCATTATAATTTAGTATAGAACTATATTAGGATGTCATAATGTAATGTAAAACTGCATTAAGATGTCATAATCTATTCATGGTAGGGGATAGTATTTAAAACTCCATTATGATGTCACAAATTAGTAATAACAAAAGATACAACATAATTATAATGTAATATAGAACTCTATTATGATGTCATAATGTAAAACTGCATTATGATGTCATAATGTTTTTATAGTAGGGGATAGAATTTACAACTTCATTATGATGTCGCAATCTAGTAATAACAAAAGATACAACATAATTATAATGTAATATAGAACTCTATTATGATGTCATAATGTAAAACTGCATTATGATGTCATAATGTTTTTATAGTAGGGGATAGAATTTACAACTTCATTATGATGTCGCAATCTAGTAGTAACAAAAGATACAACGTAGAACAACATTATTATGTAATATAGAACGCCATTATGATGTCATAATGTGAAACTGCATTATGACGTAATAATGTATTCATAGTAGGGGATAGGATTTACAACTCCATTATGATGTCAGAATCTAGTAATAACAAAAGATACAATGTAGAAAAACATTATTATGTAATATAGAACGCCATTATGATGTCATAATGTAAAACTGCATTATGATGTCATAATGTATTTATGGCAGGGGATTGAATTTACAACTCCATTATGATGTCACAATCTAGTAATAACAAAAGATACAATGTAGAACTTCATTATAATGTAGTATAGAACTCCATTATGATGTCATAATGTAAAACTGCTTTATGATGTCATAATTTATTTATAGCAGGTAATATAATTTACAACTCCATTATGTCACAATCTAATAATAATAAAAGATACAAAGTAGAAAAACATTATGTAATATAGAACTTCATTATGATGTCATAATGTGAAACTGCATTATGACATCATAATCTATTCATAGTAGGTGATAGCATTTACAACTCCATTAAGATGTCACAATCTAGTAATAACAAAAGATACAATGTAGAAATCCATTATATTTTAGTATAGAACTCTATTATGATGTCGTAATGTAAAACTGCATTAGGATGTCATAATCTATTCATGGTAGGGGATCAAATTTACAATATCATTATGATGTCACAATCTAGTAATAACAAAAGATACAATGTAGAACAGCCTTTTTATGTAATATACAACTCATTATGATGTCATAATGTGAAACTTCATTATGATGTCATAATGTATTTATAGTAGGGGGTAGAATTTACAACTCCATTATGATGTCACAATCTAGTAATAACAAAAGATACAATGTAGAACAGCATTTGTATGTAATATAGAACTCCATTATGATGTCATAACGTGAAACTGCATTATGATGTCATAATGTATTCATTGTAGTGGATAGGATTTACAACTCCATTATGATGTCACAATTTAGTAATAACAAAAGATACAATGTAGAACTTCATTATAATTTAGTATAGAACTCTGTTATGATGTCATAACGTAATGTAAAACTGCATTATGATGTCATAATCTATTCATGGTAGGGGATAGAATTTACAACTCCATTATGATGTCACAATCTTGTAATAGCAAAAGATACAATGTAGAACTTCATTATAATGTAGTATAGAACTCTATTTTGATGTCGTAATGTAAAACTGCATTATGATGTCATAATCTATTCATAGCAGGTAATAGAATTTACAACTCCATTATGATGTCAGAATCTAGTAATAACAAAAGATACAACGTAGAACAACATTATTATGTAATATAGAACTCCATTATGATGTCATAATGTGAAACTGCATTATGACGTAATAATGTATTCATAGTATGGGATAGGATTTACAACTCCATTATGATGTCAGAATCTAGTAATAACAAAAGATACAATGTAGAAAAACATTATTATGTAATATAGAACGCCATTATGATGTCATAATGTGAAACTGCATTATGATGTCATAATGTATTTATTGTAGGGGATAGGATTTACAACTCCATTATGATGTCACAATCTAGTAATAACAGAAGATACTTTGTAGAACTTCATTATAATGTAGTATAGAACTCCATTATGATGTCATAATGTAAAACTGCATTATGATGTCATAATCTATACATAGCAGGTAATAGAATTTACAACTCCATTATGATGTCACAATCTAGTAATAACAAAAGATACAACGTAGAACAACATTATTATATAATATAGAACTCTATTATGATGTCATAATGTAAAACTGCATTATGATGTCACAATCTAGTAATAACAAAAGATACAATGTAGAACTTCATTATAATTTAGTATACAGTCGTCACTGGGACAGGTGGGGTCCTTTAAATGAAATACAATTTCACTGTGAAAGTACCCCAGAAATATTAGATTAGATAATCTGTTCTATTAATAAAATATAACTTTTTTTATAGGACTTTATTTAAAATACACTAAATCACACCACCAAATGGCCCAGCACACATCAGAAAACTAGACGAACATAAACATACAAACACCCAAAGAACATACAGGACAGGGGATAGGTATATCACCTTATCGTGGTGATCCGCTATACCGATGTTAATTACCGTTCCCTTAATAGATTTACAGGTACGGTTATATTGCTATTTATACAGTGGTAATAACGGTATAAATTTTATTTCAGAAGGCTAAGGATGATAGACAAATAATATTTAATCGACGTGTTTCTACGGCCCTGATGTAATAAGTGAGCCGATTCATCAGGATCAAGACAAATAGCCTCTGTCTTTTGTACTCAAATGCCCCAAATGAAGAATGGTAATCTAATATTTCTGGGGTACTTTCACAGTGAAATTATAATTTAGTATAGAACTATATTAGGATGTCATAATGTAATGTAAAACTGCATTATGATGTCATAATCTATTCATGGTAGGGGATAGTATTTAAAACTGCATTATGATGTCACAAATTAGTAATAACAAAAGATGCAACGTAGAACTTCATTATATTGTAATATAGAGCTCCATTATGATGTCATCATGTAATGTAAAACTGCATTATGATGTCATAATCTATTCATGGTAGGGGATAGAATTTACAACTCCATTATGATGTCACAATCTAGTACTATTAAAGGATACAACGTAGAACAACATTATTATGTAATATAGAACTCCATTATGATGTCATAATGTAAAACTGCATTATGATGTCATCATGTATTTATAGTAGGGGATAGAATTTACAACTGCATTATGATGTCACAATCTAGTAATAACAAAAGATACAACATAGAACAACATTATTATGTAATATAGAACTCCATTATGATGTCATAATATTAAACTGCATTATGACGTCATAATGTATTCATAGTAGGGGATAGAATTTACAACACCATTATGATTTCAGAATCTAGTAATAACAAAAGATGTAATGTAGAACTTCATTATAATGTAGTATAGAACTCTATTATGATGTCATAATGTAAAACTGCATTATGATGTCATAATCTATTCATAGCAAGTAATAGAATTTACAACTCCATTATGATATCACAATCTAGTAATAACAAAAGATGCAACGTAGAACAACACTACTTTGTAATATAGAACTCCATTATGATGTCATAATGTAAAACTGCATTATGATGTCATAATCTATTCATGGTAGGGGATAGAATTTACAATATCATTATGATGTCACAATCTAGTAATAACAAAAAATACAACGTAGAACAGCATTTTTATGTAATATAGAACTCCATTATGATGTCATAATGTGAAACTTCATTATATGTCATAATGTATTTATTGTAGGGGATAGGATTTACAACTCCATTATGATGTCACAATCTAGTAATAACAGAAGATACTTTGTAGAACTTCATTATAATATAATATAGAACTCCATTATGATGTCATGATGTAAAACTGCATTATGATGTCATAATGTATTTATAGTAGGGGGTAGAATTTACAACTGCATTATGATGTCACAATCTAGTAATAACAAAAGATACAATGTAGAACTTCATTATAATTTAGTATAGAACTATATTAGGATGTCATAATGTAATGTAAAACTGCATTAAGATGTCATAATCTATTCATGGTAGGGGATAGTATTTAAAACTCCATTATGATGTCACAAATTAGTAATAACAAAAGATACAACATACAACTTAATGATAATGTAATATAGAACTCCATTATGTCATAATGTAAAACTGCATTATGATGTCATAATCTGTTCATGGTAGGGGATAGAATTTACAACTCCATTATGATGTCACAATCTAGTAATAACAAAAGATACAACATAATTATAATGTAATATAGAACTCTATTATGATGTCATAATGTAAAACTGCATTATGATGTCATAATGTTTTTATAGTAGGGGATAGTATTTACAACTTCATTATGATGTCGCAATCTAAGATACAACGTAGAACAACATTATTATGTAATATAGAACGCCATTATGATGTCATAATGTGAAACTGCATTATGACGTAATAATGTATTCATAGTAGGGGATAGGATTTACAACTCCATTATGATGTCAGAATCTAGTAATAACAAAAGATACAATGTAGAAAAACATTATGTAATATAGAACGCCATTATGATGTCATAATGTAAGACTGCATTATGATGTCATAATGTATTTATGGCAGGGGATTGAATTTACAACTCCATTATGATGTCACAATCTAGTAATAACAAAAGATACAATGTAGAACTTCATTATAATGTAGTATAGAACTCCATTATGATGTCATAATGTAAAACTGCTTTATGATGTCATAATTTATTTATAGCAGGTAATATAATTTACAACTCCATAATGTCACAATCTAATAATAATAAAAGATACAAAGTAGAAAAACATTATGTAATATAGAACTTCATTATGATGTCATAATGTGAAACTGCATTATGACATCATAATCTATTCATAGTAGGGGATAGCATTTACAACTCCATTATGATGTCACAATCTAGTAATAACAAAAGATACAATGTAGAAATCCATTATATTTTAGTATAGAACTCTATTATGATGTCGTAATGTAAAACTGCATTAGGATGTCATAATCTATTCATGGTAGGGGATCAAATTTACAATATCATTATGATGTCACAATCTAGTAATAACAAAAGATACAATGTAGAACAGCCTTTTTTATGTAATATAGAACTCATTATGATGTCATAATGTGAAACTTCATTATGATATCATAATGTATTTATAGTAGGGGGTAGAATTTACAACTCCATTATGATGTCACAATCTAGTAATAACAAAAGATACAATGTAGAACAGCATTTTTATGTAATATAGAACTCCATTATGATGTCATAACGTGAAACTGCATTATGATGTCATAATGTATTCATTGTAGTGGATAGGATTTACAACTCCATTATGATGTCACAATTTAGTAATAACAAAAGATACAATGTAGAACTTCATTATAATTTAGTATAGAACTCTGTTATGATGTCATAACGTAATGTAAAACTGCATTATGATGTCATAATCTATTCATGGTAGGGGATAGAATTTACAACTCCATTATGATGTCACAATCTTGTAATAGCAAAAGATACAATGTAGAACTTCATTATAATGTAGTATAGAACTCTATTTTGATGTCGTAATGTAAAACTGCGTTATGATGTCATAATCTATTCATAGCAGGTAATAGAATTTACAACTCCATTATGATGTCAGAATCTAGTAATAACAAAAGATACAACGTAGAACAACATTATTATGTAATATAGAACTCCATTATGATGTCATAATGTGAAACTGCATTATGATGTCATAATGTATTTATAGTAGGGGGTAGAATTTACAACTGCATTATGATGTCACAATCTAGTAATAACAAAAGATACAATGTAGAACTTCATTATAATATAATATAGAACTCCATTATGATGTCATAATGTAAAACTGCATTATGATGTCATAATGTATTTATAGTAGGGGGTAGAATTTACAACTGCATTATGATGTCACAATCTAGTAATAACAAAAGATACAATGTAGAACTTCATTATAATTTAGTATAGAACTATATTAGGATGTCATAATGTAATGTAAAACTGCATTAAGATGTCATAATCTATTCATGGTAGGGGATAGTATTTAAAACTCCATTATGATGTCACAAATTAGTAATAACAAAAGATACAACATACAACTTAATGATAATGTAATATAGAACTCCATTATGTCATAATGTAAAACTGCATTATGATGTCATAATCTGTTCATGGTAGGGGATAGAATTTACAACTCCATTATGATGTCACAATCTAGTAATAACAAAAGATACAACATAATTATAATGTAATATAGAACTCTATTATGATGTCATAATGTAAAACTGCATTATGATGTCATAATGTTTTTATAGTAGGGGATAGAATTTACAACTTCATTATGATGTCGCAATCTAAGATACAACGTAGAACAACATTATTATGTAATATAGAACGCCATTATGATGTCATAATGTGAAACTGCATTATGACGTAATAATGTATTCATAGTAGGGGATAGGATTTACAACTCCATTATGATGTCAGAATCTAGTAATAACAAAAGATACAATGTAGAAAAACATTATGTAATATAGAATGCCATTATGATGTCATAATGTAAGACTGCATTATGATGTCATAATGTATTTATGGCAGGGGATTGAATTTACAACTCCATTATGATGTCACAATCTAGTAATAACAAAAGATACAATGTAGAACTTCATTATAATGTAGTATAGAACTCCATTATGATGTCATAATGTAAAACTGCTTTATGATGTCATAATTTATTTATAGCAGGTAATATAATTTACAACTCCATAATGTCACAATCTAATAATAATAAAAGATACAAAGTAGAAAAACATTATGTAATATAGAACTTCATTATGATGTCATAATGTGAAACTGCATTATGACATCATAATCTATTCATAGTAGGGGATAGCATTTACAACTCCATTATGATGTCACAATCTAGTAATAACAAAAGATACAATGTAGAAATCCATTATATTTTAGTATAGAACTCTATTATGATGTCGTAATGTAAAACTGCATTAGGATGTCATAATCTATTCATGGTAGGGGATCAAATTTACAATATCATTATGATGTCACAATCTAGTAATAACAAAAGATACAATGTAGAACAGCCTTTTTTATGTAATATAGAACTCATTATGATGTCATAATGTGAAACTTCATTATGATATCATAATGTATTTATAGTAGGGGGTAGAATTTACAACTCCATTATGATGTCACAATCTAGTAATAACAAAAGATACAATGTAGAACAGCATTTTTATGTAATATAGAACTCCATTATGATGTCATAACGTGAAACTGCATTATGATGTCATAATGTATTCATTGTAGTGGATAGGATTTACAACTCCATTATGATGTCACAATTTAGTAATAACAAAAGATACAATGTAGAACTTCATTATAATTTAGTATAGAACTCTGTTATGATGTCATAACGTAATGTAAAACTGCATTATGATGTCATAATCTATTCATGGTAGGGGATAGAATTTACAACTCCATTATGATGTCACAATCTTGTAATAGCAAAAGATACAATGTAGAACTTCATTATAATGTAGTATAGAACTCTATTTTGATGTCGTAATGTAAAACTGCGTTATGATGTCATAATCTATTCATAGCAGGTAATAGAATTTACAACTCCATTATGATGTCAGAATCTAGTAATAACAAAAGATACAACGTAGAACAACATTATTATGTAATATAGAACTCCATTATGATGTCATAATGTGAAACTGCATTATGATGTCATAATGTATTTATAGTAGGGGGTAGAATTTACAACTGCATTATGATGTCACAATCTAGTAATAACAAAAGATACAATGTAGAACTTCATTATAATATAATATAGAACTCCATTATGATGTCATAATGTAAAACTGCATTATGATGTCATAATGTATTTATAGTAGGGGGTAGAATTTACAACTGCATTATGATGTCACAATCTAGTAATAACAAAAGATACAATGTAGAACTTCATTATAATTTAGTATAGAACTATATTAGGATGTCATAATGTAATGTAAAACTGCATTAAGATGTCATAATCTATTCATGGTAGGGGATAGTATTTAAAACTCCATTATGATGTCACAAATTAGTAATAACAAAAGATACAACATACAACTTAATGATAATGTAATATAGAACTCCATTATGTCATAATGTAAAACTGCATTATGATGTCATAATCTGTTCATGGTAGGGGATAGAATTTACAACTCCATTATGATGTCACAATCTAGTAATAACAAAAGATACAACATAATTATAATGTAATATAGAACTCTATTATGATGTCATAATGTAAAACTGCATTATGATGTCATAATGTTTTTATAGTAGGGGATAGAATTTACAACTTCATTATGATGTCGCAATCTAAGATACAACGTAGAACAACATTATTATGTAATATAGAACGCCATTATGATGTCATAATGTGAAACTGCATTATGACGTAATAATGTATTCATAGTAGGGGATAGGATTTACAACTCCATTATGATGTCAGAATCTAGTAATAACAAAAGATACAATGTAGAAAAACATTATGTAATATAGAACGCCATTATGATGTCATAATGTAAGACTGCATTATGATGTCATAATGTATTTATGGCAGGGGATTGAATTTACAACTCCATTATGATGTCACAATCTAGTAATAACAAAAGATACAATGTAGAACTTCATTATAATGTAGTATAGAACTCCATTATGATGTCATAATGTAAAACTGCTTTATGATGTCATAATTTATTTATAGCAGGTAATATAATTTACAACTCCATAATGTCACAATCTAATAATAATAAAAGATACAAAGTAGAAAAACATTATGTAATATAGAACTTCATTATGATGTCATAATGTGAAACTGCATTATGACATCATAATCTATTCATAGTAGGTGATAGCATTTACAACTCCATTAAGATGTCACAATCTAGTAATAACAAAAGATACAATGTAGAAATCCATTATATTTTAGTATAGAACTCTATTATGATGTCGTAATGTAAAACTGCATTAGGATGTCATAATCTATTCATGGTAGGGGATCAAATTTACAATATCATTATGATGTCACAATCTAGTAATAACAAAAGATACAATGTAGAACAGCCTTTTTATGTAATATACAACTCATTATGATGTCATAATGTGAAACTTCATTATGATGTCATAATGTATTTATAGTAGGGGGTAGAATTTACAACTCCATTATGATGTCACAATCTAGTAATAACAAAAGATACAATGTAGAACAGCATTTGTATGTAATATAGAACTCCATTATGATGTCATAACGTGAAACTGCATTATGATGTCATAATGTATTCATTGTAGTGGATAGGATTTACAACTCCATTATGATGTCACAATTTAGTAATAACAAAAGATACAATGTAGAACTTCATTATAATTTAGTATAGAACTCTGTTATGATGTCATAACGTAATGTAAAACTGCATTATGATGTCATAATCTATTCATGGTAGGGGATAGAATTTACAACTCCATTATGATGTCACAATCTTGTAATAGCAAAAGATACAATGTAGAACTTCATTATAATGTAGTATAGAACTCTATTTTGATGTCGTAATGTAAAACTGCATTATGATGTCATAATCTATTCATAGCAGGTAATAGAATTTACAACTCCATTATGATGTCAGAATCTAGTAATAACAAAAGATACAACGTAGAACAACATTATTATGTAATATAGAACTCCATTATGATGTCATAATGTGAAACTGCATTATGACGTAATAATGTATTCATAGTATGGGATAGGATTTACAACTCCATTATGATGTCAGAATCTAGTAATAACAAAAGATACAATGTAGAAAAACATTATTATGTAATATAGAACGCCATTATGATGTCATAATGTGAAACTGCATTATGATGTCATAATGTATTTATTGTAGGGGATAGGATTTACAACTCCATTATGATGTCACAATCTAGTAATAACAGAAGATACTTTGTAGAACTTCATTATAATGTAGTATAGAACTCCATTATAATGTCATAATGTAAAACTGCATTATGATGTCATAATCTATTCATAGCAGGTAATAGAATTTACAACTCCATTATGATGTCACAATCTAGTAATAACAAAAGATACAACGTAGAACAACATTATTATATAATATAGAACTCTATTATGATGTCATAATGTAAAACTGCATTATGATGTCACAATCTAGTAATAACAAAAGATACAATGTAGAACTTCATTATAATTTAGTATACAGTCGTCACTGGGACAGGTGGGGTCCTTTAAATGAAATACAATTTCACTGTGAAAGTACCCCAGAAATATTAGATTAGATAATCTGTTCTATTAATAAAATATAACTTTTTTTATAGGACTTTATTTAAAATACACTAAATCACACCACCAAATGGCCCAGCACACATCAGAAAACTAGACGAACATAAACATACAAACACCCAAAGAACATACAGGACAGGGGATAGGTATATCACCTTATCGTGGTGATCCGCTATACCGATGTTAATTACCGTTCCCTTAATAGATTTACAGGTACGGTTATATTGCTATTTATACAGTGGTAATAACGGTATAAATTTTATTTCAGAAGGCTAAGGATGATAGACAAATAATATTTAATCGACGTGTTTCTACGGCCCTGATGTAATAAGTGAGCCGATTCATCAGGATCAAGACAAATAGCCTCTGTCTTTTGTACTCAAATGCCCCAAATGAAGAATGGTAATCTAATATTTCTGGGGTACTTTCACAGTGAAATTATAATTTAGTATAGAACTATATTAGGATGTCATAATGTAATGTAAAACTGCATTATGATGTCATAATCTATTCATGGTAGGGGATAGTATTTAAAACTGCATTATGATGTCACAAATTAGTAATAACAAAAGATGCAACGTAGAACTTCATTATATTGTAATATAGAGCTCCATTATGATGTCATCATGTAATGTAAAACTGCATTATGATGTCATAATCTATTCATGGTAGGGGATAGAATTTACAACTCCATTATGATGTCACAATCTAGTACTATTAAAGGATACAACGTAGAACAACATTATTATGTAATATAGAACTCCATTATGATGTCATAATGTAAAACTGCATTATGATGTCATCATGTATTTATAGTAGGGGATAGAATTTACAACTGCATTATGATGTCACAATCTAGTAATAACAAAAGATACAACATAGAACAACATTATTATGTAATATAGAACTCCATTATGATGTCATAATATTAAACTGCATTATGACGTCATAATGTATTCATAGTAGGGGATAGAATTTACAACACCATTATGATGTCAGAATATAGTAATAACAAAAGATGTAATGTAGAACTTCATTATAATGTAGTATAGAACTCTATTATGATGTCATAATGTAAAACTGCATTATGATGTCATAATCTATTCATAGCAAGTAATAGAATTTACAACTCCATTATGATATCACAATCTAGTAATAACAAAAGATGCAACGTAGAACAACACTACTTTGTAATATAGAACTCCATTATGATGTCATAATGTAAAACTGCTTATGATGTCATAATCTATTCATGGTAGGGGATAGAATTTACAATATCATTATGATGTCACAATCTAGTAATAACAAAAAATACAACGTAGAACAGCATTTTTATGTAATATAGAACTCCATTATGATGTCATAATGTGAAACTTCATTATGATGTCATAATGTATTTATTGTAGGGGATAGGATTTACAACTCCATTATGATGTCACAATCTAGTAATAACAGAAGATACTTTGTAGAACTTCATTATAATATAATATAGAACTCCATTATGATGTCATAATGTAAAACTGCATTATGATGTCATAATGTATTTATAGTAGGGGGTAGAATTTACAACTGCATTATGATGTCACAATCTAGTAATAACAAAAGATACAATGTAGAACTTCATTATAATTTAGTATAGAACTATATTAGGATGTCATAATGTAATGTAAAACTGCATTAAGATGTCATAATCTATTCATGGTAGGGGATAGTATTTAAAACTCCATTATGATGTCACAAATTAGTAATAACAAAAGATACAACATACAACTTAATGATAATGTAATATAGAACTCCATTATGATGTCATAATGTAAAACTGCATTATGATGTCATAATCTGTTCATGGTAGGGGATAGAATTTACAACTCCATTATGATGTCACAATCTAGTAATAACAAAAGATACAACATAATTATAATGTAATATAGAACTCTATTATGATGTCATAATGTAAAACTGCATTATGATGTCATAATGTTTTTATAGTAGGGGATAGAATTTACAACTTCATTATGATGTCGCAATCTAGTAGTAACAAAAGATACAACGTAGAACAACATTATTATGTAATATAGAACGCCATTATGATGTCATAATGTGAAACTGCATTATGACGTAATAATGTATTCATAGTAGGGGATAGGATTTACAACTCCATTATGATGTCAGAATCTAGTAATAACAAAAGATACAATGTAGAAAAACATTATTATGTAATATAGAACGCCATTATGATGTCATAATGTAAAACTGCATTATGATGTCATAATGTATTTATGGCAGGGGATTGAATTTACAACTCCATTATGATGTCACAATCTAGTAATAACAAAAGATACAATGTAGAACTTCATTATAATGTAGTATAGAACTCCATTATGATGTCATAATGTAAAACTGCTTTATGATGTCATAATTTATTTATAGCAGGTAATATAATTTACAACTCCATTATGTCACAATCTAATAATAATAAAAGATACAAAGTAGAAAAACATTATGTAATATAGAACTTCATTATGATGTCATAATGTGAAACTGCATTATGACATCATAATCTATTCATAGTAGGTGATAGCATTTACAACTCCATTAAGATGTCACAATCTAGTAATAACAAAAGATACAATGTAGAAATCCATTATATTTTAGTATAGAACTCTATTATGATGTCGTAATGTAAAACTGCATTAGGATGTCATAATCTATTCATGGTAGGGGATCAAATTTACAATATCATTATGATGTCACAATCTAGTAATAACAAAAGATACAATGTAGAACAGCCTTTTTATGTAATATACAACTCATTATGATGTCATAATGTGAAACTTCATTATGATGTCATAATGTATTTATAGTAGGGGGTAGAATTTACAACTCCATTATGATGTCACAATCTAGTAATAACAAAAGATACAATGTAGAACAGCATTTGTATGTAATATAGAACTCCATTATGATGTCATAACGTGAAACTGCATTATGATGTCATAATGTATTCATTGTAGTGGATAGGATTTACAACTCCATTATGATGTCACAATTTAGTAATAACAAAAGATACAATGTAGAACTTCATTATAATTTAGTATAGAACTCTGTTATGATGTCATAACGTAATGTAAAACTGCATTATGATGTCATAATCTATTCATGGTAGGGGATAGAATTTACAACTCCATTATGATGTCACAATCTTGTAATAGCAAAAGATACAATGTAGAACTTCATTATAATGTAGTATAGAACTCTATTTTGATGTCGTAATGTAAAACTGCATTATGATGTCATAATCTATTCATAGCAGGTAATAGAATTTACAACTCCATTATGATGTCAGAATCTAGTAATAACAAAAGATACAACGTAGAACAACATTATTATGTAATATAGAACTCCATTATGATGTCATAATGTGAAACTGCATTATGACGTAATAATGTATTCATAGTATGGGATAGGATTTACAACTCCATTATGATGTCAGAATCTAGTAATAACAAAAGATACAATGTAGAAAAACATTATTATGTAATATAGAACGCCATTATGATGTCATAATGTGAAACTGCATTATGATGTCATAATGTATTTATTGTAGGGGATAGGATTTACAACTCCATTATGATGTCACAATCTAGTAATAACAGAAGATACTTTGTAGAACTTCATTATAATGTAGTATAGAACTCCATTATAATGTCATAATGTAAAACTGCATTATGATGTCATAATCTATTCATAGCAGGTAATAGAATTTACAACTCCATTATGATGTCACAATCTAGTAATAACAAAAGATACAACGTAGAACAACATTATTATATAATATAGAACTCTATTATGATGTCATAATGTAAAACTGCATTATGATGTCACAATCTAGTAATAACAAAAGATACAATGTAGAACTTCATTATAATTTAGTATACAGTCGTCACTGGGACAGGTGGGGTCCTTTAAATGAAATACAATTTCACTGTGAAAGTACCCCAGAAATATTAGATTAGATAATCTGTTCTATTAATAAAATATAACTTTTTTTATAGGACTTTATTTAAAATACACTAAATCACACCACCAAATGGCCCAGCACACATCAGAAAACTAGACGAACATAAACATACAAACACCCAAAGAACATACAGGACAGGGGATAGGTATATCACCTTATCGTGGTGATCCGCTATACCGATGTTAATTACCGTTCCCTTAATAGATTTACAGGTACGGTTATATTGCTATTTATACAGTGGTAATAACGGTATAAATTTTATTTCAGAAGGCTAAGGATGATAGACAAATAATATTTAATCGACGTGTTTCTACGGCCCTGATGTAATAAGTGAGCCGATTCATCAGGATCAAGACAAATAGCCT
This sequence comes from Eleutherodactylus coqui, assembly GCF_035609145.1. Taxonomy (NCBI): domain Eukaryota; kingdom Metazoa; phylum Chordata; class Amphibia; order Anura; family Eleutherodactylidae; genus Eleutherodactylus; species Eleutherodactylus coqui. The sequence continues at coordinate 213,930,372 of NC_089842.1, read as the reverse complement.
CTGTCTTTTGTACTCAAATGCCCCAAATGAAGAATGGTAATCTAATATTTCTGGGGTACTTTCACAGTGAAATTATAATTTAGTATAGAACTATATTAGGATGTCATAATGTAATGTAAAACTGCATTATGATGTCATAATCTATTCATGGTAGGGGATAGTATTTAAAACTGCATTATGATGTCACAAATTAGTAATAACAAAAGATGCAACGTAGAACTTCATTATATTGTAATATAGAGCTCCATTATGATGTCATAATCTATTCATGGTAGGGGATAGAATTTACAACTCCATTATGATGTCACAATCTAGTACTATTAAAGGATACAACGTAGAACAACATTATTATGTAATATAGAACTCCATTATGATGTCATAATGTAAAACTGCATTATGATGTCATCATGTATTTATAGTAGGGGATAGAATTTACAACTGCATTATGATGTCACAATCTAGTAATAACAAAAGATACAACATAGAACAACATTATTATGTAATATAGAACTCCATTATGATGTCATAATATTAAACTGCATTATGACGTCATAATGTATTCATAGTAGGGGATAGAATTTACAACACCATTATGATTTCAGAATCTAGTAATAACAAAAGATGTAATGTAGAACTTCATTATAATGTAGTATAGAACTCTATTATGATGTCATAATGTAAAACTGCATTATGATGTCATAATCTATTCATAGCAAGTAATAGAATTTACAACTCCATTATGATATCACAATCTAGTAATAACAAAAGATGCAACGTAGAACAACACTACTTTGTAATATAGAACTCCATTATGATGTCATAATGTAAAACTGCATTATGATGTCATAATCTATTCATGGTAGGGGATAGAATTTACAATATCATTATGATGTCACAATCTAGTAATAACAAAAAATACAACGTAGAACAGCATTTTTATGTAATATAGAACTCCATTATGATGTCATAATGTGAAACTTCATTATATGTCATAATGTATTTATTGTAGGGGATAGGATTTACAACTCCATTATGATGTCACAATCTAGTAATAACAGAAGATACTTTGTAGAACTTCATTATAATATAATATAGAACTCCATTATGATGTCATAATGTAAAACTGCATTATGATGTCATAATGTATTTATAGTAGGGGGTAGAATTTACAACTGCATTATGATGTCACAATCTAGTAATAACAAAAGATACAATGTAGAACTTCATTATAATTTAGTATAGAACTATATTAGGATGTCATAATGTAATGTAAAACTGCATTAAGATGTCATAATCTATTCATGGTAGGGGATAGTATTTAAAACTCCATTATGATGTCACAAATTAGTAATAACAAAAGATACAACATACAACTTAATGATAATGTAATATAGAACTCCATTATGTCATAATGTAAAACTGCATTATGATGTCATAATCTGTTCATGGTAGGGGATAGAATTTACAACTCCATTATGATGTCACAATCTAGTAATAACAAAAGATACAACATAATTATAATGTAATATAGAACTCTATTATGATGTCATAATGTAAAACTGCATTATGATGTCATAATGTTTTTATAGTAGGGGATAGAATTTACAACTTCATTATGATGTCGCAATCTAAGATACAACGTAGAACAACATTATTATGTAATATAGAACGCCATTATGATGTCATAATGTGAAACTGCATTATGACGTAATAATGTATTCATAGTAGGGGATAGGATTTACAACTCCATTATGATGTCAGAATCTAGTAATAACAAAAGATACAATGTAGAAAAACATTATGTAATATAGAACGCCATTATGATGTCATAATGTAAGACTGCATTATGATGTCATAATGTATTTATGGCAGGGGATTGAATTTACAACTCCATTATGATGTCACAATCTAGTAATAACAAAAGATACAATGTAGAACTTCATTATAATGTAGTATAGAACTCCATTATGATGTCATAATGTAAAACTGCTTTATGATGTCATAATTTATTTATAGCAGGTAATATAATTTACAACTCCATAATGTCACAATCTAATAATAATAAAAGATACAAAGTAGAAAAACATTATGTAATATAGAACTTCATTATGATGTCATAATGTGAAACTGCATTATGACATCATAATCTATTCATAGTAGGGGATAGCATTTACAACTCCATTATGATGTCACAATCTAGTAATAACAAAAGATACAATGTAGAAATCCATTATATTTTAGTATAGAACTCTATTATGATGTCGTAATGTAAAACTGCATTAGGATGTCATAATCTATTCATGGTAGGGGATCAAATTTACAATATCATTATGATGTCACAATCTAGTAATAACAAAAGATACAATGTAGAACAGCCTTTTTTATGTAATATAGAACTCATTATGATGTCATAATGTGAAACTTCATTATGATATCATAATGTATTTATAGTAGGGGGTAGAATTTACAACTCCATTATGATGTCACAATCTAGTAATAACAAAAGATACAATGTAGAACAGCATTTTTATGTAATATAGAACTCCATTATGATGTCATAACGTGAAACTGCATTATGATGTCATAATGTATTCATTGTAGTGGATAGGATTTACAACTCCATTATGATGTCACAATTTAGTAATAACAAAAGATACAATGTAGAACTTCATTATAATTTAGTATAGAACTCTGTTATGATGTCATAACGTAATGTAAAACTGCATTATGATGTCATAATCTATTCATGGTAGGGGATAGAATTTACAACTCCATTATGATGTCACAATCTTGTAATAGCAAAAGATACAATGTAGAACTTCATTATAATGTAGTATAGAACTCTATTTTGATGTCGTAATGTAAAACTGCGTTATGATGTCATAATCTATTCATAGCAGGTAATAGAATTTACAACTCCATTATGATGTCAGAATCTAGTAATAACAAAAGATACAACGTAGAACAACATTATTATGTAATATAGAACTCCATTATGATGTCATAATGTGAAACTGCATTATGATGTCATAATGTATTTATAGTAGGGGGTAGAATTTACAACTGCATTATGATGTCACAATCTAGTAATAACAAAAGATGCAATGTAGAACTTCATTATAATATAATATAGAACTCCATTATGATGTCATAATGTAAAACTGCATTATGATGTCATAATGTATTTATAGTAGGGGGTAGAATTTACAACTGCATTATGATGTCACAATCTAGTAATAACAAAAGATACAATGTAGAACTTCATTATAATTTAGTATAGAACTATATTAGGATGTCATAATGTAATGTAAAACTGCATTAAGATGTCATAATCTATTCATGGTAGGGGATAGTATTTAAAACTCCATTATGATGTCACAAATTAGTAATAACAAAAGATACAACATACAACTTAATGATAATGTAATATAGAACTCCATTATGTCATAATGTAAAACTGCATTATGATGTCATAATCTGTTCATGGTAGGGGATAGAATTTACAACTCCATTATGATGTCACAATCTAGTAATAACAAAAGATACAACATAATTATAATGTAATATAGAACTCTATTATGATGTCATAATGTAAAACTGCATTATGATGTCATAATGTTTTTATAGTAGGGGATAGAATTTACAACTTCATTATGATGTCGCAATCTAAGATACAACGTAGAACAACATTATTATGTAATATAGAACTCCATTATGATGTCATAATGTGAAACTGCATTATGACGTAATAATTAGAGATGAGCGAACACGTTCGGCCCCGCCCCTTTTTCGCCCGAACACCGAACTTTGCGAACACCTCGGTGTTCGGGCGAAAAAGTTCGGGGGCCGCCGTGGCAGCGCGGGGGGGTGCGGCGGGGAGTGGGGGGGAGAGGGAGAGAGAGAGGGCTCCCCCCTGTTCCCCGCTACTGCCGCCCGCGCCGCCGCGCATCTCCCCGCCCCCCGGCGGCACCCGGACACTTACGCGCGAACACTCCAGTGTTCGCTAAAGCCGGTGTCCGGGTGCGGATGTGTCCGTTACGGACACGTTCGCTCATCTCTAGTAATAATGTATTCATAGTATGGGATAGGATTTACAACTCCATTATGATGTCAGAATCTAGTAATAACAAAAGATACAATGTAGAAAAACATTATTATGTAATATAGAACGCCATTATGATGTCATAATGTGAAACTGCATTATGATGTCATAATGTATTTATTGTAGGGGATAGGATTTACAACTCCATTATGATGTCACAATCTAGTAATAACAGAAGATACTTTGTAGAACTTCATTATAATGTAGTATAGAACTCCATTATGATGTCATAATGTAAAACTGCATTATGATGTCATAATCTATTCATAGCAGATAATAGAATTTACAACTCCATTATGATGTCACAATCTAGTAATAACAAAAGATACAACGTAGAACAACATTATTATGTAATATAGAACTCTATTATGATGTCATAATGTAAAACTGCATTATGATGTCATAATGTATTTATAGTAGGGGTAGAATTTACAACTCCATTATGATGTCACAATCTAGTAATAACAAAAGATACAATGTAGAACTTCATTATAATTTAGTATACAGTCGTCACTGGGACAGGTGGGGTCCTTTAAATGAAATACAATTTCACTGTGAAACTACCCCAGAAATATTAGATTAGATAATCTGTTCTATTATTAAAATATAACTTTTATTATAGGACTTTATTTAAAATACACTAAATCACACCACCAAATGGCCCAGCACACATCAGAAAACTAGACGAACATAAACATACAAACACCCAAAGAACATACAGGACAGGGGATAGGTATATCACCTTATCGTGGTGATCCGCTATACCGATGTTAATTACCGTTCCCTTAATAGATTTACAGGTACGGTTATATTGCTATTTATACAGTGCTAATAACGGTATAAATTTTATTTCAGAAGGCTAAGGATGATAGACAAATAATATTTAATCGACGTGTTTCTACGGCCCTGATGTAATAAGTGAGCCGATTCATCAGGATCAAGACAAATAGCCTCTGTCTTTTGTACTCAAATGCCCCAAATGAAGAATGGTAATCTAATATTTCTGGGGTACTTTCACAGTGAAATTATAATTTAGTATAGAACTATATTAGGATGTCATAATGTAATGTAAAACTGCATTATGATGTCATAATCTATTCATGGTAGGGGATAGAATTTACAACTCCATTATGATGTCACAATCTAGTACTATTAAAGGATACAACGTAGAACAACATTATTATGTAATATAGAACTCCATTATGATGTCATAATGTAAAACTGCATTATGATGTCATCATGTATTTATAGTAGGGGATAGAATTTACAACTGCATTATGATGTCACAATCTAGTAATAACAAAAGATACAACATAGAACAACATTATTATGTAATATAGAACTCCATTATGATGTCATAATATTAAACTGCATTATGACGTCATAATGTATTCATAGTAGGGGATAGAATTTACAACACCATTATGATGTCAGAATATAGTAATAACAAAAGATGTAATGTAGAACTTCATTATAATGTAGTATAGAACTCTATTATGATGTCATAATGTAAAACTGCATTATGATGTCATAATCTATTCATAGCAAGTAATAGAATTTACAACTCCATTATGATATCACAATCTAGTAATAACAAAAGATGCAACGTAGAACAACACTACTTTGTAATATAGAACTCCATTATGATGTCATAATGTAAAACTGCTTATGATGTCATAATCTATTCATGGTAGGGGATAGAATTTACAATATCATTATGATGTCACAATCTAGTAATAACAAAAAATACAACGTAGAACAGCATTTTTATGTAATATAGAACTCCATTATGATGTCATAATGTGAAACTTCATTATGATGTCATAATGTATTTATTGTAGGGGATAGGATTTACAACTCCATTATGATGTCACAATCTAGTAATAACAGAAGATACTTTGTAGAACTTCATTATAATATAATATAGAACTCCATTATGATGTCATAATGTAAAACTGCATTATGATGTCATAATGTATTTATAGTAGGGGGTAGAATTTACAACTGCATTATGATGTCACAATCTAGTAATAACAAAAGATACAATGTAGAACTTCATTATAATTTAGTATAGAACTATATTAGGATGTCATAATGTAATGTAAAACTGCATTAAGATGTCATAATCTATTCATGGTAGGGGATAGTATTTAAAACTCCATTATGATGTCACAAATTAGTAATAACAAAAGATACAACATACAACTTAATGATAATGTAATATAGAACTCCATTATGATGTCATAATGTAAAACTGCATTATGATGTCATAATCTGTTCATGGTAGGGGATAGAATTTACAACTCCATTATGATGTCACAATCTAGTAATAACAAAAGATACAACATAATTATAATGTAATATAGAACTCTATTATGATGTCATAATGTAAAACTGCATTATGATGTCATAATGTTTTTATAGTAGGGGATAGAATTTACAACTTCATTATGATGTCGCAATCTAGTAGTAACAAAAGATACAACGTTGAACAACATTATTATGTAATATAGAACGCCATTATGATGTCATAATGTGAAACTGCATTATGACGTAATAATGTATTCATAGTAGGGGATAGGATTTACAACTCCATTATGATGTCAGAATCTAGTAATAACAAAAGATACAATGTAGAAAAACATTATTATGTAATATAGAACGCCATTATGATGTCATAATGTAAAACTGCATTATGATGTCATAATGTATTTATGGCAGGGGATTGAATTTACAACTCCATTATGATGTCACAATCTAGTAATAACAAAAGATACAATGTAGAACTTCATTATAATGTAGTATAGAACTCCATTATGATGTCATAATGTAAAACTGCTTTATGATGTCATAATTTATTTATAGCAGGTAATATAATTTACAACTCCATTATGTCACAATCTAATAATAATAAAAGATACAAAGTAGAAAAACATTATGTAATATAGAACTTCATTATGATGTCATAATGTGAAACTGCATTATGACATCATAATCTATTCATAGTAGGTGATAGCATTTACAACTCCATTAAGATGTCACAATCTAGTAATAACAAAAGATACAATGTAGAAATCCATTATATTTTAGTATAGAACTCTATTATGATGTCGTAATGTAAAACTGCATTAGGATGTCATAATCTATTCATGGTAGGGGATCAAATTTACAATATCATTATGATGTCACAATCTAGTAATAACAAAAGATACAATGTAGAACAGCCTTTTTATGTAATATACAACTCATTATGATGTCATAATGTGAAACTTCATTATGATGTCATAATGTATTTATAGTAGGGGGTAGAATTTACAACTCCATTATGATGTCACAATCTAGTAATAACAAAAGATACAATGTAGAACAGCATTTGTATGTAATATAGAACTCCATTATGATGTCATAACGTGAAACTGCATTATGATGTCATAATGTATTCATTGTAGTGGATAGGATTTACAACTCCATTATGATGTCACAATTTAGTAATAACAAAAGATACAATGTAGAACTTCATTATAATTTAGTATAGAACTCTGTTATGATGTCATAACGTAATGTAAAACTGCATTATGATGTCATAATCTATTCATGGTAGGGGATAGAATTTACAACTCCATTATGATGTCACAATCTTGTAATAGCAAAAGATACAATGTAGAACTTCATTATAATGTAGTATAGAACTCTATTTTGATGTCGTAATGTAAAACTGCATTATGATGTCATAATCTATTCATAGCAGGTAATAGAATTTACAACTCCATTATGATGTCAGAATCTAGTAATAACAAAAGATACAACGTAGAACAACATTATTATGTAATATAGAACTCCATTATGATGTCATAATGTGAAACTGCATTATGACGTAATAATGTATTCATAGTATGGGATAGGATTTACAACTCCATTATGATGTCAGAATCTAGTAATAACAAAAGATACAATGTAGAAAAACATTATTATGTAATATAGAACGCCATTATGATGTCATAATGTGAAACTGCATTATGATGTCATAATGTATTTATTGTAGGGGATAGGATTTACAACTCCATTATGATGTCACAATCTAGTAATAACAGAAGATACTTTGTAGAACTTCATTATAATGTAGTATAGAACTCCATTATAATGTCATAATGTAAAACTGCATTATGATGTCATAATCTATTCATAGCAGGTAATAGAATTTACAACTCCATTATGATGTCACAATCTAGTAATAACAAAAGATACAACGTAGAACAACATTATTATATAATATAGAACTCTATTATGATGTCATAATGTAAAACTGCATTATGATGTCACAATCTAGTAATAACAAAAGATACAATGTAGAACTTCATTATAATTTAGTATACAGTCGTCACTGGGACAGGTGGGGTCCTTTAAATGAAATACAATTTCACTGTGAAAGTACCCCAGAAATATTAGATTAGATAATCTGTTCTATTAATAAAATATAACTTTTTTTATAGGACTTTATTTAAAATACACTAAATCACACCACCAAATGGCCCAGCACACATCAGAAAACTAGACGAACATAAACATACAAACACCCAAAGAACATACAGGACAGGGGATAGGTATATCACCTTATCGTGGTGATCCGCTATACCGATGTTAATTGCCGTTCCCTTAATAGATTTACAGGTACGGTTATATTGCTATTTATACAGTGGTAATAACGGTATAAATTTTATTTCAGAAGGCTAAGGATGATAGACAAATAATATTTAATCGACGTGTTTCTACGGCCCTGATGTAATAAGTGAGCCGATTCATCAGGATCAAGACAAATAGCCTCTGTCTTTTGTACTCAAATGCCCCAAATGAAGAATGGTAATCTAATATTTCTGGGGTACTTTCACAGTGAAATTATAATTTAGTATAGAACTATATTAGGATGTCATAATGTAATGTAAAACTGCATTATGATGTCATAATCTATTCATGGTAGGGGATAGTATTTAAAACTGCATTATGATGTCACAAATTAGTAATAACAAAAGATGCAACGTAGAACTTCATTATATTGTAATATAGAGCTCCATTATGATGTCATCATGTAATGTAAAACTGCATTATGATGTCATAATCTATTCATGGTAGGGGATAGAATTTACAACTCCATTATGATGTCACAATCTAGTACTATTAAAGGATACAACGTAGAACAACATTATTATGTAATATAGAACTCCATTATGATGTCATAATGTAAAACTGCATTATGATGTCATCATGTATTTATAGTAGGGGATAGAATTTACAACTGCATTATGATGTCACAATCTAGTAATAACAAAAGATACAACATAGAACAACATTATTATGTAATATAGAACTCCATTATGATGTCATAATATTAAACTGCATTATGACGTCATAATGTATTCATAGTAGGGGATAGAATTTACAACACCATTATGATTTCAGAATCTAGTAATAACAAAAGATGTAATGTAGAACTTCATTATAATGTAGTATAGAACTCTATTATGATGTCATAATGTAAAACTGCATTATGATGTCATAATCTATTCATAGCAAGTAATAGAATTTACAACTCCATTATGATATCACAATCTAGTAATAACAAAAGATGCAACGTAGAACAACACTACTTTGTAATATAGAACTCCATTATGATGTCATAATGTAAAACTGCATTATGATGTCATAATCTATTCATGGTAGGGGATAGAATTTACAATATCATTATGATGTCACAATCTAGTAATAACAAAAAATACAACGTAGAACAGCATTTTTATGTAATATAGAACTCCATTATGATGTCATAATGTGAAACTTCATTATATGTCATAATGTATTTATTGTAGGGGATAGGATTTACAACTCCATTATGATGTCACAATCTAGTAATAACAGAAGATACTTTGTAGAACTTCATTATAATATAATATAGAACTCCATTATGATGTCATAATGTAAAACTGCATTATGATGTCATAATGTATTTATAGTAGGGGGTAGAATTTACAACTGCATTATGATGTCACAATCTAGTAATAACAAAAGATACAATGTAGAACTTCATTATAATTTAGTATAGAACTATATTAGGATGTCATAATGTAATGTAAAACTGCATTAAGATGTCATAATCTATTCATGGTAGGGGATAGTATTTAAAACTCCATTATGATGTCACAAATTAGTAATAACAAAAGATACAACATACAACTTAATGATAATGTAATATAGAACTCCATTATGTCATAATGTAAAACTGCATTATGATGTCATAATCTGTTCATGGTAGGGGATAGAATTTACAACTCCATTATGATGTCACAATCTAGTAATAACAAAAGATACAACATAATTATAATGTAATATAGAACTCTATTATGATGTCATAATGTAAAACTGCATTATGATGTCATAATGTTTTTATAGTAGGGGATAGAATTTACAACTTCATTATGATGTCGCAATCTAAGATACAACGTAGAACAACATTATTATGTAATATAGAACGCCATTATGATGTCATAATGTGAAACTGCATTATGACGTAATAATGTATTCATAGTAGGGGATAGGATTTACAACTCCATTATGATGTCAGAATCTAGTAATAACAAAAGATACAATGTAGAAAAACATTATGTAATATAGAACGCCATTATGATGTCATAATGTAAGACTGCATTATGATGTCATAATGTATTTATGGCTGGGGATTGAATTTACAACTCCATTATGATGTCACAATCTAGTAATAACAAAAGATACAATGTAGAACTTCATTATAATGTAGTATAGAACTCCATTATGATGTCATAATGTAAAACTGCTTTATGATGTCATAATTTATTTATAGCAGGTAATATAATTTACAACTCCATAATGTCACAATCTAATAATAATAAAAGATACAAAGTAGAAAAACATTATGTAATATAGAACTTCATTATGATGTCATAATGTGAAACTGCATTATGACATCATAATCTATTCATAGTAGGGGATAGCATTTACAACTCCATTATGATGTCACAATCTAGTAATAACAAAAGATACAATGTAGAAATCCATTATATTTTAGTATAGAACTCTATTATGATGTCGTAATGTAAAACTGCATTAGGATGTCATAATCTATTCATGGTAGGGGATCAAATTTACAATATCATTATGATGTCACAATCTAGTAATAACAAAAGATACAATGTAGAACAGCCTTTTTTATGTAATATAGAACTCATTATGATGTCATAATGTGAAACTTCATTATGATATCATAATGTATTTATAGTAGGGGGTAGAATTTACAACTCCATTATGATGTCACAATCTAGTAATAACAAAAGATACAATGTAGAACAGCATTTTTATGTAATATAGAACTCCATTATGATGTCATAACGTGAAACTGCATTATGATGTCATAATGTATTCATTGTAGTGGATAGGATTTACAACTCCATTATGATGTCACAATTTAGTAATAACAAAAGATACAATGTAGAACTTCATTATAATTTAGTATAGAACTCTGTTATGATGTCATAACGTAATGTAAAACTGCATTATGATGTCATAATCTATTCATGGTAGGGGATAGAATTTACAACTCCATTATGATGTCACAATCTTGTAATAGCAAAAGATACAATGTAGAACTTCATTATAATGTAGTATAGAACTCTATTTTGATGTCGTAATGTAAAACTGCGTTATGATGTCATAATCTATTCATAGCAGGTAATAGAATTTACAACTCCATTATGATGTCAGAATCTAGTAATAACAAAAGATACAACGTAGAACAACATTATTATGTAATATAGAACTCCATTATGATGTCATAATGTGAAACTGCATTATGATGTCATAATGTATTTATAGTAGGGGGTAGAATTTACAACTGCATTATGATGTCACAATCTAGTAATAACAAAAGATACAATGTAGAACTTCATTATAATATAATATAGAACTCCATTATGATGTCATAATGTAAAACTGCATTATGATGTCATAATGTATTTATAGTAGGGGGTAGAATTTACAACTGCATTATGATGTCACAATCTAGTAATAACAAAAGATACAATGTAGAACTTCATTATAATTTAGTATAGAACTATATTAGGATGTCATAATGTAATGTAAAACTGCATTAAGATGTCATAATCTATTCATGGTAGGGGATAGTATTTAAAACTCCATTATGATGTCACAAATTAGTAATAACAAAAGATACAACATACAACTTAATGATAATGTAATATAGAACTCCATTATGTCATAATGTAAAACTGCATTATGATGTCATAATCTGTTCATGGTAGGGGATAGAATTTACAACTCCATTATGATGTCACAATCTAGTAATAACAAAAGATACAACATAATTATAATGTAATATAGAACTCTATTATGATGTCATAATGTAAAACTGCATTATGATGTCATAATGTTTTTATAGTAGGGGATAGAATTTACAACTTCATTATGATGTCGCAATCTAAGATACAACGTAGAACAACATTATTATGTAATATAGAACGCCATTATGATGTCATAATGTGAAACTGCATTATGACGTAATAATGTATTCATAGTAGGGGATAGGATTTACAACTCCATTATGATGTCAGAATCTAGTAATAACAAAAGATACAATGTAGAAAAACATTATTATGTAATATAGAACGCCATTATGATGTCATAATGTAAAACTGCATTATGATGTCATAATGTATTTATGGCAGGGGATTGAATTTACAACTCCATTATGATGTCACAATCTCGTAATAACAAAAGATACAATGTAGAACTTCATTATAATGTAGTATAGAACTCCATTATGATGTCATAATGTAAAACTGCTTTATGATGTCATAATTTATTTATAGCAGGTAATATAATTTACAACTCCATAATGTCACAATCTAATAATAATAAAAGATACAAAGTAGAAAAACATTATGTAATATAGAACTTCATTATGATGTCATAATGTGAAACTGCATTATGACATCATAATCTATTCATAGTAGGGGATAGCATTTACAACTCCATTATGATGTCACAATCTAGTAATAACAAAAGATACAATGTAGAAATCCATTATATTTTAGTATAGAACTCTATTATGATGTCGTAATGTAAAACTGCATTAGGATGTCATAATCTATTCATGGTAGGGGATCAAATTTACAATATCATTATGATGTCACAATCTAGTAATAACAAAAGATACAATGTAGAACAGCCTTTTTATGTAATATAGAACTCATTATGATGTCATAATGTGAAACTTCATTATGATGTCATAATGTATTTATAGTAGGGGGTAGAATTTACAACTCCATTATGATGTCACAATCTAGTAATAACAAAAGATACAATGTAGAACAGCATTTTTATGTAATATAGAACTCCATTATGATGTCATAACGTGAAACTGCATTATGATGTCATAATGTATTCATTGTAGTGGATAGGATTTACAACTCCATTATGATGTCACAATTTAGTAATAACAAAAGATACAATGTAGAACTTCATTATAATTTAGTATAGAACTCTGTTATGATGTCATAACGTAATGTAAAACTGCATTATGATGTCATAATCTATTCATGGTAGGGGATAGAATTTACAACTCCATTATGATGTCACAATCTTGTAATAGCAAAAGATACAATGTAGAACTTCATTATAATGTAGTATAGAACTCTATTTTGATGTCGTAATGTAAAACTGCATTATGATGTCATAATCTATTCATAGCAGGTAATAGAATTTACAACTCCATTATGATGTCAGAATCTAGTAATAACAAAAGATACAACGTAGAACAACATTATTATGTAATATAGAACTCCATTATGATGTCATAATGTGAAACTGCATTATGACGTAATAATGTATTCATAGTATGGGATAGGATTTACAACTCCATTATGATGTCAGAATCTAGTAATAACAAAAGATACAATGTAGAAAAACATTATTATGTAATATAGAACGCCATTATGATGTCATAATGTGAAACTGCATTATGATGTCATAATGTATTTATTGTAGGGGATAGGATTTACAACTCCATTATGATGTCACAATCTAGTAATAACAGAAGATACTTTGTAGAACTTCATTATAATGTAGTATAGAACTCCATTATGATGTCATAATGTAAAACTGCATTATGATGTCATAATCTATTCATAGCAGATAATAGAATTTACAACTCCATTATGATGTCACAATCTAGTAATAACAAAAGATACAACGTAGAACAACATTATTATGTAATATAGAACTCTATTATGATGTCATAATGTAAAACTGCATTATGATGTCATAATGTATTTATAGTAGGGGGTAGAATTTACAACTCCATTATAATGTCACAATCTAGTAATAACAAAAGATACAATGTAGAACTTCATTATAATTTAGTATACAGTCGTCACTGGGACAGGTGGGGTCCTTTAAATGAAATACAATTTCACTGTGAAACTACCCCAGAAATATTAGATTAGATAATCTGTTCTATTATTAAAATATAACTTTTATTATAGGACTTTATTTAAAATACACTAAATCACACCACCAAATGGCCCAGCACACATCAGAAAACTAGACGAACATAAACATACAAACACCCAAAGAACATACAGGACAGGGGATAGGTATATCACCTTATCGTGGTGATCCGCTATACCGATGTTAATTACCGTTCCCTTAATAGATTTACAGGTACGGTTATATTGCTATTTATACAGTGGTAATAACGGTATAAATTTTATTTCAGAAGGCTAAGGATGATAGACAAATAATATTTAATCGACGTGTTTCTACGGCCCTGATGTAATAAGTGAGCCGATTCATCAGGATCAAGACAAATAGCCTCTGTCTTTTGTACTCAAATGCCCCAAATGAAGAATGGTAATCTAATATTTCTGGGGTACTTTCACAGTGAAATTATAATTTAGTATAGAACTATATTAGGATGTCATAATGTAATGTAAAACTGCATTATGATGTCATAATCTATTCATGGTAGGGGATAGTATTTAAAACTGCATTATGATGTCACAAATTAGTAATAACAAAAGATGCAACGTAGAACTTCATTAAATTATAATATAGAGCTCCATTATGATGTCATCATGTAATGTAAAACTGCATTATGATGTCATAATCTATTCATGGTAGGGGATAGAATTTACAACTCCATTATGATGTCACAATCTAGTACTATTAAAGGATACAACGTAGAACAACATTATTATGTAATATAGAACTCCATTATGATGTCATAATGTAAAACTGCATTATGATGTCATCATGTATTTATAGTAGGGGATAGAATTTACAACTGCATTATGATGTCACAATCTAGTAATAACAAAAGATACAACATAGAACAACATTATTATGTAATATAGAACTTCATTATGATGTCATAATATTAAACTGCATTATGACGTCATAATGTATTCATAGTAGGGGATAGAATTTACAACTCCATTATGATGTCAGAATTTAGTAATAACAAAAGATGTAATGTAGAACTTCATTATAATGTAGTATAGAACTCTATTATGATGTCATAATGTAAAACTGCATTATGATGTCATAATCTATTCATAGCAAGTAATAGAATTTACAACTCCATTATGATATCACAATCTAGTAATAACAAAAGATGCAACGTAGAACAACACTACTTTGTAATATAGAACTCCATTATGATGTCATAATGTAAAACTGCATTATGATGTCATAATCTATTCATGGTAGGGGATAGAATTTACAATATCATTATGATGTCACAATCTAGTAATAACAAAAAATACAATGTAGAACAGCATTTTTATGTAATATAGAACTCCATTATGATGTCATAATGTGAAACTTCATTATGATGTCATAATGTATTTATTGTAGGGGATAGGATTTACAACTCCATTATGATGTCACAATCTAGTAATAACAGAAGATACTTTGTAGAACTTCATTATAATATAATATAGAACTCCATTATGATGTCATAATGTAAAACTGCATTATGATGTCATAATGTATTTATAGTAGGGGGTAGAATTTACAACTGCATTATGATGTCACAATCTAGTAATAACAAAAGATACAATGTAGAACTTCATTATAATTTAGTATAGAACTATATTAGGATGTCATAATGTAATGTAAAACTGCATTAAGATGTCATAATCTATTCATGGTAGGGGATAGTATTTAAAACTCCATTATGATGTCACAAATTAGTAATAACAAAAGATACAACATACAACTTAATTATAATGTAATATAGAACTCCATTATGATGTCATAATGTAAAACTGCATTATGATGTCATAATCTGTTCATGGTAGGGGATAGAATTTACAACTCCATTATGATGTCACAATCTAGTAATAACAAAAGATACAACATAATTATAATGTAATATAGAACTCTATTATGATGTCATAATGTAAAACTGCATTATGATGTCATAATGTTTTTATAGTAGGGGATAGAATTTACAACTTCATTATGATGTCGCAATCTAGTAGTAACAAAAGATACAACGTAGAACAACATTATTATGTAATATAGAACGCCATTATGATGTCATAATGTGAAACTGCATTATGATGTAATAATGTATTCATAGTAGGGGATAGGATTTACAACTCCATTATGATGTCAGAATCTAGTAATAGCAAAAGATACAATGTAGAAAAACATTATTATGTAATATAGAACGCCATTATGATGTCATAATGTAAAACTGCATTATGATGTCATAATGTATTTATGGCAGGGGATTGAATTTACAACTCCATTATGATGTCACAATCTAGTAATAACAAAAGATACAATGTAGAACTTCATTATAATGTAGTATAGAACTCCATTATGATGTCATAATGTAAAACTGCTTTAAGATGTCATAATTTATTTATAGCAGGTAATATAATTTACAACTCCATTATGATGTCATAATCTAGTAATAACAAAAGATACAATGTAGAACAATATTATTATGTAATATAGAACTCCATTATGATGTCATAATGTAAAACTGCATTATGATGTCATAATGTAATTATAGTAGGGGGTAGAATTTACAACTCCATTATGATGTCACAATCTAGTAATAACAAAAGATACAACGTAAAACTTCATTATAATGTAATATAGAACTCCATTATGATGTCATAATTAGAGATGAGGGAGCACCAAAATGCTCAGGTGCTCGTTACTCAAGTCGAACTTTCCGCGATGCTCGAGGGTTCGTTTCGAGTAACGAACCCCATTGAAGTCAATGGGCGACCCGAGCATTTTTGTATATCGCCGATGCTCGCTAAGGTTCTCATTTCTGAAAATCTGGGAAATTCAAGAAATTGACACTGAAACGGATAGGGCAGGCGAAGGGCTACATGTTGGGCTGCATCTCAAGTTCCCAGGTCCCACTATTAAGCCACAATAGCGGCAAGAGTGGGCCCCCCCCCCAACAATTTTTTCTTCTGAAAAACCCTCATTAGCAAGGCATACCTCAGCTAAGCACCACACTACCTCCAACAAGGCACAATCACTGCCTGCATGACACTCCGCTGCCACTTCTCCTGGGTTACATGCTGCCCAACCCCCCCCTTCCCCCCCGCACGACCCAGTGTCCACAGCGCACACCAAAGTGTCCTTGCGCAGCCTTCAGCTGCCCTCATGCCACACACTGGCCTCATAGCCACACCACCCTCATGTCTATTTATAAGTGCGTCTGCCATGAGGAGGAACCGGAGGCACACACTGCAGAGGGTTAGCAGGGCCAGGCAGCGACCCTCTTTAAAAGGGGCGGGGCGATAGCCCACAATGCTGTACAGAAGCAATGAGAACTCCAATCCTGTGCCACCTCCGTCAGGAGCTGCAAACGTGGGCATAGCAATGGGGAATCCATGTGCCACACAGTATTCATTCTGTCAAGGTGTCGCATAGCTCAATCCACACTGCAAGGGGAAAGCAGTCAGCGCTCTGCCCCCTACCCAAGTCAGTCAGTGCCTTTGTGCCAGACAGGTCAAACACCACAATGGGAACTAAGTTTGCACCAACAGCATAGGTGGGTCCTAGGAAACCCAAGACATGAACAAAAAATTGATCTGAGCGGCCAAACATGGCATAGGCCTCGGCCCACACATTCAGCAATCCTAGGCTGGAAGCGGACTTTCACTGCACCCAGGACATAGGCCTCTGCACAAACCATCAGCAATCGCGTGCCTACAGCGGACTCCAATGCTAGCGTAGTAGCATAAAAGCACTATCCGTACAAGAAAGACAGATCTACCAATCTCAAAACATTTTGCTGAATTTCACCATACAATCAGTCAGCTCAAATTTAGGGTCATTGACTCTGTTGCCCCACTGCCTCAAGGTGGGGACCGGGAGGGAATCCTTAAATGTAAAGAGATCCGTTGGATACACGAACTTGATACCCTTTCCCCCAAGGGTCTTAATATAGAGTATCCCATTATGTCCTGTATATAAATAGGTCCAGTTGATAGTCATGTGTCAGACTAATGTGCACTTTCTCTATCTGCAAATTATGTATACATAATCTCATCTACGGTATTTGATTTTAATTACCTTTTATTTTATGTTACAGATACCTGTTTGATGCATGTGCTCCGGACTCCTTGTTGTTCCATTACTTGTTGTTTGGCTTCCAGTATAAACTCCCCCCCCCCCCCAAAAAAAAATATTTTGTGCATTAATGTGTGCTAATGTGCATAATAAATAAATATGATATCATTCTATGTATTGGCTGCTTTATGAGGTATCACTATAGGTTATGATAATAGAGGGAGCTGTACTCTAATTGTTGGACCCATGAGTCATATGTATGAGATATGAACTATGATTAAAGACATATTGCTGTGAGATATGGTAGATTATTGATTATTAATATATTAGGGTTATTACCCAAGATTATTTATATTTTGACATTTATTTCAATAATGGACATCATTTTCTCCATATCTCACTCTCCAATAAAAAGTTTGTTGCTAAATCAACATACAGATATATGAGGCTGATCAATATTACCATTATTGTTTAATGTTGCTGTGGAATATATATATATATGTGTATATATGTATATATATATATATATGTGTATATGTATATGTGTGTGTATGTATGTATGTATGTATGTATATATATATATATATATATATATATATATATATATATATATATATAATATGGATTTGTTGTGTTGGAGCTAGTTTTCCCTATAAGACTACCTATAAACAGCATCTTATTTATAATTAATACTGTTTGCCACTACATATAGTCTTCTCCGTGGACCAGCGATACTTCTATTGCTATTAGAGCAGTGGAACTGCTAGCGCATGCGCACTTAACTTCTGAAGTCTCTTTTACTAAATAGAGTCCAATAGTTATATCAGCGGCATCGCAGGACTCCAGGCGCATGCGCGATCAGTCCCTCAAGATTCCTCTTGCTCTTCTAAATCTCGCGATAGTGGCTAAATCATGCACAGGCGCACTCGTTCAGATGACAAACCGGAAGCATCGGGAGCCATGGAGGACGTGAGCACATGCGAATTAGGTACTGTTCAGCTGTTACATGTGGGATTTTAATTGTTGTTTCACTATATATAGTCTGTAACTAAGGGTGTATTTGTACTTGACAAAGATCACTGTGTTGATCGAAACGTCGTATGTGTGTGGAGGAATAAAGGAAGAAGTTTTACTGCATCGCTGTCTGCTGCCACAGTATTTTCCTTCTTGATTGCGCTAATGATTGCAGCATCACCGCTCACCATCTGGGTAGACTCCTCAAAGTTTCCAAGGACCTGGCAGATGTCTGCCAACCAGGCCCACTCTTCTGTAAAGAATTGAGGAGGCTGACTCCCACTACGCCGCCCATGTTGGAGTTGGTATTCCACTATAGCTCTACGCTGCTCATAGAGCCTGGCCAACATGTGAAGCATAGAGTTCCACCGTGTGGGCACGTCGCACAGCAGTCAGTGCACTGGCAGATTAAACCGATGTTGCAGGGTCCGCAGGGTGGCAGCGTCCGTGTTGGACTTGCGGAAATGTGCGCTGAGCCGGCGCACCTTTCCGAGCAGGTCTGACAAGCGTGGGTAGCTTTTCAGAAACCGCTGAACCACCAAATTAAAGACGTGGGCCAGGCATGGCACGTGCGTGAGGCTGCAGAGCCGCCACCAGGTTA
The DNA here is from genome assembly GCF_035609145.1 of Eleutherodactylus coqui. NCBI lineage: Eukaryota > Metazoa > Chordata > Amphibia > Anura > Eleutherodactylidae > Eleutherodactylus > Eleutherodactylus coqui. The sequence continues at coordinate 213,910,006 of NC_089842.1, read as the reverse complement.
CGGCCGTTGTCACACACGACCATGCCCGGTTGGAGGCTCAGTGGCGAAAGCCAGCGGTCGGTCTGCTCTCAGACCCTGCAGCAGTTCGTGGGCCATGTGCCTCTTCTCTCCTAAGCTGAGTAGTTTCAGCACGGCCTGCTGACGCTTGCCCACCGCTGTGCTGCCACGCCGCGCGACACCGACTGCTGGCGACATGCTGCTGCTGACACATCTTGATTGTGAGACAGAGGTTGCGTAGGAGGAGGAGGAGGAGGAGGAGGGTGGTTTAGTGGAGGAAGCATACACCACCGCAGATACCACCACTGAGCTGGGGCCCGCAATTCTGGGGGTGGGTAGGACGTGAGCGGTCCCAGGCTCTGACTCGGTCCCAGCCTCCACTAAATTCACCCAATGTGCCGTCAGGGAGATATAGTTGCCCTCTCCGCCTGTGCTTGTCCACGTGTCCGTTGTTACGTGGACCTTGGCAGTAACCGCGTTGGTGAGGGTGCGTACAATGTTGCGGGAGACGTGGTCGTGCAGGGCTGGGACGGCACATCGGGAAAAGTAGTGGCGACTGGGAACCGAGTAGCGCGGGGCCGCCGCCGCCATCATGTTTTTGAAAGCCTCCGTTTCCACAAGCCTATACGGCAGCATCTCCAGGCTGATCAATTTGGCTATGTGCACGACGGCGTACTTGCGTTCAAACAGTTGCGCTAGCGATGGCTGGACGCTGCGCTGAGAGACATTGCTGGATGGGGCCGAGGACAGCGGAGGTGAGCATGTGGGTGCAGGCCAGGAGACGGTCGTGCCTGTGTCCTGAGAGGGGGGTTGGATCTCAGTGGCAGGTTGGGGCACAGGGGGAGAGGCAGTGGTGCAAACCAGAGGCTTGCACCACTGAATGACATCACTGAATGACATCATTGAATGGCTGTGATTGGTTAATCGGGCACTGGCTGATGCAGTGCTCCTCGGATACATGGAATACAGCAGCAACCACAGAGTACTAGAATGGAGGCAAATACTGACACAGAGACTAGTGTGGAGTATATGACTTGTGACCAGTGTCCGAACAAGCTTTCAACCAGTCCCTGAATGGATCGTCTATGCCAGAGTTATCAGCTAGTTCATTTTATTATGCATTTACCCCTTCCAGTGCTCAGGTATCATCTGGTGCCGTGTTATTAGGAATGAAAGTACAACAATATCCTCCAATCATTTTACAAACTTCTCCTTTTTCTGCTAGTAACATATCAAGAGCCATTCTATTTTGCCATGTAATAAGTAAGGTATGTCCTAGTTGTTCCTCTAGGCCCCTAATTGCATCTCTTGTATAATTAACAAATCTCTGTTGGTTATAGTATGTGTAATTAATCCAGTCTACATTTTTATCCACTGTTGCCCACCATGCAAGAAGAGACTCAAACCCGCTGCAGCCATCTGATTTCTTGCCCTATACTCGTTCAGTACCCCCCTTAGGACCCCTGATGGCGTCAAAGGAACCTTTGGGAGAGGAATTCCTAGTTTTCCGGACACGGCCCTTGCTGTTGCCCTCGGAGGTCATGAGGTGCACAGGCATTATCAGTTGTACCAAAGCACAATCCCGTTAGGGCCTGTACCTGGCACCTGTTCTAGGTACCTGTGACCACACAACCATCACACGTCTGCGTGTGCTCTTTGTAGCTCAGGCCATATCCCAGAAAACAGTGTGCCTCCATGGTTCTCCTCTCCATATAGTGTCCCTCAGGCAGTCTCCCGTAGTCTGCCTTGGTCCCATTACCAGGTAGCGCAAAGCAAGTATAACCCCAGGATCAGAGACAACAGCAGGTCCTTGCCCACAGGTGGAAACAGCAAACTCAATGTATAACATGGATCGCTTATCTGTGGGGTGTAGGTACAGTTAAGAAGCTTAATCCCACATTTTACGGTCATCACGGCTTGAAGACTTGTCATTACCTTTTTTTTTTATTCTTTATTTTTCAGATTATAACTTGATTACAGTTTACATAGTGTTCATTGCGCACCGTCACACCAACTTTATGAACATTACCATACCAAAGAATTAGAACAGTTTTTCTTTGTTGTGAATAAAAGGAAGACTTAACTTATTGCAACATTCAAGACTCGTTGTCCTTCTGTTCGTCATCTGTGTTTCTTTTCTTTCTATATTATATAAACTAACATGACCAATTAGACAGACGTGACACAAGGGGGATTAACCAGGGGGACACATTTAGGGGAAAAATAAAATAAAACTCAACCATTAAGTTGCGTGGAGTATAGCTATGTGGTCAGGTTTCGCTTTTGTCGTTTAGTGATCCATTAACGAGCGATATTCCTCAGATTCCTGGAACACCATCCAGTGATACCATATGTTCCTGAAGCTTTCCTGTGTGCCCCTTAGTGCCGCAGTGAAGTCCTCCATCTCCATGATCCTCCTTACTGTATTGAGCCATAGAGCCATTGTTGGTGAGGTTGTCTGTCTCCAAAGTTTAGGAATGCATGATCTTGCCGCACTCACTAGAAAACGTACTATAGATTCTTTGTAGGTCGCCAGTGGTATATCGCTGTGATGCAGGAGGAAGAAGGCCGGGGATTTTGGCAGGGGGTAGTGGGTGAATCTAGATGCTATCTGCCACACCTCTGATCAAAAAGCTCGCCAGGACCGAGCAGTCCCAAAAGACATGTAACATTGTCCCTTGCTCCGCCCCGCATCTCCAACATGTGGGGGGGACTGTCGGGAATATTCTATGCAAGTGGGAGGGCACCCTATACCACCTGGTGAGAACCTTGTATCCAGATTCTTGTATTTTGCTCAATATTGAAACCGAGTGTGTGATGATGAAAATTCTATCTCTTTCCTCCGGTGTAAGTGTGACTCCCAACTCTTCTTCCCATTTATTCATGTACTTAGGTGGTGAGGCCTCAGGTTGTGTGTTTAGTATGTTGTACATTTTGGATAGCGTATGCCTGAGGGTCCCTTCTCCCTACAGATGACTTCAAATTGTGTTTTTGGGCAGGCAAAAGTAGTGGGGCGGGGTAGCGTAGATAGAAAGTGTCTTACTTGTAATGCCTGCCATAATGGGAGTTGGGGTGAGTCCGTATTCCCTCTGAGCATTTCCAGTGGGAGCCACTGGGCTTCTTGCATAAAATGTTCTGCCCGGAATCTGCCTTCGGTAATCCTTGCACGGAATACTTTGTTCTCATTGCCTGGGGGAAATCTCGGGTTACCCAGAACCGGGAACATGGGTGAGGGCCTGGGAGAAATGTCTTTCCTGGCTAGTACTTTGATGGCGATCCCTAGCGTGGGGCCGATTGTAGGATGGAGTGCTAGTTCTGTGGGGGCTTGTCCCTCAGACCATGGGAGAGCTACTAACGGCGCCAGGGCTGCTGTTTGTTCTGTTGCTATCCACTGTTTAAGGGCTGCATGCCGGTGCCAGTCCACCATGCGTACTAAGTGTACTGCCTGGTGGTATTTTACGTAATCTAGTAGTCCCATGCCCCCCTCGCTTTTCGGCCGAGATAAAGTGTCTCTTGCTATCCGTGGGGCCTTTCCTGCCCATATGAATGTGGACGTGAGTGATTGTAAATGCTGGACGAAGAGCCTTGGCACTTGTATGGGAAGGGCCTGAAGTAGGTATAGTATACTGGGGAGTATATTAATTTTGATTATTGCTCCCCTGCCGAACCAAGAGAAAGTCCCTTTGGTCCAAGAGTTGAGGTCTTGTCGAATTTCGCTTAAGAGTGCTGGAAAGTAGGCGGGGTATAGGTCCTCAATGTTTGGCGTTAGCTTGGTCCCCAAGTATTGAATGTGATTCTTTTCCCACTGAAATGAGAACGAGTCCTTTAATTCCTCCACAAAATGTTGTGGGAGAGAGATGTTAAGAGCTGCTGACTTATGATAGTTTATTTTAAAGTTTGATATTTTGGAATAGTGGTTAATTTCTGCCAATAGGTTTGGTAAGGAGATTCGTGGGTTGGAGATAAAGAACAGGAGGTCGTCCGCATATGCGGCGATCTTATATTCTTCCTCCCCCACCGTGATCCCTTTAACGTTTGGGTTATTAAGTATTTGTGACAACAGTGGCTCCAGGCATATTATAAAGATCAGTGGCGATAGAGGGCAGCCCTGCCTTGTACCATTTGAAATGGAAAATGGCTTTGAAAGCTGGCTGTTTACTCTAACGGACGCGGATGGGCTGGAATATAGGCCTGTAATCCAGTGTAACATGTTAGGGCCCATACCCACGTGGGTAATTGTCGCAAATAGGAAGTCCCACTCCACCCTGTCAAATGCCTTTTCTGCATCTGTGGATAAAAGGCATATCGATTTGGAGAGTCTGTGCGCCTGGTGTATTAGGTTAATGGCTTTGGTTGTGTTGTCCCTTGCCTCTCTTAATGGGACGAAGCCGACTTGGTCTTTGTGTATTGTTACATAAGTAGGGGGAGATCCTATTTGCCAGAATTTTAGAAAATAATTTCAGGTCTGCGTTAAGTAAAGAGATGGGGCGGTAGCTCTGGCATTGCGCTGGGTCCTTCCCTTCTTTAGGGATGACCGCTATGTGTGCTGTTAGGGTATCTCTAGGTATTTTGTTTCCGGATGTTATGGAATTGAAGGCTTGGATGAAGTGGGGTGTAAGTGTTTCTGCGAATTTCTTATAATATGATAGGGTTAGCCCATCTGGACCTGGCGCTTTCCCTGTCTGAGAGTCTGTCAGCGCTTCTGCTAGCTCAGTCGGGGATATTGGGGCCTCCATCAGTTCTATGGCCTCCTTTGGGAATCTGCGAATGTTTGATCATTGTAGGCATTCGTGGATCCTAGCTTTCTTGTGTTCTCTGGCTTGCTCGGACTGTGGTGGAGATTGGTTATATAAAGAGTAGTAATATTGCCAAAACGCTTCTGTGATTTGTTCGGGAAGATGTAGTGTGTGGCCTTCGGAGTTCTTAATGTGTAGAACGTAGGCCCTAGCTCTTGCTGCGCGGAGGGCCCGGGCCAATATGCAGCTCGGTTTGTCTCCAAATTCAAAGAAATGACGTCTACATTTCGTCAGGCTCACTTTTGCCTTTCCCAGACAGTGGGAACGGACCTGCTCCTTCAACCGTAGTAATTCTGTTCCCTTCTCTCTGTCTAGTGTCGATTTGTGGGAGGACTCTAGTGCCTGGATCTGATCTAGGAGTCCCCTGAGATGTGCGCTACGTTCCTTTTTAATGCGTGAGCCAAGGCCTACACAGAAACCCCGTATCACGCACTTGTGTGCTTTCCATACTGTTAGTGGGTCAACCTCTGGAGTGACTTTGTGTTCAAAGTATTTCCTTAATGTTGTGCGGATTTCGTCTGAGTTCGCCGTGTATTGAATATCCAATGCCATATTCTATTGTGCAGGGTAGGTAATTTCAGCGCTAGTATGATCATTGCGTGGTCTGAAAATGTGATGGTGTCTATTGTAGCCGAGACTAGATTCGCTAGGGATGAGAGTTGGAGGAGGAAAAAATCGATTCTGGAGTATGAGTTGTGTGGTTGGGAAAAGAACGTGTAGTCCTTTGTGGTGGGGTGTAAGGTTCTCCAGGCGTCTTCCAACTGATACTTGTGTAATGTATTTTTGATCCTGCGGTACGCTGACCTGGGAAGGTTACCGCTGCCTTTAGATGTGTCTATTCTTGGGTCCAACGGCATGTTAAAATCTCCTCCCAGGACCAGGGTGCCCTCCTGAAATTCCTCCAGCTCCTCCAGGATCTCCTCTAAGAAGGACACCTGGTTGGAGTTGGGTGAATAGATGGCCGCTAGTGTGATTTGTGTGCCAGTGAGTTTCCCCTTGAGGAAAATATATCTAGCTCCCGGATCACAGCGGACCTCTTCCTGCTCCCATGGGACGGAGTTGGCGATAAGGATGGAGACCCCTTTGGACTTGGATTCCGCATTTGTGCTGTGGTAGGTGTTTGGAAATCTGTCGTTTGCAAATCTGGGGCTTTTGTTCGTGCGGAAGTGGGTCTCCTGGATAAAGGCCACATGTACTCTTCTTTTCCAGAGGAGGTGGAGGATGGAGGACCTCTTCTCTGGCACGTTCAGTTCCTGCGCATTAATGGAGATTATGGAGAGGTTAGCGGAGCCTGACATTGCGAAAGAGAGAAGATCAGGTTGCAAAAAGAAGGGGTAGTGAAAGCACCAAGTTGAGAATCAGGAAAGATATAGAGAGAGAGGGGGAAGGAGAGGGGAGAGTGGAAGAAGAAGAGAAAAAAAAAGAGGAGGGGGGATGGACACTTACACGACACACAAGGAAAACTAATCCGGGACAAACACAACTAAGGCTAGCCCGGTGGCTAGCAACTATATTTTAGTCAGGGAGCCTGTTTCCCCCCCTCAAAAAAGGGGTTAAGCCAGGCCCCCTGATGCCCTACTGGAGGTAACGTGGAAGTGCACTTACTGTTAAGGCCGCTGTCTAACTCGGAGATCAGATAACAAGGAAAACGACCACCGATTCCGTATCTGTTCCTCTATAACCTTCTTACTCGGAACTTGCGGGATGCCACTATCATTAGAAGTAGTACTGTGGGAAAAAAACAAGAGGAAGCAAAGAGACAAAATTAGACAGCTTTCAGCCCGTCCGGCGGGTAAGAGACTGGGGAACGCGCCGCCGTCATTCGTAGGGTATCTGCTGGCGGGGCACAATAAGTCTCGATTTCTTTGATTGGTTGTTAGTCTCGGTCCCTGCTGCCTTGCCGGTTGGAAAGGTTCCCTGGGTCCTTCGCGGGTCACGGGTTGCTCTGTGCCGTGTCCATGGGCATAGTCCAGTCTGGAATGGGCACCGCCAGGACTTCTAGGAACCTGAAAGCTCTGTCCAGGTCTGTGGGTGATCTGACGGTGTACAGGCGGCCTCGCTTGTGTAATATTAAATGAAAGGGGTGGCCCCATTTGTAGGTCGCGTCCGCCTGGCGTGCTGCGTCCACAAGTGGTCTTATCAGTCACCGACTATTGAGGGTCAGTCTGGAGACATCTGGTAAGATAGTAATTTCCACTCCGTTAAAGTTAACTGGACCTCTTTCCCATGCCATGCGTTGGATTTCCTCCTTTTGTCTGTAAAAGTGCACTCGGCAGATGACATCCCTTGGCAGATTGGGGTTCCTTGTTCTCCCGCCCATCATTCTGTGGACCCTGTCCAGCTCTATTGTCCTGTCTTCCGGACGGCGTAGTAGCTTGTTGAAGACGGTTGTTACACACTCATAGAGCGCTTCTGGCGCCTCTCAGCTTTAGGTTGTTGCAGCGGCCTCTGTTTTCGACGTCGTCGAGGTGGAAAGTTAACTCACTGAGCTGTTTCTGCTGTTTTTCTATGAAGCTTGTTAGCTGTTGAAAGTCCATATAGGAGACCTCGGGGTTCTCTTCTAGCGCCATCACCCGTTCTGTAAAGGCCTGTACTGAGTGGTTAACTGCCGCGATGGCCCTCTCGTGTTTCTCTTCTATACATCGTATCTGCATCTCTAAGTCTGTTTTGGTCGGTAGGGCACGTATCATGACCCAGAGTGCTTGTAGTGTTTGGGAATCGTCTGCAGGTGGCGCTGTATGATTGCCAGGAGCTTCTGTTTCGGGAAATTACTGGGAGCTGTAGTCATGGAAGGTATTTATATCTCTGCTGTTGTCTCTCTGTTGAGAAGGAGGTCGGGCGATAGGGATAGGATTATCTCCCTGCATTACCCCGCTCTTGCTTGGGTTGTCCTTCCGGGGAGGGGTATGGTCTGCATCAGGTCCCTTTCTGCCACCCTTTGCGTTAGGGCTGTGTCCCTGGCTGGGGGTTTCATGGGATTCATTACCAATTGTGTAGAGTGTGGGTACAGTGGAATGTCTCGCTGGTGACCTCGGGGTCTCTGCCCTATTCCCCCTCCCATCCTGTTCAGGGTGTTGGGCTCTGTTTGGTGGTGAGGTACCTGGGTTCTTGGTCCACTGCTCCCTTAGTCCTTCTTGCTGCCCCTGCTCCGTGTTGGTGTGGAGCTGCGCTGCTCCTCCGGCATTTGAAGGTGGTGCTTCTGCACCCTGTACTGGCTGCCCGCTCTTTTCTGTCTGTAGCCCCTGGGTCTAGTCGGCAGGGGATTTTCTCCTTCCCTCAGGGTATGGCTCTGCTCCGCTGTTGTATGGGCTTCTCTCTCTGCCCTGGCGGTGTGCCAGCATGGGGCTCTCCTGCCTTCACCTGGCCTGTGGATAGGGTTGCTGGATCTCCACTCTGCTTCAGTGTGGGCTTGTCGCGCTGACCCAGTGCCATGTTGGAGAGCCGTCTTCCCGCTCCGGCGGCGTGTGTTCCGTGCAGGAACCGACTTATAGGGGATCCCTGGATCTGTGGCTGGTCTGCCTTCCTCTTCCCCACTCTAGTCATCATCGGGTATGGGCTATTTTCTTTGTTTTCTGGTTTTCTGAGAGTCAGTGGCAGCGGAGCTCTGAGATGTGCGGCCTCCCTCTCCTATGCCAAGCCACGCCCCCCATGCCACTTGTCATTAACTTTTATCTATCGTACAGTCATGTCTTTCTATCTCATATAATTATTAATAACATATAATTCTCTATACACTTAACCGCTTAATCCTCCAACCTTAACAACCCCCCCTCAGGAATTTCTCTTATCAAGGAGAGGTGATGGAGTAAGATAAACAAAGCTTTAACTGTTTTAGACTCCTACAGCTAACTGCAGTATCCTTGGAATATTTTTCCCTTAATAGGAACACTCAGGTCTCACATTATTAACAACTTAATTATTATTATTTTTTCTTACATGACATTATCACATTGAAAACACCATTTAACAATCAAACGCACTGCAAACCAATTACAGAACTAACATGTACACAAATAACAGCAAGAATGTATGTTCCCTATTCACACAAGTTTATATTAAACTTAATTCCTGATCATCTTCATTACAAGTCTATTCATTTCAAGCAAGCAGAGCATCGCTCTCAGACTACTACGTTAGAGAGTCAGTCACACACTCCCCCCTCCCTTCTTCTCACTAAACTCTAAAGCTGAAAGGTGAGGGTGAAAGTGAAACAAGCATTCCAATGTAACAGATGATTTAACCATTTGTGAGCTAACCCCACCACACAGAGCCAGCACTCAAGCCATTGTCTGTCAACTTCATTTAATACTACTGTAAACTTTCATTCCTTCACTGTCTTACCCCAGGACTATCTGCATCATGTAATCATCTCTGCTGTCCTGCTGCCTACTATCTCTGATCCTTGTCAGCACTACCGTCATCCATAGCAACCTGTCCCCTCACTACCTGACACTTATCTGAAGGAGACCATACATATTCCTCTGCTACGACTAAATATCCCACAGTATCATACTGACCCTATCTTATAACCCATATCACAGTTATAGACTAAAATGTATATACTTTAATGGAAATTTAACTTAAAAACATGAATGGGCTCACACACATGCGTATCGCATGGACGAACAAAACAACCACACAAAAACACAAAGGTCGCCTCTTCCTTATCTCAGGAAACTTATGGAGGCTAGAAAAATCAATATTGATAAAGGACTACTAATGTTATGTCCTCTATTTTTTATTTATATCACATAGGAGGTAAGAGGAAGGCTCTATCTGCTGTAGGGTGCCTGTAAGTATAATGCCCCCCGCAGAGTATTTTAGGTAGGGAACCTCTTCCTAACAAAAATTCGCCCCTCTGTGATTACAGTATAGCGCTTAGCGCATGACGAGATGGTTCAAATAGGAGAAACTCCAAGAGAACTAGACCCTTATGCGCAAGAATTACGGCGCAGACCAGGGTTATTCAATTGCAGTATGCTCGGCTCAACGCGTTTCCCCACACGAATGTGGTTCATCAGGAGCACAAATATTTTGAAGAAAGAATGATAAATCAGGATGATAACTGATTCTGCTTTTTGTTGTTTTTTCGTGATAAATAGATATTTTAAAATATTAGAACAGGGTGGCTTGGGAAAGCGCAATTTATGTGCTCGATCATATATAGACTGGATCACAGCATCTGATTTATTCAGGACAATTTCGAGCACTAAATCGCCATGGCGTGTCTCTATAGCCAAGTTCTTGGGAAATCCACACAATGGATAGCTATAGTGACAAATAACAGTACAGCTAGGGCTGAATGCGATTCACCACAAAAAGCCCACAAGTAGATCTTGCCCAGAACTAGGTATTGATTGCCGCAGGCAAAAGAAGTTGTTGCAGAGATAAATGCAACAGCCCCAAAAAGGCTAATAAGCCCTAGAGATTTTTTGACCCTTATTTGGTGTATTAGCTGCAGATGGTGCAGCCAGTTTCAAGAGTCAGCAGCTCATGAACAGCAAATAGTTGTTGCAGAGATAAATGCAACAGCCCCAAAAAGGCTAATAAGCCCTAGAGATTTTTTGAAAATAGAAAAACAAATAAATAAAAGGATAAAGCCTGTGGCTCTGATGGTGAGCCACAGGAGTAATGGCTCACCATCAGAGCCACAGGCTTTATCCTTTTATTTATTTGTTTTTCTATTATTGGGTGCTTTTAGGGATACTTTGGCGAATTAGATATCTGACATCTACTTGCAGGCTCTATTAGATAGCTCCTCTAATACCCTCACTGGGTTTTATGATAGAACTATTTGCTGTTCATGAGCTGCTGACTCTTGAAACTGGCTGCATCATCTGCAGCTAATACACCAAATAATCATCAAAAAAATCTCTAGGGCTTATTAGCCTTTTTGGGGCTGTTGCATTTATCTCTGCAACAACCATTTGCTGCTCATGAGCTGCTGACTCTTGAAATTGGCTGCACCATCTGCAGCTAATACACCAAATAAGGGTCAAAAAATCTCTAGGGCTTATTAGCCTTTTTGGGGCTGTTGCATTTATCTCTGCAACAACTATTTGCTGTTCATGAGCTGCTGACTCTTGAAACTGGCTGCACCATCTGCAGCTAATACACCAAATAAGGGTCAAAAAATCTCTAGGGCTTATTAGCCTTTTTGGGGCTGTTGCATTTATCTCTGCAACAACTTCTTTTGCCTGCGGCAATCAATACCTAGTTCTGGGCAAGATCTACTTGTGGGCTTTTTGTGGTGAATCGCATTCAGCCCTAGCTGTACTGTTATTTGTCACTATAGCTATCCATTGTGTGGATTTCCCAAGAACTTGGCTATAGAGACACGCCATGGCGATTTAGTGCTCGAAATTGTCCTGAATAAATCAGATGCTGTGATCCAGTCTATATATGATCGAGCACATAAATTGCGCTTTCCCAAGCCACCCTGTTCTAATATTTTAAAATATCTATTTATCACGAAAAAACAACAAAAAGCAGAATCAGTTATCATCCTGATTTATCATTCTTTCTTCAAAATATTTGTGCTCCTGATGAACCACATTCGTGTGGGGAAACGCGTTGAGCCGAGCATACTGCAATTGAATAACCCTGGTCTGCGCCGTAATTCTTGCGCATAAGGGTCTAGTTCTCTTGGAGTTTCTCCTATTTGAACCATCTCGTCATGCGCTAAGCGCTATACTGTAATCACAGAGGGGCGAATTTTTGTTAGGAAGAGGTTCCCTACCTAAAATACTCTGCGGGGGGCATTATACTTACAGGCGCCCTACAGCAGATAGAGCCTTCCTCTTACCTCCTATGTGATATAAATAAAAAATAGAGGACATAACATTAGTAGTCCTTTATCAATATTGATTTTTCTAGCCTCCATAAGTTTCCTGAGATAAGGAAGAGGCGACCTTTGTGTTTTTGTGTGGTTGTTTTGTTCGTCCATGCGATACGCATGTGTGTGAGCCCATTCATGTTTTTAAGTTAAATTTCCATTAAAGTATATACATTTTAGTCTATAACTGTGATAAGGGCCAAATAATTTAGTCTATAGACTTTTTCCGTCTCTGTGACAAGTATCTTATAACCCACACTTAATAAGGTAGACTACATATCATCAACACACAGAGGACAGTGATGGAGGGTTCTTACTATTCCTGCACAAGTCAAAGAAGGCACTAATCACTAGTGTTGTGTACTACAATCAGTGCAAGCATTGGGATGCTAGGTAAAAGGTACATCTATGGGAGGTGTGAAGCCAAGGTGGCGCCTGGGCGACAGCCGAGGGTATTGCAGCAGGTACTAAAATGGCCGCAGGCCATGACTAGCACTAAAATGGCCACCAGGGATGTGGCCTGACTAAGAGTACTATCAAGCCAGGCAAGCATCTAGCCACGCCTTATTCCTTTGTGTACAATGCCAACAAGTCCCTCATCTGACACATATCTATAATAATCTTTATGTGTATAGCGCCAACATTTCCACAGTGTTTACATAGACAGGGGGAATACAGAAAGACAAAAGTACAAAAAATACAGAACCACGGATACATAGTAATCAGCTGATGGAAACAATAGGGGTGAGGGTTCTGCTCCATCGAGCTTACACAAGTAATGGGGTGATACAGAAGGTAAAGGGGCTGGAGATGTGCACAGTATAGCGGGGTGGAGAGTGAGGGATGCTATATACAGACAATGGTCAGAGCTCTTCCACCATTCCCCCATCGTGTAGGATCGGGTAATATGATGATGACCTCTGACAATTTCAGGGCTGTCATCAATAGCGTTCCCCAGACTCACCAATACACCGAAAAGAAATGTTATTCCTGTTATTTTTGTCCTTACCGAGGAGGCCCATGGGGAAAGGGTGTGGATTTCTTCACCGAGTTGAGATGGAGACCACCTAATGTGCCCCCCACCCCCCTGTAATGGGCTAAACTAGACCCCCTCAGCACACTGTCCCTGCTCTGCCTGTGTTACCTTTTTACAGTGAGAATGGTGAATCCAGGTCTGCCATTCAGCAATCTTTATTGCAGCAGGAGTGGTCAGGAGTACCTGGTAAGGTCTTTCTCACTTTGGGGTCTTCCAGTTCTTTTTCTTTATCCCCTTGATGAGGACCCAATCACCTGGTATTATTTCCCTTAGTAATGCTTTAGCCACTGAGGCTTCATGCGACTGACCTGTGAGAAACACTTCTATCCACTTGGCTAAAGCATCTATAATAACTAGGCAGTATTTCTTACCTTCACATTTGTTTAATTCTATGTAGTCCATACAAATGTGTTGGAGGGGATACTGAGGTGTAGGACAGCATCCCCTCCATGGTCTTGTATTATTTGTGCTAAACACAAGGCACAAGGGAATATAAGATAAACAAAAATTTTTAGAGTAGTTTGTAAACGCATAGGCTGTGAATACTTTCGATATGAGTGCTACCATCCCCCCTGTTGAGAAATGACACAGGCCATGGCTCAAATTTGCTGCATATCTGAAGAACGATTTAGGTAAGATAGTTTTTTTTCCTTCTGCGGAGATGTCCAACCCATCTACAAAGAGTGTATTCAGCATCTACAAGAGATACATCCTGCAGATCTGGTCTGGGTAACACCTTATGTGCCATCTCTCCTAGACAGTTGTATGGAGGACCGTCTGAAGAAATAGGCAGTAAGGTAGATGGATGGAGCGTAGTACATCCCTCAGTTGTCAGGTGTGGCTGTGAGAGCAGTAGTGTCATGTAGGAGGGATGTCTGGAAGGACAAAGATATGAGTATAACCAACTGCGTGCGGTACACAGTGTGAGTGGCGGAACAGCACTATAGTGGCAGGTCTGACTGCTTCAGCTGCCGCTGCTACCGCTTGTACACAGGGTGGGAGCGCTCGGCCACTGGATCTAGTCTGCAGGAGTAGTATGCCAGCGATCTGTTTCCCACTGTGTGCCTGAGTTAACACAGAGGTCATATATCCTTCCCTTGAGTCAACAGCACAAAGAGCTTGCTGTAGTTCAGCAGCCCCCAAGACTGATGTGCCCACCAGAGTCTGTTTTAACCTGACAAAGGCTTCCTCAGAGGGTGCATCCCACTGGATCCTGTCAGCTGCAGAAAGAGGTTCATCATAGATGAGTCTGGTAAGAGGTGCTGTCAGGGATGCATAATTTAGGATCCAGGCTCTGCAGACGTTTGTCATTCCCAAAAAGGACAGAATTTGCTCGTGGTTTTGGGACTTCCAGAATTGCTTGCCTACCTTCATCTGACAGGTTATACCCCAGATATTTAACTGTTTGCTGACAGTATTGGAGTTTCTACCTGTTTACTTTATGGCCTTGCTTATAAAGAAACCTCAAGGGTTCGACTGTGTCCCCCCACAATTCGCTCCACTGTCTGCTGCTAGCTACCAACATACAGTAGTAGCCCAGTTCCAGCATCCTAGAGGTAGTCAGCTAAGTTTGCTGACATAGCCTGGGAGAAAATTGTTGGAGATTCACAGCAGCCCTGAGGTACTCTGGTGAAGGTGTACCTAATTTTATCATAATATCTTATCTCAACCATTTTACTGGACATATTTAAGACTATATAATCTGACATTTCACAGGCTTATTTGTCTCTAGGTCTGTTATAACTGGTTCAGAGAGGGATTCCCTGTGGGTCCGTCCATTAACCCCTTTTACCATGATATGACTATTACTACATTTTACATTGGGTATATATTGGGATGTATTAATGCCCTGGTGGCTCCTGAGCCCACCAGGAAAGTAATCATCAGCCCATTCACCTGGAGATCTATCTCAGGCAGTAGAAATTGCCAAGAGATCCTCCAAGTGTTGTACATCCATCCCTCTTAGTCATTTTTCCCCAAGGTGCCTGTGAGCATTGTTTCTCTGGGCATCCTCAGGCAAAATCACCAGATTTCCAATCATTCAAACACACATTTAAATCCCCGAGCTGTATCCCACCTCTGCTTCTTCCTTTGCCTCTACTTTCACATCCTCTCGCTGTCCAATGACCTCTCTGACTTTCTTGAACCGTCGTGTCACATTCTTCTCCCTGTATAAAAACTCTCACTTTCCCAACCTTTTCTTTGTAAAACTTTTCTGCATGTTTTGCATATTCCAAAACATCCTGCAATGATCCCATCCTAAGGGTAATCATGTATCTCATTGTGGTGGAAGCCCAGTATATATCTATATGGATCGGTGGGCCTTGGCAGTAGACAGTTGTCAATTTAACATTCTGTATACATATTTGCTTTCTGTCTTGCTACAAATATAATGTTCTTACAGTTATGCAATAGGTACTTCCGCTCATATGAAAATATCTGTTTTATAACTCTGCTGATATGGGGAAGCCAACATGAAACTTCTGTACTCAAAACGCTGACAAGATAATATATAGTATAAACACGTTACATTTTCCATCTGTTTTGCAATTTTGGAGGACAGTATAACTCAGACGGACAACCACAGTCTGAAACAGCCACCGCAGAAATTACCCAAGCAATTTTACTGGAAACGTATGCAAATAATATGGGAGGTTTGTGCAATTTATAGTTCATGATGTAACATCCAATCATATCGAAGGAACCACACGTGGCTCCAGGACAACCCACTCATTTCATCCACCACCTGATGGCCAATCACAGATGACCGGAGGATGGAAGAATTGCAAGATGCTTATCCAATAATTAAACAATACGTTGTATCTATGTAATCTTTGACCTGCCCAGATGGGCGGATATGTTAAACTCTTAAAATAGGCTACACGCCGATCATTAAAGTTAGAATTGAGGAAGCTATGCATGCTGAACCTCGTGTCAGTGTGAAAACTTCTTATGCGCATTATCAATTCAGAATTAATATGGAGGGGTGTAAACATTCCAACTTGAGTAAGCCGTGATTCTGCAAAGGAATTCTACGACAGTGGCACCCCAGATGGGACTGTGATCGATAGGCTCCGAAGAAATCGGACACAAGGCACGGACATAGACAACCTTGGACTTAGCGGGCCCACCAAATACACGGTAGGATAAATTAATTATCTATACCTGTGTGGCTAACTCCGGGCTTGCCTATGTGCCGTGCCAGGCCGATAGATTTGGAGACGCACGACGACAGGTACTTCTTTAAGTCTCGATCACATGATAAGAACCTGTCATAAGATATAAAGGAATGTTTACATGCCTGTTGTTTTGAGAGTACTGGTCGAGTGGCGAGGTCAGTAGCTGCCTTAAGGGGGGGGTTGACCCTGCGCAGGTGTCCCGATTACTCGGTCCAGGTTTGGTTACAAAACCTAAGAGTAAGGGACCTGTGAGGGTAGTTTGACGGGAAGGCTTTCCTGCTCTGGTCTGGTTTGGTTACAAAGCCTAAGGGTCAGAAAGCCGTCAAACGTCTGGGCAGGTATCGCTACTTCGGTAAAGTCTGGTAAAAGGCTTCCGAAGAAAGGGAACTGACAGACCGGATCCCGAGGGGCAGTAAGACTAAAACCAGCCGTACTGGTGCTCTGTCTATTTGTGTGTGTCCACAAATATTTGTTTATCGTTTGAATGTCCACGAGTAGATCCCTCCGTCTGAGGGTAGATTGATAAACTGTGTAGCGACAGAAATGCTAGAGACTCTAGGGCGGGGCATATTGTGTCTGGCGTCTGAGGAGACTTCTATAATCATAAATCTGGCAGCCATGATTGAAATTGAAAGGCAGCGAACATTGTACCGAGGTTAATTCTTACACCCTCCAGGAAAGTGTGGAAGGGGTGGAGAGTCAAGTTATCATTGATTAATCAAGCAATCTTTCTGTGTGTTTAAAATGTCCTGCCTGTCCTTTATATAAAGTTAGTGTGCTTGTCTGTTGTGTAGAGCTAATCCTGCTGAGTTATTATATAGAATTAGTATCAGTCCTGCTCAGCTGTAAGAAGGGATTGTTAGCAATGAGCATTGCATTGGCTGGGTTATAGCCAAGATAATGCACCGTACACAGTGGCGCGCTGTGGGTTTGGACTTTATAGGTTAGGTTGCATTATTGGATCCCTTCTAGTAAAAGACAGACTACTAAACTGTGTTGCCTTTGAATTGTTAAACGTTAACAATAGCATAGAAGTATAGGCTTGTGCCCGTAAGTGTGTTTGGAGGAAAAGAAGAAAAAAAAGGCTGCTAAGTTCATTTAAAAAGAAGAAGTGGAACTCCTAATAGAAGCAAAGCGATTCTTGTGCTCCAACATTTGTTAGTTATTTAACTAATGTTGGATGTTAAAACTACTCGTATGTTTTATTATGTAATCTCTAAACTTTGTTATACACCCGTCACATAAATGTAAAAAGTTATATGCCACTCACATCCTGAGGGGGCTCTTAAGAATACAGACTGCGTAGCCCACCATGCCCACAAGAAAATACGTCTATGTTTGCCAAGTCCCCAACAGCATACATGTTAGCAGTCCCCAATTCAATTGTAACCACATACAATGTTAGGTGGTCACCGCTGTGACCGTAAAGTTACAACATAATATATGTGATTTATGCATTAGACGTTAGAATTTCCCTAAGAGACCTGAAAAGGGGAAGAGAAGGTGGGTTGAAATGGCGTCTGTATTAATACACGCCAAAGGCACCAGCGTTCAATATAACAGTTTAGTGAATAGAGAGAATTGCAGTACATTACCAATCAGATGGAGATGCCCGGCATCTAAGACTGCATCTGCCCGGTCGCCGGAAGTCTGGGACAAAAACTGTTGTAAAAGTAAAAATTGTAATCCCTTGTAATCCTGTCGCTGGGCTGTCACGGGAGGGAGAGATTCTGAAAAGAGGAAGTTACTTGCCCTGTAGTCCCAGCACAAGTAACGTATATTCACAGACAATATAAAATAAATAAATAAACTACAGGGAGTAAGAGAAACTGTGGAGAAACTGCAGAGAAGCCAAGGAATAGGAAACAAGCAGGTAACGATAAGGCCAGGTATCCACAGGAGGAACGGGGCAGATTGACTCGTAATTTGTAAAATGTAAATTGTGTGATGCATAAGACTTTATCTTTATTGAGTTGCGATGTGTGCCCAAGGACTGCCAAACATTGAATGAGAGAATAAGGAAGTAAGTGATTAGCCACACTCAGAGGGGTGGAGCTAGATGATGCAAGAACACGTCTCTTATCCAAGGAGGGGGTAAGAATCATAGATAGCCAGAAGAAAAAGTTTTGTTTTTTCTCTTGTCCCAAACTCAGCTTTCCACGGTTCCTGACAAATTATGGGACAACTACAAGACAGACATAGGAAAATTGAATATACCCACCATGATAATATATACGAGACCCGGATACACACCCCTGGGTCAAACAGTATTCCCCTAGTTAAAAAAAAAAAAAAAAGGGGGTGAAGGGTCAGCCACGCAGATCAGGTGCTGTGTGCTGATGCTTCGGAAAAACTGCCAACCGGCCACAATTTCACTGTTAATTTCTCTTGCAGAAGGCTGTAAGGCCTGGAGGCCTCCAAAGACTAACCAAGTTCTGCAGGCCATACCTGTACATACACTGTTGCCAAATTCCGCACCTTTCAGGGCCTTGCTTCATACTGCCACCCATACGACAGTATTGACGCAAAAGCACGGAGGACAACCACAGCCATGAGGTTAGATCCAGTGACTCGAGGAGCTCCCTCATCTGCTTGTGCGGTGGCAGCAGTACAGGCAATGGCTGACAAATCTTCTAAGTTGTTATTGGACTACCCCCTAGTGGTCCGCACCCCAAATGACACCCAGAACATACTCATGCAAGTGCAACCCAAGCACTTATCTCTGGCCTATTAGATCCGGCTACAATGTGCTCTTTCCATGCCTCCCCCAATATCTCTTCCCAATGTTGTAATACCTTGAACCCGGCTACTCTTCTTTTAATCAGGTATTCCTGGGGGGAGGGGAGGCATAGGTGATTTGAGTATGGCAGATCAGCTATTTTTTAAAATTGGTTAAAATTCTGTGCAACAAGATTCTGACATTATTGTAGTGATGTACACACTGTTAATGATGCATATTTTGAGGTTTCTTTGTAGATGGTATCAGGGTGAGGATTGATGATTCCGAACCAGATATGCAGAGGTGACACAACAAGATGTCCTAAACGCAGAAGCTCTGCCTCCGCATGTCTCAGGGCAAGAAGCGGAACCGGAGGCCCTCACTGAGGCGTGTGGAGTGGTGGAAGGTAAGTCGGCAACTTTTTACACTGACTCCTGGAATGCATTTGGCATAGCTCATGATTATGGCCCAATATGGAAGGCCAGACAGCTTGTTATCTCAGTAGGACAGCCAATTAAGAATGGTGCAGTGGTGCAGAGTCTCATGGAAACCCTACTACTACTACCTGGCAATGGAGAATCCACACCGATTTCTACAACGGAGAAGCGAGAGATGACACCCTCGCCGACAACACAGCAAAGGCAGCGGCCCTCAAGCCGTGGAAGAAAGAAGAATAAATACTGACAGCATGAGTCAGTGATAAAAACTTTGGACTTTGATAAAAACTTTGGACTTTGATAAATACTTTGGACTCTGATAAATACTTTGGACTTTGATATGTCAAGGACTTTACAGTTACAAGTCAACGAGGAAAGAAAGCAGATGGGCTAAAAGACGGGAGCGACAGAACAGGACGGCGTATGGCGAACAATCAACAGAACTTGCCTACAGAGGTCCCTGTCCCCCATGATGGCCCAACTGGTACACAGAATCAAAAGCAGCGATGACGTCGACACTGAACAAGAATGGGTGACACCTAGGTTCTCTGTAGCTGCTGCATCATTTGTCCAGTTAGCATGATCTTTGCCATATGCAAGTCCGGACAGAAGTAAGGTGGCCATATAACACTTGCCTTGACCACTCTACCCATTTCAGGGATTGCCAATTTGACCACATTCAGCTCACACCTGTTGGGGAGTATGAACATGTGCTTGTTGTTGCTTGAGTCTTTTTCAGGTTGGAGGCCCACCCTGATACTAAGGTAAATGAGCAGATAACCACACAGAAGCTCATGAATGAGGTAATCTGCAGATACAGGGTACCGGAAGTGAATGAGGTAAACGAAGGTACACAGGTGTTCTCTTCCAGACTCAGAGGCAGACACTGGGACACATATCTTGCAGCCTGGGGATTGGGTGCGCATCAAGAAGTTCCCCAGGAAGCACCCTCCTGAGCCCCGATTTGATGGCCCCTACCAGGTGCTTCTGACTACTGCCACAGCTGTGAAACTAGCCGAAAGACTTACATGGATCCATCCATGCTTCATACTGTAAGAAAGCTTCAGATCCGGGAGACCAGTCTTAGTTGTGCCAAGGACATTACTCTGGTTAGGGCTAGTGAGAGAGGAGGGTGGCAACTGGAATCCTTAGTCAGAAGAATATGGGGGTATGGTTACCTTCCAGTATAACTCGTTCAATGTTGATGAGGTACAATGCTAACAGGAGCAACAAGTCTAACTGTTGCGTGTGCGGTAGTGCCCGACTACACTCGGGGATGGTCCCCCTAAATCTCCCTGTAGATGCTGAAGAGTGGTTTATTAGTCTCTTCACGAACATTTCCGCTAATTACACTGTCCGTGAGAAATGGAAGAAGGAATACTCTATAACTACTTAAGTGTCTTGCACCGGAGAGAGTATTACTGACTACCCTGGAAACTACACCTGCCAGGCAATTAGGCAGGGTAGAGGGAGATTTTTGGGGAACTCACCAATATTTCCCTTATTTAAAAAAGATGAAGAGCCAGTTCCGATAATGCCAACCACATACGCTACCAAAGAAAAGGAGAAATGTACTAGTACTGTGCCTGCCCCGATCTCCTAAGATGGATTGTCAGTGGAATTCCCATTTGCCAAGGGATAGTGCAGAAGACCTTAGGTTCCGGCGAGGGCACACCCTGTGGGGTGTTAACTTGTACAGATAGAGGGTATGGATGCCCGGAAATGAGCCCAGGGAATCCATGGCCTCCCTCTAAGGTGAGGTAGGGATCCCCCCCCTCCTAGGAGTAGGGACTTACGGGCAGTGGGAAAACCCTGACGCAAGGGTGAGGCGACCTGGACGTGTTCACCATTAGGACTATCTCCAGGAGGGACATTGGTGTGGGTGAAGATTAGGTAGTCCCACGCCGTGCGTACCTGTGCACACTACTAGTATGTACTTCTAGTACAGCACATTAGAGTGAGAAGAGAGGCTCCTGGTGATAGTTTTGACCCACACATGTACGTTGACGTCATAAGACAGCCAAGGGGGGTACCTGACGAGTTTTTAAAGAATTTTCCTGATTTATTAGGGTAAATAAATGTTGACTGGATTAATTATGTTTATTATAATTAACAGCGGTTTATAAATTATACTAGAGACGCCTTATAGGGACTAGTCTACCAATAGGACCTACCTCGACTATGACTTTCCAAAATAGAATGGCACTAGGTACGATTTAGCCAAAAAAGGGAGTGTCTGTAAGATGATAAGGGAGACTTGTACCTACATTCCAGACAAAACGTGACCCGCAGGTAAAGACGCAGTTGCCATTAAGAAGCACTAACTAAAAAGAGCTAACCTTAGTCTGTTTTCCTCAGTTAGGTACCTGACAGGAGAAGGGAAAAATATAGAAAAATAAGTTTTAAGACATTGTGTATTTAGAACACTGTGATAGGTTTTCGCTAAGATTTTGCTTTATTTTATCTGCAGTGCACTCTGCTTATGTCCACGCAACATACCGGTGCTACAACGCCCCTGGTCCTGTTACCTTGCCGCCTCTGGAAAAGGGAAGTGGGAATAATCACCTTGTAGCTCTTTCCTTCCAGACTAATATATATGATAATGCACGTACTAATAAGACAGGGGTTCAGTCATGTTGATCAGTTATTAGATAGTCCTGATTTTGCACTCTTGTCGATGAATCGAGGTAACGTCAAGAAGGCGGGTTCTATACCAGTTATGCAGTGTTTACCTGAAATAGTAAAGGTCGCACCTAATGCCTAATGCCTCGAGATCCCAGGTGGTAGCCTAGACCTCCACATGTACCAAAAGACCCGATTGCCATGAACCCACACCTAGGTATCAGAGGGGCATTTACAGCCTAAGCGACAGTTGTGAAAGACCGCCACTCTACTGAGTTTTCAGAACATTCTGCACAAGAGGTTATTCTGATAAGGAAGTTATTAATTATATTTGTCACCTTTATAGTCATCCTAATTTCTGTTTGTCGTTGCATACAGTGTATTCCGACCCTGATGACTGCCTGGTCCACCTGTCCCACTACGACGTCCAACAAAAAGCCCACTGTCAGCGCAACCGTCGTCATCATGGATCCAGAATGTGATGATGTCGAACCATCCTATACCCCCATGGCAGTAATAGGCCCAGTCGTCTACAACACAATGCGAGTCTAGGGTCAGCGGTGGGGGATTGGGGTGGGACGGAGCAGGGCGAGTTTAGTGAAACAGATAGTTTCAAGGGGGGTCTGTGGTGGAAGCCCAGTATATATCTATATGGATCCGTGGGCCTTGGCAGTAGACAGTTGTCAATTTAACATTCTGTATACATATTTGCTTTCTGTCTTGCTACAAATATAATGTTCTTACAGTTATGCAATAGGTACTTCCGCTCATATGAAAATATCTGTTTTATAACTCTGCTGACATGGGGAAGCCAACATGAAACTTCTGTACTCAAAACGCTGACAAGATAATATATAGTATAAACACGTTACATTTTCCATCTGTTTTGCAATTTTGGAGGACAGTATAACTCAGACGGACAACCACAGTCTGAAACAGCCACCGCAGAAATTACCCAAGCAATTTTACTGGAAACGTATGCAAATAATATGGGAGGTTTGTGCAATTTATAGTTCATGATGTAACATCCAATCATATTGAAGGAACCACACGTGGCTCCAGGACAACCCACTCATTTCATCCACCACCTGATGGCCAATCACAGATGACCGGAGGATGGAAGAATTGCAAGATGCTTATCCAATAATTAAACAATACGTTGTATCTATGTAATCTTTGACCTGCCCAGATGGGCGGATATGTTAAACTCTTAAAATAGGCTACACGCCGATCATTAAAGTTAGAATTGAGGAAGCTATGCATGCTGAACCTCGTGTCAGTGTGAAAACTTCTTATGCGCATTATCAATTCAGAATTAATATGGAGGGGTGTAAACATTCCAACTTGAGTAAGCCGTGATTCCGCAAAGGAATTCTACGACATCATTATATAACCTCCTATTTCCTTCTTTACTGCACTTACAAACGCATTCTTTATAATGGCTGATTATATGCAGTGTTAGTATCATCTCTCTCCCCCTAGTTATCCTATGGAAGAGTTCTACCATCTCCGCCCTTCCCATTCTAATTTCCTTCTACAGAACTCCAATCTGGCCCTAGAATTTTTCTATCTGCTCTTTCCATTTAATTGTAACTCCTCATTAACCCTTTGAATTGTTTATCAAAACTGTCGGGGCTCTATTTATATGGGCGTGACAGTTTGGGGCTTCTTTTAACCAGGCTTCAGCAGCGGATAATTCGTATTTCTGCTGATCTTTAGCTGATTTTGTCCGTATTTTATCACATAATTCTTTACAACTTGGAACTTTTAATTTATTTTTTAAATCCATATTTCTATCCCCCCTTATGTCACAATATTTGACAGTCAGGATCTAACTTGTCCATGTACTTCTTATCCCCTTCAAGGACTTCCTGTCATTGGCAACAACAGAGACATGCACAGGAGAATGCCTTACAATTTGTATTTCCCATTGTTAGTAATTATGTTCTTGACATCGATTTACAAGACAAACAACATAAAACAAGCCTCTGGCCACTAAAATGTATAGTGAAAACGCAGGGGTTCCTGACCAGAATCAGTGCTTCGCTATATACACGAAGACTCCTTCTTGCCTTTCCGAGTAGGGCCTGTGAACATAAAACACAATATGGGGCTTGTCCGAAAACAACCTGCACAGCAAGGCTGGTCCTTAATGTGTCCTAGAGGTCAGTGCCCACGTATCAGATCCGCTTATCTCAAATCACTCACACATTCGCTTCATGCAGTATAAGTCAACAATACAAATATTACAATATGTTAGTAGGCGGCCGCCCTCTTTATATTCTTAGTTACTCTATAACACAATATCAAAGAAAAAGTAGTAGTAGTAAGATAAGAAGTAAAGTTCCTGGACACCCCTGTGCCCCATGACGTCATCTAACCGATTCTTTTACGTGCTGCGTGGAGTAATTCTTTCCTGTAGCCTTCTCACAATGCCTATGGTCTCACATAGACTACTGCTATTGTCCCTTGACAACAAATTTGTCTATACTTGCTTCTAATTTACAATACACATCGCACATAGACTACTGCTATTGTCCCTTGACAACCCATTCCTCTATACTTGCTTCTCTTTTACAATACCCATTGTAAATTTTACTAACACCAAAGCATACAGAAGAAGAGAGAAGAAAAGTTTAACCATTGTTATACTTACTACACGTTATCTGGGAGGCTTCTAAATTCTTAGGCTAGTTCGGAAAAACATCACTGTTTCAGACAGGATGCCCGACTGGCCTCTAATGACGTCTAAGCAAGACGGAGGTCTTTTAATGATTGGAGAGTACTTCAGACCCACCTTTTCACAGCCAGGCTGTCCCTTCCCTCTGCAGTGAGTCTTTCCGTCTCGAAGGACCAAAAATGTAAGGAGAATTTATGTGTTTATCAAAGAGAAGATGATCCCAGATCTCGTGCAGAAGTCTGGACCCAGGAGAAATACATATCACACCAGCCTGTGCGGTATCAGATGATTTCTAATTTATTCAAAGGTGTATTTGGTTTATATACCATAAATGACATCACAGGAAAAGTATATACCTCCAAGGTTAATAATAATACATGATAGGCTGAAACTAAAATGTTTAACATAAGTTACACCTTTTAAGGTGTTACTATAACATACAATGAGACCGTTATGAGTTCAGTGAAAAGGAATGAAGGTGGGGGGGGGGGGGGTTCTGGGAGACTGTCTTATCTGCTGTCTGTCCCACCAGTACCATGCACGAATATAGAAAGGTTTCGTTTATCCCCTTCACCATTTCTGGACCCAGGTATATGTTAAGGAAATTGTAGATCAATGTATCAATTAATAGCTCTTTTATTGGATTATAGACTAGAAAGATTTAGCATGCTAGTATAAGTAGTGAAGTCTGGGGCAATTCCACCATATATGTAAGAAGGTACCCTCACCCTCATAGGCCTGAAACCGGAGACCTGATACCCTAGGAAACATACAGGACAGTCTTTGAGGCTTCAGATACCATCACATTAAGAGTTTGCAGCCTGCTTTAATAATTGATACATTGACAGACAGCTTGGCAGTTGAATCAGCAATTTTATTCCGTTCCAAGACCAGAAGTTCCTCATCTGGTCCAACTCCTTGCTCAATGCAGGATCACTAAATCATACCAGACAGATGTCTGTCCAGCCTCTGTTTGAAGACTTCCATTGAAGTAGAACTCACCACCTCCCGTGGTAACCTGTTCCACTCATTGATCACCCTGACTGTCGAATATCTAATTTGTGTCTCCTCCCTTTCACTTTCATCCCATTGCTTCTAGTCTTTCCTTGTGCAGATGAGAATATGGCTGATCCCTCTGCACTGTGACAGCACTTCAGATATTTGTAGACAGCTATTAAGTCTCCTCTCAGCCCTCTTTTTTGCAAGCTAAACATTCCCATATCTCCTAACTGCTCCTCATAGGACATGATTTGCAGACGGCTCACAATCTTGGTAACTCTTCTCTGAACTTGCTTCAGTTTGCCTATGTCTTTTTTTAGAGTGGGGTGCTCAAAACTGGACAAAGTATTTCAGAACCAACGCAGGGTTCTTCTTCAGGCTTAAATCCTTGCCTTTAGTAACAACTGTTTTCCATCACTGAGCCCAAAGACACATTTTCCACCAGACCAAGCATTCTCATGTTATGTCCCAACCATTTATGTGTCACAATATCAAATGGTTTGGAAAAATCAGGACATACAGTACAATATCTAGTGTCTTACCATGATCCAGCTTAGAACTTACCTCCTCATAGAAGCTGATCAGATTGGTTTGACAGCAGCTTGTCGCTCTCACCTATTGAATGATATTGAACAACGCATCTCTACAGGGAGGTGTATGGCCATCTTCAAGCTTAAAGAGGTAAATTATTGATGGCGTTTTCTCGGGATGGGTTTAGTGCCAGGGACCCCCACCGGTCGATTGTTTTGTGGGTCAGTGAGCTCAAGTACCAAGCTGATTTCTGTTCCAACTGCACTGGCCTGGCTTGGTATTGCTAGCTAAGTTCTCAATTAAATGAATGGGCACTTGGCATGCAATACCAAGATGGGTTACTGCAGTGGGAACAGAGCTGTACACTTCTGCGGAAATCAGCTGAGTGCACCAGCCCAGAGAACAGCTGATCGGTGGGTCTGCCTCCCGCCTCTCTACTATTGATCACTCATCTTAAGAATAGGCCATCAACAATTGACAACTGAACAACCCCTTTAAGGGCAGTCCTCTTGAGACATTAATAGTATTTTTTAAAAGTAACTCCAACACAATATGCTTGATTCCATCATCGGAATCACTAACCAGGCAAAGAACAAGATTTTATTTCTCAACCATAGGAATACACAAATGGGTGTACATAGAGCAAAAGACAAAGGAGCTCCTCACCAGGTGCCACTACTCCCCCCTTCCCATTCGTGCAAGTGCATAAAAATACTGAATATATTTGTGCCTGCTCTGGCTATTCTGCTTCCCTTTTGCAAATGTTATATGCACTAGAGCTTTGAACACCTTCATAGCATCAATAGGAAAGAGTTTAACCAACCAATCACCTCCTTTTTTTCCTTCATGAGCCTCAATGCTGCAGCAGAAGTTCCTTATATATTATGTCCCCCCCCCCCCCCCCCCGACAAACACACCCACATACAAAATATTCATGGAAAGGAAAATAAATTAGGCTTTGAATATACGTTAACCTAGAATAATTCTATTGACTCTTACTGTGATCCCAAATATTGTATTTCCTGCCTTGGGTTCTATTCATACCATGTTTGATCATATACAGTTGCAATCAAAATTATTTACCCCCAAATTACATTTCATTGCTAAATTTACGAACTCCCGGCTCTTTGCAAAAAAAAAACTAAAACTAACAAAAACTATTTAAGTATCTCAATGCAACTAATATAACAGGGGGCTTCTCCAAATTCAACACAAAATGACACTTTTAAAGAATCCTGCAGTCTCAGAATTGTTCAACCCCCTCATGAGAATGGTCTTTAGTACTAATTAGAGCTCTTTGCTGTTATGACCTGCTGTAACCGTGATGCATAGCCCGACAGCAGCTTCTGACAGCGTTCCTGAGGACTCTTACCCAATTTCTCATGGATAATGGCCTCCAGCTCACCAATATTCTTGGGTTTGAATGCTGCAATTGCCTTCTTCACATCCCGCAAAAGATTTTTTTCTACGGGGTTCAAGTCAGGCAACTGTGAAGACCCCTCCAGAAGCTTCCAGGACTTCTTCTGAAACCACGGCTTGGTGGAGTTTGAGGTATGTTTGGGATCATTGTCCTATTATAAAGGTCCAATGACATCCAAGCTTCAGCTTCCTCACAGAGGCATGATTTCTTCTAAGATGCCCTGGATACTTGATTGAATCCATCTTGCCCTCTACATACTGGAGGTTTCCAGAGCCAGAACAACACAAAGCAGCCCCAGAGTATCACCCAGCCACGGCCATACTTCACTGTAGCAGGGGGTTCTTTTTAGCATATGCTTTATTCTTCCCAACATACCGCTGATCCACAGGCCTGAAAAGTTTCACTTTTGTTTCATGTTCCACAGAACAGAATCCCAAAACTTCTGTTGCTTATTTATATGGCTTTAGGCATGAGCTGACTTTTCTTGTGCTTTGGGTCAGTAGAGCTGTACTCCTGTGCAAATTGAAACCGCAGTATCTGCTGCCACCAAATCTTGCTGCAGGTGTTTTGCAGTTATACAAGGGTATTTGACCACCTACCTGTTTAGGAATCTGGTGTCAGCCGGTGATAGCTTCCTCTTTCTGTCACATTTAGGTAGTGTAGCCAGTGTGTCTTTAACTTTAAACTTGCAAACTATGCTTCCAACTGTATCTATAGGAACAGTCAGTGCCCTTGCTAACTTTTTATATAATTTTCCTTGTTTATGCAATGATGTCTTCACTTTCCGGGGAGAGGGGGTTGGAAACAGGTTGTACTAGATGGACATTGTCTTCTTTCAGCCTAACATACTATGTTAAGGCCCATTTAGACACAACAATAATCGCTCGAAAGATGTCTTTTGAGCGACTTTTCAGCAATAATCGTTGTGTCATTTAAGCACAAGGTGATTGCTCAAACGTTGAGCGATCACCTTGCGATCCCAGCAGAGGATGCAGATGACAAGCGGGGAGCCACTTGTTCTCTGCATCCAGCTGTTCCCCGCTGGGAGCCCCCGTCTGTCATACAGCCGAGCGCTCGGAGCGGAGGATGCAGAAGACAAGCGGGGTGGCCCTGCTTGTCTTCTGCATCCAGCTATTTTCTGCATGTAGCGCCCGGCTGTTATCCAGCCGAACGCCCCGAGAAGGGTATGGAGAACGCAGCTAGACAGCTGTGTTCTTCATACCCAGCCTGTCAGCAGGGTATGAAACAATAGTATCAGCTGTATCCCGCTGTGAATCCCCGATAAGGCTCATTGTTGTCTTTCAGCATGCTGAAAGACAACGTTGAGCGACAGCTTAACGAAAACTGCATGAAGTTAGTGCAGTTAAACATAACGATTATCGCTCAAAAGGCGAATTTTGAGCGATAATTGTTGTGTCTAAATGGGCCTTTAACCATATTTCTAACATGCAGTCAAATGTCGTCCACAAACCTCTATCTAGTCCAGATAGATAATAAAGCCCTTGATTAGTTGCATCAGGTGTGCTTAAGACAACACCTAATTTGCAAATGTGTGCTCCCATGAGGGATTTTATTGAGGGAGGAAGGTGAATAATTCTAAAAGTGCAGTAGTCATGAAAAATTATATTTTGTGTTGTATTTGGAGAAACCACTTATGTTAGTTGTGTTGAGCTATTTAAATTGTTCATCCCCTGCTTTTTTGCAAACAGCTGAAAGTTTGTAAATTTGGCAAATAAACTTGCAATGGGATTGAACAATTTTCATTGCAATTATAGATGGCAAAATATGTTTAAAAATATCTAATCATACAGCATATAATACAGCATTTCTAAAGTAAAGGTGGCCATTCACATTAGTTGAAGGGCTTCTGTCATCACTAACTGTAAACTAAGTTATGGGGCTCAAAGGTGAGGGCCGGTGGTCTGCTTATTATACTCAGTGTCCCCTGTTTCAGTGCTGGGCCCCTGAGAAATCAGCACACACACACACAGTGACCATATCAGAAGGCTGTGCGCATACGCTCTCCCATCTATCTCTTTAGGAGAGTGGGCGCACACAGCCTTGGGAAGAGTGTCACCATATATATGCGAACACTAATTTCTCAGAAACACAGTCCTGGAACAGGGACCCTGTGGCTATAAAAAGCATCTTACCTGATCCCCCGTCCCTTTATCTTTGAGGCCCATTATACAGTTCATGGGGCCAACAGTTGAAGACAGAGGCTCTTTAAGTGCATTTTGCATGGAGCAATTTGCTCCGGTAGCCAAGCGCCAAATCATTGGCACTTGTATACCAAGCCTTTACATAAGCTGATTCAAACCTTCTGCAGGACTAATCGTTTGTCCCACATAGAGAATCATTGCTGTCGGCACCACATCCCTTGTTGACATCATGAGGTTTGCAGCTGGCGATGATTTTGTTCAGCTGCATGAAAGTTGCGACCAGCTGCTGAACAAATGTTTGCTTATTAAATGGTGGATCAGGTACAGCTTTACATAGGTCAAAAGTCAGGCAAAAGGGTGTTCATGTGATCGTTCATGCCAGATTGTCAGCTCATGTACAAAGACGTATAGAAGGTGGTTGATCAGTCGTTAAATTTTCATCTAGTGAATGATTGTTTCACAGATGTAGCCATACGTTTGTAAGTCCGTGTTGGCTGCCACAGTTGTTCAAACTGGCCATACTAGTTCAATGACACTTGGCGACAGACTAATGAGCTTTTGTGCATGATTCTTCGAATCTTTTGCCTCACCCTTGGACAAAGATTTCCAGACAAGGTCTGTATGTCTAAGAAAGAGCTCTGTACTCCAACATACAATTGTAGATGTGAGGGTTTCATTAGACAGGCAATCCTAAGTCAGTAACATTTCATTCCACTCACATATTTGGACCCTTTTCAAACAATTGTTACTGGTAATCAAATATCATCACAAAGGATTAGCTGAATTGCACGAAGGAGAAGACATCGGTCACGTGTATGGCACCATATAATGCAGAGTTCTTACTTACATATATCAGATGGAACTCCTATTCTAGCACCCAGCTTACACCACAGTGCAGTCAACTATCTGACTAGATGAGTGTATGCGATTTGTCAGATGAAACAATTGTTGATTGTTAAATTTAACCTTATGAATGAGGATTTTGCTTGATATTGTCCATTTTCATCAACTTAAGTTTAATGTGTATGGGTACGAACATTGGGGAAGGCAATGGCAAACCACACGGCAAAAACGGTCTGCCAAGAAAATGTCATGACGTGACGTGGCCCTAGGAGTCAGTCATGACTCTGTGCTTGCACCAGGGGACTTTACTTTTACCTACCAACATACACCAAAAGTATATATGTCTTTATGGGATACATCTGGATACATTTTTTTTGGTACAGTACTAAAAACAATAAAATTATAAGTCAAGAGCAGAATCCAAGAATTATGCATATACACTACCACAGAATATGATTGGACCAACCCACATCCTCCTAATAATAAAAGGCGCATCCTCCATAGAAAACAAAACAATGTATCATCTAGATCCTGACTGTATTTTTGTATCTTCAAAACCAGCATACAATGGCATCCATGTGTTTTTTCTAACTATATCGTTGGTCATAGGATTTGGCAACAACAAACTGAATAACTTTACTTCCATCGTTACGAGGAAACTTTATAAAAGTTCGACAAAAAGTACTCGGCGAAAACAACAGAAAAAGTAAAGCAATAAAAGTAAAAAGAAACTCATCACTGCGGAGATGGAGCAGCGCTGTACATTCTCTACTACACTTTTTTGAAGTCAGGAAACATAGGACAAAAGAAGAACAGATTTTATTTATTTATTTTTTAAATAATGGTCAAGGATTTAATTCATCTTGTTTCAATATCATTACAGAAAATGTTATGGTACAGAGTTCTTCAGTATTTTCTTTGCTTCTTTTTCTCCACATGAATGCTGGTACACTGTAATCTGTACAAGATCAGTTTTTGATTTTTTTTTCTGTACATTTCTTAAATGTATTGGTTAAAAAGGCTGTCAGCACTTAAGGAAGCAATTTTTTTTTCAAAGAAAAGGTATTCAGTTACTGCCCAATAGTACTGAGCGGAGTGATTGCCAGGACGTCTCTCCTCCTTGTTAAGAAGATAAGATGGGAGTCTGGATCCAGATGCAACCACTTGGCACATCAACACGTTATACAAGATAAAGAACAAGCAGAGCTCTCTTGTGAAGCGGTTATGAAGCATACTGATAAGGGAAACAGCAGTGTCATCTAAGCTAGTATAAAGTAAGCAGACAGCCTTGGTTAAGAGCTTAAGTATTTGTACTTTAAGGATGAGAGAAACACAACTTTTGCAGGCATCTACTGCTGTCTACTAAAAGCTACTGCTATTAGACCTAGCATTGTAACACACAAAGCAATTGCAATGAAGGAAAAGTTGCCTTGATATAATCAGAATAAGGTTTTATAAGAGTTTTTTTTTATAAGGTTTTTTTTTTTTGGGGGGGGGGGGGGGGGGAGATTTTTTTTTCAGTTTTTCTCCTCAAAGTCAGTTTTTTGAAATTTAGTTCAAGATGTTGACTACACTGATCAACTTTATCCAAATCATAAAAACTAGCTGTGCCGTTGCATATTACAGGATACAGTCAATGATATGTGGACATGCATCAATGCTTCTCTCTTGCTTTTGTCATCATAGCCTTCCGATGACCAGGACATCCACCACCTCTCCCTTGTGAAGTTCCACATACTGCTCTGTCTTTGGAGGTAGCATCAACAGTCCATTGGCACTGCGCATACTCATCAGGCGACTGCTCATCTGATTACCTGCGTGGAGAAGACATAGACGTTAGCACACTCCTCGTAAGACAAGATGACAATGGACATTTCCTATATGGGAGTTCTTGGTGTCTGGATCAGTCGACGTAATGTAAAGACTGGTTCATTAATCAGCTTACTCTACCTAGTGGCTAATGATTAACCTTCTAGTGTGATGGGTTATTCGTCTTTAGGGTCTGGAGGAAGTAGTTGACTATACTAATAGATCACAGACTGAACATGAGTCAACACTGTGACGTAGCAGCAAAAATGAAAAACACAATTCTGTGATGTATTAAGAGAAGCATAGAGTCTAGATCATATGAGGTAATTATCTCCCTCTACTCTTCCTTAGTCAGACCTCAGCTGGAATACTGTGTCCAGTTCTGGGCACCCCAATTTTTAAAAAAATAGACAAACTGGATTAAGTTCAGAGAAGAGCTACCAGGATAGTGAGCGGTCTGCAAACCATGTCCTGTTAGGTACGGTTAAAGCATCTGGGAATGTTTAGCTTGCAAAAGTGAAGGCTGAGAGGAGACTTAATAGCGGTCTACAAATATCTGATGGGTTGTCACAGTGCAGAGAGATCAGCCCTATTCTCATCTGCACAAGGAAAGACTAGAAGCAATGGGATGAAAGTAAAAGGGAGGAGACACAAATTAGATAGTCGACAGTCAGGGTGATCAATGGGTGGAACAGGTTACCACGGGAGGTGGTGAGTTCTACTTCAATGGAAGTCTTCAAACAGAGGCTGGACAGACATCTGTCTGGTATGATTTAGTGATCCTGCATTGAGCAAGGAGTTGGACCGGATGACCATGGAGGTCCCTTCCAAATCCACGATTCTATGATATTTATGGGAACTATAAAAAGATTTTCCAAACCTGGCATCCATTTTTTTGGTCCTTAGGAACATAAAGTAAAAACTAAAACAATGTAAGGTACAATATACTGTGTATAATTCAAGTTGACTCCTCTGACTTTCTTGATGTAGGTAGTGGGACCCTTAGTGGTCATCTATTGTGGTGACGGGTTGAGTAATGTCTGTTTGGCAATCAAGGTCAGGTTTCCAGCTAAAGGATTTTCAGATCTCCTGATGATACAATATAGAATAGAGCCAGCGGATTTCCATTTCATCCCAATGTATTTTTACACCATATTATGCACCACGCCTGTTCTTTTTGCAATGTTTTGCCACATCGACTGTTAACGCTTTACCATACAAGCAAGCTATAGGAACCTTTCCTAAAAATGGTTCTTGCCACCATTTGGTCAGTTTTTTTTTTACTTCTTCCATGACTGATATGATAAATTCTTTTTGCTTTATAGCGAGTCATCCACCAGCATATTTCCATTCAAATCCCTCTTCTTCCTTGCAGGGCTAATAGAAATCAACCTTTACAAGTCTAAAAGGAGCCTAAGGGTGGCTTCACCTGTGCCAACTATTGGCTGAAAAATCGTTCGAACTAGCAATTTTGACTGATAGTTTTTCTGTGCAATAACGCAGGATTCGATTGAGCGAGAAATTGCTCATTGATCATTTTGTTTTGGCTAAGTGTAACAAAGCAACTAGTGAGTTCTCATTGAACAACTGTTTGTTCACAGTAAACGGAGGTTGACAGCCGGAAGAGATCTCCAGCGCGCTTCGCCTCCATTAACTGAACGACTATCGCTCCTGTGTGAAAGTACAGAAGTCTTAGTTGTTGGAATGGCTTTCGAACGCTTACATACCCGAAAGTCATCCTGTGAAAAGCTACCCTAAGAAAAGAAAATGGTGGCTTCCATTACCGGTTATGCAGTTATTTTTTGTTAGAAG
Organism: Eleutherodactylus coqui; assembly: GCF_035609145.1. NCBI lineage: Eukaryota > Metazoa > Chordata > Amphibia > Anura > Eleutherodactylidae > Eleutherodactylus > Eleutherodactylus coqui. The sequence goes on along the minus strand of NC_089842.1, from coordinate 213,876,129 downwards.
CTGTAGGGGTGGGCACCCCGCCATGGCACTTTCTGACTGTGTGATATCTGCTAGTTATATTATCAAGTTGATGGCAATGTTATTAAAATATCCAGTACAACCTAACTGATAGAAGTGTCCAGTTATATGTAGTCAATAGAGACCTGTACTTTGTGCCCAAGGCAGTGGCTCTTGGTGATGCCACGTAAGTATGCAGCGATGGTACTCTGGGCGAGGATCCAACTTTACATCACAAGATAACTGCAAGACAGAAAAGAAAATGTTCTCCTATATTCAGTCATATTCACCTATTTTTCTTGTTGTATTTCAATCATCTGTCCAACTTTAAATACCATCTACGAGAGTGAAGAGCGGCAGCTAGGAGCATCTGAAAAAACAGACACATCTATGTATTACACAGACATGCCACTGATAGCAATGGACAAGTGTAGAAGTTCCCCTTGCTGTCTTTTCCCTCATAGATTCCAGTGGTTTGCTTGGGGTCCAGCAGTTGGACAAACTGGGATTAGCTTATTTTTAATGAGGGTCCCTTCTAACAAAAAGGAATGGTCTAAAGAGGACTTTGTAAATATATAGCATTACTTATCTTGTACTGATCATGACTTACAGTCTGCATTATAATCAAGAGCTGTGCCCATAATTCTGCTGGTCCCCATTGCACTCCTATGATGCAGTGAAACTATTCAGTGCCTGATGTGAAAATCACATTTCCCAAATATGCCAATATATATCCAGACATACATCCAGTAATAAATCATAGGGTATTTTGGCAATGAAACCTGAAGAATTGGGAATGCAGCTCTGGAGAATAATACAGGATGTAACTCCGTACAAGTGGAGCTGGTGTTCTGCTTGCATACCAATTAAATTACTAGTTTCTTCAAGCACAAAAATAAGCCATGGTGAAATTGAGCATTACACACAGCCCATTAAAATGAGTAAGAGGTCTGTGTAATGCAGGGCAGGTCAAGTCCTCCAGATCAGGAGACATTCTTTCTAACTGCTCTCCACTCCTCAGGAGACAGGGACCCTCAATGCCCTCTTCTAATCTAATTTTGGATTCCTATGAGGCTTTTTCTTTCTGTCATTATACAAGAGCGCCACCTGCTGGCTAAAACCAGCACTGCAGTATGTGGTGTACCTAAGAGGCTCTGATGACGGAGCAGCCGACAATATACAGTAAAAATACCCTGTCGGACGTCTTCAGGCTTTAATCAGAATGTCGGAAGCTGTCAGACAGTTGATTGGAAAGGGTTAACTCATAATTCCCTAATAGGGTACACGAAAATGTTTTTTTTTTTAAAACAGTACAACCCCTTTAACATAACATCCTCCAATTGTTAGCAACATATTGTAGTAGTGAAATTGGGGAACACAAAGACCGTATAGTGTAAAGTTAGGGTGGTTTTATATCTGCAGCCATGGTTCCACTTTTGTGCTCTGTTCGGGGAGCAGGAAAGGGGAATCTCTGCAACCAAATGGCTCATTCTCTGGACAGCACCACAAGCACCAGACAGACCCCATTGATTATAATGAGGTCCGTCTGTTTTCCACTCGGCTGCCTAACTTTAGATGAAAGAAAAAGCTCTGCATGCAGCACTTTTTCTTCCAGTACTTTGAGCCGAATCTGCGACTGAACCTCCGACTCCGATGTGAAATCGGCCTTAATCACATACACATTTACCTGGAGTTTTTCCTTAAAGCGGTATTCCGGGCGATGGGACATTTTTTCCAGTTTTCACCCATCCAGTGAAAACTGATAGATCAGTGGGATCGTCCGATTGCTGTGCTTGGCTGTTTGCCCCTTTGAAATGAATGAAGCAGACAATAATAGTCGAGCACAGCACTCGGCTATTTCTGTCTGCCCCGTTGAAATGAATGGAGTGGCACTACTCCATTCATTTCAATAGGTCAGACATATAGGCAAACACAGCACAGCACTCGGCTATCTGCCTGCACCGTTGAGAGGAATCAGCCTGTTCTGTGTGACCAGCAGCTCTATTCCCTGCTTCCCTGCAGAAGCGAGACGATGTATGCTGAACTGTGAAATAAGCGGGACGCAGGTCCCCCAGTCTCAGGAACACTGAACACTGGGGGTCCCAGCAGTCATACCCCCACCGTTGAAACATCCCATCGTTGAAAATCCCTCTTAAAGTAAACCTTCAAAATTCTGTCCTTGTACCTAACGAAGTGGAGGGTAAATTACCTGCACTTGTTCTTCTATGCCACGCCTCCCAATCTGCCAGTTTCAGGCCGTGGCTCCACCTGTCCAAGATGGCTACAGCTATTTTCTAACTACCTAATGCACTGCTCTCTGATTGTCCATTGGCAAGTCAGCGAACAGGTATAATGCATTGTTAGTCTAAGACTACCAATACACTGTAGAGATTAGCTAGATTGAAGACTGAATCGGCCATCTTGAATGCCCGAAAAGAGGACCTGGAACTGCAAATTGGAAAGACGGCAGAGAAGAACAACTGCAGATAATATACACACCCACGTTCCTCCTCCGGCTCCATTGCAGAATTTTGTCCAGAAAACTGGAGGGTCACTTTAACATTTACTTATAAAACAAAAACAATATAAGTTTTCAAACAGCGGCAAAGTAATGGAAATTGAGCAGCTATTTTGTGTCTTCATATACAGAGACATTCATGTTGATGTAAAGTCATATAACTGCTTTATATGGTAAATTCTCAAAATAAAGACCCTTTGTACGTGTATAGAGCCGCCTCACTAGACACTTGGACATGAAACACACACTGTTTTAGAGGTGTATAACATTTCCTAATAGGGGTGACTGCAATAAATAGCGATGGAACGGCAGATACGAATTCCGCTCTCCATATAACATGGGCGGTATAAATACCCTGGCTTTGATGATTGTAGGTCTTGGATCCAGGATTCCCTGCATCTTTCTTAGTGCTGGTACGACAAAAAGATTACAGGTAACTACTGCTGACACAGGGTTGCCTAGAGTGAATGGAAGACAAATACCATTAATCAGGAGAAGGCAGGTAGTAAACAACGTAAATTATGTGTAACACGTTCAGGCTTTTACTCCAGAATCCACATTTGATTTTGTAAGATGTAGAAATAGATTTTTCCCTTTAACCTTGTGAATGCACGGTAAGTTCTGATCAATAAGGCCTTTTTCGAGCTGGACCCCTTCAAGACCATAGCACGACTAGTAAAACCAATGCTTTCCCTTGTATGGGTTAATTTATTAGGCATTACATAGGTTGATTGAAAAAACAATCAAAATACTAACGACCACCCGTCTGTCGGTGAGTTACATGCTCCGCCCCTGATCACATGACAGTGACCTCATCAACTAGTTACAGCGAGGTAATGAGGTGCCCCAAGGATGTCTAACCACCACCTAACTAGTTACACCGAGTTAGTGAGGTGCCCCAAGGATGTCTAACAACCACCTAACTAGTTACACCGAGGTAGTGAGGCGCCCCAAGGATGTCTAACAACCACCTGACCAGTTACACCAAGGTAGTGAGGTGCCCCAAGGATGTCTAACCACCACCTAACTAGTTACACCGAGGTAGTGAGGGGCCCCAAGGATGTCTAACCACCACCTAACTAGTTACACCGAGGTAGTGAGGCGCCCCAAGGATGTCTAACCACCACCTATCTAGTTACACCGAGGTAATGAGGTGCCCCAAGGATGTCTAACAACCACCTAACTAGTTACACCAAGGTAGTGAGGCACCCCAAGGATGTCTAACAACCACCTTACTAGTTACATCCAGGTAGTGAGGCACCCCAAGGATGTCTAACAACCACCTAACTAGTTACACCAAGGTAGTGAGGCACCCCAAGGATGTCTAACAACCACCTAACTAGTTACATCCAGGTGGTGAGGCACCCCAAGGATGTCTAACAACCACCTAACTAGTTACACCAAGGTAGTGAGGCACCCCAAGGATGTCTAACAACCACCTAACTAGTTACATCCAGGTGGTGAGGCACCCCAAGGATGTCTAACAACCACCTAACTAGTTACACTGAGGAAACACCAACCTCCCAGTAACCATTATTAACCATCTCTGTTCCTCCGGTCATCACAGCCTCATCCTCCGGTTACCCCACAGCCGACAGTCTGCATACAGCGGTCAGTTATCTCGCAGCTGACAGATACCAAGCAGTAGTTACCTCAGAGCTGACAGTGGACAGTTACCTCAGCGCAGCGCTCAGTCACCTCAGAGCTCAGTTACCTCAGCGCAGCGCTCAGTCACCTCAGAGCAGCGCCCAGTCACCTCAGAGCTCAGCTACCTCAGCTCAGACATGACACCATTAATAAAACACAATTGTTAAGCAGACATACATTCCCCATCATCACCCTGACTCACCCTTTCTTTACAGCCTAGTAAGGGTTACCACTAACACATTTAAAACTGACCAATCTACCTTAGGGGGCGCTCACCCCAATGTAGTTGCATATGGGTATGTGTATATACAAGCCCATATATATATATATATACACGTATTGGCTCTATCATGTGCATATATGTGGCAAAAATACAACATGCTGCGTTCTGTTTTGCGCTCATGTATTACACAATTCCGATACGCTAATTTGAGAGGAACTGCGTAAGGCAATGCGATTAATTGCCTGCGAGTTACCACCTTTCATACGGGCATACAGAACACACGTAATACATGGTAATCATATGGCGGCCTAATGGATGGACAATCTCAGACAACGGTCCCTCCTCTAAGTACCTCAGACCCACCAAGCCATAATACACAAAGGGGTGAAGCTGTGTCACTCACCTGTTTCAGCTTGAAGGTTTTTTTAAAATGATATCCTCCAGGTCCAACAAATCTGGTTCTCTTGGACAACGGCGCTTGGACAGTGTCTAGAAAACGAAGCAGAAATGGTAACAATTTCTACCATGATATTGCGGGAAAAGTACAGTTCATCCATCAAGTGTACCACTAGCTTCTTAAGAGCAACAGATCAAAGTATGAATAGCTTTTTTCCCCTAATTCAGCATAGAGCTGAAAAAAAATTCTAGAAAATTAAGCATTAGTTTATGATTCAGTTTAGTGATCGGGTTTACAAACTACTCAGCAATGTCTACTAAGTGGAAGGATAAAACCACTTCCACAGGCCGGTACTGGAATATAACATTGGCTAGGAGGACTTGTTTTTTTAGTTGTAAATGGGTATTTCCAGAACGGACCGACCACCTATCCACAGAACAGTTGATAAAGTCTGATCAGCAGCGCGAATCTCACCACTGGGACACCCACCGATCCCAAAAACGCCAATCCCGTGTCCCTCTCTGCTGCTCACTTCAAACCCCGCAGTGAGGAGCAGCTTGACTAGTGTGGCGGCTGAGCATGTACAATGCCAGTCCATTACATTCTGTGGTCCTGCTTAAGTGCTTGTCCTGAGCTTTCTCCGGCAGCCCGATTGAAAGGAATTGAGCAGAAGCAAACAGTCATCCGCACCTTCATTCATGCACCAGGAGAGGCGGATACGGCGACCCTGTTCTTGGCATCAGTGCTGGTTTCGGTGGCGAGACCCTCACCAATCAGACTTTCGGCACCTATTTTGTGGATAGGTGCCAAGACAATCCTGAGATTAGTGCTTTATAGCAACCCTCTGGTTTCAGGACCAAACTTCTACCCTGGACTGAAGGAGGGTATATTACTTGCAGTTGTTCTTCTCTGCCATCTATCCGATTCACGAATTCCAGGTCACATTTTTCAGGCGCCCAAGATGGCTGTTGCAGTTTTCTAACTATCTAATGTATACTGTGCACTGCTCTCTGATTGACCAGTGTTGCTCATGTGATCAGTGCTGGCCAATCAGAGAGCAGGTATAGCAGGTTATATCAGCCACCTTAGACAACCAAAAACAGTACCCAGAACCAATGGATCAGAGGGACGGCAGAGAACAACTGCAGGTTATATACCCCCTTCTCCCTCCGACCCGGTAACAGATCTTTGTGAAGTATTCTACTTCACTAGACTTTAATTGGCTTCCATTTAGCACTGCACTTTAATATTATACATGTATTACCGGTTACAGGACTGTTTTCTCTCTGGGTTTCTCTTGGCTTTGAGATGGTTCTATTCATGATCTGCAGGATTTCTTTTTATGCAACTAGAAATAAAACAAGAGCATTTGAGAGGGAAGATTAAATATGTAAGACGGGTCTGACAGATGCATAATTAGCCCAACAACATTTAGAGAATATACAATCTATACTCCTTTCCCTTACAGAATATATTAAATGAGTTTCCCCACCGATAACACACATGGTATACAAAAATAATACTCAATATACACAAGCAAGGAGAAGATCTGCCAAGGCTGGATACTACCGGCAAGGAGCGCCCGCTGCGGCTCGGCCCCCTCACTTGAGTGTTGCGTCAAACTTCTAAGTAGATTTCTTTCTGTAGCGCAGCAGCGGTTCAGAATAAAACAAGACACATGCCAAATGGGCATCTCTGTCCTGGGTTCATGCTGCCCGTGGGTTTGGGTGGCATGAACCTAGTGACAGCTTCCTTTTAAGGATTAAAGATTACATACCGTACTGATTTCTCATTTTTATACAGCTCTATGCACACACTTGCTTCGGAACGGAAGACATAAGCATCAATTACAGGAGATTGTAAAATTGTGTGTATATAATAGAATATGAGAAACATCTATTTACAGTGAGCCGCTGAACAGAAAGGTGACAACTGGCCTGAAAGCACATTTATAGTCATGTATCTACTAGTAAACCGTATCCTGTAGTGAAAATGTCAGCACTGACTCTGAGAAGAGACATTTACACAGAACTGAAGGGGTTAAATAAGCATAGACTATAGATGCGAGATGTGAGACAGGTAGGTGGGAGGCGGTAGGTGTGAGATGGGTAGACGAGAGACACCCATTAACAGACCCCAGCCGATCAACTATTGATATCCCGAGGAAAGATCTTCAATAGTATTTCCCTGGAAAACCCCTGTAAGTCCTCCTGCCCGCGGCCGGGTCGGAATCCGACTGCGAAATCTCACAGCGGAATTAGACCCGGTGACCCCCAGAGACTCTATACTCGCCTATCCGGATCCGCTACGAGTGTTTCGGCTGGGGCAGGGCGTAACGCGCCAGCGCTGGGCTCTAACACGGATTCCTGCGATACTACTGCGAAAGTGCTGACGGCCGGTCAGCTTCCATTGACTGCAATGGAAACTGTCTGTGCGTTTTTCTGCACTAAATAGAACCTGCTGCGACTCACCCCCGCAAACGGAAAATCACAGTTAATTTCCGCCAGTGGGCAGGGAAGAATCTTTTAACATTGCATGTCAATGGACGGACATTGCTGCGGATTTCGCGGCGGGCGTCTGACTGCGAATTCCGCAGCAAAAGTCCGTCCATGGGCATTGGGCCTAAGAGAAGAGATTATTACTTTTTATAGACAAGGAAAGGGATACAGAAAGATAACGAGGCGCTGAACGCCCCTAGAGACACAGCTGGAAGCCAGACGCTGCCCTACTAAGTACTAATGCTCCATTCTAAATTAGTTCAAACAAAAGAAATTGCGCCGTAATCCTTGCGTGTAAATGCGCAGCCATCGTGCGCTATTAGTTTACTTTTCGTTTCAACCAGCATAATAATCATTGCTGTTTGCTTACTTCTCGCTGCGACTAACCCCCCCGCTCCGTGCTTCTCACAGAATATGATGATCTGCCTGTCTAAACGTTCTGCACGAGCGCGAACAACCAGCGGTGACGTCACATGTTCGCGCAGATCGTTTAGCCGACAGTTGTTTCATGTAAATGGGGCATGAGGTTATATGTACACAGGCAAGTGTGATAACTCAGACCTATATCGCACTCGTAAACCGCAGATTTACAGGCTTCTGCAATGCGCTTCCCCTTTAAAAACGTGCGATTTGCATCGCTGAATGTGTTTGTCACTCATGAAAACAATTGCTCATGCCTTCAATAGTTAAAATGGAAAAACACATCAAACTCATGAGAACTGCATTTGCAGATGAGTGTAATGCAGTATTTTTGTCTCCTCTACAGAATACTGGGTGATCCTTGCAGACAAAATCACCCAAAAATAAGACAAACTGTGATTTTTCACTTTCACTGTATTGGTACGAGCGAAACATTGCTGGATGAGAGCGAATCCACTGAAAATAATTGGTTCTTTAAACACGCAGGTTCTGTGCGCGGCGCAACAACACAGAACCCCCGGATTATTACCGCTGGTGTAAATACAGCCTAAGGGCTTACTCAGACGACCGTATATTGGCCAGGTATTCACGCCCGGCCAATATACGGTGTCCCTCTCTGCAGGGGGAGGAGGCTGGAAGAGATGGGAGTAGTGCACTGAGCTCCCACGCCCTCTCCACCCCTCGGCACTATTTGCAAAGGGAGGGGCGAGGCAGGGCAGAGCTAGGTCTCGAAACTTAGCTCTGTCCCCGCCCCGCCCTGCCCCCTCTCATGAATACCTATCCGATATACGGTCGTCTGAATAAGCCCTGAAGACGCTCGTCATGAAGGGGCTGAATACTTCTCAGACTGCAGGTTTTAAAAGTGGCATTCTATCTTCAACTTGGAGAAACCACTTTTATATCAGTTGTGTAGATTTATTTAAATTGCTTTTATTTGATTGAGTTTTACAAACAGCCGTAAGTTCTTAAATCTGACAAGCCTAATTTGCAGGGGGGGGGGGGATAATTTTGATTGTAACTTTAGTTATGCCCTATCCTATGAGTAACTTTATATTACTGGAATACCTCTTTAAGCACTTACAGAACTCCAGTGTTGTGACCTCATCGTAACCAAGACATCTGCCATAAGTGGTATGACATCACTCTCTCTGCCACCTGAACAACAGCACTGACTCTGAAGAGGTGGAGACACATCTGAGACCAGAGGAAATGATACATCGCTTCTTCATCCAACAATACAGTAAGTAGATGGGAACTGGGTTATAGAGTCCGCATGGAGGGGGAGGAGGTGCACTGTGCTGTAGCGTTACATGAAATGCAGTATCATATATAAAATATAGATTTATTAATATATTTTACTTGAACTCAAAACTACCAATTACCTGATAGTTTTATTCTTTATGGAAAATAGGCGTCATAATAGCAATCCTATATAGATAGTAAATGTACATGCTGTCTCATGACATAGAGGTATTTCCTTATAAATTGTTTATGTTGCCATAGTAACGTCAGGAGACGACCACCAATAGGATTGCTGGTCATCAAATTGAAAGTTGTCAGTTGTGTGCAGTCAGTTATTGGTGGGTGATGTTCTTCTCTCCATTCAGTACTAGTAGACATGTGATGGAGATCTATACTGGAAGCTCGAGTAGAAGATCTATAGTTGTCCTGTGTTTAGGGCTCATTCACACGGGCGTAAGGGCATTTCAGCCACAGAAATACGCAGCATTTTGTGTGACTGGAATGCACTGATGCCCGCTTATTTTGCCGGCTTTGGCATGCATTTGCCACATGTTTGCGCACACAAATGTTGAGTGGATTGATTTCAATAGGCTCTTGCGGTGCACAAATGACACCAGGAAAGGTCATGTTGCAGATTTTTCACGCGATCGCAGATTGCATGAAATTGAGATCAATGGGTTCTATTTACTGAGGATTATGCATGCAAAATTTGTGTGGGTTTTATGTTGTGCGAATACGCCCAGGTGAACGAGCACTTATTCCCTATGGAGGGCATTTGCTGCCCGCAGGCTCCTCACTTGTAAGTCCTATTTTGGGTCTTTATCTCTGAGGATATAGAGGTCTTCTCTTGCTTTCTATGGTTACGTGTCAATGTGGCCTCTCGTATAGATATATCACAGCAATCACAGCCTATCAGTCACAAATATCAAATTATTTTGTTGATATAGAGCTGAAAGCAAGTGATGCCAAGAGAACATGACCGAAGCCAAAGGACAAGATGAGTTCATAATAGGGATCAATGGGAAGCCAGGTAAGTATAATAATGTGAAAAACACAGAAATACACAAATCATAAAAACACATTACATTAAAAAGATCCCCACATAATATAAGTCCCTGAAAGCATAATACAAAGCATATATTTATTATATAGCAGCCTGCTAGTATAAGCAGCAGCTAAATAGTTAAAATGAATTAGGGGACATATGTATTAAGTCTCCTAGACTGGGCAAGATATAGCACCCTGCTAGTATAAGCAGCAGCTAAATACTTCATATGAATAAGGGGACACATGTATTAAGTATCCTAGCCTGGGCAAGATATAGCACCCTGCTAGTATAAGCAGCAGCTAAATACTTCATCTGAATAAGGGGACATATGTATTAAGTCTCCTAGACTGGGCAAGATATACAACCCTGCTAGTATAAGCAGCAGCTAAATAGTTAAAATGAATAAGGGGACACATGTATTAAGTCTCCTAGCCTGGGCAAGATATAGCACCCTGCTAGCATAAGCAGCAGCTAAATAGTTAACGTGTTTAATATTATATGCTTGTATGTGCAATGTTTTTCTATGTACCCCCACACCTCGTTCTCATGAGGCACCCGCAAATCAAGCCACCCATAGGGATGCATTAGCACTACAAAATAACTAAAACCATGTGGATGTCAATTTTTCCTGGCATGCAAATCGTACATGCAGGAAAAAAAAATCACAGCATGCTCCATTTTTCTGTGGATCCAGCACTGACGGCTTCCATTGAAGCTGACACTGTGGATGTGCAGCAGATCCGCGGGAAAACAGGAGATTTAAATGTTAGAAAAAAAGCACAGCGCACCCGCAGTGCAGAAGAAAGAAGATCTGGCCGTGGACAGAAAAGACCCACACTGGCTTCGGACAAGTAAGAAAATGTTTTTTAGGCCTCATGGCTTTGGGCACGGGTGGAAACCACTGCGGGATTCCACACTTTGAAACCGTGCATGTCCGTGGACATGAGGCATTATCACATACATGTCTGCTAGTAGTTTCATTCTTTTTGTGTCTTTGAAATCACACGTCTGAATAGTAGCACGTCTGTAACCTACACCTTAAGGCGTAAACATATGTTAATCATTAGCATTACAACCTGTTTTGAATACTCATTTGTTCTGCTTGTATATACTGTCTGCATGTATATAATGGTGTATATATATTCTGCAATGTCCACATATGTAATTTATATTCATGTTGGTAATATCATATGCAATGTACATAACATATTCTTGTATATAGTGTTTGTGTATGTATTATTAATATTGCAATGTCTGTACATATTATAAATGTCCACATGTTTTAGATATATTTATACACAATCTACACATAACGTGCACACAGTGTTTATACGTATAATATTTGTACTTTACTTTTTGGTGTTATGCCTGTTTATTTTTATATAAAGTTTGGATATACTGATGTCCATGTATATAATATATAACAAAAGTATCTCTCCCATGGGTTAGGCTGCCTTCACATCTGAAGACTGTGAGTATATATAAGTGTAACTGTATCTATACATGCATATACATCCGTGTACTATTAATTCTGTAATATATATGTGATATGTTTCTATATCCTGGTAATGTTTCCGTGCATTAGCACATCAATATCTGTATATATGATTGATGCCCACGCATGTATTTATGTTATATCCTTAGGGAGCCAGAAGACTGTGAGTATATAAAAGTGTATATGTACCTATATATGCATATACATCTGTGTACTATTATTTCTGTCATATAATATATGTATAGAGTATAATGGTAACAAAAGCATCTCTCCCATGAGTTAGGCTGCCTTCACATCTGAAGACTGTGAGTATCTATATATGCATACACATCCATGTACTAATAATTCTGTAATACATATGTGATATGTTTCTATATCCTGTTAATGTTTCTGTGTATTGCATTAGCACATCAATATCTGTATATATGATTGGTGCCCACAAATGTATTCATGTTATATATTTAATGTATATATTGTTTGCATTGGTAATGTGTATATTTATGCCTGTATGGATATTATATGAATATGTGTATATGTGATGCTCTTCAATGTAATTAATGTTATGTTAATGTCATTGTATATATGTACACAGTATATATAATAAAGTATAATGTATTGTTAATTGCTTGAGATAATAGTAGTATCTTCAGTATAAGCTTCTTATTGTATCCTGTTAATGTTTATGTGACTGTATTATGTGATAAGTTCTGACCCTGATGTGACTGACCGTACAGAAGAAGCAGAATACAGGACAAGCTGCAATGGACAAAGCCTTCCAATTACACTCAGTATTGTCACTAAATAAGCAGAGCAGGATGTAAATGACATTTCTCTTCCCATCAGGCCCTCCAGGGCCCCTTATGGAGATGGGTCCCTATACTGACACTGTATATGTAGAACAGGAGATCTCCAGTGTAATTGGTCGGCTTTATAGGGATTCTCTGGTTATATGTAAGTAGCATTTATATAGCAGATACATAACTGATCACTACATGCGCTCTGACCTTCTTATATCATCACTGTGACCCTACAGAATCCTGAGCGCTGATCTCTGGTTCTGCCCTGCAGGGGGCGCACAGTGTAAAGATGCTCCTGATCATAGATGAGGATAACAGGTTAGAGCTCTAGTGACGGGTTATCTAGCAGCTAGTTATATATTCCCGGGGAATGCTTTACCATAGCAGTGTGATACTTTACCTGTATAGTCACTCACATCAGTATTATCTGTCCATGTGTTATTATATAAGGTAGCATACAGCAAGGCTCCTGCTGGAATGAAGCACATAATGTAGAATAAAAGCCACCTAGAAGTGTATAGATACAGTGTGCGCAGTGTAACAACTGCAAACTAGATCAGTTATTAGAAGGTTCTGCATCATATTGATGCATATAGAGGACAATGTGATTCTGTGCTCTGACAGAGGATGACATGAGCCACATGGAGAAGTGACACATGCCACATCTGAGTATCTCCTCTTCTACAAATCTAGTCTTAGTGTAGGGACCCATCTGAATGAGGTCGCCGTGACGGGGCAGATGGGCTCGCACAATTGGAATAAAATGTGCGCCAAGAACCTCACATTTATACCTCTAGTTAGTAATATGTAAACTGTGTGGGAAAGAGTTTATCATTGGGATCTCTGCTCATATCAGTAGTATTAACTCAAATGGAAACTTTGCCAGGAAATCCCAGCAGCTCACGATAGGTAGACGAGAGCGCGAGATAGATAGATAGATAGATAGATAGATAGATAGAGAGCGATAGATAGAATCATATATAGGCTATAGATTTAGTAATAAACATACAGCCAGTCTGCTCCTTGTAATATATGTAATGACGGTACACGTGATCCAAGATCATCCTACACAACCCAAGTGCAGACACGCTCCAATAATGCCAAGTGTTGGTTCACACTTCTGTTTACAATAGAAAACCGTGACACAAGAGCTCGACTATCTCTAGCCGTCCCATTGACGTGAATGCGACAATGCTGCAGTACTCAGTAGGGCTGCCAGGAATAGTACGATGCTCTGAGTAATGCTGCCTTATTACGATATCCATCAAAAAATGGTTCAAATGAGCGAAAGTGAAGATAATTGTTGGGTTTAAACAAAAGCCAATAACAGAATGAGATTCAACAGGACTAACAGTCATTGTGAGCTCGTTCACTTATCATTGTGTTTAATCATCCCGCTCAGTTCCAGCGCAGATCCAACATGAAATGTCTGCAAGAGCCAAGCAGAACCCATATTATAGTCAATGGGGTTCATTCGGTCATTGAACCATTTGTCCAGAGGATTCCCTTTTTCAGCTTGCATAAACAGAGAAGGAAAATGGAATCCCCAATGCAAATGTGACTGTAGACTAAGAAGATGAATGCCGCCCTCAAATATGACCCCTGTTTATTAATCTGTCAGTGAGGAATCTCAGCCTCAGGTGAAGCTTCTGTCCAGCCTTGGACCATTCTCAAACTTCGAGAAGTAAATCTACATAAAGTGAATGTAGACCCCGCTGGGATCACACAAGTTTAGGCAAACATATACCTTCTCTTTTAGGGTTCTTCATGTGATTACATACAATAGTTTGACCATGGAGATTTACTATAAGTAGAGCGAATACAAATCATGTCCTGCCCGGTTTTTGTTTCCTTGCAGGTAACAGTGTGAAATGATAACGGTCTGTTCCTTATCTAACCAGTGAAATAATTTGGCCGTGATCCGACCGACGGTAGAATGAGGTTGTCCAGAAAAGTTCTGCATTCCCTTGCCAGCACCGTGACCAGAGCCCTCAGTGACAAGAACAGTATCGCAATGAGTGGAACTGACTCTTCAGCGCCCCCATACACACATCCTGAATAACTGTGCCCCCCCCCCCCCCCGTCTGTATATTCTGTACATAACATTCTAAAGACCTGAGACAATGTATTTGATATCTCATTACATGACTTGTCATTCATTTCTTCTATCAGTCCTGCTTTGTTGTTGGGTTCTTCTCTCTTGTGTGGAAGGATTCATATTTGTGTCCAGTATATAGGCCTTCATTGTAAATTCACAAATGAAGTACACTCTATACACAACCGCTCCTCTTTAGTATTGCAGGATGATGTAACTAATGCATTCCATGCATCAGAATGTGCGCTATAACCATTAACCCCATACCACTGCAGGGCATATAGTTACATCCTGGAGGTTCAAGGTGTGTAATGGAGGGTGATCACGGGTCGATCCCGCTCTATACCATGCAGGTGTCAGCTATTTTTTACAGCCGATACCCGCCCACAATAGCCTTGAGAAGCAGTGCTGCTCATCGGGGTTTGTTAACCCTTCAAACGCTGCCATCAATTCTGACGTCCAATGCTATTATACACAGGCTGGACCGCACTGTCTACTGCCACAGTGTGTAACAAACAATGACTATTTCCCCATGCGTACCTTTCCGGTGGTAGGTCCTGGAAGTAGGTTAGGCCTACTAGTTCAAAGCAATCTTCAAGCACCCCTACATCGCCATCACGTTAAAGCCGAACTATCTGAGTCTCACTTGGATTTGGACTTGAATGAGGAACAGGTCTCTAAACTCTCCTCTCTGGTTGGTAGCCTAATACTTGCAGTGAAAGTGAACCTTCACCTGAAGGGTCTGACACCTACTTCATCTGAGAAAACCTTTACCTTCAGACGCCCAAAGGTCTTCCCTTCCCATACAGAATTTGAGGACCTTTTAGCTAGGGAATGAAACCTTCCCAGCAAACACTTCACCAAACAAAAGCATTTAGATATCTTGTATCATTTCGTCTTTACCAGTAGTGCCTATGGCTGATGCCTCGTTCTTTAGGGAGGCAGGAGCCAAAAATTTTGAATCCCTAGCCAAAGTTTCCTTTGGGGCAGAGGGTTCGGCACTACAACCTGTTTTTGTCTTTACCTGGTTCGATAGGGCCACCAGCGAATCTGCCAAGCAACTACATTGCAGCAGTCTTTTGTCTCTTCGCCAGAAGAATTAGACATTGTGCAGGAGATAGGCTAGGCAGGAAAATTTATCTGCGAAGCGGATACAGCAAGATTATTGGCCCGCACCGCAGCAGTGTCGGGAACCTCCCTCTGGACTTTATGGCTCAAGTTCTGGGCCGCAGATTGAATTGCTTAGGCTTGAATCTTTTAACTTTAAAGTTAGATTTAAACTAGGCCAAATAAATGATTTGCCTCAGAGGTTGAAAAAAATCCTCCTGTGGTGGAGTATGAGTCTCACAAATAATCGGGAGAGGTTGATAGTAGGAGATGCAGAGTCTATGCATAGATTTCCTTATCGTGTCGGGACCACTAGATGACAGACTGGACATCTACAACACAAAGGCTAAAATTGGTGCCATATATCCTCCTACCTGAAATCCAAGGTAGAGTAGAGAAACACCAGGGCTGCTTAGCACACTAACCCAAACAGTGAAAAAATATCAAGATCAGATTTTTTTTCAAATTTAATTTTTTATTGAACATTTTGAAGCTGTAGAATTAAAGATGCTTAACGCTTTCCAACCCACTGTCTGACATCTGAAGACATTCTGATTGAAGCCTGTACAGCTTCGATGTCAGAAGATGTCTGGCAGGGTATTCTTACTGTATATTACTGGCTGCTCTGTTGTCGGGGGGCCTCTCCAGCATGTCACACATCGCAGTACTGGCTCTAGCCAGCAGATGGCGCCATTGTAAAATCTTAGACAAAAGTAATAATGTAAACTGTGTGGCGTGTCCGAAGACAAGGGTAATTACAGAGGCTGCTGGGGATGGGCACATGGGGCATTTAAACATGAGGTATCCCTCCTCCTCCCATGCTTTTTTGGGGGGTATTTCTTGACCTCAGCGGCAGGGATGGGGTGTAGAAAGTGGTGGTCTGTGAGGCTTTGTAATCTTGGTGAGGTGCGGCGGTCTCACACAGAAGGCGCTGAACAAGCTGCTCCTGGAACTGCAGGAAGGTGAGAGTTGCCAGGGCTTCTTGTAAATTACGTATTACTGGTAGCGGTCTGAATAACGCCAGGCTCACACGGCTGTATGTAGAATCCACTTGTGAAGGCCCGCAGCGGATCCCAGCTGTGGCGCTACATATGGCCGTGTAATGTACTGCGCATAACTGCATACTTACACAGGCAGCCATGTGTAATACACCATTTTTTGTTTGTATTTCCTGCGCTGTCGCTTAGGAATGACACGGGTACCCGCAGCCCGTACATAATATAACTGCGTATGAGTTGTGGGTTTATACGTGACCATGGAGCACAATGGACTCTATGTCACGGATATCCGTGATAAAATAGAACATGCAGCGTTCTGTTTTCTGCGAGTGGATTACGTAATTCCGACCCTCTAGTCTGTGGAGAATTGCGTAATCCATTGATTTGATTCATCCGCGTATTACCGCAAATCAGACGCATGTGGAGTCGGAAATTTCTATCCAGTCGTATAAGACTGGCCTGAGGTAGATCGCTTCCTTTTTTATCAGGTGACCGGGGACCGCTCAACGAGGCCCCTGGTCACTGCTCCAGGCTCTCGATGACCTTTGATTGCCGGGAGCAAGGAGATTTTAAATTTCCCGGGCTCCCTGGCTCTAGCGAATGTGTCTGGCATTTTGCTGGCGGTCGCATGCGCAGAAGCCAGGAAGGTCCATGGAGAAGGATTACGTTGGGGTTCAAATATGCGGGCCTCCGGTAAAAAGTTTCATTTTCTCTCACCGATCGCATTGGTGAGGGAAGATGAAACTTCAACTTTTTAAAATATTTTTATGTGATCGCCATTATCCATTGACCAGGGACCATTTACTGCAGCCCCCCCCCGTGACATCTCCAAGCTCTCAGCTATCTTCGGTAGCCAGGAACAGGAAGCTTTTTCATTTTCTGGGCAATCCTCGACTTTTGCACATGTGTCTGCTATTTTGCTGATGGGCGCATGTTCCGAAGCCGGGGTAAGGTCCGCAGATAAAGATCCTATTGTGGGACAAACCAGGGGACTTTAGTTATGCAATTTCATCTCCCCTCATGGATACGATTAGAGATGAGCGAGCACCAAAATGCTCGGGTGCTCGTTACTCAAACCGAGCTTTTTGTAACGCTCAAGAGCTCGTTTCGAGTAACGAACACCATTGAAGTCAATGAGAGACCCGAGCATTTTTCAGGGTGATCGATGCTCAGTAGCTGCCTGACTTGATTTCAATGGAGCCGCGGTTGCTGCCGGCGGCTCCATTGAAAACAATAGTCTACCGGCACCCCTGAAATGTTTTTCAGGGAAGGGCTTTACATATAAGCCCTTCCCTGAAAAACAAAAATATTAGTGTAAAAAAAAAAAAATTTACCTCTCTGCCGCTGCCTTGTCCCACGCAGATGCAGAACACATCTGCTGCTGTGACAGATGCAGCAGGGGAATTCTGAATCCCTGCGGAGAATAAAGGATTCCCTACCGCAGCTGTCACACATGACAGCTGCGGTGGAGGATCCTGCTGCCATCACCCCTGAAATGTTTTTCAGGGAAGGGCTTTAAATATAAGGGCAGAATAAGACAGAGGGGGAAAGGCTGAGCTTATAGAGATTTACAGTTTATGATCGGATTCAGTATTTTTATGTAAAACAATTTTGAGATACTGTCAAGACTCAATGAGAGGTTGAGAGTTCTACTTCAACTGCCCATGCAGGGTGACTGACAGAAATGGCTATATACAGACTTAAGCCCCATTTACACGCAAATATGATCGCTCAAAATTCATTCAAAAGATAGGATGATTGACAGTTTTAAGCGATCATTTTACATAAGCTGCTAATGGGCACTTATTACCTTCGTTTGCATGTAAATGAGCCTCCCTGAGCTGTATATAGAGAACAACAGGTGGTCTGTTCTCTGCATACAGCCCCTATGTTTTCCTGCAGCACTGCAGCTGAACACAATGTTAACAGTGGTCCCAGGGAGAATCACAGCGTGCAGTCCCTGCTATCAGCTATCCGGCGAACGATGGATTTTAAGCTCAACTAA
Source organism: Eleutherodactylus coqui (assembly GCF_035609145.1). Lineage (NCBI taxonomy): Eukaryota > Metazoa > Chordata > Amphibia > Anura > Eleutherodactylidae > Eleutherodactylus > Eleutherodactylus coqui. The sequence goes on along the minus strand of NC_089842.1, from coordinate 213,857,642 downwards.
AAATCATTGTTCGGCAGAAAAGCAAACAATGGTAGCATTTACACACAACAGTTATCCCTCAAAAGACATTGTTTGATCAAATATTTAGTGATAATCGTTGCCTGTAAATGGGGCCTTATACAAGAAGAGCAATCAATCACGGTGTGTGGGCAGGGAAAGCAGCACTCACAGGCTCTCTATACAAGTCCTGCCAGCATTTAAGCAATGGCTTAGAAAAAAAATTGAACAAAACCATAGAACTCTAGATTTCCCCGAGTTCAGGATCTCCCACTCTTTCCTATACTGACCTGAGATAGGGTAAGCATAGAAGTCATGAAAGATCCACTTTTAAGCTAGGAAGTCCAGCAGTAAGGGGATCCCCTTTAAGTATTAGGCTGGGTTCACATAGGGCAGATTTGCTGTGGTTTTACCGCGGATTGCCGTTGCATATCCACACTGCGGCAAAACCGCTGCGTTTGTAGTGCAATGCAGCACAAATGAGTTTTGGCAAAAAGCTGTTCTCACAGGATGGATTTTTTCCACACAGCCGCAGTGCGGAAATGCAACTGCGGTGTGGTTTTCAAAGATGCAGCACGTCCATTCTTCTGTCTTTTCCGCAGCGCTTTTTTGTCCATTGACCTCTATGGACGCAGCAAAATCCGCGGCAAAAAGCAAAAACGCTGCAGAAAAAAACGCTTGCGGATTTTTCCGCGAGAAAATCCGTGAGCCAAAATTAACCTTTGAAGCGGTTTTGACGCAGAAGCAGTTCTTCTGCGGCAAAACTGCTACGGTAAAAGCTCATCAAAACTGCAACAAATCCGCCCTGTGTGAACCCAGCCTTAACTTTCTTCATATTACTTCATATTGTTTACTGGTTACTGTGATCTGGTTATTACGCCATACACACAGTCCTTGCACTTTCCCACTGTGGCATCTAATATTTTGTGTGATGTATGCTAACTAGGGATGAGCGAGTATACTCGCTAAAGCACTACTCGCTCGAGTAATGTGCTTTAGCCGAGTATCTCCCTGCTCGTCCCTGAAGATTCGGGAGCCGCCGCAGCTGACAGGTGAGTCGCAGCGGGGAGCAGGGGGGGGGGGGGGGGGGGGGGGAGGGAGAGTTACTTGCTGTAAACTCTGTTTTACAGACCCAAGTTTATTAACGAATCAATAACCATAACAGTTCATGTAAACTCTGTCTTACAGACACGAGTTTACCACCACCAAACTCTCCCCAAGTTTACCTGCCCACCCGCCTAATGCGGGCGACAATCCCCCACCAGGCCATGGCATCCACTAATGACATGGCCCCCTCAACACCCGCAGCCTCCTCAGTCATCTACACAAATCCATGTTAAAAATATCCAACTCAATCTCTGACAAGTATACTAGATCATTCCTATGGAAGCCTAGACCAAAACCTTCCAAATCAGTATATATAAAAGAAAAAAAATCCACTCCTGGCATGAGCTCTCTACCATCGGGCTACCCTTCTCCAAATTCTCTCGCTATATACAGACCTCGGCAATGACCATAATAATCGAGGTACAAAATCTGGAAAAAAAAAAACTATCACTGTATCCGGAACCTAGTTTCAATGCTCCACATCTCCCTTTCAATGTCCCATGCCACATCAATGTGTTCTCTTCTATGTCATTAACCCCCTAAGTGTAAAATTAAAACATCTGGACAGGGCCCACGTGACTTTCTAAGCCCATGTGACTCTTTATAGATCAGTTCAGCCATTAACCCACTCCACCTCATACATCTATTACCGCAAACTGTGATCTGTACAATCCCAAATTTTCGGAATAGCAGTGATCCGCCGCCCTTCTCCAAGCCCAGTACACAAAGGAGTGTCCAACAATCCACACAATACTTTTCTTAATTCCTAGAATGAAAGAAGAATTAGTACACCATATTATTCAGGCACATGTACAACTTACACCGAGATGAACCCCATCTGTCTACAGGTGCGGTTTTATTGAAGAAAAAGGTAAACAGTTTTTAAGCACCATTATACATTAAAAGCTAAAGATTAAAAGATAATGATTCTCCATCATCCCCGTCTTCCCGAAAACAATACAGGGTCTTCTACTAATTGCTCCATAAGATCTTACTTTTGCCATGTATAGCTGCGTGGACACTATTTACATTGAGTTTTTTTTTTTTTTTTATTAACTGCAACTTTTACCAACTTCCCTAGTAAGCTAAATGTGATAGCAGAGCGTTGATCAGCGGCATACACTACTGCCTTACAGCCCCTGATCAGCGGCGTACACTACTGCCTTACAGCCCCTGATCAGCGGCGTACACTACTGCCTTACAACCCCTGATCAGCGGCGTACACTACTGCCTTACAACCCCTGATCAGCGGCGTACACTACTGCCTTACAACCCCTGATCAGCGGCGTACACTACTGCCTTACAGCCCCTGATGAGCGGCGTACACTACTGCCTTACAGCCCCTGATCAGCGGCGTACACTACTGCCTTACAGCCCCTGATGAGCGGCATACACTACTGCCTTACAGCCCCTGATCAGCGGCGTACACTACTGCCTTACAGCCCCTGATCAGCGGCGTACACTACTGCCTTACAGCCCCTGATCAGCGGCGTACACTACTGCCCTGCCTTACAGCCCCTGATCAGCGGCGTACACTACTGCCTTACAGCCCCTGATCAGCGGCGTACACTACTGCCTTACAGCCCCTGATCAGCGGCGTACACTACTGCCTTACAGCCCCTGATCAGCGGCGTACACTACTGCCTTACAACCCCTGATCAGCGGCGTACACTACTGCCTTACAGCCCCTGATCAGCGGCGTACACTACTGCCTTACAGCCCCTGATCAGCGGCGTACACTACTGCCCTGCCTTACAGCCCCTGATCAGCGGCGTACACTACTGCCTTACAGCCGCTGATCAGGGGCGTACACTTCTGCCTTACAGCCCCTGATCAGCGCGTACACTACTGCCTTACAGCCCCTGATCAGCGGCGTACACTACTGCCTTACAGCCCCTGATCAGCGGCGTACACTACTGCCTTACAGCCCCTGATCAGTGGCGTACACTACTGCCTTACAGCCCCTGATCAGTGGCGTACACTACTGCCTTGCAGCCCCTGATCAGCGGCATACGCTACTGCCCTACAGCCCCTGATCAGTGGCGTACACTACTGCCTTACAGCCCCTGATCAGTGGCGTACACTACTGCCTTGCAGCCCCTGATCAGCGGCATACGCTACTGCCCTACAGCCCCTGATCAATCGCTCTACCTGAAAAACAGAATTAATAGGTACCACATTATACCATCTTTGAAAGAAAGCCATACCCAACAATACCTTCCAAACTGAGCTATATGAGCTGCATCCTAAATGTTGGACTCTTCTTCCCTGAATTGCTGCATCAGCAAACAAGACTATGAAATAGCAGCCGCATTAATCTCACACTGACCATCTCTAACCCTCAATAAGAGGTTATATGTTAGACATAATCTGATTAGTATACGAACTAACTCCTGCCGACCGGCTCTTACCAACAATCACTCCATAACCATTATCCACTAATGATAACTCCTCCGCTTCCACAAACTCCCATCACCAAGCTGACTGACCATTAAAGTCACAGATACCAACCATACCACTAGATCCTGCTTTAGCTCCCTTGATATCTGCGCATGCGATGTATGGGCCTTCCAGTCGCACATCACCACACATAACTTGCGGGAATACCTGGACCAATAATAATCACCTGTGAAGCCAAACAGGACCGACCTGCTAATGGCTGCAACTCCCTCCATGTAATCGTCCTTCATACGTAATGTCTGACTAATTAAACCCATAAACTATACACCCCTGACATTGGCAATTAGAACAACCATCACAATGCTATCAATTGAATACCTAAAAATTCCAACCGAGTACATGGCCATGGGATTTTTTCCGTTCGCCAGCAGCACCCCCAAAATCCTCCATCCTGACCACATGCCCTCTAAAACTTGTGCACCCCTCATTACCCTGATGCCCCATAAACAACAATCATCTAAGTAGTGTATTACACCAACATCCGGAGATTCCTTCCTCCCACCTACTCTAAAAATAAGGATAGTCCTAAATAATAGTAGGATGCCTTAGATCCCATCGGTAACGCCAAACCGGAAACCAAAGGATTAAAACCCCAACCAATAAGAAGTTATCCGAATACTGCATCACATGACCGAAGTGCCATATCAAAGCCAATGTAGTCACATGATGCATATCTTAATGCCAGCAGCTCAGGAGCGCCTCAGCATTCAGAGAAGACTGCTTGGGGTAAGATAGATGATAAATCACTGAGAGGAGATAGACTCCTTCTGTGGTATCACCCTTAAAGGGGACAACCTCAAATTGAAAAAAGGGGGGTATCAAAATGACCGGCAACTCTGCCCTCATCTATGTGATTAGCAATTTAACTACCTCAGGATCATAAACAGCTGAAATTAACTTATTAACCCCTTCACAGCCGGGTCCCTTTAACTCATGCACATATAAGCCGTACCGGGATCCTTCTTTATTGAGCCGGGCCTACTTCCAATATGAGAGGCTCACTGGAGTCTTGCCCTATTGCAGGAAACTGTATTTCCTGGATGCAAGGAATTTGTACTGATTTCTGACTAAAACAACCATAAATGGATGAGAGCGGCACAATATGAGCCCTCATGGCAGTACCCACAGCTCTCCATTACCTCGATCCCATAAATGTAAACACACATCCAGGTAGTGAGGCGCCCCAAGGATGTCTAACAGCCACCTAACTAGTCACACCGAGGTAGTGAGGCGCCCCAAGGATGTCTAACAACCACCTAACTAGTTACACCGAGGTAGTGAGGGGCCCCAAGGATGTCTAACAACCACCTAACTAGTTACACCGAGGTAGTGAGGCGCCCCAAGGATGTCTAACAGCCACCTAACTAGTCACACCGAGGTAGTGAGGCGCCCCAAGGATGTCTAACAACCACCTAACTAGTTACACCGAGGTAGTGAGGCGCCCCAAGGATATCTATAAACCACCTAACTAGTTACACCGAGGTAGTGAGGCGCCCCAAGGATGTCTAACAACCACCTCACTAGTTACACCGAGGTAGTGAGGGGCCCCAAGGATGTCTAACCACCACCTAACTAGTTACACCGAGGTAGTGAGGCGCCCCAAGGATGTCTAACAACCACCTCACTAGTTACACCGAGGTAGTGAGGGGCCCCAAGGATGTCTAACAACCACCTGACCAGTTACACCGAGGTAGTGAGGCGCCCCAAGGATGTCTAACAACCACCTAACTAGTTACACAGAGGAAACACCAGCGTCCCGGTAACCATTAATAACCATCTCTGTTCCTCCGGTCATCACAGCCTCATCCTCCAGTTACCCCACAGCCGACAGTCTGCATACAGTGGTTACCTCACAGCTGACTGCCTGCATACAGTGGCCAGTTATCTCACAGCTGACAGATACCAAGCAGTGGTTACCTCACAGCTGACTGCCTGCATACAGTGGTCAGTTATCTCGCACCCCCTTTATTTCAGGGGCATTGTGGAGTGCTGCTGTCAAATAAGGTATTTATTACGCCACTCCATACCCCTTCCCCTCTACGGTGCTGATGCTGCTCCCACTGAACACAGGCGAAGCCATCCCATGATGTCACAGCTGGGGGCATTGCAAGGAGCCCAGTGGTGAAGCCGCTTGAAGCTGAAAAGGAGGCATAGCACAGCAGAGACAGGAGCCAAGCCAATCAGCAGCTGTAGGTGTTCCCTATACCTTCCACAGCACAATCCCTGGTCTACACCCATTTTCGTGGTGGAGACAAGATACACCAGTACCCAAGAATCTAACTACTATAGTACTGCCCACTAAGTACAGGAATATAACTACTATAATACTGTCCCCTATGTACAAGAATATAACTGTTACAGTACTGCCCCGTATGTACAAGAATGCAACTACTATAATACTGTCTCATGTACAAGAATATAAGTACTAGAATACGGACTACTATGTACAAAGATTTTATTACTAGAATACTGCCCCCTATATAAAGTAATATAACTACTAGAATACTGTCTGTTACATACAAGAATATAACTAATATAATACTGCCCCCTATGTACAAGAATATAACTACTAAAATATAACTACGTAGAAGAATATAACTACTATAGAACTGCCCCTTATGTACAAAAATATAACTACTTTACTAATGTCTCCTATGTACAAGAATATTACTACTAGAATACTGTTCCCCCCCTGTGTACAAGAATATAACTACTAGAATACTGTCCCCTATGTACAAGAATATAACTACTAGAATACTGTCTCCTAAGTACAAGAATATAACTACTAGAATACTGTCTGTTACATACAAGAATATAACTAATATAATACTGCCCGCTATGTACAAGAATATAACTACTACTATACTTTCACCTATTAGCAGGAATATATTTACTAGTATACTGTCTCTTATGCACAAGACTATAACTACTAGGATACTGTCTCCTATGTACAAGAATATAACTACTATAATACTGTCTCCTATGTACAAGTATATAACTACTAGGATACTGTTCTCTATGTACAAGAATATAACTACTAGAATATTGTCCCCTATGTAGAAGAATGCAGCTACTAGAATATGGTCTACTATGTACAAAGATATAATTACTAGAACACTGCCATCTATGTACAGGAATATAACTACTATAATGCTGTCTCCTATGTAAAAGAATATAACTACAAGAATATTGTCTCCTATATACAATAATATAACTACTAGAATACTGTCTCCTATATACAATAATATAACTACTAGAATACTGTCTCCTATATACAAGAGTATAATTGCTATAGTAACAGGAAAATAACTGCTTGGATGATAATAATCATCGACTTGGCCTAAGAAGTTAAACGTACGGTATGCATTTTTTTTTTTTTGCCGCAGATAACTAACTATATCGCTATATATGCATCTATATATAGATAGATAATATATATATGTATATACACATATACACAGTCATTTAGCTGACATGTGGCTAAGCCGTATTGGACCGCAGTGCGAGATATGGGCAGGTGGTCCTTGAAGCTCCACCACAGATCAAGGGCGAGGCTGATCCAGGGCAGCAACAGTAAGTACTGGATGATAAGAGGCAGCGGATGCCAACAGAAGGCCAGGATATTGAATTTGGGAACTCCTCTCAGAGATGTTTCTCCATGTCGGTGGTTAATGCCCCACCTCTTCCCGATATTACAGTAATTTATTTACTAAATCACACAGTCATTAACTATCAATTGAAAACCCCAAACAACTGCGCAGCGGTTACGTTTTTTTAACCAGAATGTGTAAACCCAGCTTGAAACCTCATATATTTAATGGACATAATACGGACAACCTACAACACCATTGATTTGCATTGGTGTATTCATGTGTGCGGTGTTTTTCAGCATGTCTTATTTTATTCCATATTTACACACCAAAATTGCACATTCAAATCTATAGATGCATAAAAAAAACTATCCTACGGCTGTCAAATGCATATTCACTGCATTTATGCCAGAAGACCGTGTGAAGAAGAGCGGACATCAGTTGGGCCTTTTTTTTGCACAAGTGAAAAAAAGCACAAATTACACACAGACCAAAATAGCATGCGCCCGTATGAATGAGCCCTAAAGCTGAGATCTCACTGTGGGGAGTTTTTAACTTATGAGATGCAAGGAAAAAAACACTGAAAACCCAGAAATAAAACATACTGTTTTATAACATACATGCATTGTACAAGCTTAACCAGTGATAATCAGTCCTTGCACTATCATCATTTACATTCATATATATATATATATTGTAATGGAGCGACATGGGCCCTTTAATTTAGCTCTTGTGAGACAAGACATAACAGTTATCCTCTGTGTAGTGCAGTGAAGTGGGCGGAGCTTGAAGTGGGCGGAGCTTCCAGAAGAAAAAGTGGCAGTTGGTCAGTCAGACGCCATCTTGAAGCCAGATGAGAACTGTTGCTGCTGCTGACAAGAAGCTAACCCTACTGGATTGGATTTTGCCAGGAACAGCTGGAGAAGCCAGAAGAGGAGAAATGGTGACAGTGGCAGATGAAGAAGAAAGAAGAGGCAACAGAAAGTCATAGTCCAAGGAGATCTATCCTGTAGCAAAGACCAGGCAGACAAAGAGCGCAGCGGAGACCCAACTAGGGGCCCAATACGTTGGATTGGAGGACAGAAGGAACAGACATTAAGGACTGGATTATTACCTGATAGGACCAGTGATCTGCAGCTGTCCGCGGGGAAGCCAGTGCCGGCCGCAGCGTCAGCCTCAAGGAGCGCCAGCGAGGGGGTCACCTGGAGCCGTAAGCAACCAAGTCACACAAAGATTAGCAGTCATTTAATTCACAGTTTAATGTTATAGATTTTGTCTTGCATTTTGGGTGGACTTGCCGCAGATTTCACACTTTGGATTCAAAAAGGTGAAATCTGCAGCACATAGTTAACCTGCTGCGGATATAAAGTCCACAGCGTATCCCTCGGGGAGATCGTCTGCACTCTGCGGGGGAGATTTGCTAAACTCTCATCCCCATGGCTTATATTGTAAATGCTGCTGATTCACCTTGCGCAAAGTCCACACCGAAAATCATTCTTGTCCCATGTGATATACCCTAATGCTCCAGGAGGATTTGGACGATTAGGCCCCCTTCCCACGGACAGATTTCCGCCACATAATATGCGGCAAAAATCCGCCGCGTTGCCCGCAGCTATTAGGTTCTATTGAACCTAATAGCTCAATGCTCATGGTGCGGAATTCCGCACCGTGAAATCTCCCGTCCTCACCCGCGGCATGCTCTATTTGCCGCGGGTGTACACGCGGCCGGCTTCCATTGCAGTCAATGGAAGCCTTCCGCTCACACTATCTTCCGCTGTAGCACAGCGGAAGATAGCGTGAAATCGCCTCTCCGCCCATCGCCGCCGCGCGTCATATGACATGGCCGGCCGCGTCATGCGACGCTGTGGGCGTGTCTTGTGACGTGGCCGGCGTGTCACATGACGATGCGTGCTCGTCACGCCGAAGCGTCATGCGGGACCCAGAACACCAGATTCGCTGATAAGTATGGGGTCTCTGGGGGGCGCCATGACGGGCTTCGCCGTGGAATATTCCGCGGCGAAGCCCTTCACGGCCGTGTGCAGGCGGCCTAATTCTACATGTAGTATATTGGTGTGACTATTATATACAGAACAATAATATATGTATACACACACACTGAATAGCCATTGAGACTTGAAATAATAAAGTTAAAAGGGTTTTCCAATTCGGTGACATTTTTTGAAAATCGATCGATCAGTGGGGGTCCTACTGCTGGGAACCCCCTCCCATTGATCATCAGAATAATGGCTTTAAAGACGTTCAAATGGCCACCTTTAGCAGTCCTACTGCAATAAATGGAGCAGCAGTGTGTATGTACAGCCAACGCTCAATTAATTCTGCCAACTTCAGCACTACCATTGTGGTGATTGGTGGGGATGCCGGCAGTCGGACCCTCACCGATCTATCAGGTATCACCTATCCAGAGAACAGAAAGAGGAAACATGAAAAACGTCACCGAACCAGAAAACCCTTTAATATAGAAATATGACATTGCTGTATTTTCCTCAAATGGGCCGATACACAAGTAACGATTTCCTACTGAGTTATTTGGCCTATATGGTATTCATTGAGGACCCTTATCTATTTCATGTTTATCTAAGGAAACGGTTCTATAAGGAGCAGTCAGTCCACAATAGACTAATATGTAGGTGTAAGTAGTGATCGTTATTCCTCAATGACTGAAGCGCTTGTAGTGATGACATACGGGTCATTGGGGCTTTATTATAGATATTGGTAGAAATTACATCTCTGGAAATTACACAACTAAAATGCTGGTTATTTCATTAACCCCTTCATAATAAAGGTTGTACATGTTTGGGAGCCAAGCCCGCTCCAAGCACGGAGGGTGCCCAATGTGTTACATAGCAGACATCCACCTTCAGGGATCAGATGCCAGCTGCTTAACTTATTTCCCACTCAATGATGAACGTGGCATCTAAGCCGTTAGAGGGAATTCCTCCATCCCTCCCCAGCAACACAACTGTAGGGTGGCTATGGGTTACTATGGTAACCCAAGGCCTAGTTAATGCTACTGGGACTAGTGTATATTAAGGCCTTTTAAGTCTCAACAGTGAAAAGGTGTAATATATATAAGTATTGCAGTGTTTTCTGTCAGCAATCGCATGTTCCAGTCCCCTAATGGGACTAAAAAGTGTTTAATAACATTTTTAAAATAAAATATATTGAAAAGTTAAAAACCTCTCACATATATCTAGACAATAAATAAATATAATTGCTGTGACACAGTAGAAAGGATCACAGCACTACAGACATTACGTCATGTAAGTGTTGCAGGTTGTTCATATATTGTACATACCTACACAGTATTTGAATGGAAGAAGTCCGAAGTAGAAAACAGCCACAAATAAGGTAAGCTGCCAAAATGAACATTTCTTTCCTGTCTAAAGTTTATGGCGCTGTATGTATAAGAAGCGCTTTATGTACTTGTCCATTCCATATGGTATGCAGAATAATGTGCCCGGTTACAACAAACCTGTCAAGTCACCCAAATTCAGGGCTGCCAACCGTCCATAAATTCATGAACAGTTGACAAAAACTGGGTGCTATTTTTCTATCCCAAAAAAAAGCAACGTTCATTAATTTTCAGCTTTCATTTCTGAATTTGCACAGTGCGCATGTGCCAACATGGTTCCACTACTGCAGCCGACAGGAGAGGAAAGAGGATGTGACAAGAGAGGGGGGGATCTCATTCACCCAATCCCCACTCTCTTTAACCCCTTAAGGACACGTATTTTGGGCATATGGATGTCCACTTGTCAAAACTCATATTTTTTTTAATTTCTCTGATGACTTGAGGGCTTCTTTTACTTGCAAGGCGAAATGTAGTTTTTATTAGTACCATGTTTAGTGAAAAAATACCATATTTTGTAAATCTTAACTTTTTGGAGAGCAAAGAGAGAAAACACGTCAATTCTGCCATTGTTTCTTTTACAGCATTAATCATGCGGCATAATACATTTTTTATGAGAGTCAGTTCAATTATGACGATAACAAATTCTTATTTTTTTAGCTTTTCCACTTTTCCGCAATATTTCATTTCTACATCGCTGCAAAGTCCCATAACGTTTTTTCTGTCATGTTTGGAGCTCTGTGAGGGCTTGCTGTTAGCGTGACAAGATGTAGTTAACATTGGTTACCATTTTGGGGTACTGCTTTTTTAATCACTTCTATTGCGTTTTTGGGAGGCAAAAAGAAAATACCGTATATACCGGCGTATAAGACGACTTTTGAACCCCGAAAAATCTGCTCTGAAGTCGGGGGTCGTCTTATGCGCCGGTAATACAAAAAAAAAAAGGGTAAAAAAAAAAATCATTACTCACCTCCCCCGGCGTTCTGTCGCGCTCCGGCAGGATGTCGCTCGCTCCTCGTCCCCGGCGCAGCATTGCTTTCTGAATGCGGGGCTTGAAATCCCCGCTTCCAGAAAGCTAATACACACGCCGTCAGCCAGTTACAGCCATTCAATGACAGCATTGAATGGCTGTGATTGGCTAAAACACACGTGGCTTGAGCCAATCACACTATTCAATGACATCATTGAATGGCTGTGATTGGCTGAAGGCGCACGTGTGTTAGCAATCACACCCATTCAATGATGTCATTGAATAATTTTTTAACTTTTTTTTTTTTGTCCCTTTAGGGGACTTCCACAGGGACCCATCAGGACCCCCTGATCACATTCCGGGGGTCTGATGGTGACAGCCCTTTACATGCTGTAGTGACAGCCCTTTACATGCTGCAGTCACATAGACTGCAGCATGTAAAGGGTTAACACAGCAGAGATCGGAGGTTTTCTCTGATCTCTGCTTTAAGAGCTGGTACCTAGCTGTCCTCTGATAGCCAAGCACCAAGCTCTCCCTGTCACAGAGACCATCGGCTTGCTTCTGACAAGCCGATTGTCTCTATGGCAACCTGTAAACAAAGCAGGACATTGCCGATATGCCGGCAATATCTTCTGCTGGTTTTTCAAAGCCCTTGCTTTCTTCTTTGTGGGTCTGTGCAGGCAGAGCACAGTGTCACAGCTTGTGGCATTGTGCTCTGCAGCTTCCATAGTGATACATAGCCCGGAAGATTTCCGGGCTGTCACTATGAGCAGTGGAGCTCGTCCCGGAAAATTTCCGGGCGTGCCACTCAAGGGGTTAAACGTTTCATTTTTTTCCCCCTTCATTTTCCTGTAGGGGATTTGAATCATAATGCGAATAATCGCTATTAAAAGGCATTGTAGGACTTCCGTAACGCAATGCCTTATTGATTGTAATAGCGATCATAGGCAATGGCAAGACGGGACACCAGTATCTGGCATGCTGTTGCCATAGCAACTCATCACCCGGCTGCAATTACATTGCGGGGGGCCAATAATGTCACGAATAGAGCGCCCGCCCTCTGTAAACCCTATTCATACCGTGATCTAAATAGATAGTGGCTTATAGGGGGTTAAAAGCAAAGATTAATGTTAATTGTTCTCAGGTGTTGCAACGCATGATATAAGTTTATGTCCTGGTGCATTAAGTAGCATGCTGCCATGACGTAAACTTACTTCATACAATGTTGATGTTAACCAACAGGAATCAGAGAAGCATGCCATTACCTCACTATCTGAAGAAAATGGTACACTCACCTGCTCTATACAGAACAAGCCGTTCATTTGTTTCAAAAAACAACTAAAATACCCACTTATCTTTCCATAAAGAGAGGCCCTACGTGGGACAGACCGGCCGAGAGGCCCTACGTGGGACAGACCGGCCGAGAGGCCCTACGTGGGACAGACCGGCCGAGAGGCCCTACGTGGGACAGACCGGCCGAGAGGCCCTACGTGGGACAGACCGGCCGAGAGGCCCTACGTGGGACAGACCGGCCGAGAGGCCCTACGTGGGACAGACCGGCCGAGAGGCCCTACGTGGGACAGACCGGCCGAGAGGCCCTACGTGGGACAGACCGGCCGAGAGGCCCTACGTGGGACAGACCGGCCGAGAGGCCCTACGTGGGACAGACCGGCCGAGAGGCCCTACGTGGGACAGACCGGCCGAGAGGCCCTACGTGGGACAGACCGGCCGAGAGGCCCTACGTGGGACAGACCGGCCGAGAGGCCCTACGTGGGACAGACCGGCCGAGAGGCCCTACGTGGGACAGACCGGCCGAGAGGCCCTACGTGGGACAGACCGGCCGAGAGGCCCTACGTGGGACAGACCGGCCGAGAGGCCCTACGTGGGACAGACCGGCCGAGAGGCCCTACGTGGGACAGACCGGCCGAGAGGCCCTACGTGGGACAGACCGGCCGAGAGGCCCTACGTGGGACAGACCGGCCGAGAGGCCCTACGTGGGACAGACCGGCCGAGAGGCCCTACGTGGGACAGACCGGCCGAGAGGCCCTACGTGGGACAGACCGGCCGAGAGGCCCTACGTGGGACAGACCGGCCGAGAGGCCCTACGTGGGACAGACCGGCCGAGAGGCCCTACGTGGGACAGACCGGCCGAGAGGCCCTACGTGGGACAGACCGGCCGAGAGGCCCTACGTGGGACAGACCGGCCGAGAGGCCCTACGTGGGACAGACCGGCCGAGAGGCCCTACGTGGGACAGACCGGCCGAGAGGCCCTACGTGGGACAGACCGGCCGAGAGGCCCTACGTGGGACAGACCGGCCGAGAGGCCCTACGTGGGACAGACCGGCCGAGAGGCCCTACGTGGGACAGACCGGCCGAGAGGCCCTACGTGGGACAGACCGGCCGAGAGGCCCTACGTGGGACAGACCGGCCGAGAGGCCCTACGTGGGACAGACCGGCCGAGAGGCCCTACGTGGGACAGACCGGCCGAGAGGCCCTACGTGGGACAGACCGGCCGAGAGGCCCTACGTGGGACAGACCGGCCGAGAGGCCCTACGTGGGACAGACCGGCCGAGAGGCCCTACGTGGGACAGACCGGCCGAGAGGCCCTACGTGGGACAGACCGGCCGAGAGGCCCTACGTGGGACAGACCGGCCGAGAGGCCCTACGTGGGACAGACCGGCCGAGAGGCCCTACGTGGGACAGACCGGCCGAGAGGCCCTACGTGGGACAGACCGGCCGAGAGGCCCTACGTGGGACAGACCGGCCGAGAGGCCCTACGTGGGACAGACCGGCCGAGAGGCCCTACGTGGGACAGACCGGCCGAGAGGCCCTACGTGGGACAGACCGGCCGAGAGGCCCTACGTGGGACAGACCGGCCGAGAGGCCCTACGTGGGACAGACCGGCCGAGAGGCCCTACGTGGGACAGACCGGCCGAGAGGCCCTACGTGGGACAGACCGGCCGAGAGGCCCTACGTGGGACAGACCGGCCGAGAGGCCCTACGTGGGACAGACCGGCCGAGAGGCCCTACGTGGGACAGACCGGCCGAGAGGCCCTACGTGGGACAGACCGGCCGAGAGGCCCTACGTGGGACAGACCGGCCGAGAGGCCCTACGTGGGACAGACCGGCCGAGAGGCCCTACGTGGGACAGACCGGCCGAGAGGCCCTACGTGGGACAGACCGGCCGAGAGGCCCTACGTGGGACAGACCGGCCGAGAGGCCCTACGTGGGACAGACCGGCCGAGAGGCCCTACGTGGGACAGACCGGCCGAGAGGCCCTACGTGGGACAGACCGGCCGAGAGGCCCTACGTGGGACAGACCGGCCGAGAGGCCCTACGTGGGACAGACCGGCCGAGAGGCCCTACGTGGGACAGACCGGCCGAGAGGCCCTACGTGGGACAGACCGGCCGAGAGGCCCTACGTGGGACAGACCGGCCGAGAGGCCCTACGTGGGACAGACCGGCCGAGAGGCCCTACGTGGGACAGACCGGCCGAGAGGCCCTACGTGGGACAGACCGGCCGAGAGGCCCTACGTGGGACAGACCGGCCGAGAGGCCCTACGTGGGACAGACCGGCCGAGAGGCCCTACGTGGGACAGACCGGCCGAGAGGCCCTACGTGGGACAGACCGGCCGAGAGGCCCTACGTGGGACAGACCGGCCGAGAGGCCCTACGTGGGACAGACCGGCCGAGAGGCCCTACGTGGGACAGACCGGCCGAGAGGCCCTACGTGGGACAGACCGGCCGAGAGGCCCTACGTGGGACAGACCGGCCGAGAGGCCCTACGTGGGACAGACCGGCCGAGAGGCCCTACGTGGGACAGACCGGCCGAGAGGCCCTACGTGGGACAGACCGGCCGAGAGGCCCTACGTGGGACAGACCGGCCGAGAGGCCCTACGTGGGACAGACCGGCCGAGAGGCCCTACGTGGGACAGACCGGCCGAGAGGCCCTACGTGGGACAGACCGGCCGAGAGGCCCTACGTGGGACAGACCGGCCGAGAGGCCCTACGTGGGACAGACCGGCCGAGAGGCCCTACGTGGGACAGACCGGCCGAGAGGCCCTACGTGGGACAGACCGGCCGAGAGGCCCTACGTGGGACAGACCGGCCGAGAGGCCCTACGTGGGACAGACCGGCCGAGAGGCCCTACGTGGGACAGACCGGCCGAGAGGCCCTACGTGGGACAGACCGGCCGAGAGGCCCTACGTGGGACAGACCGGCCGAGAGGCCCTACGTGGGACAGACCGGCCGAGAGGCCCTACGTGGGACAGACCGGCCGAGAGGCCCTACGTGGGACAGACCGGCCGAGAGGCCCTACGTGGGACAGACCGGCCGAGAGGCCCTACGTGGGACAGACCGGCCGAGAGGCCCTACGTGGGACAGACCGGCCGAGAGGCCCTACGTGGGACAGACCGGCCGAGAGGCCCTACGTGGGACAGACCGGCCGAGAGGCCCTACGTGGGACAGACCGGCCGAGAGGCCCTACGTGGGACAGACCGGCCGAGAGGCCCTACGTGGGACAGACCGGCCGAGAGGCCCTACGTGGGACAGACCGGCCGAGAGGCCCTACGTGGGACAGACCGGCCGAGAGGCCCTACGTGGGACAGACCGGCCGAGAGGCCCTACGTGGGACAGACCGGCCGAGAGGCCCTACGTGGGACAGACCGGCCGAGAGGCCCTACGTGGGACAGACCGGCCGAGAGGCCCTACGTGGGACAGACCGGCCGAGAGGCCCTACGTGGGACAGACCGGCCGAGAGGCCCTACGTGGGACAGACCGGCCGAGAGGCCCTACGTGGGACAGACCGGCCGAGAGGCCCTACGTGGGACAGACCGGCCGAGAGGCCCTACGTGGGACAGACCGGCCGAGAGGCCCTACGTGGGACAGACCGGCCGAGAGGCCCTACGTGGGACAGACCGGCCGAGAGGCCCTACGTGGGACAGACCGGCCGAGAGGCCCTACGTGGGACAGACCGGCCGAGAGGCCCTACGTGGGACAGACCGGCCGAGAGGCCCTACGTGGGACAGACCGGCCGAGAGGCCCTACGTGGGACAGACCGGCCGAGAGGCCCTACGTGGGACAGACCGGCCGAGAGGCCCTACGTGGGACAGACCGGCCGAGAGGCCCTACGTGGGACAGACCGGCCGAGAGGCCCTACGTGGGACAGACCGGCCGAGAGGCCCTACGTGGGACAGACCGGCCGAGAGGCCCTACGTGGGACAGACCGGCCGAGAGGCCCTACGTGGGACAGACCGGCCGAGAGGCCCTACGTGGGACAGACCGGCCGAGAGGCCCTACGTGGGACAGACCGGCCGAGAGGCCCTACGTGGGACAGACCGGCCGAGAGGCCCTACGTGGGACAGACCGGCCGAGAGGCCCTACGTGGGACAGACCGGCCGAGAGGCCCTACGTGGGACAGACCGGCCGAGAGGCCCTACGTGGGACAGACCGGCCGAGAGGCCCTACGTGGGACAGACCGGCCGAGAGGCCCTACGTGGGACAGACCGGCCGAGAGGCCCTACGTGGGACAGACCGGCCGAGAGGCCCTACGTGGGACAGACCGGCCGAGAGGCCCTACGTGGGACAGACCGGCCGAGAGGCCCTACGTGGGACAGACCGGCCGAGAGGCCCTACGTGGGACAGACCGGCCGAGAGGCCCTACGTGGGACAGACCGGCCGAGAGGCCCTACGTGGGACAGACCGGCCGAGAGGCCCTACGTGGGACAGACCGGCCGAGAGGCCCTACGTGGGACAGACCGGCCGAGAGGCCCTACGTGGGACAGACCGGCCGAGAGGCCCTACGTGGGACAGACCGGCCGAGAGGCCCTACGTGGGACAGACCGGCCGAGAGGCCCTACGTGGGACAGACCGGCCGAGAGGCCCTACGTGGGACAGACCGGCCGAGAGGCCCTACGTGGGACAGACCGGCCGAGAGGCCCTACGTGGGACAGACCGGCCGAGAGGCCCTACGTGGGACAGACCGGCCGAGAGGCCCTACGTGGGACAGACCGGCCGAGAGGCCCTACGTGGGACAGACCGGCCGAGAGGCCCTACGTGGGACAGACCGGCCGAGAGGCCCTACGTGGGACAGACCGGCCGAGAGGCCCTACGTGGGACAGACCGGCCGAGAGGCCCTACGTGGGACAGACCGGCCGAGAGGCCCTACGTGGGACAGACCGGCCGAGAGGCCCTACGTGGGACAGACCGGCCGAGAGGCCCTACGTGGGACAGACCGGCCGAGAGGCCCTACGTGGGACAGACCGGCCGAGAGGCCCTACGTGGGACAGACCGGCCGAGAGGCCCTACGTGGGACAGACCGGCCGAGAGGCCCTACGTGGGACAGACCGGCCGAGAGGCCCTACGTGGGACAGACCGGCCGAGAGGCCCTACGTGGGACAGACCGGCCGAGAGGCCCTACGTGGGACAGACCGGCCGAGAGGCCCTACGTGGGACAGACCGGCCGAGAGGCCCTACGTGGGACAGACCGGCCGAGAGGCCCTACGTGGGACAGACCGGCCGAGAGGCCCTACGTGGGACAGACCGGCCGAGAGGCCCTACGTGGGACAGACCGGCCGAGAGGCCCTACGTGGGACAGACCGGCCGAGAGGCCCTACGTGGGACAGACCGGCCGAGAGGCCCTACGTGGGACAGACCGGCCGAGAGGCCCTACGTGGGACAGACCGGCCGAGAGGCCCTACGTGGGACAGACCGGCCGAGAGGCCCTACGTGGGACAGACCGGCCGAGAGGCCCTACGTGGGACAGACCGGCCGAGAGGCCCTACGTGGGACAGACCGGCCGAGAGGCCCTACGTGGGACAGACCGGCCGAGAGGCCCTACGTGGGACAGACCGGCCGAGAGGCCCTACGTGGGACAGACCGGCCGAGAGGCCCTACGTGGGACAGACCGGCCGAGAGGCCCTACGTGGGACAGACCGGCCGAGAGGCCCTACGTGGGACAGACCGGCCGAGAGGCCCTACGTGGGACAGACCGGCCGAGAGGCCCTACGTGGGACAGACCGGCCGAGAGGCCCTACGTGGGACAGACCGGCCGAGAGGCCCTACGTGGGACAGACCGGCCGAGAGGCCCTACGTGGGACAGACCGGCCGAGAGGCCCTACGTGGGACAGACCGGCCGAGAGGCCCTACGTGGGACAGACCGGCCGAGAGGCCCTACGTGGGACAGACCGGCCGAGAGGCCCTACGTGGGACAGACCGGCCGAGAGGCCCTACGTGGGACAGACCGGCCGAGAGGCCCTACGTGGGACAGACCGGCCGAGAGGCCCTACGTGGGACAGACCGGCCGAGAGGCCCTACGTGGGACAGACCGGCCGAGAGGCCCTACGTGGGACAGACCGGCCGAGAGGCCCTACGTGGGACAGACCGGCCGAGAGGCCCTACGTGGGACAGACCGGCCGAGAGGCCCTACGTGGGACAGACCGGCCGAGAGGCCCTACGTGGGACAGACCGGCCGAGAGGCCCTACGTGGGACAGACCGGCCGAGAGGCCCTACGTGGGACAGACCGGCCGAGAGGCCCTACGTGGGACAGACCGGCCGAGAGGCCCTACGTGGGACAGACCGGCCGAGAGGCCCTACGTGGGACAGACCGGCCGAGAGGCCCTACGTGGGACAGACCGGCCGAGAGGCCCTACGTGGGACAGACCGGCCGAGAGGCCCTACGTGGGACCCCATATATTTAAAAAATTATGTACTATACTCACTTTTCTCTTTTTCTTTTTAGAGGCCGCCCCCAGCGCCATCCAACACAGAGGCCGCCACCAGCTGCACCCAAGACAGAGGCCGCCACCAGCTGCACCCAAGACAGAAGCCGCCACCAGCTGCACCCAAGACAGAAGCCGCCACCAGCTGCACCCAAGACAGAAGCCGCCACCAGCTGCACCCAAGACAGAAGCCGCCACCAGCTGCACCCAAGACAGAAGCCGCCACCAGCTGCACCCAAGACAGAAGCCGCCACCAGCTGCACCCAAGACAGAAGCCGCCACCAGCTGCACCCAAGACAGAAGCCGCCACCAGCTGCACCCAAGACAGAAGCCGCCACCAGCTGCACCCAAGACAGAAGCCGCCACCAGCTGCACCCAAGACAGAAGCCGCCACCAGCTGCACCCAAGACAGAAGCCGCCACCAGCTGCACCCAAGACAGAAGCCGCCACCAGCTGCACCCAAGACAGAAGCCGCCACCAGCTGCACCCAAGACAGAAGCCGCCACCAGCTGCACCCAAGACAGAAGCCGCCACCAGCTCCATAGTTTAAGACAGCGGTCCCCAACTCCAGTCCTCAGGGACCACCAACAGGTCATGTTTTCAGGATATCCTATGGCAAGAACAGCTGTGGCAATGTCTGAGGCTCCGGCAATAATTACATCACCTGTGCAACACTGAGGAAATCCTGAAAACATGACCTGTTGGCGGTCCCTGAGGACTGGAGTTGGGGAACACTGGTTTAAAAGACTTTGTTCCTGCAAAAGCTTGCATACAGAGACAGTGTTGTTTAATAGTAAAGCAAGCATAGTCAAAGTAGTTGAAACTGTTCCAAGTTTGTGACTGTACCACTAATTCAGCTGTCAAATAAAGACCTTTATTTTACTGCAATGTGTGTTGTTGTTAAATCTACCTACACACGCTTTCAGTAGTAGTCTGTGACCTGGTTCTTAATTTGAACTAGGGGCCCTCTAGACTCTGAATTGAGGACATATCCTCTGGCAGGCCTCAATGCAAGATTCTGCAAGGCTACCCATTGTATAGATTAGCACAGCGCTCTTTCTGTAGCTCTTATTGAAGAAAAAAAGAGGCTACTGATACAGCATAAGGGCTTATTCAGATGTGCGTAAATCAGCCAGGTTTTCATGCCCAGCAGTACACTGAGCTCCCGCTCCCTCGCCACTCTTTGCAATGGGAGGGATGGGGTGGAGCTAAATTCCACCCTGCCCCTTCTATTGCAAATAGTGGCGAGGGGCGTAGAGGGGGCAAGAGCTCAGTGCACTGCTTCTGGCCTGGCCCACTTCCTCCCCCTGCAGAGAGGAACAGCGTATATCAGCCGGGCGTGAAAACCCCACCGATATACGCACGTCTGAATAAGCCCTAACACCGTGCACTGTGCTGCTTCCTTAACTCCCAGACTTTTGATAACAGTGTAGTGTTGGTCTGTGCCGTTTCCTTAGCCGCCATTTACTTCAATGAGATTAACAAAAACAGCCCTGTATTAAGCACTCAGTTCTCCTCTTTGACTGGTAAAATGCCGATCCAATACTCCCCTCTGCATAGGGTTTGTGTTGACAGTCTGCATTCAACCCGTTTACAGAAAATCAGACTACGGTAGCCAATCAGAGACCTCAGTGCTCGAATGCTGAGATCTGATTGGCTCCATCTGCCTGTGACATTCCATACACAGGCCGACTGCAGCCTGTCCACACTGCATTAGAGAGAAGACTGACGGATGTGACACTGCAGCTGCACAAACCTGGGAGAAGGGGCTATACATTATTTCTATGTAATATATATTTTTTTGCATTGTGAGCAGGAATATAAATGGAACCTGTCACGTCCCCACCGCACCATAGACAAAGTTAGTGCACCATTAGGGGATGTGACCGAGTCAGACGATGTATTATATATACTCACCGATCCCCATGATCCAGTGAAGAGTCTCATACATGTGCTCTCCAACAGACGTGTATGGGAGTGTGCATGCACAGGACTCGGAAAAGAATCGGAATTTCGTGCCATGCGTTGTCTTCAGAGGGGGCATCGTGAGAGTTTCTAAAAAATACTATATCTGGCTCCCTGTCACGTGTCTCAACAGCACCATAACTTTGTTTATGGCGCTGTGGGGACTAGACAGGTTTTCTGTAAAAAAAAACAAAAAAAAAACTAAGTGACAAGCTATGCTGTTATTGCGCAATAGAAGAATAAAGAAAAATCTTCTACATAGTTGGCATCACTGTAATTGTACTGAGAATAAAGGTAACACATTATTGCCACTCGTTACTGTAGAATTTAAAATGCAAAATAAAAAGCAACACTTCTGGTTGTCTGAAAAAAGTGACAAAGTTGGCCTGGTAAGTAGTAGGAGATAAGTGCTTTGGTAATTGCCTCCGTTCAAACCGTCTATCCCATTTTTGGAGCAGAGCGACCAAAGTAAGGTCTCTTACACACTGGCGATAGGTTTTCTAGTGAGTGGAAATGCATGATTATGAAACCAATGTTTTTCAATGGTTTCTTTCTCATTTGCTGTATTTACTCAAGCCTCCGTGCGATACAAAAAAACTTGCAATATCACCCATTGTTTTTTATGGGGCCGGGGCCCCATTAAAATCAATAGGAGAAGATCGCACAACAGTCTTGGAATCCCCCATAGCGAGGGGAGAGAGCGGGCGGAGCTACACGGGATCTCTGACATATCTTGAAGAGATATGGGGCGCTGCTAAAGGGCTTTCTCAGGGTTTAGCTGAGAGAAGGGTGAGGCTAGAGGGATTCTCATAGTGATTCTTGTCTAGCAAAGAGAGAAGGCAGGGCTAGCGGGAGGATCCCGCTAACCCTACCCCCTCTCTTGGCCACAGATTGAATTACTATATCACTAGAAAAGTAAAGTTATGGGGGAAGAATTTACTAATACTGGAATTTGTTACAAACCTTGGCACAAAATGCCCCAAATTTATTAAGGGCTCAGGCCCATGGGCTATGTGTAAAACACGAGTTTAACTACAGAGGCCCCTCCCTCATATAAGTAGACCAAAGTATTATAAACACCGCATGTAAGTAGGGGGTCACTGTTATAGATTTTGCATCGGGGCCCAAGAGCTTCTAGTTACGCCTCTGCTTGTGACCAGAGAGCTGGCACAGACCGCGTATGGCACTGCACATGCCCGCGTATCATTTTTTATCTTGACTTTAGTAAAGCATTTGACAAAGTATCTCATACTATACTTATTGAAAAAAATGACCAAATATGGGATTAACAAGGCAACTGTTAGGTGGATTCACAACTGGCTGAGTGATTGTACTCAAAGAGTGGTCATAAATGGCTGCACATCCAAGTAGAAGAATGTATCAAGTGGGGTACCACAAGGCTCTGTCCTAGGCCCAGTGTTGTTCAACATTTTTATAAATGATCTGGAGGAGGGAATTGATGCGAAACTGATCAAATTTTCTGATGACACAAAGCTAGGAGGGATAGCTAACACTAGGGAAGAGAGGGAGTATTCAAAAAGATCTAGAAAAGCTTGAACAGTGGGTGGCGACTAACGGAATGGTATTTAACAAGGAGAAATGCAAAGTCCTACATCTAGGCAATAAAAATGAAAAAAGCACATACAGAATGGGAGGAATTGGGCTAAGCAGCACATGTGAAAGAGACTTGTGTATACGAATAGATCATAGACTGAACATGAGTCAACAATATGATGCAGCAGTCAAAAAGGCAAACACAATTCTGGGATGTATTAAGAGAAGCATAGAATCTAGATCATGTGAGGTAATTATCCCCCTCTACTCTTCCTTGGTCAGACCTCATCTGGAATACTGTGTCCAGTTCTGGGCACCCCACTTTAAAAAAGACATAGACAAACTGGAGCAAGTCCAAAGAAGAGTTACCAGGATGGTGGAATACTGTGTCCAGTTCTGGGCACCCCACTTTAAAAAAGACAGACAAACTGGAGCAAGTCCAAAGAAGAGTTACCAGGATGGTGAGCGGTCTGCAAATCATGTCCTATAAAGAACAGTTAAAGGATCTGGGAATGTTTAACTTGCAAAAAAGAAGGCTGAGAGGAGACCTAATAGCCTTCTACAACTATCTGAAGGGTTGCCACAGTGCAGAGGTATCAGCCCTATTCTCATTTGCACAAGGAAAGACCAGAAGCAATGGGATAAAACTGAAAGGGAGGACACACAAATTAGATATTAGAAAAAAACTTTCTGACAGTGAGGGGAATCAATGAGTGGAAGAGGTTACCACGGGAGGTGGCGAGTTTCCCTTCAATGGAAGTGTTCAAACAAAGGCTGGACAAATATCTGTCTGGGATGATTTAGTGAATCCTGCACTGAGCAGGGAGTTGGACCCAATGACCTGGGAGGTCCCTTCCAACTCTATGAGTCTATGAGTATCACACAGACATGCAGGGATGCATATGAAAATGCTACACATACACAATGTATTGCATAGCAGGGTCATACAAGCAGGACAGACCCATCAGCAGTCTATGCACTGGTCTTACCACTCTTGTCTGCTCCAGTCTTAAAGCCATCACTCACTAGTACTCCTCTGTGCTAGCAGGGCCATACTAGCAGCACAACCCCATCAGACATCTCTGCAGTGGTCTTACCCCTCTTGTCTGCTCCAGTCTTACAGCCATAACTCAGTAGTACTCCTCCATGCTAGCAGGGTCATACTAGCAGCACAGCCCCATCAGCAGTCTATGCCCCGTTCTTACCCCTCTTGTCTGCTTCAGTCTTACAGGCATCACTCAGTAGTACTCCTCCGTGCTAGCAGGGCCATACTAGCAGCACAGCCACATCAGCAGTCTATGCCCTGGTCTTACCCCTTTTGTCTGCTCCAGTCTTACAGCAATCACTCACTAGTACTCCTATAGAAAGAGCCAGCTCTTCTCACCTGGTCAGTCAGAGCAGCAGGTGTAATTCTTGGGATGGAATGAGGGTGGGGGATCCTCCCAACTCTTCCCCAAGCGGCTTCAGGACCCTCTCCATGCTGGACTGGGACAGAACACCGTTTTCTTCTATGTTTAAACACTATGGGGCTGATTTATTAAGACCAGTAACAGTAACCATGAATGTAACTTTGTGTCCTGTGGCATTAAGGGGTTAAGAGGTTTATGCCACTTAATAGATGTGTCTTGGATGGCTCATGTGCCAGAAGAAGAAATCTTTACCAGCTATGAGGAAGTTCCCTGGTGTAAATTCTACTAAATATAGTAGGTGCCCCCACCTACCTCTCTCAAAGTGTGGAGTGTGGTTCAAAAATCCCAAAAGTTACAAGTCTTAGTGCTGGCTATATTTGTGCACAAAATTAGCTACTTATTTTTTCCCAACATTTGTCCAAGTTGCCACCCCGCCATAACATCATTTTTTCTCATAATTAAAATTGCCAGTAAAAAATTATTCCCCACACCGGCCTCTAGATGTAATTACTGTCCAGGCCGGTCATTTACCAGCAGGGTGGCAACCCTAGTAATGAATGGGGCATACTGGGAGATGAGGGGACAGTAATGAATGTGACACATGGGGAGATGAGGGGACAGTAATGAATGTGACACATGGGGAGATGAGGGGACAGTAATGAATGTGACACATGGGGAGATGAGGGGACAGTAATGAATGTGACACATGGGGAGATGAGGGGACAGTAATGAATGTGACACATGGGGAGATGAGGGGACAGTAATGAATGTGACACATGGGGAGATGAGGGGACAGTAATGAATGTGACACATGGGGAGATGAGGGGACAGTAATTAATGTGACTCATGGGGAGATGGGGGGACAACAAGGATATGTTCACAAGGTGGATTCCACCTGGAATTCCATTCTGCTGCAGTTTTTGCCGTGAATCCACACGTGGATGTAGCCATCAGTGGGCTAAATTTGCGAGCAAATTTTTGTGACGTGCATTCAAGAATAGAAGTCGTATGTTACTTCTTCATGCGGACCCATGCAAAAACGTGTCAGACATTCAGTACGCGGATTTTACCCATTGACAGAGCTAAATCCGCATATTGATCAAGAGCAAAAGCCTAATAAATGTGTCACACATGGAGATGAGAGGGCAGTAATGAATGTGACATAAATAGTATAAGATAGAGAGTGCCCCCATTGTGCCAGACTACCATCATAAATAGTGCCAGACAGAGAATGCCTCCATATATAGTATCAGATGGAATGCCTTATAGTGACCCATAGAGAGCGACCCAATAAATAGTGCGAGATAGCGAATGTCACCCTAGTGCTACACAGAGTGCCCTCATAAATAGTATCAGATGGAGAGTGTCCCCACAAATAGTGCTAGACAGAGCGCCCCCATAAGCAGTGTCAGAATTCCTCTATAATGTAGGCAGTCAGCATTCCCCATGAACAGTGTCCGCCAAATAACGTCCCCGCAAAGAGCAGCCCCATAACCAGTGCCTGACAGTGACCCTGCAAAAACTATTAGCCAGTAAACAGTTCTAGCCCAACAACAGGCCCGTTCACAATATCAGGGCACTGCACAGTGCCAGCCACAGAGTGCCCACATTAACAGTGCCATGTAAGAGAACTGGAGGCAGGTTCACACGGATGGATATCTCATCATTGTCTGATTAGTGAGGGGTCCGCTGTTGGGACCCCTACCATTCCCACACCTTGCTGTAAAGGAAGTGCAGCTGTATTCACCAGCATTATGGCAAGGAAAAAGCTAAAGAGGCAGTTGGGCCGTTACCCGGGGGGTGCAGACATCCATGGATATCACATAGCATCAGATATCACATAATATGCCATCAATGACATTATGTGTTGGGTAGGATTATCCCTTCAAATGCAGTTTAATAAGCAGACACTAGAGGGAGGCAATGAGCCAACATAGTTAATACACTACATAGCTGTGCCATCTATAGACATCAATATCCTCCTCATCTAGGTTCTTACGTTTTGGCACATGTGGACGATAGTGATTATCATCCATATGTAAAGAGACCTTCCTCAAAGGGTTTTCTTAATGGCCAATTTTTGGTTTTACACTTTTGTGTTTTTCTCCCCATTAAAAAAAAACCATAACTTATTTATTTGTCCGGCAAAATAACCATCTGAGGGCTTGTTTTTTGCGGACAAGTTGTAGGTTTCAATGGCATCATTTAATGTACCCCATAAAGTACTGAAAAGCTTTTAAAAATTTCTAAGTGGGCTGAAATGCAAAAAAAACCCCGCCATTTTTTGGAAGGGAAGGGGTTACAGTAAACAACCTGCAGCTAAAATGGAATGTTGGCTTTATTTTGTTAGAATGATTACAACAATATCACATGTATCTAGTTTATTTTTAAAATTAATATATAAAATATATTTTTTCTGTCACCATCTTCTGACACCATCCCTTTTTCATTTTTCTATCAAGTTGGTTGTTTAAAGGCTTTCTTTTTTGGGGGGGTGAAGGGGGACTCTAGTTTCTATTGACACCATTTTGGGGTATGTACGGATTTTTAATCGCTTTCTATAACATTTTTTTCTTGGAAATAAAAGTGCACTTTTTGTACGATGTATCCTTTTTCTAATGGTGTTAGCCGTGCGGCAAAAATAATACACTCTTTGTCAAAAAAAAATCAAGCAGCTAGAATTAGTTGTCGTTTTACTACAAAACCCGCCATGCAGTTATATCTCCGGCAGATATGCAAATAATTATAGTGGTGGCATGATTAGATGAACAGTCCTGCCAGCTGTGGCCTCTTTCACACGGGCTACAAAATTGCCACTACAAAACGCATGTATGTGAAGTCCATGGTTTCCAATGGGTTCTTTCAGGCTACAAAGCATCTCATGTGAAAGAACCCAATGGACACCATGGGCTTCACATACATGCATTTTGTAGCCCATGTGAAGGAGGCCTTAAAGGGGTGGTCTCGCGAAACCAAGTGGGGTTATACACTTCCGTATGGCCATATTAATGCACTTTGTAATGTACATTGTGCATTAAATATGAGCCATACAGAAGTTATTCCACTTACCTGCTCCGTTGCTAGCGTCCTCGTCTCCATGGTTCCGTCTAAATTCGCTGGCAGCTTGCTTTTTTAGACGCGCTTGCGCAGTCCGGTCTTCTCCATTCAGCACGAGCCGCTTCAGTGTGCTCCCCGCTACAGCTCTTCTGCGCATGCGCAGACGAGCTGTCACTGCTCGGGAGCGCGCTGCAGCGGCCATTCTGTACCTTCCTCTGTTAGAGGAAGGTGCAGAAAGTGGAGCTGCCCAGCGGAGAAGCCCAGCCCAGCAGCCCCGAGAAGCCTCCCAGGTAAGTGATTTGTCGGGGGGGGGGGGCTGCCGCTGCGCCGGGCTGCGCCGGGGGGGGCTGCCGCTGCGCCGGGCTGCGCCGGGGGGGCTGTCGCTGCGCCGGGGGGGCTGCCGCTGTGATGGGGAAACAAGCGCTAGGCCGGGGGGGCTGTCGCTAGGCCGGGGGGGGCTGCCGCTAGGCCGGGGGGGGGGGCTGCCGCTAGGCCGGGGGGGGGGGCTGCCGCTAGGCCGGGGGGGGGGGCTGCCGCTAGGCCGGGGGGGGGGGGCTGCCGCTAGGCCGGGGGGGGGGGGGCTGCCGCTAGGCCGGGGGGGGGGGGGCTGCCGCTAGGCCGGGGGGGGGGGGGGGCTGCCGCTAGGCCGGGGGGACTAGTGCTGGGCTCCGGAACCTAGCGCTGGGCTCCGGGGCCTTCACCTGGGCTGAGGGTCTAGCGCTGGGGAGCCGGGGGCTAGCGCCGGTTACCTGCTGCCTGGCGGTGGGCGTCTGGTCGGCGGCTGCGGGGCGTCTGGTCGGCGGCTGCGATGCGTCCGGTTGCCATGGAGACACAGCTAGCGGCGTCTCGGGAGCGCGCACGTCGGGCTGCAGCGAGCGACGGGGAAAGAGCCGGCGGCCATCTTGAGGAAACTTTTATAAGTTGCTGAAACGCTGGAACGGTAAGTACGAACCAGCTAGAAATGTCATTTACAGGGGGGCTTAGTAATGTGTACTTAATGGGGGGGACTGGGCAAAAAAAAAATTTAACTGCTTCCTCGAGACATCTCCTTTAAATTAGTTCCACCCTTGGCCTATAGAAAGGCTCTCAGAGACTACTTGTGTGTATTGGACCTCTTTTTCCGCTTGTGTAGAGCTTGTTGACCACTAGACGCCTCTACGTTATAATCAAAGAGATTTTGCCCAGTTAACGGAGTTTCAATGGGAAGGTATTATTGGAATGCGAGAACCTGGATGGTTCTATGTATAAATCGCCCATTACCTGGGCTGACCAGACTGTTAGGAGACATTGGGACCAGAGCATGTATGAGGGCACTTAATAGACCACCAGTATGGAGGATCATTTGATTGCCCGACAAGCATGAGCAGCTCCAACCGTATTATTGTCTGCCATCCACAGACAGGTGGCACCATTGTTACAGGCCACTGTGTCTTCTGTCGAAACATTTGCCGGCCACTTGGCTGAAAGAGATTTGGTGTCACGGCACCCATTATGCCTTTGACACTCACCCACCGTTTGCAGTGGCGTCGTGCACAGCTAAACTGGACTGCTACGGAGTGGAACTGGGCTGTCTTCAGCGAAAAATCCAAGTTTAGTTTGGGCACCGACGCCGCCGTGTTCCTGTCTGTAGACCTAGGGGTGAGCGCCTCAATTCTACCTTTGCTGTAGAGCTGCACACTGTCGCCAATGGTGTGATGGTCTGGGGGCCATCGAATATGATATACAGTCATCTCTAGTAATGACACGAGGGACAATGAGAGCTCAGCAATATGTTCAGGACATCCTGCAGCCACGTGTGTTCTTCTCATGGCGGCTTCCAAGAGGCATTTTCCAACAGGATAATACTCGATCGCACACAAGTGTCACAGGAACGCCTCCACAATATTGCCACAATTCCGTGGCCCGCCGGGCACAAAATTTATCACCAATAGAACATGTATGGGACCATCTGGGACGCCAACTTCGACAGCCTACGAGTTTGTATGATCTAGAGGCTCAGTTACAGCAAATCTGGACCGATATGCTGCCATACAGAACCCGTATGCTTCCATGCCCGTCCGTATTCTTGTATCCAAGCTAGAGACGGTACCACGGGGTACTAGAGCCTCCATGCCCGCCTATATCACATCTTACATCCAAGCTAGAGGCGGTACAACAGGGTACTAGAGCCTCCATGCCCGCCTGTATCACATCTTACATCCAAACTAGAGGTGACCCACCAGGGTACTAGAGCCTCCATGCCTGCCCGTATCACATCTTACATCCAAGCTAGAGGTGGTAGAATAGGGTACTAGAGCCTCCATGCCCGCCTATATTACATCTTACATCCACGCTAGAGGCGGTACAGCAGGGTACTAGAGCTTCCATGCCCGCCCGTATCACATCTTACATCCAAGCTAGAAGCGGTACAGCAGGGTACTAGAACCTCCCTTCAAGTGTTCGGTTTTCTGCAGTAAATTCTCCTTTTGGTCTGATATCGTAATCACTTCTTGATATCATCGTTGCAATCACACAGAGAAAGGTTCATTTGATTCCAAGAACATCTTCTAGGGGAGGAATTTCTTTTGATAATGAGTATATGTTTTATTTCAAATCAAAATTCGCACCAATGTTGCGGATTTTGACTCTGTTTTGGATTTGGAAATACTGCAGACATTCTGGATTCATGATAGGGCTACGTATTGCTGGTTGATCTTTGTGTAATAATGTGTCAGAAGCTCACCGGATGCCACAATCGTGGGTCAAATTTGAAGACGGTGGTCAGCAGAAGGAAATGTGCATCATCATAGTGAGACTGGAGCACTGAGACGAACAATTCACATATCCGGTGTTAGAAGTAGCTGCTCCACAATCCGCTGCTGGTGACATTATGCAGAGTATATGGACAGATTACTGCAGCATTTATCAGCATTGCCCCAACACTTCACACTGCACCCCAACATTCAGCACCCTCCTATTTATTGGACTTTTTCATCCACTTCACCGCCATCTAACATCCCACTCCAGGGATTACTGTGCATTCCTCTCAAAACCTCAATATTTATTTACTTCCAAGCCTGTATCCCAATATCAAACTATATCATCAATGGTTATTAAAGCACCATCCCACAGCGGAGATGTACCCCAATATTCAACACCCTATGGCCTTAGTCAGACGGGCGTTTTTAGCCGCGATTTGCGCATGCGTCCGGCGATTTTTTAAAACCATTGCTTTACAATGGTATCGGACACATGAGCGCTTTTTATGCGCTCGGCCGATAAATTATAGAACAAAAAAAAAAAATTAAAAATCGCAGATCGCACCTATCTGCGATTCCTGTTCTCTTCTGTATATGCGCTCAATGGGGCCGGCGGCAGCAGCGCCGACCCCATTGAGAACATATAGAAGACAAATCATTCTTCTCTGCTACAGCTGTAACAGCTGTGGCAGAGAAGAACGATGTTTGCCCATTGAATTCAATGGAGCGGCAATACAGCCGCTCCATTGAAAGCAATGGGCTGCCGGCGTGCGCGGGGTGAATTGTCGGGAAGGGGTTAAATATATAAGCCCTTCCCTGCAATTCATCCTAAAATGTGTTAAAATAAAAAAAAAAAATTGTATACTCACCTTTCCGCTGCAGCCGGAGTCCAGCCGCGGCCGCTGTCAGTTCTCCTGAACTGCTTCTCCGCACTATTCAGCCGGCGGGGCTTTAAAATCCCCGCCTGCTGAATGATCTGCCTCTGATTGGTCACAGCCCTGACCAATCAGAGGCCGGTTTCACTCACACACCCATTCATGAATGGGTGAGTGACTGCTGCCTCTCAGCGCTGAGCCAATCAGGGGCAGGTCTGACTCACATCCATTCATGAATTCATGAATGGGTGTGAGTGAGGCATGCCTCTGATTGGCTCAGCGCTGAGCCAATCAGGGGGCAGGTCTGACTCACACCCCCTTCACACCCACTGCAGGACGGCCGCACGGAGCTCCGGCTGCCGGGAGAAGGTGAGTATACAATTTTTTTTTATTTTAACACATTTTAGGATGAATTGCAGGGAAGGGCTTATATATTTAAGCCCTTACCGACAATTCATCCCGGGCTCGCCCGCAGCGCATTGCTTTAAATGGAGGCGGCTCTATTGCCGTCTCCATTGAATGCAATGCGCTGGACAGCTCCGGCCTGTTTCTAATGAAACGCGGCTAGGAGCAGATTTTCGGGCGATTTTCGGGCGACTTGCGCGCACCGGTCACGCGATTTGCGGATGCGCATCCGTCATGCGATCCGCAAATCGCGCGAAAAACCGCCCGTCTGACTAAGGCCTATAGGTGCATCTTACACTTAGGGCAGTCATCTGGTATTGCTTTATCCTCATCATCCAGCACCTGCACCCCAATATCCATGTACCATTGTGGTCTTGGTTTTGTGATCTTGATAACGGACGTTATTTTTCCCCCACATGCCCGTATTGTCATCGGCTTATCTAATGTCCATCACATCACACGTCAAAGTGTCTCCAGCGTTCGCAGTAGCCCGATAATTGTCGCCAAGTTCCATGTGATGAAAGAGGAGGGGTTCAGCTCATCATATGACACTCCCACATACAGACCTCACCTGCTCCATATATTACATGTTATTTTTATATTACTAAAATGTATTTTATCCCAGCGACTCTTAGGTTAGGACCAGTGGAGACCACAAAACTTGCTGCAGTCCTTTTGACCAATCCCCCAATGCCCTAAGATGAAAGGCACCGGACCCAAAGATCTAGAGCTTGTGTCAAACAAAAGGCCCGCTGCCTCATTTTATGTGGCCCGCAGTTTGCCGACGGCTGCTCGCCACTGTACTGATTACCAGCTGGGGTGCCGCAGCTCCTCGCTGGTAATCACGCTGGCAGTGTTGATCCCGGCGCACACACTGACGTCAGTGTGCAGCCGGAATACTCCTCCCCTGAGTCCCCTGCTCTTCAGTTCCACAGGAGAGGACTCAGGGAGGAAGGGTTCTGGGTGCACACACTGATGTCAGTGTGCGCCCGGGCTCAGGGCGAGCAGAAAGGAAGCAGCGCTGACAGCAAGGAGGAGGCGAGTATATGGGTTAGGGGGGGAACTATTACTACTATAGGGGGGGGGTTATATTACTGAGGGGGGGGTTATTAATGCTGAGGGGGGTTATATTTCTGACTGGGGTTAATATTACTGAGGGGGATAATATTATTACTGAGGGGGTTTATTGTTACTGAGGGGGGTTAATAGTGCTATGGGGGTTAATATTACTGTGGAGGTTAATATTACTGACTGTGATAATATTATTACTAAGGGGGGTTAATATTACTATGGGGGGTTAAAATTATTACTTTGGGGGTTGCTATAACTAATGGGGCCACTGTGGGAGTCCCTTTTACTACTGGGGCAACTGTGGGGGGCGCTATTACTACTGAGGCCACTGTGGGGGGCGCCATTACTACTGGGGCCACTGTGGGGGTCACTATTTTTACTGGAGCCACTATGAGAGTCACTATTACTACTGCGACCACTATAGTGGTCACTATTAAGGCCCGTTCACATGGGCGTAATCATATTTCTGTCGCACAAATACGCTGTGTATTTGCGCAATCAAAAATCGCTTATGTCTGAATATTTGGTTACACAAAAAATAACGCAGATGGGCTCACTGAAAGGGTCAGCAAATATGCAGTGAATACATAGGTTTCCTGCGCATTCACCACGTATTTGCGCGGCCCATTCACTCCAATGGCCTATTGGGGTGCGTAGTACGCAACAAAATATGTCATACTGTGTGAAAATATACATCATGTGAATGAACTCATTGAAATCAATGGCTTCTATTCACTGCATATTATGTATGCAAATACACTTGTGTGAACAGGCCCTTACTATACTGTCTTCCATTCAGCCCTTTGAAGGTCACCATATGCCTGATGTGGCCCTTGGTGAAAAGGAGTTTGACACCCTTGATCTAGAGAAAGGCAATCCCTTCCAATATAATTCCTGCCAACACCAGATGTGGCAATCGGCTATCACCCTGGATCTAATCTGTCCTGCTGCATATATACATTAATTATAGATTTAGAAGAGCTAACGCTGTACAGAAATAGACATATACAACCTGTTCCTAAGAGCTTACAATCTAATGTACAATAGAAACTCTGCTGCTATGAGCTTCCAATCTAATAGAATATTAGATATACCTTAGTAGCAGCATATGCGTACCCTAAGGTAGCTGCAGGGCCGAGCACTCATTCAGCTGACAGTGATTCCTCCCAACTGCCCAAGGCCCGGGTCCTGTGAAAACAGCCTCGCATCACTTCAGGAATCCTCCGGTCTGGTTGTCACAGCCATGGCAGAGGACCGTGGAGTTCTCCTATTGCTTTTAATGAGGTGGGCATCTGCAAGTAATTAAATACCTACGGATGTCATTTTATCCTAGTGTGCGGATCGCACGAGCGGGATAAAAATCGCTGCAGACTTTATTTTCTGAAAGAAAGAAGAAAGAAGAACCGGCCATGATGAAAGAGTTGTGCCGCGTCCGGATAGGTGAGAAAATGTCATTTTTAGCCTTATGGCTGTGGGATTCTGCACTCGGATTCTATGCGTGCTCATGGACATGAGGCCTTAAACCGGCTGGCTCTGTCAGCTCACCGTCAGACATGCACAGTACAGATTGTTTGCTACATCTGCATGTATATATTTTACACACACACTATCTTATATGCACTCACATATATTATACAGGGTGTTTCACTGGAAGCGTAACCCTTATTCCAACTTATTTGTGTAGAACTGTAACCATGTTCAGGAGTCTAGAGTTTATTAATGACCCTTGCTCTGTCTTATGCCATGGGTGTATCGTTCAACTGCTGGTGTGCAGTTCACATTTCCAAGTAGGTGGGTCTCATTTATCCAAACTATCTTACAGTAAATGCCCATTTAGACACAAAGATTATTGCTCAAAAGCCATATTTTGAGTGATAACCGTTGGGTCTAAACGCGTCAACAGCTATCTACAAAAAAAAACACTCCATTCCATTCGGTTCCACCTATTACTTCTCTCACACAAACACACACGTTGATCCAGAGGAAGGAAGGGGAAAAAAAAAACAAACAATGAGTTAGAAGCCAATTTTCCCCATTTGGAGGAAAATATTTTCTCCCTGACTCTAATCTAGCAATTGGAATAATCCCTGGATAGACAACCCATCTGAATGGATTAATGAGAGGCAACTTGTCACATGTCCAACCACAACATGATGGAAGTTCATTCTTTCTTGGGGGACAGAATCAACTCGAAGGTGGGTTGTCCCACAGATCA
Source organism: Eleutherodactylus coqui (assembly GCF_035609145.1). Taxonomy (NCBI): domain Eukaryota; kingdom Metazoa; phylum Chordata; class Amphibia; order Anura; family Eleutherodactylidae; genus Eleutherodactylus; species Eleutherodactylus coqui. The sequence goes on along the minus strand of NC_089842.1, from coordinate 213,823,140 downwards.
CTGGACCCTACCCCAGCAGACTTTTCCCTGTGGGCCACCAAAAGGGTTAACGGTTTGTCAATAAACCTCGCACTGAAGAACATTAGATATGAAATTGCCACCATTGATGTGGGCATGTTGCAGCACACTTGACTACAGAGTGCCGGGTTCAGCAGTGCTTGGAGGGTAGCGGTGGCCACTTTCAACATGCTCTGTGAGGACTGATGAGTTCACTCGTGACATTGTTTCGAACACAAATATTACAATGTTACTGGGTTGCACTTCAAGTGAAGCACCCTGTACACACAATATATAATATAGAATAAATTGGATTCTGTTGATGGTTAGAGGACCGAGTTTATGTGGAAAACTAGACTGCTTGAATTATCAAGCACTTCTTATCACAGCAGTGATTGTTTTTCCTTTTCTCTCCTTCAAGAAAGAGAAAGTTTCTTCTGAATAAGGGAAGAGGTTTCTTATTGGGCTCCATCCATCTTTGCCATTTAAGAACATTGAATTATAGATACATTTAAGAGAATTCATGGGGTAAGTTTGCAAATACTTACTTCCATCTGTCATACAACATCCATTCCCTCCATCACCTCTCCAAACACAACATGTTTCCCATCAAGCCAGTCTGTCTTGTCACATGTGATGAAGAACTGTGATCCATTTGTATTTTGACCAGAATTTGCCATAGAGAGTAACCCTGTACAAAGACAGAACCTTAGAATTGAAAAACTAAACCGCCTAAAATACTGACCTAGTATAGGGGTGTTTCAATTGCTGCAGACTGAAGGATCCGCAAGTGACCCTGAATGACATTACTAGTCAATTTTGGTAAAATTCTTCTTTATCATTGACTATATACAGTGAGACATATGTTGTACAAATTGGGACATGTCTATTAAGTTATGTATGCCAAATTTCTGCAATACAAAGGTTGCAATGTTGGTACATATAAAATTGTGACTTTTCAGGGGCTTTAGGTTTGATGCACTTTTTTAGAAGTGGTTGTGGTCTAGCTTTAGGAGGCATGGCCATCCATAGCCTACCAGAGTAGCTGAAACCTACACTAGCTTGGGGGTTAGTCTGGCACATGGAGGTACTGCCAATTGCCACAAATATATTAAGAGGCACGTTCCTCTTAATACATTTATCTCATTGAGTCAGCTCATAGTTTACTTTGATCAGAGTATAAGGCAACAGTTTAAGTAACTAGGCTCCTAAGTGTTTATGGGACTTTGTGTTTAGTATTACAAATTTGTATGGTTTGTTAATAAAGGTTAAGTTTTATTAGATACTTCGTATTATAGTCTTGATAACTGCGGTATAAGTATGAAGGTCTTGAAGTGATGATTTAGGAAACACCTCTGCTAGTGAAATCTATCAAAATAAGCTTACCCACCTGCACCTGTGTATTTTAGAATGAGGTTCTCATCATCAAATTTCCGTCCATAGATGGATTTTCCGCCTGTGCCATTGTGATTGGTGAAGTCACCTCCCTGACACATGAATTGAGGGATAACTCTATGGAAGCTGCTTCCTTTGCAGCCAAAGCCCTTGTCATGTGTACAGAGGAAGCGAAAGTCTTCTGCAAATTAAAAAAACAAAAACATAAAAACACAAATGTGGACATTCTTACGTACAAATCAATTAGCTCAATTTATTGAATGAAAGCATTGTGCCGAGATGGCATCCCCTCTTCATATTAAGGCTCATGAATGTCAAAAGACAAGGTTCACTGGCCGGAACAAACCAGTCATGTGAAAGTCCATCCTGTAATACCACATTTTCCCTGCAGTGGAAATATCTCACTAGCAGCAGCTTTCCCTCGCATTACCAGCTTTTAATGGGGGTGACAAGAGTTGAGCCTGAGGAAATCATCATTTTGAATGGGATTGTGCATGTTGGCATAACCTCTTTTAACCCCTTCTCGCCACATGACTTAAGGTTACATCTTTGCAGGCTGGTACTTAAGGCAACATGACGTAACCTTACGTCATATGGAACTCGCGGGATCTGAAGAGATCCTGCGGTATCCGGCAGCGGGCGCCAGCTATTACTGATAGTAGGGGTGCATTGGGACAGCGACCCATGCTGTTAACCCCATACACGCTGCAATCTTTGTAGATCGAGGTTTATAAAGGGTTCACAGAGGGAGCTCACTCCCTGTGATGTCATTGGATCCCCCCCCCCCCCCCGATTTAATCGAGGAGAGCCGACGAGTTGCCATGGCAACATGACGTTAGCTACAGGCGTCCTGCTTTGCCATTGCCTATGATCGCTTTAACCAGCAATAAGGCATTGCAGGACAGAAGTCCTGCAATGCCTTACCACAGCGATCATAGCTGCAATGGATCAAGTTCCTGAGGACCTAAATAGTGTAAAAAAACTAAATAAATAGTGTAAAACGAAAAACATTAAAAAATAGAAAAAAAACCCACAACCCCCTATTTATATGAAAAAACGTAAGAAACAAAAACGCACGTGTGGTATCATTGTGTCCGTAACGATCTGTGCTATAATTTGAGCACAGTAATCCTGTGCAGCAAAAACTGTTGAAAATAAGAAAAAAAGATTAAAGGGGTTGTCCCGCGCCGAAACGGGTTTTTTTTTTCCAACCCCCCCCCCCCCGTTTGGCGCGAGACAACCCCGATGCAGGGACTTAAAAAAACAACAGCACAGCGCTTACCTGAATCCCCGCGCTCCGGTGACTTCTATACTTACCGGTTGAAGATGGCCGCCGGGATCTTCTTCCTCCGTGGACCGCAGCTCTTCTGTGCGGTCCATTGCCGATTCCAGCCTCCTGATTGGCTGGAATCGGCACGTGACAGGGCGGAGCTACACGGAGCCCCATTGAGAAGAGAAGAAGACCCGGACTGCGCAAGCGCGTCTAATTTGGCCATTAGACGGCGAAAATTAGACGGCTCCATGGAAACGAGGACGCTAGCAACGGAGCAGGTAAGTGAAAAACTTTTTATAACTTCTGTATGGCTCATAATTAATGCACAATGTACATTACAAAGTGCATTATTATGGCCATACAGAAGTGTATAGACCCACTTGCTGCCGCGGGACAACCCCTTTAAAGGCTTATTTATTCATTTTACCTTCAAAAAGACGCAATAAAAGCGATCCAAAAAGCTATATGTACCCTAAAATGGGAAAAATAAAAGCTACAGCTCGTGACGCAAAACAACAATACCTCACATAGCTGCGACAATGGAACGATTGAAAAATAATTATAATTTCCAAAAGAAAAGAGTGTCTATTGTGCAAAAGTGGAAAAATCTAAAAAATTATGTTTTTGTTACAGTTGTAATCGTACCGACCGCTGAAAAAATGTATTGTGTCATTTATGACTTGCTCCACTCCAATCCATACTAAGTGCAGCAGCTAGGCCCATTTCTCTATCCAGTCGTTACTCAGACGCCTCTGCATTATGCCAGTCGCTGCATTGGCTGCCCATCCACTGCAGAACTAAATTTAAACTCCTCTACCTCACTCACAAAGCTCTGCATGGCGCTGCACCAGCATACATCGCCTCTCTTCTGTCAGTACACCACCCAGCCTGCTCACTCCGATCGGCTAACACACTCAGACTAAACACCCCTGTAGTACGAACCTCACATGCTCGCCTACAGGACTTCACCAGAGCAGCACCCATCCTCTGGAACGCTCTACCCCAAGGTAATTAAAATGGATGTACTGCCCCGTTTCCTGTATCTTTGTCAAACAATTCCCATTGGGCTCCCAAGAACATACCTGAAAAAAATCCGATCTCTAATCTCCAACTTTGTTTGGAAAGGACGCAAACCGCGCCTGAGATACTCATTGCTAAAGAGGAGAAAAGAGAAGGGGGGCCTGGGCCTACCGGACTTCTCCCTCTACCAAAAAGCTAACATAGCAAACTGCGTACTTGACATCCTCAAAAAGCAGAAACTCAAAGCTATGGGTGGATATAGACCACACAGGCGAAACAGATGGCCTATACAGAGCTCCCTGGATTCTGCCAAAATGGATCAAGTCTATACCCAAATCTCCCCCTTCAGCCTCCAACTATTTAAGGCATGGGCGAGTTTCGCCCCTCAATATAGGCTGGTTACAGCCCCAGGCCCCCTAACTCTGCTCTTAGCAAATCCCCTCTTTGAAGCTACTACAAATCAGAAGGGCCTTCTGGCTATTCCTGCGGACCCAATCCCTAGATTGAGGGACGTAGTGACGCAAACGGGACTGAAACCCATGATGGAGATCTTAAACCAGTCTCCACCGCAGCCAGGATTCTGGTTGCAATATCTTCAGCTGAGAGGGTTTGTGAGCACGCTGATCCCGAAAGAAAATCTGACGGCACCCCTGACTGAGTATGAGCAACTCTGTTTGTCAAGTCTAAATCAGAGGCATATGATCTCCACGTTATATAAAATGTTGCTGGATCGGGAGACGGAGGATGAGACTCTGAATTATAGGGAGGCCTGGGAACGGGAGTTGGGAGAAAACATTACGGGGGAGGACTAGTGTAAAATCTGGGCACTATCCACAGCTGGCAAAATACAAGACCTCAACTATAAGATAGTCTCAAGGTGGTATAGGACCCCGGACCACCTACAGAGGATCTTTCACCAGTTCTTCCCTGCGTGCTGGAAATGCAGTGGGAGCCGAGGTACAATGACCCACATTTGGTGGGACTGCCGGCCAGTAGCGGACCTATGGGAAGGGGTGACAACTAGAGATGAGCGAGCGTACTCATCCGAGCTTGATGCTCATTCGAGTATTAGGGTACTCGAGATGCTCGTTACTCGAGACGAGGACCACGCGGTGTTCGAGTCACTTCCATTTTCTTCCCAGAAAAGTTTGCGCCCTTTTCTGGCCAATAGAAACACAGGGAAGGCATTAGAACTTCCTCCTGTGAAGTTCCAGCCCTATCTCACCCCCCTGCAGTGAGTGGCTGGGGAGATCAGGTGACACCCGAGTATATAAACTGGGGCCGGCCGCGGCTCGCCACAGATGCACGCTGAGAGACATTAGGGAAAGTGCCGTCCTGCTGTAGCTGCTATAGGGAGAGTGTTAGGCTGTTATCTTCGTCTTCAAAAACCCCAACGGTCCTTCTTAGGGCCACATCTGACCGTGTGCAGTACTGTTGAGGCTGCTTTTAGCAGTTTTGCACATTTTTTTTTTTTGTATATCGGGCGTGCAGACCATAGCGTCCTCAGTCTGCAGTCATTTTACTGAGTATAGGGGCAGTACTGGTGAGGCAGGGACAGTGGTACAGGGAAAGAGATATACTGGCTATATAGGCAGTGGGCTTTTTCAAAAAAATTGGAAAAAAAAAATCTTTGGGCTGCCTGTGACCGTGTTCAGTTTACTGCGTGTCTGCTGGGGGTAGTAGTCACTCACTATTACCCAGCTAGGTGTTACTGCAGCCTTGCGCATAATGTTTTCTGGCTGCACTGTGCTTTCAATAACCACAGTCATCCTCCAACAGGGAAATCCATATACAGGCTATATAGGCAGTGGGCTTTTTCCCAAAAATTGGAAAAAAATACTATATTTGGGCTGCCTGTGACCGTCTTCAGTTTACTGCGTGTCTGCTGGGGGTAGTAGTCGCTCATTATTACCCAGCTAAGCGTTAAAGCAGGCTTGCGCATAATTGTTTCCTGGCTCTGCTGTGTCCGTTACATGATCGCCGTCATCCCGCCAGAGGGAAAGAGTATACATATATACGCTGCATACGGTGTCTGTCTGGTTTTTCACCTCACCATTTTAAAAAATTGAAGCAAAATACTTAAGGCCTACCACTAGCCTTTTGCCACTTGACTGGTTCTGCCCTGTGAATTCCAGTAGCTCAGTCATACGCACCTAGGTCTCACTACAGGCTTGCGCATAATTGTTTCCTGGCTCTGTTGTGCGTTCCGTAAGCGAAGTCAGCCTCCAACCACAGGCCAATAAGCGGCACAATTAATTACAGCGTTCTGTTTCTGCTCTACTCGTAATACACCATGCTGAGGGGTAGGGGTAGGCCTAGAGGACGTGGACGCGCGCGAAGACGCGGAGGCCCAAGTCAGGGTGTGGGCACAGGCCGAGCTCTTGGTTCAGGCGTATCGCAGCCGACTGCTGCGGGATTAGGAGAGAGGCAAGTTTCTGGGGTCCCCAGATTCATCTCACAATTAATGGGTCCACGCGGTAGACCTTTATTAGAAACTGAGCAGCGTGAGCAGGTCCTGTCGTGGATGGCAGAAAGTGCATCCAGCAAACTATCCACCGTCACCACCCAGTCTTCTACGCCTGAATGCTCTCGCTGCTGCTCCTCCCTTCTCCCAGCCTCCTCCCTCCCAGAAAATGACACATTCAGAAGAGCAGGCAGGCTCCCAGGAACTGTTCTCGGGTCCCGGCCTTGAGTGCGAAAAAATGGATCCTCTAACACCTGAGGAGTTTCTCATGACCAATGCCCAACTTTGGAAAGTTCCCGGGGTCCGGGTGAGGAGACTGGGGACTTCCGGCAACTGTCTCAAGAGCTTTCAGTGGGTGAGGAGGACGATGATGATGAGACACAGTTGTCTATCAGTGAGGTAGTAGTAAGGGCAGTAAGTCCGAGGGAGGAGCGCACAGAGGATTCGGAGGAAGAGCAGCTGGACGATGAGGTGACTGACCCCACCTGGTTTGCTAAGCCTACTGAGGACAGGTCTTCAGAGGGGGAGGCAAGTGCAGCAGCAGGGCAGGTTGGAAGAGGCAGTGCAGTGGCCAAGGGTAGAGGCAGGGCCAGACCGAATAATCCACCAACTGTTTCAAAAGTGTGGCAGTTTTTCACTGAGAGTGCAGACGACCGACGAACTGTGGTATGCAAGGTTTGTCGCGATAAGATCAGCCGGGGAGCCACCACCACTAGCATGCGCAGGCATATGATGGCCAAGCACCCCACAAGGTGGGACGAAGGCCGCTCACCGCCTCCGGTTTGCACCACTGCCTCTCCCCCTGTGCCCCGACCTGCCACTGAGATCCAACCCCCCTCTCAGGACACAGGCACTACCGTCTCCCGGCCTGCACCCACACCCTCACCTCTGCTGTCCTCGGCCCCATCCAGCAATGTCTCTCAGCGCTCCGTCCAGCCGTCGCTAGCGCAACTGTTTGAGCGCAAGCGCAAGTACGCCGCCACGCACCCGCACGCTCCAGCGTTAAACGTGCACATAGCCAAATTGATCAGCCTGGAGATGCTGCTGTATAGGCTTGTGGAAACGGAGGCTTTCAAAAACATGATGGCGGCGGCAGCCCTGCGCTACTCGGTTCCCAGTCGCCACTACTTTTCCCGATGTGCCGTCCCAGCCCTGCACGACAACGTCACCAACGCGGTTACTGCCAAGGTCCACTTAACAACGGACACGTGGACAAGCACAGGCGGGCAGGGCCACTATATCTCCCTGACGGCACATTGGGTGAATTTAGTGGAGGCTGGGACCGCTCACTTCCTACCCACCCCCAGAATTGCGGGCCCCAGCTCGGTGCTGGTATCTGCGGCGGTGTAGGCTTCCTCCACTAAACCACCCTCCTCCTCCTCCTATGCAACCTCTGTCTCGCAATCAAGATGTGTCAGCAGCAGCACGTCGCCAGCAGTCGGTGTCGCGCGGCGTGGCAGCACAGCGGTGGGCAAGCGTCAGCAGGCCGTGCTGAAACTACTCAGCTTAGGAGAGAAGAGGCCCACGGCCCACGAACTGCTGCAGGGTCTGACAGAGCAGACCGACCGCTGGCTTTCACTGCTGAGCCTCCAACTGGGCATGGTCGTGTGTGACAACGGCCGTAACCTGGTGGCGGCTCTGCAGCTTGGCAGCCTCACGCACGTGCCATCCCTGGCCCACGTCTTTAATTTGGTGGTTCAGCGCTTTCTGAAAAGCTACCCACACTTTTCAGACCTGCTCGGAAAGGTGCGCCGGGTCAGCGCACATTTCCGCAAGTCCAACACGGATGCTGCCACCCTGCGGACCCTGCAACATCAGTTTAATCTGCCAGTGCACCGACTGCTGTGCGACGTGCTCACACGGTGGAACTCTACGCTCCACATGTTGGCCAGGCTCTATGAGCAGCGTAGAGCTATAGTGGAATACCAACTCCAACATGGGCGGCGTAGTGGGAGTCAGCCTCCTCAATTCTTTAGAGGAGTGGGCCTGGATGGCAGATATCTGCCAGGTCCTTGGAAACTTTGAGGAGTCCACCCTGATGGTGAGCGGCGATGCTGTAATCAAATCATTAGCGTCACCATTCTCCTGCTATGCCTGTTGAGAAGTTCCCTGCAAAGCATAAAGGCTGATGCTTTGCGGGCAGAAACGGAGGCGGGGGAAGACAGTATGTCGCTGGATAGTCAGAGCACCCTCATGTCTATATCTCAGCGCGTGGAAGAGGAGGAGGAGGGGGAGGAGCCTGAGGAGGAAGAGACAGCTGGGCCCACTGCAGAGGGTGCCCATGCAGCTTGCCTCTCTTCCATTCAGCGTGCATGGCCGGAGGAGGATACTCAAAGTGATCGTCCTAGTGAGGACAGCCATATGTTGCATCCAGGTACCCTGGCACACATGGCTGACTTTATGTTAGCATGCCTTTCTCGTGACCCTCGTGTTAGACGCATTCTGGCCACTACGGATTACTGGGTGTACACACTGCTTGACCCACAGTATAAGGAGAACCTTTCCACTCTCATTCCCGAAGAGGAAAGGGGTTTGAGAGTGATGCAATACCACAGGGCCCTGGTGGACAAACTGATGGTAAACTTCCCATCTGACAGCGCTAGTGGCAGAAGGTGCAGTTCCGAGGGCCACGTAGAAGGGGAGGCGCGGAGATCAGGCAGCATGTTCAGCGCAGGCAGGGGAACACTCTCCAAGGCCTTTGCCAGCTTTATGGTTCCCCAGCAAGACTGTCTCACACCTCCCAAGTCCAGGCTGAGTCGGAGGGAGCACTGTAAGAAGATGGTGAGGGAGTACGCAGCCGATCGTACCACCGTCCTCCGTGACGCCTCTGCTCCGTTTCTGTGTCGTTTCCAGCACTTTCTTGGGTTTTGCAGATTTTCACCAATGAAAACCTTAGAGAGCATCAGCGATATACAAAAATGCTCGAGTCGCCCATTGACTTCAATGGGGTTCATTACTCGAAACGAACCCTCGAGCATCGCGGAAAGTTCCACTCGAGCAACGAGCACCCGAGCATTTTGGTGCTCGCTCATCTCTAGTGACAACCCTATATAAATCACATCAACCACAAGAGTGATTATGACACCGAAATTAGCCCTGCTCTCGCTGTTCCCGGACAGCATGAGAGCCGCCAAATTATGCCTTCTAAAACATTTCATACTAGCGGTGAGAAGACTTATCCTAAGGTTCTGGCGCTCTTCAACCGTTCCCACTAGGGGCGTGTGGGTGGAGGAACTCCACACCCTCATGAGATTTGATGAACTGGGAGCCGATGACCCCAAAACTTGGGAAGCATACTACAAGACATGGCAACCATGGGTAGCGTTCAGAGGGTCGGACGATCTGAAGCGATGGCTGGATTATGGTTCATTTGACTAAATCACCTGGCGGGCAGGCGCTCAGAGGTCTCCCCACCCAGAATCATGCCTCTGCAAGTATCTCTCCAATACTCATGAATGTACAATAGTAAAATAGCTTTGCAGCTTTCTAACATCCCTTCTGCTTTAATTGCTCCATTTTAATTCTATTTTGCAGATCTCTGCTTGCCATCAGTGAGTGTGGAAATTTGTTACATTGCAATGGCTGAAAAACTTGCCTTGAACATGTCAAACTTCATGGGTTGTACCAAAGCTGGACAACGCTTGGACATGATCAGGTGTAGATCTAGATGTAAACATAAATGCTTTAAATCACTGAAAGCAAACATCTCAAAAAGTGAGAAACTGAAATAAATTAAAATACTATTTCATCATACATTGGACAAGATTAACGAACATAAAACTAGAAGAAAAAAAAAAAGATTTTTTGGATAAAGACAGGAAATGCAAATGAAACATGCAGGTCATTGACAGAGAAATATCCTGCAATAGTCTGTAATAACCCAGCTCTGACAGAGCCGTGTATACATTGCCAGAACAGCTCTGATCCCATCAACAGCAAGTAGATTCAATTTTTATTTTTAAACCTAAGGCCCAATGTCCACGGGTGGATTTGATTTGCTGAATCTACGCGTGGCATCTGTGTGTGAGATCTGCAAATCAAGCCGCCCATAGGGAAGCATTGGGCATCTGCACTTCATTTAACATCAGCGGATTTTCAATTTGATTTGGGGATAATAAATCGCAGCATGCTCCATTTTACCGCGGATGTGGCTCCATTCATCTCTATGGGAGCTTACGATCCGCAGTGCATCCACAAATACATTTGCAGATTTAAAGGTTATAATCTATTCGGGAGGTGGCGGAAAGGCTGGGAGGTGGGGCTGCGGATTTGTTCCACACGGATGATCCGAAGGGCATCTGCGTGGGAAAAAAAACGCAATCCGCGATCTCCTGCAAGCAATAAAAAAAATCAATTTAATGACTCGCAGTGCATCCGCTGCGGAAATCCGCATAAAAAATCTGCATGAGGCCTAAGAAAGGTTTTCCCAAGTACACAGGATAGCATTGATCCTATTCCCAGCACCTGGATAGAATGCTAGGCAGCCCAACCTCTGTATCTTAATTCTTGATTAAAGGGGTATTCTGGCCTTCTTTCAACTGATGATCTATTCTGTGGATGTCAGTGCAGCAGGACATTGTCATCAGCGTGCAGGGGAGGCTTCACTACCATTGAAATCAATGGGAGCGCTGCACTTCTATCACACTACCCTGCTCTTCATCCGCGTTCCCGAATTGCTGGCATCACGGTGTTCAGAATGAGAGTACCAACGCCGATAGAATGAGCAGCGACACCACAGCAGTCACCTAACTTCCCGTGGCATTAGCCCTATTAAATGGATGTTATCTGGTAACCAGGGAACAGCTATAAAAACTATAAACTACAAAACTGTTTGACTTTTCAAAAGGCACCGGAGAGGGAAGTAATATAACCTGCGGCTCTCCTTTCACAGCTTTCTCCCCTGGATCTAATAGTTCCTAGCCCCCCTTCAGTCTTTCAAGATGCTGGTACAGCTCCTGTCACTACTCCGTGCACACCACCACGGTTGCAGATTTCTCATGTAAGCATTGCTGCCCAATCAAAGCAATGTGGAGCGCCTCAGAGTACCTATGCACCGACACTACACCATGTGCATCAGATAGTTAGGGAACCTATGTGACCATCTCCGAGAACTAAAAAGGGCCCATCAATTGGTGAATTTGTAGCAAGAAGCTGGAAAAGAAGAGCAGCAGGTAAAATGAACGCCGGCGTCTGGTACCAAGAAAAATTTTGTTTCAGGACCGGAAGGTTGCTTTAAGGCCATATATATTACTGGTACAACCCTTCTATTCAAGGACTTTGTGTAATCTATTAACCCCTTAGTGACCAAGCCAGTTTGCGCCTTAATGACCAGACCAAATTTTGGAAATCTGACATGTGTCACTTTAACATAAATTATTATTACTCTGTAAAGCTTTTGCATATCCAGGTGATTCTGACATTGTTTTTTCGCCACGTGTTGTACTTTATTTAGAAATTAGACCGACAGAATTTGTGTATAATTTATTTAAAGCGCCAAAATTGGAAAAAAAAGTTGTAATTTTTTCTTATTTTCAATTGCAATGTCTCAAACATACCGTACACATGTTTGATAAGATATATATTTCCATCCGTTTACTCTATTCTGGACTCACATTTGAAAACCTTTTTTTTCTCTCTTTTTTACACACGCGATTTAGCAGATGTACAAATTTAACATTAATTAACATTTTGAGGAATACTTTGTTTTCCTACACCAAGCCAAGATTGCAAAGGCTCATAAGTGTCAGAATTATAGACACCCCCACAAATGACCCTATTTTAAAAAAATACACATCTTAATATATTCACTGTCATGGGTGTCATGAGTATTTTGATCCCACAGTTTCTTTTCAGAAGTTAATACAATTTTGAGGGGAAAAAATGAAATTTCATAATTTTGAAAATATGTCATTTTAAAATACATTTTTTTTTCTACAGTGCACATGAAAATGAGGATTTGCACCCCAAAATGGATACCAGTATTTGTCTTGTGTTTAGTAACATACCCATTCGTGTGCACAGAAGCCAGATAAAGTCCGCAGATAAAGCCGGGGGCCTTATGGACGTAATTTCATCTGCCCTCACAGATATGATCCATGAGGAAAGATGAAACAAACTTTTTTTCTTTTTTAAAATTTTTTTACATGATCACTGTTATCCATTGGATAACAGCGATCATGTGACTGGGGACCACATACAGCGGCTCCCAGTGACAACTCCGTGTTCTCGGCTACTCATACTAGCCGAGAGCAGGGAGTTTTTAAATTTCCCAGGCCTCCCGGCCCTGTGCGCATTCGTGTGACGTAATTATGTCTGGCGCGCATGCACAGACGCCAGGTCCTGCAGGACCAGAACGCCGGGGGACATCGCGAAGGATGGTGAGTATCCTGAGATCTGATCCATTAAGGGGAGCTAAAACTAACTTTTTTAAACTTTACATTGCCTTTAATGCGATCGCTGGGGTGGGGGGTACTTGACAGCATGGAGCTGTCATGTCCAGAGCCTGCAGGGCTTTAATCCCTGAAGGAAGCATGTTTTTACCTCCTCTGGGATAAAGCCCAGCGGGCCAGGACTATGGGGTGGTCACTAACGGGTTAAACACTGCTAAACGAGTTGAGTGTAATTGACAAATTGTAAGAATGAATGTCTTCTCACAAAGGAAATGTTATTTCTAATACCAATGTTATCTGCTTTTCTTCTGATCTAGAACTATTATGTACAGCCAACGCAACGTGACCATGAATTATTTATGCAATATCAGATTCCGACACTCACCTACCGTCATCGGAACAACATCTGCTCGTAACAGGAAGCGAATACGTCCAGCAAGCTTGTTGCCAATCTTGATATCCATGTATACCTGGGGGTTAGCTCGTACCTTTTTAGCAGGTGGCTCTCCCTGCAAGTAATAAAGAAGATAAAAGAAAAAAAGAGGCACGAGATGACAGACACTACATACATTTACAGGCATGCATGTTCGGCTGTAGGGGTTGCCTGGTTATCGGATAACAATTTCTCCTACAGGTCCAACTGTTCTAGAAATAACTAAATCAGCTGTACTTACCCTTCCATTGCCATGGTGATGAGCCCAACCGTGCTCCCGATGTTAAGTTAAGGAAGACATCAACAGATATCCTCTGACCGCTGCAGCCAATTGTAAATCGCAGTAAGTAACACTATTACAAACTCCTGGCATCATGGTGCCGGGATGTGAGTGTTGATGCCAGGAGAGCGGGCAGTGACATTACAGAAGTCAGGTGATAACCTGTGACGACATCTTCCACTTCAAACAGCGGGTGGATGGTGGTGCTGCAGTGATGGGTCCCTGCGGCAGATGACGGGTAAGTACAGCTACTTATGTTATGTTAGCACAGTTAGTGCTATGGGTGAACATTGTCCAGTAACCATCAAACACTTAGGATACCTCCACATGGAATGTATTGTCCAGATTTTTTTTTTTTACTTTATTTTCTTTATTAAGGAAAATTTGCACAGTACATAATAAAATCATATGGTAAACAAACTCGATATTACAAATAGTACATACTGTGTTGTAACTTGCTTAAACGTAATAACATATTCCTTGTACATTTTTTCTTTTAGGTTGCGATAAACTTAAACAATTAAACTCAAACCGTCCATGCCTATTGGATGAATTCTTTATGAGATAAAGCTCTGCGTTTGCTATTTGCTTAGTAAATGGGGACACAGGAGAGCGTGGGGGGGGGGGGGGGGTGGAGAGAGGGAACATGAGTCTGGGAGTTCATTCTACAGATAAAGTGGAATTGGTATCTAGCCAGATATCCCATTTTTTTTTTTAATTTGTTTGGGCAGCCTCTGTTTTGGTAAATAATTTTTTCGTAGGAGATTACTGTATTCACCGACCGAACCCAACATGAGATCGTAGGGATTCCCGCAGCCATCCAATAAGTAGCTATTGTTTTACGCGCCAAGAATAAGGTCTTCTGTAGGAAAATGCGGGTGTGGTACGGCCATTCCTCTTCCTCCAATAGGCCAAATAGGATCGGTATTGTCCAGATTTTGGTGCAAATTCACGGCAGATTACAACCCTAAACATTTGACGTGCTGAGATCCATAGTGAAAGCCCACAGCATAAGTTGACATACTGCGGATTTAAAATTCGCACTGCGGGTCAATTAACAATCGTCAGGATGTGGATAAGATGAGACTTCTTATAATCTCATCCACTTCGTCTGTATTGTAATATGCTGCGGATTTTCCGCACGCAAATCCATGGTAGAAAATATGCCGCTTATATGCCACATGTGAAGATACTTTTTCCCTAGGATAAGAGTTAAGGTAATAAGATTTAAGGTTTTGTATCCTCCTAATATCTGTACTTGGAGCTATGATTATTATAGGACCAGTACCTCTTGTGCTGCAGGTTTAGGAGCTTCTGTCCCCTCAGCCTGTTCGCTCTCCTCCAGTGTTTTACCAGAAAATCTTTTGAGCCAGTCGTCATCAGACCAAACTAGAATAAAAAAAATGAAGTGTAAACTTTAGAACATGGAAGTAAAGTAGACATTTGTAAAGGCCCATTTATACACAACGACCTGAGCGATTATCGCTGTGTCATTTACAGCGCAATATGCAGAAGGCAAGCGGGGTGACTTAGAAAGAGTCAGCTCTTCTCACCTGGTCAGTCAGAGCAGCAGGTGTAATTCATGGGATGGAATGAGGGTTGAGTATCCTCCCAACTCTTCCCCAAGCGGCTCCAGGACCCTCTCCATGCTGGACTGAGACACAACACGGCTTTCTTCTATGTTTAAACACTATGGGGCTGATTTATTAAGACCAGTAACTGTAACCAGTAATGTAACTTTATGTCCTGTGGCATTAAGGGTAAGAGGTCTATGCCACTTAATACAAGTGTCTTGGGCGGCTCATGTGCCAGAAGAAGAAATCGTTACCAGCTATGAGGAAGTTCCCTGGTGTAAATTCTACTAAATATAGTGGGTGCCCCCACTTACTTCTCTAAAAGTGTGGAGTGTGGTGCAAAAATCCCAAAAGTTACAAGTCTTAGTGCTGGCTATATTTGTGCACAAAATCAGCTACTTATTTTTTCCCAACATTTGTCCAAGTTGCCACCCCGCCATAACATCATTTTTTCTCATAATTAAAATTGCCAGTAAAAAATTATTACCCGCACCGGCCTCTAGATGTAATTACTGTCCAGGCCGGTCATTTACCAGGAGGGTGGCAACCCTAGTAATGGATGGGACATACTGGGAGATGAGGGGACAGTAATGAATGTGACACATGGGGAGATGAGGGGACAGTAATGAATGTGACACATGGGGAGATGAGGGGACAGTAATGAATGTGACACATGGGGAGATGTGGGGACGGTAATGAATGTGACACATGGGGAGATGTGGGGACGGTAATGAATGTGACACATGGGGAGATGAGGGAAAAGTAATGAATGTGACACATGGGGAGATGAGGGGACGGTAATGAATGTGACACATGGGGAGATGTGGGGACGGTAATGAATGTGACACATGGGGAGATGAGGGGACGGTAATGGATGTGACACATGGGGAGATGAGGGGACGGTAATGAATGTGACACATGGGGAGATGAGGGGACGGTAATGAATGTGACACATGGGGAGATGAGGGGACGGTAATGAATGTGACACATGGGGAGATGAGGGGACGGTAATGAATGTGACACATGGGGAGATGAGGGGACGGTAATGAATGTGACACATGGGGAGATGAGGGGACGGTAATGAATGTGACACATGGGGAGATGAGGGGACGGTAATGAATGTGACACATGGGGAGATGAGGGGACGGTAATGAATGTGACACATGGGGAGATGAGGGGACGGTAATGAATGTGACACATGGGTAGATGAGGGGACGGTAATGAATGTAACATATGGGGAGATGAGGGGACAGTAAGGAATGTAACATATGGGGAGATGAGGGGACAGTAAGGAATGTAACATATGGGGAGATGAGGGGACAGTAATGAATGTAACACATGGGGAGATGAGGGGACAGTAATGAATGTAACATATGGGGAGATGAGGGGACAGTAATGAATGTGACATATGGGGAGATGAGGGGACAGTAATGAATGTAACATATGGGGAGATGAGGGGACAGTAATGAATGTAACATATGGGGACATGAATGGACAGTAAGGAATGTAACATATGGGGAGATGAGGGGACAGTAAGGAATGTGACATATGGGGAGATGAGGGGACAGTAATGAATGTGACATATGGGGAGATGAGGGGACAGTAATGAATGTAACATATGGGGAGATGAGGGGACAGTAATGAATGTAACATATGGGGAGATGAGGGGACAGTAATGAATGTAACATATGGGGAGATGAAGGGACAGTAAGGAATGTAACATATGGGGAGATGAGGGGACAGTAATGAATGTAACATATGGGGAGATGAGGGGACAGTAATGAATGTAACATATGGGGAGATGAGGGGACAGTAATGAATGTAACATATGGGGAGATGAGGGGACAGTAATGAATGTAACATATGGGGAGATGAGGGGACAGTAATGAATGTAACATATGGGGAGATGAGGGGACAGTAATGAATGTAATATATGGGGAGATGAGGGGACAGTAATGAATGTAACATATGGGGAGATGAGGGGACAGTAAGGAATGTAACATATGGGGAGATGAGGGGACAGTAATGAATGTGACTCATGGGGAGATGAGGGGACAGTAAGGATATGTTCACAAGGTGGATTCCACCTGGAATTCCATTCTGCTGCAGTTTTTGCCGTGGATCCACACGTGGCTGCAGCCATCAGTGGGAAAAATTTGCGAGCACGTTTTTTGACGTGTATTCAAGAAAAAAAAGTCGTATGTTACTTCTTCATGCGGATCCATGAAAAAATGTGTCAGACATTCAGTACGCGGATTTTGCCCACTGACAGATCTAAATCCACATATTGATCACGAGCAAAAGCCATAAATAGTGCCAAATGGTATCAGATAGAATGCCCTCATAGTGACCCATAGAGAGCGACCCAATAAATAGGGCAAGATACTGAATGCCACCCGAGTGCTACACAGAGTGCCCTCATAAATAGTATCAGATAGAGTGTCCCCACAAATAGTGCTAGACAGAGCGCCCCCATTAATAGTGCTAGATAGAGTGCCCCCATAAACAGTGTACACAGGCAGCTTGCGTGCCCCTATGAACAGCTCGGTCACACATGCCTGACAGTGACCCTATAAAGAGTAGCAGCCATAGTGTCCCAGTAAACAGTTCAACCCCAACAACAGCCCCGTTCACAATATCAGAGCACTGCACAGTGCCAGCCACGGGGTGCCCACGTTAGCAGTGCCATATGACAGAATTGGAGGCAGGTTCACACGGATGGTATATTGATAGAATATCTCATCATTGTCTGATTAGTGAGGGGTCTGCTGTTGGGACCCCTACAATCCCCACACCTTGCTGTAAAGGAAGTGCAGCTGCATTCACCAGCATTATTATGAGAAAAAAGCTATAGGGACAGTTGAGCCGTTACCCGGGGGGTGCAGACATCCATGGATATCACATAGCATCAGATATCACATAATATGCCATCAATGACATTATGTGTTGGGTAGGATTATCCCTTCAAATGCAGTTTAATAAGCAGACACTAGAGGGAGGCACTGAGCCAACATAGTTAATACACTACATAGCTGTGCCATCTATAGACATCAATGCCCTCCTCATCTGCGTTCTTGCGTTGTGGCACATGTGGACGATAGTGATTATCATCCATATGTAAAGAGACCGTCCTTAAAGGGGTTTTTTAACGGCCAATTTTTGGTTTAACATTTTTCTTTTTTTTCTCCCCATTAAAAAAAAACAAAAAAAAAAAAAACATACCTTATTTATTTGTCCGGTAACATATCCACCTGAGGGCTTGATTTTTACGGACAAGTTGTATGTTTCAATTGTATTATTTAATGTACCACATAATGTACTGAAAAGCTTTTAAAGGGGTTGTCCCGCGCCGAAACGTTTTTTTTTTTAAATTCAATAGGCCCCCCGTTCGGCGCGAGACAAACCCAATGCATGGGTTAAAAAAAACAAAAACGTTTACTACTTACCCGAATCCCCGCGCTGCGGCGACTTCTTATTTACCTTACCAAGATGGCCGCCGGGATCTTCACCCACGATGCACCGCCGTCTTCTCCCATGGTGCACCGTGGGCTCTGTGCGGTCCATTGCCGATTCCAGCCTCCTGATTGACTGGAATCGGCACACGTGACGGGGCGGAGCTACGAGGACCAGGTCTCTGGCACGAGCGGCCCCATTCACCAGGGAGAAGACAGGACTGCGCAAGCGCGTCTAATCAGGCGATTAGACGCTGAAATTAGACGGCACCATGGCGACGGGGACGCTAGCAACGGAGCAGGTAAGTGAATAACTTCTGTATGGCTCATAATTAATGCACGATGCACATTACAAAGTGCATTAAAGGGGTTGTCCCACGCCGAAACGGGTTTTTTTTTTTTTCAACAGCCCCCCCCCCCGTTCGGCGCGAGACAAACCCGATGCGGGCACCTAAAAAAAAATCCGCACAGCGCTTACCTGAATCCCCGCGCTCCGGTGACTTCTTACTTACCGGTTGAAGATGGCCGCCGGGATCTTCTCCCTCGGTGGACCGCAGCTCTTCTGTGCGGTCCATTGCCGATTCCAGCCTCCTGATGTGCCGATTCCAGCCTCCTGATTGGCTGGAATTGGCACGTGACGGGGCGGAAAACACGGAGCCGGCATCCGGCACGAGCGGCCCCATTGAGAAAAGAAGAAGACCCAGACTGCGCAAGCGCGTCTAATTTGGCGATTAGATGCTGAAAATTAGACGGCACCATGGAGACGAGGACGCTAGCAACGGAACAGGAAAGTGAATAACTTCTTATAACTTCTGTATGGCTCATAATTAATGCACAATGTACATTACAAAGTGCATTAATATGGCCATACAGAAGTGTATAACCCCACTTGCTTTCGCGGGACAACCCCTTTAAACATTTCTAAGTGAGCTGAAATGAAAAACAAACCCTCAGGTTTGCCATTTTTTGTAAAGGGGGGGGGGGGGGGGTTACAGTAAACAACCTGCAGCTAAAATGACATGTTGACTTTATTTTGTCAGAATAATTACAACAATATCAGATGTATCTAGTTTAGAGATGAGTGAACTAGGGTACTCGAGATGCTCGTTACTCGAGACGA
Source organism: Eleutherodactylus coqui (assembly GCF_035609145.1). NCBI lineage: Eukaryota > Metazoa > Chordata > Amphibia > Anura > Eleutherodactylidae > Eleutherodactylus > Eleutherodactylus coqui. The sequence goes on along the minus strand of NC_089842.1, from coordinate 213,803,743 downwards.
TCACCACGCGGTACTGGAGTCAATTGCATTGCCTTCCTCGCATGTTTAGCGCCATTTTCTAGCCATTAAAGAGAGAAGGCATTACCACTTCCTGCTGTGACGTGCCCCCCTTCCCCCAGTAGTGAGTGGCTGGGCCGATCAGGTGACCGCCGAGTACTTAAACTGGTCCCGCCCGCGGCTCGCCTCAGACGCATGCTGGCAGGGGTTAGGGAAAGTGCTGCTGCTGATATAGGGACAGTGTTAGAGTAGGATCCTGTCGTCAAGAACCCCAACGGTCCTTCTTAGGGCTACTCCACATCGTCTGCATTACTGTTGTTGCTGGCTGGGAGCAGTAGTGCACCAATTTTTTTTTTAACCATCTCGGGCTGTGCAGGCCATTTCAACTTTAGCGTTCTCAGTCTGCAGTGTATTACGCAGAGTTTAGGGACGGAGCTGCCTATACAGGGAAAGTTTTACAGTACTCCTGATCCTCTGTGCAAGAACCCCAACGGTCCTTCTTAGGGCTACATCTGACCGTGTGCATTATAGTTGTGGCTGGCTGGTAGCAGTAGTGCATCAAGTTTTGTATTACGCATCTAGGCCTGTTCCCAGCCTTGCAGTTATAGCGTTCTCAGCCTGCAGTGCATAACGCAGAGTTTAGGGACAGAGCTGCTTCTATAGGGAAAGTTATACAGTCCTCATCCTCCGTACAAGAACCCCAACGGTCCTTCTTAGGGCTACATCTGATCCGTGTACTTTACAATTGTGGCTGGCTGGGAGCAGTAGTGCACCAACTTTTGTATTACGCATCTAGGCCTGTTCCCAGTCTTTCCGTAATAGCGTTCTCAGCCTGCAGTGCCGTACAACCAGCTCTCACCATGAAACTGCACTCTAAGGCTGGGTTCACACAGGGCGGATTTGCCGCAGTTTTTCCGTTGCGGTTTGGCCGCAGAAGAAATGCTTCTGCGGCAAAACGACTTCAAAAGGTTAATTTTGGCTTGCGGATTTTCCTGTGGAAAAATCCGCAAGCATTCTTTTCCGCAGTTTTTTAAAAGTTTTTGCCGAGTATTTTGGTAGGGATTTTGCTGCGTCCATAGAGGTCTATGGAAAAAAGAGCTGCGGAAAAGACAGAAGAGTGGACATGCTGCATCTTTGAAAAACGCTCCGCAGTTGCATTTACGCACTGCGGCTGTGCGGAAAAAATCCGCCCTGTGAGAACAGCTTTTTTGCAAAACTCATTTGTGCTGCATTGCACTGCAAAGGCAGCGGTTTTGCCGCAGTGCGGATATGTAACGGCAATCCGCGGCAAAACCGCAGCAAATCCGCCCTGTGTGAACCCAGGCTAACATTTCCTAGCCTACTGCAAACAACTTCAGTTATACCGTTCTGTGTCTGCAGTGCATTAGACAGAGGTCTCACCGCTAAACAGTACTGTAATATTTCCTGGGCCACTGCAAAATATTTCAGCTCTGCCGCTGTGCAGAGCGTCTCACCATACCCTTTTCTTGGTGGGGTTGAGATAGCCACAGTTACCAGCACTATCCACTGGCTTTAGAGTCTTCTCCCACTCCATACAGCCTCTATTATCTACAAATCTCTGCGAGCAGTAAATTACCCCTAGGTATCAGCGCAAGACAGCGGGTTAATTTTTTCAAGTCACAGCATAGCATTCCGCTATCTACAAGTCTCTGTGTGCGGTGAATTAAGCCATAGTTGTCAGTGCTGTACAGTCGGCTAATTAATTTGGGCCCTGCTCTATTCTTAATCCGCCATGATGAGGAGTAGGGGTAAGGGTCGAGGGCACGGACATCCAAGTGAGGGTGTGGGTCATCAGATTAATCACCAATAGAACATATATATGACCATTTGGGACGCCAACTTCCACAGCCCACGAGTTTGCATGATCTAGAGCAGTGGTCCCCAACCTTTTTGGCACTAGGGACCGGCTTCAAGCAAGACCATTTTTACAAGGCCCGGCAGAGTGGGGCGGGACATGGGTGGGGCTTTGGTTATATGGAGCGGGGTTATGAAGGGGGCAGTATAATATATCCCCCCCCCCAGCCTGGCAGCACACACATAGAGCAGTATATAATGTATTTCCCCCTGCCCCCCCAGCACACACATAGGGCAGCAAAAATTTATCCCCCCCCCCCAAGCACACACATAGGGCAGCATATAATTTATCTCCCCCCCCCCCAGTAATACGAAGCCCCCACTCCTCAGTAATAAGCAGCCCCCCCCCCAGTAATAGGCAGCCTCCTCCACAGTAATAAGCACCCCCCACCCCAGTAATAGGCAGCCACCACCTCTCAGAAATAAACAGCCCCCCTAGTAATAAGCACCCCCCCCCAACCAATATACTTACCTCCTCCCTGCTGTCAGCGTCGCTCCCTCTCTAATTGCCCTGAGCACACTGTAGTCAGTGTGTAGCCTGGCATGCTTCCTCCCCGAGTCCTCTCCTGCGGAACTAATGAGCAGGGGACTCGGGGAGGAGGATCCTGGCTGCACACTGACGTCAGTGTGCGCTGGATCAGTGGGAATAGCGCGATTACCAGCGGGGAGCTGCGGCACCTGAGCTGGTAATCGCTTTAGTGGTGAGCGGCGTCGGCACGCCGCACATGACACGAGGCAGCGGGCCTTGTGTTTAGAACAAAACTTCCCGCCGATGCCGCGGACCGGCGCTAAACACCTAAAGAAAGGCAGTACAACAGGGTACTAGAGCCTCCATGCCCACTGTATCACATGCTGTATCCCAGCTAGAGGTAGTACAACAGGGTACTAGAGCCTCCATGCCCATCCATATTGCATCTTGTATCCAAGCTAGAGGCGGTACAACAGAGTACTAAGCCACCATGCCAGCCCGTATCACATCTTGTATTCAAGCTAGAGGTGGTACAACAGGGTACTAGAGTCTCCATGCCCGCCTGTATCATACCTTGTATCATAGCTAGAGGCAGTACAACAGGGTACTAGAGTCTCCTTTCCGGCAAAAAAACAAAAAAGAAAAACAAGCACTCAGAGGATCCATTGATGGAAAAATAAAAAACATAATGTCTCCTGGAATGCAGCGACTGAAAAGTAAGTATAAAAAATACAAATTCAAAGCGCATCAATTCTGCTATAGATTTTTTTGGTTGGGTTTCTTACAGCGTTAATCATCAGCATAAATGACACAAAACATTTTTTCCACGGGCCGTAACGATTACGATGATACCAAAACTTTTTTTTTTGTTTTTTCACTTTTTCGCAATAAAAACCCTTTTTTGGAAATTATTTTCTTTTTCTAAATCGCGACATTCAAAGTCCTATAACTTTTATTTTTCCATGGATGGAGCTCGGTGAGGGCTTATGTTTTGCGAGACGAGCAGTAGTTTTTACTGGTACCATTTTGGGGTACATACGGATTTTTTTGATCACTTTTATTGCGTTTTTTGGGAGGCAAAATACTAAAAATTAGCATGTTGCCTCAGTTTTTTGCGTTTAACGCTTTTTGCCGTGCAGGATAAAAACCATGTTTGATTTATTCTACAAGTCTTTATGGACACGACGATACCAAATATGTGGGGTTTTTTATGCTAATATGAGAAAAAGCATTTAAAAAGTGGCAGGGAAGGAGATGCCCTCCCCACTGTTGCAGCGGGACGCCGGCTATGACTGACAGCCAGCTCCTCATATGTGATCTCGCGCTATCCCCAGGACGTAAGTTTACGCCCTGTCGCAGGAAGTACCCTGCTGCCAGGACGTAAACTTACGCCCTGGGGCGGGAAGGGGTTAATTAAAAAAAAAAAAAAGTAGTACAGCAAAAAAAAAAACCCTACACAAGTTTGGTATCGTATAGAATAAAGTTATCATGTCATTTTTGTATGTTGTAGAAACAAGACCACTGAAAGATGGCAGAATGTCAATTTTTTCCCCATTTCACTGCATTAGGAATTTTTTAAAAGTTTTTCAGTACCTTATATGGTACATTAAATAACACCATTGAAAAATACAACTCGTCCCGCAAAAAACAAGCCCTCATACAGCGACGTCGATGGATAAACAAAGGAGTTATGATTTTATAAAAGGGGGAGGAAAAAACAAACATGATAACAAAGGATGGCGTCCTGCCTCCCTCACACAGGCGATATTTTTGGCTTTAGGCGCAGCCTCTCACACGGCCTCAGACTGCTGCGATTTCCGTGTCTGGTCTATTTTTGAGCGTGTACTGCTCCTCAATGACGAGGACTGCTGAAAGCCAGTGAAAACGTAACGTGCGGCAAAGCGCCGGAATTTAAATTGCGCTGCTTTCCCGCGTTTCTGTGTGAGGGAGGGGCTAAAAGCAGCCGGGTGCATATTTACTGTGGGATCCGCCTGTAGTTGCCAGTTGAGTGGGCCTGCCCTTACTACCATCAGCTTGGTCCAAGGCCTTTCTTCCCCTCAAGTAACGCTGACCACAGTACACATCACCGTGTTCCCTGCCGCAGGCACTCCCCTCCTGTGCCGCTCACGTCCCCATATGAGTCGCACTACCCTCAGCCGCCAGAGGAGGCACGTTACCTTGTTCACGTGAGACAACCGTACCACGTGATGTAATGGGTCAGGTGCTTCATCACGTGTTGTGGTGACGTAAGAGGACCTTACGGAGAGGGAAAGGTAATGGGCTCCGCACTCCTCAGAGAAGCTGGCGGTTCATTCATAGCCGGTATATTGGGGGCACCATGCAGCGCAGTGTGGGTGCCTGGATGTGGAGATCCCTTCATACACGCCTGCTGAACGAGGGATGCGTCTAGCATTAACCCCTTCCTGCATGCTGGAGGCGGGATGTCTGGTATTAACCCCTTCATACACGGATATGCTTCTACTCTTGTTTCTCTATAGACCCCTGTAGCCTAATATCAGAGCAGGGCACGTATATTGGTGGCTGCCTGTCTGGTCGTTTAGTATAATTGGCCGCCCATATGGCTATCAGAGTGCTGCTGACGGGCGCAGGAACGCTGTAGTGTCGATGCACCTTCATTCTTCTGCTTGGCAGAAGTACTGGCAGTGAGATTCCTACTGGCTGGGCAGTAAGGCCTCCTTCCAACGAGCGCTGACGGGCTCCGCCGCGTAATATTCCGCAGTGAAGCCCGTCACGGCGCCCCCATACTTACCAGCGGAAGATAGCGTGAAGACGCTTCCCCGCCCACCGCCGTCGCGTCATGTGACACGCCCACCGCGTCACATGACGCGGCCGGCCGTGTCATATGACGCGCGGCGGTAGGCGGGGAAGCGTTTTTTCACGCTATCTTCCACTGGTTGCAGTGGGAGATAGCGTGAATGGACAGCTTCCATTGACTGCAATGGAAGCCGTCAGCGCGTACACCCGCAGCAAATAGAACATGCTGCGGGTGAGGACGGGAGATTTCATGGTGCGTAATTCCGCGGTGGAATTACGCATCGTGAGCATTGAGCTATTAGGTTCAATAGAACCTAATAGCAGGGGGCAAAGCAGCAGATTTTTGCCGCGGATTTACGCGGCGTAAATCCGTTCGTGGGAAGGAGGCCTAATGGTGTATCGTGGTCATACTACATCATACGGCCAAAGGCTGTACAGTTAGAACTTCCCAAAGCAGAGCGCATGACGGTCCTAGAGGTGCAAAGGAAGAACAATGGTGGCGCCCGACTGTCCTGCATACGTTCTTGTGCGGAATCAGGAATGCGCCTTTCCTTCCAGTTATGGCTGTGGCTCAGGGCTTATTCAGACGACCGTATATCGGCCGGGTATTCACGCCGGCCGATATACGGCGTCTCTCTGCAGGGGGAGGAGGCTGGAAGAGCCGGGAGCAGTGCTCTGACCTCCCGCCCCCTCTCCGCCAACTCTCCGCCCCTCCACACTATTTGCAATGAGGGGAGATGGGACGGGGCGGAGCTAATTCCAGGAACTTAGCCCCCGCCTCCATCCTGCCCCTTCTCATTGCAGATAGTGGAGAGGGGGCAGGAGCTCAGTGCAGTGCTCCCGCCTCTTCCAACCTTCTCCCCCTGCAGAGAGGGACACCGTATATCGGCCGGCGTGAATACGCTTACAAATAAAGAACGTATCTAGCTGCCTACACGCGGGTGAGTGCGATCTCAGGTGGAGAAATTCGGCCCCATATTGCGCTCGTCAATGTGAATTTTCACAGCAACGTGAGGCATTTTACTGACAAAAGTGTCTCCCATCCTTTCTGTGGAGCAGTGATCCTCCGCCAAGTGTTACCATTGTTTTCAATGGGTAACCTCGCATCACACTTACGTACACCTCGCACGCCGTGCAATGCAGTTTCCTGTTCCATTGAAAACAGTGGGTGAAGCGTTCCAAGGGTCGCAAAAATATAGCACATTGTTTCCTGCACCGCATTGTTAACAACTCACTGCAGGACGCACAGATCTGGCGCTACTATTGTTCTGGATTATGATTTTCTCCAGCAGGCTTCGGGGTATTTTGCCGCTTCCGAATTGTATCGTGTGCACACATCATCGAACCAGATCAGACAAATGCTGGTCTAAAACTGGGAGAGTCTCTACAATGTATAGAGGCTCAAGCCTTTTATTATAACACATGACAACCGCCCTTCAATGGGCGTGCAACAGATTACATCAGTAACATATAAGATTCTCATTTGTCGGATCATATAGAATCTCCCACCTCTCTGCCCACCCTCTTCCAAGTGCTGATGTAGCATGGACCTTTGTCCTAGCTCCAGTCATGTCTGTGTATAAGCAAGTCTTATCAACATGTGCTCAGGCTGAAGCAATTCCTTTGTTTGTAGAAGTTTCAGGATGGGAGGGGTGAAGAAGTGCTAGTTCAACACTCAGTGTTGTACACAAATATACATGTAACACTATGACCCTTAACTCTTAGAGGCTTCTTGTGCAATTCCTATGTACTTAGCTAACATTAACATCATACATCCATTGTCTAGCAAATACCATGATTAGATTGTGTGTGTGTGTCCTTTAAACTCCACAGAGCTAAGAGTCATTACAACAGCAAAATACATTTTGTTTATACAAATCGATAGACATTTTATACCAGCAATCATAATGTCTATCACACTATGAGGCCCATTTTTTTGAATGGAGTCCTATACGTGAGCGATCGCAGCGAGTCGTATCTTTTCCTGTTCCTCGGAACGCATCGCCCATTCCTTTCAATGGAACAGTAAAACACATGACACAGTGTGCAATGTGAGGAATCCCACTGAAAACAATGGGAACCGCTCATCCTCCGACGTGGCAGAGGATCGCTGCTTTACTGAAGTGATGGGAGGCGGTTTTGCCATAAAAACATTTGGCATCGCGGTGAGAATGCACGTTAGCGAGCGCAATATTGGGCTGAGAAACTCCGGATGATATCCGCCCGCCCATGTGCAGGTAGCCTAAAGTAAATCTTATGGATTGCTTTTTTGTACATGTATGATAAATGTTAATAACATATATATTCTTTTAGAAATGTATAGATTCTTTGGTGTCTTCCGTTATATATTTGATAACTATCAAAAAATGACATAAACCCCTTAACAACACAGGATGTAAGATTACGTCCTCCACGTTTGGGGTATCCATTGAGGGAGATCATGGGGTGATTCCCTTTCATACAGCGCAGGTGCCAGCTGTTTCTGACATCCGCCTGCAACATCCATCGGCCAATGTTCCAGCGGGCCGTGCGGGTGTCATGGCAGCTTGGGGCCTTCTTGAAGGCCCCAGGACTGTATTAGCAAAATGCCTATCAAACCATGCCTGAGGCATGGCTTGATAGGATGCCTGTTAGGCCTCAGTCAGACGGGCGATTTTTCGCACAATTTGCACATGCGTCTGGCGATTTTTTTTTTTTTTAAACCATTGCTTTGCAATGGTATCGGACACATGAGCGCTTTTTATGCGCTCGTCCGATAAATTATAGAACAGAAATCGCAGTTCGCACCTATGTGCGATCTGCGATTCCTGTTCTCTTCTCTATATGCGCTCAACGGGGCTGGCGGCAGCAGCGACGACCCCATTGAGAACATATAGAAGACAAATCATTCTTCTCTGCCACAGCTGTGGCAGAGAAGAACGATGTTTGCCCATTGAATTCAATGGAGCTGGCAATACAGCCGGCTCCATTGAAAGCAATGGGCTGCCGGACAGCGCTGGATGAATTGTCGGGAAGGGCTTAAATATATAAGCCCTTCCCTGCAATTCATCCAGAAATGTGTTAAAATAAAAAAAATATATATACTCACCTTGTCCCAGGAGTCGGAGTTCAGCACGGCCGGCCTGCAGTGGGTGTGAAGGGGGTGTGACTCAAAGCTGCCCCTGATTGGCTCAGGGCTGAGCCAATCAGGGGCAGGTCTGACTCACACCCACTGCAGGCCGGCCGCGCTGAACTCCATCTGCCGGGACAAGGTAAGTATATATATTTTTTTTATTTTAACACATTTCTGGATGAATTGCAGGGAAGGGCTTATATATTTAAGCCCTTCCCGACAATTCATCCCGCACTCGCCCACAGCACATTGCTTTCATAGAGCCGGCTGTATTGCCGGCTCCATTGAATGCAATGCGCTGGACAGCTCCAGCCTGTTTCTAATGAAACGCGGCTAGGAGCAGCTTTTCGGGCGATTTTTGGGCATCGGTCACGCGATTTGCGGATGCGCATCCGTCATGCGATCCGCAAACCGTGCGAAAAAACGCCCGTGTGACTAAGGCCTTAGAATGCGGTATGATGTTATGCTATGACAGTACATCGTACTGCAGGAGCGATCAAAACATCACTAGTTCTTGTTCCCTCGGGGGACTTAAAAAAAAATAAAATATGTCATTTTAAAAAAGTTTTACTAATTATGAAAAAAAAAACGGTAATAAAAGTTAAAAAAATCCTTTTGCTATTTTATAATAAAAGAATCGAAATAATAAAACAAGAATACATGTTTGGTATCGCTGTGCCTGCAAAAGTCCGATCTATCAATGTAAAACATTATATACTCCGCATGGTGAACGTCGTCAGAAAAAAAATAAAGAATGCCAGAATTGCACTTTTATGGTCACTTCGTCTCCAAGAAAAAATGTAATAAAAAGTCATATGTACTCCAGAATGGTACCAACGAAAACTACAGGACATCTCGCAGAATATGAGATGTAGCATAACAATGTCAACGGAAAAACTAAAAAGTTATAGCTGTCAGAAAATGGCAGCAGATAGTAATTTTAAAAATTTATTAATAAAAGCAATACAACAACAAAAACTTGGTAAATTTGGTATCCTAGTAATCGTACTGACCCTTAAAATAAAGTTATCAGGTCATTTTTGTTGCAATGTTTACACCGTAGAAAGAAGACGCAATCAAAGATGGCGGAATTTAAAATAAAAGAGTTATGATTTTTTAAAATTAGGGAGGAAAAAACAAAAATGGGGGAAAAAAAGGTGACAGTCCCTAACCCCTTCCCTCTATATGACGTACATTTACATCATGCAGCATTGGGGTATTATGAAGAGAGATTGTGGGGCGCCTGCTGTTTATTACAGCTGACACCCGCGGGCAATAGCTGCAATCAGCAGCACAGCCAATCGCGGTTTTTAACCCTTTAACGCCCCGTGTGAGATTGCAGGAAGCTGTGCTGGTGGCAGCCAGGGATGGATTGATAGGCTGCCTGTCAGATTGCAGTATGATGTAATGCCATGGCAGGAGCTATCAAGTTGTGGTCCTAAAAAAAAAAAAGTTAAAATCAGATCAATAAAGTTTTACTAATTGTGTAAAAAAAAAAAAAAATTATAATAAAAATTTAAATCACCCTCCTTTTGCCATATCTATAATAAAATCTAAATCATAAAACAAAAATACATAATTGGTATCGCTGCGTCTGTAAAAGTCTGATCTATTTACATCGCATTATTTACAGCACACGGTGAACTTCGTCCGGAAAAAAAAAAAGAACATCAGAAATGCACTTTTTCAGTCACCATCTCCCAGAAAAAATGCAATAAAAAAGCGATTAAAAAGTCTTATGTATTCCGAAATGGTACGAACATAAACTACAGGATGTCTCGCCAGAAATGAGCCCATACTCAACTATGTCGATGGAAAAATAAAAACGTTTTTTGCAGCAGAGAATAATTCTAAAAAATTAAATGTCTTGTATTTTTTTCTTAGTAGTACAGCAAAAAAACACTATAAAAGTTTGGTATAATAATAATAGTAGTGACTCATAGAATAAAGTTATTGTGTCATTTTTGTTGTAGCTAGAAACAGGATGCACTGAAAGATGGCGGAATGACGTGGGTTTTTTTTTTGTTTTTTTTAAATTTTACTCCACTTAGAATTTTTTAAACATTTTTCAGTACCTTATAAGGTACATTAAATAGCACCATTGAAAAATACAACTCGTCCCGCAAAAAACAAGCCCTCATACATGGACAAATAAGGGAGATACAATTTTTTAAAAGGGGGGAGGAAGAAACAAAAGTAGAAAAAAAAGGCGCTGCATCATTAAGGGGTTAAAAGAGAATTCTTTTTTTCCCCTTTAACAAAAATATTCCATAGGGTGCGTTCAGACGCAGCTGCAGATTTACACCAACGTTACGGAAACGGTGCGGATTTCACCCTTTCCATAGAAGGGGTAAAGTCCGCTGCAGATCTGCACCAAGAATGATACGGAAATGATGCAGACTTTCCACTAGGTGTGAACGTTCCCATAAATGGATTCTAATTAGTGATCTTTATCTCTAGCACCTTCATATAGCAGTGCAGTAGTCGGTGTATGACTGGATACGCAGATAACATCACACTAACGTCTGTTTGTCATTCTTACAGGATGAAACATTTATCGTCTCTGACAATCTGCCCGCATCTCTGGCGCTCCATGCCATGCCATCTCTCTGAGCTCCGCCTGGATTATGTTCTGGCAGGTGGTCAGTCCTTTCGGTTGGTTTGGTTTTGGTGTATTTTTTGTTTCTTTTATAAGTGTAACATATTCCTGATAACAAGTAAATGTACTACGTTTGTCCCCCTTTGTGACTGCAAACTTCTTGCTAATTCGTGACTGGAAAACTCTGTAGCTTATCTCCCGCAGCCTCATTTTAGCACCCTTACTTTTTCCGGAACACATTAGGCCTCATGTCCTCGGAGCGGAATCCGACCCTGCTTACCCGTTCGGGTCTTCTGTGTGTCTGTCCGGATCTTCAATTTTCTTCACTGCAGATGTGTGCAGGAGCGCCGGCCATCGCACATGTGCAGTGGAGATTTTTTTTAAACTCCTGCTTTACCGTGGGAACCGCACTGCAATGGAGCATGCTGCGACTTGTTTTCTGTGCTAAAAGGTCAGCAAAACAAATCTGCATGCTTTTACCCCTTAGTGACGGCCCCATAGTGTTTTTACATCCTAGCTAAGTGGGCTTTAATCCCAGAGGACGTAAAAACATGCATCTTCTAAGGATTAAAGCCCCATGGGCTGTGGACGTGACAGCTCCATGTTGTCGGTTCCAGGGGGTAGCTGACAACATGGAGCAATCATGAGGGCCCACGGGGAGCCCCCACCCAGCAATGCGATCGGTGCTATCCGATGGATGGCGCCGATCGCAATAAGGTAAATAAAAAGTTAAAGTTTCAGCTCCCCTCACAGAATGTACCCACGAGGGAGGCTAAAACTACTCACCTCCATCCTGCGTGATGTCCGGCGACGATCTGGGCGGGAGCGGACCCTCCGGCGTCTTCTGCGCATGTGCGCCTTAGTTAAAATGGTGATGCATGTGCAGATAACCAGATCGCCATGGGGCATTTGAAATCTCCTGTTTTCCGGCTACTGAAGGTAGCCGGGAGGCAGGAGATGTTGCCGGGCTCCGTGATCGCCGCTATCCAATGGATATCCTATAAGTCTTCAGTAGGGGCAAAAAATAATGACCTTATTTATGGAGAATGAACGTCTCTAGAGAGCTCAAACACCTTTGAGACGCCTCAGAGATTCCTATTACCAACATGTTAGAATCCAAGCAATCCCTGAGTCAAGGTAAAAACCCTGCAACTCTCCGACTGCTCAGCGCCCATCAGTCCTGGGCAGGTACTTAGTGAGTATGCTCGCTCATCTCTACGCTTAAGTAATACGGATATGCCCCCTTGTTTCTTCTGCCCATGAACATATTACATATATCATATCTGCACTTGTATTTTTATATAGAGTCTCGGTCAACACAGTCAATAGCAAGTCAGGACCCCAATGCGGAGATTACAGAGGCAGTGGCACCAATCTAGCATTGCGTCCCATTCACAATGTTTCCCCCATACAGGGGTTCCCCAATAGCATCCTTATTTCAGAACATTCAGTGTTGAGATATTACAATCTCCTCTGAGCATCCCCAGTCCTCCGAGAACAAGGCCTTCACACATATGGTGCGTCCGCTACCTTTAGATGGCGCTTTCCCTCCTACCTTTATATCTCAAGTTACTTCCCAAGATACTTTAGGCTGTATTCACACGGGGCGGTTGGAGTTCAGTAAAAAACAACATTGACCAAACTGCCCACGTTTTTGCTACGGCTTTGATGCAATTGTGGTGAAAACTGAAACCGCATCAAAACCGCGGCAACAACATAAGCAGTTTTCCTGCTGCGGTTTTGTACATTGTTTCCACCATAAATCCCGGCCAGCGGCCATATTTACCTATACAGCGGTACCTCGGGTTACGAGTGCCTTGGCTGGAGAGTTTTTCACTTGCGAGCAGGCTCTTTCCCTAATTTTTGCTCCAATTTCCGAGCAAAAATTTGGGATACAAGCCTGCTTGCAAGTCAAAAACTCACAAGCTAAGGCTCGGGGGGGAGCGGGAGTTTCTATACTCACCTGTCGCCGGCGTGTCGTCTTCCCAATGGTCTGCAGGCTGTCACTCCCTCCTCTACGCTGACAGAGAATTGCTTTCTGGATCTGGGGCTTAAATGTCCTGCCTCCAGCAAGCATTGAATTTAATAAATGGTAGAGCGCTGCCTGTGATTGGCTGAGCACTGTGACCAATCATAGGCATCGCTCAGCTGTTCAATAAATGGCTGAGCGCTGCCTGTGATTGGCTGAGCACTGTGACCGATCAAAGGCATCGCTCAGCTGTTCAATGAATGGCTGAGCACTGCCTGTGATTGGCTAAGCACTCAGCCAATCAGACGCAGCCCTTTCAGCAGCGGGGATTTTAAGTCCCTGCCTGCTGAAAAGCTTCACAGCCGTGCGGGGAGAAGACAGGCCAGTATAGATTTTACTTTTTACTACAGCTAGGGATGATTTTTTAGGCTTCGATTTAAAGCCCTTCCCCTAAAATTACTGCAGGTGTGACGGCAGGGCATTGCAGTGGCCCCCGGATCCCCCACAAGCTGGGAGCGCCTCACACGGAGAGTATGTGTGTAATACGCACCAAGACGGTGCACGCCGCTGTCTGTTTTGCGCTCACATTCTGTCCGCTGTCCCCGGAGGCACAAATAGAGCCATGTAGCGGTTGTTACCGGGTCTTACACACTCCACACAGTAAAGCCGCTGCTCATTTACATGTGAAGGTACACTTGTTTTACAGCCCCAAAATACCAGAATTTCTGCCTAATAGTCTCAGCATTGTGATGCCCTTTAAGGCTCATTCACACGAGCGTGCGGGAAATCGCTGGGTGTATAAGGGGGCGACCTGCTGATTGGGGGTCTCACTGCTCAGAGCCCACCGATCTAGAGAACAGGACTCCGATGTCCCCCTCTGCCTGGCACTTCAGGGGTCGCCCCTCCCCCGCAGGGACACCATTGTGGCTGGCCACGAATCAGCTTCAGTGTGGCTGATGGACGGGCGGTGCGGCTACCTCGGCAGCCCCATGTAAAGTGACAGGTGTCAGCGCACAGCGTGATCCAGCCAGTTACCTCCTCACACAGGATTACCAGTGTGACCGCCATACCGCCACATACTGCATATCTCACACATGCCGTCCTGCACGGTCTTCCTGGTTTCCCGCTGTCACCCGGCGGCATGGTGTATAAATGCCACAATAATTGTGCCCAGAGGTTTATATGCCACCATGGGAAACAGGGCTGCAGTGCAGACAATACACCACAACATGCCGGGTCCTGGAGAGGCCGTGAGAACTGCGAGCAGCACAACACAGAGGGGGATTACATCTAACGCCATATCATGCACACAATACACAGGAGGGCGCCCCCTGGGGGAAGAGCCACAACTGCATGAGAGCGCTAACCATGAGGGAATACTAGCGCCCCTCACAGGAGCCGGCCGCGTCCCCCCTGTCAGCGCTGAGCTGCCGCTACAGGACGCTGCCAGCCTGACGGGCCTCCAGGATGAAGTTACCTCACGAGCCGCATCCTCCCGCCGCGCGGTCGGCCTCTGCTGACTGGATGCGCGCGGGCCGAACTCTGAAAGCCGCCTGCTGTGTCTTTCTCTCTCTCTCCCCCCGAATCTATAAAACCTATGTCCCGCCCACCACTTCCGGTTGGAGCCCCGATGAAGTGCAGGAATGTTCTGGAAGGAGGACGGCGGGTTTCCTGCTCCATGAGCCCCACGTGATCGGCTCCTTTCCCGCGCAGTGAGCTCTCTGCGCTGAGGGGGGAAGCGTGAAAGGCGGCTGCGAGCTGAGGTGCCGGACAAGAGGCTTCACGGACTATGAGTGGGCTCCGTGCTCGGCTTATTAGACTGCTTTCTCATTGGCAGCAGTGTATGAAGAGACGGCCTGGTGTCAGTACAGCTGCTTGTGGGGCATTATGTGTCTAGGAAGTTGGGTGGGAAACAGTCAGCCATCTTGGAGGTAATCGGTGAGCCCCTCGCATTACTGACCGATACAAGCAGATGTGTCATATGGCCCAGACAACTACAGTTTGTGGTCAGCTGATAAGGGCTATGTGATATTATTCAACTAAACCACCGAAACAGAAATACTGGGGTGGTGCGGTGCATAGCTCTACAGCTGCGTCCCCGAGGTGGTGCGTTGTGTGGCCCCGGTGGCTGCGTCCCCGGGGTGGTGCGGTGCGTGGCCCCCGCCGGCTGCGTCCCCGGGGTTGGGCGGTGCGTGGCCCCCGCTGGCTGCGTCCCCAAGGTTGGAGTTTTGCTCTGTATGGCTTGTGGTCGCTGCTCCTTGCTGCTCACCCTTCACCCCCATTGACCCCAATGATATGGTTGGATGACGACACAAGATCTCTGCTGGCCCGGCTACAGTCTGCTGTCACCTTCGGGGCCTGAAGGAACAAAAATGGCTGAACCACTTCCCTGCCCGCCTGATGCATACTGTTCACAGTACTCATCCGTAGCCTAAACCAGAGTTGCACAACCATATTTGTGCACACAATATGCTGAAAATAGAACCTATTGTTTCTTTCCCCCTCCATCCTCTCCCCAGTGGGTTCGTTCACACGCACGTATTTGGCGCTCGTGCACAATGTGGTTGTGCAATAAAAATGTGCAGCCTTTTCTATCTCTCCGTGCATTTGTGCATAGAGAGAACATTTGGAACTCCTGAAGCTATCAGCCATTTAAATGGCTGAGAGCATTGGTGCATGTTTTTTTTTTTTCGCATGCAATTGCGCACATCTTGCGTAGTTTACAGTGCATTTTGCATGGGCAAATCCCACTTCGCAAATACGCTTACACTACGCTCTGATCGGACTTGGCAGCACTGGTTACTCCGCAGGTGTGATGTCTTAGACTAATGCAGTGTGCAGCAGGCGGTCCGAGAAGCTGGGCGGCCATCTTCATGTCTCCAGGTCTGCTTTAGGGGTTTTCTCACTAGACAGTATATCCCATCTGCACAGGACCCCCAGTGAACAGCGCACTCTGAACGCACTGTGACTGGAGTAGCGGTGCGCATGCTTAAGCGCCATTTCACTCCCTTCTATAAGATGAATGGAGGTTGCTGAGCGCAAAAAAGCGATAGTCACGCATGTACACCGCTGCTCCATTCCACGAGGCATTCAGGGGGGATGCTGCTCTCTGGACCGCTGGGGGGTCTCAGTCGTTGGATCGTCAGTGATTAGACATCTGCAATACTGTGGGGTTTTCCAGAACTGAATTATTAAGCCAAGGATACAGACCTAATTTCTCCCCCAGATTTTTGATTTCAATAAATTGTAACTTGCCCAACTTTCAATAAATCATAACTAATTTTCTGCTGCCGTTGTATGAGGGCTTGTTTTGTATTGTGGGAGTTGTATTTTTTAATGGCACTATTCAAGCCCTATAGAGGTATAAAAAGTCCATGTGCACTAATTATGTCCCATGTGAAAGGTTGCTTAATAGCAAGTAGAGCCAGGTTTCCACTAAATATAGCAACTACAGAGCCACACACTCCCACCCCAAACCGCAACTACAGAGCCACACACTCCCACCCCAAACCGCAACTACAGAGCCACACACTCCCACCCCAAACTGCAACTACAGAGCCTTTACTTTTTGCAGTAATAAAAAGTTTTTTTCTTTTAGTCCTTTTAAGGGGATTTGAACTTGTGATTGTTTGATCACTCTTACAGTATAATGCAATACCATAGTATTGCATTATGCCACATTTTGACAGGCTTTGTGGATCTTTATTTGCAATTTCGTGGGGTACTGGTGGATTATGTCGCCACCGGAAGCTAGGGATTTGACAGTAGGAACACCCCTGTCACACCCCTAGCTCCCGATTGGCTCAATGCTTTAAGGTGCTAGGAGCGTGTGGAAGTATTTTTGCCTGCCCTGCCCTGTTATGGTAAGGGGTTAGTTTTCCCCTTAGGCTTAGCTTATTTGCTGTAAATGCTGCCATGTTACAGCATTTACAGCGAATAAGCGAAGCCAAACAGGAAAACTAACCCCTAACCAGGCAGGGCAGGCAAAAGTACTTCCACATGCTGCAGCCATCAGTCAGTGCTCGTTGTGGGCCGGTCTGCCGCCGGCGGTGTGCTCTGTGGCGCCCCGCTAATTCACAGTTGTGGTCTGCTGTCCCTCAGCCAGCGCCACTCCTGCTTTGGCCACTGTCTCCTCGTGCTGTGTGTAACGGCACTTGGGGTATTTCAGAGGCTGGCAGTCGCAGCCTCTGCACTGTCCTCTGGTGCCTCCAGCCTCTGGCAGCTGTGCAGCTCGATGCAGTCCTCTCTGTCGCTTCCCAGGCTCGGCGCTGTCCTCTGCCGCCACTGCTCCCAGCCACACCGCAGTCCTCTGTCCCCAGCCAATCAGAAGTTGACAGGTGTATTATGTCGCCACCCCTTACTTCCGGTGACGACATAATACACCAATACCATTTAGTGGAAACCTTGTGGCTCTGTAGTTGCTGTTTAGTAGGGGGTGGACCTTGTAGCTCTGTATTTGTTGTATAGGGAGAGACCTCGGGGCTCTGTAGTTTGGGGGGGCGGGGGGACCTTGGGGCTCTGTAGTTATATTTAGTGGAAACCTTCTTGTTGTATATGCTATTATGGGGGAAGGGTGGGGAACCTTGGGGCTCTGTAATTGCAGCATGTGACTGCAGCATGTAAAGGGCTGTCACCATGGGTCCCCCCAGAATGTGATCAGGGAGTCCTGATGGGTCTCTGTGGAAGTCCCCTAAAGAGACAAAACGAAAAAAAAAATTGTTAAAAATTATTTAAAAAATAAAATAAATAAAATTAAATTAAAAACACTTGTCTGCCTTTACTTTATGAAAAATTAAAAATACAATTACACATGTGGTATCCCTGCGTCGTAATGACCCAGAGAAGGAAGTTAGTACATTATTAACCCCTTAATGACACGGTCCCTTTTTTTCTTCTTTCCCCAATTGTTTTTTTCCTCCCCCCGTTTAAAAAATCATAACTCCTTTATTTATCCTTCGACGTCGCTGTATGAGGGCTTGTTTCTTGCGGAACGAGTTATATTTTTCAATGGTGCTATTTAAAGTACCATATAATGTACTGAAAAACTTTTACAAAAATCTAAGTGGAGTAAAATGAAAGAAAAATGACATTCCACCATCTTTCAGTGCGTCTTGCTTCTATGGTAGAGAAACTGCAACAAAAATGACCTGATAACTTTATTCTATGGGTCAGTACGATTACTATGATACCAAATGTGTAAACTTTTTTTTACTATAGCACTTGTATTTTTTTGCAAAGACATTTCATTTTTTAAAATTATTTTCTGCTGCATCTTCTGCGCGCAATAACTTCTTTATTTTTCCATCGACATACTTGAGCAAGGGCTCGTTTTTTGCGGGACGTCCTGTAGTTAACGTTGGTACCATTTTGGAATACATACGACTTTTTGATCACTTTTTATTGCATTTTTTCTGGGAGACAGGGTGACTGAAAAAGTGCAGTTCTGGCGTTCTTTATTTTTTTTTTCGGATTACGTTCACCATGGGGGGTAAATAATGCACTATTTTGATAGATCAGACATTTACGGACGCGGCGATACCAAATATGTATTTTTCTTTTATGATTTAGATTTTTTATTATAGATATGGCAAAAGGAGGGGGATTTAACTTGTATTACTTTTTTTCCCTAATCTCCCTACAAATTTTTTCACAAAAGTTATGCAATACATTATATATACCCAAAAATGATGCCATCAAAAAGTACAACTTCTCCAGCAAAAAACAAGCCCTCACATGGCCGTGTCAATGGAAAAATGAAAAAGTTATAGCTCTTGGAACGCGACTGCAAAATTAGTTAAAATTAAATGATTGTCCAATTTAAAAAAACCTGCCCTGATGGGCACGACAGGGGGGTAGGAAACCCGCCACTCAAGGGGTTAATGTTTTCCACCTATCATAAATAGAGAGTGGGTCACGGCTTATCTTGGCCGACAGCAAGTGTGTGTAAAGTGCTGATATTAGTCCTCTAGGTCCCTGTAATTTAAGAATACCTACTGTTGGGTATTTGGAGATTTTGGTAGAATTCGGTGGAAATTCTGCATTCAAAGCATGTCTCAACTGAAAGTACCTGAAAAGTTGAAGTCTAGGTACTTTTAGATTCTCTCGTAATTGTATATAGGACAGCAGTATATTATCCTCGTATATATCTCCTAGAGTTTGTATCCCTAGTTTAACCCAGTATCCAACACCCTGCATCATCTTGAGTGAGGGCAAAGTAGGGTTATTCCATAAAGGAGTGTCAGTCATTGTATCTGTGTATTGTTGGATACGCTTTGCTGCGCGCCACACAGGGCCATTTTATGCATGGTTATAAGTCTTGATGATTTTCTAAAATCTGGATGTTCCAAAAACCCAATTAGATTCTGACCCTCTAACTCATCGGCTAGGTAATGATCTGTGATTGGCATCTCTTCCCAAAATGAACCAATCCCTGAGATTACGTAACTGTCTTGCTATGTAATACACTTTAAAGTCGGATAACGCCATTCCGGCTTGGTTTTTAGGGCGTTGTAGTGCAGTGAGTTTAAGCTTGGAGTGAGACGGGCCCCAAACAAATCTAATACCGACAGTTTAAGGTTTGGAAGAAACTTTCTGGAACTTTAACCGACATATGTTGTAACGAATATAAACATTTGGGTTGGATTACCATCCTAATAAGGTTTATACGACCTGCCACGGATATAGGTAATTTCCACCAGGCCTTCATTTTCGTTTGTATTAGGTTTTGCAGCGGACTTGTAGTTTTTATGGTCTTGCACTATATTAATTCCTACATACTTGAATTTGGTTATTTCCAATAGACCACAGGCTGACACATCAGAAATTGTGGTCGCGTTTTGGGCTGTATACATTATTGCAGATTTGGACCAGTGTATATAAAGTCCAGAATGTTGAGAGAGAGTCTATTATCTCAAGGGCTTGTGAGAAGGAATGCTCTGGGTTACGGAGGAAAAGAACCATATCATCTGCATATAGACCAACTTTACTCTCTCTACCCCTCCAACTCACTCCCGTAACCGCAGAAGTATTGCGCAAACGGATGGCCAGTGCCTCAATTGCTATTGCAAAAAGGGAGGGAGACAAAGGACATCCCTGACGCGTCCCCCGAGACAGTAGAAAGTTCGCCGAAGATATACCGTTTACTATAACGTTGGCTGTGGGGGATTCATACAGTAACCTGATCCACCCTAGGAATCGGGACCAGAAACCAAAATGTATCAAACATGCCTCCAGGAAACTCCACTCCAATGAGTCAAATGCTTTTTTTGTATCTAGTGACACTACTGCCCAAGGCATATCATGCAGTCTCCCTATTTATACAATTGTTTGGACTCTGCGTATATTTATTGTGGTTGATTTTCCGGGCATAAACCCTATCTAGTCTTCATGGATTATGGAAAGGATTACTTGGTTAAGTCTAGTAGCCAGTATTTCTGTCAATATTTTATAATCCACATTAGGCAGTGATATTGGCCTATATGAGTCACAATTATCGGGTTCTTTACCAGGTTTCAACAACGCGATTATAGACGCTTTATAAAAGGAGGGTGGGAGGGAATTTCCCTGATAAACCCGCTGCAGAGTATCATATAGTATTGGAGAAAGCTGTTCTATATATTTATGATCTACCCCCAAGAGGAGGCCATCTGGCCCAGGGGACTTATTTAGTGCCATATCCATGATAGCTTGATGGATTTCCTCTAATGTTATTGGGGCATCTAAGGCCTCATGTCAACGGGGAAAATCAGGCCCGCTACGGATTCTCCATGGAGAATCCGTAGCGGGTCCCTCCTCCCCCGCGGACATGAGCGCTGAAAATAAGAATAAACTTACCCGCAGAGGACCGGGCAGGTCTTCTCTTCTTCGCGGCCGGATCTTCTTTCTGCGGCCTGCGGATGTGCCCGGCATGTCGGCGGCGTGTCGCTCGAATGCGCCGGGCACATCCGCTGGGCCGAAGAAAGAAGATCTGGCCGCGAAGAAGAGAAGACCTGCCCGGTCCGCTGCGGGTAAGTTTATTCTTATTTTAGGTCTCCCGCAGATCCGGACGGCTTCTATAGGCTTCAATAGAAGCCTGCGGGAGCTGTCCCCACGGGAGACCCGCACGAAAATGGAGCATGTCCGGATTTTTTCATGCTCCATATTTTTTTTTATTCACTTTTATTGACCATCCGCAGGTATTCACCTACCGGCGGGTGGTCAATGTATCCTTATGGGGTGCGGATCCGCGGGCGGGAGAAGAGTTAAAATCCGCTGCGGATTTTCATTCTTCTTTTCCCCGTAGACATGAGGCCTAATAGTGCTATTTGTTCAGCAGAAAGGGACGGGAAGGCAAGGTCTTCTAGATAGGCCAAATTATCCAACATCGACATTTCACTTGTTGAAGTATATAGATTGGTATAGTATTCCCTAAACCTGGTTGTTATAGATTGGGCCTCCGTGAGTATCCGTCCATCAGCCGCTTTAATTGTGAGGACAGAGTTGGTTAGCCCGTTTTGTTTCATTAATTGGCCAAACGGGGACTCGACTGGTTACCCATTTCTAAAAAATATTGCCGCGTAAAGAAGATTTTCCATTTGGTTTTAACATGTAATTAATGTCTAAGTAAGCTAAGTAATCCTAGCCAGCTTGTTTTGTTGGTGTCTGTAGGGTTTGCTATGTATTGTTTTTCGGCCTCTGCTGTCTGCTCCTCTAACAGAAAGTCAGCTTGGGAAGTAGATCTTTTTATGCAGGATATTGGTGATTTAAAACAACCTCTAAGGTAAGCTTTTAGTGTATCCCATATTAAGGCATTTCTCGTATCTTCTTCATGGATTTGGAGGAATGTGGTTATTTGATCTGGTATCCGGTCATTTGATCCTATTAGCTTAAGCCAAAAGAGATTAAGCTTCCAGGTCGGGGCAAAATACTGTCCTGGGAATTGTAATTTAAGGATGATTGGTTTATGATCAGATACTCCCCGAGTGCCATGAACTATTGAGGTTAAGTAGAGGGCAAGTGTTTGGAGAGCCAAATATGTATTCTATTCGAGAGAGAGACCTGCTCCCAGGAGACTGACAAGTGTACTCACATGTGTAGGGTGTGTTTATTGAATAAATTGGAGTTTTTCATTGGATCAAGTAGGATTGACCTACAAAAAGGGAGGTAGTAGAGGATATTATAAAGGGTCTACTGACTTAGCTATCAGTTACCCTCCAGCAACCTATTGTCACTATTTCCACTAAACTATTTTTGCTTGTAGCTAGGTTAGGTCCTCTTATGCTGCGCTGACTTGGGTCTTACATAGAGCTGATCTGGAGATAAATCATCCATTTATCTCCAGGTGTCTCTGCCCATCCTGCTGGCTCCCATTGTTCCTTTTCCCCCTTGATTGCCTGCTTTTGTAACTGAATCAACGGGTCATAATCCACAAGGGGTGAGGTCTGAGGGGGTACCTGTACCACCCCAAGCCCTGAAGGATCAATCTGGGCTTCTGTGTGGTTGTATTCACAGCCTTCTCAGCCAGGTGATATCTGATTGCCTCTTTTGAGCCATCCTTAGAGTGGCCTTTTGTTATGGAGTGGCTTTCAGGCCACTCTTTTGGGCAGCAGGAGGGTTTCCATCAGTGCCTTCACACCTTTACTGTTTTTAATTGGTTTTTTCATTTGCTTGTCAAGAATGACCTTGCTTTCCAGATGGGTCCATGGTAATCAGTAATGCCAAAGGCATAGTATGAGTCCTTGTAGTCCGTGTCTTCTTGAGCATGCTTGCATGCTTCTTCCAGAGCTCGTAATTCTGACTGACATGTGAGATGGAAGGGGTTCGGCTTTGGCCACAACATAACCTGTTTAGAACCTGCCTGCTTGACCATACCACAATGCATCCACAAAGAGTGTAAAATCAGGGTTGTCTAATGACTGATCAACAACATGACTGAATCCCCTGTCTCCCGGGCCATTAGCTTGTGCATGGTCATGTGTATCAGGCTGAAAGGAAAACTGTAAAATGATTATTTGCTTTTGCAGCAGCAGCTGGTTGTCATTGTGTTAAGGCACTCTGCCCCCCCCCCCCCCCGAGCGCCAGGTGGGGTGCCCTGATCTTCCCGCACCCCACTGTCCCTGTCTACTTGCCTCAGCCCTGGCTAACCACAGGCGGACAACTGGACGGCGGTCCCTGCACTGGCTAGGGACCTGGCGACTGACAAGATGTGACTAACTGATGGAGGGAACAGAGTGCCGACAGAGAAGGCAGATGGAAATGACCAACAGAAAATACAGAGAAAGCAAAGCTGGAAATGGAAGCTGACAGGCAAACTAGAGGGTGAACTAAGACTTAGCTGCAGAAAGGACCGACTAGATGCTAGCAGAACCAATAACTGGCAGTGAGCTCAGGTCACTGCCAGCCTTAAAACTGCAAGCCTCCGCCCAGGGGCGGAGAGTGAGAGGAGCCGACTCTCCCACTGCTGCATAAGAAAGGTGGATGAGTGCGGGCGGCACCCTACGGGCGGACACGCCCATGCCGCCGCACACTGGCTGCCCCACGCCGCCGGGAGAGCCCCGACTCCAGAGCTCCAGGACGCCGGAGCCGACAACGGAGCGGCGCGCGCCGACCACGGGACCTTGCACCGCCATGCATGGTAACAGTTATTATTGAAGGGGATAGAATTTACAACTTCATTATCATGTCAAAATCTAGTAATAACAAAAGATACAACGTAGAACTTCATTATAATGCTATATAGAACTCCATTATGATGTCATAATGTAATGTAAAACTGCATTATGATGTCATAATCTACTCATAGTAGGGGGTAGAACTTACAACTCCATTATGATGTCACAATCTAGTAATAACAAAAGATACAATGTAGAATTTCATTATAATGTAGCATAGAACTCCATTATGATGTCATAATGTAATGTAAAACTGCATTATGATGTCATAATCTATTAATCGTAGGGGATTGAATTTACAACTCCATTATTATGTCACAATCTAGTAATAGCAAAAGATACAACATACAACGTAATTATAATGTAATATACAGCTCCATTATGTCATAATGTGAAACTGCATTATGCCGTCTTAATCTATTCATAGTAGGGGATAGGATTTACAACTCCATTATGATGTCACAATCTAGTACTATTAAAGGATACAACGTAGAACAACATTATTATGTAATATAGAACTCCATTATGATGTCATAATGTAAAACTGCATTATGATGTCATAATGTATTTATAGTAGGGGGTAGAATTTACAACTCCATTATGATGTCACAATCTAGTAATAACAAAAGATACAATGTAGAACTTCATTATAATGCTATATAGAACTCCATTATGATGTCATAATCTACTCATAGTAGGGGGTAGAACTTTAAACTCCATTATGATGTCACAATCTAGTAATAACAAAAGATACAATGTAGAACAACATTATTATGTAATATAGAATTCCATTATGATGTCATAATGCAAAACTGCATTATAATGTCATAATCTATTAATGGTAGGGTATAGAATTTACAACTCCATTATGATGTCACAATCTAGTAATAACAAAAGATACAACGTAGAACAACATTTTTATGTAATATAGAACTGCATTATGATGTCATAATCTAAAACTGCATTATGATGTCATAATCTATTAATAGCAGGTGATAGAATTTACAACTCCATTATGATGTCACAATCTAGTAATAACAAAACATACAATGTAGAACTTCATTATAATGTAGTATAGAACTCCATTATGATGTCATAATGTAAAACTGCATGATGATGTCATAATCTATTCATAGCAGGTAATAGAATTTACAACTTCATTATGATGTCACAATCTAGTAACAACAAAAGATACAGCGCAGAACAACATTATTATTAGAGATGAGCGAACACGTTCGGCTCCGCCCCTTTTTCGCCCGAACACCGAACTTTGCGAACACTTCAGTGTTCGGGCGAAAAAGTTCGGGGGCCGCCGTGGCAGCGCGGGGGGGTGCGGCGGGGAGTGGGGGGGAGAGGGAGAGAGAGAGGGCTCCCCCCTGTTCCCCGCTACTGCCGCCCGCGCCGCCGCGCATCTCCCCGCCCCCCGGCGGCACCCGGACACTTACGCGCGAACACTGCAGTGTTCGGCAAAGCCGGTGTCCGGGTGCGGATGTGTCCGTAACGGACATGTTCGCTCATCTCTAGTCATAATCTATTCATAGCAGGTAATAGAGTTTACAACTCCATTATGATGTCACAATCTAGTAATAACAAAAGATAGAATGTAGAACTTCATTATAATGTAGTATAGAACTGCATTATAATGTCATAATGTAAAACTGCATTATAATGTCATAATCTATTCATAGCAGGTAATAGAATTTACAACTCCATTATGATGTCACAATCTAGTAATAACAAAAGATACAATATAGAACATTATTATGTAATATAGAATTCCATTATGATGTCATAATGCAAAACTGCATTATGATGTCATAATGTATTCATAGGGGATAGAATTTACAACTCCATTATGATGTCACAATCTAGTAATAACAAAACATACAACATAGAACAACATCATTATGTAATATAGAACTCCATTATGATGTCATAATGTGAAACTGCATTATGACGTCATAATCTATTCATAGTAAGTGATAGGATTTGCAACTCCATTATGATGTCACAATCTAGAAATAACAAAAGATACAATGTAGAACATTATTATGTAAGATAGAACTCCATTGTGATGTCATAATGTAATGTAAAACTGCATTATGATGTCATAATTTATTCATGGTAGGGGGTAGACTTTACAACTCCATTATGATGTCACAATCTAGTAATATTAAAAGATACAACATAGAAAAACATTATGTAATATAGAACTCCATTATGATGTCATAATGTAAAACTGCATTATGATGTCATGATGTATTTATGGTAGGGGATAGAATTTACAACTCCATTATGATGTCACAATCTAGTAATAACAAAATATAGAATGTAGAACTTCATTATAATGTAGTATAGAACTGCATTATAATGTCATAATGTAAAACTGCATTATAATGTCATAATCTATTTATAGCAGGTAATAGAATTTGCAACTCCATTATGATGTCACAATCTAGTAATAACAAAAGATACAATGTAGAACAACATTATTATGTAATATAGAATTCCATTATGATGTCATAATGTATTCATAGTGGATAGAATTTACAACTCCATTATGATGTCACAATCTAGTAATAACAAAACATACAACGTAGAACAACATCATTATGTAATATAGAACTCCATTATGATGTCATAATGTGAAACTGCATTATGACGTCATAATCTATTCATAGTAAGTGATAGGATTTGCAACTTAAAATTTACAACTCCATTATGATGTCAGAATCTAGTAATAACAAAACATACAACGTAGAACAACATCATTATGTAATATAGAACTCCATTATGATGTCATAATGTGAAACTGCATTATGACGTCAAAATCTATTCATAGTAAGTGATAGGATTTGCAACTCCATTATGATGTCACAATCTAGAAATAACAAAAGATACAATGTAGAACATTATTATGTAAGATAGAACTCCATTGTGATGTCATAATGTAATGTAAAACTGCATTATGATGTCATAATCTATTGATGGTAGGGGTAGTGTTTACAACTCCATTATGATGTCACAATCTAGTAATATTAAAAGATACAACGTAGAAAAACATTATGTAATATAGAACTCCATTATGATGTCATAATGTAAAACTGCATTATGATGTCATGATGTATTTATGGTAGGGGATAGAATTTACAACTCCATTATGATGTCACAATCCAGTAATAGCAAAAGATAGAATGTAGAACTTCATTATAATGTAGTATAGAACTGCATTATAATGTCATAATGTAAAACTGCATTATAATGTCATAATCTATTCATAGCAGGTAATAGAATTTACAACTCCATTATGATGTCACACCCTAGTAATAACAAAAGATACAATGTAGAACAACATTATTATGTAATATAGAATTCCATTATGATGTCATAATGCAAAACTGCATTATAATGTCATAATCTATTAATGGTAGGGTATAGAATTTACAACTCCATTATGATGTCACAATCTAGTAATAACAAAAGATACAACGTAGAACAACCTTTTTATGTAATATAGAACTGCATTATGATGTCATAATCTAAAACTGCATTATGATGTCATAATCTATTAATAGCAGGTGATAGAATTTACAACTCCATTATGATGTCACAATCTAGTAATAACAAAACATACAATGTAGAACTTCATTATAATGTAGTATAGAACTCCATTAGGATGTCATAATGTAAAACTGCATGATGATGTCATAATCTATTCATAGCAGGTAATAGAATTTACAACTCCATTATGATGTCACAATCTAGTAACAACAAAAGATACAACGCAGAACAACATTATTATGTAATATAGAACTCCATTATGATGTCATAATCTAAAACTGCATTATGATGTCATCTATTAAGAGCAGGTGATAGAATTTACAACTCCATTATGATGTCACAATCTAGTAATAACAAAACATACAATGTAGAACAACATCATTATCTATATATATAAAATTGAATGTATGTCTGTCTGCGTGCGTGCGTGTCTGTCTGTCTGCGTGTCTGTCTGTTTGTCCTTTATGCGCTACTACACCATTCATCCGATCGCCATGAAACTTTGGGAAGTTGTTGAATACACTCCTGGGAAGATTATAGGCATAGTACAACTATCCTACGATAAATGGCGCGCGCGCGAGCGTCGTCGAAAGTTACGACCCCCCACGTAGATCGAATAAGTAAGCCACCTGCTATTGTGATGTCATCACTGCCATTGTGATGTCATCAACATCGGACGCCCTTGAACATGCCCCAACATGTTCTATAAAGCTGCATTGTGATGTCATTAAGGCTCTATTATGACACGTACAGCACGCCAGCCATTTACAGTCAGTCTCCATTGGAGTTGGAAGTGGGTAAACAAGTACTAGGATATCTTCCTAAGAAGCCACAGCAGCCGGATAAATTGTATGTTCCACCCAACGGCTATTTTATTCAGCCCGCAAGGGGGAAGCAGCGGCCTACAAAATCTCATTCAGGTAGGTAGGTTCAGTTCTTGGAGGTTGGGGAATGCTTATGGGCAAGGCCTTATGTCTCATCCCAACTCGATTATTCAATTCTAAGCGCAAAAGAATTAGCGTCCAAATTTTATGTACGGAATTTAATTCTCTCACTTCCCAATTTCATAGAAACTTGAAATTTGGCATGAGCATTGATTATGTCATAAATGGGAAAAGCTAATCGGTCCCAACTTGATTATTCAATTCAAAGCGCCAAAGAATTAGCGTTCAAATTTTACGTACGGAATCTAATTCTCTCATTTTCTGATGTCATAGATAGATAGATAGATAGACTGTATGCAATAACCCTGATAGACAGATAGATAGATAGATAGATAGATAGATAGATAGATAGATAGATAGATAGATAGATAGACTGTATGCAATGACACGTACAGCTTGGAACCATAAATACTAGAGCACGCCAGCCATTTACAGTCAGTCTCCATTGGAGTTGGAAGTGGGCAAACATGTACTAGGCTATCTTCCCAAGAAGCCACAGCAGCCAGATAAATTGGATGTTCCACACAACGGCTATTTTATTCAGCCTGCAAGGGGGAAACAGCGGCCTACAAAGCTTATTGGTCGCTGCTGCCGTCATTTTTAAAAAAGGTACGCTCAGTTCTTTCATGGAGAACAATGTTTAGTGGAGAACTCGCTTATTGGATACAATGTTGCGAGCTGGGCAAAACCCCTAGAATAATCCACGGCACACAGGCAGACAAGCAAAGTGTAAATAACTGGATTGGATAGCTGCGCTAAAATTCTTGCTTGGTTGCTATTTCTTATACTGCTGAGGTAACATAAAAGCTGTGCTGTGATTGGTTGTTATTTCCTATACCCCTGAGGTAAAATAAAAGCTGCACTGTGATTGGTTGCTATTTCTTATACTGCTGAGGTAACATGAAAGCTGCTGTGCTGTGATTGGTTGTTATATATTATACCGCTGAGGTAACTTGAAAGCTACGCTTTGATTGGTTGTTATCTAGATATATAAAAACGAATGTATGTATGTATGTATGTCTGTCTTCGCAGCAACGCGCGACGGGTACGCTAGTGTAATATAAAACTCCATTATGATGTCATAATGTGAAACTGCATTATGACGTCATAATCTATTCATAGTAGGGGATAGGATTTACAACTCCATTATGATGTCACAATCTAGTAATTACAAAAGATAGAATGTAGAACTTCATTATAATGTAGTATAGAACTGCATTATGATGTCCTAATGTAAAACTGCATTATGATGTCATAATCTATTCATAGCAGGTAATAGAATTTACAACTCCGTTATGATGTCACAATTTAGTAATAACAAAAGATACAATGTAGAACAACATTATTATGTAATATAGAACTCCATTATGATGTCATAATGCAAAACAGCATTATGATGTCATAATGTACTTATGGTAGGGGATAGAATTTACAACTCCATTATGATGTCATAATTAAAAACTGCATTATGATGTCATAATGTATTCATAGGGGATAGAATTTACAACTCCATTATGATGTCACAATCTAGTAATAACAAAACATACAACATAGAACAACATCATTATGTAATATAGAACTCCATTATGATGTCATAATGTGAAACTGCATTATGACGTCATAATCTATTCATAGTAAGTGATAGGATTTGCAACTCCATTATGATGTCACAATCTAGAAATAACAAAAGATACAATGTAGAACATTATTATGTAAGATAGAACTCCATTGTGATGTCATAATGTAATGTAAAACTGCATTATGATGTCATAATTTATTCATGGTAGGGGGTAGACTTTACAACTCCATTATGATGTCACAATCTAGTAATATTAAAAGATACAACATAGAAAAACATTATGTAATATAGAACTCCATTATGATGTCATAATGTAAAACTGCATTATGATGTCATGATGTATTTATGGTAGGGGATAGAATTTACAACTCCATTATGATGTCACAATCTAGTAATAACAAAATATAGAATGTAGAACTTCATTATAATGTAGTATAGAACTGCATTATAATGTCATAATGTAAAACTGCATTATAATGTCATAATCTATTTATAGCAGGTAATAGAATTTGCAACTCCATTATGATGTCACAATCTAGTAATAACAAAAGATACAATGTAGAACAACATTATTATGTAATATAGAATTCCATTATGATGTCATAATGCAAAACTGCATTATGATGTCATAATGTATTCATAGTGGATAGAATTTACAACTCCATTATGATGTCACAATCTAGTAATAACAAAACATACAACGTAGAACAACATCATTATGTAATATAGAACTCCATTATGATGTCATAATGTGAAACTGCATTATGACGTCATAATCTATTCATAGTAAGTGATAGGATTTGCAACTTAAAATTTACAACTCCATTATGATGTCACAATCTAGTAATAACAAAACATACAACGTAGAACAACATCATTATGTAATATAGAACTCCATTATGATGTCATAATGTGAAACTGCATTAGGACGTCAAAATCTATTCATAGTAAGTGATAGGATTTGCAACTCCATTATGATGTCACAATCTAGAAATAACAAAAGATACAATGTAGAACATTATTATGTAAGATAGAACTCCATTGTGATGTCATAATGTAATGTAAAACTGCATTATGATGTCATAATCTATTGATGGTAGGGGTAGACTTTACAACTCCATTATGATGTCACAATCTAGTAATATTAAAAGATACAACGTAGAAAAACATTATGTAATATAGAACTCCATTATGATGTCATAATGTAAAACTGCATTATGATGTCATGATGTATTTATGGTAGGGGATAGAATTTACAACTCCATTATGATGTCACAATCCAGTAATAGCAAAAGATAGAATGTAGAACTTCATTATAATGTAGTATAGAACTGCATTATAATGTCATAATGTAAAACTGCATTATAATGTCATAATCTATTCATAGCAGGTAATAGAATTTACAACTCCATTATGATGTCACACCCTAGTAATAACAAAAGATACAATGTAGAACAACATTATTATGTAATATAGAATTCCATTATGATGTCATAATGCAAAACTGCATTATAATGTCATAATCTATTAATGGTAGGGTATAGAATTTACAACTCCATTATGATGTCACAATCTAGTAATAACAAAAGATACAACGTAGAACAACCTTTTTATGTAATATAGAACTGCATTATGATGTCATAATCTAAAACTGCATTATGATGTCATAATCTATTAATAGCAGGTGATAGAATTTACAACTCCATTATGATGTCACAATCTAGTAATAACAAAACATACAATGTAGAACTTCATTATAATGTAGTATAGAACTCCATTAGGATGTCATAATGTAAAACTGCATGATGATGTCATAATCTATTCATAGCAGGTAATAGAATTTACAACTCCATTATGATGTCACAATCTAGTAACAACAAAAGATACAACGCAGAACAACATTATTATGTAATATAGAACTCCATTATGATGTCATAATCTAAAACTGCATTATGATGTCATCTATTAAGAGCAGGTGATAGAATTTACAACTCCATTATGATGTCACAATCTAGTAATAACAAAACATACAACGTAGAACAACATCATTATCTATATATATAAAATTGAATGTATGTCTGTCTGCGTGCGTGCGTGTCTGTCTGTCTGCGTGTCTGTCTGTTTGTCCTTTATGCGCTACTACACCATTCATCCGATCGCCATGAAACTTTGGGAAGTTGTTGAATACACTCCTGGGAAGATTATAGGCATAGTACAACTATCCTATGATAAATGGCGCGCGCGCGAGCGTCGTCGAAAGTTACGACCCCCCACGTAGATCGAATAAGTAAGCCACCTGCTATTGTGATGTCATCACTGCCATTGTGATGTCATCAACATCGGACGCCCTTGAACATGCCCCAACATGTTCTATAAAGCTGCATTGTGATGTCATTAAGGCTCTATTATGACACGTACAGCACGCCAGCCATTTACAGTCAGTCTCCATTGGAGTTGGAAGTGGGTAAACAAGTACTAGGATATCTTCCTAAGAAGCCACAGCAGCCGGATAAATTGTATGTTCCACCCAACGGCTATTTTATTCAGCCCGCAAGGGGGAAGCAGCGGCCTACAAAATCTCATTCAGGTAGGTAGGTTCAGTTCTTGGAGGTTGGAGAATGCTTATGGGCAAGGCCTTATGTCTCATCCCAACTCGATTATTCAATTCTAAGCGCAAAAGAATTAGCGTCCAAATTTTATGTACGGAATTTAATTCTCTCACTTCCCAATTTCATAGAAACTTGAAATTTGGCATGAGCATTGATTATGTCATAAATGGGAAAAGCTAATCGGTCCCAACTTGATTATTCAATTCAAAGCGCCAAAGAATTAGCGTTCAAATTTTACGTACGGAATCTAATTCTCTCATTTTCTGATGTCATAGATAGATAGATAGATAGATAGATAGACTGTATGCAATAACCCTGATAGACAGATAGATAGATAGATAGATAGATAGATAGATAGATAGATAGATAGATAGACTGTATGCAATGACACGTACAGCTTGAAACCATAAATACTAGAGCACGCCAGCCATTTACAGTCAGTCTCCATTGGAGTTGGAAGTGGGCAAACATGTACTAGGCTATCTTCCCAAGAAGCCACAGCAGCCAGATAAATTGGATGTTCCACACAACGGCTATTTTATTCAGCCTGCAAGGGGGAAACAGCGGCCTACAAAGCTTATTGGTCGCTGCTGCCGTCATTTTTAAAAAAGGTACGCTCAGTTCTTTCATGGAGAACAATGTTTAGTGGAGAACTCGCTTATTGGATACAATGTTGCGAGCTGGGCAAAACCCCTAGAATAATCCACGGCACACAGGCAGACAAGCAAAGTGTAAATAACTGGATTGGATAGCTGCGCTAAAATTCTTGCTTGGTTGCTATTTCTTATACTGCTGAGGTAACATAAAAGCTGTGCTGTGATTGGTTGTTATTTCCTATACCCCTGAGGTAAAATAAAAGCTGCACTGTGATTGGTTGCTATTTCTTATACTGCTGAGGTAACATGAAAGCTGCTGTGCTGTGATTGGTTGTTATATATTATACCGCTGAGGTAACTTGAAAGCTACGCTTTGATTGGTTGTTATCTAGATATATAAAAACGAATGTATGTATGTATGTATGTCTGTCTTCGCAGCAACGCGCGACGGGTACGCTAGTGTAATATAAAACTCCATTATGATGTCATAATGTGAAACTGCATTATGACGTCATAATCTATTCATAGTAGGGGATAGGATTTACAACTCCATTATGATGTCACAATCTAGTAATTACAAAAGATAGAATGTAGAACTTCATTATAATGTAGTATAGAACTGCATTATGATGTCCTAATGTAAAACTGCATTATGATGTCATAATCTATTCATAGCAGGTAATAGAATTTACAACTCCGTTATGATGTCACAATTTAGTAATAACAAAAGATACAATGTAGAACAACATTATTATGTAATATAGAACTCCATTATGATGTCATAATGCAAAACAGCATTATGATGTCATAATGTACTTATGGTAGGGGATAGAATTTACAACTCCATTATGATGTCATAATTTAAAACTGCATTATGATGTCATAATGTATTCATAGGGGATAGAATTTACAACTCCATTATGATGTCACAATCTAGTAATAACAAAACATACAACATAGAACAACATCATTATGTAATATAGAACTCCATTATGATGTCATAATGTGAAACTGCATTATGACGTCATAATCTATTCATAGTAAGTGATAGGATTTGCAACTCCATTATGATGTCACAATCTAGAAATAACAAAAGATACAATGTAGAACATTATTATGTAAGATAGAACTCCATTGTGATGTCATAATGTAATGTAAAACTGCATTATGATGTCATAATTTATTCATGGTAGGGGGTAGACTTTACAACTCCATTATGATGTCACAATCTAGTAATATTAAAAGATACAACATAGAAAAACATTATGTAATATAGAACTCCATTATGATGTCATAATGTAAAACTGCATTATGATGTCATGATGTATTTATGGTAGGGGATAGAATTTACAACTCCATTATGATGTCACAATCTAGTAATAACAAAATATAGAATGTAGAACTTCATTATAATGTAGTATAGAACTGCATTATAATGTCATAATGTAAAACTGCATTATAATGTCATAATCTATTTATAGCAGGTAATAGAATTTGCAACTCCATTATGATGTCACAATCTAGTAATAACAAAAGATACAATGTAGAACAACATTATTATGTAATATAGAATTCCATTATGATGTCATAATGCAAAACTGCATTATGATGTCATAATGTATTCATAGTGGATAGAATTTACAACTCCATTATGATGTCACAATCTAGTAATAACAAAACATACAACGTAGAACAACATCATTATGTAATATAGAACTCCATTATGATGTCATAATGTGAAACTGCATTATGACGTCATAATCTATTCATAGTAAGTGATAGGATTTGCAACTTAAAATTTACAACTCCATTATGATGTCACAATCTAGTAATAACAAAACATACAACGTAGAACAACATCATTATGTAATATAGAACTCCATTATGATGTCATAATGTGAAACTGCATTATGACGTCAAAATCTATTCATAGTAAGTGATAGAATTTGCAACTCCATTATGATGTCACAATCTAGAAATAACAAAAGATACAATGTAGAACATCATTATTATGTAAGATAGAACTCCATTGTGATGTCATAATGTAATGTAAAACTGCATTATGATGTCATAATCTATTGATGGTAGGGGTAGACTTTACAACTCCATTATGATGTCACAATCTAGTAATATTAAAAGATACAACGTAGAAAAACATTATGCAATATAGAACTCCATTATGATGTCATAATGTAAAACTGCATTATGATGTCATGATGTATTTATGGTAGGGGATAGAATTTACAACTCCATTATGATGTCACAATCCAGTAATAGCAAAAGATAGAATGTAGAACTTCATTATAATGTAGTATAGAACTGCATTATAATGTCATAATGTAAAACTGCATTATAATGTCATAATCTATTCATAGCAGGTAATAGAATTTACAACTCCATTATGATGTCACACCCTAGTAATAACAAAAGATACAATGTAGAACAACATTATTATGTAATATAGAATTCCATTATGATGTCATAATGCAAAACTGCATTATAATGTCATAATCTATTAATGGTAGGGTATAGAATTTACAACTCCATTATGATGTCACAATCTAGTAATAACAAAAGATACAACGCAGAACAACATTATTATGTAATATAGAACTCCATTATGATGTCATAATCTAAAACTGCATTATGATGTCATAATCTATTAATAGCAGGTGATAGAATTTACAACTCCATTATGATGTCACAATCTAGTAATAGCAAAAGATACAATGTAGAACTTCATTATAATGTAGTATAGAACTCCATTAGGATGTCATAATGTAAAACTGCATGATGATGTCATAATCTATTCATAGCAGGTAATAGAATTTACAACTCCATTATGATGTCACAATCTAGTAACAACAAAAGATACAACGCAGAACAACATTATTATGTAATATAGAACTCCATTATGATGTCATAATCTAAAACTGCATTATGATGTCATCTATTAAGAGCAGGTGATAGAATTTACAACTCCATTATGATGTCACAATCTAGTAATAACAAAACATACAACGTAGAACAACATCATTATCTATATATATAAAATTGAATGTATGTCTGTCTGCGTGCGTGCGTGTCTGTCTGTCTGCGTGTCTGTCTGTTTGTCCTTTATGCGCTACTACACCATTCATCCGATCGCCATGAAACTTTGGGAAGTTGTTGAATACACTCCTGGGAAGATTATAGGCATAGTACAACTATCCTACGATAAATGGCGCGCGCGCGAGCGTCGTCGAAAGTTACGACCCCCCACGTAGATCGAATAAGTAAGCCACCTGCTATTGTGATGTCATCACTGCCATTGTGATGTCATCAACATCGGACGCCCTTGAACATGCCCCAACATGTTCTATAAAGCTGCATTGTGATGTCATTAAGGCTCTATTATGACACGTACAGCACGCCAGCCATTTACAGTCAGTCTCCATTGGAGTTGGAAGTGGGTAAACAAGTACTAGGATATCTTCCTAAGAAGCCACAGCAGCCGGATAAATTGTATGTTCCACCCAACGGCTATTTTATTCAGCCCGCAAGGGGGAAGCAGCGGCCTACAAAATCTCATTCAGGTAGGTAGGTTCAGTTCTTGGAGGTTGGGGAATGCTTATGGGCAAGGCCTTATGTCTCATCCCAACTCGATTATTCAATTCTAAGCGCAAAAGAATTAGCGTCCAAATTTTATGTACGGAATTTAATTCTCTCACTTCCCAATTTCATAGAAACTTGAAATTTGGCATGAGCATTGATTATGTCATAAATGGGAAAAGCTAATCGGTCCCAACTTGATTATTCAATTCAAAGCGCCAAAGAATTAGCGTTCAAATTTTACGTACGGAATCTAATTCTCTCATTTTCTGATGTCATAGATAGATAGATAGATAGACTGTATGCAATAACCCTGATAGACAGATAGATAGATAGATAGATAGATAGATAGATAGATAGATAGATAGACTGTATGCAATGACACGTACAGCTTGGAACCATAAATACTAGAGCACGCCAGCCATTTACAGTCAGTCTCCATTGGAGTTGGAAGTGGGCAAACATGTACTAGGCTATCTTCCCAAGAAGCCACAGCAGCCAGATAAATTGGATGTTCCACACAACGGCTATTTTATTCAGCCTGCAAGGGGGAAACAGCGGCCTACAAAGCTTATTGGTCGCTGCTGCCGTCATTTTTAAAAAAGGTACGCTCAGTTCTTTCATGGAGAACAATGTTTAGTGGAGAACTCGCTTATTGGATACAATGTTGCGAGCTGGGCAAAACCCCTAGAATAATCCACGGCACACAGGCAGACAAGCAAAGTGTAAATAACTGGATTGGATAGCTGCGCTAAAATTCTTGCTTGGTTGCTATTTCTTATACTGCTGAGGTAACATAAAAGCTGTGCTGTGATTGGTTGTTATTTCCTATACCCCTGAGGTAAAATAAAAGCTGCACTGTGATTGGTTGCTATTTCTTATACTGCTGAGGTAACATGAAAGCTGCTGTGCTGTGATTGGTTGTTATATATTATACCGCTGAGGTAACTTGAAAGCTACGCTTTGATTGGTTGTTATCTAGATATATAAAAACGAATGTATGTATGTATGTATGTCTGTCTTCGCAGCAACGCGCGACGGGTACGCTAGTGTAATATAAAACTCCATTATGATGTCATAATGTGAAACTGCATTATGACGTCATAATCTATTCATAGTAGGGGATAGGATTTACAACTCCATTATGATGTCACAATCTAGTAATTACAAAAGATAGAATGTAGAACTTCATTATAATGTAGTATAGAACTGCATTATGATGTCCTAATGTAAAACTGCATTATGATGTCATAATCTATTCATAGCAGGTAATAGAATTTACAACTCCGTTATGATGTCACAATTTAGTAATAACAAAAGATACAATGTAGAACAACATTATTATGTAATATAGAACTCCATTATGATGTCATAATGCAAAACAGCATTATGATGTCATAATGTACTTATGGTAGGGGATAGAATTTACAACTCCATTATGATGTCATAATTAAAAACTGCATTATGATGTCATAATGTATTCATAGGGGATAGAATTTACAACTCCATTATGATGTCACAATCTAGTAATAACAAAACATACAACATAGAACAACATCATTATGTAATATAGAACTCCATTATGATGTCATAATGTGAAACTGCATTATGACGTCATAATCTATTCATAGTAAGTGATAGGATTTGCAACTCCATTATGATGTCACAATCTAGAAATAACAAAAGATACAATGTAGAACATTATTATGTAAGATAGAACTCCATTGTGATGTCATAATGTAATGTAAAACTGCATTATGATGTCATAATTTATTCATGGTAGGGGGTAGACTTTACAACTCCATTATGATGTCACAATCTAGTAATATTAAAAGATACAACATAGAAAAACATTATGTAATATAGAACTCCATTATGATGTCATAATGTAAAACTGCATTATGATGTCATGATGTATTTATGGTAGGGGATAGAATTTACAACTCCATTATGATGTCACAATCTAGTAATAACAAAATATAGAATGTAGAACTTCATTATAATGTAGTATAGAACTGCATTATAATGTCATAATGTAAAACTGCATTATAATGTCATAATCTATTTATAGCAGGTAATAGAATTTGCAACTCCATTATGATGTCACAATCTAGTAATAACAAAAGATACAATGTAGAACAACATTATTATGTAATATAGAATTCCATTATGATGTCATAATGCAAAACTGCATTATGATGTCATAATGTATTCATAGTGGATAGAATTTACAACTCCATTATGATGTCACAATCTAGTAATAACAAAACATACAACGTAGAACAACATCATTATGTAATATAGAACTCCATTATGATGTCATAATGTGAAACTGCATTATGACGTCATAATCTATTCATAGTAAGTGATAGGATTTGCAACTTAAAATTTACAACTCCATTATGATGTCACAATCTAGTAATAACAAAACATACAACGTAGAACAACATCATTATGTAATATAGAACTCCATTATGATGTCATAATGTGAAACTGCATTAGGACGTCAAAATCTATTCATAGTAAGTGATAGGATTTGCAACTCCATTATGATGTCACAATCTAGAAATAACAAAAGATACAATGTAGAACATTATTATGTAAGATAGAACTCCATTGTGATGTCATAATGTAATGTAAAACTGCATTATGATGTCATAATCTATTGATGGTAGGGGTAGACTTTACAACTCCATTATGATGTCACAATCTAGTAATATTAAAAGATACAACGTAGAAAAACATTATGTAATATAGAACTCCATTATGATGTCATAATGTAAAACTGCATTATGATGTCATGATGTATTTATGGTAGGGGATAGAATTTACAACTCCATTATGATGTCACAATCCAGTAATAGCAAAAGATAGAATGTAGAACTTCATTATAATGTAGTATAGAACTGCATTATAATGTCATAATGTAAAACTGCATTATAATGTCATAATCTATTCATAGCAGGTAATAGAATTTACAACTCCATTATGATGTCACACCCTAGTAATAACAAAAGATACAATGTAGAACAACATTATTATGTAATATAGAATTCCATTATGATGTCATAATGCAAAACTGCATTATAATGTCATAATCTATTAATGGTAGGGTATAGAATTTACAACTCCATTATGATGTCACAATCTAGTAATAACAAAAGATACAACGTAGAACAACCTTTTTATGTAATATAGAACTGCATTATGATGTCATAATCTAAAACTGCATTATGATGTCATAATCTATTAATAGCAGGTGATAGAATTTACAACTCCATTATGATGTCACAATCTAGTAATAACAAAACATACAATGTAGAACTTCATTATAATGTAGTATAGAACTCCATTAGGATGTCATAATGTAAAACTGCATGATGATGTCATAATCTATTCATAGCAGGTAATAGAATTTACAACTCCATTATGATGTCACAATCTAGTAACAACAAAAGATACAACGCAGAACAACATTATTATGTAATATAGAACTCCATTATGATGTCATAATCTAAAACTGCATTATGATGTCATCTATTAAGAGCAGGTGATAGAATTTACAACTCCATTATGATGTCACAATCTAGTAATAACAAAACATACAACGTAGAACAACATCATTATCTATATATATAAAATTGAATGTATGTCTGTCTGCGTGCGTGCGTGTCTGTCTGTCTGCGTGTCTGTCTGTTTGTCCTTTATGCGCTACTACACCATTCATCCGATCGCCATGAAACTTTGGGAAGTTGTTGAATACACTCCTGGGAAGATTATAGGCATAGTACAACTATCCTATGATAAATGGCGCGCGCGCGAGCGTCGTCGAAAGTTACGACCCCCCACGTAGATCGAATAAGTAAGCCACCTGCTATTGTGATGTCATCACTGCCATTGTGATGTCATCAACATCGGACGCCCTTGAACATGCCCCAACATGTTCTATAAAGCTGCATTGTGATGTCATTAAGGCTCTATTATGACACGTACAGCACGCCAGCCATTTACAGTCAGTCTCCATTGGAGTTGGAAGTGGGTAAACAAGTACTAGGATATCTTCCTAAGAAGCCACAGCAGCCGGATAAATTGTATGTTCCACCCAACGGCTATTTTATTCAGCCCGCAAGGGGGAAGCAGCGGCCTACAAAATCTCATTCAGGTAGGTAGGTTCAGTTCTTGGAGGTTGGAGAATGCTTATGGGCAAGGCCTTATGTCTCATCCCAACTCGATTATTCAATTCTAAGCGCAAAAGAATTAGCGTCCAAATTTTATGTACGGAATTTAATTCTCTCACTTCCCAATTTCATAGAAACTTGAAATTTGGCATGAGCATTGATTATGTCATAAATGGGAAAAGCTAATCGGTCCCAACTTGATTATTCAATTCAAAGCGCCAAAGAATTAGCGTTCAAATTTTACGTACGGAATCTAATTCTCTCATTTTCTGATGTCATAGATAGATAGATAGATAGATAGATAGACTGTATGCAATAACCCTGATAGACAGATAGATAGATAGATAGATAGATAGATAGATAGATAGATAGATAGATAGATAGATAGACTGTATGCAATGACACGTACAGCTTGAAACCATAAATACTAGAGCACGCCAGCCATTTACAGTCAGTCTCCATTGGAGTTGGAAGTGGGCAAACATGTACTAGGCTATCTTCCCAAGAAGCCACAGCAGCCAGATAAATTGGATGTTCCACACAACGGCTATTTTATTCAGCCTGCAAGGGGGAAACAGCGGCCTACAAAGCTTATTGGTCGCTGCTGCCGTCATTTTTAAAAAAGGTACGCTCAGTTCTTTCATGGAGAACAATGTTTAGTGGAGAACTCGCTTATTGGATACAATGTTGCGAGCTGGGCAAAACCCCTAGAATAATCCACGGCACACAGGCAGACAAGCAAAGTGTAAATAACTGGATTGGATAGCTGCGCTAAAATTCTTGCTTGGTTGCTATTTCTTATACTGCTGAGGTAACATAAAAGCTGTGCTGTGATTGGTTGTTATTTCCTATACCCCTGAGGTAAAATAAAAGCTGCACTGTGATTGGTTGCTATTTCTTATACTGCTGAGGTAACATGAAAGCTGCTGTGCTGTGATTGGTTGTTATATATTATACCGCTGAGGTAACTTGAAAGCTACGCTTTGATTGGTTGTTATCTAGATATATAAAAACGAATGTATGTATGTATGTATGTCTGTCTTCGCAGCAACGCGCGACGGGTACGCTAGTGTAATATAAAACTCCATTATGATGTCATAATGTGAAACTGCATTATGACGTCATAATCTATTCATAGTAGGGGATAGGATTTACAACTCCATTATGATGTCACAATCTAGTAATTACAAAAGATAGAATGTAGAACTTCATTATAATGTAGTATAGAACTGCATTATGATGTCCTAATGTAAAACTGCATTATGATGTCATAATCTATTCATAGCAGGTAATAGAATTTACAACTCCGTTATGATGTCACAATTTAGTAATAACAAAAGATACAATGTAGAACAACATTATTATGTAATATAGAACTCCATTATGATGTCATAATGCAAAACAGCATTATGATGTCATAATGTACTTATGGTAGGGGATAGAATTTACAACTCCATTATGATGTCATAATTTAAAACTGCATTATGATGTCATAATGTATTCATAGGGGATAGAATTTACAACTCCATTATGATGTCACAATCTAGTAATAACAAAACATACAACATAGAACAACATCATTATGTAATATAGAACTCCATTATGATGTCATAATGTGAAACTGCATTATGACGTCATAATCTATTCATAGTAAGTGATAGGATTTGCAACTCCATTATGATGTCACAATCTAGAAATAACAAAAGATACAATGTAGAACATTATTATGTAAGATAGAACTCCATTGTGATGTCATAATGTAATGTAAAACTGCATTATGATGTCATAATTTATTCATGGTAGGGGGTAGACTTTACAACTCCATTATGATGTCACAATCTAGTAATATTAAAAGATACAACATAGAAAAACATTATGTAATATAGAACTCCATTATGATGTCATAATGTAAAACTGCATTATGATGTCATGATGTATTTATGGTAGGGGATAGAATTTACAACTCCATTATGATGTCACAATCTAGTAATAACAAAATATAGAATGTAGAACTTCATTATAATGTAGTATAGAACTGCATTATAATGTCATAATGTAAAACTGCATTATAATGTCATAATCTATTTATAGCAGGTAATAGAATTTGCAACTCCATTATGATGTCACAATCTAGTAATAACAAAAGATACAATGTAGAACAACATTATTATGTAATATAGAATTCCATTATGATGTCATAATGCAAAACTGCATTATGATGTCATAATGTATTCATAGTGGATAGAATTTACAACTCCATTATGATGTCACAATCTAGTAATAACAAAACATACAACGTAGAACAACATCATTATGTAATATAGAACTCCATTATGATGTCATAATGTGAAACTGCATTATGACGTCATAATCTATTCATAGTAAGTGATAGGATTTGCAACTTAAAATTTACAACTCCATTATGATGTCACAATCTAGTAATAACAAAACATACAACGTAGAACAACATCATTATGTAATATAGAACTCCATTATGATGTCATAATGTGAAACTGCATTATGACGTCAAAATCTATTCATAGTAAGTGATAGAATTTGCAACTCCATTATGATGTCACAATCTAGAAATAACAAAAGATACAATGTAGAACATCATTATTATGTAAGATAGAACTCCATTGTGATGTCATAATGTAATGTAAAACTGCATTATGATGTCATAATCTATTGATGGTAGGGGTAGACTTTACAACTCCATTATGATGTCACAATCTAGTAATATTAAAAGATACAACGTAGAAAAACATTATGCAATATAGAACTCCATTATGATGTCATAATGTAAAACTGCATTATGATGTCATGATGTATTTATGGTAGGGGATAGAATTTACAACTCCATTATGATGTCACAATCCAGTAATAGCAAAAGATAGAATGTAGAACTTCATTATAATGTAGTATAGAACTGCATTATAATGTCATAATGTAAAACTGCATTATAATGTCATAATCTATTCATAGCAGGTAATAGAATTTACAACTCCATTATGATGTCACACCCTAGTAATAACAAAAGATACAATGTAGAACAACATTATTATGTAATATAGAATTCCATTATGATGTCATAATGCAAAACTGCATTATAATGTCATAATCTATTAATGGTAGGGTATAGAATTTACAACTCCATTATGATGTCACAATCTAGTAATAACAAAAGATACAACGCAGAACAACATTATTATGTAATATAGAACTCCATTATGATGTCATAATCTAAAACTG
This sequence comes from Eleutherodactylus coqui, assembly GCF_035609145.1. Classification (NCBI taxonomy): domain Eukaryota; kingdom Metazoa; phylum Chordata; class Amphibia; order Anura; family Eleutherodactylidae; genus Eleutherodactylus; species Eleutherodactylus coqui. The sequence goes on along the minus strand of NC_089842.1, from coordinate 213,759,988 downwards.
CATTATGATGTCATAATCTATTAATAGCAGGTGATAGAATTTACAACTCCATTATGATGTCACAATCTAGTAATAGCAAAAGATACAATGTAGAACTTCATTATAATGTAGTATAGAACTCCATTAGGATGTCATAATGTAAAACTGCATGATGATGTCATAATCTATTCATAGCAGGTAATAGAATTTACAACTCCATTATGATGTCACAATCTAGTAACAACAAAAGATACAACGCAGAACAACATTATTATGTAATATAGAACTCCATTATGATGTCATAATCTAAAACTGCATTATGATGTCATCTATTAAGAGCAGGTGATAGAATTTACAACTCCATTATGATGTCACAATCTAGTAATAACAAAACATACAACGTAGAACAACATCATTATCTATATATATAAAATTGAATGTATGTCTGTCTGCGTGCGTGCGTGTCTGTCTGTCTGCGTGTCTGTCTGTTTGTCCTTTATGCGCTACTACACCATTCATCCGATCGCCATGAAACTTTGGGAAGTTGTTGAATACACTCCTGGGAAGATTATAGGCATAGTACAACTATCCTACGATAAATGGCGCGCGCGCGAGCGTCGTCGAAAGTTACGACCCCCCACGTAGATCGAATAAGTAAGCCACCTGCTATTGTGATGTCATCACTGCCATTGTGATGTCATCAACATCGGACGCCCTTGAACATGCCCCAACATGTTCTATAAAGCTGCATTGTGATGTCATTAAGGCTCTATTATGACACGTACAGCACGCCAGCCATTTACAGTCAGTCTCCATTGGAGTTGGAAGTGGGTAAACAAGTACTAGGATATCTTCCTAAGAAGCCACAGCAGCCGGATAAATTGTATGTTCCACCCAACGGCTATTTTATTCAGCCCGCAAGGGGGAAGCAGCGGCCTACAAAATCTCATTCAGGTAGGTAGGTTCAGTTCTTGGAGGTTGGGGAATGCTTATGGGCAAGGCCTTATGTCTCATCCCAACTCGATTATTCAATTCTAAGCGCAAAAGAATTAGCGTCCAAATTTTATGTACGGAATTTAATTCTCTCACTTCCCAATTTCATAGAAACTTGAAATTTGGCATGAGCATTGATTATGTCATAAATGGGAAAAGCTAATCGGTCCCAACTTGATTATTCAATTCAAAGCGCCAAAGAATTAGCGTTCAAATTTTACGTACGGAATCTAATTCTCTCATTTTCTGATGTCATAGATAGATAGATAGATAGACTGTATGCAATAACCCTGATAGACAGATAGATAGATAGATAGATAGATAGATAGATAGATAGACTGTATGCAATGACACGTACAGCTTGGAACCATAAATACTAGAGCACGCCAGCCATTTACAGTCAGTCTCCATTGGAGTTGGAAGTGGGCAAACATGTACTAGGCTATCTTCCCAAGAAGCCGCAGCAGCCAGATAAATTGGATGTTCCACACAACGGCTATTTTATTCAGCCTGCAAGGGGGAAACAGCGGCCTACAAAGCTTATTGGTCGCTGCTGCCGTCATTTTTAAAAAAGGTACGCTCAGTTCTTTCATGGAGAACAATGTTTAGTGGAGAACTCGCTTATTGGATACAATGTTGCGAGCTGGGCAAAACCCCTAGAATAATCCACGGCACACAGGCAGACAAGCAAAGTGTAAATAACTGGATTGGATAGCTGCGCTAAAATTCTTGCTTGGTTGCTATTTCTTATACTGCTGAGGTAACATAAAAGCTGTGCTGTGATTGGTTGTTATTTCCTATACCCCTGAGGTAAAATAAAAGCTGCACTGTGATTGGTTGCTATTTCTTATACTGCTGAGGTAACATGAAAGCTGCTGTGCTGTGATTGGTTGTTATATATTATACCGCTGAGGTAACTTGAAAGCTACGCTTTGATTGGTTGTTATCTAGATATATAAAAACGAATGTATGTATGTATGTATGTCTGTCTTCGCAGCAACGCGCGACGGGTACGCTAGTGTAATATAAAACTCCATTATGATGTCATAATGTGAAACTGCATTATGACGTCATAATCTATTCATAGTAGGGGATAGGATTTACAACTCCATTATGATGTCACAATCTAGTAATTACAAAAGATAGAATGTAGAACTTCATTATAATGTAGTATAGAACTGCATTATGATGTCCTAATGTAAAACTGCATTATGATGTCATAATCTATTCATAGCAGGTAATAGAATTTACAACTCCGTTATGATGTCACGATTTAGTAATAACAAAAGATACAATGTAGAACAACATTATTATGTAATATAGAACTCCATTATGATGTCATAATGCAAAACAGCATTATGATGTCATAATGTACTTATGGTAGGGGATAGAATTTACAACTCCATTATGATGTCATAATTTAAAACTGCATTATGATGTCATAATGTATTCATAGGGGATAGAGTTTACAACTCCATTATGATGTCACAATCTAGTAATAACAAAACATACAACGGAGAACAACATCATTATATAATATAGAACTCCATTATGATGTCATAATGTAAAAACTGCATTATGACGTCATAATCTATTCATAGTAGGGGATAGGATTTACAACTCCATTAAGATGTCACAATCTAGTAATAACAAAAGATACAATGTAGAACAACATTATTATGTAATATAGAACTCCATTGTGATGTCATAAAGTAAAACTGCATTATGATGTCATAATCTATTCATGGTAGGGGATAGAATTTACAACTCCATGATGATGTCTTAATCTAGTAATAACAAAAGATACAATGTAGAACTTCATTATAATGTAGTATAGAACTCCATTATGATGTCATAATGTGAAACTGCATTATGACGTCATAATCTATTCATAGTAGGTGATAGGATTTACAACTCCATTATGATGTCACAATCTAGTAATAACAAAAGATACAATGTAGAACTTAATTATATTGTACTATAGAACTCCATTATGATGTCATAATGTAAAACTGCATTATGATGTCATAATCTATTCATGGTAGGGGATAGTATTTAAAACTTCATTATGATGTCAGAAATTAGTAGTAAGAAAAGATACAACGTAGAGCAACATTATTATCTATATATATAAAATTGAATGTATGTCTGTCTGCGTGCGTGCGTGTCTGCGTGTCTGCGTGTCTGCGTGTCTGTTTGTCCTTTATGCGCTACTACACCATTCATCCGATCGCCATGAAACTTTGGGAAGTTGTTAAGTACACTCCTGGGAAGATTATAGGCATAGTACAAATATCCTACGATAAATGGCGCGCGCGAGCGTCGTCGAAAGTTACACCCCCCCCCCACGTAGATCGAATAAGTAAGCCACCTGCTATTGCGACCACTGAGGTTTTGTAGGCCGCTGCTTCCCCCTTGCAGGCTGAATAAAATAGCCGTTGTGTGGAACATCCAATTTATCCGGCTGCTGTGGCTTCTTGGGAAGATAGCCTAGTACATGTTTGCCCACTTCCAACTCCAATGGAGACTGACTGTAAATGGCTGGCGTGCTCTAGTATTTATGGTTTCAAGCTGTACGTGTCATTGCATACAGTCTATCTATCTATCTATCTATCTCCATATCTATCTGTCAGGGTTATTGCATACAGTCTATCTATCTATCTATCTATCTATCTATCTATCTATCTATGACATCAGGAAATGAGAGAATTAGATTCCGTACGTAAAATTTGAACGCTAATTCTTTGGCGCTTTGAATTGAATAATCGAGTTGGGACCCATTAACTTTTCCTATTTATGACATAATCAATGCTCGTGGCAAATTTCAAGTTTCTATGACATTGGGAAGTGAGAGAATTAAGTTGGGATGAGACATAAGGCCTTGCCCATAAGCATTCCCCAACCTCCAAGAACTGAACCTACCTACCTGAATGAGATTTTGTAGGCCGCTGCTTCCCCCTTGCGGGCTGAATAAAATAGCCGTTGGGTGGAACATACAATTTATCCGGCTGCTGTGGCTTCTTGGGAAGATAGCCTAGTACTTGTTTACCCACTTCCAACTCCAATGGTAATTGGCTGGCGTGCTCTAGTGGTTCCAAGCTGTACGTGTCATAATAGAGCCTTAATGACATCACAATGCAGCTTTATAGAACATGTTGGGGCATGTTCAAGGGCGTCCGATGTTGATGACATCAGTGATGACATCAGAATAGCAGGTGGCTTACTTATTCGATCTACGTGGGGGGGGGTGTAACTTTCGACGACGCTCGCGCGCGCGCCATTTATCGTAGGATATTTGTACTATGCCTATAATCTTCCCAGGAGTGTACTTAACAACTTCCCAAAGTTTCATGGCGATCGGATGAATGGTGTAGTAGCGCATAAAGGACAAGCAGACACGCAGACACGCACGCACGCAGACAGACATACATTCAATTTTATATATATAGATAAAAGTCCATTATGATGTCATAATGTAAAACTGCATTATGATGTCATAATGTATTTATAGTAGGGGATAGAGTTTACAACTCCATTATGATGTCATAATGTAATATAAAACTGCATTATGATGTCATAATCTATTCATGGTAGGGGATAGAATTTACAACTCCATTATGATGTCACAATCTAGTAATAACAAAAGATATAACGTAGAACAACATTATCTATATATATAAAATTGAATGTATGTCTGTCTGCGTGCGTGTCTGCGTGCGTGCGTGTCTGTTTGTCCATTATGCGCTACTACACCATTCATCCGATCGCCATGAAACTTTGGGAAGTTGTTAAGTACACTCCTGGGAAGATTATAGGCATAGTACAAATATCCTACGATAAATGGCGCGCGAGCGTCGTCGAAAGTTACGCCCCCCCCCCACGTAGATCGAATAAGTAAGCCACCTGCTATTGTGATGTCATCACTGATGTCATCAACATCGGACGCCCTTGAACATGCCCCAACATGTTCTATAAAGCTGCATTGTGATGTCATTAAGGCTGTATTATGACACGTACAGCTTGGAACCACTAGAGCACGCCAGCCAATTACCATTGGAGTTGGAAGTGGGTAAACAAGTACTAGGATATCTTCCTAAGAAGCCACAGCAGCCGGATAAATTGTATGTTCCACCCAACGGCTATTTTATTCAGCCCGCAAGGGGGAAGCAGCGGCCTACAAAATCTCATTCAGGTAGGTAGGTTCAGTTCTTGGAGGTTGGGGAATGCTTATGGGCAAGGCCTTATGTCTCATCCCAACTCGATTATTCAATTCTAAGCGCAAAAGAATTAGCGTCCAAATTTTATGTACGGAATTTAATTCTCTCACTTCCCAATGTCATAGAAACTTGAAATTTGGCACGAGCATTGATTATGTCATAAATAGGAAAAGTTAATGGGTCCCAACTCGATTATTCAATTCAAAGCGCCAAAGAATTAGCGTTCAAATTTTATGTACGGAATCTAATTCTCTCATTTCCGGATGTCATAGATAGATAGATAGATAGACTGTATGCAATAACCTAGATAGATAGATAGATAGATAGACTGTATGCAATGACACGTACAGCTTGAAACCATAAATACTAGAGCACGCCAGCCATTTACAGTCAGTCTCCATTGGAGTTGGAAGTGGGCAAACATGTACTAGGCTATCTTCCCAAGAAGCCACAGCAGCCGGATAAATTGGATGTTCCACCCAACGGCTATTTTATTCAGCCTGCAAGGGGGAAGCAGCGGCCTACAAAACCTCAGTGGTCGCTGCTGCCGTCATCTAGATATATAAAAACGAATGTATGTATGTATGTCTGTCTTCGCAGCAACGCGCGACGGGTACGCTAGTTATGTAATATAGAACTCCAGTATGATGTCATAATTTGAAACTGCATGATGATGTCATAATCTATTCATAGCAGGTAATAGAGTTTACAACTCCATTATGATGTCACAATCTAGTAATAACAAAAGATACAATGTAGAACTTCATTATAATGTAGTATAGAACTCCATTATGATGTCATAATGTAAAAATGCATGATGATGTCATAATCTATTTATGGTAGGGGATAGTATTTAAAACTCCATTATGATGTCACAAATTAGTAATAACAAAAGATACAATGTAGATCTTCATTATAATGTAACTAGCGTACCCGTCGCGCGTTGCTGCGAAGACAGACATACATACATACATTCGTTTTTATATATCTAGATGACGGCAGCACCGACCACTGAGGTTTTGTAGGCCGCTGCTTCCCCCTTGCAGGCTGAATAAAATAGCCGTTGTGTGGAACATCCAATTTATCCGGCTGCTGTGGCTTCTTGGGAAGATAGCCTAGTACATGTTTGCCCACTTCCAACTCCAATGGAGACTGACTGTAAATGGCTGGCGTGCTCTAGTATTTATGGTTTCAAGCTGTACGTGTCATTGCATACAGTCTATCTATCTATCTATCTATCTATCTATCTATCTATCTATCTATCTATCTATCTATCTATCTATCTATCTCCATATCTATCTATCAGGGTTATTGCATACAGTCTATCTATCTATCTATCTATCTATCTATCTATCTATCTATCTCCATATCTATCTATCAGGGTTATTGCATACAGTCTATCTATCTATCTATCTATCTATCTATCTATCTATCTATCTATCTATCTATCTATGACATCAGGAAATGAGAGAATTAGATTCCGTACGTAAAATTTGAACGCTAATTCTTTGGCGCTTTGAATTGAATAATCGAGTTGGGACCCATTAACTTTTCCTATTTATGACATAATCAATGCTCGTGGCAAATTTCAAGTTTCTATGACATTGGGAAGTGAGAGAATTAAGTTGGGATGAGACATAAGGCCTTGCCCATAAGCATTCCCCAACCTCCAAGAACTGAACCTACCTACCTGAATGAGATTTTTTAGGCCGCTGCTTCCCCCTTGCGGGCTGAATAAAATAGCCGTTGGGTGGAACATACAATTTATCCGGCTGCTGTGGCTTCTTGGGAAGATAGCCTAGTACTTGTTTACCCACTTCCAACTCCAATGGTAATTGGCTGGCGTGCTCTAGTGGTTCCAAGCTGTACGTGTCATAATAGAGCCTTAATGACATCACAATGCAGCTTTATAGAACATGTTGGGGCATGTTCAAGGGCGTCCGATGTTGATGACATCAGTGATGACATCACAATAGCAGGTGGCTTACTTATTCGATCTACGTGGGGGGGGTGTAACTTTCGACGACGCTCGCGCGCGCGCCATTTGTCGTAGGATATTTGTACTATGCCTATAATCTTCCCAGGAGTGTACTTAACAACTTCCCAAAGTTTCATGGCGATCGGATGAATGGTGTAGTAGCGCATAAAGGACAAACAGACACGCAGACACGCACGCACGCAGACAGTCATACATTCAATTTTATATATATAGACTAGCGTACCCGTCGCGCGTTGCTGCAAAGACAGACATACATACATACATTCGTTTTTATATATCTAGATGACGGCAGCAGCGACCACTGAGGTTTTGTAGGCCGCTGCTTCCCCCTTGCAGGCTGAATAAAATAGCCGTTGTGTGGAACATCCAATTTATCCGGCTGCTGTGGCTTCTTGGGAAGATAGCCTAGTACATGTTTGCCCACTTCCAACTCCAATGGAGACTGACTGTAAATGGCTGGCGTGCTCTAGTATTTATGGTTTCAAGCTGTACGTGTCATTGCATACAGTCTATCTATCTATCTATCTATCTATCTATCTCCATATCTATCTATCAGGGTTATTGCATACAGTCTATCTATCTATCTATCTATCTATCTATCTATCTATGACATCAGGAAATGAGAGAATTAGATTCCGTACGTAAAATTTGAACGCTAATTCTTTGGCGCTTTGAATTGAATAATCGAGTTGGGACCCATTAACTTTTCCTATTTATGACATAATCAATGCTCGTGGCAAATTTCAAGTTTCTATGACATTGGGAAGTGAGAGAATTAAGTTGGGATGAGACATAAGGCCTTGCCCATAAGCATTCCCCAACCTCCAAGAACTGAACCTACCTACCTGAATGAGATTTTGTAGGCCGCTGCTTCCCCCTTGCGGGCTGAATAAAATAGCCGTTGGGTGGAACATACAATTTATCCGGCTGCTGTGGCTTCTTGGGAAGATAGCCTAGTACTTGTTTACCCACTTCCAACTCCAATGGTAATTGGCTGGCGTGCTCTAGTGGTTCCAAGCTGTACGTGTCATAATAGAGCCTTAATGACATCACAATGCAGCTTTATAGAACATGTTGGGGCATGTTCAAGGGCGTCCGATGTTGATGACATCAGTGATGACATCACAATAGCAGGTGGCTTACTTATTCGATCTACGTGGGGGGGGGGGTGTAACTTTCGACGACGCTCGCGCGCGCGCCATTTATCGTAGGATATTTGTACTATGCCTATAATCTTCCCAGGAGTGTACTTAACAACTTCCCAAAGTTTCATGGCGATCGGATGAATGGTGTAGTAGCGCATAAAGGACAAACAGACACGCAGACACGCACGCACGCAGACAGACATACATTCAATTTTATATATATAGACTAGCGTACCCGTCGCGCGTTGCTGCAAAGACAGACATACATACATACATTCGTTTTTATATATCTAGATGACGGCAGCAGCGACCACTGAGGTTTTGTAGGCCGCTGCTTCCCCCTTGCAGGCTGAATAAAATAGCCGTTGTGTGGAACATCCAATTTATCCGGCTGCTGTGGCTTCTTGGGAAGATAGCCTAGTACATGTTTGCCCACTTCCAACTCCAATGGAGACTGACTGTAAATGGCTGGCGTGCTCTAGTATTTATGGTTTCAAGCTGTACGTGTCATTGCATACAGTCTATCTATCTATCTATCTATCTATCTATCTATCTATCTATCTATCTATCTATCTATCTATCTCCATATCTATCTATCAGGGTTATTGCATACAGTCTATCTATCTATCTATCTATCTATCTATCTATGACATCAGGAAATGAGAGAATTAGATTCCGTACGTAAAATTTGAACGCTAATTCTTTGGCGCTTTGAATTGAATAATCGAGTTGGGACCCATTAACTTTTCCTATTTATGACATAATCAATGCTCGTGGCAAATTTCAAGTTTCTATGACATTGGGAAGTGAGAGAATTAAGTTGGGATGAGACATAAGGCCTTGCCCATAAGCATTCCCCAACCTCCAAGAACTGAACCTACCTACCTGAATGAGATTTTTTAGGCCGCTGCTTCCCCCTTGCGGGCTGAATAAAATAGCCGTTGGGTGGAACATACAATTTATCCGGCTGCTGTGGCTTCTTGGGAAGATAGCCTAGTACTTGTTTACCCACTTCCAACTCCAATGGTAATTGGCTGGCGTGCTCTAGTGGTTCCAAGCTGTACGTGTCATAATAGAGCCTTAATGACATCACAATGCAGCTTTATAGAACATGTTGGGGCATGTTCAAGGGTGTCCGATGTTGATGACATCAGTGATGACATCACAATAGCAGGTGGCTTACTTATTCGATCTACGTGGGGGGGGTGTAACTTTCGACGACGCTCGCGCGCGCGCCATTTGTCGTAGGATATTTGTACTATGCCTATAATCTTCCCAGGAGTGTACTTAACAACTTCCCAAAGTTTCATGGCGATCGGATGAATGGTGTAGTAGCGCATAAAGGACAAACAGACACGCAGACACGCACGCACGCAGACAGTCATACATTCAATTTTATATATATAGACTAGCGTACCCGTCGCGCGTTGCTGCGAAGACAGACATACATACATACATTCGTTTTTATATATCTAGATGACGGCAGCAGCGACCACTGAGGTTTTGTAGGCCGCTGCTTCCCCCTTGCAGGCTGAATAAAATAGCCGTTGTGTGGAACATCCAATTTATCCGGCTGCTGTGGCTTCTTGGGAAGATAGCCTAGTACATGTTTGCCCACTTCCAACTCCAATGGAGACTGACTGTAAATGGCTGGCGTGCTCTAGTATTTATGGTTTCAAGCTGTACGTGTCATTGCATACAGTCTATCTATCTATCTATCTATCTATCTATCTATCTATCTATCTCCATATCTATCTGTCAGGGTTATTGCATACAGTCTATCTATCTATCTATCTATCTATCTATGACATCAGGAAATGAGAGAATTAGATTCCGTACGTAAAATTTGAACGCTAATTCTTTGGCGCTTTGAATTGAATAATCGAGTTGGGACCCATTAACTTTTCCTATTTATGACATAATCAATGCTCGTGGCAAATTTCAAGTTTCTATGACATTGGGAAGTGAGAGAATTAAGTTGGGATGAGACATAAGGCCTTGCCCATAAGCATTCCCCAACCTCCAAGAACTGAACCTACCTACCTGAATGAGATTTTGTAGGCCGCTGCTTCCCCCTTGCGGGCTGAATAAAATAGCCGTTGGGTGGAACATACAATTTATCCGGCTGCTGTGGCTTCTTGGGAAGATAGCCTAGTACTTGTTTACCCACTTCCAACTCCAATGGTAATTGGCTGGCGTGCTCTAGTGGTTCCAAGCTGTACGTGTCATAATAGAGCCTTAATGACATCACAATGCAGCTTTATAGAACATGTTGGGGCATGTTCAAGGGCGTCCGATGTTGATGACATCAGTGATGACATCAGAATAGCAGGTGGCTTACTTATTCGATCTACGTGGGGGGGGTGTAACTTTCGACGACGCTCGCGCGCGCGCCATTTATCGTAGGATATTTGTACTATGCCTATAATCTTCCCAGGAGTGTACTTAACAACTTCCCAAAGTTTCATGGCGATCGGATGAATGGTGTAGTAGCGCATAAAGGACAAGCAGACACGCAGACACGCACACACGCAGACAGACATACATTCAATTTTATATATATAGATAAAAGTCCATTATGATGTCATAATGTAAAACTGCATTATGATGTCATAATGTATTTATAGTAGGGGATAGAGTTTACAACTCCATTATGATGTCATAATGTAATATAAAACTGCATTATGATGTCATAATCTATTCATGGTAGGGGATAGAATTTACAACTCCATTATGATGTCACAATCTAGTAATAACAAAAGATATAACGTAGAACAACATTATTATGTAATATAGAACTCCAGTATGATGTCATAATTTGAAACTGCATGATGATGTCATAATCTATTCATAGCAGGTAATAGAGTTTACAACTCCATTATGATGTCACAATCTAGTAATAACAAAAGATACAATGTAGAACTTCATTATAATGTAGTATAGAACTCCATTATGATGTCATAATGTAAAAATGCATGATGATGTCATAATCTATTTATGGTAGGGGATAGTATTTAAAACTCCATTATGATGTCACAAATTAGTAATAACAAAAGATACAATGTAGATCTTCATTATAATGTAACTAGCGTACCCGTCGCGCGTTGCTGCGAAGACAGACATACATACATACATTCGTTTTTATATATCTAGATGACGGCAGCACCGACCACTGAGGTTTTGTAGGCCGCTGCTTCCCCCTTGCAGGCTGAATAAAATAGCCGTTGTGTGGAACATCCAATTTATCCGGCTGCTGTGGCTTCATGGGAAGATAGCCTAGTACATGTTTGCCCACTTCCAACTCCAATGGAGACTGACTGTAAATGGCTGGCGTGCTCTAGTATTTATGGTTTCAAGCTGTACGTGTCATTGCATACAGTCTATCTATCTATCTATCTATCTATCTATCTATCTATCTATCTCCATATCTATCTATCAGGGTTATTGCATACAGTCTATCTATCTATCTATCTATCTATCTATCTATCTATCTATCTATCTATCTATGACATCAGGAAATGAGAGAATTAGATTCCGTACGTAAAATTTGAACGCTAATTCTTTGGCGCTTTGAATTGAATAATCGAGTTGGGACCCATTAACTTTTCCTATTTATGACATAATCAATGCTCGTGGCAAATTTCAAGTTTCTATGACATTGGGAAGTGAGAGAATTAAGTTGGGATGAGACATAAGGCCTTGCCCATAAGCATTCCCCAACCTCCAAGAACTGAACCTACCTACCTGAATGAGATTTTTTAGGCCGCTGCTTCCCCCTTGCGGGCTGAATAAAATAGCCGTTGGGTGGAACATACAATTTATCCGGCTGCTGTGGCTTCTTGGGAAGATAGCCTAGTACTTGTTTACCCACTTCCAACTCCAATGGTAATTGGCTGGCGTGCTCTAGTGGTTCCAAGCTGTACGTGTCATAATAGAGCCTTAATGACATCACAATGCAGCTTTATAGAACATGTTGGGGCATGTTCAAGGGTGTCCGATGTTGATGACATCAGTGATGACATCACAATAGCAGGTGGCTTACTTATTCGATCTACGTGGGGGGGGTGTAACTTTCGACGACGCTCGCGCGCGCGCCATTTGTCGTAGGATATTTGTACTATGCCTATAATCTTCCCAGGAGTGTACTTAACAACTTCCCAAAGTTTCATGGCGATCGGATGAATGGTGTAGTAGCGCATAAAGGACAAACAGACACGCAGACACGCAGACACGCACGCACGCAGACAGTCATACATTCAATTTCATATATATAGACTAGCGTACCCGTCGCGCGTTGCTGCGAAGACAGACATACATACATACATTCGTTTTTATATATCTAGATGACGGCAGCAGCGACCACTGAGGTTTTGTAGGCCGCTGCTTCCCCCTTGCAGGCTGAATAAAATAGCCGTTGTGTGGAACATCCAATTTATCCGGCTGCTGTGGCTTCTTGGGAAGATAGCCTAGTACATGTTTGCCCACTTCCAACTCCAATGGAGACTGACTGTAAATGGCTGGCGTGCTCTAGTATTTATGGTTTCAAGCTGTACGTGTCATTGCATACAGTCTATCTATCTATCTATCTATCTATCTATCTATCTATCTATCTATCTATCTATCTATCTCCATATCTATCTATCAGGGTTATTGCATACAGTCTATCTATCTATCTATCTATCTATCTATCTATGACATCAGGAAATGAGAGAATTAGATTCCGTACGTAAAATTTGAACGCTAATTCTTTGGCGCTTTGAATTGAATAATCGAGTTGGGACCCATTAACTTTTCCTATTTATGACATAATCAATGCTCGTGGCAAATTTCAAGTTTCTATGACATTGGGAAGTGAGAGAATTAAGTTGGGATGAGACATAAGGCCTTGCCCATAAGCATTCCCCAACCTCCAAGAACTGAACCTACCTACCTGAATGAGATTTTGTAGGCCGCTGCTTCCCCCTTGCGGGCTGAATAAAATAGCCGTTGGGTGGAACATACAATTTATCCGGCTGCTGTGGCTTCTTGGGAAGATAGCCTAGTACTTGTTTACCCACTTCCAACTCCAATGGTAATTGGCTGGCGTGCTCTAGTGGTTCCAAGCTGTACGTGTCATAATAGAGCCTTAATGACATCACAATGCAGCTTTATAGAACATGTTGGGGCATGTTCAAGGGCGTCCGATGTTGATGACATCAGTGATGACATCACAATAGCAGGTGGCTTACTTATTCGATCTACGTGGGGGGGGGTGTAACTTTCGACGACGCTCGCGCGCGCGCCATTTATCGTAGGATATTTGTACTATGCCTATAATCTTCCCAGGAGTGTACTTAACAACTTCCCAAAGTTTCATGGCGATCGGATGAATGGTGTAGTAGCGCATAAAGGACAAACAGACACGCAGACACGCACGCACGCAGACAGACATACATTCAATTTTATATATATAGACTAGCGTACCCGTCGCGCGTTGCTGCAAAGACAGACATACATACATACATTCGTTTTTATATATCTAGATGACGGCAGCAGCGACCACTGAGGTTTTGTAGGCCGCTGCTTCCCCCTTGCAGGCTGAATAAAATAGCCGTTGTGTGGAACATCCAATTTATCCGGCTGCTGTGGCTTCTTGGGAAGATAGCCTAGTACATGTTTGCCCACTTCCAACTCCAATGGAGACTGACTGTAAATGGCTGGCGTGCTCTAGTATTTATGGTTTCAAGCTGTACGTGTCATTGCATACAGTCTATCTATCTATCTATCTATCTATCTATCAGGGTTATTGCATACAGTCTATCTATCTATCTATCTATGACATCAGGAAATGAGAGAATTAGATTCCGTACGTAAAATTTGAACGCTAATTCTTTGGCGCTTTGAATTGAATAATCGAGTTGGGACCCATTAACTTTTCCTATTTATGACATAATCAATGCTCGTGCCAATTTTAAGTTTCTATGACATTGGGAAGTGAGAGAATTAAGTTGGGATGAGACATAAGGCCTTGCCCATAAGCATTCCCCAACCTCCAAGAACTGAACCTACCTACCTGAATGAGATTTTGTATGCCGCTGCTTCCCCCTTGCGGGCTGAATAAAATAGCCGTTGGGTGGAACATACAATTTATCCGGCTGCTGTGGCTTCTTAGGAAGATATCCTAGTACTTGTTTACCCACTTCCAACTCCAATGGTAACTGGCTGGCGTGCTCTAGTGGTTCCAAGCTGTACGTGTCATAATACAGCCTTAATGACATCACAATGCAGCTTTATAGAACATGTTGGGGCATGTTCAAGGGCGTCCGATGTTGATGACATCAGTGATGACATCACAATAGCAGGTGGCTTACTTATTCGATCTACGTGGGGGGGGGGCGTAACTTTCGACGACGCTCGCGCGCCATTTTATCGTAGGATATTTGTACTATGCCTATAATCTTCCCAGGAGTGTACTTAACAACTTCCCAAAGTTTCATGGCGATCGGATGAATGGAGTAGTAGCGCATAAAGGACAAACAGACACGCACGCAGACACGCACGCACGCAGACAGACATACATTCAATTTTATATATATAGATATAGAACTCCATTATGATGTCATAATGTAATGTAAAACTGCATTATGATGTCATAATCTATTCATGGTAAGGGATAGAATTTACAACTCTATTATGATGTCACAATCTAGTAGTAACAAAGGATACAATGTAGAACAACATTATTATGTAATATAGAACTCCATTATGATGTCATAATGTAAAACTGCATTATGATGTCATAATGTATTTATAGTAGGGGATAGAATTTGCAACACCATTATGATGTCACAATCTAGTAATAACAAGAGATGCAATGTAGAACTTCATTATAATGTAGTATAGAACTCCATTAACATGTCATAATGTAATGTAAAACTGCATTATGATGTCATAATCTATTAATCGTAGGGGATAGAATTTACAACTCCATTATGATGTCACAATGTATTAATAACAAGATACAACATACAACTTATTTATAATGTAAAATAGAACTCCATTATGATGTCATAATGTAAAACTGCATTATGATGTCATAATCTATTCATAGCAGGTGATAGAATTTACAACTCCATTATGATGTGACAATTTAGTAATAACAAACGATACAATGTAGAACTTCTTTATAATGTAGTATAGAACTCCATTATGATGTCATAATGTAATGTAAAACTGCATAATGATGTCATAATCTATTTATGGTAGGGGATAGAATTTACAACTCCATTATGATCTCTTAATCTAGTAATAACAAAAGATAGAATGTAGAACTTCATTATAATGTAGTCTAGAACTGCTTTATAATGTCATAATTAAAGATGAGCGAGCGTACTCGGAAAAGCACTACTCGCTCGAGTAATTTGCTTTATCCGAGTATCGCTGTGCTCGTCCCTGAAGATTCGGGTGCCGGCACGGAGCGGGGAGCTGCAGGGGAGAGCGGGGAGGAACGGAGGTAAGATCTTTTTTCTCCCTCTCTCCCACCCGCTCTCCCCTGCCCCCCGCTGCGACTCACCTGTCAGCCGCAGCGGCACCCGAATCTTCAGGGACGAGCACAGCGATACTCGAATAAAGCAAATTACTCGAGCAAGTAGTGCTTTTCCGAGTACGCTCGCTCATCTCTAGTCATAATGTAAAACTGCATTATAATGTCATAATCTATTCATAGCAGGTAATAGAATTTACAACTCCATTATGATGTCACAATCTAGTGATAACAAAAGATACAATGTAGAACAACATTATTATGTAATATAGAATTCCATTATGATGTCATAATGCAAAACTGCATTATGATGTCATAATCTATTCATGGTAGGGGATAGAATTTACAACTCCATTATGATCTCTTAATCTAGTAATAACAAAAGATACAATGTAGAACTTCATTATAATGTAGTATAGAACTGCATTATGATGTCATATTGTAAAACTGCATTATGATGTCATAATGTATTTATGGTAGGGAATAGAATTTTCAACTCCATTATGATGTCATAATTTAAAACTGCATTATGATGTCATAATGTATTCATAATAAGGGATATAATTTACAACACCATTATGATGTCACAATCTAGTAATAACAAAAGATACAATGTAGAACAACATTATTATGTAATATAGAACTCTATTATGATGTCATAATGTAAAAGTGCATTATGATGTCATAATGTATTTATAGTAGGGGATAGAATTTACAACTCAATTGTCATGTCACAATCTAGTAATAACAGAAAAGACAATGTAGAACTTCATTATAATTTAGTATAGAACTCTGTTATGATGTCATAATGTAATGTAAAACTGTATTATGATGTCATAATCTATTCATGGCAGAGGATAGAATTTACAACTCCATTATGATGTGACTATCTAGTAATAAAAAAAGATACAACGTAGAACAACATTTTTATTTAATATAGAACACCATTATGATGTCATAATGTGAAACTGCATTATGATGTCATAATCTATTCATGGTAGGGGATAGAATCTACAACTCCATTATGTCACAATCTAATAATAATAAAAGATACAAAGTAGAAAAACATTATGTAATATAGAACTTCATTATGATGTCATAATGTAAAACTGCATTATGACATCATAATCTATTCATAGTAGGGGATAGCATTTACAACTGCATTATGATGTCACAATCTAGTAATAACAAAAGATACAATGTAGAAATCCATTATATTTTAGTATAGAACTCTATTATGATGTCGTAATGTAAAACTGCATTAGGATGTCATAATCTATTCATGGTAGGGGATCAAATTTACAATATCATTATGATGTCACAATCTAGTAATAACAAAAGATACAATGTAGAACAGCCTTTTTATGTAATATAGAACTCATTATGATGTCATAATGTGAAACTTCATTATGATGTCATAATGTATTTATAGTAGGGGGTAGAATTTACAACTCCATTATGATGTCACAATCTAGTAATAACAAAAGATACAATGTAGAACAGCATTTTTATGTAATATAGAACTCCATTATGATGTCATAACGTGAAACTGCATTATGATGTCATAATGTATTCATTGTAGTGGATAGGATTTACAACTCCATTATGATGTCACAATTTAGTAATAACAAAAGATACAATGTAGAACTTCATTATAATTTAGTATAGAACTCTGTTATGATGTCATAACGTAATGTAAAACTGCATTATGATGTCATAATCTATTCATGGTAGGGGATAGAATTTACAACTCCATTATGATGTCACAATCTTGTATTAGCAAAAGATACAATGTAGAACTTCATTATAATGTAGTATAGAACTCTATTTTGATGTCGTAATGTACAACTGCATTATGATGTCATAATCTATTCATAGCAGGTAATAGAATTTACAACTCCATTATGATGTCAGAATCTAGTAATAACAAAAGATACAACGTAGAACAACATTATTATGTAATATAGAACTCCATTATGATGTCATAATGTGAAACTGCATTATGACGTAATAATGTATTCATAGTATGGGATAGGATTTACAACTCCATTATGATGTCAGAATCTAGTAATAACAAAAGATACAATGTAGAAAAACATTATTATGTAATATAGAACGCCATTATGATGTCATAATGTGAAACTGCATTATGATGTCATAATGTATTTATTGTAGGGGATAGGATTTACAACTCCATTATGATGTCACAATCTAGTAATAACAGAAGATACTTTGTAGAACTTCATTATAATGTAGTATAGAACTCCATTATGATGTCATAATGTACAACTGCATTATGATGTCATAATCTATTCATAGCAGGTAATAGAATTTACAACTCCATTATGATGTCAGAATCTAGTAATAACAAAAGATACAACGTAGAACAACATTATTATGTAATATAGAACTCCATTATGATGTCATAATGTGAAACTGCATTATGACGTAATAATGTATTCATAGTATGGGATAGGATTTACAACTCCATTATGATGTCACAATCTAGTAATAACAAAAGATACAACGTAGAACAACATTATTATGTAATATAGAACTCTATTATGATGTCATAATGTAAAACTGCATTATGATGTCATAATGTATTTATAGTAGGGGGTAGAATTTACAACTCCATTATGATGTCACAATCTAGTAATAACAAAAGATACAATGTAGAACTTCATTATAATTTAGTATACAGTCGTCACTGGGACAGGTGGGGTCCTTTAAATGAAATACAATTTCACTGTGAAACTACCCCAGAAATATTAGATTAGATAATCTGTTCTATTAATAAAATATAACTTTTATTATAGGACTTTATTTAAAATACACTAAATCACACCACCAAATGGCCCAGCACACATCAGAAAACTAGACGAACATAAACATACAAACACCCAAAGAACATACAGGACAGGGGATAGGTATATCACCTTATCGTGGTGATCCGCTATACCGATGTTAATTACCGTTCCCTTAATAGATTTACAGGTACGGTTATATTGCTATTTATACAGTGGTAATAACGGTATACATTTTATTTCAGAAGGCTAAGGATGATAGACAAATAATATTTAATCGACGTGTTTCTACGGCCCTGATGTAATAAGTGAGCCGATTCATCAGGATCAAGACAAATAGCCTCTGTCTTTTGTACTCAAATGCCCCAAATGAAGAATGGTAATCTAATATTTCTGGGGTACTTTCACAGTGAAATTATAATTTAGTATAGAACTATATTAGGATGTCATAATGTAATGTAAAACTGCATTATGATGTCATAATCTATTCATGGTAGGGGATAGTATTTAAAACTGCATTATGATGTCACAAATTAGTAATAACAAAAGATGCAACGTAGAACTTCATTATATTGTAATATAGAGCTTCATTATGATGTCATCATGTAATGTAAAACTGCATTATGATGTCATAATCTATTCATGGTAGGGGATAGAATTTACAACTCCATTATGATGTCACAATCTAGTACTATTAAAGGATACAACGTAGAACAACATTATTATGTAATATAGAACTCCATTATGATGTCATAATGTAAAACTGCATTATGATGTCATCATGTATTTATAGTAGGGGATAGAATTTACAACTGCATTATGATGTCACAATCTAGTAATAACAAAAGATACAACATAGAACAACATTATTATGTAATATAGAACTCCATTATGATGTCATAATATTAAACTGCATTATGACGTCATAATGTATTCATAGTAGGGGATAGAATTTACAACACCATTATGATGTCAGAATATAGTAATAACAAAAGATGTAATGTAGAACTTCATTATAATGTAGTATAGAACTCTATTATGATGTCATAATGTAAAACTGCATTATGATGTCATAATGTGAAACTGCATTATGATGTCATAATGTATTTATTGTAGGGGATAGGATTTACAACTCCATTATGATGTCACAATCTAGTAATAACAGAAGATACTTTGTAGAACTTCATTATAATGTAGTATAGAACTCCATTATGATGTCATAATGTAAAACTGCATTATGATGTCATAATCTATTCATAGCAGGTAATAGAATTTACAACTCCATTATGATGTCACAATCTAGTAATAACAAAAGATACAACGTAGAACAACATTATTATGTAATATAGAACTCTATTATGATGTCATAATGTAAAACTGCATTATGATGTCATAATGTATTTATAGTAGGGGGTAGAATTTACAACTCCATTATGATGTCACAATCTAGTAATAACAAAAGATACAATGTAGAACTTCATTATAATTTAGTATACAGTCGTCACTGGGACAGGTGGGGTCCTTTAAATGAAATACAATTTCACTGTGAAAGTACCCCAGAAATATTAGATTAGATAATCTGTTCTATTATTAAAATATAACTTTTATTATAGGACTTTATTTAAAATACACTAAATCACACCACCAAATGGCCCAGCACACATCAGAAAACTAGACGAACATAAACATACAAACACCCAAAGAACATACAGGACAGGGGATAGGTATATCACCTTATCGTGGTGATCCGCTATACCGATGTTAATTACCGTTCCCTTAATAGATTTACAGGTACGGTTATATTGCTATTTATACAGTGGTAATAACGGTATAAATTTTATTTCAGAAGGCTAAGGATGATAGACAAATAATATTTAATCGACGTGTTTCTACGGCCCTGATGTAATAAGTGAGCCGATTCATCAGGATCAAGACAAATAGCCTCTGTCTTTTGTACTCAAATGCCCCAAATGAAGAATGGTAATCTAATATTTCTGGGGTACTTTCACAGTGAAATTATAATTTAGTATAGAACTATATTAGGATGTCATAATGTAATGTAAAACTGCATTATGATGTCATAATCTATTCATGGTAGGGGATAGTATTTAAAACTGCATTATGATGTCACAAATTAGTAATAACAAAAGATGCAACGTAGAACTTCATTATATTGTAATATAGAGCTCCATTATGATGTCATCATGTAATGTAAAACTGCATTATGATGTCATAATCTATTCATGGTAGGGGATAGAATTTACAACTCCATTATGATGTCACAATCTAGTACTATTAAAGGATACAACGTAGAACAACATTATTATGTAATATAGAACTCCATTATGATGTCATAATGTAAAACTGCATTATGATGTCATCATGTATTTATAGTAGGGGATAGAATTTACAACTGCATTATGATGTCACAATCTAGAAATAACAAAAGATACAACATAGAACAACATTATTATGTAATATAGAACTCCATTATGATGTCATAATATTAAACTGCATTATGACGTCATAATGTATTCATAGTAGGGGATAGAATTTACAACACCATTATGATGTCAGAATATAGTAATAACAAAAGATGTAATGTAGAACTTCATTATAATGTAGTATAGAACTCTATTATGATGTCATAATGTAAAACTGCATTATGATGTCATAATGTGAAACTGCATTATGATGTCATAATGTATTTATTGTAGGGGATAGGATTTACAACTCCATTATGATGTCACAATCTAGTAATAACAGAAGATACTTTGTAGAACTTCATTATAATGTAGTATAGAACTCCATTATGATGTCATAATGTAAAACTGCATTATGATGTCATAATCTATTCATAGCAGGTAATAGAATTTACAACTCCATTATGATGTCACAATCTAGTAATAACAAAAGATACAACGTAGAACAACATTATTATGTAATATAGAACTCTATTATGATGTCATAATGTAAAACTGCATTATGATGTCATAATGTATTTATAGTAGGGGGTAGAATTTACAACTCCATTATGATGTCACAATCTAGTAATAACAGAAGATACTTTGTAGAACTTCATTATAATGTAGTATAGAACTCCATTATGATGTCATAATGTAAAACTGCATTATGATGTCATAATCTATTCATAGCAGGTAATAGAATTTACAACTCCATTATGATGTCACAATCTAGTAATAACAAAAGATACAACGTAGAACAACATTATTATGTAATATAGAACTCTATTATGATGTCATAATGTAAAACTGCATTATGATGTCATAATGTATTTATAGTAGGGGGTAGAATTTACAACTCCATTATGATGTCACAATCTAGTAATAACAAAAGATACAATGTAGAACTTCATTATAATTTAGTATACAGTCGTCACTGGGACAGGTGGGGTCCTTTAAATGAAATACAATTTCACTGTGAAAGTACCCCAGAAATATTAGATTAGATAATCTGTTCTATTATTAAAATATAACTTTTATTATAGGACTTTATTTAAAATACACTAAATCACACCACCAAATGGCCCAGCACACATCAGAAAACTAGACGAACATAAACATACAAACACCCAAAGAACATACAGGACAGGGGATAGGTATATCACCTTATCGTGGTGATCCGCTATACCGATGTTAATTACCGTTCCCTTAATAGATTTACAGGTACGGTTATATTGCTATTTATACAGTGGTAATAACGGTATAAATTTTATTTCAGAAGGCTAAGGATGATAGACAAATAATATTTAATCGACGTGTTTCTACGGCCCTGATGTAATAAGTGAGCCGATTCATCAGGATCAAGACAAATAGCCTCTGTCTTTTGTACTCAAATGCCCCAAATGAAGAATGGTAATCTAATATTTCTGGGGTACTTTCACAGTGAAATTATAATTTAGTATAGAACTATATTAGGATGTCATAATGTAATGTAAAACTGCATTATGATGTCATAATCTATTCATGGTAGGGGATAGTATTTAAAACTGCATTATGATGTCACAAATTAGTAATAACAAAAGATGCAACGTAGAACTTCATTATATTGTAATATAGAGCTCCATTATGATGTCATCATGTAATGTAAAACTGCATTATGATGTCATAATCTATTCATGGTAGGGGATAGAATTTACAACTCCATTATGATGTCACAATCTAGTACTATTAAAGGATACAACGTAGAACAACATTATTATGTAATATAGAACTCCATTATGATGTCATAATGTAAAACTGCATTATGATGTCATCATGTATTTATAGTAGGGGATAGAATTTACAACTGCATTATGATGTCACAATCTAGTAATAACAAAAGATACAACATAGAACAACATTATTATGTAATATAGAACTCCATTATGATGTCATAATATTAAACTGCATTATGACGTCATAATGTATTCATAGTAGGGGATAGAATTTACAACACCATTATGATGTCAGAATATAGTAATAACAAAAGATGTAATGTAGAACTTCATTAAAATGTAGTATAGAACTCTATTATGATGTCATAATGTAAAACTGCATTATGATGTCATAATGTGAAACTGCATTATGATGTCATAATGTATTTATTGTAGGGGATAGGATTTACAACTCCATTATGATGTCACAATCTAGTAATAACAGAAGATAGTTTGTAGAACTTCATTATAATGTAGTATAGAACTCCATTATGATGTCATAATGTAAAACTGCATTATGATGTCATAATCTATTCATAGCAGGTAATAGAATTTACAACTCCATTATGATGTCACAATCTAGTAATAACAAAAGATACAACGTAGAACAACATTATTATGTAATATAGAACTCTATTATGATGTCATAATGTAAAACTGCATTATGATGTCATAATGTATTTATAGTAGGGGGTAGAATTTACAACTCCATTATGATGTCACAATCTAGTAATAACAAAAGATACAATGTAGAACTTCATTATAATTTAGTATACAGTCGTCACTGGGACAGGTGGGGTCCTTTAAATGAAATACAATTTCACTGTGAAAGTACCCCAGAAATATTAGATTAGATAATCTGTTCTATTATTAAAATATAACTTTTATTATAGGACTTTATTTAAAATACACTAAATCACACCACCAAATGGCCCAGCACACATCAGAAAACTAGACGAACATAAACATACAAACACCCAAAGAACATACAGGACAGGGGATAGGTATATCACCTTATCGTGGTGATCCGCTATACCGATGTTAATTACCGTTCCCTTAATAGATTTACAGGTACGGTTATATTGCTATTTATACAGTGGTAATAACGGTATAAATTTTATTTCAGAAGGCTAAGGATGATAGACAAATAATATTTAATCGACGTGTTTCTACGGCCCTGATGTAATAAGTGAGCCGATTCATCAGGATCAAGACAAATAGCCTCTGTCTTTTGTACTCAAATGCCCCAAATGAAGAATGGTAATCTAATATTTCTGGGGTACTTTCACAGTGAAATTATAATTTAGTATAGAACTATATTAGGATGTCATAATGTAATGTAAAACTGCATTATGATGTCATAATCTATTCATGGTAGGGGATAGTATTTAAAACTGCATTATGATGTCACAAATTAGTAATAACAAAAGATGCAACGTAGAACTTCATTATATTGTAATATAGAGCTCCATTATGATGTCAT
The DNA here is from genome assembly GCF_035609145.1 of Eleutherodactylus coqui. NCBI lineage: Eukaryota > Metazoa > Chordata > Amphibia > Anura > Eleutherodactylidae > Eleutherodactylus > Eleutherodactylus coqui. Next base: position 213,735,627 of record NC_089842.1, on the reverse strand, counting down.
CATGTAATGTAAAACTGCATTATGATGTCATAATCTATTCATGGTAGGGGATAGAATTTACAACTCCATTATGATGTCACAATCTAGTACTATTAAAGGATACAACGTAGAACAACATTATTATGTAATATAGAACTCCATTATGATGTCATAATGTAAAACTGCATTATGATGTCATCATGTATTTATAGTAGGGGATAGAATTTACAACTGCATTATGATGTCACAATCTAGTAATAACAAAAGATACAACATAGAACAACATTATTATGTAATATAGAACTCCATTATGATGTCATAATATTAAACTGCATTATGACGTCATAATGTATTCATAGTAGGGGATAGAATTTACAACACGATTATGATTTCAGAATCTAGTAATAACAAAAGATGTAATGTAGAACTTCATTATAATGTAGTATAGAACTCTATTATGATGTCATAATGTAAAACTGCATTATGATGTCATAATCTATTCATAGCAAGTAATAGAATTTACAACTCCATTATGATATCACAATCTAGTAATAACAAAAGATGCAACGTAGAACAACACTACTTTGTAATATAGAACTCCATTATGATGTCATAATGTAAAACTGCATTATGATGTCATAATCTATTCATGGTAGGGGATAGAATTTACAATATCATTATGATGTCACAATCTAGTAATAACAAAAAATACAACGTAGAACAGCATTTTTATGTAATATAGAACTCCATTATGATGTCATAATGTGAAACTTCATTATATGTCATAATGTATTTATTGTAGGGGATAGGATTTACAACTCCATTATGATGTCACAATCTAGTAATAACAGAAGATACTTTGTAGAACTTCATTATAATATAATATAGAACTCCATTATGATGTCATAATGTAAAACTGCATTATGATGTCATAATGTATTTATAGTAGGGGGTAGAATTTACAACTGCATTATGATGTCACAATCTAGTAATAACAAAAGATACAATGTAGAACTTCATTATAATTCAGTATAGAACTATATTAGGATGTCATAATGTAATGTAAAACTGCATTATGATGTCATAATCTGTTCATGGTAGGGGATAGAATTTACAACTCCATTATGATGTCACAATCTAGTAATAACAAAAGATACAACATAATTATAATGTAATATAGAACTCTATTATGATGTCATAATGTAAAACTGCATTATGATGTCATAATGTTTTTATAGTAGGGGATAGAATTTACAACTTCATTATGATGTCGCAATCTAAGATACAACGTAGAACAACATTATTATGTAATATAGAACGCCATTATGATGTCATAATGTGAAACTGCATTATGACGTAATAATGTATTCATAGTAGGGGATAGGATTTACAACTCCATTATGATGTCAGAATCTAGTAATAACAAAAGATACAATGTAGAAAAACATTATTATGTAATATAGAACGCCATTATGATGTCATAATGTAAAACTGCATTATGATGTCATAATGTATTTATGGCAGGGGATTGAATTTACAACTCCATTATGATGTCACAATCTAGTAATAACAAAAGATACAATGTAGAACTTCATTATAATGTAGTATAGAACTCCATTATGATGTCATAATGTAAAACTGCTTTATGATGTCATAATTTATTTATAGCAGGTAATATAATTTACAACTCCATAATGTCACAATCTAATAATAATAAAAGATACAAAGTAGAAAAACATTATGTAATATAGAACTTCATTATGATGTCATAATGTGAAACTGCATTATGACATCATAATCTATTCATAGTAGTGGATAGCATTTACAACTCCATTATGATGTCACAATCTAGTAATAACAAAAGATACAATGTAGAAATCCATTATATTTTAGTATAGAACTTTATTATGATGTCGTAATGTAAAACTGCATTAGGATGTCATAATCTATTCATGGTAGGGGATCAAATTTACAATATCATTATGATGTCACAATCTAGTAATAACAAAAGATACAATGTAGAACAGCCTTTTTATGTAATATAGAACTCATTATGATGTCATAATGTGAAACTTCATTATGATGTCATAATGTATTTATAGTAGGGGGTAGAATTTACAACTCCATTATGATGTCACAATCTAGTAATAACAAAAGATACAATGTAGAACAGCATTTTTATGTAATATAGAACTCCATTATGATGTCATAATGTGAAACTGCATTATGATGTCATAATGTATTCATTGTAGTGGATAGGATTTACAACTCCATTATGATGTCACAATTTAGTAATAACAAAAGATACAATGTAGAACTTCATTATAATGTAGTATAGAACTCTATTTTGATGTCGTAATGTAAAACTGCATTATGATGTCATAATCTATTCATAGCAGGTAATAGAATTTACAACTCCATTATGATGTCAGAATCTAGTAATAACAAAAGATACAACGAAGAACAACATTATTATGTAATATAGAACTCCATTATGATGTCATAATGTGAAACTGCATTATGACGTAATAATGTATTCATAGTATGGGATAGGATTTACAACTCCATTATGATGTCAGAATCTAGTAATAACAAAAGATACAATGTAGAAAAACATTATTATGTAATATAGAACGCCATTATGATGTCATAATGTGAAACTGCATTATGATGTCATAATGTATTTATTGTAGGGGATAGGATTTACAACTCCATTATGATGTCACAATCTAGTAATAACAGAAGATACTTTGTAGAACTTCATTATAATGTAGTATAGAACTCCATTATGATGTCATAATGTAAAACTGCATTATGATGTCATAATCTATTCATAGCAGGTAATAGAATTTACAACTCCATTATGATGTCACAATCTAGTAATAACAAAAGATACAACGTAGAACAACATTATTATGTAATATAGAACTCTATTATGATGTCATAATGTAAAACTGCATTATGATGTCATAATGTATTTATAGTAGGGGGTAGAATTTACAACTCCATTATGATGTCACAATCTAGTAATAACAAAAGATACAATGTAGAACTTCATTATAATTTAGTATACAGTCGTCACTGGGACAGGTGGGGTCCTTTAAATGAAATACAATTTCACTGTGAAAGTACCCCAGAAATATTAGATTAGATAATCTGTTCTATTATTAAAATATAACTTTTATTATAGGACTTTATTTAAAATACACTAAATCACACCACCAAATGGCCCAGCACACATCAGAAAACTAGACGAACATAAACATACAAACACCCAAAGAACATACAGGACAGGGGATAGGTATATCACCTTATCGTGGTGATCCGCTATACCGATGCTAATTACCGTTCCCTTAATAGATTTACAGGTACGGTTATATTGCTATTTATACAGTGGTAATAACGGTATAAATTTTATTTCAGAAGGCTAAGGATGATAGACAAATAATATTTAATCGACGTGTTTCTACGGCCCTGATGTAATAAGTGAGCCGATTCATCAGGATCAAGACAAATAGCCTCTGTCTTTTGTACTCAAATGCCCCAAATGAAGAATGGTAATCTAATATTTCTGGGGTACTTTCACAGTGAAATTATAATTTAGTATAGAACTATATTAGGATGTCATAATGTAATGTAAAACTGCATTATGATGTCATAATCTATTCATGGTAGGGGATAGTATTTAAAACTGCATTATGATGTCACAAATTAGTAATAACAAAAGATGCAACGTAGAACTTCATTATATTGTAATATAGAGCTCCATTATGATGTCATCATGTAATGTAAAACTGCATTATGATGTCATAATCTATTCATGGTAGGGGATAGAATTTACAACTCCATTATGATGTCACAATCTAGTACTATTAAAGGATACAACGTAGAACAACATTATTATGTAATATAGAACTCCATTATGATGTCATAATGTAAAACTGCATTATGATGTCATCATGTATTTATAGTAGGGGATAGAATTTACAACTGCATTATGATGTCACAATCTAGAAATAACAAAAGATACAACATAGAACAACATTATTATGTAATATAGAACTCCATTATGATGTCATAATATTAAACTGCATTATGACGTCATAATGTATTCATAGTAGGGGATAGAATTTACAACACCATTATGATGTCAGAATATAGTAATAACAAAAGATGTAATGTAGAACTTCATTATAATGTAGTATAGAACTCTATTATGATGTCATAATGTAAAACTGCATTATGATGTCATAATGTGAAACTGCATTATGATGTCATAATGTATTTATTGTAGGGGATAGGATTTACAACTCCATTATGATGTCACAATCTAGTAATAACAGAAGATACTTTGTAGAACTTCATTATAATGTAGTATAGAACTCCATTATGATGTCATAATGTAAAACTGCATTATGATGTCATAATCTATTCATAGCAGGTAATAGAATTTACAACTCCATTATGATGTCACAATCTAGTAATAACAAAAGATACAACGTAGAACAACATTATTATGTAATATAGAACTCTATTATGATGTCATAATGTAAAACTGCATTATGATGTCATAATGTATTTATAGTAGGGGGTAGAATTTACAACTCCATTATGATGTCACAATCTAGTAATAACAGAAGATACTTTGTAGAACTTCATTATAATGTAGTATAGAACTCCATTATGATGTCATAATGTAAAACTGCATTATGATGTCATAATCTATTCATAGCAGGTAATAGAATTTACAACTCCATTATGATGTCACAATCTAGTAATAACAAAAGATACAACGTAGAACAACATTATTATGTAATATAGAACTCTATTATGATGTCATAATGTAAAACTGCATTATGATGTCATAATGTATTTATAGTAGGGGGTAGAATTTACAACTCCATTATGATGTCACAATCTAGTAATAACAAAAGATACAATGTAGAACTTCATTATAATTTAGTATACAGTCGTCACTGGGACAGGTGGGGTCCTTTAAATGAAATACAATTTCACTGTGAAAGTACCCCAGAAATATTAGATTAGATAATCTGTTCTATTATTAAAATATAACTTTTATTATAGGACTTTATTTAAAATACACTAAATCACACCACCAAATGGCCCAGCACACATCAGAAAACTAGACGAACATAAACATACAAACACCCAAAGAACATACAGGACAGGGGATAGGTATATCACCTTATCGTGGTGATCCGCTATACCGATGTTAATTACCGTTCCCTTAATAGATTTACAGGTACGGTTATATTGCTATTTATACAGTGGTAATAACGGTATAAATTTTATTTCAGAAGGCTAAGGATGATAGACAAATAATATTTAATCGACGTGTTTCTACGGCCCTGATGTAATAAGTGAGCCGATTCATCAGGATCAAGACAAATAGCCTCTGTCTTTTGTACTCAAATGCCCCAAATGAAGAATGGTAATCTAATATTTCTGGGGTACTTTCACAGTGAAATTATAATTTAGTATAGAACTATATTAGGATGTCATAATGTAATGTAAAACTGCATTATGATGTCATAATCTATTCATGGTAGGGGATAGTATTTAAAACTGCATTATGATGTCACAAATTAGTAATAACAAAAGATGCAACGTAGAACTTCATTATATTGTAATATAGAGCTCCATTATGATGTCATCATGTAATGTAAAACTGCATTATGATGTCATAATCTATTCATGGTAGGGGATAGAATTTACAACTCCATTATGATGTCACAATCTAGTACTATTAAAGGATACAACGTAGAACAACATTATTATGTAATATAGAACTCCATTATGATGTCATAATGTAAAACTGCATTATGATGTCATCATGTATTTATAGTAGGGGATAGAATTTACAACTGCATTATGATGTCACAATCTAGTAATAACAAAAGATACAACATAGAACAACATTATTATGTAATATAGAACTCCATTATGATGTCATAATATTAAACTGCATTATGACGTCATAATGTATTCATAGTAGGGGATAGAATTTACAACACCATTATGATGTCAGAATATAGTAATAACAAAAGATGTAATGTAGAACTTCATTAAAATGTAGTATAGAACTCTATTATGATGTCATAATGTAAAACTGCATTATGATGTCATAATGTGAAACTGCATTATGATGTCATAATGTATTTATTGTAGGGGATAGGATTTACAACTCCATTATGATGTCACAATCTAGTAATAACAGAAGATAGTTTGTAGAACTTCATTATAATGTAGTATAGAACTCCATTATGATGTCATAATGTAAAACTGCATTATGATGTCATAATCTATTCATAGCAGGTAATAGAATTTACAACTCCATTATGATGTCACAATCTAGTAATAACAAAAGATACAACGTAGAACAACATTATTATGTAATATAGAACTCTATTATGATGTCATAATGTAAAACTGCATTATGATGTCATAATGTATTTATAGTAGGGGGTAGAATTTACAACTCCATTATGATGTCACAATCTAGTAATAACAAAAGATACAATGTAGAACTTCATTATAATTTAGTATACAGTCGTCACTGGGACAGGTGGGGTCCTTTAAATGAAATACAATTTCACTGTGAAAGTACCCCAGAAATATTAGATTAGATAATCTGTTCTATTATTAAAATATAACTTTTATTATAGGACTTTATTTAAAATACACTAAATCACACCACCAAATGGCCCAGCACACATCAGAAAACTAGACGAACATAAACATACAAACACCCAAAGAACATACAGGACAGGGGATAGGTATATCACCTTATCGTGGTGATCCGCTATACCGATGTTAATTACCGTTCCCTTAATAGATTTACAGGTACGGTTATATTGCTATTTATACAGTGGTAATAACGGTATAAATTTTATTTCAGAAGGCTAAGGATGATAGACAAATAATATTTAATCGACGTGTTTCTACGGCCCTGATGTAATAAGTGAGCCGATTCATCAGGATCAAGACAAATAGCCTCTGTCTTTTGTACTCAAATGCCCCAAATGAAGAATGGTAATCTAATATTTCTGGGGTACTTTCACAGTGAAATTATAATTTAGTATAGAACTATATTAGGATGTCATAATGTAATGTAAAACTGCATTATGATGTCATAATCTATTCATGGTAGGGGATAGTATTTAAAACTGCATTATGATGTCACAAATTAGTAATAACAAAAGATGCAACGTAGAACTTCATTATATTGTAATATAGAGCTCCATTATGATGTCATCATGTAATGTAAAACTGCATTATGATGTCATAATCTATTCATGGTAGGGGATAGAATTTACAACTCCATTATGATGTCACAATCTAGTACTATTAAAGGATACAACGTAGAACAACATTATTATGTAATATAGAACTCCATTATGATGTCATAATGTAAAACTGCATTATGATGTCATCATGTATTTATAGTAGGGGATAGAATTTACAACTGCATTATGATGTCACAATCTAGTAATAACAAAAGATACAACATAGAACAACATTATTATGTAATATAGAACTCCATTATGATGTCATAATATTAAACTGCATTATGACGTCATAATGTATTCATAGTAGGGGATAGAATTTACAACACCATTATGATTTCAGAATCTAGTAATAACAAAAGATGTAATGTAGAACTTCATTATAATGTAGTATAGAACTCTATTATGATGTCATAATGTAAAACTGCATTATGATGTCATAATCTATTCATAGCAAGTAATAGAATTTACAACTCCATTATGATATCACAATCTAGTAATAACAAAAGATGCAACGTAGAACAACACTACTTTGTAATATAGAACTCCATTATGATGTCATAATGTAAAACTGCATTATGATGTCATAATCTATTCATGGTAGGGGATAGAATTTACAATATCATTATGATGTCACAATCTAGTAATAACAAAAAATACAACGTAGAACAGCATTTTTATGTAATATAGAACTCCATTATGATGTCATAATGTGAAACTTCATTATATGTCATAATGTATTTATTGTAGGGGATAGGATTTACAACTCCATTATGATGTCACAATCTAGTAATAACAGAAGATACTTTGTAGAACTTCATTATAATATAATATAGAACTCCATTATGATGTCATAATGTAAAACTGCATTATGATGTCATAATGTATTTATAGTAGGGGGTAGAATTTACAACTGCATTATGATGTCACAATCTAGTAATAACAAAAGATACAATGTAGAACTTCATTATAATTCAGTATAGAACTATATTAGGATGTCATAATGTAATGTAAAACTGCATTATGATGTCATAATCTGTTCATGGTAGGGGATAGAATTTACAACTCCATTATGATGTCACAATCTAGTAATAACAAAAGATACAACATAATTATAATGTAATATAGAACTCTATTATGATGTCATAATGTAAAACTGCATTATGATGTCATAATGTTTTTATAGTAGGGGATAGAATTTACAACTTCATTATGATGTCGCAATCTAAGATACAACGTAGAACAACATTATTATGTAATATAGAACGCCATTATGATGTCATAATGTGAAACTGCATTATGACGTAATAATGTATTCATAGTAGGGGATAGGATTTACAACTCCATTATGATGTCAGAATCTAGTAATAACAAAAGATACAATGTAGAAAAACATTATTATGTAATATAGAACGCCATTATGATGTCATAATGTAAAACTGCATTATGATGTCATAATGTATTTATGGCAGGGGATTGAATTTACAACTCCATTATGATGTCACAATCTAGTAATAACAAAAGATACAATGTAGAACTTCATTATAATGTAGTATAGAACTCCATTATGATGTCATAATGTAAAACTGCTTTATGATGTCATAATTTATTTATAGCAGGTAATATAATTTACAACTCCATAATGTCACAATCTAATAATAATAAAAGATACAAAGTAGAAAAACATTATGTAATATAGAACTTCATTATGATGTCATAATGTGAAACTGCATTATGACATCATAATCTATTCATAGTAGTGGATAGCATTTACAACTCCATTATGATGTCACAATCTAGTAATAACAAAAGATACAATGTAGAAATCCATTATATTTTAGTATAGAACTTTATTATGATGTCGTAATGTAAAACTGCATTAGGATGTCATAATCTATTCATGGTAGGGGATCAAATTTACAATATCATTATGATGTCACAATCTAGTAATAACAAAAGATACAATGTAGAACAGCCTTTTTATGTAATATAGAACTCATTATGATGTCATAATGTGAAACTTCATTATGATGTCATAATGTATTTATAGTAGGGGGTAGAATTTACAACTCCATTATGATGTCACAATCTAGTAATAACAAAAGATACAATGTAGAACAGCATTTTTATGTAATATAGAACTCCATTATGATGTCATAATGTGAAACTGCATTATGATGTCATAATGTATTCATTGTAGTGGATAGGATTTACAACTCCATTATGATGTCACAATTTAGTAATAACAAAAGATACAATGTAGAACTTCATTATAATGTAGTATAGAACTCTATTTTGATGTCGTAATGTAAAACTGCATTATGATGTCATAATCTATTCATAGCAGGTAATAGAATTTACAACTCCATTATGATGTCAGAATCTAGTAATAACAAAAGATACAACGAAGAACAACATTATTATGTAATATAGAACTCCATTATGATGTCATAATGTGAAACTGCATTATGACGTAATAATGTATTCATAGTATGGGATAGGATTTACAACTCCATTATGATGTCAGAATCTAGTAATAACAAAAGATACAATGTAGAAAAACATTATTATGTAATATAGAACGCCATTATGATGTCATAATGTGAAACTGCATTATGATGTCATAATGTATTTATTGTAGGGGATAGGATTTACAACTCCATTATGATGTCACAATCTAGTAATAACAGAAGATACTTTGTAGAACTTCATTATAATGTAGTATAGAACTCCATTATGATGTCATAATGTAAAACTGCATTATGATGTCATAATCTATTCATAGCAGGTAATAGAATTTACAACTCCATTATGATGTCACAATCTAGTAATAACAAAAGATACAACGTAGAACAACATTATTATGTAATATAGAACTCTATTATGATGTCATAATGTAAAACTGCATTATGATGTCATAATGTATTTATAGTAGGGGGTAGAATTTACAACTCCATTATGATGTCACAATCTAGTAATAACAAAAGATACAATGTAGAACTTCATTATAATTTAGTATACAGTCGTCACTGGGACAGGTGGGGTCCTTTAAATGAAATACAATTTCACTGTGAAAGTACCCCAGAAATATTAGATTAGATAATCTGTTCTATTATTAAAATATAACTTTTATTATAGGACTTTATTTAAAATACACTAAATCACACCACCAAATGGCCCAGCACACATCAGAAAACTAGACGAACATAAACATACAAACACCCAAAGAACATACAGGACAGGGGATAGGTATATCACCTTATCGTGGTGATCCGCTATACCGATGCTAATTACCGTTCCCTTAATAGATTTACAGGTACGGTTATATTGCTATTTATACAGTGGTAATAACGGTATAAATTTTATTTCAGAAGGCTAAGGATGATAGACAAATAATATTTAATCGACGTGTTTCTACGGCCCTGATGTAATAAGTGAGCCGATTCATCAGGATCAAGACAAATAGCCTCTGTCTTTTGTACTCAAATGCCCCAAATGAAGAATGGTAATCTAATATTTCTGGGGTACTTTCACAGTGAAATTATAATTTAGTATAGAACTATATTAGGATGTCATAATGTAATGTAAAACTGCATTATGATGTCATAATCTATTCATGGTAGGGGATAGTATTTAAAACTGCATTATGATGTCACAAATTAGTAATAACAAAAGATGCAACGTAGAACTTCATTATATTGTAATATAGAGCTCCATTATGATGTCATCATGTAATGTAAAACTGCATTATGATGTCATAATCTATTCATGGTAGGGGATAGAATTTACAACTCCATTATGATGTCACAATCTAGTACTATTAAAGGATACAACGTAGAACAACATTATTATGTAATATAGAACTCCATTATGATGTCATAATGTAAAACTGCATTATGATGTCATCATGTATTTATAGTAGGGGATAGAATTTACAACTGCATTATGATGTCACAATCTAGTAATAACAAAAGATACAACATAGAACAACATTATTATGTAATATAGAACTCCATTATGATGTCATAATATTAAACTGCATTATGACGTCATAATGTATTCATAGTAGGGGATAGAATTTACAACACCATTATGATGTCAGAATATAGTAATAACAAAAGATGTAATGTAGAACTTCATTAAAATGTAGTATAGAACTCTATTATGATGTCATAATGTAAAACTGCATTATGATGTCATAATGTGAAACTGCATTATGATGTCATAATGTATTTATTGTAGGGGATAGGATTTACAACTCCATTATGATGTCACAATCTAGTAATAACAGAAGATACTTTGTAGAACTTCATTATAATCTATATATATATAAAATTGAATGTATGTCTGTCTGCGTGCGTGCGTGCGTGTCTGCGTGCGTGTTTATCCTTTATGCGCTACTACACCATTCATCCGATCGCCATGAAACTTTGGGAAGTTGTTGAGTACACTCCTGGGAAGATTATAGGCATAGTACAAATATCCTACGATAAATGGCGCGCGAGCGTCGTCGAAAGTTACGCCCCCCCCCCACGTAGATCGAATAAGTAAGCCACCTGCTATTGTGATGTCATCACTGATGTCATCAACATCGGACGCCCTTGAACATGCCCCAACATCTATATATATAAAATTGAATGTATGTCTGTCTGCGTGCGTGCGTGTCTGCGTGCGTGCGTGTCTGTTTGTCCTTTATGCGCTACTACACCATTCATCCGATCGCCATGAAACTTTGGGAAGTTGTTAAGTACACTCCTGGGAAGATTATAGGCATAGTACAAATATCCTACGATAAATGGCGCGCGAGCGTCGTCGAAAGTTACGCCCCCCCCCCACGTAGATCGAATAAGTAAGCCACCTGCTATTGTGATGTCATCATTGATGTCATCAACATCTGACGCCCTTGAACATGCCCCAACATGTTCTATAAAGCTGCATTGTGATGTCATTAAGGCTGTATTATGACACGTACAGCTTGGAACCACTAGAGCACGCCAGCCAATTACCATTGGAGTTGGAAGTGGGTAAACAAGTACTAGGATATCTTCCTAAGAAGCCACAGCAGCCGCATAAATTGTATGTTCCACCCAACGGCTATTTTATTCAGCCCGCAAGGGGGAAGCAGCGGCCTACAAAATCTCATTCAGGTAGGTAGGTTCAGTTCTTGGAGGTTGGGGAATGCTTATGGGCAAGGCCTTATGTCTCATCCCAACTCGATTATTCAATTCTAAGCGCAAAAGAATTAGCGTCCAAATTTTATGTACGGAATTTAATTCTCTCACTTCCCAATGTCATAGAAACTTGAAATTTGGCACGAGCATTGATTATGTCATAAATAGGAAAAGTTAATGGGTCCCAACTCGATTATTCAATTCAAAGCGCCAAAGAATTAGCGTTCAAATTTTATGTACGGAATCTAATTCTCTCATTTCCGGATGTCATAGATAGATAGATAGATAGATAGATAGATAGATAGATAGATAGACTGTATGCAATAACCTAGATAGATAGATAGATAGATAGATAGATAGACTGTATGCAATGACACGTACAGCTTGAAACCATAAATACTAGAGCACGCCAGCCATTTACAGTCAGTCTCCATTGGAGTTGGAAGTGGGCAAACATGTACTAGGCTATCTTCCCAAGAAGCCACAGCAGCCGGATAAATTGGATGTTCCACCCAACGGCTATTTTATTCAGCCTGCAAGGGGGAAGCAGCGGCCTACAAAACCTCAGTGGTCGCTGCTGCCGTCATCTAGATATATAAAAACGAATGTATGTATGTCTGTCTTCGCAGCAACGCGCGACGGGTACGCTAGTGTAGTATAGAACTCCATTATGATGTCATAATGTAAAACTGCATTATGATGTCATAATCTATTCATAGCAGGTAATAGAATTTACAACTCCATTATGATGTCACAATCTAGTAATAACAAAAGATACAACGTAGAACAACATTATTATGTAATATAGAACTCTATTATGATGTCATAATGTAAAACTGCATTATGATGTCATAATGTATTTATAGTAGGGGGTAGAATTTACAACTCCATTATGATGTCACAATCTAGTAATAACAAAAGATACAATGTAGAACTTCATTATAATTTAGTATACAGTCGTCACTGGGACAGGTGGGGTCCTTTAAATGAAATACAATTTCACTGTGAAAGTACCCCAGAAATATTAGATTAGATAATCTGTTCTATTATTAAAATATAACTTTTATTATAGGACTTTATTTAAAATACACTAAATCACACCACCAAATGGCCCAGCACACATCAGAAAACTAGACGAACATAAACATACAAACACCCAAAGAACATACAGGACAGGGGATAGGTATATCACCTTATCGTGGTGATCCGCTATACCGATGTTAATTACCGTTCCCTTAATAGATTTACAGGTACGGTTATATTGCTATTTATACAGTGGTAATAACGGTATAAATTTTATTTCAGAAGGCTAAGGATGATAGACAAATAATATTTAATCGACGTGTTTCTACGGCCCTGATGTAATAAGTGAGCCGATTCATCAGGATCAAGACAAATAGCCTCTGTCTTTTGTACTCAAATGCCCCAAATGAAGAATGGTAATCTAATATTTCTGGGGTACTTTCACAGTGAAATTATAATTTAGTATAGAACTATATTAGGATGTCATAATGTAATGTAAAACTGCATTATGATGTCATAATCTATTCATGGTAGGGGATAGTATTTAAAACTGCATTATGATGTCACAAATTAGTAATAACAAAAGATGCAACGTAGAACTTCATTATATTGTAATATAGAGCTCCATTATGATGTTATCATGTAATGTAAAACTGCATTATGATGTCATAATCTATTCATGGTAGGGGATAGAATTTACAACTCCATTATGATGTCACAATCTAGTATTATTAAAGGATACAACGTAGAACAACATTATTATGTAATATAGAACTCCATTATGATGTCATAATGTAAAACTGCATTATGATGTCATCATGTATTTATAGTAGGGGATAGAATTTACAACTGCATTATGATGTCACAATCTAGTAATAACAAAAGATACAACATAGAACAACATTATTATGTAATATAGAACTCCATTATGATGTCATAATATTAAACTGCATTATGACGTCATAATGTATTCATAGTAGGGGATAGAATTTACAACACCATTATGATGTCAGAATATAGTAATAACAAAAGATGTAATGTAGAACTTCATTATAATGTAGTATAGAACTCTATTATGATGTCATAATGTAAAACTGCATTATGATGTCATAATCTATTCATAGCAAGTAATAGAATTTACAACTCCATTATGATATCACAATCTAGTAATAACAAAAGATGCAACGTAGAACAACACTACTTTGTAATATGGAACTCCATTATGATGTCATAATGTAAAACTGCTTATGATGTCATAATCTATTCATGGTAGGGGATAGAATTTACAATATCATTATGATGTCACAATCTAGTAATAACAAAAAATACAACGTAGAACAGCATTTTTATGTAATATAGAACTCCATTATGATGTCATAATGTGAAACTTCATTATGATGTCATAATGTATTTATTGTAGGGGATAGGATTTACAACTCCATTATGATGTCACAATCTAGTAATAACAGAAGATACTTTGTAGAACTTCATTATAATATAATATAGAACTCCATTATGATGTCATAATGTAAAACTGCATTATGATGTCATAATGTATTTAAAGTAGGGGGTAGAATTTACAACTGCATTATGATGTCACAATCTAGTAATAACAAAAGATACAATGTAGAACTTCATTATAATTTAGTATAGAACTATATTAGGATGTCATAATGTAATGTAAAACTGCATTAAGATGTCATAATCTATTCATGGTAGGGGATAGTATTTAAAACTCCATTATGATGTCACAAATTAGTAATAACAAAAGATACAACATACAACTTAATGATAATGTAATATAGAACTCCATTATGATGTCATAATGTAAAACTGCATTATGATGTCATAATCTGTTCATGGTAGGGGATAGAATTTACAACTCCATTATGATGTCACAATCTAGTAATAACAAAAGATACAACATAATTATAATGTAATATAGAACTCTATTATGATGTCATAATGTAAAACTGCATTATGATGTCATAATGTTTTTATAGTAGGGGATAGAATTTACAACTTCATTATGATGTGTCAATCTAGTAGTAACAAAAGATACAACGTAGAACAACATTATTATGTAATATAGAACGCCATTATGATGTCATAATGTGAAACTGCATTATGACGTAATAATGTATTCATAGTAGGGGATAGGATTTACAACTCCATTATGATGTCAGAATCTAGTAATAACAAAAGATACAATGTAGAAAAACATTATTATGTAATATAGAACGCCATTATGATGTCATAATGTAAAACTGCATTATGATGTCATAATGTATTTATGGCAGGGGATTGAATTTACAACTCCATTATGATGTCACAATCTAGTAATAACAAAAGATACATTGTAGAACTTCATTATAATGTAGTATAGAACTCCATTATGATGTCATAATGTAAAACTGCTTTATGATGTCATAATTTATTTATAGCAGGTAATATAATTTACAACTCCATTATGTCACAATCTAATAATAATAAAAGATACAAAGTAGAAAAACATTATGTAATATAGAACTTCATTATGATGTCATAATGTGAAACTGCATTATGACATCATAATCTATTCATAGTAGGGGATAGCATTTACAACTCCATTAAGATGTCACAATCTAGTAATAACAAAAGATACAATGTAGAAATCCATTATATTTTAGTATAGAACTCTATTATGATGTCGTAATGTAAAACTGCATTAGGATGTCATAATCTATTCATGGTAGGGGATCAAATTTACAATATCATTATGATGTCACAATCTAGTAATAACAAAAGATACAATGTAGAACAGCCTTTTTATGTAATATACAACTCATTATGATGTCATAATGTGAAACTTCATTATGATGTCATAATGTATTTATAGTAGGGGGTAGAATTTACAACTCCATTATGATGTCACAATCTAGTAATAACAAAAGATACAATGTAGAACAGCATTTTTATGTAATATAGAACTCCATTATGATGTCATAACGTGAAACTGCATTATGATGTCATAATGTATTCATTGTAGTGGATAGGATTTACAACTCCATTATGATGTCACAATTTAGTAATAACAAAAGATACAATGTAGAACTTCATTATAATTTAGTATAGAACTCTGTTATGATGTCATAACGTAATGTAAAACTGCATTATGATGTCATAATCTATTCATGGTAGGGGATAGAATTTACAACTCCATTATGATGTCACAATCTTGTAATAGCAAAAGATACAATGTAGAACTTCATTATAATGTAGTATAGAACTCTATTTTGATGTCGTAATGTAAAACTGCATTATGATGTCATAATCTATTCATAGCAGGTAATGGAATTTACAACTCCATTATGATGTCAGAATCTAGTAATAACAAAAGATACAACGTAGAACAACATTATTATGTAATATAGAACTCCATTATGATGTCATAATGTGAAACTGCATTATGACGTAATAATGTATTCATAGTATGGGATAGGATTTACAACTCCATTATGATGTCAGAATCTAGTAATAACAAAAGATACAATGTAGAAAAACATTATTATGTAATATAGAACGCCATTATGATGTCATAATGTGAAACTGCATTATGATGTCATAATGTATTTATTGTAGGGGATAGGATTTACAACTCCATTATGATGTCACAATCTAGTAATAACAGAAGATACTTTGTAGAACTTCATTATAATGTAGTATAGAACTCCATTATGATGTCATAATGTAAAACTGCATTATGATGTCATAATCTATTCATAGCAGGTAATAGAATTTACAACTCCATTATGATGTCACAATCTAGTAATAACAAAAGATACAACGTAGAACAACATTATTATGTAATATAGAACTCTATTATGATGTCATAATGTAAAACTGCATTATGATGTCATAATGTATTTATAGTAGGGGGTAGAATTTACAACTCCATTATGATGTCACAATCTAGTAATAACAAAAGATACAATGTAGAACTTCATTATAATTTAGTATACAGTCGTCACTGGGACAGGTGGGGTCCTTTAAATGAAATACAATTTCACTGTGAAAGTACCCCAGAAATATTAGATTAGATAATCTGTTCTATTATTAAAATATAACTTTTATTATAGGACTTTATTTAAAATACACTAAATCACATCACCAAATGGCCCAGCACACATCAGAAAACTAGACGAACATAAACATACAAACACCCAAAGAACATACAGGACAGGGGATAGGTATATCACCTTATCGTGGTGATCCGCTATACCGATGTTAATTACCGTTCCCTTAATAGATTTACAGGTACGGTTATATTGCTATTTATACAGTGGTAATAACGGTATAAATTTTATTTCAGAAGGCTAAGGATGATAGACAAATAATATTTAATCGACGTGTTTCTACGGCCCTGATGTAATAAGTGAGCCGATTCATCAGGATCAAGACAAATAGCCTCTGTCTTTTGTACTCAAATGCCCCAAATGAAGAATGGTAATCTAATATTTCTGGGGTACTTTCACAGTGAAATTATAATTTAGTATAGAACTATATTAGGATGTCATAATGTAATGTAAAACTGCATTATGATGTCATAATCTATTCATGGTAGGGGATAGTATTTAAAACTGCATTATGATGTCACAAATTAGTAATAACAAAAGATGCAACGTAGAACTTCATTATATTGTAATATAGAGCTCCATTATGATGTCATCATGTAATGTAAAACTGCATTATGATGTCATAATCTATTCATGGTAGGGGATAGAATTTACAACTCCATTATGATGTCACAATCTAGTACTATTAAAGGATACAACGTAGAACAACATTATTATGTAATATAGAACTCCATTATGATGTCATAATGTAAAACTGCATTATGATGTCATCATGTATTTATAGTAGGGGATAGAATTTACAACTGCATTATGATGTCACAATCTAGTAATAACAAAAGATACAACATAGAACAACATTATTATGTAATATAGAACTCCATTATGATGTCATAATATTAAACTGCATTATGACGTCATAATGTATTCATAGTAGGGGATAGAATTTACAACACCATTATGATGTCAGAATATAGTAATAACAAAAGATGTAATGTAGAACTTCATTAAAATGTAGTATAGAACTCTATTATGATGTCATAATGTAAAACTGCATTATGATGTCATAATGTGAAACTGCATTATGATGTCATAATGTATTTATTGTAGGGGATAGGATTTACAACTCCATTATGATGTCACAATCTAGTAATAACAGAAGATACTTTGTAGAACTTCATTATAATCTATATATATAAAATTGAATGTATGTCTGTCTGCGTGCGTGCGTGCGTGTCTGCGTGCGTGTTTGTCCTTTATGCGCTACTACACCATTCATCCGATCGCCATGAAACTTTGGGAAGTTGTTGAGTACACTCCTGTGAAGATTATAGGCATAGTACAAATATCCTACGATAAATGGCGCGCGAGCTTCGTCGAAAGTTACGCCCCCCCACGTAGATCGAATAAGTAAGCCACCTGCTATTGTGATGTCATCACTGATGTCATCAACATCGGACGCCCTTGAACATGCCCCAACATCTATATATATAAAATTGAATGTATGTCTGTCTGCGTGCGTGCGTGTCTGCGTGCGTGCGTGTCTGTTTGTCCTTTATGCGCTACTACACCATTCATCCAATCGCCATGAAACTTTGGGAAGTTGTTAAGTACATTCCTGGGAAGATTATAGGCATAGTACAAATATCCTACGATAAATGGCGCGCGAGCGTCGTCGAAAGTTACGCCCCCCCCCCACGTAGATCGAATAAGTAAGCCACCTGCTATTGTGATGTCATCACTGATGTCATCAACATCTGACGCCCTTGAACATGCCCCAACATGTTCTATAAAGCTGCATTGTGATGTCATTAAGGCTGTATTATGACACGTACAGCTTGGAACCACTAGAGCACGCCAGCCAATTACCATTGGAGTTGGAAGTGGGTAAACAAGTACTAGGATATCTTCCTAAGAAGCCACAGCAGCCGGATAAATTGTATGTTCCACCCAACGGCTATTTTATTCAGCCCGCAAGGGGGAAGCAGCGGCCTACAAAATCTCATTCAGGTAGGTAGGTTCAGTTCTTGGAGGTTGGGGAATGCTTATGGGCAAGGCCTTATGTCTCATCCCAACTCGATTATTCAATTCTAAGCGCAAAAGAATTAGCGTCCAAATTTTATGTACGGAATTTAATTCTCTCACTTCCCAATGTCATAGAAACTTGAAATTTGGCACGAGCATTGATTATGTCATAAATAGGAAAAGTTAATGGGTCCCAACTCGATTATTCAATTCAAAGCGCCAAAGAATTAGCGTTCAAATTTTATGTACGGAATCTAATTCTCTCATTTCCGGATGTCATAGATAGATAGATAGATAGATAGATAGACTGTATGCAATAACCTAGATAGATAGATAGATAGATAGATAGATAGACTGTATGCAATGACACGTACAGCTTGAAACCATAAATACTAGAGCACGCCAGCCATTTACAGTCAGTCTCCATTGGAGTTGGAAGTGGGCAAACATGTACTAGGCTATCTTCCCAAGAAGCCACAGCAGCCGGATAAATTGGATGTTCCACCCAACGGCTATTTTATTCAGCCTGCAAGGGGGAAGCAGCGGCCTACAAAACCTCAGTGGTCGCTGCTGCCGTCATCTAGATATATAAAAACGAATGTATGTATGTATGTCTGTCTTCGCAGCAACGCGCGACGGGTACGCTAGTGTAGTATAGAACTCCATTATGATGTCATAATGTAAAACTGCATTATGATGTCATAATCTATTCATAGCAGGTAATAGAATTTACAACTCCATTATGATGTCACAATCTAGTAATAACAAAAGATACAACGTAGAACAACATTATTATGTAATATAGAACTCTATTATGATGTCATAATGTAAAACTACATTATGATGTCATAATGTATTTATAGTAGGGGGTAGAATTTACAACTCCATTATGATGTCACAATCTAGTAATAACAAAAGATACAATGTAGAACTTCATTATAATTTAGTATACAGTCGTCACTGGGACAGGTGGGGTCCTTTAAATGAAATACAATTTCACTGTGAAAGTACCCCAGAAATATTAGATTAGATAATCTGTTCTATTATTAAAATATAACTTTTATTATAGGACTTTATTTAAAATACACTAAATCACACCACCAAATGGCCCAGCACACATCAGAAAACTAGACGAACATAAACATACAAACACCCAAAGAACATACAGGACAGGGGATAGGTATATCACCTTATCGTGGTGATCCGCTATACCGATGCTAATTACCGTTCCCTTAATAGATTTACAGGTACGGTTATATTGCTATTTATACAGTGGTAATAACGGTATAAATTTTATTTCAGAAGGCTAAGGATGATAGACAAATAATATTTAATCGACGTGTTTCTACGGCCCTGATGTAATAAGTGAGCCGATTCATCAGGATCAAGACAAATAGCCTCTGTCTTTTGTACTCAAATGCCCCAAATGAAGAATGGTAATCTAATATTTCTGGGGTACTTTCACAGTGAAATTATAATTTAGTATAGAACTATATTAGGATGTCATAATGTAATGTAAAACTGCATTATGATGTCATAATCTATTCATGGTAGGGGATAGTATTTAAAACTGCATTATGATGTCACAAATTAGTAATAACAAAAGATGCAACGTAGAACTTCATTATATTGTAATATAGAGCTCCATTATGATGTCATCATGTAATGTAAAACTGCATTATGATGTCATAATCTATTCATGGTAGGGGATAGAATTTACAACTCCATTATGATGTCACAATCTAGTACTATTAAAGGATACAACGTAGAACAACATTATTATGTAATATAGAACTCCATTATGATGTCATAATGTAAAACTGCATTATGATGTCATCATGTATTTATAGTAGGGGATAGAATTTACAACTGCATTATGATGTCACAATCTAGTAATAACAAAAGATACAACATAGAACAACATTATTATGTAATATAGAACTCCATTATGATGTCATAATATTAAACTGCATTATGACGTCATAATGTATTCATAGTAGGGGATAGAATTTACAACACCATTATGATGTCAGAATATAGTAATAACAAAAGATGTAATGTAGAACTTCATTAAAATGTAGTATAGAACTCTATTATGATGTCATAATGTAAAACTGCATTATGATGTCATAATGTGAAACTGCATTATGATGTCATAATGTATTTATTGTAGGGGATAGGATTTACAACTCCATTATGATGTCACAATCTAGTAATAACAGAAGATACTTTGTAGAACTTCATTATAATCTATATATATAAAATTGAATGTATGTCTGTCTGCGTGCGTGCGTGCGTGTCTGCGTGCGTGTTTGTCCTTTATGTGCTACTACACCATTCATCCGATCGCCATGAAACTTTGGGAAGTTCTTGAGTACACTCCTGGGAAGATTATAGGCATAGTACAAATATCCTACGATAAATGGCGCGCGAGCGTCGTCGAAAGTTACGCCCCCCCCCCCCACGTAGATCGAATAAGTAAGCCACCTGCTATTGTGATGTCATCACTGATGTCATCAACATCGGACGCCCTTGAACATGCCCCAACATCTATATATATAAAATTGAATGTATGTCTGTCTGCGTGCGTGCGTGTCTGCGTGCATGCGTGTCTGTTTGTCCTTTATGCGCTACTACACCATTCATCCGATCGCCATGAAACTTTGGGAAGTTGTTAAGTACACTCCTGGGAAGATTATAGGCATAGTACAAATATCCTACGATAAATGGCGCGCGAGCGTCGTCGAAAGTTACGCCCCCCCCACGTAGATCGAATAAGTAAGCCACCTGCTATTGTGATGTCATCACTGATGTCATCAACATCTGACGCCCTTGAACATGCCCCAACATGTTCTATAAAGCTGCATTGTGATGTCATTAAGGCTGTATTATGACACGTACAGCTTGGAACCACTAGAGCACGCCAGCCAATTACCATTGGAGTTGGAAGTGGGTAAACAAGTACTAGGATATCTTCCTAAGAAGCCACAGCAGCCGGATAAATTGTATGTTCCACCCAACGGCTATTTTATTCAGCCCGCAAGGGGGAAGCAGCGGCCTACAAAATCTCATTCAGGTAGGTAGGTTCAGTTCTTGGAGGTTGGGGAATGCTTATGGGCAAGGCCTTATGTCTCATCCCAACTCGATTATTCAATTCTAAGCGCAAAAGAATTAGCGTCCAAATTTTATGTACGGAATTTAATTCTCTCACTTCCCAATGTCATAGAAACTTGAAATTTGGCACGAGCATTGATTATGTCATAAATAGGAAAAGTTAATGGGTCCCAACTCGATTATTCAATTCAAAGCGCCAAAGAATTAGCGTTCAAATTTTATGTACGGAATCTAATTCTCTCATTTCCGGATGTCATAGATAGATAGATAGATAGATAGATAGATAGATAGACTGTATGCAATAACCTAGATAGATAGATAGATAGATAGATAGACTGTATGCAATGACACGTACAGCTTGAAACCATAAATACTAGAGCACGCCAGCCATTTACAGTCAGTCTCCATTGGAGTTGGAAGTGGGCAAACATGTACTAGGCTATCTTCCCAAGAAGCCACAGCAGCCGGATAAATTGGATGTTCCACCCAACGGCTATTTTATTCAGCCTGCAAGGGGGAAGCAGCGGCCTACAAAACCTCAGTGGTCGCTGCTGCCGTCATCTAGATATATAAAAACGAATGTATGTATGTATGTCTGTCTTCGCAGCAACGCGCGACGGGTACGCTAGTGTAGTATAGAACTCCATTATGATGTCATAATGTAAAACTGCATTATGATGTCATAATCTATTCATAGCAGGTAATAGAATTTACAACTCCATTATGATGTCACAATCTAGTAATAACAAAAGATACAACGTAGAACAACATTATTATGTAATATAGAACTCTATTATGATGTCATAATGTAAAACTGGATTATGATGTCATAATGTATTTATAGTAGGGGGTAGAATTTACAACTCCATTATGATGTCACAATCTAGTAATAACAAAAGATACAATGTAGAACTTCATTATAATTTAGTATACAGTCGTCACTGGGACAGGTGGGGTCCTTTAAATGAAATACAATTTCACTGTGAAAGTACCCCAGAAATATTAGATTAGATAATCTGTTCTATTATTAAAATATAACTTTTATTATAGGACTTTATTTAAAATACACTAAATCACACCACCAAATGGCCCAGCACACATCAGAAAACTAGACGAACATAAACATACAAACACCCAAAGAACATACAGGACAGGGGATAGGTATATCACCTTATCGTGGTGATCCGCTATACCGATGTTAATTACCGTTCCCTTAATAGATTTACAGGTACGGTTATATTGCTATTTATACAGTGGTAATAACGGTATAAATTTTATTTCAGAAGGCTAAGGATGATAGACAAATAATATTTAATCGACGTGTTTCTACGGCCCTGATGTAATAAGTGAGCCGATTCATCAGGATCAAGACAAATAGCCTCTGTCTTTTGTACTCAAATGCCCCAAATGAAGAATGGTAATCTAATATTTCTGGGGTACTTTCACAGTGAAATTATAATTTAGTATAGAACTATATTAGGATGTCATAATGTAATGTAAAACTGCATTATGATGTCATAATCTATTCATGGTAGGGGATAGTATTTAAAACTGCATTATGATGTCACAAATTAGTAATAACAAAAGATGCAACGTAGAACTTCATTATATTGTAATATAGAGCTCCATTATGATGTCATCATGTAATGTAAAACTGCATTATGATGTCATAATCTATTCATGGTAGGGGATAGAATTTACAACTCCATTATGATGTCACAATCTAGTACTATTAAAGGATACAACGTAGAACAACATTATTATGTAATATAGAACTCCATTATGATGTCATAATGTAAAACTGCATTATGATGTCATCATGTATTTATAGTAGGGGATAGAATTTACAACTGCATTATGATGTCACAATCTAGTAATAACAAAAGATACAACATAGAACAACATTATTATGTAATATAGAACTCCATTATGATGTCATAATATTAAACTGCATTATGACGTCATAATGTATTCATAGTAGGGGATAGAATTTACAACACCATTATGATGTCAGAATATAGTAATAACAAAAGATGTAATGTAGAACTTCATTAAAATGTAGTATAGAACTCTATTATGATGTCATAATGTAAAACTGCATTATGATGTCATAATGTGAAACTGCATTATGATGTCATAATGTATTTATTGTAGGGGATAGGATTTACAACTCCATTATGATGTCACAATCTAGTAATAACAGAAGATACTTTGTAGAACTTCATTATAATGTAGTATAGAACTCCATTATGATGTCATAATGTAAAACTGCATTATGATGTCATAATCTATTCATAGCAGGTAATAGAATTTACAACTCCATTATGATGTCACAATCTAGTAATAACAAAAGATACAACGTAGAACAACATTATTATGTAATATAGAACTCTATTATGATGTCATAATGTAAAACTGCATTATGATGTCATAATGTATTTATAGTAGGGGGTAGAATTTACAACTCCATTATGATGTCACAATCTAGTAATAACAAAAGATACAATGTAGAACTTCATTATAATTTAGTATACAGTCGTCACTGGGACAGGTGGGGTCCTTTAAATGAAATACAATTTCACTGTGAAAGTACCCCAGAAATATTAGATTAGATAATCTGTTCTATTATTAAAATATAACTTTTATTATAGGACTTTATTTAAAATACACTAAATCACACCACCAAATGGCCCAGCACACATCAGAAAACTAGACGAACATAAACATACAAACACCCAAAGAACATACAGGACAGGGGATAGGTATATCACCTTATCGTGGTGATCCGCTATACCGATGTTAATTACCGTTCCCTTAATAGATTTACAGGTACGGTTATATTGCTATTTATACAGTGGTAATAACGGTATAAATTTTATTTCAGAAGGCTAAGGATGATAGACAAATAATATTTAATCGACGTGTTTCTACGGCCCTGATGTAATAAGTGAGCCGATTCATCAGGATCAAGACAAATAGCCTCTGTCTTTTGTACTCAAATGCCCCAAATGAAGAATGGTAATCTAATATTTCTGGGGTACTTTCACAGTGAAATTATAATTTAGTATAGAACTATATTAGGATGTCATAATGTAATGTAAAACTGCATTATGATGTCATAATCTATTCATGGTAGGGGATAGTATTTAAAACTGCATTATGATGTCACAAATTAGTAATAACAAAAGATGCAACGTAGAACTTCATTATATTGTAATATAGAGCTCCATTATGATGTTATCATGTAATGTAAAACTGCATTATGATGTCATAATCTATTCATGGTAGGGGATAGAATTTACAACTCCATTATGATGTCACAATCTAGTATTATTAAAGGATACAACGTAGAACAACATTATTATGTAATATAGAACTCCATTATGATGTCATAATGTAAAACTGCATTATGATGTCATCATGTATTTATAGTAGGGGATAGAATTTACAACTGCATTATGATGTCACAATCTAGTAATAACAAAAGATACAACATAGAACAACATTATTATGTAATATAGAACTCCATTATGATGTCATAATATTAAACTGCATTATGACGTCATAATGTATTCATAGTAGGGGATAGAATTTACAACACCATTATGATGTCAGAATATAGTAATAACAAAAGATGTAATGTAGAACTTCATTATAATGTAGTATAGAACTCTATTATGATGTCATAATGTAAAACTGCATTATGATGTCATAATCTATTCATAGCAAGTAATAGAATTTACAACTCCATTATGATATCACAATCTAGTAATAACAAAAGATGCAACGTAGAACAACACTACTTTGTAATATGGAACTCCATTATGATGTCATAATGTAAAACTGCTTATGATGTCATAATCTATTCATGGTAGGGGATAGAATTTACAATATCATTATGATGTCACAATCTAGTAATAACAAAAAATACAACGTAGAACAGCATTTTTATGTAATATAGAACTCCATTATGATGTCATAATGTGAAACTTCATTATGATGTCATAATGTATTTATTGTAGGGGATAGGATTTACAACTCCATTATGATGTCACAATCTAGTAATAACAGAAGATACTTTGTAGAACTTCATTATAATATAATATAGAACTCCATTATGATGTCATAATGTAAAACTGCATTATGATGTCATAATGTATTTATAGTAGGGGGTAGAATTTACAACTGCATTATGATGTCACAATCTAGTAATAACAAAAGATACAATGTAGAACTTCATTATAATTTAGTATAGAACTATATTAGGATGTCATAATGTAATGTAAAACTGCATTAAGATGTCATAATCTATTCATGGTAGGGGATAGTATTTAAAACTCCATTATGATGTCACAAATTAGTAATAACAAAAGATACAACATACAACTTAATGATAATGTAATATAGAACTCCATTATGATGTCATAATGTAAAACTGCATTATGATGTCATAATCTGTTCATGGTAGGGGATAGAATTTACAACTCCATTATGATGTCACAATCTAGTAATAACAAAAGATACAACATAATTATAATGTAATATAGAACTCTATTATGATATCATAATGTAAAACTGCATTATGATGTCATAATGTTTTTATAGTAGGGGATAGAATTTACAACTTCATTATGATGTCGCAATCTAGTAGTAACAAAAGATACAACGTAGAACAACATTATTATGTAATATAGAACGCCATTATGATGTCATAATGTGAAACTGCATTATGACGTAATAATGTATTCATAGTAGGGGATAGGATTTACAACTCCATTATGATGTCAGAATCTAGTAATAACAAAAGATACAATGTAGAAAAACATTATTATGTAATATAGAACGCCATTATGATGTCATAATGTAAAACTGCATTATGATGTCATAATGTATTTATGGCAGGGGATTGAATTTACAACTCCATTATGATGTCACAATCTAGTAATAACAAAAGATACAATGTAGAACTTCATTATAATGTAGTATAGAACTCCATTATGATGTCATAATGTAAAACTGCTTTATGATGTCATAATTTATTTATAGCAGGTAATATAATTTACAACTCCATTATGTCACAATCTAATAATAATAAAAGATACAAAGTAGAAAAACATTATGTAATATAGAACTTCATTATGATGTCATAATGTGAAACTGCATTATGACATCATAATCTATTCATAGTAGGGGATAGCATTTACAACTCCATTAAGATGTCACAATCTAGTAATAACAAAAGATACAATGTAGAAATCCATTATATTTTAGTATAGAACTCTATTATGATGTCGTAATGTAAAACTGCATTAGGATGTCATAATCTATTCATGGTAGGGGATCAAATTTACAATATCATTATGATGTCACAATCTAGTAATAACAAAAGATACAATGTAGAACAGCCTTTTTATGTAATATACAACTCATTATGATGTCATAATGTGAAACTTCATTATGATGTCATAATGTATTTATAGTAGGGGGTAGAATTTACAACTCCATTATGATGTCACAATCTAGTAATAACAAAAGATACAATGTAGAACAGCATTTTTATGTAATATAGAACTCCATTATGATGTCATAACGTGAAACTGCATTATGATGTCATAATGTATTCATTGTAGTGGATAGGATTTACAACTCCATTATGATGTCACAATTTAGTAATAACAAAAGATACAATGTAGAACTTCATTATAATTTAGTATAGAACTCTGTTATGATGTCATAACGTAATGTAAAACTGCATTATGATGTCATAATCTATTCATGGTAGGGGATAGAATTTACAACTCCATTATGATGTCACAATCTTGTAATAGCAAAAGATACAATGTAGAACTTCATTATAATGTAGTATAGAACTCTATTTTGATGTCGTAATGTAAAACTGCATTATGATGTCATAATCTATTCATAGCAGGTAATGAAATTTACAACTCCATTATGATGTCAGAATCTAGTAATAACAAAAGATACAACGTAGAACAACATTATTATGTAATATAGAACTCCATTATGATGTCATAATGTGAAACTGCATTATGACGTAATAATGTATTCATAGTATGGGATAGGATTTACAACTCCATTATGATGTCAGAATCTAGTAATAACAAAAGATACAATGTAGAAAAACATTATTATGTAATATAGAACGCCATTATGATGTCATAATGTGAAACTGCATTATGATGTCATAATGTATTTATTGTAGGGGATAGGATTTACAACTCCATTATGATGTCACAATCTAGTAATAACAGAAGATACTTTGTAGAACTTCATTATAATGTAGTATAGAACTCCATTATGATGTCATAATGTAAAACTGCATTATGATGTCATAATCTATTCATAGCAGGTAATAGAATTTACAACTCCATTATGATGTCACAATCTAGTAATAACAAAAGATACAACGTAGAACAACATTATTATGTAATATAGAACTCTATTATGATGTCATAATGTAAAACTGCATTATGATGTCATAATGTATTTATAGTAGGGGGTAGAATTTACAACTCCATTATGATGTCACAATCTAGTAATAACAAAAGATACAATGTAGAACTTCATTATAATTTAGTATACAGTCGTCACTGGGACAGGTGGGGTCCTTTAAATGAAATACAATTTCACTGTGAAAGTACCCCAGAAATATTAGATTAGATAATCTGTTCTATTAATAAAATATAACTTTTATTATAGGACTTTATTTAAAATACACTAAATCACACCACCAAATGGCCCAGCACACATCAGAAAACTAGACGAACATAAACATACAAACACCCAAAGAACATACAGGACAGGGGATAGGTATATCACCTCATCGTGGTGATCCGCTATACCGATGTTAATTACCGTTCCCTTAATAGATTTACAGGTACGGTTATATTGCTATTTATACAGTGGTAATAACGGTATAAATTTTATTTCAGAAGGCTAAGGATGATAGACAAATAATATTTAATCGACGTGTTTCTACGGCCCTGATGTAATAAGTGAGCCGATTCATCAGGATCAAGACAAATAGCCTCTGTCTTTTGTACTCAAATGCCCCAAATGAAGAATGGTAATCTAATATTTCTGGGGTACTTTCACAGTGAAATTATAATTTAGTATAGAACTATATTAGGATGTCATAATGTAATGTAAAACTGCATTATGATGTCATAATCTATTCATGGTAGGGGATAGTATTTAAAACTGCATTATGATGTCACAAATTAGTAATAACAAAAGATGCAACGTAGAACTTCATTATATTGTAATATAGAGCTCCATTATGATGTCATCATGTAATGTAAAACTGCATTATGATGTCATAATCTATTCATGGTAGGGGATAGAATTTACAACTCCATTATGATGTCACAATCTAGTACTATTAAAGGATACAACGTAGAACAACATTATTATGTAATATAGAACTCCATTATGATGTCATAATGTAAAACTGCATTATGATGTCATCATGTATTTATAGTAGGGGATAGAATTTACAACTGCATTATGATGTCACAATCTAGTAATAACAAAAGATACAACATAGAACAACATTATTATGTAATATAGAACTCCATTATGATGTCATAATATTAAACTGCATTATGACGTCATAATGTATTCATAGTAGGGGATAGAATTTACAACACCATTATGATTTCAGAATCTAGTAATAACAAAAGATGTAATGTAGAACTTCATTATAATGTAGTATAGAACTCTATTATGATGTCATAATGTAAAACTGCATTATGATGTCATAATCTATTCATAGCAAGTAATAGAATTTACAACTCCATTATGATATCACAATCTAGTAATAACAAAAGATGCAACGTAGAACAACACTACTTTGTAATATAGAACTCCATTATGATGTCATAATGTAAAACTGCATTATGATGTCATAATCTATTCATGGTAGGGGATAGAATTTACAATATCATTATGATGTCACAATCTAGTAATAACAAAAAATACAACGTAGAACAGCATTTTTATGTAATATAGAACTCCATTATGATGTCATAATGTGAAACTTCATTATATGTCATAATGTATTTATTGTAGGGGATAGGATTTACAACTCCATTATGATGTCACAATCTAGTAATAACAGAAGATACTTTGTAGAACTTCATTATAATATAATATAGAACTCCATTATGATGTCATAATGTAAAACTGCATTATGATATCATAATGTATTTATAGTAGGGGGTAGAATTTACAACTGCATTATGATGTCACAATCTAGTAATAACAAAAGATACAATGTAGAACTTCATTATAATTTAGTATAGAACTATATTAGGATGTCATAATGTAATGTAAAACTGCATTATGATGTCATAATCTGTTCATGGTAGGGGATAGAATTTACAACTCCATTATGATGTCACAATCTAGTAATAACAAAAGATACAACATAATTATAATGTAATATAGAACTCTATTATGATGTCATAATGTAAAACTGCATTATGATGTCATAATGTTTTTATAGTAGGGGATAGAATTTACAACTTCATTATGATGTCGCAATCTAAGATACAACGTAGAACAACATTATTATGTAATATAGAACGCCATTATGATGTCATAATGTGAAACTGCATTATGACGTAATAATGTATTCATAGTAGGGGATAGGATTTACAACTCCATTATGATGTCAGAATCTAGTAATAACAAAAGATACAATGTAGAAAAACATTATTATGTAATATAGAACGCCATTATGATGTCATAATGTAAAACTGCATTATGATGTCATAATGTATTTATGGCAGGGGATTGAATTTACAACTCCATTATGATGTCACAATCTAGTAATAACAAAAGATACAATGTAGAACTTCATTATAATGTAGTATAGAACTCCATTATGATGTCATAATGTAAAACTGCTTTATGATGTCATAATTTATTTATAGCAGGTAATATAATTTACAACTCCATAATGTCACAATCTAATAATAATAAAAGATACAAAGTAGAAAAACATTATGTAATATAGAACTTCATTATGATGTCATAATGTGAAACTGCATTATGACATCATAATCTATTCATAGTAGGGGATAGCATTTACAACTCCATTATGATGTCACAATCTAGTAATAACAAAAGATACAATGTAGAAATCCATTATATTTTAGTATAGAACTCTATTATGATGTCGTAATGTAAAACTGCATTAGGATGTCATAATCTATTCATGGTAGGGGATCAAATTTACAATATCATTATGATGTCACAATCTAGTAATAACAAAAGATACAATGTAGAACAGCCTTTTTATGTAATATAGAACTCATTATGATGTCATAATGTGAAACTTCATTATGATGTCATAATGTATTTATAGTAGGGGGTAGAATTTACAACTCCATTATGATGTCACAATCTAGTAATAACAAAAGATACAATGTAGAACAGCATTTTTATGTAATATAGAACTCCATTATGATGTCATAATGTGAAACTGCATTATGATGTCATAATGTATTCATTGTAGTGGATAGGATTTACAACTCCATTATGATGTCACAATTTAGTAATAACAAAAGATACAATGTAGAACTTCATTATAATGTAGTATAGAACTCTATTTTGATGTCGTAATGTAAAACTGCATTATGATGTCATAATCTATTCATAGCAGGTAATAGAATTTACAACTCCATTATGATGTCAGAATCTAGTAATAACAAAAGATACAACGTAGAACAACATTATTATGTAATATAGAACTCCATTATGATGTCATAATGTGAAACTGCATTATGACGTAATAATGTATTCATAGTATGGGATAGGATTTACAACTCCATTATGATGTCAGAATCTAGTAATAACAAAAGATACAATGTAGAAAAACATTATTATGTAATATAGAACGCCATTATGATGTCATAATGTGAAACTGCATTATGATGTCATAATGTATTTATTGTAGGGGATAGGATTTACAACTCCATTATGATGTCACAATCTAGTAATAACAGAAGATACTTTGTAGAACTTCATTATAATGTAGTATAGAACTCCATTATGATGTCATAATGTAAAACTGCATTATGATGTCATAATCTATTCATAGCAGATAATAGAATTTACAACTCCATTATGATGTCACAATCTAGTAATAACAAAAGATACAACGTAGAACAACATTATTATGTAATATAGAACTCTATTATGATGTCATAATGTAAAACTGCATTATGATGTCATAATGTATTTATAGTAGGGGGTAGAATTTACAACTCCATTATGATGTCACAATCTAGTAATAACAAAAGATACAATGTAGAACTTCATTATAATTTAGTATACAGTCGTCACTGGGACAGGTGGGGTCCTTTAAATGAAATACAATTTCACTGTGAAACTACCCCAGAAATATTAGATTAGATAATCTGTTCTATTATTAAAATATAACTTTTATTATAGGACTTTATTTAAAATACACTAAATCACACCACCAAATGGCCCAGCACACATCAGAAAACTAGACGAACATAAACATACAAACACCCAAAGAACATACAGGACAGGGGATAGGTATATCACCTTATCGTGGTGATCCGCTATACCGATGTTAATTACCGTTCCCTTAATAGATTTACAGGTACGGTTATATTGCTATTTATACAGTGGTAATAACGGTATAAATTTTATTTCAGAAGGCTAAGGATGATAGACAAATAATATTTAATCGACGTGTTTCTACGGCCCTGATGTAATAAGTGAGCCGATTCATCAGGATCAAGACAAATAGCCTCTGTCTTTTGTACTCAAATGCCCCAAATGAAGAATGGTAATCTAATATTTCTGGGGTACTTTCACAGTGAAATTATAATTTAGTATAGAACTATATTAGGATGTCATAATGTAATGTAAAACTGCATTATGATGTCATAATCTATTCATGGTAGGGGATAGTATTTAAAACTGCATTATGATGTCACAAATTAGTAATAACAAAAGATGCAACGTAGAACTTCATTATATTATAATATAGAGTTCCATTATGATGTCATCATGTAATGTAAAACTGCATTATGATGTCATAATCTATTCATGGTAGGGGATAGAATTTACAACTCCATTATGATGTCACAATCTAGTACTATTAAAGGATACAACGTAGAACAACATTATTATGTAATATAGAACTCCATTATGATGTCATAATGTAAAACTGCATTATGATGTCATCATGTATTTATAGTAGGGGATAGAATTTACAACTGCATTATGATGTCACAATCTAGTAATAACAAAAGATACAACATAGAACAACATTATTATGTAATATAGAACTTCATTATGATGTCATAATATTAAACTGCATTATGACGTCATAATGTATTCATAGTAGGGGATAGAATTTACAACTCCATTATGATGTCAGAATCTAGTAATAACAAAAGATGTAATGTAGAACTTCATTATAATGTAGTATAGAACTCTATTATGATGTCATAATGTAAAACTGCATTATGATGTCATAATCTATTCATGGTAGGGGATAGAATTTACAATATCATTATGATGTCACAATCTAGTAATAACAAAAAATACAATGTAGAACAGCATTTTTATGTAATATAGAACTCCATTATGATGTCATAATGTGAAACTTCATTATGATGTCATAATGTATTTATTGTAGGGGATAGGATTTACAACTCCATTATGATGTCACAATCTAGTAATAACAGAAGATACTTTGTAGAACTTCATTATAATATAATATAGAACTCCATTATGATGTCATAATCTAAAACTGCATTATGATGTCATAATGTATTTATAGTAGGGGGTAGAATTTACAACTGCATTATGATGTCACAATCTAGTAATAACAAAAGATACAATGTAGAACTTCATTATAATTTAGTATAGAACTATATTAGGATGTCATAATGTAATGTAAAACTGCATTAAGATGTCATAATCTATTCATGGTAGGGGATAGTATTTAAAACTCCATTATGATGTCACAAATTAGTAATAACAAAAGATACAACATACAACTTAATTATAATGTAATATAGAACTCCATTATGATGTCATAATGTAAAACTGCATTATGATGTCATAATCTGTTCATGGTAGGGGATAGAATTTACAACTCCATTATGATGTCACAATCTAGTAATAACAAAAGATACAACATAATTATAATGTAATATAGAACTCTATTATGATGTCATAATGTAAAACTGCATTATGATGTCATAATGTTTTTATAGTAGGGGATAGAATTTACAACTTCATTATGATGTCGCAATCTAGTAGTAACAAAAGATACAACGTAGAACAACATTATTATGTAATATAGAACGCCATTATGATGTCATAATGTGAAACTGCATTATGATGTAATAATGTATTCATAGTAGGGGATAGGATTTACAACTCCATTATGATGTCAGAATCTAGTAATAGCAAAAGATACAATGTAGAAAAACATTATTATGTAATATAGAACGCCATTATGATGTCATAATGTAAAACTGCATTATGATGTCATAATGTATTTATGGCAGGGGATTGAATTTACAACTCCATTATGATGTCACAATCTAGTAATAACAAAAGATACAATGTAGAACTTCATTATAATGTAGTATAGAACTCCATTATGATGTCATAATGTAAAACTGCTTTATGATGTCATAATTTATTTATAGCAGGTAATATAATTTACAACTCCATTATGATGTCATAATCTAGTAATAACAAAAGATACAATGTAGAACAATATTATTATGTAATATAGAACTCCATTATGATGTCATAATGTAAAACTGCATTATGATGTCATAATGTAATTATAGTAGGGGGTAGAATTTACAACTCCATTATGATGTCACAATCTAGTAATAACAAAAGATACAACGTAAAACTTCATTATAATGTAATATAGAACTCCATTATGATGTCATAATTAGAGATGAGGGAGCACCAAAATGCTCAGGTGCTCGTTACTCAAGTCGAACTTTCCGCGATGCTCGAGGGTTCGTTTCGAGTAACGAACCCCATTGAAGTCAATGGGCGACCCGAGCATTTTTGTATATCGCCGATGCTCGCTAAGGTTCTCATTTCTGAAAATCTGGGAAATTCAAGAAATTGACACTGAAACGGATAGGGCAGGCGAAGGGCTACATGTTGGGCTGCATCTCAAGTTCCCAGGTCCCACTATTAAGCCACAATAGCGGCAAGAGTGGGCCCCCCCCCCCAACAATTTTTACTTCTGAAAAACCCTCATTAGCAAGGCATACCTCAGCTAAGCACCACACTACCTCCAACAAGGCACAATCACTGCCTGCATGACACTCCGCTGCCACTTCTCCTGGGTTACATGCTGCCCAACCCCCCCCCCCCCCCCGCACGACCCAGTGTCCACAGCGCACACCAAAGTGTCCTTGCGCAGCCTTCAGCTGCCCTCATGCCACACACTGGCCTCATAGCCACACCACCCTCATGTCTATTTATAAGTGCGTCTGCCATGAGGAGGAACCGGAGGCACACACTGCAGAGGGTTAGCAGGGCCAGGCAGCGACCCTCTTTAAAAGGGGCGGGGCGATAGCCCACAATGCTGTACAGAAGCAATGAGAACTCCAATCCTGTGCCACCTCCGTCAGGAGCTGCAAACGTGGGCATAGCAATGGGGAATCCATGTGCCACACAGTATTCATTCTGTCAAGGTGTCGCATAGCTCAATCCACACTGCAAGGGGAAAGCAGTCAGCGCTCTGCCCCCTACCCAAGTCAGTCAGTGCCTTTGTGCCAGACAGGTCAAACACCACAATGGGAACTAAGTTTGCACCAACAGCATAGGTGGGTCCTAGGAAACCCAAGACATGAACAAAAAATTGATCTGAGCGGCCAAACATGGCATAGGCCTCGGCCCACACATTCAGCAATCCTAGGCTGGAAGCGGACTTTCACTGCACCCAGGACATAGGCCTCTGCACAAACCATCAGCAATCGCGTGCCTACAGCGGACTCCAATGCTAGCGTAGTAGCATAAAAGCACTATCCGTACAAGAAAGACAGATCTACCAATCTCAAAACATTTTGCTGAATTTCACCATACAATCAGTCAGCTCAAATTTAGGGTCATTGACTCTGTTGCCCCACTGCCTCAAGGTGGGGACCGGGAGGGAATCCTTAAATGTAAAGAGATCCGTTGGATACACAAACTTGATACCCTTTCCCCCAAGGGTCTTAATATAGAGTATCCCATTATGTCCTGTATATAAATAGGTCCAGTTGATAGTCATGTGTCAGACTAATGTGCACTTTCTCTATCTGCAAATTATGTATACATAATCTCATCTACGGTATTTGATTTTAATTACCTTTTATTTTATGTTACAGATACCTGTTTGATGCATGTGCTCCGGACTCCTTGTTGTTCCATTACTTGTTGTTTGGCTTCCAGTATAAACTCCCCCCCCCCCCCAAAAAAAAATATTTTGTGCATTAATGTGTGCTAATGTGCATAATAAATAAATATGATATCATTCTATGTATTGGCTGCTTTATGAGGTATCACTATAGGTTATGATAATAGAGGGAGCTGTACTCTAATTGTTGGACCCATGAGTCATATGTATGAGATATGAACTATGATTAAAGACATATTGCTGTGAGATATGGTAGATTATTGATTATTAATATATTAGGGTTATTACCCAAGATTACTTATATTTTGACATTTATTTCAATAATGGACATCATTTTCTCCATATCTCACTCTCCAATAAAAAGTTTGTTGCTAAATCAACATACAGATATATGAGGCTGATCAATATTACCATTATTGTTTAATGTTGCTGTGGAATATATATATATATGTGTATATATGTATATATATATATGTGTATATGTATATGTGTGTGTATGTATGTATGTATGTATGTATGTATATATATATATATATATATAATATGGATTTGTTGTGTTGGAGCTAGTTTTCCCTATAAGACTACCTATAAACAGCATCTTATTTATAATTAATACTGTTTGCCACTACATATAGTCTTCTCCGTGGACCAGCGATACTTCTATTGCTATTAGAGCAGTGGAACTGCTAGCGCATGCGCACTTAACTTCTGAAGTCTCTTTTACTAAATAGAGTCCAATAGTTATATCAGCGGCATCGCAGGACTCCAGGCGCATGCGCGATCAGTCCCTCAAGATTCCTCTTGCTCTTCTAAATCTCGCGATAGTGGCTAAATCATGCACAGGCGCACTCGTTCAGATGACAAACCGGAAGCATCGGGAGCCATGGAGGACGTGAGCACATGCGAATTAGGTACTGTTCAGCTGTTACATGTGGGATTTTAATTGTTGTTTCACTATATATAGTCTGTAACTAAGGGTGTATTTGTACTTGACAAAGAAACGTCGTATGTGTGTGGAGGAATAAAGGAAGAAGTTTTACTGCATCGCTGTCTGCTGCCACAGTATTTTCCTTCTTGATTGCGCTAATGATTGCAGCATCACCGCTCACCATCTGGGTAGACTCCTCAAAGTTTCCAAGGACCTGGCAGATGTCTGCCAACCAGGCCCACTCTTCTGTAAAGAATTGAGGAGGCTGACTCCCACTACGCCGCCCATGTTGGAGTTGGTATTCCACTATAGCTCTACGCTGCTCATAGAGCCTGGCCAACATGTGAAGCATAGAGTTCCACCGTGTGGGCACGTCGCACAGCAGTCAGTGCACTGGCAGATTAAACCGATGTTGCAGGGTCCGCAGGGTGGCAGCGTCCGTGTTGGACTTGCGGAAATGTGCGCTGAGCCGGCGCACCTTTCCGAGCAGGTCTGACAAGCGTGGGT
Source organism: Eleutherodactylus coqui (assembly GCF_035609145.1). Classification (NCBI taxonomy): domain Eukaryota; kingdom Metazoa; phylum Chordata; class Amphibia; order Anura; family Eleutherodactylidae; genus Eleutherodactylus; species Eleutherodactylus coqui. Next base: position 213,697,012 of record NC_089842.1, on the reverse strand, counting down.
AGCTTTTCAGAAACCGCTGAACCACCAAATTAAAGACGTGGGCCAGGCATGGCACGTGCGTGAGGCGGCAGAGCCGCCACCAGGTTACGGCCGTTGTCACACACGACCATGCCCGGTTGGAGGCTCAGTGGCGAAAGCCAGCGGTCGGTCTGCTCTCAGACCCTGCAGCAGTTCGTGGGCCATGTGCCTCTTCTCTCCTAAGCTGAGTAGTTTCAGCACGGCCTGCTGACGCTTGCCCACCGCTGTGCTGCCACGCCGCGCGACACCGACTGCTGGCGACATGCTGCTGCTGACACATCTTGATTGTGAGACAGAGGTTGCGTAGGAGGAGGAGGAGGAGGAGGAGGGTGGTTTAGTGGAGGAAGCATACACCACCGCAGATACCACCACTGAGCTGGGGCCCGCAATTCTGGGGGTGGGTAGGACGTGAGCGGTCCCAGGCTCTGACTCGGTCCCAGCCTCCACTAAATTCACCCAATGTGCCGTCAGGGAGATATAGTTGCCCTCTCCGCCTGTGCTTGTCCACGTGTCCGTTGTTACGTGGACCTTGGCAGTAACCGCGTTGGTGAGGGTGCGTACAATGTTGCGGGAGACGTGGTCGTGCAGGGCTGGGACGGCACATCGGGAAAAGTAGTGGCGACTGGGAACCGAGTAGCGCGGGGCCGCCGCCGCCATCATGTTTTTGAAAGCCTCCGTTTCCACAAGCCTATACGGCAGCATCTCCAGGCTGATCAATTTGGCTATGTGCACGACGGCGTACTTGCGTTCAAACAGTTGCGCTAGCGACGGCTGGACGCTGCGCTGAGAGACATTGCTGGATGGGGCCGAGGACAGCGGAGGTGAGCATGTGGGTGCAGGCCAGGAGACGGTCGTGCCTGTGTCCTGAGAGGGGGGTTGGATCTCAGTGGCAGGTTGGGGCACAGGGGGAGAGGCAGTGGTGCAAACCAGAGGCTTGCACCACTGAATGACATCACTGAATGACATCATTGAATGGCTGTGATTGGTTAATCGGGCACTGGCTGATGCAGTGCTCCTCGGATACATGGAATACAGCAGCAACCACAGAGTACTAGAATGGAGGCAAATACTGACACAGAGACTAGTGTGGAGTATATGACTTGTGACCAGTGTCCGAACAAGCTTTCAACCAGTCCCTGAATGGATCGTCTATGCCAGAGTTATCAGCTAGTTCATTTTATTATGCATTTACCCCTTCCAGTGCTCAGGTATCATCTGGTGCCGTGTTATTAGGAATGAAAGTACAACAATATCCTCCAATCATTTTACAAACTTCTCCTTTTTCTGCTAGTAACATATCAAGAGTCATTCTATTTTGCCATGTAATAAGTAAGGTATGTCCTAGTTGTTCCTCTAGGCCCCTAATTGCATCTCTTGTATAATTAACAAATCTCTGTTGGTTATAGTATGTGTAATTAATCCAGTCTACATTTTTATCCACTGTTGCCCACCATGCAAGAAGAGACTCAAACCCGCTGCAGCCATCTGATTTCTTGCCCTATACTCGTTCAGTACCCCCCTTAGGACCCCTGATGGCGTCAAAGGAACCTTTGGGAGAGGAATTCCTAGTTTTCCGGACACGGCCCTTGCTGTTGCCCTCGGAGGTCATGAGGTGCACAGGCATTATCAGTTGTACCAAAGCACAATCCCGTTAGGGCCTGTACCTGGCACCTGTTCTAGGTACCTGTGACCACACAACCATCACACGTCTGCGTGTGCTCTTTGTAGCTCAGGCCATATCCCAGAAAACAGTGTGCCTCCATGGTTCTCCTCTCCATATAGTGTCCCTCAGGCAGTCTCCCGTAGTCTGCCTTGGTCCCATTACCAGGTAGCGCAAAGCAAGTATAACCCCAGGATCAGAGACAACAGCAGGTCCTTGCCCACAGGTGGAAACAGCAAACTCAATGTATAACATGGATCGCTTATCTGTGGGGTGTAGGTACAGTTAAGAAGCTTAATCCCACATTTTACGGTCATCACGGCTTGAAGACTTGTCATTAACTTTTTTTTTTATTCTTTATTTTTCAGATTATAACTTGATTACAGTTTACATAGTGTTCATTGCGCACCGTCACACCAACTTTATGAACATTACCATACCAAAGAATTAGAACAGTTTTTCTTTGTTGTGAATAAAAGGAAGACTTAACTTATTGCAACATTCAAGACTCGTTGTCCTTCTGTTCGTCATCTGTGTTTCTTTTCTTTCTATATTATATAAACTAACATGACCAATTAGACAGACGTGACACAAGGGGGATTAACCAGGGGGACACATTTAGGGGAAAAATAAAATAAAACTCAACCATTAAGTTGCGTGGAGTATAGCTATGTGGTCAGGTTTCGCTTTTGTCGTTTAGTGATCCATTAACGAGCGATATTCCTCAGATTCCTGGAACACCATCCAGTGATACCATATGTTCCTGAAGCTTTCCTGTGTGCCCCTTAGTGCCGCAGTGAAGTCCTCCATCTCCATGATCCTCCTTACTGTATTGAGCCATAGAGCCATTGTTGGTGAGGTTGTCTGTCTCCAAAGTTTAGGAATGCATGATCTTGCCGCACTCACTAGAAAACGTACTATAGATTCTTTGTAGGTCGCCAGTGGTATATCGCTGTGATGCAGGAGGAAGAAGGCCGGGGATTTTGGCAGGGGGTAGTGGGTGAATCTAGATGCTATCTGCCACACCTCTGATCAAAAAGCTCGCCAGGACCGAGCAGTCCCAAAAGACATGTAACATTGTCCCTTGCTCCGCCCCGCATCTCCAACATGTGGGGGGGACTGTCGGGAATATTCTATGCAAGTGGGAGGGCACCCTATACCACCTGGTGAGAACCTTGTATCCAGATTCTTGTATTTTGCTCAATATTGAAACCGAGTGTGTGATGATGAAAATTCTATCTCTTTCCTCCGGTGTAAGTGTGACTCCCAACTCTTCTTCCCATTTATTCATGTACTTAGGTGGTGAGGCCTCAGGTTGTGTGTTTAGTATGTTGTACATTTTGGATAGCGTATGCCTGAGGGTCCCTTCTCCCTACAGATGACTTCAAATTGTGTTTTTGGGCAGGCAAAAGTAGTGGGGCGGGGTAGCGTAGATAGAAAGTGTCTTACTTGTAATGCCTGCCATAATGGGAGTTGGGGTGAGTCCGTATTCCCTCTGAGCATTTCCAGTGGGAGCCACTGGGCTTCTTGCATAAAATGTTCTGCCCGGAATCTGCCTTCGGTAATCCTTGCACGGAATACTTTGTTCTCATTGCCTGGGGGAAATCTCGGGTTACCCAGAACCGGGAACATGGGTGAGGGCCTGGGAGAAATGTCTTTCCTGGCTAGTACTTTGATGGCGATCCCTAGCGTGGGGCCGATTGTAGGATGGAGTGCTAGTTCTGTGGGGGCTTGTCCCTCAGACCATGGGAGAGCTACTAACGGCGCCAGGGCTGCTGTTTGTTCTGTTGCTATCCACTGTTTAAGGGCTGCATGCCGGTGCCAGTCCACCATGCGTACTAAGTGTACTGCCTGGTGGTATTTTACGTAATCTAGTAGTCCCATGCCCCCCTCGCTTTTCGGCCGAGATAAAGTGTCTCTTGCTATCCGTGGGGCCTTTCCTGCCCATATGAATGTGGACGTGAGTGATTGTAAATGCTGGACGAAGAGCCTTGGCACTTGTATGGGAAGGGCCTGAAGTAGGTATAGTATACTGGGGAGTATATTAATTTTGATTATTGCTCCCCTGCCGAACCAAGAGAAAGTCCCTTTGGTCCAAGAGTTGAGGTCTTGTCGAATTTCGCTTAAGAGTGCTGGAAAGTAGGCGGGGTATAGGTCCTCAATGTTTGGCGTTAGCTTGGTCCCCAAGTATTGAATGTGATTCTTTTCCCACTGAAATGAGAACGAGTCCTTTAATTCCTCCACAAAATGTTGTGGGAGAGAGATGTTAAGAGCTGCTGACTTATGATAGTTTATTTTAAAGTTTGATATTTTGGAATAGTGGTTAATTTCTGCCAATAGGTTTGGTAAGGAGATTCGTGGGTTGGAGATAAAGAACAGGAGGTCGTCCGCATATGCGGCGATCTTATATTCTTCCTCCCCCACCGTGATCCCTTTAACGTTTGGGTTATTAAGTATTTGTGACAACAGTGGCTCCAGGCATATTATAAAGATCAGTGGCGATAGAGGGCAGCCCTGCCTTGTACCATTTGAAATGGAAAATGGCTTTGAAAGCTGGCTGTTTACTCTAACGGACGCGGATGGGCTGGAATATAGGCCTGTAATCCAGTGTAACATGTTAGGGCCCATACCCACGTGGGTAATTGTCGCAAATAGGAAGTCCCACTCCACCCTGTCAAATGCCTTTTCTGCATCTGTGGATAAAAGGCATATCGATTTGGAGAGTCTGTGCGCCTGGTGTATTAGGTTAATGGCTTTGGTTGTGTTGTCCCTTGCCTCTCTTAATGGGACGAAGCCGACTTGGTCTTTGTGTATTGTTACATAAGTAGGGGGAGATCCTATTTGCCAGAATTTTAGAAAATAATTTCAGGTCTGCGTTAAGTAAAGAGATGGGGCGGTAGCTCTGGCATTGCGCTGGGTCCTTCCCTTCTTTAGGGATGACCGCTATGTGTGCTGTTAGGGTATCTCTAGGTATTTTGTTTCCGGATGTTATGGAATTGAAGGCTTGGATGAAGTGGGGTGTAAGTGTTTCTGCGAATTTCTTATAATATGATAGGGTTAGCCCATCTGGACCTGGCGCTTTCCCTGTCTGAGAGTCTGTCAGCGCTTCTGCTAGCTCAGTCGGGGATATTGGGGCCTCCATCAGTTCTATGGCCTCCTTTGGGAATCTGCGAATGTTTGATCATTGTAGGCATTCGTGGATCCTAGCTTTCTTGTGTTCTCTGGCTTGCTCGGACTGTGGTGGAGATTGGTTATATAAAGAGTAGTAATATTGCCAAAACGCTTCTGTGATTTGTTCGGGAAGATGTAGTGTGTGGCCTTCGGAGTTCTTAATGTGTAGAACGTAGGCCCTAGCTCTTGCTGCGCGGAGGGCCCGGGCCAATATGCAGCTCGGTTTGTCTCCAAATTCAAAGAAATGACGTCTACATTTCGTCAGGCTCACTTTTGCCTTTCCCAGACAGTGGGAACGGACCTGCTCCTTCAACCGTAGTAATTCTGTTCCCTTCTCTCTGTCTAGTGTCGATTTGTGGGAGGACTCTAGTGCCTGGATCTGATCCAGGAGTCCCCTGAGATGTGCGCTACGTTCCTTTTTAATGCGTGAGCCAAGGCCTACACAGAAACCCCGTATCACGCACTTGTGTGCTTTCCATACCGTTAGTGGGTCAACCTCTGGAGTGACTTTGTGTTCAAAGTATTTCCTTAATGTTGTGCGGATTTCGTCTGAGTTCGCCGTGTATTGAATATCCAATGCCATATTCTATTGTGCAGGGTAGGTAATTTCAGCGCTAGTATGATCATTGCGTGGTCTGAAAATGTGATGGTGTCTATTGTAGCCGAGACTAGATTCGCTAGGGATGAGAGTTGGAGGAGGAAAAAATCGATTCTGGAGTATGAGTTGTGTGGTTGGGAAAAGAACGTGTAGTCCTTTGTGGTGGGGTGTAAGGTTCTCCAGGCGTCTTCCAACTGATACTTGTGTAATGTATTTTTGATCCTGCGGTACGCTGACCTGGGAAGGTTACCGCTGCCTTTAGATGTGTCTATTCTTGGGTCCAACGGCATGTTAAAATCTCCTCCCAGGACCAGGGTGCCCTCCTGAAATTCCTCCAGCTCCTCCAGGATCTCCTCTAAGAAGGACACCTGGTTGGAGTTGGGTGAATAGATGGCCGCTAGTGTGATTTGTGTGCCAGTGAGTTTCCCCTTGAGGAAAATATATCTACCTCCCGGATCACAGCGGACCTCTTCCTGCTCCCATGGGACGGAGTTGGCGATAAGGATGGAGACCCCTTTGGACTTGGATTCCGCATTTGTGCTGTGGTAGGTGTTTGGAAATCTGTCGTTTGCAAATCTGGGGCTTTTGTTCGTGCGGAAGTGGGTCTCCTGGATAAAGGCCACATGTACTCTTCTTTTCCAGAGGAGGTGGAGGATGGAGGACCTCTTCTCTGGCACGTTCAGTTCCTGCGCATTAATGGAGATTATGGAGAGGTTAGCGGAGCCTGACATTGCGAAAGAGAGAAGATCAGGTTGCAAAAAGAAGGGGTAGTGAAAGCACCAAGTTGAGAATCAGGAAAGATATAGAGAGAGAGGGGGAAGGAGAGGGGAGAGTGGAAGAAGAAGAGAAAAGAAAAGAGGAGGGGGGATGGACACTTACACGACACACAAGGAAAACTAATCCGGGACAAACACAACTAAGGCTAGCCCGGTGGCTAGCAACTATATTTTAGTCAGGGAGCCTGTTTCCCCCCCTCAAAAAAGGGGTTAAGCCAGGCCCCCTGATGCCCTACTGGAGGTAACGTGGAAGTGCACTTACTGTTAAGGCCGCTGTCTAACTCGGAGATCAGATAACAAGGAAAACGACCACCGATTCCGTATCTGTTCCTCTATAACCTTCTTACTCGGAACTTGCGGGATGCCACTATCATTAGAAGTAGTACTGTGGGAAAAAAACAAGAGGAAGCAAAGAGACAAAATTAGACAGCTTTCAGCCCGTCCGGCGGGTAAGAGACTGGGGAACGCGCCGCCGTCATTCGTAGGGTATCTGCTGGCGGGGCACAATAAGTCTCGATTTCTTTGATTGGTTGTTAGTCTCGGTCCCTGCTGCCTTGCCGGTTGGAAAGGTTCCCTGGGTCCTTCGCGGGTCACGGGTTGCTCTGTGCCGTGTCCATGGGCATAGTCCAGTCTGGAATGGGCACCGCCAGGACTTCTAGGAACCTGAAAGCTCTGTCCAGGTCTGTGGGTGATCTGACGGTGTACAGGCGGCCTCGCTTGTGTAATATTAAATGAAAGGGGTGGCCCCATTTGTAGGTCGCGTCCGCCTGGCGTGCTGCGTCCACAAGTGGTCTTATCAGTCACCGACTATTGAGGGTCAGTCTGGAGACATCTGGTAAGATAGTAATTTCCACTCCGTTAAAGTTAACTGGACCTCTTTCCCATGCCATGCGTTGGATTTCCTCCTTTTGTCTGTAAAAGTGCACTCGGCAGATGACATCCCTTGGCAGATTGGGGTTCCTTGTTCTCCCGCCCATCATTCTGTGGACCCTGTCCAGCTCTATTGTCCTGTCTTCCGGACGGCGTAGTAGCTTGTTGAAGACGGTTGTTACACACTCATAGAGCGCTTCTGGCGCCTCTCAGCTTTAGGTTGTTGCGGCGGCCTCTGTTTTCGACGTCGTCGAGGTGGAAAGTTAACTCACTGAACTGTTTCTGCTGTTTTTCTATGAAGCTTGTTAGCTGTTGAAAGTCCATATAGGAGACCTCGGGGTTCTCTTCTAGCGCCATCACCCGTTCTGTAAAGGCCTGTACTGAGTGGTTAACTGCCGCGATGGCCCTCTCGTGTTTCTCTTCTATACATCGTATCTGCATCTCTAAGTCTGTTTTGGTCGGTAGGGCACGTATCATGACCCAGAGTGCTTGTAGTGTTTGGGAATCGTCTGCAGGTGGCGCTGTATGATTGCCAGGAGCTTCTGTTTCGGGAAATTACTGGGAGCTGTAGTCATGGAAGGTATTTATATCTCTGCTGTTGTCTCTCTGTTGAGAAGGAGGTCGGGCGATAGGGATAGGATTATCTCCCTGCATTACCCCGCTCTTGCTTGGGTTGTCCTTCCGGGGAGGGGTATGGTCTGCATCAGGTCCCTTTCTGCCACCCTTTGCGTTAGGGCTGTGTCCCTGGCTGGGGGTTTCATGGGATTCATTACCAATTGTGTAGAGTGTGGGTACAGTGGAATGTCTCGCTGGTGACCTCGGGGTCTCTGCCCTATTCCCCCTCCCATCCTGTTCAGGGTGTTGGGCTCTGTTTGGTGGTGAGGTACCTGGGTTCTTGGTCCACTGCTCCCTTAGTCCTTCTTGCTGCCCCTGCTCCGTGTTGGTGTGGAGCTGCGCTGCTCCTCCGGCATTTGAAGGTGGTGCTTCTGCACCCTGTACTGGCTGCCCGCTCTTTTCTGTCTGTAGCCCCTGGGTCTAGTCGGCAGGGGATTTTCTCCTTCCCTCAGGGTATGGCTCTGCTCCGCTGTTGTATGGGCTTCTCTCTCTGCCCTGGCGGTGTGCCAGCATGGGGCTCTCCTGCCTTCACCTGGCCTGTGGATAGGGTTGCTGGATCTCCACTCTGCTTCAGCGCGGGCTTGTCGCGCTGACCCAGTGCCATGTTGGAGAGCCGTCTTCCCGCTCCGGCGGCGTGTGTTCCGTGCAGGAACCGACTTATAGGGGATCCCTGGATCTGTGGCTGGTCTGCCTTCCTCTTCCCCACTCTAGTCATCATCGGGTATGGGCTATTTTCTTTGTTTTCTGGTTTTCTGAGAGTCAGTGGCAGCGGAGCTCCGAGATGTGCGGCCTCCCTCTCCTATGCCAAGCCACGCCCCCCATGCCACTTGTCATTAACTTTTATCTATCGTACAGTCATGTCTTTCTATCTCATATAATTATTAATAACATATAATTCTCTATACACTTAACCGCTTAATCCTCCAACCTTAACAACCCCCCCTCAGGAATTTCTCTTATCAAGGAGAGGTGATGGAGTAAGATAAACAAAGCTTTAACTGTTTTAGACTCCTACAGCTAACTGCAGTATCCTTGGAATATTTTTCCCTTAATAGGAACACTCAGGTCTCACATTATTAACAACTTAATTATTATTATTTTTTCTTACATGACATTATCACATTGAAAACACCATTTAACAATCAAACGCACTGCAAACCAATTACAGAACTAACATGTACACAAATAACAGCAAGAATGTATGTTCCCTATTCACACAAGTTTATATTAAACTTAATTCCTGATCATCTTCATTACAAGTCTATTCATTTCAAGCAAGCAGAGCATCGCTCTCAGACTACTACGTTAAGAGAGTCAGTCACACACTCCCCCCTCCCTTCTTCTCACTAAACTCTAAAGCTGAAAGGTGAGGGTGAAAGTGAAACAAGCATTCCAATGTAACAGATGATTTAACCATTTGTGAGCTAACCCCACCACACAGAGCCAGCACTCAAGCCATTGTCTGTCAACTTCATTTAATACTACTGTAAACTTTCATTCCTTCACTGTCTTACCCCAGGACTATCTGCATCATGTAATCATCTCTGCTGTCCTGCTGCCTACTATCTCTGATCCTTGTCAGCACTACCGTCATCCATAGCAACCTGTCCCCTCACTACCTGACACTTATCTGAAGGAGACCATACATATTCCTCTGCTACGACTAAATATCCCACAGTATCATACTGACCCTATCTTATAACCCACACTTAATAAGGTAGACTACATATCATCAACACACAGAGGACAGTGATGGAGGGTTCTTACTATTCCTGCACAAGTCAAAGAAGGCACTAATCACTAGTGTTGTGTACTACAATCAGTGCAAGCATTGGGATGCTAGGTAAAAGGTACATCTATGGGAGGTGTGAAGCCAAGGTGGCGCCTGGGCGACAGCCGAGGGTATTGCAGCAGGTACTAAAATGGCCGCAGGCCATGACTAGCACTAAAATGGCCACCAGGGATGTGGCCTGACTAAGAGTACTATCAAGCCAGGCAAGCATCTAGCCACGCCTTATTCCTTTGTGTACAATGCCAACAAGTCCCTCATCTGACACATATCTATAATAATCTTTATGTGTATAGCGCCAACATTTCCACAGTGTTTACATAGACAGGGGGAATACAGAAAGACAAAAGTACAAAAAATACAGAACCACGGATACATAGTAATCAGCTGATGGAAACAATAGGGGTGAGGGTTCTGCTCCATCGAGCTTACACAAGTAATGGGGTGATACAGAAGGTAAAGGGGCTGGAGATGTGCACAGTATAGCGGGGTGGAGAGTGAGGGATGCTATATACAGACAATGGTCAGAGCTCTTCCACCATTCCCCCATCGTGTAGGATCGGGTAATATGATGATGACCTCTGACAATTTCAGGGCTGTCATCAATAGCGTTCCCCAGACTCACCAATACACCGAAAAGAAATGTTATTCCTGTTATTTTTGTCCTTACCGAGGAGGCCCATGGGGAAAGGGTGTGGATTTCTTCACCGAGTTGAGATGGAGACCACCTAATGTGCCCCCCCACCCCCCTGTAATGGGCTAAACTAGACCCCCTCAGCACACTGTCCCTGCTCTGCCTGTGTTACCTTTTTACAGTGAGAATGGTGAATCCAGGTCTGCCATTCAGCAATCTTTATTGCAGCAGGAGTGGTCAGGAGTACCTGGTAAGGTCTTTCTCACTTTGGGGTCTTCCAGTTCTTTTTCTTTATCCCCTTGATGAGGACCCAATCACCTGGTATTATTTCCCTTAGTAATGCTTTAGCCACTGAGGCTTCATGCGACTGACCTGTGAGAAACACTTCTATCCACTTGGCTAAAGCATCTATAATAACTAGGCAGTATTTCTTACCTTCACATTTGTTTAATTCTATGTAGTCCATACAAATGTGTTGGAGGGGATACTGAGGTGTAGGACAGCATCCCCTCCATGGTCTTGTATTATTTGTGCTAAACACAAGGCACAAGGGAATATAAGATAAACAAAAATTTTTAGAGTAGTTTGTAAACGCATAGGCTGTGAATACTTTCGATATGAGTGCTACCATCCCCCCTGTTGAGAAATGACACAGGCCATGGCTCAAATTTGCTGCATATCTGAAGAACGATTTAGGTAAGATAGTTTTTTTTCCTTCTGCGGAGATGTCCAACCCATCTACAAAGAGTGTATTCAGCATCTACAAGAGATACATCCTGCAGATCTGGTCTGGGTAACACCTTATGTGCCATCTCTCCTAGACAGTTGTATGGAGGACCGTCTGAAGAAATAGGCAGTAAGGTAGATGGATGGAGCGTAGTACATCCCTCAGTTGTCAGGTGTGGCTGTGAGAGCAGTAGTGTCATGTAGGAGGGATGTCTGGAAGGACAAATATGAGTATAACCAACTGCGTGCGGTACACAGTGTGAGTGGCGGAACAGCACTATAGTGGCAGGTCTGACTGCTTCAGCTGCCGCTGCTACCGCTTGTACACAGGGTGGGAGCGCTCGGCCACTGGATCTAGTCTGCAGGAGTAGTATGCCAGCGATCTGTTTCCCACTGTGTGCCTGAGTTAACACAGAGGTCATATATCCTTCCCTTGAGTCAACAGCACAAAGAGCTTGCTGTAGTTCAGCAGCCCCCAAGACTGATGTGCCCACCAGAGTCTGTTTTAACCTGACAAAGGCTTCCTCAGAGGGTGCATCCCACTGGATCCTGTCAGCTGCAGAAAGAGGTTCATCATAGATGAGTCTGGTAAGAGGTGCTGTCAGGGATGCATAATTTAGGATCCAGGCTCTGCAGACGTTTGTCATTCCCAAAAAGGACAGAATTTGCTCGTGGTTTTGGGACTTCCAGAATTGCTTGCCTACCTTCATCTGACAGGTTATACCCCAGATATTTAACTGTTTGCTGACAGTATTGGAGTTTCTACCTGTTTACTTTATGGCCTTGCTTATAAAGAAACCTCAAGGGTTCGACTGTGTCCCCCCACAATTCGCTCCACTGTCTGCTGCTAGCTACCAACATACAGTAGTAGCCCAGTTCCAGCATCCTAGAGGTAGTCAGCTAAGTTTGCTGACATAGCCTGGGAGAAAATTGTTGGAGATTCACAGCAGCCCTGAGGTACTCTGGTGAAGGTGTACCTAATTTTATCATAATATCTTATCTCAACCATTTTACTGGACATATTTAAGACTATATAATCTGACATTTCACAGGCTTATTTGTCTCTAGGTCTGTTATAACTGGTTCAGAGAGGGATTCCCTGTGGGTCCGTCCATTAACCCCTTTTACCATGATATGACTATTACTACATTTTACATTGGGTATATATTGGGATGTATTAATGCCCTGGTGGCTCCTGAGCCCACCAGGAAAGTAATCATCAGCCCATTCACCTGGAGATCTATCTCAGGCAGTAGAAATTGCCAAGAGATCCTCCAAGTGTTGTACATCCATCCCTCTTAGTCATTTTTCCCCAAGGTGCCTGTGAGCATTGTTTCTCTGGGCATCCTCAGGCAAAATCACCAGATTTCCAATCATTCAAACACACATTTAAATCCCCGAGCTGTATCCCACCTCTGCTTCTTCCTTTGCCTCTACTTTCACATCCTCTCGCTGTCCAATGACCTCTCTGACTTTCTTGAACCGTCGTGTCACATTCTTCTCCCTGTATAAAAACTCTCACTTTCCCAACCTTTTCTTTGTAAAACTTTTCTGCATGTTTTGCATATTCCAAAACATCCTGCAATGATCCCATCCTAAGGGTAATCATGTATCTCATTGTGGTGGAAGCCCAGTATATATCTATATGGATCCGTGGGCCTTGGCAGTAGACAGTTGTCAATTTAACATTCTGTATACATATTTGCTTTCTGTCTTGCTACAAATATAATGTTCTTACAGTTATGCAATAGGTACTTCCGCTCATATGAAAATATCTGTTTTATAACTCTGCTGACATGGGGAAGCCAACATGAAACTTCTGTACTCAAAACACTGACAAGATAATATATAGTATAAACACGTTACATTTTCCATCTGTTTTGCAATTTTGGAGGACAGTATAACTCAGACGGACAACCACAGTCTGAAACAGCCACCGCAGAAATTACCCAAGCAATTTTACTGGAAACGTATGCAAATAATATGGGAGGTTTGTGCAATTTATAGTTCATGATGTAACATCCAATCATATCGAAGGAACCACACGTGGCTCCAGGACAACCCACTCATTTCATCCACCACCTGATGGCCAATCACAGATGACCGGAGGATGGAAGAATTGCAAGATGCTTATCCAATAATTAAACAATACGTTGTATCTATGTAATCTTTGACCTGCCCAGATGGGCGGATATGTTAAACTCTTAAAATAGGCTACACGCCGATCATTAAAGTTAGAATTGAGGAAGCTATGCATGCTGAACCTCGTGTCAGTGTGAAAACTTCTTATGCGCATTATCAATTCAGAATTAATATGGAGGGGTGTAAACATTCCAACTTGAGTAAGCCGTGATTCCGCAAAGGAATTCTACGACAGTGGCACCCCAGATGGGACTGTGATCGATAGGCTCCGAAGAAATCGGACACAAGGCACGGACATAGACAACCTTGGACTTAGCGGGCCCACCAAATACACGGTAGGATAAATTAATTATCTATACCTGTGTGGCTAACTCCGGGCTTGCCTATGTGCCGTGCCAGGCCGATAGATTTGGAGACGCACGACGACAGGTACTTCTTTAAGTCTCGATCACATGATAAGAACCTGTCATAAGATATAAAGGAATGTTTACATGCCTGTTGTTTTGAGAGTACTGGTCGAGTGGCGAGGTCAGTAGCTGCCTTAAGGGGGGGTTGACCCTGCGCAGGTGTCCCGATTACTCGGTCCAGGTTTGGTTACAAAACCTAAGAGTAAGGGACCTGTGAGGGTAGTTTGACGGGAAGGCTTTCCTGCTCTGGTCTGGTTTGGTTACAAAGCCTAAGGGTCAGAAAGCCGTCAAACGTCTGGGCAGGTATCGCTACTTCGGTAAAGTCTGGTAAAAGGCTTCCGAAGAAAGGGAACTGACAGACCGGATCCCGAGGGGCAGTAAGACTAAAACCAGCCGTACTGGTGCTCTGTCTATTTGTGTGTGTCCACAAATATTTGTTTATCGTTTGAATGTCCACGAGTAGATCCCTCCGTCTGAGGGTAGATTGATAAACTGTGTAGCGACAGAAATGCTAGAGACTCTAGGGCGGGGCATATTGTGTCTGGCGTCTGAGGAGACTTCTATAATCATAAATCTGGCAGCCATGATTGAAATTGAAAGGCAGCGAACATTGTACCGAGGTTAATTCTTACACCCTCCAGGAAAGTGTGGAAGGGGTGGAGAGTCAAGTTATCATTGATTAATCAAGCAATCTTTCTGTGTGTTTAAAACGTCCTGCCTGTCCTTTATATAAAGTTAGTGTGCTTGTCTGTTGTGTAGAGCTAATCCTGCTGAGTTATTATATAGAATTAGTATCAGTCCTGCTCAGCTGTAAGAAGGGATTGTTAGCAATGAGCATTGCATTGGCTGGGTTATAGCCAAGATAATGCACCGTACACAGTGGCGCGCTGTGGGTTTGGACTTTATAGGTTAGGTTGCATTATTGGATCCCTTCTAGTAAAAGACAGACTACTAAACTGTGTTGCCTTTGAATTGTTAAACGTTAACAATAGCATAGAAGTATAGGCTTGTGCCCGTAAGTGTGTTTGGAGGAAAAGAAGAAAAAAAAGGCTGCTAAGTTCATTTAAAAAGAAGAAGTGGAACTCCTAATAGAAGCAAAGCGATTCTTGTGCTCCAACATTTGTTAGTTATTTAACTAATGTTGGATGTTAAAACTACTCGTATGTTTTATTATGTAATCTCTAAACTTTGTTATACACCCGTCACATAAATGTAAAAAGTTATATGCCACTCACATCCTGAGGGGGCTCTTAAGAATACAGACTGCGTAGCCCACCATGCCCACAAGAAAATACGTCTATGTTTGCCAAGTCCCCAACAGCATACATGTTAGCAGTCCCCAATTCAATTGTAACCACATACAATGTTAGGTGGTCACCGCTGTGACCGTAAAGTTACAACATAATATATGTGATTTATGCATTAGACGTTAGAATTTCCCTAAGAGACCTGAAAAGGGGAAGAGAAGGTGGGTTGAAATGGCGTCTGTATTAATACACGCCAAAGGCACCAGCGTTCAATATAACAGTTTAGTGAATAGAGAGAATTGCAGTACATTACCAATCAGATGGAGATGCCCGGCATCTAAGACTGCATCTGCCCGGTCGCCGGAAGTCTGGGACAAAAACTGTTGTAAAAGTAAAAATTGTAATCCCTTGTAATCCTGTCGCTGGGCTGTCACGGGAGGGAGAGATTCTGAAAAGAGGAAGTTACTTGCCCTGTAGTCCCAGCACAAGTAACGTATATTCACAGACAATATAAAATAAATAAATAAACTACAGGGAGTAAGAGAAACTGTGGAGAAACTGCAGAGAAGCCAAGGAATAGGAAACAAGCAGGTAACGATAAGGCCAGGTATCCACAGGAGGAACGGGGCAGATTGACTCGTAATTTGTAAAATGTAAATTGTGTGATGCATAAGACTTTATCTTTATTGAGTTGCGATGTGTGCCCAAGGACTGCCAAACATTGAATGAGAGAATAAGGAAGTAAGTGATTAGCCACACTCAGAGGGGTGGAGCTAGATGATGCAAGAACACGTCTCTTATCCAAGGAGGGGGTAAGAATCATAGATAGCCAGAAGAAAAAGTTTTGTTTTTTCTCTTGTCCCAAACTCAGCTTTCCACGGTTCCTGACAAATTATGGGACAACTACAAGACAGACATAGGAAAATTGAATATACCCACCATGATAATATATACGAGACCCGGATACACACCCCTGGGTCAAACAGTATTCCCCTAGTTTAAAAAAAAAAAAAAAAGGGGGTGAAGGGTCAGCCACGCAGATCAGGTGCTGTGTGCTGATGCTTCGGAAAAACTGCCAACCGGCCACAATTTCACTGTTAATTTCTCTTGCAGAAGGCTGTAAGGCCTGGAGGCCTCCAAAGACTAACCAAGTTCTGCAGGCCATACTTGTACATACACTGTTGCCAAATTCCGCACCTTTCAGGGCCTTGCTTCATACTGCCACCCATACGACAGTATTGACACAAAAGCACGGAGGACAACCACAGCCATGAGGTTAGATCCAGTGACTCGAGGAGCTCCCTCATCTGCTTGTGCGGTGGCAGCAGTACAGGCAATGGCTGACAAATCTTCTAAGTTGTTATTGGACTACCCCCTAGTGGTCCGCACCCCAAATGACACCCAGAACATACTCATGCAAGTGCAACCCAAGCACTTATCTCTGGCCTATTAGATCCGGCTACAATGTGCTCTTTCCATGCCTCCCCCAATATCTCTTCCCAATGTTGTAATACCTTGAACCCGGCTACTCTTCTTTTAATCAGGTATTCCTGGGGGGAGGGGAGGCATAGGTGATTTGAGTATGGCAGATCAGCTATTTTTTAAAATTGGTTAAAATTCTGTGCAACAAGATTCTGACATTATTGTAGTGATGTACACACTGTTAATGATGCATATTTTGAGGTTTCTTTGTAGATGGTATCAGGGTGAGGATTGATGATTCCGAACCAGATATGCAGAGGTGACACAACAAGATGTCCTAAACGCAGAAGCTCTGCCTCCGCATGTCTCAGGGCAAGAAGCGGAACCGGAGGCCCTCACTGAGGCGTGTGGAGTGGTGGAAGGTAAGTCGGCAACTTTTTACACTGACTCCTGGAATGCATTTGGCATAGCTCATGATTATGGCCCAATATGGAAGGCCAGACAGCTTGTTATCTCAGTAGGACAGCCAATTAAGAATGGTGCAGCGGTGCAGAGTCTCATGGAAACCCTACTACTACTACCTGGCAATGGAGAATCCACACCGATTTCTACAACGGAGAAGCGAGAGATGACACCCTCGCCGACAACACAGCAAAGGCAGCGGCCCTCAAGCCGTGGAAGAAAGAAGAATAAATACTGACAGCATGAGTCAGTGATAAAAACTTTGGACTTTGATAAAAACTTTGGACTTTGATAAATACTTTGGACTCTGATAAATACTTTGGACTTTGATATGTCAAGGACTTTACAGTTACAAGTCAACGAGGAAAGAAAGCAGATGGGCTAAAAGACGGGAGCGACAGAACAGGACGGCGTATGGCGAGCAATCAACAGAACTTGCCTACAGAGGTCCCTGTCCCCCATGATGGCCCAACTGGTACACAGAATCAAAAGCAGCGATGACGTCGACACTGAACAAGAATGGGTGACACCTAGGTTCTCTGTAGCTGCTGCATCATTTGTCCAGTTAGCATGATCTTTGCCATATGCAAGTCCGGACAGAAGTAAGGTGGCCATATAACACTTGCCTTGACCACTCTACCCATTTCAGGGATTGCCAATTTGACCACATTCAGCTCACACCTGTTGGGGAGTATGAACATGTGCTTGTTGTTGCTTGAGTCTTTTTCAGGTTGGAGGCCCACCCTGATACTAAGGTAAATGAGCAGATAACCACACAGAAGCTCATGAATGAGGTAATCTGCAGATACAGGGTACCGGAAGTGAATGAGGTAAACGAAGGTACACAGGTGTTCTCTTCCAGACTCAGAGGCAGACACTGGGACACATATCTTGCAGCCTGGGGATTGGGTGCGCATCAAGAAGTTCCCCAGGAAGCACCCTCCTGAGCCCCGATTTGATGGCCCCTACCAGGTGCTTCTGACTACTGCCACAGCTGTGAAACTAGCCGAAAGACTTACATGGATCCATCCATGCTTCATACTGTAAGAAAGCTTCAGATCCGGGAGACCAGTCTTAGTTGTGCCAAGGACATTACTCTGGTTAGGGCTAGTGAGAGAGGAGGGTGGCAACTGGAATCCTTAGTCGGAAGAATATGGGGGTATGGTTACCTTCCAGTATAACTCGTTCAATGTTGATGAGGTACAATGCTAACAGGAGCAACAAGTCTAACTGTTGCGTGTGCGGTAGTGCCCGACTACACTCGGGGATGGTCCCACTAAATCTCCCTGTAGATGCTGAAGAGTGGTTTATTAGTCTCTTCACGAACATTTCCGCTAATTACACTGTCCGTGAGAAATGGAAGAAGGAATACTCTATAACTACTTAAGTGTCTTGCACCGGAGAGAGTATTACTGACTACCCTGGAAACTACACCTGCCAGGCAATTAGGCAGGGTAGAGGGAGATTTTGGGGGAACTCACCAATATTTCCCTTATTTAAAAAAGATGAAGAGCCAGTTCCGATAATGCCAACCACATACGCTACCAAAGAAAAGGAGAAATGTACTAGTACTGTGCCTGCCCCGATCTCCTAAGATGGATTGTCAGTGGAATTCCCATTTGCCAAGGGATAGTGCAGAAGACCTTAGGTTCCGGCGAGGGCACACCCTGTGGGGTGTTAACTTGTACAGATAGAGGGTATGGATGCCCGGAAATGAGCCCAGGGAATCCATGGCCTCCCTCTAAGGTGAGGTAGGGATCCCCCCCCCTCCTAGGAGTAGGGACTTACGGGCAGTGGGAAAACCCTGACGCAAGGGTGAGGCGACCTGGACGTGTTCACCATTAGGACTATCTCCAGGAGGGACATTGGTGTGGGTGAAGATTAGGTAGTCCCACGCCGTGCGTACCTGTGCACACTACTAGTATGTACTTCTAGTACAGCACATTAGAGTGAGAAGAGAGGCTCCTGGTGATAGTTTTGACCCACACATGTACGTTGACGTCATAAGACAGCCAAGGGGGGTACCTGACGAGTTTTTAAAGAATTTTCCTGATTTATTAGGGTAAATAAATGTTGACTGGATTAATTATGTTTATTATAATTAACAGCGGTTTATAAATTATACTAGAGACGCCTTATAGGGACTAGTCTACCAATAGGACCTACCTCGACTATGACTTTCCAAAATAGAATGGCACTAGGTACGATTTAGCCAAAAAAGGGAGTGTCTGTAAGATGATAAGGGAGACTTGTACCTACATTCCAGACAAAACGTGACCCGCAGGTAAAGACGCAGTTGCCATTAAGAAGCACTAACTAAAAAGAGCTAACCTTAGTCTGTTTTCCTCAGTTAGGTACCTGACAGGAGAAGGGAAAAATATAGAAAAATAAGTTTTAAGACATTGTGTATTTAGAACACTGTGATAGGTTTTCGCTAAGATTTTGCTTTATTTTATCTGCAGTGCACTCTGCTTATGTCCACGCAACATACCGGTGCTACAACGCCCCTGGTCCTGTTACCTTGCCGCCTCTGGAAAAGGGAAGTGGGAATAATCACCTTGTAGCTCTTTCCTTCCAGACTAATATATATGATAATGCACGTACTAATAAGACAGGGGTTCAGTCATGTTGATCAGTTATTAGATAGTCCTGATTTTGCACTCTTGTCGATGAATCGAGGTAACGTCAAGAAGGCGGGTTCTATACCAGTTATGCAGTGTTTACCCGAAATAGTAAAGGTCGCACCTAATGCCTAATGCCTCGAGATCCCAGGTGGTAGCCTAGACCTCCACATGTACCAAAAGACCCGATTGCCATGAACCCACACCTAGGTATCAGAGGGGCATTTACAGCCTAAGCGACAGTTGTGAAAGACCGCCACTCTACTGAGTTTTCAGAACATTCTGCACAAGAGGTTATTCTGATAAGGAAGTTATTAATTATATTTGTCACCTTTATAGTCATCCTAATTTCTGTTTGTCGTTGCATACAGTGTATTCCGACCCTGATGACTGCCTGGTCCACCTGTCCCACTACGACGTCCAACAAAAAGCCCACTGTCAGCGCAACCGTCGTCATCATGGATCCAGAATGTGATGATGTCGAACCATCCTATACCCCCATGGCAGTAATAGGCCCAGTCGTCTACAACACAATGCGAGTCTAGGGTCAGCGGTGGGGGATTGGGGTGGGACGGAGCAGGGCGAGTTTAGTGAAACAGATAGTTTCAAGGGGGGTCTGTGGTGGAAGCCCAGTATATATCTATATGGATCCGTGGGCCTTGGCAGTAGACAGTTGTCAATTTAACATTCTGTATACATATTTGCTTTCTGTCTTGCTACAAATATAATGTTCTTACAGTTATGCAATAGGTACTTCCGCTCATATGAAAATATCTGTTTTATAACTCTGCTGACATGGGGAAGCCAACATGAAACTTCTGTACTCAAAACGCTGACAAGATAATATATAGTATAAACACGTTACATTTTCCATCTGTTTTGCAATTTTGGAGGACAGTATAACTCATACGGACAACCACAGTCTGAAACAGCCACCGCAGAAATTACCCAAGCAATTTTACTGGAAACGTATGCAAATAATATGGGAGGTTTGTGCAATTTATAGTTCATGATGTAACATCCAATCATATCGAAGGAACCACACGTGGCTCCAGGACAACCCACTCATTTCATCCACCACCTGATGGCCAATCACAGATGACCGGAGGATGGAAGAATTGCAAGATGCTTATCCAATAATTAAACAATACGTTGTATCTATGTAATCTTTGACCTGCCCAGATGGGCGGATATGTTAAACTCTTAAAATAGGCTACACGCCGATCATTAAAGTTAGAATTGAGGAAGCTATGCATGCTGAACCTCGTGTCAGTGTGAAAACTTCTTATGCGCATTATCAATTCAGAATTAATATGGAGGGGTGTAAACATTCCAACTTGAGTAAGCCGTGATTCCGCAAAGGAATTCTACGACATCATTATATAACCTCCTATTTCCTTCTTTACTGCACTTACAAACGCATTCTTTATAATGGCTGATTATATGCAGTGTTAGTATCATCTCTCTCCCCCTAGTTATCCTATGGAAGAGTTCTACCATCTCCGCCCTTCCCATTCTAATTTCCTTCTACAGAACTCCAATCTGGCCCTAGAATTTTTCTATCTGCTCTTTCCATTTAATTGTAACTCCTCATTAACCCTTTGAATTGTTTATCAAAACTGTCGGGGCTCTATTTATATGGGCGTGACAGTTTGGGGCTTCTTTTAACCAGGCTTCAGCAGCGGATAATTCGTATTTCTGCTGATCTTTAGCTGATTTTGTCCGTATTTTATCACATAATTCTTTACAACTTGGAACTTTTAATTTATTTTTTAAATCCATATTTCTATCCCCCCTTATGTCACAATATTTGACAGTCAGGATCTAACTTGTCCATGTACTTCTTATCCCCTTCAAGGACTTCCTGTCATTGGCAACAACAGAGACATGCACAGGAGAATGCCTTACAATTTGTATTTCCCATTGTTAGTAATTATGTTCTTGACATCGATTTACAAGACAAACAACATAAAACAAGCCTCTGGCCACTAAAATGTATAGTGAAAACGCAGGGGTTCCTGACCAGAATCAGTGCTTCGCTATATACACGAAGACTCCTTCCTGCCTTTCCGAGTAGGGCCTGTGAACATAAAACACAATATGGGGCTTGTCCGAAAACAACCTGCACAGCAAGGCTGGTCCTTAATGTGTCCTAGAGGTCAGTGCCCACGTATCAGATCCGCTTATCTCAAATCACTCACACATTCGCTTCATGCAGTATAAGTCAACAATACAAATATTACAATATGTTAGTAGGCGGCCGCCCTCTTTATATTCTTAGTTACTCTATAACACAATATCAAAGAAAAAGTAGTAGTAGTAAGATAAGAAGTAAAGTTCCTGGACACCCCTGTGCCCCATGACGTCATCTAACCGATTCTTTTACGTGCTGCGTGGAGTAATTCTTTCCTGTAGCCTTCTCACAATGCCTATGGTCTCACATAGACTACTGCTATTGTCCCTTGACAACAAATTTGTCTATACTTGCTTCTAATTTACAATACACATCGCACATAGACTACTGCTATTGTCCCTTGACAACCCATTCCTCTATACTTGCTTCTCTTTTACAATACCCATTGTAAATTTTACTAACACCAAAGCATACAGAAGAAGAGAGAAGAAAAGTTTAACCATTGTTATACTTACTACACGTTATCTGGGAGGCTTCTAAATTCTTAGGCTAGTTCGGAAAAACATCACTGTTTCAGACAGGATGCCCGACTGGCCTCTAATGACGTCTAAGCAAGACGGAGGTCTTTTAATGATTGGAGAGTACTTCAGACCCACCTTTTCACAGCCAGGCTGTCCCTTCCCTCTGCAGTGAGTCTTTCCGTCTCGAAGGACCAAAAATGTAAGGAGAATTTATGTGTTTATCAAAGAGAAGATGATCCCAGATCTCGTGTAGAAGTCTGGACCCAGGAGAAATACATATCACACCAGCCTGTGCGGTATCAGATGATTTCTAATTTATTCAAAGGTGTATTTGGTTTATATACCATAAATGACATCACAGGAAAAGTATATACCTCCAAGGTTAATAATAATACATGATAGGCTGAAACTAAAATGTTTAACATAAGTTACACCTTTTAAGGTGTTACTATAACATACAATGAGACCGTTATGAGTTCACTGAAAAGGAATGAAGGTGGGGTGGGGGGTGGGGGGGTTCTGGGAGACTGTCTTATCTGCTGTCTGTCCCACCAGTACCATGCACGAATATAGAAAGGTTTCGTTTATCCCCTTCACCATTTCTGGACCCAGGTATATGTTAAGGAAATTGTAGATCAATGTATCAATTAATAGCTCTTTTATTGGATTATAGACTAGAAAGATTTAGCATGCTAGTATAAGTAGTGAAGTCTGGGGCAATTCCACCATATATGTAAGAAGGTACCCTCACCCTCATAGGCCTGAAACCGGAGACCTGATACCCTAGGAAACATACAGGACAGTCTTTGAGGCTTCAGATACCATCACATTAAGAGTTTGCAGCCTGCTTTAATAATTGATACATTGACAGACAGCTTGGCAGTTGAATCAGCAATTTTATTCCGTTCCAAGACCAGAAGTTCCTCATCTGGTCCAACTCCTTGCTCAATGCAGGATCACTAAATCATACCAGACAGATGTCTGTCCAGCCTCTGTTTGAAGACTTCCATTGAAGTAGAACTCACCACCTCCCGTGGTAACCTGTTCCACTCATTGATCACCCTGACTGTCGAATATCTAATTTGTGTCTCCTCCCTTTCACTTTCATCCCATTGCTTCTAGTCTTTCCTTGTGCAGATGAGAATATGGCTGATCCCTCTGCACTGTGACAGCACTTCAGATATTTGTAGACAGCTATTAAGTCTCCTCTCAGCCCTCTTTTTTGCAAGCTAAACATTCCCATATCTCCTAACTGCTCCTCATAGGACATGATTTGCAGACGGCTCACAATCTTGGTAACTCTTCTCTGAACTTGCTTCAGTTTGCCTATGTCTTTTTTTAGAGTGGGGTGCTCAAAACTGGACAAAGTATTTCAGAACCAACGCAGGGTTCTTCTTCAGGCTTAAATCCTTGCCTTTAGTAACAACTGTTTTCCATCACTGAGCCCAAAGACACATTTTCCACCAGACCAAGCATTCTCATGTTATGTCCCAACCATTTATGTGTCACAATATCAAATGGTTTGGAAAAATCAGGACATACAGTACAATATCTAGTGTCTTACCATGATCCAGCTTAGAACTTACCTCCTCATAGAAGCTGATCAGATTGGTTTGACAGCAGCTTGTCGCTCTCACCTATTGAATGATATTGAACAACGCATCTCTACAGGGAGGTGTATGGCCATCTTCAAGCTTAAAGAGGTAAATTATTGATGGCGTTTTCTCGGGATGGGTTTAGTGCCAGGGACCCCCACCGGTCGATTGTTTTGTGGGTCAGTGAGCTCAAGTACCAAGCTGATTTCTGTTCCAACTGCACTGGCCTGGCTTGGTATTGCTAGCTAAGTTCTCAATTAAATGAATGGGCACTTGGCATGCAATACCAAGATGGGTTACTGCAGTGGGAACAGAGCTGTACACTTCTGCGGAAATCAGCTGAGTGCACCAGCCCAGAGAACAGCTGATCGGTGGGTCTGCCTCCCGCCTCTCTACTATTGATCACTCATCTTAAGAATAGGCCATCAACAATTGACAACTGAACAACCCCTTTAAGGGCAGTCCTCTTGAGACATTAATAGTATTTTTTAAAAGTAACTCCAACACAATATGCTTGATTCCATCATCGGAATCACTAACCAGGCAAAGAACAAGATTTTATTTCTCAACCATAGGAATACACAAATGGGTGTACATAGAGCAAAAGACAAAGGAGCTCCTCACCAGGTGCCACTACTCCCCCCTTCCCATTCGTGCAAGTGCATAAAAATACTGAATATATTTGTGCCTGCTCTGGCTATTCTGCTTCCCTTTTGCAAATGTTATATGCACTAGAGCTTTGAACACCTTCATAGCATCAATAGGAAAGAGTTTAACCAACCAATCACCTCCTTTTTTTCCTTCATGAGCCTCAATGCTGCAGCAGAAGTTCCTTATATATTATGTCCCCCCCCCCCCCCCGACAAACACACCCACATACAAAATATTCATGGAAAGGAAAATAAATTAGGCTTTGAATATACGTTAACCTAGAATAATTCTATTGACTCTTACTGTGATCCCAAATATTGTATTTCCTGCCTTGGGTTCTATTCATACCATGTTTGATCATATACAGTTGCAATCAAAATTATTCACCCCCAAATTACATTTCATTGCTAAATTTACGAACTCCCGGCTCTTTGCAAAAAAAAAACTAAAACTAACAAAAACTATTTAAGTATCTCAATGCAACTAATATAACAGGGGGCTTCTCCAAATTCAACACAAAATGACACTTTTAAAGAATCCTGCAGTCTCAGAATTGTTCAACCCCCTCATGAGAATTGTCTTTAGTACTAATTAGAGCTCTTTGCTGTTATGACCTGCTGTAACCGTGATGCATAGCCCGACAGCAGCTTCTGACAGCGTTCCTGAGGACTCTTACCCAATTTCTCATGGATAATGGCCTCCAGCTCACCAATATTCTTGGGTTTGAATGCTGCAATTGCCTTCTTCACATCCCGCAAAAGATTTTTTTCTACGGGGTTCAAGTCAGGCAACTGTGAAGACCCCTCCAGAAGCTTCCAGGACTTCTTCTGAAACCACGGCTTGGTGGAGTTTGAGGTATGTTTGGGATCATTGTCCTATTATAAAGGTCCAATGACATCCAAGCTTCAGCTTCCTCACAGAGGCATGATTTCTTCTAAGATGCCCTGGATACTTGATTGAATCCATCTTGCCCTCTACATACTGGAGGTTTCCAGAGCCAGAACAACACAAAGCAGCCCCAGAGTATCACCCAGCCACGGCCATACTTCACTGTAGCAGGGGGTTCTTTTTAGCATATGCTTTATTCTTCCCAACATACCGCTGATCCACAGGCCTGAAAAGTTTCACTTTTGTTTCATGTTCCACAGAACAGAATCCCAAAACTTCTGTTGCTTATTTATATGGCTTTAGGCATGAGCTGACTTTTCTTGTGCTTTGGGTCAGTAGAGCTGTACTCCTGTGCAAATTGAAACCGCAGTATCTGCTGCCACCAAATCTTGCTGCAGGTGTTTTGCAGTTATACAAGGGTATTTGACCACCTACCTGTTTAGGAATCTGGTGTCAGCCGGTGATAGCTTCCTCTTTCTGTCACATTTAGGTAGTGTAGCCAGTGTGTCTTTAACTTTAAACTTGCAAACTATGCTTCCAACTGTATCTATAGGAACAGTCAGTGCCTTTGCTAACTTTTTATATAATTTTCCTTGTTTATGCAATGATGTCTTCACTTTCCGGGGAGAGGGGGTTGGAAACAGGTTGTACTAGATGGACATTGTCTTCTTTCAGCCTAACATACTATGTTAAGGCCCATTTAGACACAACAATAATCGCTCGAAAGATGTCTTTTGAGCGACTTTTCAGCAATAATCGTTGTGTCATTTAAGCACAAGGTGATTGCTCAAACGTTGAGCGATCACCTTGCGATCCCAGCAGAGGATGCAGATGACAAGCGGGGAGCCACTTGTTCTCTGCATCCAGCTGTTCCCCGCTGGGAGCCCCCGTCTGTCATACAGCCGAGCACTCGGAGCGGAGGATGCAGAAGACAAGCGGGGTGGCCCTGCTTGTCTTCTGCATCCAGCTGTTTTCTGCATGTAGCGCCCGGCTGTTATCCAGCCGAACGCCCCGAGAAGGGTATGGAGAACGCAGCTAGACAGCTGTGTTCTTCATACCCAGCCTGTCAGCAGGGAGCGGGATACAGCTGAAACAATAGTATCAGCTGTATCCCGCTGTGAATCCCCGATAAGGCTCATTGTTGTCTTTCAGCATGCTGAAAGACAACGTTGAGCGACAGCTTAACGAAAACTGCATGAAGTCAGTGCAGTTAAACATAACGATTATCGCTCAAAAGGCGAATTTTGAGCGATAATTGTTGTGTCTAAATGGGCCTTTAACCATATTTCTAACATGCAGTCAAATGTCGTCCACAAACCTCTATCTAGTCCAGATAGATAATAAAGCCCTTGATTAGTTGCATCAGGTGTGCTTAAGACAACACCTAATTTGCAAATGTGTGCTCCCATGAGGGATTTTATTGAGGGAGGAAGGTGAATAATTCTAAAAGTGCAGTAGTCATGAAAAATTATATTTTGTGTTGTATTTGGAGAAACCACTTATGTTAGTTGTGTTGAGCTATTTAAATTGTTCATCCCCTGCTTTTTTGCAAACAGCTGAAAGTTTGTAAATTTGGCAAATAAACTTGCAATGGGATTGAACAATTTTCATTGCAATTATAGATGGCAAAATATGTTTAAAAATATCTAATCATACAGCATATAATACAGCATTTCTAAAGTAAAGGTGGCCATTCACATTAGTTGAAGGGCTTCTGTCATCACTAACTGTAAACTAAGTTATGGGGCTCAAAGGTGAGGGCCGGTGGTCTGCTTATTATACTCAGTGTCCCCTGTTTCAGTGCTGGGCCCCTGAGAAATCA
The DNA here is from genome assembly GCF_035609145.1 of Eleutherodactylus coqui. Classification (NCBI taxonomy): domain Eukaryota; kingdom Metazoa; phylum Chordata; class Amphibia; order Anura; family Eleutherodactylidae; genus Eleutherodactylus; species Eleutherodactylus coqui. The sequence continues at coordinate 213,670,243 of NC_089842.1, read as the reverse complement.
GCACACACACACACAGTGACCATATCAGAAGGCTGTGCGCATACGCTCTCCCATCTATCTCTTTAGGAGAGTGGGCGCACACAGCCTTGGGAAGAGTGTCACCATATATATGCGAACACTAATTTCTCAGAAACACAGTCCTGGAACAGGGACCCTGTGGCTATAAAAAGCATCTTACCTGATCCCCCGTCCCTTTATCTTTGAGGCCCATTATACAGTTCATGGGGCCAACAGTTGAAGACAGAGGCTCTTTAAGTGCATTTTGCATGGAGCAATTTGCTCCGGTAGCCAAGAGCCAAATCATTGGCACTTGTATACCAAGCCTTTACATAAGCTGATTCAAACCTTCTGCAGGACTAATCGTTTGTCCCACATAGAGAATCATTGCTGTCGGCACCACATCCCTTGTTGACATTGTGAGGGTTATGAACATGAAAACTTATATATGTATACATTTCATCCATCTGTAATATACGTTTCCGGAGGCTGTAGGCCTAAATTGTACACTCTATTCTGCTTTCCTATAAAAAGCTCTGCTAAAATGCTTGTACATTTAGGCTAGTACTTAATTACATTATGTAGAGGTGTAATCTTAAGTGTCCATCATGTCTCCAAGATCTTGTTTATCTCGTTACACTGATCAAAAGGTTGTATGGAATGCTTTGTTTCTTGCTGCTGTCTAGGTAGGGCATGTGATTAGAATGTAGAGTGTGATGATAATCAGGGTACCAGACACGATGTCTACATACAAACAAATAAAGCATTGTTTATAGAGAAGACAAAATTATGTACCAGTAAAACAGGTCGACCTCTGTAAAGCAGTTCAACCTCTGATACGCCTACTATTTTTTGTATAAGAAAGACAAAGTACACAATAAACTCAGATTGCTCTAAGACACGACCGTGATGCCTGTGTCTATTGCTTTCTCATGGTGGCCGGCATAACCAGCTCTGATTTGGAGCCCCACAGCATATTAACGTAACATGGATTTTATCCCTATCAGTAATTGGCGCCCGATCGCGGGGCTTGATGGAACAAGAGGACCACCTACACCTCAAACCCCCCCGGACCCAGATGGGATAAGGAGCCACTCGGAACCACGGATTGACAAAAACTGCGCAGTAAGGTAAGGTTTTATCTTGCCACAATCTATCCGTGCTTCCTGGCTGCTCCTTTCCTGTCCGAGGGGTAAGAAGTGCATGCCTCTTATAAATCTTCAAGCTTTTTAAGAATTCATATGGTGGGCTGAATATGCTGTGCGGGTGTTTAACTGTTATTGTCTTTATTTGTTACTTTGCATGGTCAGTGTACAGAATATGCAGGGTGAGGAAGTACAGAATATGAAACCCGCTTGCCGATCTCTGGAAGGCATGGTATAAATTGTACCAGGGAAGCCTAAAATTTTCAGGGGATAAAATCCCTGATGGGATCCTCTTATAGGTATAAGAGAAGTAGTTGAGACGGGGGGAAATAAGCAGGGTTGGGAAGTACCGACACTTTTAGACAAGTGAGGAAGTACTGACACTTAAAAAAGTACTGACACTTTAGTAACTGACATGCAAATGTTTTTGTCTTTATGTGTGTGTATAAATGGAAGGACCTGTATGAGAGTTAGACTGTGTTATATGGTGTATACTGTCCGGTAACCAGAAACGAAATGAAGCAAAAATGACCAAATGCTGAGCCAGACCACAGGGGGTGGAGCTAGGTGATGTAAGGAGATGGGAGGGAAGAACAATAGGAACAGGTCTTGCTCCACCCTACACACAGTCCAGCCTAGGTGAAAAGTGTGTCTCCATTTTAAGTGGATGTTGGTGTATATATATGTATATTGTGGTAATGTATAGAGTGAAGGTCACTCTTAGACTCCATGTTAAGTCTCTCACTTGAACAAATGGAGTGACCAAAGGAGGGGCATCTAATTTTATTCCTGAGACTAGTTGTGTGAGATAATAGCCCAGGATTACCACAGTGCATATATGTATATACAGATTCGTGGAATATGTGGAATTCAAAAATATTGAGTTGTGTTAATTTGAATATTATTGAATTAAGATATTAATATGAGATAATTGTGTACTTGAAACACCTGATAAGTACTTTAGTCAAATTAATAGCAAAAGTTCTATTTAAAGTGTATCTCATTTCCAATTAACAACAGTATTTTATTTGAAGAGTGTATAAAGAAAATAATAATAAAAATAATAAGCCTCTTGGTGTACATAAACCGCCAGCCATTGTCCATACTGCTGGTAAAGAGGATAAGGTGCGGAAGACTGCACAGAAAAATAGTGAAACAAACAATTGTTTTATGTGTGTGAAAGAATAAAAATAATAAGCCTCTTGGTGTACATAAACCGCCAGCCATTGTCCATACTGCTGGTAAAGAGGATAAGGTGTGATGGATGGCTGGGGAGGTTGGCGGATGAGTGTTGGTCCCCATCCCACTTGTTGGGGTCCCAATCAACTACAGTATGAACCTTTTATAGTGTCTAACTCTCTTTAAAGCGTAATTTGAACTAAGTCTTGCTCCTTGCAGCAATATATATTAATAGCGCTGTGAACAGGATTACGCAGAGAGTAATACACTAGTTTGTTTTAAAGGAAAATTTTGATAAACTGATAGTTGAAGAATTTCTTGTGATAATCTGGCATAGTGTGAAAATGTCGCCGTTTAAGAAAATCCGAAATAGTACGAAAATGTCGGTAGCTAAGAACAAAGACGTGTCCGATGAATTGTTAATTATGCCAGGGTGGAATAAAGCCCCCTATAATATATTGGCCGCTGAGTGGTCGCAGTGTGATGAATATCAGTATGTGGGTAGAAATGGGCATAAGTTGTATTGTGTTTGTCATTGGGTAGCCTATTCTGAGCGAATTGTGTAAAAACCGCGGTACTAAGAGTTTTTCTTATCTATACATAATTCGCTCATTATTGGAAGTCTGGTGTACAGTAAATACAATCCCAATTTCTACTTCACATATTATCAGTCCGTATAGGAATGAATAAAAACCCCCTTAGTGAGTGTGAATTTGCAGTTTTGTAAGGTGGGGGCAAGTGTATTACATTCTGGGTTAATCTTAAATAGACAGCCCAGGTTAGTTACACACAATAGAAGATGGTCACAGGCAGTGGAACCTGTTATACAGCTTTGCTATCTGTCTGGACAAGTTTCTGTGTTCTATAGAAGATAAGATAAATTTCAAAGGGTGGGGAGTACTGGGCTTTAGAAGACCTACTTGTCTTTGCAAAGAAATCTGAATTAAGAATTGGTTATATTTGGCTACACAGGAAGTATGTTGTATTATATATATATATATATATATATATATATATATATATATATATATATATATATATATATACTGTTCAGTAGCTGAAAATGAAATGAGAAAAGAATTCAAAGATGTTCTCTCATTGTCGGGTTAGTTTCCTCTTCCATCTTCACCCCCTCCTTCATCTCAATTCCAACCGTCTCCTCCCCACCCTATGCCAAGTCATCCACTCCAAGGTCAAACATTGGACTGGAGGGATGGACCTGCTGGCATTGTGGACAACAGAACCCGGATTGGAGAGAGAGCTGCCCTGCTTGCGGAGCTCCTCGGCACAAACCGGTTATGCCTATGCTCACTAGATCCTAGGCTAGTGAGTGGAAGCATGAGGACAAGAAAGAGATGAAGGGAGCGGAGGGTGATATAGAAGTATATGTAAAACAGGGAAGGCAGTGGGAACGATATTCTAAAATTATGTGAAAGACTATTGTGGCACAGATTGGGATAAAATTAAACATAGAGAATTGAGAAGTGGTAAAATATTTTTAATTTGTCTGAAACATTGGGGAAAAAAGAAAAAAAAATTGAGAGAATCCTCCTTGTCTCTTTCTAATATCACACAAAGAGAAGGAAGAAAGTGTAAAACAATTCTATGCCCCCCCTTCAACAACGTTTGTCAGATCTGGGATATAGGGGCATAGAAGAGATGGGTAAACATGTACTTAGTATGGCCTTTGTAGAAGGTCTATTGAAATCCCTAAGGTCATAGATAATAAGCCAGAGTGGAGACAGTCTGAATCTCCGGCCCTTTTTCAGACAAAAGGGCATTTATGTAACTGTCCTGCAGGCTTGGACTCCGCCTGAGGGGACTGTGCTGTTGCAATATGTTAATGACTTTCCAGCTTTGTGCTGAGGATCTGAAACATGTCAATCTGCATCTATTTCTCTTCTAAAATTTTTTTTTTTTAGCAGAAAATGGCTGCAAGGCTTAAAAAGGAAAAATTACAGCTTTGTAAACAAAAGGTTGTTGTCTAGCTCAAGAAGGCAGACATCTCACAGAACGACGCAGGGCTGCAGTTCAAGCCATTTCTGTATCTTCTTCTGCTGCCAAAGCTTCGCACCTTTTTGGGACTTGTCTCATACTGCCGTCCCTGGCCTTTCATGCGACAGCAGTATTGACGCAAAAACATGGAGGACGTCCACGGTCACTTGGGTATTACTCTATGAGATTGGATCCGGTAGCCCGAGGAGCCCCCTCCTGTGTCTGTGCGGTGGCAGCAGTACAAGCAATGGTTGACAAATCTTCTGAGTTGGTCCTGGACTACCCCCTAGTGGTTCTCACCCCTCATGACATCCAGAGTATACTCACTCAAGTACAACCTAAACACCTGTCTCTAGCTCGTCAAATAAGGTTGCAATGTGCTTTGCTCATGCCTCCCCTTTAATATTTCTTTTCAATGGTGAACCCGGCTACTCTTCTTCCAATCGAGTATCCTGTTTCAAATGGGGGAGGGGGAGGCATAGGTGATCAAATGGGGGAGGGGGAGGCATAGGTGATCAAATGGGGGAGGGGGATGCATAGGTGATCTATGTATTACAGATCAGCTATTTTTAAAAATTTTTGCAAATAAGAACGTGATCTATTTGGAATAGAATATCAGCATGATTGTCTAGCATTGATGCAACAAGAAAGTTTACGTTTTAAAGAGTTATTGAAACCCCTTGTTAATACATATTTTGAGTTGTATTTTATAGATGGTACCAGGGTGATTGACAACTCCACACCAGATATGCAGTGTTCACACAACAAGATCTCTAAAAGCAGAATGCCTCCGCATGTCTCAGCACAAGAAGCGGAACTGAAGGCCCTCACTGAGGCGTGTAGAGTGACAGAAGGTAACCATTTACACTGACTCCTGGTATGTATTCGGCATAGATCATGGTTACGGCCCAATATGGAAGGCCAGACATTTTTAAACTTCTGTAGGACAACCCATTGAGAATGGTGTAGCAGTACAGAACCTTATGAAAGCCCTACTCCTACCAGACAAAGTAGCAATCCTGAAGGTGAAAACTCATACTAAAGCCAACAGTGCAGAAGCAAAAGGCAATGCCCTAGCAGACTTCAGCGCAGACAGCGGCCCTCAAGCCGTGGAAGAAAGAAGAAAAGAAGATACTGACCGCACAAGTCAGAGACTATGATTTGGACTTTGATAAAAATTCGAACATTGATGTACTAAAGACATTACAGTCACAAGCCAGCAAAGAAGAAAAAGATAAATGGACTAATATGAGAGCAGTAGAACAGGGTGGCGTATGGCAAACAGTCAGTAACTTGCCTACCACGATCCCTGTACCCCATGATGGCCCAGCTGATCCATGGAAAGACTCACCTATCGAAGGCAGCTATGTTACCTACGCTTGAGAGAGAAAGGGTTGCCCCCTGGGTTCTTTGTAGCTGCTACATCATTTGTCCAGTTTTGCATGAGCTATGCCGTAAGCAACAGGGTAGAAGTAAATTGACCACAAAGGCACTTGCCAGGACCACTCTACCCATTTCAGGGATTGCAAATTGACGACATTCAGCTCCCACGTGTTGGGAAGTATGAATATGTGCTTGTTGTTGATGTTTTTCAGGTTGGAGGCGTACCCTGTTACAAAAGTAAATGAGCAGGTAACCGAAAAGAAGCTCATGAATAAGGTAATCTGCAGATACGGGGTACCAGAGGTAATCGAGTCAGATAGAGGTACACATTTCACAGGTGAAATAATGCAACACTTCATGTCTGCCCTGGGTAACTCCCAGGCATTTGACACCCCTTATCATCCACAAAGAGCCAGAAAACCATATTGCATTATAATATTTCTCTTCAGGCAATGAAACCCTGCACCAGAGGAAAACGAAAATGGTATGATACCCTATTAGGGGGAATTGGTACAGGTGTAGGGGTTCTAAACTCTATAGATTGAGAGGTGATGAAGAATAAAATGGCTGGGGTGGGACAGGATGTTTCTAGATTGATAAATGTTCAGGCACAATGCATGCTTTCCTTGTTCCTCCCCCGATGTCTTGCATTAGGATATGATAAGGATGTATTAACGCTTTTTAATCTGGTTTTGCGGTTTAAAAGGATTTGTTTGTAAATATGAGTAAATTCATGAACTATACACAATGTAGCCTGCAATATGTATATATGATTCACGAGAGGGACAAAGCAGTCAGATGTGATGACAAATAATGAAAAATTGTGGAGAAATATTTTCAAGAATGTAATTCCAGTAGCATCCTGGATACGGCCCCGGGCTGATAGTGTAGAATGCTCTGATGAATATTGCACTGGAGAAATGACTTTTTATGATGTGAAGGACACAAGTCTGATGTGTAAGTTTGTAGTACTACCTGTGGTGTTCGGACCGCCTCTATATGCTTTACAATATTGGTTGCCCAAGTTCACAGGTATGATGATTTATAGTGAAAATAAAACCCATGGTATAGAGAACTGTGAAGAAACACTGGATGGCCTAGCATGCGGACGGAGTACAGCCGCATATGAGCCATGTTTCCAGCAGCCTTCAATCAGCATATGTGATTGGACGGTGTTACCTGCTTCTTCTATATGCTGATGGAAGTTGGCCCCCAATATATATTCTTTGTTGCCAACCGAACTGGAACCACCAGTATGTATAATCTCACCACTCCATTATCTGGATGTATACAGAACATATCGGTGATACATTGGTTTACAGAAGCTTACACCTTTTTGCCAGATGCTGAAGCAACATTAAAGGTACTACTGGTACCCAGATGCTATCCCTATGTCAACTCTGACTGTATCCTTAGGTAGAATTGTAAGACTAATGAAAGACACTGAACACCTTCAAAAACATTTGGATGTTACTAACCTCTCCCTTATGGAATTAGAAAAATGTATGGGTAGGAGATAAGCTAGTCAGCCTAGGTACTAAGATCCAGGTAGACACAGAGTATAACTGGTATGATATTTTTACTGAATGGTCACCTATTGCAGGAAAGATGATGGATTTTATGTTTCACCCTTTACTAATACTGTTTCTTTTGTTCATTCTTTTGAGTGTTTGCAATTTATGGACATTCTGTGGGATACGGAGACAAGCAAATTATCTGGAATCGCTCCCTCTACGATATCGTTAAAACAGTCATACGTAAAAGAGCAACAACAGTGGGGATCCGGCGAAGAGGATAGAAAGACCGGCAGGGGTGGCTTAGCACTCCTGATAGTACCACTACAAAGGCTCTTTTCAAGATGGACTGTTTCAAAATGGGGGACTGTGAGGGTTATGAACATGAAAACTTATATATGTATACATTTCATCCATCTGTAATATACGTTTCCGGAGGCTGTAGGCCTAAATTGTACACTCTATTCTGCTTTCCTATAAAAAGCTCTGCTAAAATGCTTGTACATTTAGGCTAGTACTTAATTACATTATGTAGAGGTGTAATCTTAAGTGTCCATCATGTCTCCAAGATCTTGTTTATCTCGTTACACTGATCAAAAGGTTGTATGGAATGCTTTGTTTCTTGCTGCTGTCTAGGTAGGGCATGTGATTAGAATGTAGAGTGTGATGATAATCAGGGTACCAGACACGATGTCTACATACAAACAAATAAAGCATTGTTTATAGAGAAGACAAAATTATGTACCAGTAAAACAGGTCGACCTCTGTAAAGCAGTTCAACCTCTGATACGCCTACTATTTTTTGTATAAGAAAGACAAAGTACACAATAAACTCAGATTGCTCTAAGACACGACCGTGATGCCTGTGTCTATTGCTTTCTCATGGTGGCCGGCGTAACCAGCTCTGATTTGGAGCCCCACAACATATTAACGTAACATGGATTTTATCCCTATCAACATCATGAGGTTTGCAGCTGGCGATGATTTTGTTCAGCTGCATGAAAGTTGCGACCAGCTGCTGAACAAATGTTTGCTTATTAAATGGTGGATCAGGTACAGCTTTACATAGGTCAAAAGTCAGGCAAAAGGGTGTTCATGTGATCGTTCATGCCAGATTGTCAGCTCATGTACAAAGACGTATAGAAGGTGGTTGATCAGTCGTTAAATTTTCATCTAGTGAATGATTGTTTCACAGATGTAGCCATACGTTTGTAAGTCCGTGTTGGCTGCCACAGTTGTTCAAACTGGCCATACTAGTTCAATGACACTTGGCGACAGACTAATGAGCTTTTGTGCATGATTCTTCGAATCTTTTGCCTCACCCTTGGACAAAGATTTCCAGACAAGGTCTGTATGTCTAAGAAAGAGCTCTGTACTCCAACATACAATTGTAGATGTGAGGGTTTCATTAGACAGGCAATCCTAAGTCAGTAACATTTCATTCCACTCACATATTTGGACCCTTTTCAAACAATTGTTACTGGTAATCAAATATCATCACAAAGGATTAGCTGAATTGCACGAAGGAGAAGACATCAGTCACGTGTATGGCACCATATAATGCAGAGTTCTTACTTACATATATCAGATGGAACTCCTATTCTAGCACCCAGCTTACACCACAGTGCAGTCAACTATCTGACTAGATGAGTGTATGCGATTTGTCAGATGAAACAATTGTTGATTGTTAAATTTAACCTTATGAATGAGGATTTTGCTTGATATTGTCCATTTTCATCAACTTAAGTTTAATGTGTATGGGTACGAACATTGGGGAAGGCAATGGCAAACCACACGGCAAAAATGGTCTGCCAAGAAAATGTCATGACGTGACGTGGCCCTAGGAGTCAGTCATGACTCTGTGCTTGCACCAGGGGACTTTACTTTTACCTACCAACATACACCAAAAGTATATATGTCTTTATGGGATACATCTGGATACATTTTTTTTGGTACAGTACTAAAAACAATAAAATAAGTCAAGAGCAGAATCCAAGAATTATGCATATACACTACCACAGAATATGATTGGACCAACCCACATCCTCCTAATAATAAAAGGCGCATCCTCCATAGAAAACAAAACAATGTATCATCTAGATCCTGACTGTATTTTTGTATCTTCAAAACCAGCATACAATGGCATCCATGTGTTTTTTCTAACTATATCGTTGGTCATAGGATTTGGCAACAACAAACTGAATAACTTTACTTCCATCGTTACGAGGAAACTTTATAAAAGTTCGTCAAAAAGTACTCGGCGAAAACAACAGAAAAAGTAAAGCAATAAAAGTAAAAAGAAACTCATCACTGCGGAGATGGAGCAGCGCTGTACATTCTCTACTACACTTTTTTGAAGTCAGGAAACATAGGACAAAAGAAGAACAGATTTTATTTATTTATTTTTTAAATAATGGTCAAGGATTTAATTCATCTTGTTTCAATATCATTACAGAAAATGTTATGGTACAGAGTTCTTCAGTATTTTCTTTGCTTCTTTTTCTCCACATGAATGCTGGTACACTGTAATCTGTACAAGATCAGTTTTTGATTTTTTTTTCTGTACATTTCTTAAATGTATTGGTTAAAAAGGCTGTCAGCACTTAAGGAAGCAATTTTTTTTTCAAAGAAAAGGTATTCAGTTACTGCCCAATAGTACTGAGCGGAGTGATTGCCAGGACGTCTCTCCTCCTTGTTAAGAAGATGGGAGTCTGGATCCAGATGCAACCACTTGGCACATCAACACGTTATACAAGATAAAGAACAAGCAGAGCTCTCTTGTGAAGCGGTTATGAAGCATACTGATAAGGGAAACAGCAGTGTCATCTAAGCTAGTATAAAGTAAGCAGACAGCCTTGGTTAAGAGCTTAAGTATTTGTACTTTAAGGATGAGAGAAACACAACTTTTGCAGGCATCTACTGCTGTCTACTAAAAGCTACTGCTATTAGACCTAGCATTTTAACACACAAAGCAATTGCAATGAAGGAAAAGTTGCCTTGATATAATCAGAATAAGGTTTTATAAGAGTTTTTTTTTATAAGGTTTTTGGGGGGGGGGGGGGGGAGATTTTTTTTTCAGTTTTTCTCCTCAAAGTCAGTTTTTGAAATTTAGTTCAAGATGTTGACTACACTGATCAACTTTATCCAAATCATAAAAACTAGCTGTGCCGTTGCATATTACAGGATACAGTCAATGATATGTGGACATGCATCAATGCTTCTCTCTTGCTTTTGTCATCATAGCCTTCCGATGACCATGACATCCACCACCTCTCCCTTGTGAAGTTCCACATACTGCTCTGTCTTTGGAGGTAGCATCAACAGTCCATTGGCACTGCGCATACTCATCAGGCGACTGCTCATCTGATTACCTGCGTGGAGAAGACATAGACGTTAGCACACTCCTCGTAAGACAAGATGACAATGGACATTTCCTATATGGGAGTTCTTGGTGTCTGGATCAGTCGACATAATGTAAAGACTGGTTCATTAATCAGCTTACTCTACCTAGTGGCTAATGATTAACCTTCTAGTGTGATGGGTTATTCGTCTTTAGGGTCTGGAGGAAGTAGTTGACTATACTAATAGATCACAGACTGAACATGAGTCAACACTGTGACGTAGCAGCAAAAATGAAAAACACAATTCTGTGATGTATTAAGAGAAGCATAGAGTCTAGATCATATGAGGTAATTATCTCCCTCTACTCTTCCTTAGTCAGACCTCAGCTGGAATACTGTGTCCAGTTCTGGGCACCCCAATTTAAAAAAAAATAGACAAACTGGATTAAGTTCAGAGAAGAGCTACCAGGATAGTGAGCGGTCTGCAAACCATGTCCTGTTAGGTACGGTTAAAGCATCTGGGAATGTTTAGCTTGCAAAAGTGAAGGCTGAGAGGAGACTTAATAGCGGTCTACAAATATCTGATGGGTTGTCACAGTGCAGAGAGATCAGCCCTATTCTCATCTGCACAAGGAAAGACTAGAAGCAATGGGATGAAAGTGAAAGGGAGGAGACACAAATTAGATATTCGACAGTCAGGGTGATCAATGGGTGGAACAGGTTACCACGGGAGGTGGTGAGTTCTACTTCAATGGAAGTCTTCAAACAGAGGCTGGACAGACATCTGTCTGGTATGATTTAGTGATCCTGCATTGAGCAAGGAGTTGGACCGGATGACCATGGAGGTCCCTTCCAAATCCACGATTCTATGATATTTATGGGAACTATAAAAAGATTTTCCAAACCTGGCATCCATTTTTTTGGTCCTTAGGAACATAAAGTAAAAACTAAAACAATGTAAGGTACAATATACTGTGTATAATTCAAGTTGACTCCTCTGACTTTCTTGATGTAGGTAGTGGGACCCTTAGTGGTCATCTATTGTGGTGACGGGTTGAGTAATGTCTGTTTGGCAATCAAGGTCAGGTTTCCAGCTAAAGGATTTTCAGATCTCCTGATGATACAATATAGAATAGAGCCAGCGGATTTCCATTTCATCCCAATGTATTTTTACACCATATTATGCACCACGCCTGTTCTTTTTGCAATGTTTTGCCACATCGACTGTTAACGCTTTACCATACAAGCAAGCTATAGGAACCTTTCCTAAAAATGGTTCTTGCCACCATTTGGTCAGTTTTTTTTTTACTTCTTCCATGACTGATATGATAAATTCTTTTTGCTTTATAGCGAGTCATCCACCAGCATATTTCCAATCAAATCCCTCTTCTTCCTTGCAGGGCTAATAGAAATCAACCTTTACAAGTCTAAAAGGAGCCTAAGGGTGGCTTCACCTGTGCCAACTATTGGCTGAAAAATCGTTCGAACTAGCAATTTTGACTGATAGTTTTTCTGTGCAATAACGCAGGATTCGATTGAGCGAGAAATTGCTCATTGATCATTTTGTTTTGGCTAAGTGTAACAAAGCAACTAGTGAGTTCTCATTGAACAACTGTTTGTTCACAGTAAACGGAGGTTGACAGCCGGAAGAGATCTCCAGCGCGCTTCGCCTCCATTAACTGAACGACTATCGCTCCTGTGTGAAAGTACAGAAGTCTTAGTTGTTGGAATGGCTTTCGAACGCTTACATACCCGAAAGTCATCCTGTGAAAAGCTACCCTAAGAAAAGAAAATGGTGGCTTCCATTACCGGTTATGCAGTTATTTTTTGTTAGAAGCTGTAGGGGTGGGCACCCCGCCATGGCACTTTCTGACTGTGTGATATCTGCTAGTTATATTATCAAGTTGATGGCAATGTTATTAAAATATCCAGTACAACCTAACTGATAGAAGTGTCCAGTTATATGTAGTCAATAGAGACCTGTACTTTGTGCCCAAGGCAGTGGCTCTTGGTGATGCCACGTAAGTATGCAGCGATGGTACTCTGGGCGAGGATCCAACTTTACATCACAAGATAACTGCAAGACAGAAAAGAAAATGTTCTCCTATATTCAGTCATATTCACCTATTTTTCTTGTTGTATTTCAATCATCTGTCCAACTTTAAATACCATCTACGAGAGTGAAGAGCGGCAGCTAGGAGCATCTGAAAAAACAGACACATCTATGTATTACACAGACATGCCACTGATAGCAATGGACAAGTGTAGAAGTTCCCCTTGCTGTCTTTTCCCTCATAGATTCCAGTGGTTTGCTTGGGGTCCAGCAGTTGGACAAACTGGGATTAGCTTATTTTTAATGAGGGTCCCTTCTAACAAAAAGGAATGGTCTAAAGAGGACTTTGTAAATATATAGCATTACTTATCTTGTACTGATCATGACTTACAGTCTGCATTATAATCAAGAGCTGTGCCCATAATTCTGCTGGTCCCCATTGCACTCCTATGATGCAGTGAAACTATTCAGTGCCTGATGTGAAAATCACATTTCCCAAATATGCCAATATATATCCAGACATACATCCAGTAATAAATCATAGGGTATTTTGGCAATGAAACCTGAAGAATTGGGAATGCAGCTCTGGAGAATAATACAGGATGTAACTCCGTACAAGTGGAGCTGGTGTTCTGCTTGCATACCAATTAAATTACTAGTTTCTTCAAGCACAAAAATAAGCCATGGTGAAATTGAGCATTACACACAGCCCATTAAAATGAGTAAGAGGTCTGTGTAATGCAGGGCAGGTCAAGTCCTCCAGATCAGGAGACATTCTTTCTAACTGCTCTCCACTCCTCAGGAGACAGGGACCCTCAATGCCCTCTTCTAATCTAATTTTGGATTCCTATGAGGCTTTTTCTTTCTGTCATTATACAAGAGCGCCACCTGCTGGCTAAAACCAGCACTGCAGTATGTGGTGTACCTAAGAGGCTCTGATGACGGAGCAGCCGACAATATACAGTAAAAATACCCTGTCGGACGTCTTCAGGCTTTAATCAGAATGTCGGAAGCTGTCAGACAGTTGATTGGAAAGGGTTAACTCATAATTCCCTAATAGGGTACACGAAAATGTTTTTTTTTTTAAAACAGTACAACCCCTTTAACATAACATCCTCCAATTGTTAGCAACATATTGTAGTAGTGAAATTGGGGAACACAAAGACCGTATAGTGTAAAGTTAGGGTGGTTTTATATCTGCAGCCATGGTTCCACTTTTGTGCTCTGTTCGGGGAGCAGGAAAGGGGAATCTCCGCAACCAAATGGCTCATTCTCTGGACAGCACCACAAGCACCAGACAGACCCCATTGATTATAATGAGGTCCGTCTGTTTTCCACTCGGCTGCCTAACTTTAGATGAAAGAAAAAGCTCTGCATGCAGCACTTTTTCTTCCAGTACTTTGAGCCGAATCTGCGACTGAACCTCCGACTCCGATGTGAAATCGGCCTTAATCACATACACATTTACCTGGAGTTTTTCCTTAAAGCGGTATTCCGGGCGATGGGACATTTTTTCCAGTTTTCACCCATCCAGTGAAAACTGATAGATCAGTGGGATCGTCCGATTGCTGTGCTTGGCTGTTTGCCCCTTTGAAATGAATGAAGCAGACAATAATAGTCGAGCACAGCACTCGGCTATTTCTGTCTGCCCCGTTGAAATGAATGGAGTGGCACTACTCCATTCATTTCAATAGGTCAGACATATAGGCAAACACAGCACAGCACTCGGCTATCTGCCTGCACCGTTGAGAGGAATCAGCCTGTTCTGTGTGACCAGCAGCTCTATTCCCTGCTTCCCTGCAGAAGCGAGACGATGTATGCTGAACTGTGAAATAAGCGGGACGCAGGTCCCCCAGTCTCAGGAACACTGAACACTGGGGGTCCCAGCAGTCATACCCCCACCGTTGAAACATCCTATCGTTGAAAATCCCTCTTAAAGTAAACCTTCAAAATTCTGTCCTTGTACCTAACGAAGTGGAGGGTAAATTACCTGCACTTGTTCTTCTATGCCACGCCTCCCAATCTGCCAGTTTCAGGCCGTGGCTCCACCTGTCCAAGATGGCTACAGCTATTTTCTAACTACCTAATGCACTGCTCTCTGATTGTCCATTGGCAAGTCAGCGAACAGGTATAATGCATCGTTAGTCTAAGGGCTCATGTCCACGGGCAAAATATGATTTAAGATCCGCAGCGGATCTCCCGCATGCGGATCCGCATCCCATAGGGATGCATTGACCACCCGCGGGTAGATAAATACCCGCGGATCGTCAATAAAAGGGATTTAAAAAAAAATGGAGCATGGAAAAATCTGGACCATGCTCCATTTTCGTGCGGGTCTCCCGCGGGGACGGCTCCCGCGGGCTTCTATTGAAGCCTATGGAAGCCGTCCGGATCCGCGGGAGACCTAAAATAGGAATTTAAAGTATTTACCATCCGTAGCGGGCCGGATAGGTCTCCTCTTCCTCACGGCCGCATCTTCCTTGCTTCGGCTCGGCGGATGTGCCCGGCGCATGCGCGCGGCACGTCGACGACGTGCCGCCGGCGTCAGGAATTCATCCGCCGGCCGAAAATGAAGATCCGGCCGTGAGGAACAGCTGACCTTCTCCGCCCGCTACGGATAGGTAAATGCTTTTAAATTGCTATTTTCGGCGCTCATGTCCGCGGGGCAGGAGGGACCCGCTGCAGATTCTCCATTGAGAATCTGCAGCGGATCTGATTTTCCCCGTGGACATGAGGCCTAAGACTACCAATACACTGTAGAGATTAGCTAGATTGAAGACTGAATCGGCCATCTTGAATGCCCGAAAAGAGGACCTGGAACTGCAAATTGGAAAGACGGCAGAGAAGAACAACTGCAGATAATATACACACCCACGTTCCTCCTCCGGCTCCATTGCAGAATTTTGTCCAGAAAACTGGAGGGTCACTTTAACATTTACTTATAAAACAAAAACAATATAAGTTTTCAAACAGCGGCAAAGTAATGGAAATTGAGCAGCTATTTTGTGTCTTCATATACAGAGACATTCATGTTGATGTAAAGTCATATAACTGCTTTATATGGTAAATTCTCAAAATAAAGACCCTTTGTACGTGTATAGAGCCGCCTCACTAGACACTTGGACATGAAACACACACTGTTTTAGAGGTGTATAACATTTCCTAATAGGGGTGACTGCAATAAATAGCGATGGAACGGCAGATACGAATTCCGCTCTCCATATAACATGGGCGGTATAAATACCCTGGCTTTGATGATTGTAGGTCTTGGATCCAGGATTCCCTGCATCTTTCTTAGTGCTGGTACGACAAAAAGATTACAGGTAACTACTGCTGACACAGGGTTGCCTAGAGTGAATGGAAGACAAATACCATTAATCAGGAGAAGGCAGGTAGTAAACAACGTAAATTATGTGTAACACGTTCAGGCTTTTACTCCAGAATCCACATTTGATTTTGTAAGATGTAGAAATAGATTTTTCCCTTTAACCTTGTGAATGCACGGTAAGTTCTGATCAATAAGGCCTTTTTCGAGCTGGACCCCTTCAAGACCATAGCGCGACTAGTAAAACCAATGCTTTCCCTTGTATGGGTTAATTTATTAGGCATTACATATGTTGATTGAAAAAACAATCAAAATACTAACGACCACCCGTCTGTCGGTGAGTTACATGCTCCGCCCCTGATCACATGACAGTGACCTCATCAACTAGTTACAGCGAGGTAATGAGGTGCCCCAAGGATGTCTAACCACCACCTAACTAGTTACACGGAGTTAGTGAGGTGCCCCAAGGATGTCTAACAACCACCTAACTAGTTACACCGAGGTAGTGAGGCGCCCCAAGGATGTCTAACAACCACCTGACCAGTTACACCAAGGTAGTGAGGTGCCCCAAGGATGTCTAACCACCACCTAACTAGTTACACCGAGGTAGTGAGGGGCCCCAAGGATGTCTAACCACCACCTAACTAGTTACACCGAGGTAGTGAGGCGCCCCAAGGATGTCTAACAACCAGCTAACTAGTTAGAGCGAGGTAGTGAGGCGCCCTAAGGATGTCTAACAACCACCTATCTAGTTACACCGAGGTAATGAGGTGCCCCAAGGATGTCTAACAACCACCTAACTAGTTACACCGAGGTAGTGAGGCGCCCCAAGGATGTCTAACAACCACCTAACTAGTTACATCCAGGTGGTGAGGCACCCCAAGGATGTCTAACAACCACCTAACTAGTTACATCCAGGTAGTGAGGCACCCCAAGGATGTCTAACAACCACCTAACTAGTTACACCAAGGTAGTGAGGCACCCCAAGGATGTCTAACAACCACCTAACTAGTTACATCCAGGTGGTGAGGCACCCCAAGGATGTCTAACAACCACCTAACTAGTTACACTGAGGAAACACCAACCTCCCAGTAACCATTATTAACCATCTCTGTTCCTCCGGTCATCACAGCCTCATCCTCCGGTTACCCCACAGCCGACAGTCTGCATACAGCGGTCAGTTATCTCGCAGCTGACAGATACCAAGCAGTAGTTACCTCAGAGCTGACAGTGGACAGTTACCTCAGAACAGTCTCCTGCAGCGCTCAGTTACCTCAGCGCAGCGCTCAGTCACCTCAGAGCTCAGTTACCTCAGCGCAGCGCTCAGTCACCTCAGAGCTCAGTCACCTCAGAGCAGCGCCCAGTCACCTCAGAGCTCAGCTACCTCAGCTCAGACATGACACCATTAATAAAACACAATTGTTAAGCAGACATACATTCCCCATCATCACCCTGACTCACCCTTTCTTTACAGCCTAGTAAGGGTTACCACTAACACATTTAAAACTGACCAATCTACCTTAGGGGGCGCTCACCCCAATGTAATTGCATATGGGTATGTGTATATACAAGCCCATATATATATATATATATATATATATATATATATATATATATATATATATATATACACGTATTGGCTCTATCATGTGCATATATGTGGCAAAAATACAACATGCTGCGTTCTGTTTTGCGCTCATGTATTACACAATTCCGATACGCTAATTTGAGAGGAACTGCGTAAGGCAATGCGATTAATTGCCTGCGAGTTACCACCTTTCATACGGGCATACAGAACACACGTAATACATGGTAATCATATGGCGGCCTAATGGATGGACAATCTCAGACAACGGTCCCTCCTCTAAGTACCTCAGACCCACCAAGCCATAATACACAAAGGGGTGAAGCTGTGTCACTCACCTGTTTCAGCTTGAAGGTTTTTTTAAAATGATATCCTCCAGGTCCAACAAATCTGGTTCTCTTGGACAACGGCGCTTGGACAGTGTCTAGAAAACGAAGCAGAAATGGTAACAATTTCTACCATGATATTGCGGGAAAAGTACAGTTCATCCATCAAGTGTACCACTAGCTTCTTAAGAGCAACAGATCAAAGTATGAATAGCTTTTTTCCCCTAATTCAGCATAGAGCTGAAAAAAAATTCTAGAAAATTAAGCATTAGTTTATGATTCAGTTTAGTGATCGGGTTTACAAACTACTCAGCAATGTCTACTAAGTGGAAGGATAAAACCACTTCCACAGGCCGGTACTGGAATATAACATTGGCTAGGAGGACTTGTTTTTTTAGTTGTAAATGGGTATTTCCAGAACGGACCGACCACCTATCCACAGAACAGTTGATAAAGTCTGATCAGCAGCGCGAATCTCACCACTGGGACACCCACCGATCCCAAAAACGCCAATCCCGTGTCCCTCTCTGCTGCTCACTTCAAACCCCGCAGTGAGGAGCAGCTTGACTAGTGTGGCGGCTGAGCATGTACAATGCCAGTCCATTACATTCTGTGGTCCTGCTTAAGTGCTTGTCCTGAGCTTTCTCCGGCAGCCCGATTGAAAGGAATTGAGCAGAAGCAAACAGTCATCCGCACCTTCATTCATGCACCAGGAGAGGCGGATACGGCGACCCTGTTCTTGGCATCAGTGCTGGTTTCGGTGGCGAGACCCTCACCAATCAGACTTTCGGCACCTATTTTGTGGATAGGTGCCAAGACAATCCTGAGATTAGTGCTTTATAGCAACCCTCTGGTTTCAGGACCAAACTTCTACCCTGGACTGAAGGAGGGTATATTACTTGCAGTTGTTCTTCTCTGCCATCTATCCGATTCACGAATTCCAGGTCACATTTTTCAGGCGCCCAAGATGGCTGTTGCAGTTTTCTAACTATCTAATGTATACTGTGCACTGCTCTCTGATTGACCAGTGTTGCTCATGTGATCAGTGCTGGCCAATCAGAGAGCAGGTATAGCAGGTTATATCAGCCACCTTAGACAACCAAAAACAGTACCCAGAACCAATGGATCAGAGGGACGGCAGAGAACAACTGCAGGTTATATACCCCCTTCTCCCTCCGACCCGGTAACAGATCTTTGTGAAGTATTCTACTTCACTAGACTTTAATTGGCTTCCATTTAGCACTGCACTTTAATATTATACATGTATTACCGGTTACAGGACTGTTTTCTCTCTGGGTTTCTCTTGGCTTTGAGATGGTTCTATTCATGATCTGCAGGATTTCTTTTTATGCAACTAGAAATAAAACAAGAGCATTTGAGAGGGAAGATTAAATATGTAAGACGGGTCTGACAGATGCATAATTAGCCCAACAACATTTAGAGAATATACAATCTATACTCCTTTCCCTTACAGAATATATTAAATGAGTTTCCCCACCGATAACACACATGGTATACAAAAATAATACTCAATATACACAAGCAAGGAGAAGATCTGCCAAGGCTGGATACTACCGGCAAGGAGCGCCCGCTGCGGCTCGGCCCCCTCACTTGAGTGTTGCGTCAAACTTCTAAGTAGATTTCTTTCTGTAGCGCAGCAGCGGTTCAGAATAAAACAAGACACATGCCAAATGGGCATCTCTGTCCTGGGTTCATGCTGCCCGTGGGTTTGGGTGGCATGAACCTAGTGACAGCTTCCTTTTAAGGATTAAAGATTACATACCGTACTGATTTCTCATTTTTATACAGCTCTATGCACACACTTGCTTCGGAACGGAAGACATAAGCATCAATTACAGGAGATTGTAAAATTGTGTGTATATAATAGAATATGAGAAACATCTATTTACAGTGAGCCGCTGAACAGAAAGGTGACAACTGGCCTGAAAGCACATTTATAGTCATGTATCTACTAGTAAACCGTATCCTGTAGTGAAAATGTCAGCACTGACTCTGAGAAGAGACATTTACACAGAACTGAAGGGGTTAAATAAGCATAGACTATAGATGCGAGATGTGAGACAGGTAGGTGGGAGGCGGTAGGTGTGAGATGGGTAGACGAGAGACACCCATTAACAGACCCCAGCCGATCAACTATTGATATCCCGAGGAAAGATCTTCAATAGTATTTCCCTGGAAAACCCCTGTAAGTCCTCCTGCCCGCGGCCGGGTCGGAATCCGACTGCGAAATCTCACAGCGGAATCAGACCTGGTGACCCCCAGAGACTCTATACTCGCCTATCCGGATCCGCTACGAGTGTTTCGGCTGGGGCAGGGCGTAACGCGCCAGCGCTGGGCTCTAACACGGATTCCTGCGATACTACTGCGAAAGTGCTGACGGCCGGTCAGCTTCCATTGACTGCAATGGAAACTGTCTGTGCGTTTTTCTGCACTAAATAGAACCTGCTGCGACTCACCCCCGCAAACGGAAAATCACTGTTAATTTCCGCCAGTGGGCAGGGAAGAATCTTTTAACATTGCATGTCAATGGACGGACATTGCTGCGGATTTCGCGGCGGGCGTCTGACTGCGAATTCCGCAGCAAAAGTCCGTCCATGGGCATTGGGCCTAAGAGAAGAGATTATTACTTTTTATAGACAAGGAAAGGGATACAGAAAGATAACGAGGCGCTGAACGCCCCTAGAGACACAGCTGGAAGCCAGACGCTGCCCTACTAAGTACTAATGCTCCATTCTAAATTAGTTCAAACAAAAGAAATTGCGCCGTAATCCTTGCGTGTAAATGCGCAGCCATCGTGCGCTATTAGTTTACTTTTCGTTTCAACCAGCATAATAATCATTGCTGTTTGCTTACTTCTCGCTGCGACTAACCCCCCCGCTCCGTGCTTCTCACAGAATGTGATGATCTGCCTGTCTAAACGTTCTGCACGAGCGCGAACAACCAGCGGTGACGTCACATGTTCGCGCAGATCGTTTAGCCGACAGTTGTTTCATGTAAATGGGGCATGAGGTTATATGTACACAGGCAAGTGTGATAACTCAGACCTATATCGCACTCGTAAACCGCAGATTTACAGGCTTCTGCAATGCGCTTCCCCTTTAAAAACGTGCGATTTGCATCGCTGAACGTGTTTGTCACTCATGAAAACAATTGCTCATGCCTTCAATAGTTAAAATGGAAAAACACATCAAACTCATGAGAACTGCATTTGCAGATGAGTGTAATGCAGTATTTTTGTCTCCTCTACAGAATACTGGGTGATCCTTGCAGACAAAATCACCCAAAAATAAGACAAACTGTGATTTTTCACTTTCACTGTATTGGTACGAGCGAAACATTGCTGGATGAGAGCGAATCCACTGAAAATAATTGGTTCTTTAAACACGCAGGTTCTGTGCGCGGCGCAACAACACAGAACCCCCGGATTATTACCGCTGGTGTAAATACAGCCTAAGGGCTTACTCAGACGACCGTATATTGGCCAGGTATTCACGCCCGGCCAATATACGGTGTCCCTCTCTGCAGGGGGAGGAGGCTGGAAGAGATGGGAGTAGTGCACCGAGCTCCCACGCCCTCTCCACCCCTCGGCACTATTTGCAAAGGGAGGGGCGAGGCAGGGCAGAGCTAGGTCTCGAAACTTAGCTCTGTCCCCGCCCCGCCCTGCCCCCTCTCATGAATACCTATCCGATATACGGTCGTCTGAATAAGCCCTAAAGACGCTCGTCATGAAGGGGCTGAATACTTCTCAGACTGCAGGAGGTTTTAAAAGTGGCATTCTATCTTCAACTTGGAGAAACCACTTTTATATCAGTTGTGTAGATTTATTTAAATTGCTTTTATTTGATTGAGTTTTACAAACAGCCGTAAGTTCTTAAATCTGACAAGCCTAATTTGCAGGGGGGGGGGATAATTTTGATTGTAACTTTAGTTATGCCCTATCCTATGAGTAACTTTATATTACTGGAATACCTCTTTAAGCACTTACAGAACTCCAGTGTTGTGACCTCATCGTAACCAAGACATCTGCCATAAGTGGTATGACATCACTCTCTCTGCCACCTGAACAACAGCACTGACTCTGAAGAGGTGGAGGCACATCTGAGACCAGAGGAAATGATGTCATAATAGCAATCCTATATAGATAGTAAATGTACATGCTGTCTCATGACATAGAGGTATTTCCTTATAAATTGTTTATGTTGCCATAGTAACGTCAGGAGACGACCACCAATAGGATTGCTGGTCATCAAATTGAAAGTTGTCAGTTGTGTGCAGTCAGTTATTGGTGGGTGATGTTCTTCTCTCCATTCAGTACTAGTAGACATGTGATGGAGATCTATACTGGAAGCTCGAGTAGAAGATCTATAGTTGTCCTGTGTTTGGGGCTCATTCACACGGGCGTAAGGGCATTTCAGCCACAGAAATACGCAGCATTTTGTGTGACTGGAATGCACTGATGCCCGCTTATTTTGCCGGCTTTGGCATGTATTTGCCACATGTTTGCGCACACAAATGTTGAGTGGATTGATTTCAATAGGCTCTTGCGGTGCACAAATGACACCAGGAAAGGTCATGTTGCAGATTTTTCACGCGATCGCAGATTGCATGAAATTGAGATCAATGGGTTCTATTTACTGAGGATTATGCATGCAAAATTTGTGTGGGTTTTATGTTGTGCGAATACGCCCAGGTGAACGAGCACTTATTCCCTATGGAGGGCATTTGCTGCCCGCAGGCTCCTCACTTGTAAGTCCTATTTTGGGTCTTTATCTCTGAGGATATAGAGGTCTTCTCTTGCTTTCTATGGTTACGTGTCAATGTGGCCTCTCGTATAGATATATCACAGCAATCACAGCCTATCAGTCACAAATATCAAATTATTTTGTTGATATAGAGCTGAAAGCAAGTGATGCCAAGAGAACATGACCGAAGCCAAAGGACAAGATGAGTTCATAATAGGGATCAATGGGAAGCCAGGTAAGTATAATAATGTGAAAAACACAGAAATACACAAATCATAAAAACACATTACATTAAAAAGATCCCCACATAATATAAGTCCCTGAAAGCATAATACAAAGCATATATTTATTATATAGCAGCCTGCTAGTATAAGCAGCAGCTAAATAGTTAAAATGAATTAGGGGACATATGTATTAAGTCTCCTAGACTGGGCAAGATATAGCACCCTGCTAGTATAAGCAGCAGCTAAATACTTCATCTGAATAAGGGGACACATGTATTAAGTATCCTAGCCTGGGCAAGATATACAACCCTGCTAGTATAAGCAGCAGCTAAATAGTTAAAATGAATAAGGGGACATATGTATTAAGTCTCCTAGACTGGGCAAGATATAGCACCCTGCTAGTATAAGCAGCAGCTAAATAGTTAAAATGAATAAGGGGACACATGTATTAAGTCTCCTAGCCTGGGCAAGATATAGCAACCTGCTAGCATAAGCAGCAGCTAAATAGTTAACGTGTTTAATATTATATGCTTGTATGTGCAATGTTTTTCTATGTATCCCCACACCTCGTTCTCATGAGGCACCCATGCGAGAGATCCGCAAATCAAGCCACCCATAGGGATGCATTAGCACTACAAAATAACTAAAACCATGTGGATGTCAATTTTTCCTGGCATGCAAATCGTACATGCAGGAAAAAAAAAATCACAGCATGCTCCATTTTTCTGTGGATCCAGCACTGACGGCTTCCATTGAAGCTGACACTGTGGATGTGCAGCAGATCCGCGGGAAAACAGGAGATTTAAATGTTAGAAAAAAAGCACAGCGCACCCGCAGTGCAGAAGAAAGAAGATCTGGCTGTGGACAGAAAAGACCCACACTGGCTTCGGACAAGTAAGAAAATGTTTTTTAGGCCTCATGGCTTTGGGCACGGGTGGAAACCACTGCGGGATTCCACACTTTGAAACCGTGCGTGTCCGTGGACATGAGGCATTATCACATACATGTCTGCTAGTAGTTTCATTCTTTTTGTGTCTTTGAAATCACACGTCTGAATAGTAGCACGTCTGTAACCTACACCTTAAGGCGTAAACATATGTTAATCATTAGCATTACAACCTGTTTTGAATACTCATTTGTTCTGCTTGTATATACTGTCTGCATGTATATA
This sequence comes from Eleutherodactylus coqui, assembly GCF_035609145.1. Lineage (NCBI taxonomy): Eukaryota > Metazoa > Chordata > Amphibia > Anura > Eleutherodactylidae > Eleutherodactylus > Eleutherodactylus coqui. The sequence goes on along the minus strand of NC_089842.1, from coordinate 213,646,242 downwards.
ATGGTGTATATATATTCTGCAATGTCCACATATGTAATTTATATTCATGTTGGTAATATCATATGCAATGTACATAACATATTCTTGTATATAGTGTTTGTGTATGTATTATTAATATTGCAATGTCTGTACATATTATAAATGTCCATATGTTTTAGATATATTTATACACAATCTACACATAACGTGCACACAGTGTTTATACGTATAATATTTGTACTTTACTTTTTGGTGTTATGCCTGTTTATTTTTATATAAAGTTTGGATATACTGATGTCCATGTATATAATATATAACAAAAGTATCTCTCCCATGGGTTAGGCTGCCTTCACATCTGAAGACTGTGAGTATATATAAGTGTAACTGTATCTATACATGCATATACATCCGTGTACTATTAATTCTGTAATATATATGTGATATGTTTCTATATCCTGGTAATGTTTCCGTGCATTAGCACATCAATATCTGTATATATGATTGATGCCCACGCATGTATTTATGTTATATCCTTAGGGAGCCAGAAGACTGTGAGTATATAAAAGTGTATATGTACCTATATATGCATATACATCTGTGTACTATTATTTCTGTCATATAATATATGTATAGAGTATAATGGTAACAAAAGCATCTCTCCCATGAGTTAGGCTGCCTTCACATCTGAAGACTGTGAGTATCTATATATGCATACACATCCATGTACTAATAATTCTGTAATACATATGTGATATGTTTCTATATCCTGTTAATGTTTCTGTGTATTGCATTAGCACATCAATATCTGTATATATGATTGGTGCCCACAAATGTATTCATGTTATATATTTAATGTATATATTGTTTGCATTGGTAATGTGTATATTTATGCCTGTATGGATATTATATGAATATGTGTATATGTGATGCTCTTCAATGTAATTAATGTTATGTTAATGTCATTGTATATATGTACACAGTATATATAATAAAGTATAATGTATTGTTAATTGCTTGAGATAATAGTAGTATCTTCAGTATAAGCTTCTTATTGTATCCTGTTAATGTTTATGTGACTGTATTATGTGATAAGTTCTGACCCTGATGTGACTGACCGTACAGAAGAAGCAGAATACAGGACAAGCTGCAATGGACAAAGCCTTCCAATTACACTCAGTATTGTCACTAAATAAGCAGAGCAGGATGTAAATGACATTTCTCTTCCCATCGGGCCCTCCAGGGCCCCTTATGGAGATGGGTCCCTATACTGACACTGTATATGTAGAACAGGAGATCTCCAGTGTAATTGGTCGGCTTTATAGGGATTCTCTGGTTATATGTAAGTAACATTTATATAGCAGATACATAACTGATCACTACATGCGCTCTGACCTGCTTATATCATCACTGTGACCCTACAGAATCCTGAGCGCTGATCTCTGGTTCTGCCCTGCAGGGGGCGCACAGTGTAAAGATGCTCCTGATCATAGATGAGGATAACAGGTTAGAGCTCTAGTGACGGGTTATCTAGCAGCTAGTTATATATTCCCGGGGAATGCTTTACCATAGCAGTGTGATACTTTACCTGTATAGTCACTCACATCAGTATTATCTGTCCATGTGTTATTATATAAGGTAGCATACAGCAAGGCTCCTGCTGGAATGAAGCACATAATGTAGAATAAAAGCCACCTAGAAGTGTATAGATACAATGTGTGCAGTGTAACAACTGCAAACTAGATCAGTTATTAGAAGGTTCTGCATCATATTGATGCATATAGAGGACAATGTGATTCTGTGCTCTGACAGAGGATGACATGAGCCACATGGAGAAGTGACACATGCCACATCTGAGTATCTCCTCTTCTACAAATCTAGTCTTAGTGTAGGGACCCATCTGAATGAGGTCGCCGTGACGGGGCAGATGGGCTCGCACAATTGGAATAAAATGTGCGCCAAGAACCTCACATTTATACCTCTAGTTAGTAATATGTAAACTGTGTGGGAAAGAGTTTATCATTGGGATCTCTGCTCATATCAGTAGTATTAACTCAAATGGAAACTTTGCCAGGAAATCCCAGCAGCTCACGATAGGTAGACGAGAGCGCGAGATAGATAGATAGATAGATAGATAGATAGATAGATAGAGAGCGATAGATAGAATCATATATAGGCTATAGATTTAGTAATAAACATACAGCCAGTCTGCTCCTTGTAATATATGTAATGACGGTACACGTGATCCAAGATCATCCTACACAACCCAAGTGCAGACACGCTCCAATAATGCCAAGTGTTGGTTCACACTTCTGTTTACAATAGAAAACCGTGACACAAGAGCTCGACTATCTCTAGCCGTCCCATTGACGTGAATGCGACAATGCTGCAGTACTCAGTAGGGCTGCCAGGAATAGTACGATGCTCTGAGTAATGCTGCCTTATTACGATATCCATCAAAAAATGGTTCAAATGAGCGAAAGTGAAGATAATTGTTGGGTTTAAACAAAAGCCAATAACAGAATGAGATTCAGCAGGACTAACAGTCATTGTGAGCTCGTTCACTTATCATTGTGTTTAATCATCCCGCTCAGTTCCAGCGCAGATCCAACATGAAATGTCTGCAAGAGCCAAGCAGAACCCATATTATAGTCAATGGGGTTCATTCGGTCATTGAACCATTTGTCCAGAGGATTCCCTTTTTCAGCTTGCATAAACAGAGAAGGAAAATGGAATCCCCAATGCAAATGTGACTGTAGACTAAGAAGATGAATGCCGCCCTCAAATATGACCCCTGTTTATTAATCTGTCAGTGAGGAATCTCAGCCTCAGGTGAAGCTTCTGTCCAGCCTTGGACCATTCTCAAACTTCGAGAAGTAAATCTACATAAAGTGAATGTAGACCCCGCTGGGATCACACAAGTTTAGGCAAACATATACCTTCTCTTTTAGGGTTCTTCATGTGATTACATACAATAGTTTGACCATGGAGATTTACTATAAGTAGAGCGAATACAAATCATGTCCTGCCCGGTTTTTGTTTCCTTGCAGGTAACAGTGTGAAATGATAACGGTCTGTTCCTTATCTAACCAGTGAAATAATTTGGCCGTGATCCGACCGACGGTAGAATGAGGTTGTCCAGAAAAGTTCTGCATTCCCTTGCCAGCACCGTGACCAGAGCCCTCAGTGACAAGAACAGTATCGCAATGAGTGGAACCGACTCTTCAGCGCCCCCATACACACATCCTGAATAACTGTGCCCCCCCCCCCCCCGTCTGTATATTCTGTACATAACATTCTAAAGACCTGAGACAATGTATTTGATATCTCATTACATGACTTGTCATTCATTTCTTCTATCAGTCCTGCTTTGTTGTTGGGTTCTTCTCTCTTGTGTGGAAGGATTCATATTTGTGTCCAGTATATAGGCCTTCATTGTAAATTCACAAATGAAGTACACTCTATACACAACCGCTCCTCTTTAGTATTGCAGGATGATGTAACTAATGCATTCCATGCATCAGAATGTGCGCTATAACCATTAACCCCATACCACTGCAGGGCATATAGTTACATCCTGGAGGTTCAAGGTGTGTAATGGAGGGTGATCACGGGTCGATCCCGCTCTATACCATGCAGGTGTCAGCTATTTTTTACAGCCGATACCCGCCCACAATAGCCTTGAGAAGCAGTGCTGCTCATCGGGGTTTGTTAACCCTTCAAACGCTGCCATCAATTCTGACGTCCAATGCTATTATACACAGGCTGGACCGCACTGTCTACTGCCACAGTGTGTAACAAACAATGACTATTTCCCCATGCGTACCTTTCCGGTGGTAGGTCCTGGAAGTAGGTTAGGCCTACTAGTTCAAAGCAATCTTCAAGCACCCCTACATCGCCATCGCGTTAAAGCCGAACTATCTGAGTCTCACTTGGATTTGGACTTGAATGAGGAACAGGTCTCTAAACTCTCCTCTCTGGTTGGTAGCCTAATACTTGCAGTGAAAGTGAACCTTCACCTGAAGGGTCTGACACTTACTTCATCTGAGAAAACCTTTACCTTCAGACGCCCAAAGGTCTTCCCTTCCCATACAGAATTTGAGGACCTTTTAGCTAGGGAATGAAACCTTCCCAGCAAACACTTCACCAAACAAAAGCATTTAGATATCTTGTATCATTTCGTCTTTACCAGTAGTGCCTATGGCTGATGCCTCGTTCTTTAGGGAGGCAGGAGCCAAAAATTTTGAATCCCTAGCCAAAGTTTCCTTTGGGGCAGAGGGTTCGGCACTACAACCTGTTTTTGTCTTTACCTGGTTCGGTAGGGCCACCAGCGAATCTGCCAAGCAACTACATTGCAGCAGTCTTTTGTCTCTTCGCCAGAAGAATTAGACATTGTGCAGGAGATAGGCTAGGCAGGAAAATTTATCTGCGAAGCGGATACAGCAAGATTATTGGCCCGCACCGCAGCAGTGTCGGGAACCTCCCTCTGGACTTTATGGCTCAAGTTCTGGGCCGCAGATTGAATTGCTTAGGCTTGAATCTTTTAACTTTAAAGTTAGATTTAAACTAGGCCAAATAAATGATTTGCCTCAGAGGTTGAAAAAAATCCTCCTGTGGTGGAGTATGAGTCTCACAAATAATCGGGAGAGGTTGATAGTAGGAGATGCAGAGTCTATGCATAGATTTCCTTATCGTGTCGGGACCACTAGATGACAGACTGGACATCTACAACACAAAGGCTAAAATTGGTGCCATATATCCTCCTACCTGAAATCCAAGGTAGAGTAGAGAAACACCAGGGCTGCTTAGCACACTAACCCAAACAGTGAAAAAATATCAAGATCAGATTTTTTTTCAAATTTAATTTTTTATTGAACATTTTGAAGCTGTAGAATTAAAGATGCTTAACGCTTTCCAACCCACTGTCTGACATCTGAAGACATTCTGATTGAAGCCTGTACAGCTTCGATGTCAGAAGATGTCCGGCAGGGTATTCTTACTGTATATTACTGGCCGCTCTGTTGTCGGGGGGCCTCTCCAGCATGTCACACATCGCAGTACTGGCTCTAGCCAGCAGATGGCGCCATTGTAAAATCTTAGACAAAAGTAATAATGTAAACTGTGTGGCGTGTCCGAAGACAAGGGTAATTACAGAGGCTGCTGGGGATGGGCACATGGGGCATTTAAACATGAGGTATCCCTCCTCCTCCCATGCTTTTTTGGGGGGTATTTCTTGACCTCAGCGGCAGGGATGGGGTGTAGAAAGTGGTGGTCTGTGAGGCTTTGTAATCTTGGTGAGGTGCGGCGGTCTCACACAGAAGGCGCTGAACAAGCTGCTCCTGGAACTGCAGGAAGGTGAGAGTTGCCAGGGCTTCTTGTAAATTACGTATTACTGGTAGCGGTCTGAATAACGCCAGGCTCACACGGCTGTATGTAGAATCCGCTTGTGAAGGCCCGCAGCGGATCCCAGCTGTGTGCCTGGCTGTGGCGCTACATATGGCCGTGTAATGTACTGCGCATAACTGCATACTTACACAGGCAGCCATGTGTAATACACCATTTTTTGTTTGTATTTCCTGCGCTGTCGCTTAGGAATGACACGGGTACCCGCAGCCCGTACATAATATAACTGCGTATGAGTTGTGGGTTTATACGTGACCATGGAGCACAATGGACTCTATGTCACGGATATCCGTGATAAAATAGAACATGCAGCGTTCTGTTTTCTGCGAGTGGATTACGTAATTCCGACCCTCTAGTCTGTGGAGAATTGCGTAATCCATTGATTTGATTCATCCGCGTATTACCGCAAATCAGACGCATGTGGAGTCGGAAATTTCTATCCAGTCGTATAAGACTGGCCTGAGGTAGATCGCTTCCTTTTTTATCAGGTGACCGGGGACCGCTCAACGAGGCCCCTGGTCACTGCTCCAGGCTCTCGATGACCTTTGATTGCCGGGAGCAAGGAGATTTTAAATTTCCCAGGCTCCCTGGCTCTAGCGAATGTGTCTGGCATTTTGCTGGCGGTCGCATGCGCAGAAGCCAGGAAGGTCCATGGAGAAGGATTACGTTGGGGTTCAAATATGCGGGCCTCCGGTAAAAAGTTTCATTTTCTCTCACCGATCGCATTGGTGAGGGAAGATGAAACTTCAACTTTTTAAAATATTTTTATGTGATCGCCATTATCCATTGACCAGGGACCATTTACTGCAGCCCCCGTGACATCTCCAAGCTCTCAGCTACCTTCGGTAGCCAGGAACAGGAAGCTTTTTCATTTTCTGGGCAATCCTCGACTTTTGCACATGTGTCTGCTATTTTGCTGATGGGCGCATGTTCCGTAGCCGGGGTAAGGTCCGCAGATAAAGATCTTATTGTGGGACAAACCAGGGGACTTTAGTTATGCAATTTCATCTCCCCTCATGGATACGATTAGAGATGAGCGAGCACCAAAATGCTCGGGTGCTCGTTACTCAAACCGAGCTTTTTGTAACGCTCAAGAGCTCGTTTCGAGTAACGAACACCATTGAAGTCAATGAGAGACCCGAGCATTTTTCAGGGTGATCGATGCTCAGTAGCTGCCTGACTTGATTTCAATGGAGCCGCGGTTGCTGCCGGCGGCTCCATTGAAAACAATAGTCTACCGGCACCCCTGAAATGTTTTTCAGGGAAGGGCTTTACATATAAGCCCTTCCCTGAAAAACAAAAATATTAGTGTAAAAAAAAAAAAATTTACCTCTCTGCCGCTGCCTTGTCCCACGCAGATGCAGAACACATCTGCTGCTGTGACAGATGCAGCAGGGGAATTCTGAATCCCTGCGGAGAATAAAGGATTCCCTACCGCAGCTGTCACACATGACAGCTGCGGTGGAGGATCCTGCTGCCATCACCCCTGAAATGTTTTTCAGGGAAGGGCTTTAAATATAAGGGCAGAATAAGACAGAGGGGGAAAGGCTGAGCTTATAGAGATTTACAGTTTATGATCGGATTCAGTATTTTTATGTAAAACAATTTTGAGATACTGTCAAGACTCAATGAGAGGTTGAGAGTTCTACTTCAACTGCCCATGCAGGGTGACTGACAGAAATGGCTATATACAGACTTAAGACCCATTTACACGCAAATATGATCGCTCAAAATTCATTCAAAAGATAGGATGATTGACAGTTTTAAGCGATCATTTTACATAAGCTGCTAATGGGCACTTATTACCTTCGTTTGCATGTAAATGAGCCTCCCTGAGCTGTATATAGAGAACAACAGGTGGTCTGTTCTCTGCATACAGCCCCTATGTTTTCCTGCAGCACTGCAGCTGAACACAATGTTAACAGTGGTCCCAGGGAGAATCACAGCGTGCAGTCCCTGCTATCAGCTATCCGGCGAACGATGGATTTTAAGCTCAACTAAAAATCATTGTTCGGCAGAAAAGCAAACAATGGTAGCATTTACACACAACAGTTATCCCTCAAAAGACATTGTTTGATCAAATATTTAGTGATAATCGTTGCCTGTAAATGGGGCCTTATACAAGAAGAGCAATCAATCACTGTGTGTGGGCAGGGAAAGCAGCACTCACAGGCTCTCTATACAAGTCCTGCCAGCATTTAAGCAATGGCTTAGAAAAAAATTGAACAAAACCATAGAACTCTAGATTTCCCCGAGTTCAGGATCTCCCACTCTTTCCTATACTGACCTGAGATAGGGTAAGCATAGAAGTCATGAAAGATCCACTTTTAAGCTAGGAAGTCCAGCAGTAAGGGGATCCCCTTTAAGTATTAGGCTGGGTTCACATAGGGCAGATTTGCTGTGGTTTTACCGCGGATTGCCGTTGCATATCCACACTGCGGCAAAACCGCTGCGTTTGTAGTGCAATGCAGCACAAATGAGTTTTGGCAAAAAGCTGTTCTCACAGGATGGATTTTTTCCGCACAGCCGCAGTGCGGAAATGCAACTGCGGTGTGGTTTTCAAAGATGCAGCACGTCCATTCTTCTGTCTTTTCCGCAGCGCTTTTTTGTCCATTGACCTCTATGGACGCAGCAAAATCCGCGGCAAAAAGCAAAAACGCTTGCGGATTTTTCCGCGAGAAAATCCGTGAGCCAAAATTAACCTTTGAAGCGGTTTTGACGCAGAAGCAGTTCTTCTGCGGCAAAACTGCTACGGTAAAAGCTCATCAAAACTGCAACAAATCCGCCCTGTGTGAACCCAGCCTTAACTTTCTTCATATTACTTCATATTGTTTACTGGTTACTGTGATCTGGTTATTACGCCATACACACAGTCCTTGCACTTTCCCACTGTGGCATCTAATATTTTGTGTGATGTATGCTAACTAGGGATGAGCGAGTATACTCGCTAAAGCACTACTCGCTCGAGTAATGTGCTTTAGCCGAGTATCTCCCTGCTCGTCCCTGAAGATTCGGGAGCCGCCGCAGCTGACAGGTGAGTCGCAGCGGGGAGCAGGGGAGGGGGGGGGGGGGGGGGAGGGAGAGTTACTTGCTGTAAACTCTGTTTTACAGACCCAAGTTTATTAACGAATCAATAACCATAACAGTTCATGTAAACTCTGTCTTACAGACACGAGTTTACCACCACCAAACTCTCCCCAAGTTTACCTGCCCACCCGCCTAATGCGGGCGACAATCCCCCACCAGGCCATGGCATCCACTAATGACATGGCCCCCTCAACACCCGCAGCCTCCTCAGTCATCTACACAAATCCATGTTAAAAATATCCAACTCAATCTCTGACAAGTATACTAGATCATTCCTATGGAAGCCTAGACCAAAACCTTCCAAATCAGTATATATAAAAGAAAAAAAATCCACTCCTGGCATGAGCTCTCTACCATCGGGTTACCCTTCTCCAAATTCTCTCGCTATATACAGACCTCGGCAATGACCATAATAATCGAGGTACAAAATCTGGAAAAAAAAAAACTATCACTGTATCCGGAACCTAGTTTCAATGCTCCACATCTCCCTTTCAATGTCCCATGCCACATCAATGTGTTCTCTTCTATGTCATTAACCCCCTAAGTGTAAAATTAAAACATCTGGACAGGGCCCACGTGACTTTCTAAGCCCATGTGACTCTTTATAGATCAGTTCAGCCATTAATCCACTCCACCTCATACATCTATTACCGCAAACTGTGATCTGTACAATCCCAAATTTTCGGAATAGCAGTGATCCGCCGCCCTTCTCCAAGCCCAGTACACAAAGGAGTGTCCAACAATCCACACAATACTTTTCTTAATTCCTAGAATGAAAGAAGAATTAGTACACCATATTATTCAGGCACATGTACAACTTACACCGAGATGAACCCCATCTGTCTACCTTTTTCTTCAATAAAACCGCACCTGTAAACAGTTTTTAAGCACCATTATACATTAAAAGCTAAAGATTAAAAGATAATGATTCTCCATCATCCCCGTCTTCCCGAAAACAATACAGGGTCTTCTACTAATTGCTCCATAAGATCTTACTTTTGCCATGTATAGCTGCGTGGACACTATTTACATTGAGTTTTTTTTTTATTTTTATTAACTGCAACTTTTACCAACTTCCCTAGTAAGCTAAATGTGATAGCAGAGCGTTGATCAGCGGCATACACTACTGCCTTACAGCCCCTGATCAGCGGCGTACACTACTGCCTTACAGCCCCTGATCAGCGGCGTACACTACTGCCCTGCCTTACAGCCCCTGATCAGCGGCGTACACTACTGCCTTACAGCCCCTGATCAGCGGCGTACACTACTGCCTTACAACCCCTGATCAGCGGCGTACACTACTGCCTTACAGCCCCTGATCAGCGGCGTACACTACTGCCTTACAGCCCCTGATCAGCGGCGTACACTACTGCCTTACAGCCCCTGATCAGCGGCGTACACTACTGCCTTACAGCCCCTGATCAGCGGCGTACACTACTGCCTTACAGCCCCTGATCAGCGGCGTACACTACTGCCCTGCCTTACAGCCCCTGATCAGCCGCGTACACTACTGCCTTACAGCCGCTGATCAGGGGCGTACACTTCTGCCTTACAGCCCCTGATCAGCGCGTACACTACTGCCTTACAGCCCCTGATCAGCGGCGTACACTACTGCCTTACAGCCCCTGATCAGTGGCGTACACTACTGCCTTACAGCCCCTGATCAGCGGCATACGCTACTGCCCTACAGCCCCTGATCAATCGCTCTACCTGAAAAACAGAATTAATAGGTACCACATTATACCATCTTTGAAAGAAAGCCATACCCAACAATACCTTCCAAACTGAGCTATATGAGCTGCATCCTAAATGTTGGACTCTTCTTCCCTGAATTGCTGCATCAGCAAACAAGACTATGAAATAGCAGCCGCATTAATCTCACACTGACCATCTCTAACCCTCAATAAGAGGTTATATGTTAGACATAATCTGATTAGTATACGAACTAACTCCTGCCGACCGGCTCTTACCAACAATCACTCCATAACCATTATCCACTAATGATAACTCCTCCGCTTCCACAAACTCCCATCACCAAGCTGACTGACCATTAAAGTCACAGATACCAACCATACCACTAGATCCTGCTTTAGCTCCCTTGATATCTGCGCATGCGATGTATGGGCCTTCCAGTCGCACATCACCACACATAACTTGCGGGAATACCTGGACCAATAATAATCACCTGTGAAGCCAAACAGAACCGACCTGCTAATGGCTGCAACTCCCTCCATGTAATCGTCCTTCATACGTAATGTCTGACTAATTAAACCCATAAACTATACACCCCTGACATTGGCAATTAGAACAACCATCACAATGCTATCAATTGAATACCTAAAAATTCCAACCGAGTACATGGCCATGGGATTTTTTCCGTTCGCCAGCAGCACCCCCAAAATCCTCCATCCTGACCACATGCCCTCTAAAACTTGTGCACCCCTCATTACCCTGATGCCCCATAAACAACAATCATCTAAGTAGTGTATTACACCAACATCCGGAGATTCCTTCCTTCCACCTACTCTAAAAATAAGGATAGTCCTAAATAATAGTAGGATGCCTTAGATCCCATCGGTAACGCCAAACCGGAAACCAAAGGATTAAAACCCCAACCAATAAGAAGTTATCCGAATACTGCATCACATGACCGAAGTGCCATATCAAAGCCAATGTAGTCACATGATGCATATCTTAATGCCAGCAGCTCAGGAGCGCCTCAGCATTCAGAGAAGACTGCTTGGGGTAAGATAGATGATAAATCACTGAGAGGAGATAGACTCCTTCTGTGGTATCACCCTTAAAGGGGACAACCTCAAATTGAAAAAAGGGGGGGTATCAAAATGACCGGCAACTCTGCCCTCATCTATGTGATTAGCAATTTAACTACCTCAGGATCATAAACAGCTGAAATTAACTTATTAACCCCTTCACAGCCGGGTCCCTTTAACTCATGCACATATAAGCCATACCGGGATCCTTCTTTATTGAGCCGGGCCTACTTCCAATATGAGAGGCTCACTGGAGTCTTGCCCTATTGCAGGAAACTATTTCCTGGATGCAAGGAATTTGTACTGATTTCTGACTAAAACAACCATAAATGGATGAGAGCGGCACAATATGAGCCCTCATGGCAGTACCCACAGCTCTCCATTACCTCGATCCCATAAATGTAAACACACATCCAGGTAGTGAGGCGCCCCAAGGATGTCTAACAGCCACCTAACTAGTCACACCGAGGTAGTGAGGCGCCCCAAGGATGTCTAACAACCACCTAACTAGTTACACCGAGGTAGTGAGGGGCCCCAAGGATGTCTAACAACCACCTAACTAGTTACACCGAGGTAGTGAGGCGCCCCAAGGATGTCTATAAACCACCTAACTAGTTACGCCGAGGTAGTGAGGCGCCCCAAGTATGTCTAACAACCACCTAACTAGTTACACCGAGGTAGTGAGGCGCCCCAAGGATGTCTAACAACCACCTCACTAGTTACACCGAGGTAGTGAGGCGCCCCAAGGATGTCTAACAACCACCTCACTAGTTACACCGAGGTAGTGAGGCGTTCCAAGGATGTCTAACAACCACCTAACTAGTTACACTGAGGAAACACCAGCGTCCCGGTAACCATTAATAACCATCTCTGTTCCTCCGGTCATCACAGCCTCATCCTCCAGTTACCCCACAGCCGACAGTCTGCATACAGTGGTTACCTCACAGCTGACTGCCTGCATACAGTGGCCAGTTATCTCGCACCCCCTTTATTTCAGGGGCATTGTGGAGTGCTGCTGTCAAATAAGGTATTTATTACGCCACTCCATACCCCTTCCCCTCTACGGTGCTGATGCTGCTCCCACTGAACACAGGCGAAGCCATCCCATGATGTCACAGCTGGGGGCATTGCAAGGAGCCCAGTGGTGAAGCCGCTTGAAGCTGAAAAGGAGGCATAGCACAGCAGAGACAGGAGCCAAGCCAATCAGCAGCTGTAGGTGTTCCCTATACCTTCCACAGCACAATCCCTGGTCTACACCCATTTTCGTGGTGGAGACAAGATACACCAGTACCCAAGAATCTAACTACTATAGTACTGCCCACTAAGTACAGGAATATAACTACTATAATACTGTCCCCTATGTACAAGAATATAACTGTTACAGTACTGCCCCGTATGTACAAGAATGCAACTACTATAATACTGTCTCATGTACAAGAATATAAGTACTAGAATACGGACTACTATGTACAAAGATTTTATTACTAGAATACTGCCCCCTATATAAAGTAATATAACTACTAGAATACTGTCTGTTACATACAAGAATATAACTAATATAATACTGCCCCCTATGTACAAGAATATAACTACTAAAATATAACTACGTAGAAGAATATAACTACTATAGAACTGCCCCTTATGTACAAAAATATAACTACTTTACTAATGTCTCCTATGTACAAGAATATTACTACTAGAATACTGTTCCCCCCCTGTGTACAAGAATATAACTACTAGAATACTGTCCCCTATGTACAAGAATATAACTACTAGAATACTGTCTCCTAAGTACAAGAATATAACTACTAGAATACTGTCTGTTACATACAAGAATATAACTAATATAATACTGCCCGCTATGTACAAGAATATAACTACTACTATACTTTCACCTATTAGCAGGAATATATTTACTAGTATACTGTCTCTTATGCACAAGACTATAACTACTAGGATACTGTCTCCTATGTACAAGAATATAACTACTATAATACTGTCTCCTATGTACAAGTATATAACTACTAGGATACTGTTCTCTATGTACAAGAATATAACTACTAGAATATTGTCCCCTATGTAGAAGAATGCAGCTACTAGAATATGGTCTACTATGTACAAAGATATAATTACTAGAACACTGCCATCTATGTACAGGAATATAACTACTATAATGCTGTCTCCTATGTAAAAGAATATAACTACAAGAATATTGTCTCCTATATACAATAATATAACTACTAGAATACTGTCTCCTATATACAATAATATAACTACTAGAATACTGTCTCCTATATACAAGAGTATAATTGCTATAGTAACAGGAAAATAACTGCTTGGATGATAATAATCATCGACTTGGCCTAAGAAGTTAAACGTACGGTATGCATTTTTTTTTTTTTGCCGCAGATAACTAACTATATCGCTATATATGCATCTATATATAGATAGATAATATATATATGTATATACACATATACACAGTCATTTAGCTGACATGTGGCTAAGCCGTATTGGACCGCAGTGCGAGATATGGGCAGCTGGTCCTTGAAGCTCCACCACAGATCGAGGGCGAGGCTGATCCAGGGCAGCAACAGTAAGTACTGGATGATAAGAGGCAGCGGATGCCAACAGAAGGCCAGGATATTGAATTTGGGAACTCCTCTCAGAGATGTTTCTCCATGTCGGTGGTTAACGCCCCACCTCTTCCCGATATTACAGTAATTTATTTACTAAATCACACAGTCATTAACTATCAATTGAAAACCCCAAACAACTGCGCAGCGGTTACGTTTTTTTAACCAGAATGTGTAAACCCAGCTTGAAACCTCATATATTTAATGGACATAATACGGACAACCTACAACACCATTGATTTGCATTGGTGTATTCATGTGTGCGGTGTTTTTCAGCATGTCTTATTTTATTCCATATTTACACACCAAAATTGCACATTCAAATCTATAGATGCATAAAAAAAACTATCCTACGGCTGTCAAATGCATATTCACTGCATTTATGCCAGAAGACCGTGTGAAGAAGAGCGGACATCAGTTGGGCCTTTTTTTTGCACAAGTGAAAAAAAGCACAAATTACACACAGACCAAAATAGCATGCGCCCGTATGAATGAGCCCTAAAGCTGAGATCTCACTGTGGGGAGTTTTTAACTTATGAGATGCAAGGAAAAAAACACTGAAAACCCAGAAATAAAACATACTGTTTTATAACATACATGCATTGTACAAGCTTAACCAGTGATAATCAGTCCTTGCACTATCATCATTTACATTCATATATATATATATATATATTGTAATGGAGCGACATGGGCCCTTTAATTTAGCTCTTGTGAGACAAGACATAACAGTTATCCTCTGTGTAGTGCAGTGAAGTGGGCGGAGCTTGAAGTGGGCAGAGCTTCCAGAAGAAAAAGTGGCAGTTGGTCAGTCAGACGCCATCTTGAAGCCAGATGAGAACTGTTGCTGCTGCTGACAAGAAGCTAACCCTACTGGATTGGATTTTGCCAGGAACAGCTGGAGAAGCCAGAAGAGGAGAAATGGTGACAGTGGCAGATGAAGAAGAAAGAAGAGGCAACAGAAAGTCATAGTCCAAGGAGATCTATCCTGTAGCAAAGACCAGGCAGACAAAGAGCGCAGCGGAGACCCAACTAGGGGCCCAATACGTTGGATTGGAGGACAGAAGGAACAGACATTAAGGACTGGATTATTACCTGATAGGACCAGTGATCTGCAGCTGTCCGCGGGGAAGCCAGTGCCGGCCGCAGCGTCAGCCTCAAGGAGCGCCAGCGAGGGGGTCACCTGGAGCCGTAAGCAACCAAGTCACACAAAGATTAGCAGTCATTTAATTCACAGTTTAATGTTATAGATTTTGTCTTGCATTTTGGGTGGACTTGCCGCAGATTTCACACTTTGGATTCAAAAAGGTGAAATCTGCAGCACATAGTTAACCTGCTGCGGATATAAAGTCCACAGCGTATCCCTCGGGGAGATCGTCTGCACTCTGCGGGGGAGATTTGCTAAACTCTCATCCCCATGGCTTATATTGTAAATGCTGCTGATTCACCTTGCGCAAAGTCCACACCGAAAATCATTCTTGTCCCATGTGATATACCCTAATGCTCCAGGAGGATTTGGACGATTAGGCCTCCTTCCCACGGACAGATTTCCGCCACATAATATGCGGCAAAAATCCGCCGCGTTGCCCGCAGCTATTAGGTTCTATTGAACCTAATAGCTCAATGCTCATGGTGCGGAATTCCGCACCGTGAAATCTCCCGTCCTCACCCGCGGCATGCTCTATTTGCCGCGGGTGTACACGCGGCCGGCTTCCATTGCAGTCAATGGAAGCCTTCCGCTCACACTATCTTCCGCTGTAGCACAGCGGAAGATAGCGTGAAATCGCCTCTCCGCCCATCGCCGCCGCGCGTCATATGACATGGCCGGCCGCGTCATGCGACGCTGTGGGCGTGTCTTGTGACGTGGCCGGCGTGTCACATGACGATGCGTGCTCGTCACGCCGAAGCGTCATGCGGGACCCAGAACACCAGATTCGCTGATAAGTATGGGGTCTCTGGGGGGCGCCATGACGGGCTTCGCTGTGGAATATTCCGCGGCGAAGCCCTTCACGGCCGTGTGCAGGCGGCCTAATTCTACATGTAGTATATTGGTGTGACTATTATATACAGAACAATAATATATGTATACACACACACTGAATAGCCATTGAGACTTGAAATAATAAAGTTAAAAGGGTTTTCCAATTCGGTGACATTTTTTGAAAATCGATCGATCAGTGGGGGTCCTACTGCTGGGAACCCCCTCCCATTGATCATCAGAATAATGGCTTTAAAGACGTTCAAATGGCCACCTTTAGCAGTCCTACTGCAATAAATGGAGCAGCAGTGTGTATGTACAGCCAACGCTCAATTAATTCTGCCAACTTCAGCACTACCATTGTGGTGATTGGTGGGGATGCCGGCAGTCGGACCCTCACCGATCTATCAGGTATCACCTATCCAGAGAACAGAAAGAGGAAACATGAAAAACGTCACCGAACCAGAAAACCCTTTAATATAGAAATATGACATTGCTGTATTTTCCTCAAATGGGCCGATACACAAGTAACGATTTCCTACTGAGTTATTTGGCCTATATGGTATTCATTGAGGACCCTTATCTATTTCATGTTTATCTAAGGAAACGGTTCTATAAGGAGCAGTCAGTCCACAATAGACTAATATGTAGGTGTAAGTAGTGATCGTTATTCCTCAATGACTGAAGCGCTTGTAGTGATGACATACGGGTCATTGGGGCTTTATTATAGATATTGGTAGAAATTACATCTCTGGAAATTACACAACTAAAATGCTGGTTATTTCATTAACCCCTTCATAATAAAGGTTGTACATGTTTGGGAGCCAAGCCCGCTCCAAGCACGGAGGGTGCCCAATGTGTTACATAGCAGACATCCACCTTCAGGGATCAGATGCCAGCTGCTTAACTTATTTCACACTCAATGATGAACGTGGCATCTAAGCCGTTAGAGGGAATCCCTCCATCCCTCCCCAGCAACACAACTGTAGGGTGGCTATGGGTTACTATGGTAACCCAAGGCCTAGTTAATGCTACTGGGACTAGTGTATATTAAGGCCTTTTAAGTCTCAACAGTGAAAAGGTGTAATATATATAAGTATTGCAGTGTTTTCTGTCAGCAATCGCATGTTCCAGTCCCCTAATGGGACTAAAAAGTGTTTAATAACATTTTTAAAATAAAATATATTGAAAAGTTAAAAACCTCTCACATATATCTAGACAATAAATAAATATAATTGCTGTGACACAGTAGAAAGGATCACAGCACTACAGACATTACGTCATGTAAGTGTTGCAGGTTGTTCATATATTGTACATACCTACACAGTATTTGAATGGAAGAAGTCCGAAGTAGAAAACAGCCACAAATAAGGTAAGCTGCCAAAATGAACATTTCTTTCCTGTCTAAAGTTTATGGCGCTGTATGTATAAGAAGCGCTTTATGTACTTGTCCATTCCATATGGTATGCAGAATAATGTGCCCGGTTACAACAAACCTGTCAAGTCACCCAAATTCAGGGCTGCCAACCGTCCATAAATTCATGAACAGTTGACAAAAACTGGGTGCTATTTTTCTATCCCAAAAAAAAGCAACGTTCATTAATTTTCAGCTTTCATTTCTGAATTTGCACAGTGCGCATGTGCCAACATGGTTCCACTACTGCAGCCGACAGGAGAGGAAAGAGGATGTGACAAGAGAGGGGGGGATCTCATTCACCCAATCCCCACTCTCTTTAACCCCTTAAGGACATGACGTATTTTGGGCATATGGATGCCCACTTGTCAAAACTCATATTTTTTTTAATTTCTCTGATGACTTGAGGGCTTCTTTTACTTGCAAGGCGAAATGTAGTTTTTATTAGTACCATGTTTAGTGAAAAAATACCATATTTTGTAAATCTTAACTTTTTGGAGAGCAAAGAGAGAAAACACGTCAATTCTGCCATTGTTTCTTTTACAGCATTAATCATGCGGCATAATACATTTTTTATGAGAGTCAGTTCAATTATGACGATAACAAATTCTTATTTTTTTAGCTTTTCCACTTTTCCGCAATATTTCATTTCTACATCGCTGCAAAGTCCCATAACGTTTTTTCTGTCATGTTTGGAGCTCTGTGAGGGCTTGCTGTTAGCGTGACAAGATGTAGTTAATATTGGTTACCATTTTGGGGTACTGCTTTTTTAATCACTTCTATTGCGTTTTTGGGAGGCAAAAAGAAAATACCGTATATACCGGCGTATAAGACGACTTTTGAACCCCGAAAAATCTGCTCTGAAGTCGGGGGTCGTCTTATGCGCCGGTAATACAAAAAAAAAAAAGGGTAAAAAAAAAAATCATTACTCACCTCCCCCGGCGTTCTGTCGCGCTCCGGCAGGATGTCGCTCGCTCCTCGTCCCCGGCGCAGCATTGCTTTCTGAATGCGGGGCTTGAAATCCCCGCTTCCAGAAAGCTAATACACACGCCGTCAGCCAGTTACAGCCATTCAATGACAGCATTGAATGGCTGTGATTGGCTAAAACACACGTGGCTTGAGCCAATCACACTATTCAATGACATCATTGAATGGCTGTGATTGGCTGAAGGCGCACGTGTGTTAGCAATCACACCCATTCAATGATGTCATTGAATAATTTTTTAACTTTTTTTTTTTTGTCCCTTTAGGGGACTTCCACAGGGACCCATCAGGACCCCCTGATCACATTCCGGGGGTCTGATGGTGACAGCCCTTTACATGCTGTAGTGACAGCCCTTTACATGCTGCAGTCACATAGACTGCAGCATGTAAAGGGTTAACACAGCAGAGATCGGAGGTTTTCTCTGATCTCTGCTTTAAGAGCTGGTACCTAGCTGTCCTCTGATAGCCAAGCACCAAGCTCTCCCTGTCACAGAGACCATCGGCTTGCTTCTGACAAGCCGATGGTCTCTATGGCAACCTGTAAACAAAGCAGGACATTGCCGATATGCCGGCAAAATCTTCTGCTGGTTTTTCAAAGCCCTTGCTTTCTTCTTTGTGGGTCTGTGCAGGCAGAGCACAGTGTCACAGCTTGTGGCATTGTGCTCTGCAGCTTCCATAGTGATACATAGCCCGGAAGATTTCCGGGCTGTCACTATGAGCAGTGGAGCTTGTCCCGGAAAATTTCCGGGCGTGCCACTCAAGGGGTTAAACGTTTCATTTTTTTCCCCCTTCATTTTCCTGTAGGGGATTTGAATCATAATGCGAATAATCGCTATTAAAAGGCATTGTAGGACTTCCGTAACGCAATGCCTTATTGATTGTAATAGCGATCATAGGCAATGGCAAGACGGGACACCAGTATCTGGCATGCTGTTGCCATAGCAACTCATCACCCGGCTGCAATTACATTGCGGGGGGCCAATAATGTCACGAATAGAGCGCCCGCCCTCTGTAAACCCTATTCATACCGTGATCTAAATAGATAGTGGCTTATAGGGGGTTAAAAGCAAAGATTAATGTTAATTGTTCTCAGGTGTTGCAACGCATGATATAAGTTTATGTCCTGGTGCATTAAGTAGCATGCTGCCATGACGTAAACTTACTTCATACAATGTTGATGTTAACCAACAGGAATCAGAGAAGCATGCCATTACCTCACTATCTGAAGAAAATGGTACACTCACCTGCTCTATACAGAACAAGCCGTTCATTTGTTTCAAAAAACAACTAAAATACCCACTTATCTTTCCATAAAGAGAGGCCCTACGTGGGACAGACCGGCCGAGAGGCCCTACGTGGGACAGACCGGCCGAGAGGCCCTACGTGGGACAGACCGGCCGAGAGGCCCTACGTGGGACAGACCGGCCGAGAGGCCCTACGTGGGACAGACCGGCCGAGAGGCCCTACGTGGGACAGACCGGCCGAGAGGCCCTACGTGGGACAGACCGGCCGAGAGGCCCTACGTGGGACAGACCGGCCGAGAGGCCCTACGTGGGACAGACCGGCCGAGAGGCCCTACGTGGGACAGACCGGCCGAGAGGCCCTACGTGGGACAGACCGGCCGAGAGGCCCTACGTGGGACAGACCGGCCGAGAGGCCCTACGTGGGACAGACCGGCCGAGAGGCCCTACGTGGGACAGACCGGCCGAGAGGCCCTACGTGGGACAGACCGGCCGAGAGGCCCTACGTGGGACAGACCGGCCGAGAGGCCCTACGTGGGACAGACCGGCCGAGAGGCCCTACGTGGGACAGACCGGCCGAGAGGCCCTACGTGGGACAGACCGGCCGAGAGGCCCTACGTGGGACAGACCGGCCGAGAGGCCCTACGTGGGACAGACCGGCCGAGAGGCCCTACGTGGGACAGACCGGCCGAGAGGCCCTACGTGGGACAGACCGGCCGAGAGGCCCTACGTGGGACAGACCGGCCGAGAGGCCCTACGTGGGACAGACCGGCCGAGAGGCCCTACGTGGGACAGACCGGCCGAGAGGCCCTA